>NC_081313.1:35686918-36936918 GCF_026419965.1 Kogia breviceps
CTTCCACCCAGTCTGTGGTATTTTTGTTAAAGCAGCCAAAATTAGGCATTTATTCCAGAGAAATGAAGATTTATGTTCATACAAAAACCTGTACGCAAATTTTTATAACAGGTTTGTTCATAATAGCCCAAACGGGGAACAACATAAATTCTTTAACGGGTGAATGGTTTAACTGTGGTATTCATACCATAAAATACTACTCAGCAAGAAAACCACTGATAAATGCAGCTTTGATGGCTCTCAAGGGAATTATGCTGAGTTAAAAGAAAGTAATCTCAAAAGGTTATTGTATGATTCCATTTATACATGACAAAATTATAAAGGTGACAAAATTATAAAGATGGAGAACAGTTTAGTGGTTACCAGGGATTAAGGAGGGGGTGGGGTTTGGAGAGAAGTAGGTGCGGCTATTAAAAGTAGGTACTATGAAGAATCCTTGCGATGGAACTATTCCGGTCTTAACTGGTGGTGATCATATGAATCTACACATGTGATTAAATTGCATAGAACTAACTACATGTGTGCACACACACACAAATGCATGCATGTAAAACTAAGGTGGGTGTATTGTATGTTGTCAGTTTCCTGGATGTGATATTGTATTATAGTAATGCATGGTTATGTAAGATATTACCATCAGAGGAAACTGGGTAAAGGGGAAATGAAATCTCTCTGTATTGTTTCTTACAACTGCATGTAAATGTACAATTGTCTCCAAGTAAAAAGTTTAAAAAATAAGCCTTATTTCATTCTATTCCATCACTCCCAACTGTTCACTTTTCCCTGCCCAAATCATCATGGCAACTTATATTTCATTTTAAATTAATGGGGGCTTCATTAACAGAGAGAAGAATTAGCTGATGTGTTTGTTCTCTTGGGTCTCATTTGTGTGAATTATCTTCCTCTCCTAGTCTCTTGGGCCTGCTATGAAATGTAGCCCCAGCCAGTCAGCACTTGACTCCCATCTGGATCAAGGTTGCAATCCATCTTCGAGAGCCAGGAAACTGCCTGGGATTTCCCCAACATCTAGTGCACACATTGGTTTAATGTTGGTCTCTTAGCTGGACTATAACTCCATGAGGATAGGAATTCATTTATTTGTTCCTTCAGTAAATATTTATTGCATGTCTACTAAATGCCAGACACTGTTCTAGGTGTGAGGATACTCAGAGGTGTGAGATTAGTAGCTGTGAAGTGTATGAAACTAGAAGCAGGAAGGCCTGTTTGATGGCTGTAGCAGAAATTCCAGCGAGAAGTGATAATGGCTACTAAGGTAATGGTTGTGGGGTTGGAGAGAAGGACCAAATGCAAGAGATGTTAGAAAGAAGCTGACAGATGTGTATAAGGCATTAATGAGAAGCCAGAGATAAGGATGACTCCCAGGTTTCTGGCTTTGGTGCCTCAGTCCCAAAGAGTGAGAAAACCAGAGGAAAGCAGACTCTCACCGAACAGGGGCCTCTCACTAATTCCATTTTGGACATTTCATCTGGCACCCGGAGCATCCAAGTGGAATTGTTCAGTCAACAGTTCAGTCATGGACTTGGAGTTCAGAGGGATGTTGCCTAGAGTTAGAGATTTGATAGCTGAAGCCACAGAAAGAAATGAGATAACTTAGGAAAAAGTATATAGAGGCAGAAGAGGAAAGAGAAGCACCAAACTGAATGGCTAGGTTGAAGAAGAGGAATCTGTTTACATAGGACAAAAACTGAGAGAAGACAGGAATAGAAGATGAAAGAGGGAAAGCCCAAGAGTGTCAAATTGTGCGGGGATGTCAAACAAAAGTAGGATTCTAAAGAATCCAGGAAAGCACACCCATTCCCTGAGTTTGAGCCTCGAAGTCATTACAGAGGGGAATGAACAACTGCCTCTGGGAACCACACCCTCCTTCACGGAGCCATCCTCTGACTACAATTTGACTATCTGGATAAATTTGCATTTTGAGAGGAAAAATAACAACAATAATAGCTAATATTTAGCACCAACTCTGTTCCAAGTACACTTTACATGGATTATCTCATTTAATCTTCAAAACAACCCTCTGAGGTAGGTTCTCCTACTTACCCCATTTTATAGATAAAAACACTGAGATTCAGAGACGTTAACTAACTTGCCTAAGATCACATAGTTAATGAGCAACTCAGTTTTATTAAGTCAAGAGTCCACAAACTGAGACAATATGCTATACTTTATCTCCAGAATACGTGGATGACACTGATACAAACTTTCTATTCTGTTTGGGTTATATTTCTCACTATAAATTCATAAATAGGCATTCCAATGATATTAGCAATTGGAATAATATAGATTTGTGAGTGATTTGGGTGCAAGCAATTGCCAGTATCAGGAAGTACAGACAGCTCTGAGCTTGACTGTGAAATAAAGGGGAGAGATATGAGAAGTTTGAAAGACAAGTGTATTAAGGACGTTTTTGTTGCTATTATGGGTTAGTTTTGTTTTGTTTTGTTTTAATGGGAGAAAGATTAGTTTGTTAGAAATGTTACAACGAGGTAAGGGAACAACACATCAGGGAAATGGGGGGGGGGGAAATTGAGAGATTAAAAGACCAGAGGAGGTAGCAGTTCATAAACTCAAAGTACAGGCAGCAGGAATAATTTGAGATGGGAGAAAAGCTATGTCATTAAGAAATGGAAGCAAATGCAGATAAACTGCAGGAAAGGGAAGGTGCTGGAAACTTCAGACGGTCTCCATGTTCTCAGCAAAAAAAAGAAGGAAAAGTCTTTACTTTGAAGGTGGGAGACATAAAAGAAGGGACTTGAGGAGAGTGGCAACAGTTGCAAAAGCTGCTCTGGGAGAAGAAGCTGATGAGGAAGGGGGAGTGCTCACAGGAAGACAGCTGGGTGGTGCCCAAAGTCCCCCTGAGGTTGGAGACCAGGGACTTGTAGGGGCAACACTCTGAACAATTTCGTGACTTTTCTCTAGCAGTTCTTCCCAACCTGATGTGGAAACTGAGAAGCCTGTTAGTGGGAGTGTAATTTCATGATGCAGTTAAGGCAGAGGAATAAAGGCATAAGGGGCTGACAGGCTGTTCATGGTTTCAGCTAGCTAGAGGAAGGGTTGAAGATGAGGGTGATAGATTGGAAGGAAAAGGGGGATCAAAAGAAAGAAAGAAAGGAGTTGGAAAGAAAATGGTGGTCCGAGCATGAGATACGAGAGTTAAAAATTTTAGAGGGAGTTCTGATGAATTGTTACAACATACAATATTCTACTAATTGTCCAATTCAACTAACTGAACTGAAGTGCTTGCTGGCCAGCAGGAAGGTAATGTAATAGCTGGAAATGCTATTTTCAGTGTTGAAATTTGGCATTCAAAAGACAATTAGGAATGTCAATGTTTAGTGTACAAATGTCAAGTATGAGGCATGTTCTGCTTCCCTATCTCTGGCACAGTGTATTCATTGCCCTTTCTGTTGGCACCTAGATTCTATCATTAATATTTTACTACACCTGCCAGCCTTATTTTTAAAATTAAATATTTTATTTTGAGATAATTGTTGATTCACATGCAGTTGTAAAAAATAATACAAAGAATATTTGTACTGTTTACCTAGTTCTCCCTAATGGTAGCATTTTGCAAAACTATAGTATATTGTCACAACCAGGATATTGACATTGATACAGTCAAGATACAGGACATCTTCATCATCATAAGGATCTCTCCTGTTGCCCTTTTATAGTCACATCCACCCTCCTTCTTAACTCTAGAAACTTCTAATCTGTTCTCTATTTCCATAATTTTGTTATTTCAAGAATGTTTTATAAATGGCATCATACAGGTATGTATCCTTTTGAGACTGACTTTTTTTCTCTCAACATAATTCTCTGGAGATTCATCTAAGCTGTTGTGTGTATCAATACTTCGTTCCTTTTCATTGATGAAAAGCATTCCATTGTAAGGATATACAACAGTCTGTTCAACCTGTTGAAGGACATTTGGGTTGTTTCCAGTTTTGGACTATTATGAATAAAGCTACTATGAACATTGATGTACAGCTTTTTGTGTGAACATAAATTTTCATTTCTCTGGGATAAATGCCCAGCAGTATAATTTCTGGGTCATATGCTAGTTGCAAGTTTAGTTTTTTAAGAAACCACTGAACTGTTTTCCAGTGATGAGTACCATTTTACATTGTCATTAATGATGTGTGAGTGATCCAGCTTCTCCCCATCATTTGGTATTGTCACTATCTTTTTTTTTTTTTTTTTTTTAGACATTCATATAGATGTGTAGTGATGTCTCATTGTGGTTTTAATTTTCATTTCCTTAATGGCTAATGATGTTAAACATCTTTTCATGTACTTATATCCCTCTTTGGTGAAATTTTTTTAATGCCTTTTGCTCATTTTCTATTTGGATTTTTTTAACTGTCGTGTTTTGAGACGTTCTTTATATATTCTAAATACAAGTCCTTTGTAGATCAGGAGGGAATTTTCTCATATTGAGTTTAAGATATATGTGGATATCTCATTGGAAATGACCAGCAGGCAGTTGGCTGCATGAGTCTGGAGGTTAGGAGAGAGATTGGGGCTGGACATTAAGCTCTGGGAGTTGTGATAGCACAGTTGACATTAAACTGGAAGGAAGACAATATTAGAGTTAAAAGGAAAGAGGGCCAAGAGAACATTTGCAGATTTAAGCAGTGAAAGAACTGAGAAAGAATGGTTAAAGAAGTAGGAGCAGATAAGAAACTGGTAAGATGAAAACCAATGAAAAACAAAATCTGGTTTTTGCTTTTTTGTTATGGGTAACATCTAGAATTAAAAAGAGATCTACAAAGAGATTATGTTCAAAACAGCTTAAAAAGTATTTGAACTAGTTTTCATCAAATGCAACATTTAAAAAGTTAAGTAATAAAAACCCTCCAGAAAGTAGGCATAGAGGGAACTTACCTCAACATAATAAAGGCCATATATGACAAACCCACAGCCAACATCGTTCTCAATGGTGAAAAACTGAAACCATTTCCTCTAAGATCAGGAAGAAGACAAGGTTGACAGTTTTGGAAGTTTTAGCCACAGCAATCAGAGAAGAAAAAGAAATAAAAGGAATACAAATTGGAAAAGAAGAAGTAAAACTGTCACTGTTGGCAGATGACATGATATTATACATAGGGAATCCTAAAGATGTTAACAGAAAACTACTAGAGGTAATCAATGAATCTGGTAAAGTAGCAGGATACAAAATTAATGCACAGAAATCTCTTGCATTCCTATTCCCTAAGGATGAAAAATCTGAAAGAGAAATGAAGGAAACACTCCCATTTACTATTGCACCAAAAAGAATAAAATACCTAGGAATAAATCTAACTAAGGAGACAAAAGACTTGTATGCAGAAAACTATGAGACACTGATGAAAGAAATTAAAGATGATACAAACAGATGAAGAGATATACCATGTTCTTGGATTGGAAGAATCAATATTGTGAAAATGACTATACTACCCAAAGCAATCTACAGATTCCATGCAAACCCTATCAAACTACCAATGGAATTTTTCACAGAACTAGAACAAAAAATTTCACACTTTGTATGGAAACACAAAAGACCCCGAATAGCCAAAGCAATCTAGAGAAAGAAAAATGGAGCTGGAGGACTCAGACTCCCTGACTTCAGACTATACTACAAAGCTACAGTAATCAAGAGAGTATGGTACTGGCACATAAACAGAAATATAGATCAATGGAACAGGATAGAAAGCCCAGAGATAAACCCACACACATATGGTCACCTTATCTTTGATAAAGGAGGCAAGAATATACATTGGAGAAAAGACAACCACTTCAATAAGTGGCATTGGGAAAACTGGACAACAACATGTAAAAGAATGAAATTAGAACACTCCCTAATACCATACACAGAAATAAACTCAAAATGGATTAAAGACCTAAATGTAAGGCCAGACACTACAAAACTCTTAGAGGAAAACATAGGCAGAACACTCTATGACATAAATCACAGCAAGATCCTTTTTGACTCACCTCCTAGAGTAATGGAAATAAAAACAAAAATAAACAAATGGGGCTTCCCTGGTGGCGCAGTGGTTGAGAATCTGCCTGCCAATGCAGGGGACACGGGTTCGAGCCCTTGTCTGGGAAGACCCCACATGCCGCAGAGCAACTGGGCTCATGAGCCACAACTACTGAGCCTGCGCGTCTGGAGCCTGTGCTCCACAACAAGAGAGGCCGTGACAGTGAGAGGCCCACGCACCGCGATGAAGAGTGGCTCCCGCTCGCCACAACTAGAGAAGGCCCTCGCACAGAAACGAAGACCCAACACAGCCAAAAATAAATAAATAAAAATAAATAAATTTATTAAAAAAATAAACAAATGGGACCTAATGAAACTTAAAAGCTTTTGCACAGCAAAGGAAAACATAAACAAGATGAAAAGACAACCCTCAGAATGGGAGAAAATATTTGCAAATGAAGCATCTGACAGAGGATTAATCTCCAAAATATACAAGCAGCTAATGCAGTTCAATATCAAAAAAACAAACAACCCAATCCAAAAATGGACAGAAGACCTAAATAGACATTTCTCCAAAGAAGATATACAGATGCCAACAAACACATTAAAGGATGCTCAGCATTACTAATCATTAGAGAAATGCAAATCAAAACTACAATGAGGTATCACCTCACACCAGTCAGAATGGCCATCATCAAAAAATCTACAAACAATAAATGCTGGAGATGGTGTGGAGAAAAGGGAACCCTATTGTGCTGTTGGTGGGAATGTAAATTGATAGAGCCACTATGGAGAACAGTATGGAGGTTCCTTAAAAAACTAACAATAGAATTACCCTATGACCCAGCAATCCCACTACTGGGCATATACCCTGAGAAAACCATAATTCAAAAAGAATCATGTACCACAATGTTCATTGCAGCTCTATTTACGATAGCCAGGACATGGAAGCAACCTAAGTGTCCACTGACAGATGAATGGATAAAGAAGATGTGGCACATATATACAATGGAATATTACTCAGCCATAAAAAGAAATGAAATTGAGTTATTTGTAGTGAGATGGATGAACCTAAAGTCTGTCATACAGAGTGAAGTAAGTCAGAAAGAGAAAAACAAATACTGTATGCTAACACATATATATGGAATCTAAAAAAAAAATTGTTCTGAAGAAGCTAGGGGCAGGACAGGAATAAAGACGCAGACGTAGAGAATGGACTTGAGGACATGGGGAGGGGGAAGGGTAAGATGGGACGAAGTGAGAGAGTGGCATGGACATATATACACTACCAAATGTAAAATAGATAGCTAGTGGGAAGCAGCCACATATCACAGGGAGATCAGCTCAGTGCTTTGTGACCACCTAGAGGGGTGGGATAGGGAGGGCGGGAGGGAGACGCAAGAGGGAGGAGATATGGGGATGTATGTATATGTATAGCTGACTCACTTTGTTATAAAGCAGAAACTAACACACCACTGTAAAGTAATTATACTCCAATAAAGATGTTAAAAAATAAAAAATAAAAAGTTAAGTATAAACATGTTAACTGCTATTGTGGAGTTTATAATCAAGTAGTTTGACAATGGTAACTATGTAATATATAGTTATGTGTTTTGAAAAATTCAATTAGCTTGAGTCTTTATTAAAAAAGCAAACAAGTTTATAGGAAAATTCTTCTAGTTATTAATACAAAACAACTTTCACCTGAATTTCCCCCAAATAATTTGAACTTTCACTTTAAACTCAAGAGCTAGTAAATCTATCCATGTTAAAAAAACAACAAAAACCCGTATTTACATTTTGTACCCTTAAACACACAGACTGCCCCTGTAGTGGGTTGAACAGTGTCTCCCCAAAATTTGTGACTACGCTTATTTGAAAGTACAGTCTTTGCAGATGTAATTGGTTAAGGATCTCATCCTGGATTTAGGGTGGGTCTTAAATCCACTGACTGATGTTTTCATAAGAGGAAGAAGAGGGAGATTTGGGCACAGCGAGACACACAGAGAAGGCAGCAATGTGAAGAGGAGGCAGAGATTGGAGTGATGTGTCTACAAGCCAAGGAACACCTGGGATTGCTGACAACCAGAAGTTTTCTCCACAAGCTAGGAGAGAGGTACGGGATATTTTCTCCCTCAGAACCTCCAGGGGAATCAACCCTGCTGACACTTTGATTTCACACTTCTGGCCTCCAGAACTGTGAGAGAGTATATTTCTGTCATTTTTAAGACACCCAGGTTGTGGTAATTTGTTACAGCAGACCTCGGATATTAATATAGCTCCTATCCCTCACCATTTTCCCAGGCCCCCAAAGATATCATTAAATAATTTTTTGTATTCATTAAAAAAAGTAGATTTTTATTATTGACACTTACTACATGGAGAGAACAAAGGTGTGCTTAGAGCTGATATTTTAGATGCTACTGTTCTAAATGCAAACTTGTTTTACTTAACTTAAATTGCCAATTATTTAACTTTGTGCTGGCTGCTTATTGTCAGTTCTCCTCTATCCTCTTCCAATTAATGTTGATTAGTGTTAAGTTCATTCAGTCAGTTAATATTTGCTTCATACAACCAAACACACTTTTGATTGGTCTGCCTGAGAGAAGAGGGCTGAGACTGAGGTTAGTGATGGTTGCTTCAAAACCTGTCAAGTGTCTGTATAATTAAAAATCCCCAGAGTCTAAGCATATTATCTCATTGGAATTGTTTACTTTGCTAATAATTACTTATAAAAGGGAAGCTTGAAAAAACAAACTGCTCATAACTGTTTAAAGTAATAACCACAATGAAAACACATTAAATTGACCTGTTCTCTGGCCTGGTTTTAACTAGATGCAGGGTTTTGGTAACATGTTATCTTTAGAGTTTGGTTTCTGATCACACATTTTCTCAGGCTTAGCCTACATTTTGATTTTTGGCTATTGGGCACCTCTGTGGTGTGAGGCTTCAAAGCTGACTCTAATGGTGTGTTACACTCTTCTAAAGATTTAAATCTTTTTTGCTTTGGATAGATTAGGACTAAATATTAAATAATATCTTTAAGCATTTGTGGGTACAAATTCTCCTAAATTTTAGAGGGTTTAAGTTTTGATGTGTATCTTGATTTAAAAATATATTTAAAATTTAAATATCTAATCGCAGAGCAATCTGTAATGAAAACTTGCAGGGCTTCCCTGGTGGCGCAGTGCTTGCGAGTACGCCTGCCGATGCAGGGGACATGGGTTCGTGCCCCGGTCCGGGAAGATCCCACATGCCGCGGAGCGGCTGGGCCGTGGGCCATGGTTGCTGAGCCTGCGCGTCCAAAGCCTGTGCTCCGCAACGGGAGAGCCCACAACAGTGAGAGGCCCGCGTACCGGAAAAAAAAAAAAAAAAAAAAAAAAACACAACAACTTGCATATATGTGAGAAGTACTGTTCTAAGTGGGGTTGAAGGCTGAGAAGGCCAAGGAGGAAGGAGCAGATATCAAAATGGACAAAGTCCTCACCACCTAATAGGGGTTACAAAATCTTTGCAAAAATTTTATACAAGACAGTGTCTAAGATTCAGAAGCAACTAACTTAAAACAAACTTTTGGAAATATTCCTATTTTCTTTGGTAATTCCTATGACTATATTGTAATTATTATGTAGGAGCTTAAAGCCTAAAACAGAATCCTCCAAATGACAAATGTTTTCATCTGGAGCAATGCACTCAAATTATGTTGGACAAATGAGCAGAATGAATTTTTTTTTTTTTTTGGGGGGGGGCGGTACACAGGCCTCTCACCGCTGTGGCCTCTCCCGATGCGGAGCACAGGCTCCGTACGCGCAGGCTCAGTGGCCATGGCTCACGGGCCCAGCCGCTCTGCGGCATGTGGGATCTTCCCGGACCGGGGCACGAACCCACGTCCCCTGCATCGGCAGGTGGACTCTCAACCACTGCGCCACCGGGGAAGCCCCAGAATGAATTTTTTAAAAAATTTATTTATTTATTATCTTTGGCCACGTTGGGTCTTCGTTGCTGCGCATGGGCTTTCTCTAGTTGCGGCGAGCGGGGGCTACTCTTCGTTGCAGTGCATGGGCTTCTCATTGAGGTGGCTTCTCTTGTTGCAGAGCATGGGTTCTAGGCGCACAGGCTTCAGTAGTTGTGGCACACGGGCTCAGTAGTTGTGGCTCACGGGCTCTAGAGCACAGGCTCCAGTAGTTGTGGCTCGGGGGCTCAGTTGCTCCGTGGCATGGAGGATCTTCCAGGACCAGGGCTCAAACCCGTGTGCCCTGCATTGGCAGGCGGATTCTTAACCACCGTGCCACCAGGGAAGCCCAGTATATGGCAATTTTAAAAATTCATTCTGCTTGGGCTTCCCTGGTGGCGCGGTGGTTAAGAATCCGCCTGCCAATGCAGGGCACACGGGTTTGAGCCCTGGTCCTGGAAGATCCTCCATGCCACGGAGCAACTGAGCCCCCGAGCCACAACTACTGAAGCCCGCGTGCCTAGAGCCCGTGCTCCACAGCTAGAGAAGCCACTGCAATGAGAAGCCCACACACCGCAATGAAGAGTAGCCCCCGCTTGCTGCAACTAGAGAAAACCCGCACGCAGCAACAAAGACCCAATGCAGCCAAAAATAAATAAAATAAAATAAGTAAGTTTATGAAAAAAAATAAAATTACCATATACTTACTATTTAACAGAAAAAGTGAAAATCGATATATCATCTGTGGATTTGCTCTCCCGTCATATAATCACAAATTAAATCAAATTAAATAAGCCATTGAGCATTTATTTAAGCCAGGGTTTCTCAGTCTTAGCACTGTTGATTTTTGGGGCCAGATAATTCTTTGTTGTAAGAGGCTACCGTGTGTAATATATGGTATTTAGCAGGATCCCTGCCCTCTACCCATTAGATGCCTCCCCTTTCTAGTTGTGACGACCAAAATGTCTCCTGACACTGTGGGATAAAATTGTCCCCAGCTGGGAACCACTGTTTAAGACTTGGGAGAGAAAAGAAGCAAACCCCTGCTCTATCCTCCAACACGTGTTTTAAACCTACCTTAGTTTTTTTCCCAGTTTTATTGAGATATAGTTGACACATAGCAATGGCGTACACCATAATGATTTGACTTACATATATTGTGAAAGCTTAGTTTTAATCCTTATCAACTACTCCTGCCTTACTGTACTTGCAGTATCTTGAAATTGTTTCTAGGGTTGCACTTATCACCTTTCATTATTATTTTAAAACATGAGGCTGTGTCCTTTCCTGTCTGTGAATTCCTCCAGGACAGGAACAGTGTTTTTACCTCGTCTGGATGCAGTGGAAGTCCTCAAGTTGTATGACCTTTTGTGTTGGTTAAAGACAAGAAAAGTTCTCAAAATAAGGGTTTCCCTGTAGTTTATTTCTTTTTAAGGATATGGAATATCTGTTTGCCTCATGCCTTTGAGATTCATAATTTTTAACTCATCTTAGATATTTCAATTAAAGTAAAAATGCAGTGACCATACTGACACTTCGTGATGATTCAGTTTTGGGGTAAGTGAACCAATTTATACTATTATTCCCACTTTTAATCAGAAGACACCTGCAGACTAAGTAACACAAGTCATTACGTTTCAGCGTCCTTTAGTTATTCTGCCGAAATCAGCCTAGGCCTGGTCAGGACACTTAACGTCCACCAAGGGCGCTCTCCAGCCCCTGGATATTAACACGAACAGAAGCACACGACTTTCTGTGGGCGTGCCGTAGGAAGACCAGTCAGCAGATGTGTGTTAATTTTGGGGCCTTGACTTCTTTTCAGAGGAATTTAACTCCACCCCTCCGTCCGGAATGGAAAAACAACGCCCCCATTCCCGCCCTTCACCACCTCCTGGCCTCCTCCCACTTGTCTTTTGGTCTTCTGTTTTAGAAGTTCTGATTTTTCCTAGACAGCTAGAGGAAAGTCAGGTACCAAAAGTGGAGTTCTGTTATTTCATTTGTTCTGGTGGGACACTGGAGACGCGATCACACTTTGTAACTGGGTCTCCAGGAGAGGACCAATGTAGCCCTGGAAACTTCAGCGCCTGCGTTGGGCTCCAGGTTTGATTGACAAGGACGGGCACAGGGAAAGCGCGGGGGGGTGGCGGGGGGCCGCAGGTCGAGCCCGGGACAAAGAGGTTTTTAGCTGCCACCAAGGAGAGGGAAGGGCTCCTTGGGGTAACTGGCCTTTGTGCGCTAAGGGGCATTTCGTGAGGTCGTTTTCTCATTCGGAGAGAGGGCTGGCGGGCGGGCGGGCGGGCTGGTGGAGGAGGCCGGGCGGGAAGAAGGGCCCGGCGAGGAGAGTGCGCTGGGCCGGGGTGGGGGCTGTGCAGTCGTCACGTGGCCTCAGCACCACCGGCTTGGGGCTGTTCTTCCGGGTTGGAGGCGCCGCGCCGCGGGGCTGGAGCCCGCGTCTGCCAGCGCGGCGTCCCCTCGCAACCCGCGGCCGCCCGGCCTCCCTGCCAAGGTGAGCGTCAAGGCGCGGGCAGCCCGGGCGTGCTCCTGGGGCGCAGCTGGGGAAGGGGCGCGGGGCTGGTCCAGAAGATCCTGGCGCCTGCGGAGAAGGAGACCTGTCAAGGAGCCGAAGGGGGCGGGGTCGGCAGTGACCCCGGCACATGGTGTGGACCCTCGGGAGCCTTGGGCCGGGAAGGAGAACCGTGCCTCGAGGGCCCCCTTTCGTGTCTAGAGCGGGGGAGACGTGGAAGCAAGTGGGGGATGGTGGATTCGAAAACTGCGTCTTCGCTGAGTGCAGGGAACGAGGTGTCAGCTGTGCAGGTGCAGATTTTGGAGCTTTGTGGGGCGGCGGGATTTGTACGGGGTTGTTTCAGGTTACAGGATGGAAGAAGGGAAGGAGGTCATAGAGGACTCTTGGTGCGGGGTACACCCGGAGAGGTGGCACCTGGACGCCCCGAAATTGTGCTTGAACCCGGAGGGAATTTGGGGTGGGTGACTGGCTGGAGACATAGTTGGTGTCGAAAGTTGTGAGTGTATGTCGGAGGCGGGCTGGTGGTGGTCGGGGCATGCCTCTATTGGGCCGAGAGTGGGGCCGGAGCTGGCAATGCGGGAGAGACAGCGGAGGGGGCAGAGCTGATTCGAACTCCGGAGGCGGAATGACTATTACACGCCGCCTCGGCCAATCGGCTTCCGGGGAAGGTTATAAATAGCGGTCTCGGGCAGATGCCAGCAGGGTGGCAGTTTAGTTGCAGAGGGAGGAGCTGAACCCGTGGCTTTGGGCGACGTCACGCTGCCTGCCAGTCTAAGCTTTTGTAGGGTATTGTGTCCTTGGTTGGTATGTCTCGTTTTAGAAGTGTAACTTGTTTATTAAAGTTGCAGGCGTCCTTTATTCGCCCTCTGGTGCAGGGAAGTCCTTCAGGAATCTGTAAGGAGTCTTGTAGGACAGGCTCTGTTAGGAACGGTGAGGCTTGTGTGCTTTAATTTAAAATATTTCGCTCTTCTCCAGGGCACCCCTTTTACTTGGAAACTTTGGCTTTTTTTTTTTTTTTAATTGAATGGGCAGTTTAGGATTGCTTTCTTATCAGCAAGTGTGCTCACGCTGCTTAGCTTTGCTGATGGAATCACTTTTCCACAAAGCTATATAGCATTTAATTTTAAAAGGAAATTTCCTGAAGCTCCTTGGAGAATGTGTTCATAGATCCCCAGCCTTCAGGTTACCTTGCTCTAGTTATTCATTCACTCAGTCAAACAATACTTGTTGATTTCCTCTATTTTGTGCAAGGCACTGGGCCAGAGGTAATACCAAAGTGAACACTGATAGCAATAAAGATACTGTGTCCTTTTAATCCTCACAATAACCCTATATGATAGGTGCCATTATTATTGTCCCCATTTTAAAGGTGGTGAAATCAGACACAAAGAAGTGACTTGCCAGGGTGACACAGCTAACGCGTTGCAGAGTGGGGCCTTCCAACCAGGAGTTCACCCTCTTAGCCTCAATGCTATCCTCTCAGGTGCTTGCCTCCAAGGATTTTAATCTTAGGGGAGATATTTACCAAAATAACTTACGTTAAACGGCTGTATGAATGCCATACTAAAAAAAAAACAGGTTTTTTTTCAGTTTTGAGTTGTAAAGTTTTTCTCCATTGCTTAAAAGCCATAGAAGACATGGATAATAAAACAGCAGAGAGCTTTAAAGCGAAAATAGGGGAAAATGTGAAAATTAAGATGGAATACAGTTGGCTCTTGAATAAGGGCCCTCTGTATCTGAGGATTCAGCCAACCACGGACTGTGTATATTGTAGTATTGTTAATATTTACTATTGAAAAATAGCCACCTAGGAGTGGACCCATGCAGTTCAAACCCCTGTTGTTCAAGGGTCAACTGTACTATCTTTGACGTAAACAAGTACTAGGCTGTGATAGCATGGTTCAAATATTCTCTGAATATCTTTCAGGGTAATTTTTATTTGATTTAGGCTTCGTGACATTTTCAAATAGGCAGGGCTAATTTTCCAGGTTCTAGGCCATGAAATAGGACTTCAGCTTTAAAGCATTGCAAATCTAATCATAAAACTTCTAGAGCCTAATGGGGTCCTACAAAGGAGCTTTTCCTGTGCTCCTTTTATAGATGAGCAGACTGAAGTGCTGAGAGATTCAGGTCAAACAGCGAGTGAGTGGCAGACTTAGACTATACCCGGCCTAGCCAGCTTTGTTCTTTTGCTGATGAGGTCTGGCTAAGCCTGACCAGTGAGATCGATGGTTGTTGGGGAGCTGGGATGATCCAAGAAGAGAAACTAGGGTAAGTGGGGAAGTTGGGATAGGACTAGGTCCTTGGTAATGGTAGTTCAAAATCTCCCTCAAGACAAGAATTATCTTTTTTTAAAAATTTTTAAATTAAATTAAATTTATTTTTTTATACAGCAGGTCCTTATTAGTCATCAGTTTTATACATCAGTGTATACATGTCAATCCCAATCTCCCACTTCATCATACCACCACCCTGACCCCCATGCTGCTTACCCCGCTTGGTATCCATATGTTTGTTCTCTATATCTGTGTCTCAGTTTCTGCCCTGCAAACCGGTTCATCTGTACCATTTTTCTAGGTTCCACATATATGCATTACTATACGATATTTGTTTTTCTCTTTCTGACTTACTTCACTCTGTATGACAGACTCTAGATCCATCCACGTCTCAACAAATGACCTGATTTCGTTTCTTTTTATGGCTGAGTACTATTCCATTGTATATATATACCACATCTTCCTTATCCATTCATCTGTCAATGGGCATTTAGGTTGCTTCCATGACCTGGCTATTGTAAATAGTACTGCAATGAACATTGGGGTGCATGTGTCTTTTTGAATTATGGTTTTCTCTGGGTATGTGCACAGTAGCGGGATTGCTGGGTCATATGGTAATTCTATTTGTAGTTTTTTAAGGAACCTCCATACTATTCTCCATAGTGGCTGTATCAATTTACATTCCCACCAACAGTGCAAGAGGGCTCCCTTTTCTCCACACCCTCTCCAGCATTTGTTGTTTGTAGATTTTCTGATGATGCCCATTCTAACTGGTGTGAGGTGACACCTCATTGTAGTTTTGATTTGCATTTCTCTAATAATTAGTGATGTTGAGCAGCTTTTGATGTGTTTGTTGGCCATCTGTATGTCTTCTTTGAAGAAATGTCTATTTAGGTCTTCTGCCCATTTTTGAATTGGGTTGTTTTTTAAATATTGAGCTGCATGAGTTGTTTATATATTTTGGAGATTAATCCTTTGTCCATTGATTTGTTTGCAAATATTTTCTGCCATTCTGAGAGTTGTCTTTTCATCTTGTTTATGGTTTTCTTTGCTGTGCAAAAGCTTTTAAGTTTAATTAGGTCCCATTTGTTTATTTTTGTTTTTATTTCCATTACTCTAGGAGGTGGATCAAAAAAGCTCATGCTGTGATTTATGTCAAAGAGTGTTTTTCCTATGTTTGCCTCTAAGAGTTTTATAGTGTCCGGTCTTACATTTAGGTCTCTAATCCATTTTGAGTTTATTTTTGTGTATGGTGTTAGAGAGTGTTCTGATTTCATTCTTTTACATGTAGCTGTCCAGTTTTCCCAGCACCACTTATTGAAGAGACTGTCTTTTCTCCATTGTATATCCTTGCCTCCTTTGTCATAGATTAGTTGACCATAGGTGTGTGGGTTTACCTCTGGACTTTCTATCTTGTTCCATTGATCTATGTTTCTGTTTTTGTGCCAGTACCATATTGTCTTGATTACTGTAGCTTTATAGTATAGTCTGAAGTCAGAGAGTCTGATTCCTCCAGCTCCGTTTTTTTCCCTCAAGACTGCTTTGGCTATTCGGGGTCTTTGGTGTCTCCATACAAATTTTAAGATTTTTTTTGTTCTAGTTCCGTAAAAAGTGCCATTGGTAATTTGATAGGGATTGCACTGAATCTGTAGATTGCTTTGGGTAGTATAGTCATTTTCACAATATTGATTCTTCCAATCCAAGAACATGGTATATCTCTCCATCTGTTGGTATCATCTTTAATTTCTTTCATCAGTGTCTTATAGTTTTCTGCATACAGGTATTTTGTCTCCCTAGGTATGTTTATTCCTAGGTATGTTATTCTTTTTGGTGCAGTGGTAAATGGGAGTGTTTCCTTCATTTCTCTTTCAGATTTTTCATCCTTAGGGAATAGGAATGCAAGAGATTTCTGTGCATTAATTTTGTATCCTGAAACTTTACCAAATTCATTGATTATCTAGTAGTTTTCTGGTGGCATTTTTAGGATTCTCTATGTAGCGTATCATGTCATCTGCAAACAGTGACAGTTTTACTTCTTCTTTTCCAATTTGTATTCCTTTTATTTCTTTTTCTTCTCTGATTGCCATGGCTAGGACTTCCAAAACTATGTTGAAAAATAGTGGCGAGAGTGGACATCCTTGTCTCGTTCCTCATCTTAGAGGAAATGCTTTCAGTTTTTCACCATTGAGAATGATGTTTGCTGTGGGTTTGTCATATATGGCCTTTATTATGTTGAGGTAGGTTCCCTTTATGCCCACTTTCTGGATAGTTTTTATCATAAATGTGTGCTGAATTTTGTCAAAAGCTTTTTCTGCATCTATTCAGATGATCATATGGTTTTTATTCTTAAAGTTGTCAATATGATGTATCACATTGATTGATTTTTGTATATTGAAGAATCCTTGCATCCCTGGGATAAATCCCACTTGATCATGGTGTATGATCCTTTTAATGTGTTGTTGGATTCAGTTTGCTAGTATTCTGTTGAGGATTTTTTCATCTATGTTCATCAGGGATATTGGTCTGTAATTTTCTTTTTTTATAGTATCTTTGTCTGGTTTTGGTATCAGGGTGATAGTGGCCTCATAGAATGAGTTTGGGAGTGTTCCTTCCTTTGCAATGTTTTGGAAGACTTTGAGAAGGATGGGTGTTAGCTCTTCTCTAAATGTTTGATAGAATTCACCTGTGAAGCCATCTGGTCGTGGACTTTTGTTTGTTGGAAGATTTTTAATCACAGTTTCAATTTCATCACTTGTGATTGGTCTGTTCATATTTTCTATTTCTTCCTGGTTCAATCTTGGAAGATTATACCTTTCTAAGAACTTGTCCATTTCTTCCAGGTTGTCCATTTAACTGGCAGAGTTGCTTGTAGTAGTCTCTTATGCTGTTTTGTATTTCTGCGGTGTCTGTTGTAACTTCTCCTTTTTCATTTCTAATTTTATTGATTTGAGTCCTCTCTCTCCCTCTTTTTCTTGATGAGTCTGGCTAATGGCTTATCAATTTTGTTTATCTTCTCAAAGAACCAGCTTTTAGTTTTATTGATCTTTTCTATTGTTTTCTTTGTTTCTATTTCATTTATTTCTGCTCTTTATGATTTCTTTCCTTCTGCTAACTTTAGGGTTTGTTTGTTCTTCTTTCTCTAGTTCCTTCAGGTATAAGGTTAGATTGTTTGAGATTTTTCTTGTTTCTTCTTTTTTTTTTTTAAATGGAAATGCATTTCTTTTATTTATTTATTTTACTTTACTTTTGGTTGTGTTGGGTCTTCATTTCTGTGCGAGGGCTTTCTCTAGTTGTGGCAAGCGGGAGCGACGCTTCATCGCGGTGCACGGGCCTCTCACTATCGCGGCCTCTCTTGTTGTGGACCACAAGCTCCATACGCGCAGGTTCATGAGTTGTGGCTCAAGGGCCTAGTTGCTCCGCGGCATGTGAGGTCTTCCCAGACCAGGTCTCGAACCCATGTCCCCTGCATTAGCAGGCAGATTCTCAACCACTGCACCACCAGGGAAGCCCTAAAAATTATTTTATTTATTTATTTTTGGCTGCTTTGTGTCTTTGTTGTGGTGCATGGGCTTCTCACCAAGGTGGCCCCTCCCGCTGCGGAGCACAGGCTCCAGGCTCGTGGACCTCGTTCATTGTGGCGCACACGCCCAGCTGCTCCACGGCATGTAGGATCCTCCTGGACCAGGACTCGAACCCGTGTCCCCTGCACTGGCAGGCAGATTCCCAACCACTGCACCACCAGGGAAGCCCTTTTCTTGTTTCTTGAGGTAGGCTTGTATAGCTATAAACTTCCCTCTTAGAACTGCTTTTGTTGTTTTGGATCGTCGTGTTTTCATTGTCATTTGTCTCTAGGTATTTTTTGATTTCCTGTTTGATTTCTTCAGTGAGCTCTTGGTTATTTAGTAACATATTGTTTAGCCTCCATGTGTTTGTGTTTTTTACATTATTTTCCCTGTAATTGATCTCTAATCTCGTAGCATTGTGGTCGGAAAAGGTGCTTGATATGATTTCAGTTTTCTTAAATTTACTGAGGCTTGATTTGTGACCCACGATGTGATCTATCCTGGAGAATGTTCCGTGCACACTTGAGAAGAAAGTGTAATCTGCTGTTTTTGGATGGAATGTCCTATAAATATCAATTAAATCTATCTGGTCTGTTGTGTCATTTAGAGCTTCTGTTTCCTTATTTATTTGCATTTTGGATGATCTGTCCATTGGTGTAAGTGAGGTGTTGAAGTCCCTTACTATTATTGTGTTACTGTCGATTTCCTCTTTTATAGCTGTTAGCAGTTGCCTTATGTATTGAGGTGGTCCTATGTTGGTTGCATGTATATTTATAATTGTTATATCTTCTTCTTGGATTGATCCCCTGATCATTATGTGGTGTCCTTCCTTGTTTCTTTTAACATTCTTTATTTTAAAGTCTATTTTATCTGATATGAGTGTTACCATTCCAGCTTTCTTTTGATTTCCATTTGCATGGAATATCTTTTTCTATCCCCTCACTTTCAGTCTGAATGTATCCCTAGGTCTGAAGTGGGTCTCTTGTACACAGCATATATATGGGTCTTGTTTTTGTATCCATTCTGCAAGCCTGTGTCTTTTGGTTGGAGCATTTAATCCATTCACGTTTAAGGTAATTATTGATATGTATGTTCCTATGACCATTTTCTTAATTGTTTTAGGTTTGTTTTTGTAGGTCCTTTTCTTGTGTTTTCCACTTAGAGAAGTTCCTGTAGCATTTGTTGTAGAGCTGGTTTGGTGGTGCTGAATTCCCTTAGCTTTTGCTTGTCTGTAAAGCTTTTGATTTCTCCATCAAATCTGAATGAGATTCTTGTCAGGTAGAGTAATCTTAGTTGTAGGTTCTTCCCTTTTATCACTTGAAGTATATCATGCCACTCCCTTCTGGGTTGTAGAGTTTCTGCTGAGAAATCAGCTGTTAACCTTTTGGGAGTTCCCTTGTATGTTATTTGTCATTTTTCCCTTGCTGCTTTTAATAATTTTTCTTTGTCTTTAATTTTTGCCAATTTGATTACTATATGTCTTGGCGTGTTTCTCCTTGTGTTTACCTGTGTGGGACTCTCTTCACTTCCTGGACTTGGGTGGCTATTACCTTTCCCATGTTAGGGAAGTTTTTGACTATAATCTCTTCAGATATTTTCTCTGCTTCTTTCTCTCTCTCTTCTCCTTCTGGGACCCCTATAATGCGAATGTTGTCGTGTTTAATGTTGTCCCAGAGTTCTCTTAGGCTGTCTTCATTTCTTTTCATTCTTTTTTCTTTATTCTGTTCTGCAGCAGTGAATTCCACCATTCTGTCTTCCAGGTCACTTATCTGTTCTTCTCCCTCAGTTATTCTGCTATTGATTCCTTCTAGTGTAGTTTTCATTTCAGTTATTGTATTGTTCATCTCTGTTTGTTTGTTCTTTAATTCTTCTAGGTCTTTGTTAAACATTTCTTGGATCTTCTCGATCTTTGCCTCCATTCTTTTTCCGAGGTTCTGGATCATCTTCCCTATCGTTATTCTGAATTCTTTTAATGGAAGGTTGCCTACCTCCACTTCATTTAGTTGTTTTTCTGGGGTTTTATCTTGTTCCTTCATGTGGTCCATTGCCTTCTGCCTTTTCATCTTGTCTGTCTTTCTGTGAATGTGATTTTTGTTCCACAGCCTGCAGGATTGTAGTTCTTGTTTCTGCTGTCTACCCTCTGGTGGATGAGGCTATCTAAGAGGCTTATGCAAGTTTACTGATGGGAGGGACTGGTGATGGGTAGAGCTGACTGTTGCTCTCGTAGGTGGAACTCAGTAAAAGTTTAATCCGCTTGACTGCTGATGGGTGGGGCTGGGTTCGCTCCCTGTTGCTTGTTTGGCCTGAGGCAACCCAACACTGGAGCCTCCCTGGGCTCTTTTGAGGGGTAATGGTGGACGCTGGGAGGGCTCATGCCAAGGAGTACTTTCTAGAACTTCTGCTCCCAGTGTCCTTGTTACCACGGTGAGCCACAGCCACCCCCCGCCTCTGCAGGAGACCCTCCAACACTAGCAGGTAGGTCTGGTTCAGTCTCCCCTGGGGTCACTGCTCCTTCCCCTGGGTCCCTATGTGCACACTACTTTGTGTGTGCCCTCCAAGAGTGGAGTCTCTGTTTCCCCCTGTTCTGTCAAAGTCCTGCAGTCAAATCCTGCTGGCCTTCAAAGTCTGATTTTCTAGGAATTCCTCCTCCCGTTGCCGGACCCTCAGGTTGAGCAGCCTGATGTGGGGCTCAGAACCTTCACTCCAGTCGGTGGACTTCTGTGGTATAATTGTTCTCCAGTTTGTGAGTCACCCACCCACCAGTTATGGGATTTGATTTTACTGTGATTGCGCCCATCCTACCATCTCACTGTGGCTTCTCCTTTGTCTTTGGATGTGGGGTATCTTTTTTGGTGAGTTCCAGTGTCTTCCTGTTGATGATTGTCCAGCAGCTAGTTGTGATTCTGGTGTTCTCGCAAGAGGGAGTGAGAGCACGTCCTTCTACTCCACCATCTTGGTTCCCAAATCCAAGAATTATTTTATATATATTTGTATCTCCCTCAGTTCTTGGCATAGATTCAGTGAATGTTTCCAATGGGTGGCTGAATTCTGAACTTATTTGCTCTCCGTTCTCAGGCATGAATAACCCTAGAAGTGACCTATGAATGAATGAGGAAGGTATTTATTGACTCAGGAATGCTTTAGGACTGTGATGAAATGACATATATGGACATGCTGTGAAAATATAAAACCTTCTATTTGAACGCAAAGTATTATTCACATTTTTGATATCATGCCTGAACACGTCTTGCATGCTCCCTCTTCCTTAGCTTTTTTCATAGTTTTCTCTCCTTCTCAAATGCCTTTCCCTTCCGATTCTTAACCTTGTAGGAGGACATGATCTTCTTTGATGCCTGGAACTTTGGATTTGTGTTACTCTGCTTTCTGTGCCCTCAGTGCATGTTTGTTGAATTAAAGGACATCTTAAGAATAAGCCCTACCTGGATCGAGCACTTCTTTTCCCATTGTTGCTTTCTGGTGTTTGTAGGAAGTTGCTTCAGGGAGTTGTGGCAGTAGTTATGACATAAAAAATGAGTTAGACCCTTCTTCCTCTGGAGGCAGGAAGTATGTTTATGGAGTCTGCTGGGTTTGGGTGTTGGGCCCCAGGAGGGCCTGCATGATGGGGCAGAGCCTAAAGGCATAGTTAGTGAGGTTAGCTGAGGTTGATTGATGGAGTTCCAGGTCCTCTACTTCTTCCCATTTTTAAAGGAAAGAGAGCATTGGGAGTCAGGGGTATGGTGGGAGTGCCTTCCATGTACCCCTGGGGATCTGCCATGGAGGGTGGTGGAGGTAGCCACTGAAGCCTCAGAAACAGCAAAGGTCAATGATACTTCACCTAGCTCAGTTAGAGCTGGCAAAAACTGGCCACTTGTGGGAACCACTGAGAGAATTCCTAGTTATGCCCACATCTGCAAGCACAAACCTATGTGATAAGGTTAACCATGGAATTTTTCTTTCTTTTTAAAAATTGGAGTCATATTCCATGCATGTTTAATTTTCTTGCGATGTACACCTAACAAACATGAATCTCTCATTCACTCAGTCAGTCTGGGTTTGGGGGGGTATCTCACAGGATGAATATCCTGCTGCACTGAAAAATATGCAGGTGTTTTCTGTATAGCGCGGTGGCTAAACAAGTACTACTGTATTGTATAGTATTTTAGACAATCTAAGGGAAATTATTGGTAATTTTGATTTTATGCAATTTTTGCTGGACAAGCTGACTTAGACAGTAACTTTCATGTAAGATGTGACTGGACTTTATAGCATTTTTTTAAAACTTTCTAGCTACATTAAGGATCAATTAGACTTATGTGACCTAGGCTTGGAATTGAATAGTGAGTTTATAACTACAATTTAAGTGGGAAAACGGATTCCAAATTTTAAATACCTGAATTGGAAACAAACTTTTGAAGCATCTTCTGTAAGTAAAGGACTTGGCAAATAAATTCATTGTAGATGCCCACATTTAACTGTTATTTTCCAACCTCTTTGAATTAGCTTTTTTTAAAAAAATGTTTTTGATGTACAAAAGGCAAAGTATGTTTTTCTCAGCACATAAATGTTTCGTTTTCTTTCCTTTAGTGATTTGCCCTCAAGGAAATTGGGGATTCAGAAAGTTGGGAGCTCCTGTGAACATGGCAAACCTATTGAAAACAGTGGTGACTGGCTGTTCCTGCCCTTTCCGTAGCAATTTGGGGTCCTGTAAGGTTCTACCTAGGAAGAAGGATTTTTTACGAACATTTCACACTCATCAGGCGCTGTGGTGTAAAGCCTCTGTAAAACCAGGTAAAGTCTCACTTCACGTCATAGGGGCCAATAGATCTCCTGTTGATAGATAAAGTAAGGCATGCAGTTTTACAGTCCTGTGTTTGCCAGTGATCATTTTGAGTAAAAAACGAAATGAGTGCTTTCTTATATTTTCCATGTATGGAAGTTCCTAACTATCAGTGCTAACAGAAAAGAAAATATAATAGAAAAAAAATGTCAAATCAGTTGAGTTGTACCCAGGAAACTATTGCTCATAGTATCCATTTCTCCTAGCAGCTCTTCCTCTTTCCTGGTCGGTGTTGGGGAATTGTACATATATGGCTCAGCTATGCTCAGGAATTAGGAACTAGGTGTATTAATTGATCTGCATTAATGTTTCTTGATTTAGTAAATGGCAACTTCAGCTCAGTTGCTCAGGTCAGAAACCTTGGAGACATTCCAGATCTGCATAATAGGTATAGGTCAGCTCTACCTTTTATCTAGAATCTCTCCTCTTTTTATCATCACCACTGTTATCATCCTGGTCCAAGCTACTATCATCTGTCACCTGGATTATTGCATTAGTCTTATAAGTGGTCTCTGTGCTTTCTACTTCTGTCCCCGACAGCAGTCTGTTCTGTACATGCCAATGAGAATAATCTTTTTTAAAATGAAAGATCATGTCACTCTTCTATTCAAAATTTGCAACTAGCTTCCTAGGTCACACAGAGTAAGAGCTGAAGTCTTCTAGTGGCCTACAAGGCCTTCCTTGCTAGGACCCCCACTTGCTTCTGTTCTGGAGTGCAAGCCAGAAGGAGGAGAGTGTCAAAGGGGAACCTTCTAAGCTGAGTCAGATCCCTTTAAGCATCTTGCCCAGAGACCCTTCTAGCACTCTGTCTACACCTCATTGGCCAGAGCTCAGACAGGTGGCAATATGTAGCTCTAAGGGAGACTTGGCCATTTAGTTTTCTATTCTACACGGCAACATACTCAAATAAAAATAGCATTCTGTTATTTTTAGGGGAGGAACAGCATGGTTATTTGAGAGAAACCAGAAGTCTTTGCCATATAGAATAATTCCCTTTTTGTTTGTAGGACTATTTGTGCATTAAGGATGCCTAAACTGCTCTGTTTTTTGAGTTCTTATGTCTGCCTTTTGTAGACTTCACAGCTCTTTTCTTATTCTCTCATGACAAGTCACTATTGGCAGGGTACCTGCCTTTGAGAGCCCTCTACCTTATCTTCAGATTTTTTTAAAGTGTTCTGAAAAGCCAGATTATCCAGTGTGATAAAATTGTGTATAAAGTAAAAGCCAATAACTACAGTGAGCACATGGGAATTGTCCTTGTTAGTGAAAGAATGGACTTCAAGATCTCTATATCAACTATGCATAAGACTTCTTTTGTTTGTTTAATTTCTGGCTCTTGACTGTTTCCTAGATAATTATTTTTTAACTCTAAAAGATGAGGGTCCTATTTATTCCTTAATATAACCACACTTTCATTACCACATTGAAAAGCATGAAAAGTAATTTCAGTTAGTATTCATATTTTCTCAATTTTTTCTTTCCTTTTCTTTCTTTTTCTTTTTCTTTTTCTTTTTTAACAGTTGCCTTGTTCAAATGGTGATCCAAACAGGGTCCATGTGTTGTATTTGCTTGCTTGTCTCTTAGGTCTCTTTTGATCTGTATGTTCCTCTCCTCTGTTTTCTTTTTTTTTTTGTGGTACGCGGGCCTCTCACTGCAGTGGCCTCTCCCGTTGCGGAGCACAGGCTCCGGACGCGCAGGCTCAGCGGCCATGGCTCACGGGCCCAGCCGCTCCGCGGCATGTGGGATCTTCCCGGACCGGGGCACGAACCCGTATCCCCTGCATCGGCAGGCGGATTCTCAACCACTGCGCCACCAGGGAAGCCCTCCTCTGTTTTCTTTTTAATTTATTTGTTGAAGAATTTAGTTGTCCTGTAGAATTTCTCACATTCTATCTAGGTTTAGCTTATTGAATTCCCTTGGTATTATTTAACCAGTTTCTCTGTCCCTTGTATTTTCGGTAACATTTAGCTAGAGCTAGAGGCTTGATCAGACTCAGGTTTGCTTTTTTTGGCAAGTGTACTTCATGGGTGATGCTGTGTACTGTCTGTTGCAGCACATCAGGAAGATTAATCTGAGTTTAGATGCTGTCAGTGTGATCCATCTATTGTGAAGTTCCCATCAGTTTTTCACTCAAAGGCTGTAGCAGTCATTTGATTGATGATCATTAAGTAAATCCGTGATTTTATCAGGGGCTTTAAAATGGTGATATTCTATCATTTTTATCTTCATTTATTGGTAGAATTTTTCTATTAAAAAATCTTTCCCTGTATTATGTCATCCCTTGGTATCCATGGGGAATTGGTTCCAGGACTTCCCGTGGATACCAAAATCTGCGGATGCTCAAGTCCCTTATATAAAATGGTGTAGTATTTGCATATAAGCTACACACATCCTCCTGTACACTTTATTTATTTATTTGTTTGTTTGTTTGTTTGTTTATTTTGCGGTATGCGGGCCTCTCACTGTTGTGGCCCCTCCCGTTGTAGAGCACAGGCTCTGGACGTGCAGGCTTAGCGGCCATGGCTCACGGGCCCAGCTGTTCCGCGGCATGTGGGATCTTCCCGGACTGGGGCACGAACCTGTATCCCCTGCATCGGCAGGCAGACTCTCAACCACTGTGCCACCAGGGAAGCCCCTCTTTTTTTTTTTCCTGTATACTTTAAATCATCTTAGCCTAATACAATCAAGTTTTGCTTTTCAGAACTTTCTGGAATTTTTTTTCTTTTTAATATTTTTGATCTGTGATTGGTTGAATCTGTGGATACAGAGGGCCAACTCTATTTAGTTACTCTGAGATTGTACTGGAAGGGTGGGTAGATGTTTGATTATTTTCCATTATTTACTAGTTTTGCTAATCAGCTGGTTTTCTTATGTATACATTTTCTACTTCTGCTGTAACAGATGATCACAAACTTACTGGCTTCATATAATAGAAATTTATTATTTTACACTTATGGAGGCCAAAGTCTGAAATGGTTCTCACTTCCAGAGGCCCTAGGGGAGAATCTGTTCCCTTGCCTTTTCCAGCTTCTGGGGACTGCCTGCATTCCTTGTCTCATGGCCTCTTCCTCTGCCTTCCAATCCAGCAGGATAGCATCTTCAAATTATTCTTTGACTCTGACTCTTCTGCTCCTTTCTTCCACATTTAAGGACCCATGTGATTACATTGGGCCCACCCAAATAATCCATGATATTCTCCCTGTTTCAAGGTCAGCTGATTAACAACCTTAATTCCATCTGCTACCTTAATTCTCCTTTGCCATGTATTGGATTCTGAGGATTAGGACATGGTTATATTTGGGAAACCACGATTCTGCCTACCACACCTTAGTTTCTCCAGAGTTGACCAATGAAGCTTTTAGAAAATATTTATTTTTTGAATTTTGAAATATTTATTATTATCCTGAACTCATGGATTTTAACATCTTTAGATGTATTTTACTACATTGCAATTAATTATCTTTTTGATGCTCAAATTGGCTCATATTTGGCCAGCAGAAGCCCTTTGAGGTTGGATCCTAAATCCTTTTGATATGACTTCATTTGTCTTTGGTAGCTTCATTGGCTTATATGTAGGACCTAGATAATTTGAGGTTGTCAGATAAGTGAACTCCAGATAAGTTTATGTAATTTAATTTTGCACATTAATTCAAGATATTTGCCGGCTTTCAATTATTTTCCTCCCTCTCTTTTAAGTAGAGAGCAAGATTGAGCATATGTTTGCCTTTGGCTTACTATCAATTATTACTGCTTAAACAGTGTGGGATCTAAGACTGTATGTCCAAATGTAGCTATTTTAGGTTGATTTAGTCTCTCTAAGGTCTCAATAAATTACTCTGTAGAGATAATTTGATTTATTTTTTTATTATATATATTCAGAGTTTAGATTGCTAGAGTGGGTTTTCTAAACTTTAGTAAAACTTATATAGAAGCAGATGCTCTTCATTAAAAAAAAATCTGCTTGTGTCCATATATTGAGTAAAACAACAGAAGAAACAAGTCTACTTTAGCTAAGTCTGGTCTGAACCATATATAAATAATTTAACTCTTGTGTTATACAGGTTCTTTTGTGTTGCAGGCAACACAGTCACATCAGGTTATATTTTGTGATGAGGGTTTATTTTTATTTTATGGATTCTTGGGAAGTATGGGAGTGCAGGAAACCCTTCATCTACTTCTTGGAAAAGTGGGATGTTATTCTGGATTTCATAGCCATGACTCCTCTGCATGTCCACTACTGTTCTTTCTACTACTGTGGCTGCTGACCTCCCTTTGATTATCTCATGGCTGTGTTTATGAATAGCTGCTGCACCATTCTACTCTCTTTGTCCTTTTCGGTGGGTCTTGCACCCAAACTCCCTTTGAGAGAAACTGATTGGGTTGGATAGTCATTGGCCAACATGGAGTGTCCTTGGGCAAAGTTCCTGTATAAGTCATCTCATGGGCTGCTGGTTTTCCTTAGGTCTGGCCTGTAGACTGTTATCTCTGACCCAGCTGCCCACCCCTGGTCTAATCAGTTGTGGCCAAGAATGGAAGGTCTTAAGATACAACACTTGGAAATCTATGAGGAATCGCCTGTGGCCAAATTGCCAAGAAAAGGACTTTGGGTCTGGTAGTCCATCAAAGTGTCTAGTGTAGGATTGTTTTTCAAAATAGTTAATTACTTCTGTCTTCCTTAAAGGTAAAGACCAGGAGACCATAAACCTGAGAGGGTTAGTTAGATGAGTGTGGTTAGCCTGTTGAGTGGCCTTTCAACGTATTTTTCCCTAAGAATAAACTAAGCTAGTTATAGGCCTTGAAGAGAGCCATTTGGTTAAATAAAATATTTAGGATTTTCAGGAGAGTGGGTATAAAAATTTCCAGTCATCTTATCAAAAAAAGTCAAAAAATTATGAGTATGAATCAGGAACATCATTTTGAACAGCAACCTGTATGTGCAGTGTATTTTGAACAGACTGCCCATTTCTGTTTTCTGAACTGTATTATTAAAACACTGACTTTTGGTGTTGTTACTTACCAAATTTTTTTTTTGTCTTTGTTGTAGGAGTTCCCTATAAGCAACTGACTATTGGGGTCCCCAAAGAGATTTTCCAAAATGAGAAGCGAGTGGCATTGTCTCCTGCTGGCGTTCAGGCCTTGGTCAAGCAGGGTTTTAATATTGTTGTGGAATCGGGTGCTGGTGAAGCTTCCAAGTTCTCAGATGATCACTACAGAGCAGCAGGTGCCCAGATCCAAGGGGTGAAGGAAGTGCTGGCTTCTGATTTGGTGGTCAAAGTAATTATTCCTTTCCCCCCTCCATTTATGGCATGCTGATTTTTCTAAATCTTCTTGTAGAAAGATTAAATTATCTCTTCTATGCTTATAGTTTTTCATACTTTCAAATGATGCTGTTTTTCTCAATGAAATGGTTGCATGTTGTGAATATTCTTCATGTTCCGGTAGAACTTTTATCAGGCAATGTGACCTATACTTAACCATGAGAAAAGAAGAAGTGATCTTTCTTTTTACATTTGCTATGTGGAAATTCCCTTTATTGCCTAGGAAAAATTTTCAGTGCATGTTTCCTATATGTCCACAGTACCCTCAGGTGAGTGTTTAACTGCTTCTAGAATGGAAAGGAGGCATGGAACTCTTCCTGGGACCGAATGTAGAATGATCTTCTGATACCTTGAAGGAACAGTGATTTAACTGACATAGGTACTATTTCTAGAGAGGGAGGACTATTCTGGAAAAAGCAGTGTTGGGCTTAGAGCAGCCTTACCTGCTTTAGTAAAAGGTCCTAAGGTAATGTGTAATAGAGTTCCACATGCTAAGGAGCTTTGCAAATAAAATCTTAAGTAAAAAATCATGTAGAGAAAACAGAGACTGTATCTGAACATTAACTTAAATCCTAAGCCTTCTGTAACCAAGGCAAGTAAGGAAGTATGGATTAAATAAGCATGATTATCTGGTTAAAATAAGCTTCTTACTTTTTCAGGATAGACCCACTTTTTTTCTACATTAATTTCTAAGGGGAAATCAATCATATAGTTTTTTTTTACATACAGTCCACTGAATAACTTGATAGGGTCTTAAATCATGCTTTTTGCAGAGATACAAAACTTTTCTTCTATGGAAAATTAATAACAATATGATATGGAGATAAATAGTAATTCAGTTTAAGTTTTTAAGTGTTTAGGTATACTGATACTTGGTAATGTATCTTGGTATAGTAAAAGAGCTTAGAGAAAATAGAAAAATGAGTATAATCCATTCTAATGTCTGTTCTAGGGACCAAAACCTTTTGAGATGTTCCACAAAAAAGGATTAGTAGGGTGCACATAAGTTTTAGAAATGCTCTGTGTTCCTTTTAGGGATTCACAGTGTGTATGAGCATGTTAAATGCACTGAGAAATTCTATAATATAAAAACTTAAGTAACCTTATACTTGTACTAATAAACTACTTGATCTTAGGGTCTCTTTTTTGAGTCAAGTCTGTTAATATCCTGAGGAACTAGAGACCCAAAAAGCACCTTCAGGGAAACGTTCTAGTGGCTTAACTCACTCAGATATCAACAGTCTCAGCTGAGCATTTGATAGGGGCCAGGAGAATTAATTCAAATTTGTCCTCTAATTTTTATTAAATCTATATTATAGATTCTCACTGAGGAAAAATAGACCTTGTCAGAGAGTCTTAATTAAAGTCCAGAACCTAAAATCACATGCATCACCAGATCAACAACTGAAATGGGAATAACAGATAAAGGTGTCTCATAGGTAAATTGAGATGAAATGCTGTGAAATGACAGTATTGACCCAGTGTTTGTGTTTCTGTTTCCTTTTAAAACATAAGTCTCAGAGCTATTTTTTTTTTTTTTTCCCGTGCTTACTATCCTAAAAGCACTACTGCTGCAAATTGGGAACTGATGAAATGATATACTTTAAGACTGATTTTAAACAGGGATGTGAAACACATTTTGAAACACCTTTTTAAATGGAATTTTAAAGAAATTTGGCTTGAAAAGGTGGACGTTTGAAACTTTCAAGCATGTGCAGTGTGTGTTCATTGACTGATACGTAACAGAATATATTGTAGCTTTTTGCTTAAACCCAATTCAGTAAGGCTACTAGTTTGAGTTGTGTTCACCTATAAATATTCTTCTGGAATTTTAAGGTGACAAATTGATACATATTACCATGGATATTTTAGTTTATGTTGTTCTTAACTTCTCACCACTCCAAATGTTTGTGCTTGCCAAAATTAACAGGAGTTGAATCTTTGAACACACAACAAAAACTTCCTGCCTGTTTATTCGAATATGCCTTAATTTTACCAGAGTAATAGATTTTGGGAGAACAGGTTTGTTGTAGAACCTACATATTTTTTTACTGCTCTACCTGTCATTATCAAACCTGTCCCAACACTATTTCCAGGTATGTGTGCTCCTTACTCAGACCAGCTCATAGGTTCAGAGAGATGATAGGTGGCATAGATCTTTGTGTGCTTTATTTTGTTTAGGAATTGAGTCAGAAATTTATTGCTGAGAGATTACTTCTGGAGTGTTATTTCAGTCATGGCATATTATTTTAATTGTTTTGTTTACTTAAAAATATTATAAAGGCATTTACATTTTTAATTGGTGATGACTTTTTTCTTAGGTGCGAGCCCCTATGCTTAACCCAACGTTAGGTGTTCATGAAGTTGACCTGTTAAAAACATCGGGAACACTGATTAGTTTTATTTACCCAACCCAAAATCCAGACTTGCTAAATAAACTTTCCAAAAGGAAAACTACCGTTCTGGCGATGGACCAGGTTCCAAGAGTCACAATTGCTCAGGGATACGATGCGCTAAGCTCCATGGCCAACATTGCTGGGTAGGTTGATTCTTTTCCATTCCAGCTGAACAAAAGCACAATGGTACTATAGAAACACTCTCACTGTAGCTCTTCTCTCTTACAGTGATTTTACTTGTAATGATTGTTGGAGATTGCAGCCTTCTGAGAGTGCACTTAAATTATTTTTAAGACTTGTATTGTTTCACAGTCATCAGTGGGAAATGGCTCTTCACTTTGCATGCTATTGTACACTACTTTTTAATCTTCATGGGGAGAAGGGAAGTAGTATTTCCTTCCACCAAAGGAAATGACTTTTTTTAAAAAAATGAAATGCAATATCTTAATATCTGTTTTCATGAAAAACTGTATGGTAAGTAAACCTTAGTGTTAGTAATTTCTAATTATCCAAAAACCTTAATATAGTAAACTCATATTTTACTGAAGTCGATAGCAAGGGTAGTGATAACAATTTAGAATAAATGATTTAAAATTCACATGGATCTAGTACTGTTTTTTAGACTGTTAGTTATAAAGGATGAGAAAGGGAAAGCGTGCAATGTAGAAAGTCTTATTTTTAGTTTACTAATTATAAGGCTTCTGAGTCTATGCTAAGAAAGTACTTCTGACTTCTGAATACATAATGTCCCAAATTTTGTTCTTTGGAATTTATCTGTACTTTAACAGAGATACACTGTATTTCATGTGTGTGTGTATATATGTGTATATTTATGTATATATTAGGTTGAAATTACTATTTTTTTTCCTCAGTTTTATTACAGTATGACTGACATAGAACATTGTGTAAGTTTAAGGTGTAAACAATGATTTGCTATATATATATATAATATTGTGAAATTATTACCACAGTAAGTTTAGTTAACATAAATTGCTGTTGTCATAGGGTCAGAAATGGTTGGATATTAGCAGTTTCATATGGTTCGATCTAATATATACATATTGGTAGATTTACCATTTTAATTAGGTTTTACATAGGTAAATTCATAAAATATTTAATGAATAGGGAAAATGCGTGCACTTGAGGAAGTTTCATCTGGCGTCAAAACCCATATTGATAACTGAAGGCTAACTATGGCCAAGATGGCAATAAACTTCATTCGCCCACCAGCGCTAATGCATTCCCCATTGATTGCCTGGACCACTGGGTATAAAAGAATTCCAAGGCCCAATCAGCTCAGAGGAATATGGCTCTGACTGAGTAACCATGCCTGCCTCCGGGAAGGGATAGGAAAAACTATGTGAGTACAGCGTATTGCTGACTCTGCCTGGAGAGTGGGAAAAATCTGGAAGAAGCCTGTTGAATTAGATTTTAAGCATGAAAACTATTAGTTGTGACAACTTGCTAATATGAATGAGGCACCGACAAATGAAAATGTTTAAAAAATAAAACGGCGCATGAAAAAAGACTAACCTGAATAGACTCTTAAAGCTAACACGTGAACTGAAAGTTTTCTTAGGTTTCATATCTTAGATGTAGCATATCAAATGTGCCACAGATTCTACTTTGGGTTTCAACTTGTTCACATTTGATATAAATGAGATGCAGTAAACAAAAATGACAAGTTAACACCACATTTTGTTGTCCTTATGTAATATAGCAAATGGTTGGTTTGAAGATATTTCTTGTGATGTGAATTAATACTAAGGGACAAAATAAACTTTTGTCATATTTATTTAGTTTCTGGAAGAGTTATGCAATGTGGGACTTAAAATTTTATACAGGAAATGTACAATGTAAAGTTTTAAGGGTGCTGTTGACTTTTGTCATGTGAAATGCACGTGTGTGAAAGGTTATCCCAACCAGTAGCTCTAGATCAGTGGTTTTCTGCTGCAGAATCTTTTGAGCAAATGAAATATGACGCAGTATAAACAAATCCAATGAGAACAGAGTGGTGTTCATTGAATTGAGGAGTGGAAGGGTGTCTAGAAACATTCTCTCTCTGTTCTCCATCCCAGCCACAATGGCCCCAGAGTTGGCTGAAATTTGAATTTTTGGGGATCCAGGGACACAGTTTAAAGAATCACTGTCTTACGTCCTGAGCTGGTATATGCAAAAGGCATAGTCTGAGATGAATCACCTAGTATGCTTGCCCATACAATGTGTGATAAATCATCATCTAACTCACACACACAGCTGTATTACCGTGAAGACGCGCCCCTTTTAGTTCACTGATGTTCGTCCCGAGCATTTTTGCTTTCATCAAAAAAAGGCCCACTATTATAACCTTCTCCCACTATCAACGTTTTCTTGTACATTTCCTGTGTAATCAGTCTCGTTTTTGTTTTTTTCCAGTATAACAACTGAATCTTTTTTTCTTTTTTTTTGGTACGCGGGCCCCTCACTGTTGTGGCCTCTCCCGTTGCGGAGCGCAGGCTCAGCGGCCATGGCTCACGGGTCCAGCCGCTCCGCGGCATGTGGGATCTTCCCAGACGGGGGCATGAACCCGTGTCCCCTGCATCGGCAGGCGGACTCTCAACCACTGCGCCACCAGGGAAGCCCACAACGGAATCTTTTAAAACGTTAATTCCAAAATTAATTCCTTATAGTGGCCTTTGAATCTTTATCATGTTTGCTCTCTGAAAATTTCTATCACTTGGATTCAAAACTAACAAATAATGTAATCATTAAAATATTTTTCTGCTCTAATATGATTTAACTTAAAGTAATAGTGGTAACTGTTCCATGCTTTTGCATTAATTATTATATCAAGTATTATTTTACAAAAATATGACCAGGGAAAGGTTTTTTTTTGTCCACTTAGCAGGTGGATCTTATCATTATAACATTTGCATTATGATATTAATCTTTGTATCATAATGTTAAGGTAGAGTGTGTGTTACTGAGAGTGTGCAAAAGTGCCTTTTAAGTATAAAATAATATGACAATGAAATTAATGTAATAGGAAATGAAATTAGTGTAATAAAAATATCCTATTAAAGAAAAGGTGGTATAAATTACTAGTTTTTGATTCATAGAGCATTTCTTTAGCTAAAAACATACTTACCAAGCACTTATTGTAACAGGTGTTATGATAAGGGCTTTACCTGCATTATCTCATTTAGTCCTCACAACACTAAGAGACTCTTTTTGTTCCCATTTTAGAGGTGAGAAAACCAAGGATTAGAGAACTAAAGAAATTTGCCCAAGTTCACAAGGCTAGTTAGTGATCGAACTTGGACTTGAACTGAGGTCACTCTGTCTCAGAATCCCATGGTTTCAACCATTAGAGATCGGGAAGTGTTTTTTGTTGTGAGGTTAGAATTTTATTATGTACAAGCATATAGCCAATCTGATTTTTTTAATTGGAAAGATTTTTTCCTCTATTATATAAAGACTACACAGTAAACGAGGAAAATTTGGACAATAAAGTAAAACAAAGTTTGAAGTGTCTGTAGTCCCAGCTGCCAAAGAAAACCATTGTTAGCGTTTTCTTGTCTTCCCTTCTTTTTTTTTTATCCCAGCTGAGCTTCTGTAGTGCTCATTACAAAGAGGTCAGAGGGCGTCACGGGTAAGAGTGTGCCTCTGTAGGCAACATGCCAGGGTCAGACATCTGGCTCTGCCATTTACTAGCTGAGAGACGTCGGTCAAGTCTCTTCACCTCTGTGTGTCTGTTTCCTCACCTATAAAATGAAGATAATAGTTATATTTATCCATAGGATTGTTGTGAAGATTAGGAGTAAGCATATATACAGCACTTAGAACTGTTTTTGACAGACAGTAGTCACTGTAAACATGTTAGCTATTATTCTTATTCTTTAAGAATTTCTCCTATATAAACTTAACTTATTTAATTTTATAGAATTATTTATCCATTTATTTTTCTATTTTCTTAAGTTACAAGGCTGTTGTACTAGCAGCAAATCATTTTGGACGTTTTTTTACTGGTCAGATCACAGCTGCTGGAAAAGTTCCTCCAGCTAAGGTAGGTAAAACTTTAATATTTCTTCATACTATGAATTAGGCAAGGGTATTATAGTTTATAGTTATTTAAAAATTTTTTGTTTGCAAATGATGACGTTCGTGTCATATACAAATAAATGGCAGAGCCTCAAAGCTACTTAAGGTTACTTGAAAACAATGAATTTTGACATTTCTGGAAGTTCAATTTTTTTTCTGTTTTTCACTTTCTAACTTGAATTCTTAAAGGGATTTTGGATGACTTGTTTATTAGTAATTGTTTAAAAAGCCTCGTGATACATTCAGCAAATTCTCAGCTTCCCAATGATTGTGACACATTGGCTCAGGAAAGACTTGGTTTTCTCACTTTTTGCCAAATTTTGGGTCTAGAGGACAGGAAATAGTAGGTGGTATAATCAGGGTGTTTGGCAGGGGGAAAGGGTGCAGTTTCTTTAATCTATATTGAGAGCAGAGAAGAGCAGTTGATGAGAGGTGGTGGTGGCTAAGTGAAAGAATCGATTATGCTGTGACCCTTTGAGGCCACGGACCCTAAATAATAGTGTAAGCCTTTCAGCAAAGTATAGGAAACAAGACCTTAAACGTTGTCATCTATCTGCAGAGTATACTCTGTAGGGTACAGATTTACTTGGTGCTTCCTGCTCTTAATTACTTTGTTATATCAACCCAGAGCTCTCACACAAAATATATCTCCTAGAAAAAATGAAAAAAAGACAATAGAAGCTTTGAGAAATCTAGTTATACATGGCTTTAAAAACAGACCAGATGAAGGTGGTGGCACATGGTTCAAGTGGAGGCCAGAATACTTAACAAGAGAGTATGAGCAAACAACACAGAGGTGTGATACGTAAAGTGATTACATCTGGCTTCTTTCTCAGGCTCATGAGAAAAGGTCTGGCCCTCATGGTGGCCAGAAGTTGGCTGCTGTTCTTAGACTGGCTGAATGCTTTGATGCACAAATCCACTACTCAGTTTTGGTTAGAATCTGTCTGGAAGGTGAGAGGAAAGCTGTTAATATAAGGGATTAAAAAGTGAAACAGAAGACAAGAGGTATAAAGGAAGGAGAATCGGTCAGCTGATTAAAAGGTGGAAAAGTGACTCTCTTTACTGAAAATTTAAATTGCAGCTTAAGGGATTTTAGTTACATGTCAGAAACACTTTCCTGATATTGAAGAATTGGATAGTAGATGGACTTATCAAGGTAGATTGCTTAGGGACTTCCCTGGCAGTCCAATGGTTAAGACTCTGTGCTTCCACTGCAGGGGGCAGTGGGTTCGATCTCTGGTTGGGGAACTAAGATCCTGCATGCTGTGCAGCATGGCCAAAAAAAAAAAAAAAAGATAGCTTGCATAATATTTTATTTGGGTTTCCTTTAAACATGGAATGTTCTTACATGTCTAGAATGAGTTAAAAATCAATCAGTTGATGGCTTTTGATGTGCCAGGCACTGTTCTAGTAGCTGGGGATATGGCATGAACAAGGCAAAAAAATCCCTGCTACAGAAATTTACACATAGTAGGGACCACAGTGAGGAGATAAATAGACCATCAAACACATATGGGAGATCATTTTAGATGTAAAAGAAAGGAACAGCATGATATGGTGGTGAGTTGTAGGAGCAAGCTACTGTAGTTAGGGTGATGGGGAAGGCGCCTTTGACATTTGATTGGGACCTAAAGGATGGGAAGAAAGAAAGTGGGGTTCAGGATTCTAGGCCAAGGGAATAGCACACATAAAGGTGCTGTGATGGGAAAGAATTCAGTGTTTCTAGGAGAGTAAAGAAGGCCATTGGTCTTCGAGTGTGGTGAGCAAGGTGGAGAGTGATCTGAGATGATGTTGGAAAGGTAGGTCGGGGCTGGATGATGTGGAGCCTTTCTTATAGGTCATGTTACAGAGTTCAGATCCTCTTTTTTTAAAAAATTATTTATTTCTTTATTTATGGTTGTGTTCCGTCTTCATTGCTGTGCACGGGCTTTTCTCTAGTTTTGGTGAGCGGGAGCTACTCTTCATTGCGGTGCGCGGCCTTCTCATTGTGGTGGCTTCTCTTGTGGCAGAGCACCGGCTCTAGGCGCTTGGGCTTCAGTAGTTGTGGCATGTGAGCTCCGTAGTTGTGGCTCACGGGCTCTAGAGCGCAGGCTCAGTAGTTGTGGCGCACGGGCTTAGTTGCTCCGCGGAATGTGGGATCTTCCCGGACCAGGGCTCAAACCCATGGTCCCCTGCACCAGGCGGATTCTTAACCACTGCGCCACCAGGGAAGTCCCAGACCCTCTTGCAGATGAGAGAATGTCTGATTTAGGATTGTTTAGGAAAAACTCCACTCTTGCTCCTGTGTCTCTCCTTAACTTTCACATAGAACACTTCACTTCTGATACTTCCAGTCACCAAATGTGTGGGGATTTTCCCCACACCAGGCAATTCTGTGACACCAGCTGGGTGCCCTACAATTTCACTTAATTCTGAAACTGTCCGCGTGGAGATAGCATCAGATCTCACAGGTTAAGGACTCAGGCCCACAGGACTGTCCCCACCCCCCTTCAGATGCCAGTCATAAGTCTAGGTTGTCACCTGTGCTTCTGACAGGTTGGCCGTAAGTCGCCTTGGGTTCAGTTAATTTGCTAGAGGTGCTCACAGAACTCAGGAAAACAGTTTACTTCCTATTTACCAGTTTATTATGAAGGACTATGATAAAGGATGCAGATGAACATCCTGTTGAGAGAGATGACTAGGGAAAGGTATGTGGGATGGGGTGTGGGGCTTCCATGCCCTCTTTGGACACCATTCCTGGAAACTTCCGGAACCTCCTGGAACCCTGTACTTTTGTGATTTTTATGGAGCTTCAGAACGTAGGCATGATGGATCATTAACTCCATTTCCAACCCCTCTTCCCTTTTTGAAGAATGGATTCTGTCTCTTAAATTATGGGGTCTTTTGTTATTTCTTGATTCAGGATAACTTGGCCCAGTCCTATGACTTTTACTTATTTTAATTTCATTTTTTTTTTTTTTTTTTTAGTGGTGGTGGGACTTCGGTGTGTGCAGTGGGGATTGGTGCCTTGGAGCCCAGCAGCGTCTTGTTCCCTCTGGTCGCTCTTTGTCCCCTTTCTTATAGACCCCCCCAGAGGAAGCATTCCCATTAAGGTCAATTCACATGATCTCTGAGACACTGCCCAGGGGTCACCAGAGCACAGTTCCACTAGCCTAGTCTTCTTAAAGAGGCAGAAGAAGTGGGCATGATGGGTGGGTGGGAATTTATAAGCTTCACTGTTTCTGTGGGTGGCTTTTTTTTTTTTTTTTTTTTTGGCTGCGAAGTATAATAGGTCTTTTCTCTGGAAGGCCCATTCCAGATTACATTGTTCTTTGTTTCTTAGAAGGCAGGGAGATTCTTGTTTCTGAGGAGTTCTATGATTTTCTTGGCTCTGATCCTTCCTTGGTTAGGGAGATTAGTTACATTGCTTTGGATTTCAGGTGCAGTTCATTGAAAGTGGATCAAAATTAGGTGGTTGGTTACCTGCTGTTCCTTTTATTTTATTTATTTATTTATTTAATTTAATTTATTTTTGGCTGCATTGGGTCTTTGTTGCTGCATGCAGGCTCTCTCTAGTTGCGGTGAGCAGGGGCCACTCTTCACTGCAGTGCGTGAGCTCTGTTGTGGAGCACGGGCTCTAGGCACGCGGGCTCAGTCGTTGTGGCACACAGGCTTAGCTGCTCCATGGCATGTGGGATCTTCCCAGACCAGGACTCGAGCCTGTATCCCCTGCATTGGCAGGCGGACTCCCAACCACTGCGCCACCAGGGAAGCCCCTGCTGTTCCTTTTAGAAGCTCAAAATAGGAGTAGGTGTTTCACCAAAGTTGTACCCATCTTTGAAACTTATTTTGATATTTTATGAACATAGAAAACCTTAAAATTTGAGAGGGGAGAGGGAGCTAGAATACTATAATATATAGTATTAGTAGAAGTAGCGTTGACAGTGTGGGAAAGAACTTGTCAGTCTTTAACATATGTAACACTGATGGTGCTGTATGTAGCTTTTACACTGAGATGCTGAGAGTCACACTAGTTTTAGTGAAGTTTTTGGCCTTTGCCATCAGCTTTAATAAACTTTTTAAAACAGTGGTGGTCCGGGGGAATTCCTTGGTGGTCCAGTGGTTAAGAATCCACCTTCCAAAAAAAAAAAAAAAAGAATCCACCTTCCAATGCAAGGGTCTTGGGGGTTCGATCCCTGGTTGGGGAACTAAGATCCCACATGCCGCGGGGCAGCCAAGACCCCGCACGGCAACTACTGAGCCCGCGAACCACATCTAGAGAACCCGCATGCTGCAAATATGGAGCATGCCGACCACGACTAGAGAGAAGCCCCTGCGCTGCAACAAAGAGCCCGTGTGCCGCAACAAAAGGTTCCACATGCCGCAAGGAAGATTCCGTGTGCTGCAACTAAGAAAGAAAAAACCCGAAAAACAGCGGCGGTCCAGGTACAGAGTAGCCTATCCACACAGTACATTTATTCAGGGCTGATCATCACTACCAGCACTACCTGGTGTATGACTATGTGCTGACTGTGTACCTGGCCCTGAGAGTTACTAGCGGATGATTTTACATAATCAGTTGATCATGAACTTTATTTAAAACATACGGCTTCTGCCTTCTTTCCTAGATTCTGATAGTCGGTGGCGGTGTGGCAGGGCTGGCCTCTGCAGGTGCAGCAAAGTCGATGGGTGCGATTGTTCGGGGATTTGACACAAGGTGAGGGCTTTACTAGCTATTGCTGTTAAGGTAAAAACGTTTTGTTTTAGGTGGATGTTATGCTTTCCTTTTGCAAATTGATGTGGCACGCTGAAACTGCTCTGTAAGCTCTTCATTTAAAAGTGTATCCATCTGTTCAAAGTTAACTCAAAGTGAAAATGTATTACTTAGTGGAAAAAAAAAAGTTTAAGGACTCAGGCCCAGTAAGGCAGAAATAATTTCAAAAACTTGCAAATGAACTGCCCACACTCAGTCTTGTATTTTCATGTAGATTAGCAGTGGGACCAGAGTACTCTGTATCCTGACTTTCTAACATGTTGCTCTACTGTGTTTTATTTCTGCTCAGAACACGTTTAGTCACTAGGTAGGGCATGAACAGAGATGTTTGTGAGTGTGAAGAAGGGGAGTAATATGGGAGACATCTTGGAGAGCAGACTGGGGTGGGGGGCGAGGGATGTGCTTGGCATCCAACAGACGGAAGCAGGTAAAGCTGATTGAGCAGCAGTAGAGCCACCAGGTGAAAGTACTTGATTATGTTCATTGCATATTTCTTTAAAGCAGACGTATCAACATTTTCCTGGAATTTCTTTAAAGAGAAGTTCAATTAAAATTGTTCTTCATTTCAGAAGACACTAGATACTAGCTTTTATTACGTGCTTATTGAGTATTGTTATCATTTATGTGTTCCAATACTTTTTTCAGGTTGAAACATGTAGTTAGTTATTATCAGTTGAAGTCAGTAGAGGGAAAATACCATTGCTAATCTTGAATACAGAATGATGAAAAAGAAATGCAACCATTCAAAGTTAAAAAGAATATGACATTTCAGAGTAAAGACTGTTCCAATAGAATATGGTTTATAGTGCTTACCGGGAGTTTAGAGGGGTGATGTGCTGATAAAATGCTGTCTTGCTGAAATGAGGAAAGGCATTTCTGAAGTAACCAGGACGCAAGCCAGGGATAGCCACAGTTAAGCATGTCATTAGTCCTAGCTTTTAATTTTTAATGTTTGCAGATGTGAAGTTATTGAAGACCCCCCAAATCTGGCAAAAGTAGGTTGTTCAGGTTTTCATTGTAGTGGACAATACTCTTAAAGTGGAAGTGTATATATTTGACTTGGAGATGATGTGAAACTCAGTGTTGGGTTAACTACTGAGAATTTATAAAAGTTATGTTGATGTCTTTGGTTTAGATTATGTAGAGAGTAGACAGCTAGAATATAGCTGTTGCTTAACTTCATTTTTATTTACAGTTTATTAAGATAAGTATACAGTGAAGAAAGATGTGGCTGATCTGATGTAATGCTTTTCTTATAATTATAGCTCATTAGTTAATCTAATCACTATTTTGAGACTGGGGGTTAGGGTCATGTTATAAATGTGAAATCTAAATATATTGGAAAACACACTTGATTATAAATTCTTGTTGGAAAACTGAATGGTATTATTTTCAGTTAAACATCCTAAAAACTTAAGGACAATTCATTGCCTAGCGATATTATATGGGTGTGATTTTCTAAATTCTTTCAGACAATAACTAGGAAATTCCACTCATTGCCTATTGTCTCTATTACAAAGTTTATAAAGTCTTTACTTTCCTTTTTTGGTGTGTACTCCAAAAAGCTTTATTTGCAAAAACAAGAGCTTTAGTTTTCAGATACCTGTACTAAATGCTTACTCTCTCCCAGGCATTGTGCTCTATGCTTTATTTTATTTGTTCTTTATTGTAAGTATATGAAATAGGAATAAATAACCCTATTTTACATAATGTTAAAAGAAATATAAATCAGTTTAATAACTTACCCAGTTTACTTTCTTTCTGATTGTAAAAATGCTTATTCTCCCAATTCAGAAAAATACAAAAAAGCATAAAAAGTGAAAATAAAATACCCTACAACCCTGCTAGAGATAACTATTAACATTTTACTATATATGTTCCCTTTTCTACACATTAATTAAAAATGTAATTTTACTCATAGTACTATTTAACTTACTTTTTAACTTTTTTTAAACTTAGCAGGTCATGAAGCTCTTTACTTATCTGCAAATATATTTAATGGCTGCACAAGATTCATTGTATAGAAATACAGTGACTTGGGGCCTCCCTGGTGGCGCAGTGGCTAAGAGTCCTCCTGCCAATGCAGGGGACACGGGTTTGATCCGTGTCCGGGAAGATTCCACATGCTGGGGAGCAACTAAGCCTGTGTGCCACAACTACTGAGCCTGCGCTCTAGAGCCCGCGAGCCACAACTACTGAGCCCATGTGCCACAACTACTGAAGCCAGCACGCTCTAGGGCCCGCATGCCGCAACTAGTGAGCCTGCATGCTGCAACTACTGAGCCTGCACGCCTAGAGCCCGTGCTCCACAACAAGAGAAGCCACCACAATGAGAAGCCCGTGCACTGCAATGAAGAGTAGCCCCTGCTCGCCACAACTAGAGAAAGCCTGCATGCAGCAATGAAAACCCAACGCAGCCAAAAATAAATAAATAAATAAATTAAAAAAATAGTAGACATTTCTAAAACTTTTTAAACCTGTATCCCTTTGGATAACACCAACTCAAATTGGCCTAAACTATAAGAAAATGTGTTATCTCTCCAAAGTGAAAATCCATGGAAAGGACTCCCTTTTCACACTAGAGGCAGCCGCTGGTCCGTGCCATCCAGGACCAGGTTCCTTCTGTCTCTCCTCTCTGCTGTCCTCAGCTCTGGCTGATTCCCCCTGTGGTCACAAGTTGACCTCCACAGGCAATCTGTGTTACAAGCTTCCTTGTTCAAGTCAGCAGAAACGGAGAGAAGCCCTTGTTCATCCATGCCTTACCTTTTCTGCCCTTCCTTCTGTATCCTACCTTTGTGTCTGCTCCCTGACCATGACAGTTGCCAGGGGACTGATGGGCTCAGTCCACTGTTTCCCAAACTTCCGTTATGGCAAGAATTACTTACAGCTCTTGCTAAAAATAGAGCTCCTGGCCCCTCTGCTGGAGATTGTAATTCAGTGGGTCTCGGAAGGGGCCTGGGAATTTGAATTTTTTTTTTTTTTTTGCGGTATGCTGGCCTCTCACTGTTGTGGCTCCTCCTGTTCCGGGGCACAGGCTCCGGACGCGCAGGCTCAGCGGCCATGGCTCACGGGCCCAGCCGCTCTGCGGCATGTGGGATCTTCCCGGACCGGGGCACGAACCCGTGTCCCCTGCATTGGCAGGCGGACTCTCAACCACTGCACCACCAGGGAATCCCGGAATTTGAATTTTTAACAAGTGCCTGGAGCGATTGTTGTCCTTAGGGAGGTTTGGGATTCACTGTAGTGGGATGGATGTTGGTGAGTTAAACACTGTCTGCCACAGAGCTGAGAGCTTTGTTGGCTCTGGTTTCCCAACTAGTACACAGAACTTGGCTAGCATTTATTTATTTATTTTAAAACTGAATGTATTTTTATATAAGTTAAATGTATTGGCTCTTCACATTTTGCCATTTATGCCATTTATAGATTGCTTTTCTCAAACACAATTTAATGAGGGCTAGGGGCAAAAATCACTTTGTAACAATATTTCTAAGTAAAAGAGTCATTTATGTGGGAAAAGTCCCCGTAAGTCAGAACATTTACAAGTGAAAACCTCAACTTGAGTGATTTGAATGATGTCAAATCGGAATGTAGGTCAGATCTCACATCATCAACAGTGGGACCACTGTCAAGAAACTCTAACTGATGACTAGAGATGGCAGTAGTGAAATTCCTTTTGTAACTTAACTAAGTAAGAGTTGGAATTTCCTATAGTTTTTTTTTTTTTTTCCAGAAAAAAATATTATCATAAGGGTGTTACCTGCCTTTAGAAAAAAATTCAAACGGTCTGGTCAGAGACCTCAAAAGAAAGTTTCTGCTTTTGAATATGTAGAGTTTTCTTAAAAACGTGTATGTAAATGATGATCTTGATTTCTGTATTAAGGACCTGAAATAACCACTGCTTTCCCTTCAATAATCACCAGGGCCGCAGCTTTGGAGCAGTTCAAGTCTCTGGGTGCTGAGCCCTTAGAGGTAGACTTGAAGGAATCTGGTGAGGGACACGGAGGATATGCAAAGGAGATGTCCAAAGAGTTCATTGAGGCTGAAATGAAGCTATTTGCTCAGCAGTGCAAGGAGGTGGATATCCTTATCAGCACAGCACTTATTCCAGGTGTGTCATTATGTCAGTGGTTATCGATAAAGCACTTTTACTAATGATACTTTAAAATGAGGGTGAGTAATTGTTTAACGTTTGCATTTCTTTAAGTAAAGATTGATTTACTTTCTAGAGAATGAGAAAGCACATGAAAGGCAGAAAAGACAAAATCACTGTGGCCCCTGGACAAAAATCATCATTAATAATTTGTATATTTTCTTCCAGTCTTTTTTCTATGTATTTTTATCTATGTTCATAGATCATATTCTGTGTACGGTATTATATTTGTAAGCAGTTTGCTTTGTTTGCACCCTTGATAGTTGTTTTTTAATTTATTTCTGTTCTCTTTGTTAAGATACTACATTTCTATCGTAGGAAATCCAAACAGCACTGAAAAATATGAGGGGAAAAAAGTACAGATTGGAAGTTCTACCAGAGTGACCATTATTAATATATATTTTAAAAAATTTATTACTTTTTAAAATTTATTTATTTATTTATTTATCTTTGGCTGTGTTGGGTCTTCCTTGCTGCGCGTGGGCTTTCTCTAGCTGCGGCAAGCCGGGGCTACTCTTCGTTGTGGTACACGGCCTTCTCATTGCGGTGGCTTCTCTTATTGCAGAATATGGGTTCTAGGCGCACAGGCTTCAGTAGTTGTGACTTGTGGGCTCCAGAGCACAGGCTCAGTAGTTGTGCACAGGCTTAGTTGCTCTGCAGCATGTGGGATTTTCCCAGACCAGGGCTCGAAGCCGTGTCCCCTGCATTGGCAGGCAGATTCTTAACCACTGCACCACCAGGGAAGTCCCATTATTAATATTTTGATGATCATTTTTTTATACATGAGAAAGAGAGGGGGACTTTGTGTGTGTGTATATGTATTTATGGAATTTCCTGTGTATATTTTTTTACTAAAGGTTATGATACTTTGTTACTTTGTAATTACTTCCTTTGACTTGTTTGGTCTTTGCAATCAAATCTTGAGCTCTTTGATGGCAGGAATTACTTTTTAGTCTTTTACAACATCTTCTTCTAAAGAATAGATGCTTGATGTCAAACCAGCCAGCATTTATTAATCAGTAATAAACAGTAAACAGTAGCTTGATCTAGCAAGATTTGGGAGTGAAGAAACTCTCTACCTTTTATATTCCTATCTCCTCTCCTGTCCTTTGCTTCTGTTATTGAAGAATGAATACCATGCTGACTCTAATTTTTTTCACTTTCTAAAAGAAAGTGGGCCAGATAATGAGAACTTACAGGGGTCGGGTTACTTGTGTTCGATCCTCCTAAAGGAGCCTTGCCTTCTCTAGGGGACCGTGGAAAATTAGGAGAAGCTGCTTTGTTATGAGGTTCTGGGAAAGGAGAAGTTCTCTTCTGGCACCCCCTTCCCCCAATCTGGCTAATATACACCCAGGGGCAGGAAGCTGATTGGCAGCATATCTGTGAGCTTGTGGGGGAAAATGTGCCTTTGAGGCTCTTCGTTTTGTCCTCTGTTTACCCAGTGGGTGAGCTCTTCTCTCCAGACACCCCTATCCCACCGGAGCTGGCTAGATGAAGCAGACAGCGGGAGAGTGACATGGGCTCAGCCCATAGAAGAGTCTGTTTGTGTGGAAATAAGGCTGGGGTTGTTTACTGGAGGTGGGTGCAGATCAGGCAACGCAGGGGCCACAGGTGGTGTTTGTGAGATCTGCCAGCAACTACAGTAGGACTCATGGACAGGTGGTGGCAGGAGAGCACTTCAGGATTCATCCTTTCCTTTTGTGGCGGTGGCTTCTGGCTCAGCTGTTGCAGGTGGCTTTGAAGGAAGGATGGGGTGGCTTTTGCTGTAGCCACCATTTGACCTTTGAAAGGTAGTTGCCTGTTGGGGAGATGAGTTGGGAACTGACTGGATGTAACGAGTGGCCAGTAGAGGGTGCTAAAGCATTTACTCATGCGGTAAATGATGAAGCCCTGAAGCTAGTAGTTTTAAATCATTCTATTCATAAAGAACTGAGTAGATCCACAGACATAGAAAACAAACTTATGGTTACCAAAGGCGAAAAGGGTAGAGGGATAAATTAGGAGTTTAGGATTAACATATACACACTACTATATATAAAATAGATAACCAACAAGGACTTACTGTATAGCACGGGGAACTCTACTCAGTATTTTGTAATGACCTATGAGGGAAAAAGTCTGAAAAAGAATATCTATATCTATATATAAAAACTGAATCACTTTGGTCTACACCTGAAACTAACACAACATTGTAAATCAACTAAACTTCAATAAAAAAATAATTAAAAAAAGAAAAATAAAGTCTATGTCACTAGGTTAAAAAAAAGAACTGAGTATACTTTGGATATAGTATATAGAATTATTATTGATGGTAAATCTTAAAGTAAGTTCTAGAACTCAAGACTTCTTATATAAAACATATATGGACTTTTAGGACCTACCCCCGATAGTATCATTTTTTTTTTTTGAACAAAAAATGGGCATGTGAACAGTTGACTAAACTTTAACCTCTTATTTTTTATAAGTAGTTTACAGTAAGTATACCTTAGCAGCAGTTCAAATTATATGATAGTGTTAAAGAGGACTTGTTGAAGAAGTTTTACGAGTCTGTTCTGCTGAGCCTTTCCTGTTTTCAGTCTTTTCTGAAGCCATCTGGTCAAAGCACTTTAAACTTGCACAAAGTCCCTGACCAGTGGATTGACCCAGAGTTCACACTCACAAGGCTGGCCTGAAAAGCACCTTTCTGTTACTTTTTCGGTAAGCCCCCCCAAAAGAGAAAAGCGAATTTAATATAATAAGGAAGAAGATGATCTTTCTAAAGATCTTTCATATGCCCTAGGGGACTGAAACCTGAAAACCTGTGAGCATTAAAAAAAAAAAAAAAAGATTGAAAAGATTATATAAAGGTACACATGCCCTTTGAAAAACAGTGTCCTTGGCATTGTATCCTTACTGGTGTTTGTCCCGGGCCTTTGCATAGGTCACCTGATGGTGTGTCTTGCTCCTGAAAGACTCCTGGGGCAGAAGTTGTTCTACAGTTTTCCTTGAGTGGATCCAAAAGGGATTAAGTTAAATGTCAAAAGTTCTCCAAGTTGCAGTTCCTTAGACCGAGATCCTCACGGCTGTACTGAAGACCTGGAGTGGATAAGAACATTGAGAGAGGAACATGGGCGATGGGCTTGCTTCAGGTAGCAATCCTGTGGAGTTGGTAAATTTTCATTCCTCCTAGGCACACGTCAGTCAGTGGGCTTGGACACACAATAACGTTGTACTTATGAGGATGCTAGGTAAAATGAAACGTTTCCGTAGCTAGCTACTTACCATGCTGCCTGGTATCTTGTACCATTGTCTAGACCCCCTCAGTTGGGTTGGGCGATGGATGCAGGGCTAGAATTTCACTTAGTGGAGGTAACTTCAAGAGAGGGCCTAGCAGACAGTCTCATTTCGTGGTGCTGTGCCCACGAGGGAAAGCTCCCAACCTTCCTGTCCAGCTCCGTGACCTTTAGGGTTACCACTGAAAAGTTCAGCAGCCCCCCCCTCTCTGAGAACGTTCAGGCTGTGCTCATAATCTTTTCCAGTAAACCTTTTGAGACACAGGAGATTTTTTTCAGCATTCTTATTGTTCTGAAACCCTTTTAGAGAGACTTCTCATAGACTTGGAAGGTTTAATCAGGAAGAAACTGAATCAGGTTGAAAATCTGATTCGTAAATTAGGGATTATGGGGGGCTGATGAGGAATCACAGGGGTTTAGCAGTGACTGTGTGTTAGGCCCATTTTGCCTGAATTCCTGTGAGAATTAGGAGTACTGTGGGGCACACGCTAAATCTACCTTGACGGGGACAACCTTCTCCACTTTCTCCATTTAGAACGTTTCCTGATGACGCCTAGTTAAAAATCATAAGCATCATAGGGTCATCTGGCTTTCCTGCTCTCCCCTTCCCCACCTCAGGTCCTGCCCTCGTTTCGTAAGTGAACCATAGCTACCGGAAAGCCTGGGGTTTTGTTTAGTAATGACAGTAACTTGGACCACTCAAGTTGCCAGCATCATTAGGTAAAGGCATCTAAAGTCCTCAAGATTGGATCACCTCCCCTCCCTCCCCACCCCACCCTTACCTGTGCTCTAAATTTTGCACCCTTTGGTAAGGTATTTCTTGCCTTTCAGTTTCTAGTCCTGATTGAGCTTTTGGATCTCACGTGAAACTCATGTCTTGCTCCCTGGGCCCGATTTCAGTCACGCTGGCTGCTATTATCTCCACAAGGAGGCCAAGGACCTTCAGGCCTTGCACATGTTGTTCCTTCTCTTTGGAATGCTGTCCCTGCCCTTCCCTGCCTTTTTTTTTTTTTTTTTTTAACATCTTTATTGGAGTATATTTGCTTTACAATGGTGAGTTAGTTTCTGCTTTACAACAAAGTGAATCAGTTATACATATACATATGTTCCCGTATCTCTTTTTTTTTTTTTTTTTTTAACATCTTTATTTGAGTATAACTGTTTTACAGTAGTGTGTTAGTTTCTCTTTTACAACAAAGTGAATCAGTTATACATATACATATGTTCCCATAACTCTTCCCTCTTTTGTCACCCTCCCTCCCACCCTCCCTATCCCACCCCTCTAGGTGGTCACTAAGTACAGAGGTGAACTCCCTGTGCTATGCTGTAGCTTCCCACTAGCTATCTAATTTACATTTGGTAGTGTGTATATGTCCCTGCCACTCTCTCACATCGTCACAGCTTACCCTTCCCCCTCCCCATATCCTCAAGTCCATGCTCTAGTAGGTCTGTGTTTTATTCCCTCCTACCACTAATCTCTTCATGACATTTTTTTTTTTTTAGATTCCATATATATGTGTTAGCATACGGTATTTGTTTTTGTCCTTCTGACTTACTTCACTCTGTATGACAGATTCCAGGTCTATCCACCTCATTACAAATAACTCAGTTTCATTTCTTTTTATGGCTGAGTAATATTCCATTGTATATATGATGTTCCCGTATCTCTTCTCTCTTGCGTCTCCCTCCCTCCCACCCTCCCTATCCCACCCCTCTAGGTGGTCACAAAGCACTGAGCTCATCTCCCTGTGCTATTTTCCTGCTTCCCACTAGCTATTTTACATTTACTTACAGTATATATAAGTCCATGCTGCTCTCTCACTTCGTCCCAGCTTACCCTTCCCCCTCCCCGTGTCCTCAAGTCCATTCTCTAGTAGGTCTGTGTCTTTCTTCCCTGCCTTTTGAAGTCCTCCTGAGCTCAGTAGTTTCTCCAGAGTTCCTGCCGTCTCCTGCTCCGTAGTAAACACTCTTTTTTCATGCATTCATAGCATTTGCTCGTGCCTCAAATTCCAGTAGTTCTCAGTCTCACTGCCCTTTAGTTGCCCTGGCTCATCTCTGCTACGAGGCTACTTACCAGGGAGCCTTGTGTACAGCTGGGGCTCAGCAGATGTTCCTGAGCTAATGTGGGTTCCTTCCTTAGTTCTCAGTTGGTACAACCCCTTTTATTTTTCCGGTGCTATGCAAGGAAAGAAAGAGCACTCTTGGATAGGAATACTGCAGAGGCTAATTTAAGACTGGGAAGCTAGCTTTCTTAAATTTTCAAAAGTAGGACACTTGCCACGTTTGCAGTTTGAGGTGTTGAGCTAGGCCTCTCAGGAGATAGAATTAGGAAGTAGTGGGAAGGTCTGTTCAGGAGTTAGAAAGTGTCCTATCAGCCAGCAGGGAAGATATTCATTGTTTGATTATAAATTATGATCCCTTAGGCCACATATCCTTGGACCTCTTTTTAGGTATGATCCAGATTAGGGTAACAGTCCTTTTTATTTTTATCTATATCGGATAGCATCTGTAGGATACACCCATCAAAGGAGCTTTGTGGCAATTTTGCATGACTCTGGAGAATTGGGAGGGGGTGTTTTCCCTTGATATACAAGGGCCTTACACATATGAGACCAAACCGGAGGGATCTCACAGTCTCCTGGAAAATCAACATTGGTTCTCCATTGGATGCTGCCTGTCTCTTTGAAGCTTTCATATGGAGTAGAAATATAGTACAAAAGAGTAACTTTCCATAGTAATTTTCACACTTGTTCTTTTAGGCAAGAGAATAATTGATACGGCAGTATACTCTTCGTTTGTGAAATTCCACAGAGATAATATTGTTTTGATGACTACACAAGGTCTTTCCCTAAAGTAAAGCTTTATTTTTCAGATTGTTCTTTTCATTCTGTAAACATTGTGGTCTTACAGGACAGTGATAGATCAGGGATTTTCAACTTTTTTTGAATTATTTAACTTTCTTTTACGGAGTAATCTGATTCATCTACCATCCTCTCCTCCTTTAAATGCGTTGTATGATTGTATGGAATTTTAAAATATTTCTTGTACAGAGTTTTCATTTGTTTTGAGAATTTTGAAAGACAGAGAAAAATACTTAAATGTTGCAACATCAAGGGTTGGTAATCACAGGCTGTCTGTACACCTCTTGGTAGCTTTCAACAGAGACAGGGCAACTTGTCATCAAGAGGAAGATGCCAAAACTGTGGAGTTTTCCTTCGTCATTTATCAATCTTGACTAGCTAGAGTGTGTTTGAGCACATTTAGTGAGCGACTGGGCCGAATTTAACAAATGTCCTGGTAGGAAGATTTATGGCACAGAATTACCTTCTGGTTTGGTCTGTTATTTCTCCCAAAGTATGTTGCAAGATTGGAAAGCACTGTGCTTCCCTCCGTGGCAGTCTCTGAGTTGAAAAGGATTGGGAGGCTGAGGCTGTCCTGTCTCTGGTGAAACAGCACCCGATAGATAGAGTTACAGCTACAACCAGCACTTTCCACCATGGGCATTGCTGTTCTTCCTTATTTCCACTTTCTGTATACCTTCTTATGTCTCAGTATTAGGACGGTCTAGATGCTAAAACAAATTCATGCAAAAGCTCAGACATTATAGAAATTTACTTCTCGCTCAGTTAACAGTACTAGGTGGTTGACACATTGGGGGGCAGCGCTCTTTCAGGCGGTCCTCTGGGGACTCAGGTGCCACAGTGTTGCCGTCAGTGCTGCAAGGCTGTGAAGGTCACTCAGGTCACTTCCAGCCAGCTAGAAGTAAAGGGCCATGGAGGAGTGAGCATGAGATGCCCATAAGTGGTACACACCACCCCTGCTCACATTTCTTCTGCTAAAGACCTAGTCACGTGGCCAAACCTAACTGTGAAGGAAGCTGGGAATTGTTGTCTAACTGTGCCCCCAGGAATAAGAGAACATTGTATTAGTATGCTAAGGGTGCCGTAACAAAATCTCACAGACTGGGGAGCCTAAACGACAGAAATTTATTTCCTCACAGTCTGGAGCCTAGAAGTCCAAGATCAAGGTGTGGGCAGGTTTGGCTTCTTTTGAGGCTTCTCTCCTGGGCTTGTAGAGGGCCGTGTCCTCACATGGTCTTGGTGTCTTTTTTGTGTCCACATTTTCTCTTGTTTTAAGGGTACCAGTCAGATTGGATTAGGGCCCACCCTGATGGCCTCATTTCATGTGATCATCTCTTTAAAGACTCTTTCTCCAAATATAGTCTTATTCTGAGTTACCGGGGGTTAGGGTTTCAACATGTGAATTTTTCTGGGGACACAATTCAGCCCCTAACAAATGTGGATTTTGATGAGGAGCTAAAAGCTTCTTTCCTCTTCCCCAGTTTTAATTTTATCTGCTTATGTTTAATCCCTTCTTTGGCAATCAGATCATGGATTTAGAACCAGATAGAGTAGATTCAAATTCCAGTTCCACTGCTTAACAGCTGTGGCTCTCTGAACCTCAGATTCCTCATTTCTGAAAAGGAGGTAAACCTTTTTATCTTGCAGAGTTGTTTTGAGGACTACACAAAGAAAAAAGCCCAGTGTAGGGCCTGGCACATAGAGCATTAGCATAATCACCTTTCTTCCACTGGTGATGCTTGGTCTTGCAAATGGTATCCAGACTGAAAAGCTTATTGACTGTTGCAATAGAAAGTCCAGACATTCTTGAGCATTATGTGGCATGTCAAAGATGTTCTCTGAAATCATCAGGCTTATGGACATACTTATGAAGTTACAGAAGCATTGCCATTAGATGGCAATCTAACATGGATTTCGCTTTGGAAAACCCTGGCTTAACTTGCTTTTTATCTGACTTTTCTGAAGATATCCATTTCATTAAGGCTTTGTTGTCAATCTCATTCTGACCTAAGGTTTTTTTTTTTTTTAATTTTGGCTGCGTTGGGTCTTTGTTGCTGCGCATGGGCTTTCTCTAGTTGCGGTGAGCAGGGGCTACTCTTTGTTGTGGTGCATGTGTTCTCATTGCGGTGGCTTCTCGTTGCAGAGCACAGGCTCTAGGCATGTGGGCTTCAGTAGTTGTGGCACACAGGCTCAGTAGTTGTGGCTCACAGGCTCTAGAGCGCAGGCTCAGTCATTGTGGCGCATGGGCTTAGTTGCTTCCTGGCATGTGGGATCTTCCTGGACTAGGGATCGAACCGGTGTCTCCTGCATTGGCAGGCGGATTCGTGTGTGTGTGTGTGTGTGTGTGTGTGTGTGTGTGTGTGTGTTACGCGGGCCTCTCACTGTTGTGGCCTCTCCCGTTCCGGAGCACAGGCTCCGGACGCACAGACTCAGCGGCCATGGCTCACGGGCCCAGCTGCTCCGTGGCATGTGGGATCTTCCCAGACTGGGGCACGAACCCGTGTCCCCTGCATAGGCAGGCGGACCCTCAACCACTGTGCCACCAGGGGAGCCCTGTTTATTTATTTTTATAAAAATAGTATGTGACTTTTGTTGGAAATGCAGTCAGGTACAAAGTGGAAAATAAAGATCATTTGTGATACTTCTACTCAGTGAAAAATACTCTTAACATTTTACCATTTTCTTTCAGCCTTTTTTCCATGAATTTTTATCATGTTAGATGAAGATAAAATATCTTTCTTACTTTCTCCACTTAATATTATTATTATTTTTAACATCTCTATTGGAGTATAATTGCTTTACAATGGTGTGTTAGTTTCTGCTTTACAACAAAGTGAATCAGTTATACATATACATATGTTCCCATATCTCTTCCCTCTTGTGCACTTAATATTATTATATCATAAGTTTTCTCTCTTCACATAAGTCATTAAGAACTCTTCACAAATATATTTTAATGGTTTTGTGGAATTTTCTTGTTTGAATGTGCTGTATTTTATTTAACTGTTCTCCCAAAGTTAACCTTTTCATTTATTTCCAGTTTTTGTCAATTAAAAATAATGTTCTAACATTTTTTTTCTGCTTTATTCTTGTATCTGTATTTTCATTTATTTCTCTAGGATTAATCAAACCTTACAAGTAGAATTACCGGATGAACGAATGTCAATATTTTTGGCTTGTTGATACACACTTGATCTACTATGCTTTGTTGAAAGATTATAGAGTTCATAATCTCATTAGTAGATTTTCCAGCTAATTGTTTCATTTCAGAAGTATTTGGATTTTGTTGACTTTCAGTTTGAGGGCAAAAATGTATCTCACTCTTTGTACTCACATTTCTTTCAGTCTTACTGAGGGTGAACTTTTTTCATTTGGTTGTTACTGTTCTCTTTGAATTGGCCATTTGTATTTGCTGTTCATTTATGCATTAGGATCTTAGTGTTTTGTTTTTATTTAAATTTCTGTGAGATTTTTATATTAATTTTTTGTCATGTTTATTTTTTTTTGAGGATGGTAATACATACCTTTTTCATATTAAGCCTATTGACATTTTCCTTTGTAACTTTTCCCATTGCTGTAAATTTAGGAAGTACTTTTCAATCCAAAGACAGGAGAGATATTCACCAAGTTTTTCCTTTTTTTTCTTTTCTTTATGGGTTGATTTTTATCTTTTATAATTAATTCTGACCGATAGAGTTCAGAGTTTAGTTTGAAGTAAGATATTAGGTTTGGGTAGTTTTTTCCCCCAAAACCTAGCTAATCATCTTATTCCTTTTGATCCTTCCATTTTGTGATGCCACACTTACCTTACATTACATTTTTATCATGGTAGGGCATCAGGGTAAGATAGTATTTTGAAATTTCCTTCTCAGTCTTTCCCTCCCTTGACCTAATCTTTTGAGGGTTTGCTCATTTGGAACTTTATGTGCTACTCTGCTCCTCTTTTGGCTCCCTTTCTTCCCCTCTTCTGTTTTTAATTTGCATTTCTGCACTTTTCAGAATTTTCAAAAAATTAATCCACATGTGATTTCTTAAAGGCAGCTGCACTGTTACATTCATCATTGTATTCCCTGTAGCCCTTATTGAATTTTAAAAAGTATAACATTAAAACAAGCTCTTCTAGAACACTTGGGAGATAAGAAAAAGCACAAAGAAGGAAATAAATTATTTTTAGTCTTACTACTCAAAGACATCCTGATATTGTTAAACATTATACTCTATAGAATTTGCTAGGAACTATATAGTATATGTAATATTTTTTTTTGTGTGTATATATCTATATACACACACACACACATACTTGAAACATTCATATATATGTATATGTAAATTTTTGTTTACTGAATGGGAATGTCCTATACATACTGTTTTGTTGTGTGCTTTTACTTGTAATAATTCCATGTCTTTTAAACATTCCTCTGTAACTTAAGTATATTTTTTTAACTTACCCTCCAGTTATTTGGCTATGTACTAAGTAAAATACTGTTATGTGAAAGAAAATGCTATCCTTTCAAAAGTGGTTGAATTTCAGAGTGATAATATGGACGGAACACCTGTTATCTCTGTTATGACACAAATGTGTGTGTGTGTGTGTGTGTGTGTGTGTGTGTGTATTTAAAGTTGTGTCAGCCACTGCAAAATTGTTTTGTGAAGGTTGAATAAGTAAAGTCAAAGAAGAGAAATAGGTGGTACATCAGATGTTTTCTAGGGAGCCTAAATGGTTTTGGCGACTTGACGTCTTATAAAGTGGGCAGCATTACAGATGCAGGGTCTGATCTGTAGCTATAGATATCTCAGAAGGAAGAAGGAATCCAGAATTTCTAGGGCAGGAGAAATTAGTTAGATGCCAAATCAAATTTGTGAGGTTGATGGTCGTGAAGTTGGTGTGGTTAGAATTCAAAGGGGTTGCACCTGGATCCAAATTGGTTCTAGCCAAAAGAGTAGCTTAAGGCACATCAACCTAAGACTGGAGGGTACAAGTAAGGTGGGAGGAAAGGCTTTGACAAACGAGAGTCTGGTTAATAACGAAGAGGCTCTGGACAGGGGCTGGGGGTGGGTGGTGATGACAGTAAATACCTGCAAAGTACAGGTTAGCCCTTTAAATTTGCCACTTTATGTGGATGCAGCCACGTCATCCAGAGCTTTAAATCACTGCCATGCTGGTCGGCATGACCTTTATTTTGGGACGAGTCCTCAGATGTATGTTGTTTGCATCCCCAAGTTCTCATGCTCGAGTAAAGTTTAAGAATTCAAGATACCTTTAGTGGACTACAGTGCGGGAGGGTAGAGGAAAGGAATACGTAATTCCAGAGAATTTTGAGAAGTGGAGAAACTACCAGGACTAAAGGGTGTTGTTTTTGGGAAAAGATCTCCTCATTCTTACTCTTCTTCATGGAGACTCAGAAGAGAGAACCAGAGCTTCTCTAACAAACCCTTGTGGCTGGAGCAGGTGGTCCAGTGGGGCAGTAGTGAGAAGAAATGCTAAGAAGAGTGCTTCAGCTCGGGGAGAAAGGCCTTGGGTAATAGGAGGCTTAGGAGTTGGGCTTGATCTTGGAAGTATAAGGTTTGCATTGAGAAAGGAGGTACACCCACGTGTATCTTTACAACTTTTTTTTTCACATGTGCTACCAGAAAAGGTTATTTTTCTTTTTTGAATCATATATATTCCAGTCAAGTAGATTGAAAAGCAGATTATTATCATGCAGATTTTACTTTGAATTGATTTCCATGTATAAAACTGACAGTGCTTTTACTAAAATTCTGTAGACACAGAGTTGAAAACTTTCGAAAGAAGAAAAAAAGATAATTAGGCTATTAATTCTCTGCTTTCCTGTGGCCAGTCTCACAAGTTTATTTCCTTTTTCTTTCAGCTTAGATATTTACACTGTTTTATGAAACTTGAACAAGATATTATACCCACAGTGTTGGACCCCTGTTGAACATATTAATTTATGTTAGCTTGAAAAATCCTTATGTTTGGTGCTTTATCCTCTATGTAAGAATTAGTAAACGATTTATTATAAAATGTGAAGTATCTCACGAGGGGCAGGCTCCATAAGAACATGGATCTTTTCTGTTTATCTACCAGTAAATTCCCAGCCCCAGGCATGGAGCCTGACTCACCAGAGGTGCAGAATAAATAGTTGTTGAGTGGGAATAAAAATGTATAAGTGGTTCCTAAGATTTTTTTGGAGTTGTGGTATCCTACTGTTTTCATTTTGTGGCACTTCCCTGTCTCTCCTCGAAGTTATCCTGTGTTAAATTAAGGTAGATTAATATAGCATGCGGGAAAATCTGGTGACATTGGTTAAGATGATTGGAAATACTGTATTTTGTAATTCATAGATTACTATTGAATGTTTCCTTGACATTTGTGATCTTTATGAATCGTCCAATTTGGGTGCACATAGTTTCCTTACTGGCTTATTTATTATGTATTTTTTAAAAAACAGGCAAAATGTTGATCTCTTCATGAGTGGTACTGAGTGTAAACCAGTTGGGAAGAGCAGTGCTAGCTGAAATTTCCATGCTTAGCAAATGACAAGCCTTGCTCTCTGGCTAAGCGGCTCCCTCCCACCCACTGGCTTTGCAGTTCACACTCATCCTATTTCTTCCTTAGGAGACTGACCAGTCTCACCTGTGTTATGAACTTTAGGGGGTCTCTTTGAAAGAGTTAAATTTTCAGATGTTAAATTCCTGGGTACCCAGAGACTACTGTAATAATTAGAATATAAAGTTTTAAGAGATTACCATGTAATTTGTACTGTTTTCTTTGGTTTTATTAGGTAAAAAAGCTCCCGTTTTGTTTAATAAAGAAATGATCGAGTCCATGAAGGAAGGTTCAGTTGTTGTGGATTTAGCTGCTGAGGCTGGCGGAAACTTTGAAACCACCAAGCCAGGAGAGCTTTATGTTCATAAGGTACAGCACAAAGCTTCCTCTATCTATGAACCTGTTCTTATATCTTTAGTGATTTGTGAGAGGGTGTTTATTGCTTTAAATATTTAGAGAAACTGAGGCCTGAAATTTTCTAAACTTAAAAATAGTCACATTTAAAGCTCCTCTGGAAATATGTATTTGTGAGTGTGTGTGTATATTTATAAAGATTTGTAATTTCAGAACTTAGCCTTGACTGAGAACTGTCCTAGAAAGAATATGGGCATTTAGTAACAGACCTTTCTGACTGTATTTTTGTTTGTTTAGGGGATTACTCACATAGGCTACACAGACCTTCCCAGCCGAATGGCCACTCAGGCCAGCACCCTGTATTCCAACAACATCACCAAGCTCCTGAAGGCCATCAGCTCTGACAAAGACAATTTTTATTTTGAAGTGAAAGATGACTTTGACTTTGGTACAATGGGTCACGTCATTAGAGGAACTGTAGTGATGAAGGTAAGTCAAGAGATCTGTTTCTCCTGTGTTTTCATTATACATTTGTTTTAGGATTTTTGTTTATGGAACAGTCCTATTTTGGAATTGGGATATATTCTAATAAAGTATCGATGTGTTGGGTTTATAGCAATAAAAATTGTTTAAAAATGTAGAACAGTTTAAAGAAAAATGTTGCAAGATTTATATACATGTGTGACTCACCTAAAATATGCATTGCTTTTGAAAATCAGAAAGAAAAAAACAGACAAAAAACCCGGAATTGAATAAAGTAAAAATTAAATATCCCCCCCCCACCTATCTGCTTTTAAGTTTGTTCTGTATTTTTCCTTATATGTTTTATACACATACTAATTGTACATCTATGTGTGTATGCATGACACAGACATTATATATTTATATACATGTGTGTTATATATTTATATAGTGATATTATAAAGTATGTGAATTTCTATATTTATTTAAAATTATTTTTCAAAGAAGAGTTTTTCCCCAACACTGAATTGACTGAATGCTGGATTGACTTTAAAAAGTGCTATTTTTCTAATTTCTGTTAGGATGGCGAAGTGATCTTCCCCGCTCCTACACCGAAAAATATTCCTCAAGGTGCCCCAGTAAAACAGAGGACAGTGGCTGAGCTGGAGGCTGAAAAAGCAGCTACTGTCACACCCTTCAGGAAGACGATGACATCAGCTTCTGTATATACAGCAGGTGAGGGTCCCATCTATGAAGATTTAGTCCAAATTCTTTTAATTTTGTGAGTAATATATTAATTGTCAAAATTAGTAAATGAAATGCTGTTGTCCTTTGTTGAATTCCACCAGGACTTGGGTCTGTTAGAAGCAATTTTCACATACGTGTCATCTGTCCCACCTCTGTGGACGTGGAGACTGCATTGTGTACCCTCAGAGATGCAGGCACTGGGATAAATGCTGGATTGAATGAGTGTGAATAATACATGGGCTGTTAATACTTTTCTTTTATAGAAAACATTTAAAATATAATCGTTAATATTTTTATATATATCAAATATAATGAGTATCGATGTATGTCAGATTGTGTTGGTGTTAAGTGCATGTAAATGTGGTTATTGGTTTATTTTTTCTGGTTTATAAAACATCACTGGTGATTATCTGCACCTCTGGGTAAGACTGGGGAAGCAAATATTTGCATTGAAGAATAAACAGTAAGTTATTCACCTAGTAAAAAAAAATTCAATTTTTAAAATTTTCTCTTTCTTTACAATTTAACATAGATTCTTTGTTTTCTAATTCACCTTCATGAAGGCAGTAAAGAATTATCGTAAAATAATGATAAATATTCATTCTGGCTATGAACTGTTAGAGTCTGAAATATGGATATTTGATTTTAAATTGGTTTCTGTCTCATGGAATGAAAATGTTTAGATTTGCTTAGAGCCAAAATAAAAACAAAACAAAAGCAAACTATAAAGAATAAGGACCAGTACAAAGCACACAGAATTCTTGTAGCCTCAGCATTCTCCAAATTCCCATGTGAGTCCAGATGTTTTAAAGCTAAATATGTAACTCTCCTTGAATAAAAGAGCAAGTCTCAGCAAAATGACTGAAAAAGCCTTTAGTTGCGAACATTGTGAATAGATGGAGCAGTGTCCCTATTTGCTCTTACTTGTTAAAAAAAAAGAAACCATGGAGAGTATTGTCAGCAGGGTTGTAAATTTCCATTTCTCTTTACAATTCATAAGGAAATGTAGTGAGGCATGAATGATGATTTATTTTTCTAGGTTTCTCCTGTTCATTGAGTCAAGGTTCATTGCATTTTAATAGATATGACATTGGCATATTCCAGTGAATAAAAGGATGGCCTTATATTTATTTTTCTGTACCCTAAAACTTCTTCCTTTATAATGAAACCAAGTGTTTTTCTTGTGTATATGTTAGGAATCTATTTGACTAGCATTCTTCAAAGAATGTGATTTGCTTTTTTTCCCTTTTCTTTTTTTCTCTGTTTTTCTTTTCTTTTTCCTCTGTTATACAAACTAAATATAGCACATTTGACATTACTGAACATATTATAGAAAAGGCTTTAGTTTATTAAATAGTTAATAAGAAAACCTGGGGCTTCCCTGGTGGCACAGTGGTTAAGAATCCGCCTGCCAATGCAGGGGACACAGGTTCGATCCATGTCCGGGAAGATCCCACATGCTGCGGAGCAACTAAACCCGCGTACCACAACTACTGAGCCTGCTCTCTAGAGCCCACAAGCCGCAACTACTGAGCCTGTGCGCCACAACTACTGAAGCCCACGTGCCTAGAGCCCGTGCTCCGCAACAAGAGAAGTCACTGCAATGAGAAGCCCACGCTCCGCAACAAAGAGTAGGCCCTGTTCACCGCAACTAGAGAAAGCCCTCACGCAGCAACAAAAACACAACGCAGCCAAAAATAAATAAATTAAATAAATAAGTTTATTAAGAAAAAAAGAAAAGAAAACCTTCAGAGGTGGGATTTCTACCTTAGACGCCCAACACAGTTGACTGCAGGTTATGGTAATTTTGTGCTTCTGAACTAGTGTGGGCATTTAATGAGTGCTAAGCATTGTGCTAAAACACTTCACGTGGCTTAGCTCATTTATTCCTTTACTTAGTAAAGTGGGCATATTATTATTTTCTTTTTCCAGATGAAGACAGAGAGGGTTAGTGATTTTACAGATGAGGGTACTGGAGCACAGAGAGGTTAAGTAACTTGCCTGAGATCACACAGCTGACAAGCAGTAGAGCCAGGATTTGAGCCAGGCAGTCTGGCTTAAGAAAACACGTCCTTAAATATAACCCTGCACAGCCCTTCTCTGATGTTTAACTGAAACACAAAACAATATTCTGTCTAACTCTCCCTCCAGATGGTTAACAGGCCATCCATTGGAACCCTGGAAATCTTGTATGTGGGTAGGAAAATAAAAATTAAAACTACAGAGACTTCCCTGGTGGTCCAGTGGTTAAGACTGCGTGCTTCCACTGCAGGGGGCACTGGTTCAGTCCCTGGTTGGGGAACTAAAATCTCACATGCTGTGTGGGGCACTGAAAAAAATTAAAAATTAAAAAAAAATTTAAAACTACAGTCTTATTGACTGATGTAAAGTAAAATGAATGTCAACTGCTAATGTTCCAGCTATGCCACTTATAAAGAAATAGTTTATACCAAGGGATAAAAGTACCTTATTCAAAAAAGTTAAATTCCAGCTTCGTGGTCACCCATTATCATTTGGTTTTCACTGACCACTAGGTAACCCTTTCCTCTGTTGCAGAACAGCCATCCACATGTTTGCTATTAGGAAAGGCGATAATTAAAGATGTATGTTGAGAGCTGACTGTTTGTATTCTGCACATTCTTAATTTAATTCGTATTTTTTTTTCTTTTCTTTGTAAAATCCTGTTTGCTGACTTAGTGTTGAGGCTGGAGCTGACTGCACTGGCCAGCAGTCCAGTCCAGATTCAGGAGCAATTGCAAAACTTCTGTCCCTGGTGGGTGGAAGCCATATGTTCTGGGGAGGTGCTGGAGTGAATGAAATCCTTCCTACTCTCTTAAAATCCTTCTTCCTCAGCCAAATCTGAGAATGACATGAACTTGGCCTCACAGAAGTCTGTCTTATAAAGGTTGTGTGTTGCCCAAGTAGAAAATGCTTTGGTAGATCCTTTATAGGCCTATAATTCTGGAATAAAAACACTTGTATAAACACATGTGGCACTGTCAGTGAAAGTTAAAACGGGGAAGAGGACAAGTTATACAGAGGAAAATGTGCAAATTGTTATTAAGGTGACTCATAAATTTTACTAGATGTTTAAAATTTATTTTATTTTGGGGAGTGGTGGTCAGGAAGTTGAATTTTGTTCGCAATACCTTTAACTCCCTTTCACCACCCCCCTTTCCAGTCATGGAACATCTCAAAAAAAATCTCATTATTGGCAAGGGTGTGGAATTTTAAAGCATTGACTGTCCCACGTTTGTGTGTGGGTCGTGTGTGCTTTTAATCCTCCCAAGATAATTGGATGTGAACTCACACTCTTTCCTCTCTTTCTCCAGGTCTCACTGGGATACTGGGTTTGGGCATTGCGGCTCCCAATTTAGCCTTTTCCCAGATGGTGACCACTTTTGGCTTGGCTGGCATTGTGGGCTACCACACTGTCTGGGGAGTGACCCCCGCTCTCCACTCACCACTGATGTCTGTGACTAATGCAATCTCAGGTTTGTTCGCCTCTTGTTTTCCCTCAATTTAGGTTTTCAAGGGCTTATTCAACTCTAGGAGTGCTTTCCATGAGGTTTATAAAGTCTGTGTTTTCCAAATTGTAGGGCTTGGCATCTTGGTGGTTGCGGTGACTCGGGCTCCCAGAGGGTGCAGAGGTGGGGTTGGAAATGAGAGGCCAGTGGAGTGTGTCATACCTTTGGGCTGCTTCCATTGCAAGCAGTGCAGGGCTACTGTTCCTTCTTTCAGTTATGGTTTCCTTTAAAGAAGGGATTCCTCTGATAAAATTTGGAGGAAACAGTGTTTCACAGCAGCAGCATGGTCCATGCAGAGTCCACACAGCTATGTGGAGAGATGTGGGAGCTGCTCTGGCTTGGAAACCTCATGGCCCCAGTGGGCATCTCTTGCACAGGCATGGCCGTCAGGATCTCCACCGGGAACAGGTCCAATTCCAAGAAGTACTATGCTCAGGAAAGCCCAAAGCTATGGGCTTTCACTATCATGTATTTATAGTTCATGCATAGTATTTTCCAGTTGTGTAACCACCAGAGGTCCCTTTGCACCATAAACAAGGTTGTCTAATAACATTGTTGATTTATATCTTTATCGGGGGAACAGAGCTAGCAAGTAAAGGTTAAAATTCTTATGCAAAAGGAGAAAATGTTTTGGTAACTCTTTGCCCACAAAAGTACTTCAGTGAGAATGTGTGTGAGAGCTTTCTCCTTTATGATGCATGTGCCTGGGAGGTCTTTCAGCTATGACATTTGATCTGGCAGCATGACTGTTAGCTACTGTTTACTATATCCATGCTTTCTTCCCAGGGCTGACCGCAGTTGGTGGGTTGGTGCTGATGGGAGGACATTTGTATCCTTCCACAACTTCTCAGGGCCTTGCTGCTCTTGCTGCATTCATATCCTCAGTCAACATTGCAGGTATGAGGACGGTGAAAGAACCCAGAGGGCGATTTTTAGTGGAGGCACGAGAAGCAAATATAAATCAATATAAAACAAACATTCTGATTTTAAGAATTTAATCATGCCTCTAAAAAATGTTTCACTCAGATTATAAATGCTCTGTGTGAAGGAAAATTAGTTATTTTGCCCATTGGTAAGTTTTAGAAACTATTTGATAAGAGAACACCCGTCCCCCTGAATGCCCCAAAGTTTAGCTACAATGCTTACAGGTTAACTGGAAAGTTATTTAATGCATAGCTTTGAATTAAGCTGACTTAGAGCTGTCACCATAGCATCTTTAAATGGGTATAATTTTAGATAAAACTTTAGCCTTTTGCCTTATCCTGGCCTATGTTCCTGGAAACTGAAAGCCTAGCACATCACTTGTATATGAAACTCAGTCGATGATATTTTGTAGCTATAAATTCTTTAATATGTCCAAACAGACCTGGTGCCAGCTGATATGGTATTTTTTTTTTATCACTTATTATAGGGTTTAACAAACAGAATAACCTTTTAGAAGAAAAACACTGGCCTTTGATCTTTTGCATTCCCGAACTGTTTGAATGGCTGTTTATTTTTAGTCAGGCAGAAATAGTTGGTTTTTCTTCCTAAATGTATTAAGGGTTCCTCCCTTCAATGTAACTGGCTTGAGTAATAGAATAACTTCTAATTTCAAGGTTCTAAAATGTTACTTAAAATGATATTTATTCCTAGATGATAAAGATGTGCTTAAAATAGAAAAATTGTAGCCCTTTAAAAATTATGTTGCTCAATGAGATACCTCTTTCTGTTTTATATTTACTTTGATAAGGTGGCTTTCTGGTGACTCAGAGAATGCTGGACATGTTCAAACGTCCCACCGACCCCCCAGAATACAATTACCTGTATCTGCTTCCTGCTGGTACCTTTGTTGGAGGATATTTAGCTGCCCTCTACAGTGGTTATAATATTGAACAAGTAAGAGTCTCTCTCTTTTTTTTTTTTTTTTTTGGCGGTACGCGGGCCCCTCTCTGTTGTGGCCTCTCCCGTTGCGGAGCACAGGCTCCGGACGCGCAGGCTCAGTGGCCACGGCTCACGGGCCCAGCCACCCGGCAGCATGTGGGATCTTCCCGGACCGGGGCACGAACCCGTGTCCCCTGCATCGGCAGGTGGACTCTCAACTACTGCGCCACCAGGGAAGCCCGAGTCTCTTTTGAAAGCTTTTATTTTTGTACTGTGTCTTTATCCCAAGTAGACTTAACATTATCATTACCAAAATTCAAATTCTGTCAAGCAAATATGACAATAACTTTTGAAACATCTTGGTCAAATAGAGCATTCTCATCCTCTAAGAATTAGGACCTTGGATTCTAGAGACAGATTTGCCTGCTAAGTCTGCAAGGATGGGTTTACCTGTTTGTCCCTAAGTTTTTCCACATGTAGAAAGAGGCAAGAAGTTTATTAGTACCCTTTTTACGTATCTGGCTGGATTGTTGTAGGGATACAATGAAATAATCAGTAAAAAGTTGAAAAAAATTTTTATTATTAGATATTATTAGTCCTTTTCTTACTTACCTTCTTCCCCTGTGGATCCAGGAGATGTTATGCCAGTGCATTTTAAAAAGCTAATTTAAAAATGCATGCTGTATAGAGAAACAAATAATCAAGTTGAACTTTGAAAGTTCCATGTCTAAATATAATTTATAATAGAGACTCAACTTTGTTCCAAACTCAGTCATACCTTTCTTTTCAATGACTATTTCAGCCTCTCTGACAGCTGAAAAATCATGTCTCCTTTGGTTTCTGCTGTTTCTAACATGTAGTATTTGTTGAATGAACACAATCTTTTTTGAGAAGAGTTAGAACAGTGAGTCAGGGAGACTTATGTCTGCATCCCGTATTTGCTATTTACTGATCGTTTGCCCTTAGAAAAATTATGTAGCCTCTTTAAGCATTAGTTTTCTCTTTTATAAAATGAGGATGATGATTCTTTCCTCCTGTGACTCTCGTGAGACTGAGTTACAGCATAAGTAAAGTGTACAGCATGGTCTCTGGCACTTACAACCTCAGGGGTTGGCTCCCTTATAGCATTAGGTCAGGTCTAGATCCCATAATAACGCCATTTAAATGTAGGTACTTTTATATGCATTTGTATGCTATCAAGTCCAGAAGAAGCCAATGTACATAAATGGTATAATTGCAAGTACAATTTAAAGTATTTAATATGACAGTATCCTTAATGGATAGGAAATATACATTGAAATATTTTTAAAAAGAGCTCATATTGGTCCTTCTATTGTCTGAATTTAAAATTGTCCGTAGAGAATCATGTTTCCTCAAGACGAGTTCTCCTTAAGCTAGTAGATTGAAGGTTTTGATAATCTCTTTCTCTTCCCTTTCCTTTGAAAAGATTGTGTACCTGGGCTCCGGGCTGTGCTGTGTTGGTGCCCTGGCCGGGCTTTCCACCCAGGGAACTGCGCGTCTTGGCAATGCATTGGGCATGATTGGGGTGGCTGGAGGCCTGGCAGCCACGCTTGGAGGCCTAAAACCATGCCCAGAATTGTTGGCTCAGATGTCTGGAGCAATGGCTTTGGGCGGTACCATTGGTAAGCACTTGTGGGTTTCTGCCTTTGTGTAAGTCCATGCCCTTTGAACACCTGACGGCAGTTAGGCTCAGAGATTTAAGAATACTTTTTTAGGAGTAAGAACTTTTAAATTGCAATTCAGTTTCTGAATACACATATTTCTGTTTGAGGTCCATATTGATGAAGGAATTAAATTGCCTTAATGGAAGTTGCTTCAGTAAATATTCTTTTGGCAAAAAGTCATCACAGTTGGTGTAATTCTCATTCAGAAGTCAACGTTTTAAAACACTGAGTGATATCAACTGTGTCAAAAGAGTGGGCTGAGAAATGCCTTGTGCTTGGCTCTTGTCTTCCTTTATTGACTCTGTCCAGTTAGCTGATAACAGAACAGGCAATTGGAATACTTATATGTGTACTATCTATAGGCTCATCTTTTATTCTGCTGGGTATAAATAACAGCAGAAGATTCTGCTTCAGAGACCTGTTAAAAATGTGAAAAGCACGTGCCAGCAGAAAAAACACTCTTTTAGTCTTATTCAGTGGTGTGCTGGGGTTGGTTGTTAAATTTTCAAGAATTTTTCGAGCTGGTTATTAAACACAGCTATTATCAAAAGTTAAATTATATAAACTTAATATTAAATAAATTAGAAACAAAGGTAGTAATCCTAAACACTTATGACTTTCTAATGAATTCACTAGCTTTTATTATTCTGCTTTGGAGATTATCCATGTGTCTTGCGTCTGTGTGGTAGAAATACTATGTAATGATGGGCTTCTGTACATCTCTTCCTGAACCCATATTTAATGACATCATGTTGGTAGCTTGAGAGCAGCCATGGCACTTGTAGTTACACCATGGAAGTCAACGAATCTGTGTTTCATTTATTGTTTTGTTCATTGTCCAGACCTAATAAAGTGATGGAGAAAATATTAATAATGCAAGCTTAAACTTAAAAGTGTGTTTTGTCATTACACTTTGAATTGCGCAAAAAAATTGAGCAAATATTCTTCCAGTACTTGGAAACTGTTATCAGATTCAGCAAAATTGCCACTCACGTGGTTGACAGCGAGTGAAGTTCTTACATACATCTCGTTGTTTCACTCTCATCTTACTCGTTAGAGTAAACAAAAATCTCAACCAACATTCATGTGGGAACCACACTCATTCATCAGTTGCAAACACTAGGTTGGCCACATATACCAGAGTTTGGTAAGATTCTGTGAGTCAGTTGGCTATATGAAACTTACAGTAAAGAGTATTGTATATATTTTTATTGTTTGAAAATTGTGTGCTACATACATTTTTATGAGTACAAACTCATGTATGTATTTACACACGCACGTTTTTATTCTGAGGGGCTGGTGGTTAAATACTTACAAGCACAGCATTAGCTTTACATCTCCTTTTATACTTATCTGGGAAAGCTGTGCATCCTTTCCTGACAGTCTCCGGAAAAGCACTTGAAGGAAAATGCTTGTGCTGTAGGTTCATGGCAGGACAACCTTTAGGCATGACCTTTGCAAATGTTGTGAGCCCCAGTCCTTCTATTCCCCCTACCTGTAGCCAGGCAACTCCTTCAGAGTCTCCTGATTTGGTTGTTTACTACTCATATATTTGCATTTCATTACCTTTGGACTTGGCTCCCATCCACTCACCTGAAAACCTAGACCTTCTTCATAGTCCAACTGTGCCTTGTATGCTCAGGGACAAATGTTGGCTGATAGGGAAGAGAGCCTGGGTTATTCATGCAGTGGGGGGAATTTAAGGGGTTTAGTTGGAGCTTTAAGTAATCTGAAGACGCGTCCGTCCGGGAGAGCGTTCACAGGTTGTAAGGAACGTTGATGCTATGTGTTTGGGTTCTTTGGAGTTGGGCATTGGTGAGGTGTGTTGAAAGAACCTGCTATTTGAAAGGGTATTTAAGCCAGTGTTCTTGCCTGAATAGTCCCTGTAAGAGAATATTTTGCCAGGAAGCAGGTAAATACTTATTAATGACAATGATGAATAACCTTAAGAGGCCTTTTTAAAAATTGAGGTATAACTGACATATAATATTATACTAGTTTTAGATGTACATAATAATTTGATATTTATATATATAGATTGCAAAGTGACCACCACAATAAGTCTAGTTAACATTCGTCACCATACACAGTTAAAATTTTTTGTCTCGTGATGAGAACTTTTAAGATCTACTCTCTTAGCAACTTTCAAATATGCAATACAGCTTTATTAACTATAGTCACCATGCTGTACTTTCCATCTCCAGGACTATTTATTTTATAACGGGAAGTTTGTACCTTCTGACCCCCTTCACCCGTTTTGCCCACCCCCCGCCCCACCTCCTGCCTCTGGCAACCACCAATCTGTTCTCTGTATCTATGAGCTTGTTTCTTTGTTTTTTCAGATTCCACATATAAGTGAGATCCTATTGTATTTCTTTCTCTGTCTGACTTACTTCACTTAGCATAATGCCCTCAAGGTCCATTCATGTCAAGATTTCCTTTTTTTTTAATGGCTGAGTAATATTCAAGTGTGGTCTTTATTGGGTTGTTTCTCAAATGTCTGTCAAGTTTTAATTTGTCTTTGACTTTCACTTTCCAACAGGATTGACAATTGCGAAGCGCATCCAGATTTCTGATTTACCTCAGTTAGTTGCTGCTTTCCACAGTTTAGTGGGCTTGGCAGCTGTGCTTACGTGCATAGCTGAGTACATTGTAGAATATCCACATTTCGCTACGGATGCAGCAGCCAATCTTACCAAGACCGTGGCCTACCTCGGTACTTACATCGGTGGTGTCACGTTTAGTGGGTCTCTTGTTGCCTATGGAAAATTGCAGGGTAAGTGATTCAGTATAACATAGAGGTAAATATCTATTATTTAGGGTGTTTAGGGGTCCATTTTAATTTCAGAAAATAGCTTAGTAGTAGAACCTGTTAGGCGAAGAGTATGATACAATGAAAGTTTTTTTTCTCCATAAAGATGGCTTCCCTTTATTATTTATTTATTTATTTTTACATTAAAAATTTTTTTATTTTATATTGGAGTATAGTTGAGGCTTCCCTTTATTGATCCTTACAAATCTCACAAAGCTTTGAAGCCATGTCTTCTGCAGACAGCTAGTGAAGGAAACTAATGCACAGAAATTCACATAGAGGGACTAGTTGACATTTGATAATATGTATGAACAAAATAACGTCTTTATAATCCTTGGTCAGAGATGCCGGTGTAGCGTTCACAGAAATGATTTATACATTTTCCAGAATAGAGAGAGGCTTATTGAATAAATTTGTGTGATTAGTATACAGTACTTACTTTTAAAACAAATACACATTTTAGGGGGCTAGCCTGGCAGCTTTTGCTACCACTAAAGCCAATCATGAAAATAGAAGTGGAGGGGAAAACCTCACATAGCTGCTTTCAGTGTTTTCATGAAAAAGCAAGTCTCTAGAGAAACTAGTTTCTGATTTAAAAACCTGGTCTTGTCTCTCAGTAATCAAGTCATTAGAATTAAGTGCGGAACTTCCATGAAACTTAAAAATCACAAAAGAATTTAAAGCCTACGATATTCTTGTCTCACGCTTTGTCTTTATTATTTTATTTTTTTATGGAGCTTATATTCTTGGGGAGGAGACAGTCAAAAAGGAAGGTAAACCAAAAAATAAATAAAACAGTAGTGGCAACTTTTACAAAAGAAACAAAAAGGGGCTAAGAAAAGGAGAAGATGTACCATAAGTAAGATGTTAGTTCATGCTTTGTCTTTAGAACCAACTAGCAAACAAGGACCCTTTTCCCTTGGGCTCAGTTGATAGAATCAGAAAGGCTAATGTTCTAGGACTCTGTTTTGACATTTTCAATAAATAAAACAACACTTAACTTCTGTATTGGTCATACGGGGAAAAAAAAAATCACTTTTCATGATTCCATGACAAAGAGTAAGGAAATTGTTGTGCGATCAAAGTAAAGGACAATTAAGTCGAGCCCTACTTTTACTACTTCTATTAATATTCATGTGTAAGAACTCTAATTTACTTTTATGTTTCAGGAGCTGGTTATATAAAGTGATATTTTAAGTAGCATGTTTTTAATCCTAATGTTAAATTTTGGTGGTTTAGGGTTAAATGACACACACTTAAGAGTGTGTGTGTGTGAGGGAGTTTCTTGTGACACGTTCTAGGTTCTGATTCCCACATGCTTGGCCCTAGGTATCCTGAAATCCGCCCCTCTCCTGCTCCCTGGGAGGCACCTACTCAATGCTGGCCTGCTGGCTGCTAGCGTGGGTGGAATCATCCCGTTCATGATGGACCCCAGCTTCACCACTGGCATTACCTGTCTGGGCTCTGTGTCAGCTCTCTCTGCTGTCATGGTAAGAGGTCAGAGATGGAAAGCACATTCTTAGCGAGGAACTAAGTATTTTGTTAGGTTACAGTCCAATCTTCTTTCTATCTCTTCAAGACCCCTGATGGAATAAAAATGTTTCAAAATGCTGTTATGTATTCATCTTTGGAGAGTCTGGGAAATATAGAAAAGTGTAAGGAGAAAATTACTCTTTCTCTTCACTTACTGTCAGAGTTGTCACATGTGACATCTTTTTTGCTCTGGGGTCTTTTCACTGGATTAGTGTGTTGGTGAATAGGAATTTAAAAAGCCAAGGGTTTCATTTCTGTTCATTAGGTGCCTGCTGTGTGACAAGCCCTATAAAAGAAGTGTCAGAGAGTCCCTGCCCGTTAGGTGCTCTCACATTTGCTGGAAGCTCTGATACCAAATCAAATAATCGTATGAAATGAAATGCTTTTAATAAACCCTGTGTGTTCAGCGAGGGAGTACAACCTATCCTTTCAGGATAGGTTGGCCCTCCTCTTCTCTAGTTACTGCTTTAGTATATGGATACATACAGTATTCTTTAGGTGTCTGTATGTCACAGTTTAGCATTCTATTTATAGCAGTGTATGGTGCTGCTGTATATAGCTCTGTGCCATTCACTGATTACTTCATGTTTGTCTAGTATACTCTTAGTATATACTTTATAGACAAAGTTTATGTTTAAAAATTTTTAAATCATCTACAGTGCTTAGCACAAAGTTAGACATACAGTAATTGCTTAGTCACCCTAAACCCTATCCTCAGATTTTCAAGCTAGTAAGACTGGGCTTATATTTTAGTTCTAGCTGCTTCACTTGGCACCAACAGGACCCTCCTCATCAGCTAAAGTCATAAACACTGTGACATTTACTCAGTGCTGTTACTTTTTTCCAAGTGTAGACCCCTCTCCGATTTTTGCCTGCTCTTCATCACTACCTTTTAGGGATTTAGGGATTTTTTTGCACAGGGGTTGTGATTCAGTGTTCGCACTTGTTATATCTGTAGGAGAGTTGGTCCGATAGGGGGTCACTCGGTCATTACCAGGTGTGGAACTTACATTAATGGGAAAACCGGAATGATTACGAACCATGATGCTCAGTGTCAGAGGTTTCTTTCCATTGCATGAATTTTGAGTTCCGCTCTGGTTTTTGTGCTAGGGTGTGACTTTGACGGCTGCCATTGGGGGTGCTGACATGCCCGTGGTCATCACTGTGCTGAACAGCTATTCAGGCTGGGCCCTGTGTGCAGAGGGCTTCCTGCTCAACAACAGTCTGCTGACCGTCGTGGGTGCGCTCATCGGCTCCTCCGGTGCGATACTGTCCTACATCATGTGTGTGGTAAGGAAACAGCCAATGGAGGAAAAGGAAATGCTGTTCTGAAAATGAGGACCTGTTTGTCATTTCTTTTATTTGCAGTAAAAATGATTGTGTTGGTTCTTTTTCTCTCCAGCAGAAATATCAGTGTTTCGTTTGAATAAATTTGCCATACTGCGTTTTAAAAATATATATATATATTTTTAAAAAATTTTTTATTTATTTATTTATGGCTGTGTTGGGTCTTCGTTTCTGTGTGAGGGCTTTCTCTAGTTGTGGCGAGCGGAGGACACTCTTCATCACGGTGCGCGGGCCTCTCACTATTGTGGCCTCTCTTGTTGCGGAGCACAGGCTCCAGACGCACAGGCTCAGTAGTTGTGGCTCTCGGGCCTCGTTGCTCTGCAGCATGTGGGATCTTCCCAGACCAGGGCTCGAACCTGTGTCCCCTGCATTGGCAGGCAGATTCTCAACCACTGCGCCACCAGGGAAGCCCTGCTATACTGCTTTTAAAGTACACAAGTGTAGATAATTTGGAAAATTAAATATCAGATAAAAATCTTCTAACTCCCTCCATCTGGTGGTAAACACTTAAGATTTTATTTCCTTCTATTCTTTTTCTTTGTGTATTACATATCTGTGTGTTTACTTATCTGATCATATTGTACACTGTTTTACGTTGAATTTTTTTAAGCTTCCAAATTATAGTCTTGCCACTTTCTTATCATTAAAAATGCTTTTAAAATATGATTTTAAGGGTCTTCATACTAATCTAGAATATGAATATTCAAGATTTATTTAATTTTCCCTAATGCTGTACTTTAAGGTTGTTTGATTTTTCTTTCTCTTTGTACCTAAATACATTTTGGCACTTCTGATTTTTGTCTTAGGACGATTCCTAGAAGTGAAAGGGTGTGCTCATTTTTGGGGCTCTGCCTACTTATTGCTGTGTGGTTTCCAGAAAGCTTGCTCCAATTTACACTCCCACTCGTCATCTGTGAGAGTGCCTGTCTTGAAGTTTTGTGGTCAGCATGATTTAAAAAAAAAAAAATGAACAAGACACATACTTCCTAGCTTCCTTTTTGTTTCTAATTCTCTTCTTAATGGCAAGAAGATATCCTGCAAATAAAGTTTTGACTAAAACACTTTTTCAAATTATAGATATTATTCTCTACATAATAGTTTTGAATGGCTTTGAAAGGACAAGCATGAAACTGGGTGAAGTTAGAATGTGACTTTATGCTGATTAATAACTCAGGAAGAAAAATAACTTCACCTTCATTCTTTTATTACAATTTTAAAAATACCTTATTTTACAACTCAGAATTCCTCTTCTGTCTTTAAATGAAAAATCGCATTGTAAATTGAATGCTGAAGTTATCTTTTCATAATAAAAAATTAGTTTGCTTTGGCTATATTGTAAAAAACAAAAATTTGAAAGCTTAAGTTCAAAACAAGCTGAGAGTTTTTAAATTAAATCCCCCAAGTTCAAGGAGTTTGGACAGGTGTTTCCTACTGGAAAAGTGTCAGGATTTGGAGTTTTTATTTATTTATTTTAAAATACATTTATTTATTTTAAAATTTATTTTTATTTTTGGTTGTGTTGGGTCTTCATTGCTGCGCGTGGGCTTCTTGTTGTGGTGCGCGGGCTTCTCATTGAGGTGGCTTCTCGTTGCAGAGCACGGGCTCTAGGTGCACGGGCTTCAGTAGTTGTGGTTCGCGGGCTCTAGAGCGCGGGCTCAGCAGCTGTGGCGCAGGGGCTTAGTTGCTCCGCGACATGTGGGATCTTCCTGGACCAGGGCTCGAACCCATATCCCCTGCATTGGCAGGTGGAGTCTCAACCACAGCGCCACCAGGTAAGCCCGTGGATGTGGAGTTTTAAAAAACGAATGTTTATGAAGGAGAACAATTTATTCAGTTGTATTAGAAATAGTTTTCTCTAAAAATGAACTTTTAACCCTTAGACTTTGCTTCCTTTGGTGAATTTCAATGACCAGCAGGGGGCAGCAGATTGTCATTAATACTTAAACTTAACTGTTTGTCAAATACTGATTTTAAAATTAAATGGGCGTATTTGTATTTTTACAAGACCAGTGGGCATACTTATGGGGAGAGGAAGTCGGGGCTTGTATATAGTTCTTGGAGTGTCAGCATGGGTACCTTCTTATCTTTATCCTTTTTCTCTTAAATGGTTTTCTTTAGGTTCTTAGATTTATCAACAGTATTTCCCAAATTTCTGTCTGTGTCTTTTTTTCCCTCTCCTTTCCCTTCTTTATTTAGTTTCTTTTATTGTTGGTTATAGAAACTATAGTAACCTTTGCAGTAGCATTAACTAGAATAAGGTATAAAAGGCACTTGCTGAAAGTACTCTTTTCTACATGTGCTTCTGTAATTATACCATCTTTCTCTTAATTTTTATCCATTCTTTCATATTTCTTGATCTGTTTTTTCTAGTTCTTCTGTTTCTTTTCTTTCTGTTTCCACTGCCTCAGGCATGCCATTCCACTGTCAGCACACCTCAGATATTTTTTATTCCTATATTGTATGTAAGGCTAACAAGGTCTCATAGCTGTCTGTGACCATAAGTATCACACTGGGTCAGATATTTTGTTTGTAATAGCAAATTGTAGTAATTTGGATTCGAGAGCAGTTGAAGCTTTAATTTTTAAAAAGTATTACTCAGTTGCAAAAATAAAAGATGTTTAATGAAACATCTTTCATTAAGGAAATAGAAAAAGATAAATAAGGATATAAAATAATCTATAATCCCATTACCACTTAACTGTTAACACTTAATATTCTAATTCTTGTCTTTTTTCATATGTATATATTTGAATACATTCTATGTTAACGTTTACTTTTCTAACCAATAAATTTTAGTGTCTACATGTTATATCACAAACATATACCATAATTTATTTATCCAAGTCCATAATATTAGTTGTTCTTAACTTTTTTTTTCTGCAGTATTCTTCCTTGTGTGTTGTTGATTATTTTCTTAGGTCAAATTTCTATAAGTACAATTACTTGGTTAAATGGAGTAAGATCTTTTTGTTGGCTGTAGATATTGATAAATTGATCTCCAAAGGACTCTGCAGTCAAAGCTCCCACCAGTGATGTGCAGAGTGCTTATTTTACTGCTCATGTTCTACTCCTATGACTTATTACGAAACAGACAAGACAACAACAAAAACACACCTGCATAGTTTTCAATTTCAAAGATAGAAATTTCCTTTTCTTCGAAGTTTTCCTGCTCTCTGACTTTTCACATTAATACTCACTGACTCTTATCTTTATTATAAGAAATTGTTTATTTCTTATAATAAACTGTTTATTATAAGAAACTGTCTCTCCATGGCTTGTGCTTAGCAGCTCAGAGTGGTTCATAATAATAATAAAAGTGAAATAGCTGCTCGTAATTGGGCATAGTAGAATATGCTGGGTGCTTTACAAATATTAACTCTTTTAATCCCCAAACTAATTCTGGAGGTAGGAAATATTCTCACTTTACAAGATATTTTAAGACACCATTTATTTATTATTTTAAAAAATATATTTGTTATTTTATTGTATTTTTTGGCTGCGTTGGGTCTTCGTTGCTGCACGTGGGCTTTCTCTAGTTTTGGCGATCGGGGGGCTACTCTTTGTTGTGGTGCACAGGCTCCTCATTGCAGTGGCTTCTCTTGTTGCAGAGCACGGGCTCTAGGCACGTGGACTTCAGTAGTTGCGGCACGCGGGCTCAGTAGTTGTGGCTCGCGGGCTCTAGAGCGCAGGCTCAGTAGCTGTGGCGCATGGGCTTAGTTGCTCCATGGCATGTGGGATCTTCCTGGACCAGGGCTCAAACCCATGTTCCCTGCATTGGCAGGCGATTCCACTGCGCCACCAGAGAAGGCTTCTAAGACACCATTTATTATTCACCTTTGTGTTTATGGAGCCTGCCCTAGCACCTGGCACATTCAAATGAATATAATAATGGTTAAATGAACATTCGATGAATATTCTATTTGTTAGCTCATTTCACATTTTGGAATCCTCCCCAGATAGGTTATGGTAGCAGAAATACTACCACATACCAAATATCTATTAATATTACTAGTATGTTTACCTTCATTATTTTATTATTTATTGAAGGAAACATGCAAGTCCAAACCAGCACAGAATGGTTTTATTATGTGAGAGGGAATGGAATGCACCCTAAGTGTAATCAGTATCCCGAAAATTGAATTTTTGTTCTGACAAAGAATTCTTTTGGGTATCCTCTGAGCCTAATGCTTGGTTACACAACACCCAATATTATAAAAGCTGAAAAATGTTGACAGTGTCAAGCAGCCGGCTCACATGAATGATTTGCTTTATATCCAGATGTCGTATAGACATTAAACTCTTTATGATTTTGCAGTCCATTTACTTGAGATAGTATCCAGATTGCCTGGGATATAGAAGGCTTACAAAAATGCAACAGCATTCTCAGAGCAAATTTTCCGATTTTTGCACTTTGCTGCTTGTTTCCAAATGGAAAGAAAACAGAATGAAGTAGATCAAAGCCAAACCAAAAATAACTTTTTTTTGCCTTGCAATCAACTAATTAGCACCTACAAAGCATTGAACTGAGAGATGCTAGTCAATGGTGTACATGTTGTTATTGCTTTGTCTATTTTATGACCTTTCCTTTGTTTTCATATTTATTTCTTAGTTTGTTTGCAATTATGTGAATTAAGGATCTCTTTAATGTAGCATACAATTTTCATTACAGGACTTAATAACTTGAAAGGAACAGTCTTGGACAGTGTTGCAAATACTTCGTCTTGGAAGTTGGCAACTCCTCAATTTGTGGCTCAGTGGTCACAGGATAGTCTCATTAATCACTTAAGCAAGCAAAAAAAAAAAGGAAACAAAACAAAGCCCTAAATCCTAAACATTTGTTGGAACTGTGATGTTGCAATGGTAAATTCAGAGATGAAAATTAATTTAGTTTAGTTTTTAAGAGACCACATGGAATTAGCTTAATGGTGATATGATTGTGGATATATATTTAACAAGTTGACTTTGATTGTTAAACTACTGTGTGGTTCCCTAATTTCTCTTTGTAAGATACCACCAGAAGTGGGTACACATTAATTAAATGTCCTCAGAAATTCTTTCCTTCTCCTCCATTCAGTTTTATAGGAAGAAAAGGAGGGTTCCTTTTAAGCCAGGTTAAAGTGGTCATATTCTTCTATATCCTGTGCCTCTGTCATCTCTTCCTTTATACAGGACTGTGTGATGCAGGTGATGGAGCCTCTTTGTACATTTCACTTTTTTTTTTTTTTTAAAGTTATCTATGGCAGAAGTATCTCAGTGTCTGAAATTGGCCTTTGAATCAGTTTTTAAGGGCAAGAATTTGGTAGAATGTATTTCTGGTAATTTTGTTTCAGAATCCTGTGATTTAAGACTAGAAAGGATTTATCAAAATCAGCAAATGTTGAATGTTTGGGAAGAGTCAGGTATGGCTATTTGGATTTTCATTCAACCTTGGATTTAAGTATAGGAGGTTATGTTCAGAATTTAAAACTCCATAGTGGGAAGCTGCCACATAGCACAGGGAGTTCACCTATGTGCTTTGTGACCACCTAGAGGGGTGGGATAGGGAGGGTGGGAGGGAGGGTGATGCAAGAGGGAAGAGATATGGGAACATATGTATATGTATAACTGATTCACTTTGTTGTAAAGGAGAAACTAAAACACTATTGTAAAACAGTTATACTCAAAGATATTAAAAAAAAAAGAATTTAAAACTCCATGTTGGATTGGGATGAAGAACTTAATTAAAAGCATCACTTTAGTTTTTCTCTGACACTCTTATCTGTTAGTAATATGCATAAAGATACTCTGAACTTTATTTTATATGTAAGAAACTTAGACAAATCCACCAGACTCTGCGCTTTGTGAAATGTGAATGTTATATCTGCTAAATGGGGTTAGGTCAAAAGAACAATTTTAAAAATTCTGACAACATTTTGATCCACATCTTTGAAACTTATCAAATGTCAAGTGTGGCTCTTGTTCGTCTTCTTTGCTCTTTTCTTCCCTGACTTTGCCTCTGTCCCACTTCAGCAATATATGTAAATCTCTCTCCTAAGGTGGTAGCAGGCTTGCCTATCTTTGGATGAGTGGTCATGTTTTTTTTTCTCTGATGTGTTCCTTATCACTGAAAATCTCCAGGTGCTTTTTGCTCTTTAATAATAAAGCGTTGTCTTTTTTTTTAAAGTATAGGTTGACACTTATATAGCTTTAAAATAGTATAACTGATGGATCAATGATATGTTTATTACAACTCTTAAAATAGGATTTAATTTTTTGGAATTCTTTATGAAGTGATACATTCAGTTATGATCATTTAGAATGACTACTTTGATCACATAGTGATTTGAATTCTTAAAATGTTTTTTTTTTTTTTTTTTTTTTTTTTTTTTGCGGTATGCGGGCCTCTCACCGTTGTGGCCTCTCCCGCCGCGGAGCACAGGCTCCGGACGCGCAGGCCCAGCGGCCATGGCTCACGGGCCCAGCCGCTCCGCGGCATGTGGGATCCTCCCGGACCAGGGCACGAACCCATGTCTCCCGCATCGGCAGGCGGACTCTCAACCACTGCGCCACCAGGGAAGCCCCTTAAAATGTTTTTGATTACTCAAAACATCTAGCTTCCTGTCTTTTTTTTTTTTTTTTTTTTTAAACTACCACACCTCTAGAGGTCTGCAAACAGTTTTCAAAACCAGATCCGTTATGGTCACATATTCCAGCCGTGGTGTTTGTATGGTACTTTGTTGGATGATTGTAAATGAGCGTGCAATAAATGCCTTCCTTTTACTTTTTCCTGACATTATTTTTCTAGTTAAAAGGTGGGTGTAAATTTTAGCGAAGCAGTGTATAAACTAACTCATTTACCTTTTTTGGAAGTGAAATAGTTTAGAAGGCTAATGATGAATCCAGTCACTTCTGTTATTGCTTCATGGAGCTGTAGTTGATTTGGAAAATAAGACAGTATCAACTCCCACATTTCCATTTTTCCTATGACAGAGGGCAGCCGACTTCTAAATGATAGGGATCCATCCCTATCCTTTGATTCCTCCCTGTTGCCTCTTGACAGCTTGCAGCTGGTATCAGAATTCACCTGAGATCTGTAGAGTCAAATTTGTAAAATTTGACTTGTAAAATTTCTTATAGCTATCATTCTCTTTTACTCTGGTGAAATACATGTCAATATGGAGGTAGAACTTGCTCAATCAGTACACAGATAATAATGACTAGATCTGAGTTTTTCACATATATGTCAATATCACTGGTAATTTTCCATTAAATTTTTAAAAATTTATTTTGACTGAAAAGATATCAGTGTACACTTGATTTTATAGAAAAAGGTGATGTGATTTCCCAGATGTCTTCTTATCATTTAAAATTTTGAAATAATTTTCAGAAGCTAGATCAAATTGATTTGGTTAAAATGTTTTAGGTGATCAAATAAGCCTCTTTAAATGATTCTGAATACCATATACACAGGATTCATACCATTTTCAAAAGTTATGTGGATTAAACTCTCACAGCTACAATTTTACTCGACAGGCAATGAATCGCTCCCTGGCTAATGTGATTCTTGGAGGCTACGGTACCACTTCAACAGCTGGTGGAAAACCCATGGAAATTTCTGGCACACATACAGAAATCAACCTTGACAATGCAATTGACATGATTCGAGAAGCTAGTAGCATTATTATTACTCCAGGTAAAAAACCAAAACCCCAAAGCAAACAAACAACCTGTAATAGCTGTTGTAATTGATTACATTAAAATAATTTCTTGTAATAGGGAAAAAAAATCAAAGTGGAACATCTTCACTTTTGAAAACTTAATGGAAATTTAGAAGCAGCCCTGTGATTACTAAGTGAAAAGTACTGAGAATTCTTGACTTATGTTAATATTTTGGGAATCACATAGAGATTCTATAAATTGAGGTAGTGGATTCTACCTGTGTCTTTTTGTGGTTCTGTACAAATGTTTAAATCATCTTTGAGTCTTGGTTATTTTTTTTCTCATTGGTAAATTTTGGGCCTATGTCAGTATTAAATTAGTATATGAAAGTGTCTAACTTACTTGTTGGACTCAGTAAAGGTTGGTAAATGTTAATATCTTTCTTTTCAAAAGTAAATATTTAGAAAATCATTGAGAATCATGTGGTTTCCAAGCAGATGAGGTAACAAGGCCCAGTAGAAAGGACTTCATCTAGGAGTCATAGCACCTTACTTCTGTTTTTAATTTTGCCTCTAACAATTGACATAGGTGGACCAAGTCAGTTCATCTCTCCAGGCCTCAATTTCCCAATTTTCTGGGGTTTAGCCCAGTACTTCTTTACTCATCACAGAATGCCATTGTATTTATTACAGGCAATACATTGATTCCAGATTAGGATTTTTAACTCTATCATGCTATCATAGAAGTTTTCTATAAAGAAAATCAATTGATTTGACATGTGGGTAGTTTGCTGGTTGGTTATATACTAAGATGTAAATAAATAACAAACCTTAGCAGGATTGAATATTCAGGTGCAAGCCTTCTCCAGTGGGGGCAATATCATTTTCTAGGGGCGTTTGAAACATGTGGGTTTGGGGTTTTGGTTGCCTCCAAGATGGGGCTGCTCCTGTCAGCTGGTGTGTGGGAGCAGGTAAACTCAATATTCTGTAAAGCCTGGGACATTCCTGCAGCATGGATTGTCCCAGCCAGAGCGCTTTGCCATTACCTGTTGAGAAACGCTGTGCTGGAGTGTGAAGGGGGAAGAGTAAGAGACAACACTCTTTTCCCTTCAGGCATTTTCCATCTAGTGGAGAAGTCAGATAGATACATAATGCACGGTGGGTTATGGTAAGGGCTGAATTTTCTATCATGGGAAACCCAAGGAGGATTGTTGGGAAGTGAGGCTTTGTGTGGGGCCCCAGAGGATGGATGGCACGGGGCAGGGTCACAGGGAGTGCCTTGAGCAGAGACTTGCTCTTTGGAAAAATGAGGGTAGGAAAGCGGGGCCAGATGTGAGATTCATTGCACAGGAAGGAGGGACAGAACACAGGGGTTCAAGAGGAAGGGAGATGACTGACGTTTTTGGTCATACCTATTAGGACCATCAGAAATATGGAGCACTTTATTCATTTATTTATTTTTTGGCAGAGGGGGAAGGTTTTAAGTTCTTATTTGGAGACGTTAAGTTTGTGGTGGAGCTGGGACAGCGGACAGGCTGAACTCGAGCTCAGTGACGGGCTGAGCCTGGAGACAGGTTGGGAGCCGTCAGGTGGTTGTTGAAGCCGTAGGATGGGCCGAGATTTTTCCAAAGAGAGAATGAGGTGCAAAGTTAAAGCCCTGGGGAGGTTCATCATTTAAGGGTGGGGGCACAGAAGGAGAAGATCCGTTTCAAGGAAATCGAGGAAGAGTAGTGACAAAGTCAGGAGGGGCACCAGGGGACTGTAATGTTATCAAAGCCAAGTAGGGAGACAGTTTGAAAATGTTTATGTGAGAGAGAGTGAGAGCCTGTGCACCAGTGTGTGTGTGTGTGTGTGTGTGTGTGTGTGTGTGTGTGTGTGTGTGTGAGTGTGTGTGTATGTGAGATGTGTGATATGTGAGGGAGTGCCTAGCAGTGTCAGACACTGTACGAGACTGAGAAGGGACCATGAGAATTTGAATTTGAAATTTAGGCCAATATTTTTAAAAGTCCATATTGTAAGGTTTTTGTTTTCGCTTCTAGTCCTGTTAACTGATTGCCCTTTTTGGCATAAAAATATGTTTCAATCAAGAGAGAAATTGTAGATCATAAAATCGAAATAAAACCACATTCTTCTGTGTTCTTAATGTTCCTTGTAGGCTACGGTCTCTGTGCAGCCAAAGCTCAGTACCCCATTGCTGATTTGGTAAAGATGCTCTCCGAACAGGGCAAAAAAGTCAGGTAAGTGCTTGCAGTTCGTGTTTGAAAGGAAAGGAAAATAGATGACTTCCTTTAGGTGACTGTTTCTTCAAGTGGAGTTTTACCTGTGAATACTAGGTAGAGAAACTATTATAAGTTGTAAAAGACTCTATTCTAGCCTTAGTCTTACCTGTTAGGTGTCGCTATCTCTAATAGCCTCGAACCTAAATATAGTCTCATTTTAGAAAAGGAAATTTTATTGTACTAAATTCCAGGATAGTTATCAGTAGGGAAAAATAGAAACCTGGTTTCTCTGTGGTTTGATTTGGGGAAGGAGGTCAAGCAAGGCATCTGAATCACGTCAAGTTGTGTATTTTTCGTGTCTGTTGTTTACGCTGAAGAAAAACATCTCAAACGAGTGGTCTCTGAAGGGTGAGACCCGGTGGTGAAACTGTGGCTGGTTAATAGTTGACTGATAAAGCTCTCACACTCAGGCTGGAAAAGACTGCAGAAAAATTTCTTTTCCTATATATAAAATAGGTAATCAATAAAGCCATACACTTTTTGAATTGTGGATTAGAATGGCAGCTGTTCCTGCTACTTGCCATTTGGGCACTGGACTCTGCGCTTGGGCGGATATTAAGCAGAATGGCAAAGTCAAGGACTCTGCGTTTCTAGATTATTCCCCATGACCTTGGATAAAGGGTTTTGTGGGGTGTAAAAATGGGGCAGGGGGTGGTGAACCCTTGCAGTACTTTGCATATGTTCTGCGCACCTTTGGATCCATGTTCTGGAACGCCGCTGTTAGGAAGCAGCGAAGAAGGGACCGTCTGGAGTTGTCCCTGGAGCATAGCTGTGTCGTGTTGTGTGGGGAGACGGGTTCCCTAGCAGTTTCACTGACATGGTACCGTAAGTCAGAGTGACAAGATAACTTTCTTGTTAAATACAATTAGTTTGTTCACCAGGATGTTAATGTATGTTGACAAAACAGTTAATGTCTGTTAATAAAAATTCCTTTGAGCTGTCAAGCTTACACTTTTGTCTGGAGGCAGATGATAAGAAAATAAGCCACAGTGTGCCTAGAACTAGTCAGACTATCTGTGCCAGACTGGATGCAGAGTCCTAAGCTTCAGCTTGAATGTCCCAACTATTAATAGCGGTAAAAGAGACTTAGATGAGGAAATCAGAGGGTTATCTAAAATATTTTAGTGTCAGCTACATTTTATTTCTTCCTTTCTTCTCACCCTTTTTTTTTCTTCCTTCTTCAGTCCTTTTTTTTTTTTTTTTTGCGGTACGCGGGCCTCTCACTGCTGTGGCCTCTCCAGTTGCGGAGCACAGTCTCTGGATGCGCAGGCCCAGCGGCCATGGCTCATGGGCCCAGCAGCTCCGCGGCATGTGGGATATGGGATCCTCCTGGACGGGGGCATGAACCCGCGTCCCCTGCATCGGCAGGCGGACTCTCAACCACTGCGCCACCAGGGAAGCCCCTTCTTCAGTCCTTTTCTTGCTCTTGTCCTTCTGTGATCTATACTGAGTCTGTGCTTTTCAAATACACAGAATCAAAATACTGTTTCATGATAGGACCATCGTTTCTGTGATGTAGATGGTTTCCACTTTGGTAAAATCTTAGATGAACTGAAGATAGAAAATGAGAAAAGGCATCCTCTTTGTTTTCTAATTTTCACATAAGAGGTCTCATTTTAGTAACTTATTCCTGTTTTCATAGAGGGTGTTAAACAGTGCTTCCCCTTTAGTCATCGTCTTGCCACTTAAAGCATTTGCAGACCTGAAAGTGGGAAGGATGTGTTACAGAATCTTTCATGATTTTCCTAAAAGGAAATTGTTTCTCTTTATTCAATCCACATGTGAAAAATTCTAATGTATTAGTAATGCCTTCTATCACCACATAACTGTTTAGGAGATGAGTGGCAATCATAATAAGACAGAGAAAGATGGCTTTCATGTCTTAGTTATCCTTGGGGAAGGGAATGATTAATTTGACATACCTCTCTTACTACCCACTGGTCAGTCCAGGTTGTGGGTGCAGGTTGAGCAGCTTGACGGAAGGCAGGATGTGAAAGGAAAGGAATTCAGAGGGAAGGAAAAAAAAATCATCTGAAAAGAAAAGGGGTTAGACAAATGAAATTTTAGTTTCGGACCTGATTAAAATTTCAGTTTTATCCATGAGGACATAATATAAACTGCTGTTTTAGGAGGAGGATTTCTATCCCACTGCATTGGAAAAGTAATTATTTGACTTAAGATTTATAGCAGATATTTAATTAAACATATATGAAGAGTTTCTCAGTTATAATTTGTTTTTTATTGAAGTAATTTTGTGGCCAGAACATCGGGCTTTTCATGAGAGCTTTTGTTTCATATAATCATCACCAGTTTTTCAAATAACTTATGAATAATAAATTTGTTAATAATTTATTATGTAGGATCAGCATAAAATTATTGGTCAGCCTAGTCTCTACTTGTGAGTTAGGAAGAGTAAGCCATTTTATTGATCTCTCTATTTCATATCAAAGATGAAATATATATTAATATGTCCAAGGGTTTTTTTTGGACTATAATATGTTGAATTTTCAACGTGGGCTTTGTAATAAGTTATGTAAATCTCACATTTGAATTAAATGGAAGAGAACTATTCTTGCTAACATGATGAGAGTATATTATCATATTTTTCCTTCCTAGCATCCGTGTGGGGATTTTTTTTAAGGGAATATAGCAACTTTGTTGATTTTGCTTTATTTGTGTCATCTTTCCATAGGAGAGATGCAGATTTTCTTTATGAAGTTAGGACTGTGTATATACATGGATGCTAGCTTTTTCTTAAGAGGCAAATGTCTGTTTGAACAAGAGATGGCTGCAGCGGTTACCTCGTATTTTAATGAAATAAATCTGTATTTACAGTTTGTGGTAATTTAGTCCTTTCATCACTCTGTGGAGCTCCCACGGTGTTCATTGAGCACAGCTGCTGGGCCTCTGCTGTCAGTAGATCATTGTGCCTCCGGACCCCAGCATGCCTAGCATCCAGATGTGGTGACATATTAGCACACATTCCCCATGGAAATGTGCCAGTGTGGACATACGATTGTCATCAATTAGTTATGCCCAAGTGGTGCCAAGAAAAATTGCATCTGTCATACAGTCTGTCTGGCTTCATGGCCCATGGTTGATTTAGAGACACTCCTGTTTTCCTTTACACTGGCCATAGTCATAACATGCTCACAGAGAGTTGAGATTATCTAATGAAGCACATGACATTTCATGACAAGAGCTCATTTCAGAATGTCATGGAAGTGCACTGACTTAGCTGTTCTTTAGTGGCCAGGATATTGTTGCTTCCCGGGCACCCAGAACACCTAATTTATGCTTGATCTCTCAAAGCATTTTATTACAAAAATCTTATGATACAAGAGCACAGACATTTTTTTCTCTTTATTTCCCAATCTTTGGATTGATGTGATAGGCTTTTCATTGTAAAGCTGAGATAGTCTTTCCAAGGAATAATTCTTAGAAAGAGGTATATATTTTTTTCTTTTTGCAGTTAATCACTGCTTGATTTTCTTTGTATAAAGGCATTATTGCTTTTAAGTTTGTGAAACCACCTTTCAACTTCTTTGATTGACTATCTGATGTTATATATTGCTTTCATGTTAATGTTCAACTCTATCTTTCTATTAATAATTTATTGATAGAAACTTATTACTAGGTACTGAGAATACAAGAATGTGTAAGCCCAGTTCCCACTCTCAAAAGTTTATAGATATAAAGAGAACAAAGTGATAAACAAATGAATCAGTGAATGAAGTCCATTTAATGTGATAGTATGCTAAGAAGAGTAGAGTAGAAGGAAGGTAGGAATGCAAGAGAGAAGAGTAGATAAGTGTCCGGGGGATATTTTAAACTTTTTATACTACTCATAACATGACATTTTTTTTTGCAGGTTTTAAAAAATAAATATTTATTTTTTCATCCTCTGTCTAAACACATCTAGCTGCCAATGGTATTTGCAGTTTAATAGTGTTTTACAGTCTTGTGTGACCTGGCTGTAAGTTTAAATATATGTTATTTTTGCTAGGAAACCCATTCTTTGGAGATAGTTGAAGATGAAATATTTTGTTGATCTAACTGGATTTTCCGGTTTTTCATGGATTAAATGTAATCTAAATAAACAAGAGTTCAGCCGTCTTGGATTTTGTTGTGTTTTGGAGTACAGGAAGAGCTAGGACATGCAAATTTATTAAATAATAAAGTTACATGCGTCTGAGAGTAGAAGTTAGGCCAGATAAAAGATCCAGTGTAGTAGTTAAATAAAGAAATAGATATTATTTATGAGTTTCTTACCAGCTTTGCAATACTTTCTTATCAGCCATGACTATTCATGTTAATGACAATTCACTGTATGAATAATTATATAGTACATGTGCCAGGCACTGTTCTAGGTCCTGAGAATACATCAGTGAATACAAAGATCAAAATTCCTGACGCTGTGGAGTTTTACATTTGCTGGGAACTTAGGTAATAGGTGTTAAGATATTCTGAATTGAAGACGCTTATAACCTCATTGTGTTTCCAATTCAGATGCTAGTTGAAATGATGAAGAACAGCAAGAGCATAGGTCATTATATCTGAATTTCAGAGTTACAGCTGGCACCATTTGGTGATGAATTAGCCAGTGCTTCTGGTTTTCTGAAAGAATATGGTGTGTTTCTTTGTACTGAGCCTGCCTTCTTGTAAAACATGGTGACAGGTGGGTGGGTGTGATGGGAGATATTTGTGTAATTAGTCAAATGAGTGAAACTTTTGGAAGAAGAGAGGGAAGCTAAAGAGCACGTGTGTATTCACTTACATCTCTATATTCAATCTAATTGATTTCTAATCTCAGTGTTGTGGTTGGAAAAGATACTTGATATGATTTCAATTTTCTTATGATTTCAATTTTCTTTCAATTTTTTCAATTTATTTTAACATCTTTATTGGAGTAACACACAATGGTGTGTTAGTTTCTGCTGTATAACAAAGTGAATCAGCTATACATATACATACATCCCCATATCTCCTCCCTCTTGCGTCTCTCTCCCACCCTCCCTATCCCACCCCTCTAGGTGGACCCAAAACACTGAGCTGATCTCCCTGTGCTATGTGGCTGCTTCCCACTAGCTATCTGTTTTACATTTGGTAGTGTATATATGTCCATGCCACTCTGTCACTTCGTCCCAGCTTACCCTTCCCCCTCCCCGTGTCCTCAAGTCCATTCTCTACGTCTGCATCTTTATTCCTGTCCTGCCTCTAGGTTCTTCAGAACCAATTTTTTTTTTTTTTTAGATTCCATGTATATATGTTAGCATACAGTATTTGTTTTTCTCTTTCTGATCGAATTTTATTGATTTGAGTCCTGTCCCTCTTTTTCTTGATGAGTCTGGCTAAAGGTTTATCAATTTTGTTTATATTCTTAGAGAACCAGCTGTTAGTTTTATTGATCTATGCTATTGTTTTCTTTCTTTCTATTTCATTTATTTCTGCTCTGATCTTTATGATTTCTTTCCTTCTACTAACCTTGGTTTTGTTTGTTCTTCTTTCTCTAGTTCCTTTATGTGTAAAGTCAGATTGTTTATTTGAGATTTTTCTTGTTTCTTGAGGTAGGATTGTATTGCTGGGTACTTCTCTCTTAGAACTGCTTTTGCTGCATCCCATAGGTTTTGGATCATCGTGTTTTGGTTGTTATTTGTCTCTAGGTATTTTTTGATTTCCTCTTTGGTTTCTTCAGTGATCTCTTGGTTATTTAGTAATATATTGTTTAGCCTCCATGTGTTTGTGTTTTTTACGTTTTTTTCCCTCTGTAATTGATTTCTAATCTCATAGCGTTGTGGTTGGAAAAGATGCTTGATATGATTTCAACTTTCTTAAATTTACCATGGCTTGATTTGTGACCCAAGATGTAATCTATCCTGGAGAGTGTTCCACGTGCACTCAAGAGGAAAGTGTAATCTGCTGTTTTCGGATGGAATGTCCTATAAATATCACTTAAATCTATCTGGTCTATTTTGTCATTTAAAACTTGTGTTTCCTTATTAATTTTCTGTCTGGATGATCTGTCCGTTGGTGTAAGTGAGGTGTTAAAATCCCACACTATTATTGTGTTACTGTCGATTTCCTCTTTTACAGCTGTTAGCATTTGCCTTATATATTGAGGTGCTCCTATGTTGGGTGCATATATATTTATAATTGTTATATCTTCTTCTTGGATCGATCCCTTGATCATTATGTAGTGTACTTCCTTGTCTCTTGTAACATTATTTTAAAGTCTATTTTATCTGATATGAGTATTGCTACTCCAGCTTTCTTTTGATTTCCATTTGCATGGAATATCTTTTTCCATCCCCTCACTTTCAGTCTGTATGTGTCTCTCGGGTCTGAAGTGGGTCTCTTGTAGACAGCACATAAGATGGGTCTTGTTTTTGTTTCCACTCAGCGAGCCTGTGTCTTTTGGTTGGAGCATTTAATCCATTTACATTTAAGGTAATTATCGATATGTATGTTCCTATGACCATTTTCTTAATTGTTTTGGGTTTGTTTTTGTAGGTCGTTTTGTTCTCTTGTGTTTCCCACTTAGAGAAGTTCCTTTAGCATTTGTTGTAGAGCTGGTTTGGTGGTGCTGAATCCCCTTAGCTTTTGCTTGTCTGTAAAGCTTTCGTTTTCTCCATTGACTCTGAATGAGATCTTTGCTGGGTAGAGTAATCTTGGTTTTAGTTTCTTCTCTTTCATCACTTTAAATATATCATGCCACTCCCCTCTGGCTTGTAGAGTTTCTGCTGAGAAATCAGCTGTTAACCTTATGGGAGTTCCCTTGTACGTTATTTGTCGTTTTTCCCTTGTTGCTTTTAATAACTTATCTTTGTCTTTAATTTTTATCAATTTCATTTCTATGTGTCTCAGCGTCTTTCTCCTTGGGTTTATCCTGCCTGGGACTCTCTGCACTTCCTGGACTTGGGTGGCTATTTCCTTTCCCATGTTAGGGAAGTTTTCAACTATAATCTCTTCAAACATTTTCTTGTGTCCTTTCTTTCTCTCTTCTCCTTCTGGGACCCCTATAATGTGAATGTTGGTGTGTTTAATGTTGTCCCAGAGGTCTCTTAGGCTGTCTTCATTTCTTTTCATTCTTTTTTCTTTGTTCTGTTCCACGGCAGTGAATTCCACCGTTCTGTCTTCCAGGTCATTTATCTGTTCTTCTGCCTCAGTTATTCTGCTATTGATTCCTTCTAGTGTATTTTTCATTTCAGTTATTGTATTGTTCATATCTATTTGTTTGTTCGTTAATTCTTCTAGGTCTTTGTTAAACATTTCTTGCATCTTCTCGATCTTTGCCTCCATTCTTTTTCCGAGGTCCTGGATCATCTTCATTATCATTATTCTGAATTCTTTTTCTGGAAGGTTGCCTATCTCCATTTCATTTAGTTGTTTTTCTGCAGTTTTATCTTATTCGTCCTCTGCCTTTTCATCTTGTCTGTCTTTCTGTGAATGTGGTTTTCGTTTCACAGGCTGCAGGATGGTAGTTCTTCTGCTCTCTGCCCTCTGGTGAATGAGGCTATCTTAGAAGCTTGTGCAGGTTTCCTCATGGGAGGGACTCGTGGTGGGTAGAGCTGGGTGTTGCTCTGGTGGGCAGAGCTCAGTCAAACTTTAATCTGCTTGACTGCTGATGGGTGGGGCTGGGTTCCCTCCCTGTTGGTTGTTTGGCCTGAGGCGACCCAGTGCTGGTGCCTACCAGCTCTCTGGTGGGGCTAATGGCAGACTCTGGGAGGGCCCATGCCAAGGAATACTTCCCAGAACTTCTGTTGTCAGTGTCCTTGTCCCCACGGTGAGCCACAGCCACCCTCTGCCTCTGCAGGAGACCCTCCAACAGTAGCAGGTAGGTCTGGTTCAGTCTCCTACGGGGTCACTGCTACTTCCCCCTAGGTCGTCATGTGCGCACTACTTTGTGTGTGCCCTCCAAGAGTGGAGTCTCTGTTTCCCCTAGCCCTGTCGAAGTCCTGCAGTCAAATACTGCTAGCCTTCAAAGGCTGATTCTCTGGGAATTCCTCCTCCTGTTGCTGGATGACTCCCAGGTTGAGAAGCCTGATGTGGGGCTCAGAACCTTCAGTGGGTGGACTTCTGTGGTATAAGTGTTCTCCAGTTTGTGAGTCACCCACCCAGCAGTTATGGGATATGATTTTATTGTAATTGCGCCCTTCCTACTATCTCATTGCGGCTTCCCCTTTGTGTTTGGATGTGGGATGTCTTTTTTGGTGAGTTCCAGTGTCTTCCTGTCGATGAGTATTCAGCAGTTAGTTGTGATTCTGGTGCTCTTGCAAGAGGGAGTGAGAGCACGTTCTTCTACTCTGCCTTCTTGAACCAATCTCGAAAACAGTACTTTTTTGCCTTAATAGTTATATATAGAAAGGTTAAATGTGGCCTTTTGAAATTTGACACTGTTCGACACTTGATTATAACTACGACCAAGTTGCCAATGTGTGCACTGTTGGCAATTATTGGCCTCAGTCTGTATTGACTATATAATTTCTCTAGTTTTTTTTTGTGTAGTTGCAAGTACAAAGAATTTCTGGCTTTCTTTGGACCATATTGATATTTAGTGGGATTTCAAGGTAAAAATTAGAAAATTAATTCAGAAATGTTGGCAACCAACCACATTTGTTTTAGCCTAAAAATTTGTGTTTTTTTAATGTAAATGATCATTAAAAATGTGCATTTCTTTGAACAATACAGATGAGCATTTATATCACAAAATGTATTTCAATAGACTATTAGAGTTTCAGGTTACATTTATTAAGGGCTTATGTATGCCAGGCATTGGTCTAAAGTATAAAAAGCTCTTTACATGAACTGTCTCCCTTAAATCTCACAATAATCCTCTGAAGAGGGTTTATTATGAATCCCACTGTACACATGAGGAAAGTGAGGCACACAGGTAAATTGTCCAAATGTTTTGAACACAGGCAGTGGCACTCTAGAGCTTTTAACTGCTACTCTTTACTACTTCCCTGAAATCTTTCTCTAAAAAGAGGTAATAGAAAGTTTGAGTCAGTGTACTTTATTGGGCACACTATGTTCCTTAAAACCCTTTCCTTCCCTCCCTTTATTTGAGTCGCTCTAATAGAGTGCCAGCCAGGTACTGTGGGAACTGATAAATAAGACACAGTTCCTATTCTCTAGTCGCTCCCAGTTTGGAGAGCACAGTCTTCAGCCAGTTACTATGATGCAGTGCATCGTAAGGAGGAGGAGCATAAAGAAAGAGTTCTGGGAGCATGGAAGATTTTCCCGTGATCGCATTTTAGTAGTTATTCCTCTTCTGTAGAATTACATTATGGACAAGTACAGCTGATCCTGTTTTGTTAAGCATGTATACAATAAAGATAATTTTCATGGTTCATAGGGAAGAACCAAAAGGCTGGTAGGCTTTGCATTTTGAAATTCTGGATATTCTTCATGTAATGATGGATTGTTGATGAGCTTTGGCCCTTAGTTCCTGGAAATTGCTGGTCATGGGCAACCAATGTCTGATATAATTAACTTTAAACCATACTTTGAAAATTAGCCAGTTGCATGGGCCAGAATTGTTGTAAATTCACATTGACTCATCAGCCTGCACATATATATTGCCACAAATTTAGTGTGTTGTCATTTCTCTCAAAACATTGGCGTTCTCTCATAATAGCCTGGCATGTGTTTCTTTCCAACTTTAGATTCTTAAAGTTTACTATAACAAATTATTATGCAAGCAGATATAAAGTGATCTGTCCTTTGGGATATTCAGCATAACATGTTAAGTTAGCTTTATGATTATTTACCCTTCACAACTAGCTCAACAGAAACATTGTCTTTATGCAGTCTGCAGCAAATCAAATATTACAATAATAACAAATACATTTGGAAGTCTTTAATTTCTAATTTGGACCAAGACACCTCAGTTAAAGCATAAAGATGATTGCCAGATAGATTAATTTAAAGATAAGCAAAGGCAGTATTAAAAACAAATAAAAATTTTTTAAAATTACTGGAATCAAGGAGGGATACAGAATTGAAATACAAAAGTAAATCACAAAGTGTGTATTGGTTTACTCAGCTAAAACAGAATCTCTAGTTCATGGAATTTTAGGACTGGAAAGGGAGTTTGTGGTAGGCTGAATAATGGCCCCAAAGATACCCACCTCCGAAGCTCCCAAACCTGTGAATATGTTACCTTCTATGGCAAAAGAAACTGTAGATTCAGTGAAGATTCTGAGCTGGAGAGATGATTCTGAATTGTTTGGGTGGGCCCATGTGATCACTAGGGTTCTTACAAGAGCGAGGAAGGAGGGTCAGAATCAGAGAAGGAGGTGTGACAATGGAAGCTGAAGTCAGAGTGATGTAGCCTCAAGCCACGGAATGGGGGCCTCCAGAAGCTGGAAAAGGCAAGGGACAGATTTTTCTCCTAGAGCCTCTAAGAGAAATGTAGCCCTGCCGACACCTTGATTTTTAGCACAGAGAAACTGATTTTGGATGTCAGACCTCTATAATCAGTTTGTGTTGTTTTAAGCTGCTAAAATTGTGGTGATTTGCTATATCAGCAATAGGAAGCTAGTACAGACCCTAAATGTCATGTAGCACAGAGACTCTTAGTCTTTCTTAAGCCTCACCAGTCAGGTTTTGGGGAGAGGAAGGGAGCTGGGGGAAACAGGAAGCACTTGTTGATGCTCAGAAGGATTGGGAGATTAGGAGAAATTTTTGGTGTCCAAGATTTACTATGAAGATCTCAAAAGAGCACATTCATTGCAGTTAGTAGTATAGGACTGAGGTAGAGCAATGTCTTGCAGTTGTTCTGGGAATCCTCAGTTCCACCAAAGCTGCTGCTCTCTCTTACTAGTAGCTTTTATTCCTCCTCTTCCTCCCATAAATGAAGAGCTGTCTCAGCTATCATAACTGCCTTGACTATATCCACTGCCAGCCGACCATCCTTTACATTTATTTGTGAAATCCCCTTGAATCCATTTTGTACTGAATTGGTGGTTTGTATGTCAGCTCAGATTAATGAACCTGTCTCTGCCTGATACACAGAAAAGAAGCCTGAAACTTTCCCTAACTAGGAAATTTGTTCTAAATTGTTGACGGAAAGTATTTTTTTTAAGTTAATTGCAACTCTTTCTTTTGCATTTGAAGACTGTTCTCTTTTCTTCTGTTTAATGAAAATGAGGACTATTTGGTCAACTTCTCTTTTATTTGGTCTGCTTGAAAATCAGTTTTGCCTTTTTTTTCTAGCCAGTTTATCTTTTTTCACTTAGAGGATGTTATTTTCTAAGTTGTTAGGTATTTTGTGTTTCTCTTGAACCTTATCCAAGTGCCCTCTGATCCTTTTAAGCTGCAACTCCCTGAATGAAATCTAGTTATTTAGTTTTATCACTGGATCTAGTCAGTGGTAGAAGATAGAGTACCTTTTCCTGACGTGCGAAAACAACCCTGCATTAATTTTGAATGTTGACTTGAAATTGACAGTTGAAATACAGATTGACATTAACTTTGAATACAAATCAGCTGATTAATGCAATTTGATATGTTAACTATATTACTAAGAACCTCCATAAAGTGAAATGACCTTTTCAAACTAGAATTTTTGACTTTAAGATGTGTTCTTTTGGAAATTATTTTGTTTCATCATTATTAAAAAATAATGACACATGAGGGTCCCCGAATTTAATTATAGAATCTCTGCCTTTGATGGGGCACATTCTTTGTGCCTTTAGTTCTTTCACTTGATATTTACTTGTTTTGTGTTTGTTTTTGTAGGTCCTTTTCTTCTCTTATGTTTCCCACGTAGAGAAGTTCCTTTAGCATTTGTTGTAGAGCTGGTTTGGTGGTGCTGAATTCCCTTAGCTTTTGCTTGTCTGTAAAGCTTTTGATTTCTCATGGAATCTGAATGAGATCCTTGCTGGGTAGAGTAATCTTAGTTGTAGGTTCTTCCCTTCCATCACTTTAAGTATATCATGCCACTCCCTTCTGGCTTGTAGAGTTTCTGCTGAGAAATCAGCTGTTAACCTTATGGGAGTTCCCTTGTATGTTATTTGTCATTTTTCCCTTGCTGCTTTCAACATTTTTTCTTTGTCTTTAATTTTTGCCAATTTGATTACTATGTGTCTCGGCATGTTTCTCCTTGGTTTTATCCTGTATGGGACTCTCTGTGCTTCCTGGACTTGGGTGGCTAGTTCCTTTCCCGTGTTAGGAAAGTTTTCAACTATAATCTCTTCAAATATTTTCTCAGGTCCTTTCTGTCTCTCTTCTCCTTCTGGGACCCCCATAATGTGAATGTTGTTGCATTTAATATTATCCTAGAGGTCTCTTAGGCTGTCTTCATTTCTTTTCATTCTTTTTTCTTTGTTCTGTTCCACAGCAGTGAATTCCACCATTCTGTTTTCCAGGTTACTTATCCGTTCTTCTGCCTCAGTTATTCTGCTATTGATTCCTTCTAGTGTAGTTTTCATTTCAGTTATTGTATTGTTCATCTCTGTTTGTTTGTTCTTTAATTCTTCTAGGTCTTTGTTAAACATTTCTTGCATCTTCTCGATCTTTGCCTCCATTCTTTTTCTGAGGTCCTGGATCATCTTCACTATCATTATTCTGAATTCTTTTTCTGGAAGGTTGCCTATCTCCACTTCATTTAGTTGTTTTTCTGCAGTTTTATCTTATTCCTTCATTTGGTACATAGTCCTCTGCCTTTTCATCTTGTCTGTCTTTCTGTGAATGTGGTTTTCGTTTCACAAGCTGCAGGATGGCAGTTCTTCTGCTTTCTGCCCTCTGGTGGATGAGGCTATACGTAGAGGCTTGTGCAGGTTTCCTCATGGGAGGGACTCGTGGTGGGTAGAGCTGGCTGTTGCTCCCACTTGATATTTAAAGAACATAAAGTTAAAATATTCTGTACACCAAATGTTTTGTGTATAACAAACACTGCCTTAAAATACACAATAAATTAGTTTCAATTTAAGTTCTTCTTGGCTGAGATTTGTTTTGTTAATCTTGGTAATTTATTTTATTAGGTATTATAAGGAACTATTAGCTGGGGAGAAAAAGAAATACAGACTCTGTCCACTTAACCAAATGCCCATTGAGCAAAGTATCCAGATGTACTAACAACTACTTATTATTGATCAGTTTCAATAAAGTAGCTGTCAGAGAAAGCACTGAAAGTCTTTACTGATTTTTTTTTTTCCTTTCTCTGTTGAGCTCTCTTTAAGACCTTGCAAAATCCTCTCCTCATTCAAGCTTTACTCCTTAGATTGAGCATGTGCTGCTGCTGATTTTTATCTGAACCAAACTTTATTATGATGGTGGTAAAATGGTGGTTTTATAACCCCAGTACATTTATCAGTTGATGGTCTACCACTATAGGGGAGAGCGTTCCCACCCTTCCTTCCTTCCTTCCTTCCTTTCTTCCTTTCCTTATTGACTTATGAATCTGTTATCGGTCTTGACTCATGTATTCCCACTTTCCACAGTGGGTTATAATCCATGACTATCCTTATTTATTTTGATGTTCATATTACTTTATACACCTTAGCGTCATACATGCCTTTAAAGACACATGTCCATGTCATTCTTTCATGTGCATTTATTTTGCTTTGTGCTCTGCCTTCTTTCTCACTTTTTGTAAGGATTACACAAATTCAGTCTTTCCTCTTTTTAAAAATTCAATTGTTTATTACATATAAGTGAGCTTTACCTTCTCTGAGTCTGTTATTGTCTTTTTCTTACTGCTTCTGTTATTTCCTGTGAACCTAAGGGATTGTTCATCCCTCCCCATCATTGAAGAAAGGTTTAAAGGTCCTGAACTGGAGACTGTGATGCTTGTTTACAAAATCAAGCACCTCTGAAACTTCATTCATCATCCCTTTTCTTTTTCTACATTCATGTAATCAGCAGGCGTAGGAGTATATTTTTGTTATTTCAATATACTGCATTTTTCTATTTTTTATATTCATGCTTAAAATTCTATATTATTGTTAAAATATTAAAATGACATTCATGTTCAGGATTGAGGGTTGGTATTAATAACTACCATTTAATGAACATATAGTTTGGTGCCTGGAAAAATTATTTTTTCAAATGTTTTATCTTATTGCCATTGTAAAGGTATTAACATTTTAAAGTTGACATCTCAACCCAAGAGCCTGTGTAACATTTTGGAAATGCTTTCTCTGAGGCAGTTTGAAAATAGCTGCAGTAGTGCTGAATATAGTTTGTATTACTACATGAAGAGTATGAACATGAATTGTCAGTATTTTGCCTCATTACTTTTGTTTTCAGGAGTGATTAAAAACCCTGGTTTGGAACAGACAATGACATTAGGATAGCAATGTCTAGCCCCCCCCCCCCCAAATCTTGTTTTTAGAGAACATTTAAAAATTTTTACTCAACTGTTGAACTGTTACATTTCCAAAAAATGATTAATTTTATTTATTTATTAATTTTATTCTCACCAAAATAAAGTAGTAAATCAACTATATTTCAATTAAAAAAATAAAACTGTAGGCAGCCCACTGAGGGAAGAGATGATAAATGCCTTTTAAAAGAGTCTTACATATACACACCACTATATATAAAATAGAAAACTAATAAGGACCTACTGTATAGCACAGGGAATTCTACTCAGTACTCTGTAATGGCCTGTTTGGGGAAAGAATCTAAAAAAGAGTGGAGGGACTTCCCTGGTGGCGCAGTGGTTAAGAATCTGCCTGCCAGTGCAGGGGACACAGTTTCGAGCCCTGGTCCAGGAAGATCCCACATGCTGCGGAGCAGCTAAGCCCGTGAGCCAGAACTACTGAGCCTGTGCTCTAGAGCCCATGAGCCACAACTGCTGAGCCCGTGTGCTACAACTACTGTAGCCCATGCACCTAGAGCCCGTGCTCCGCAACAAGAGAAGCTACCGCAATGAGAAGACCGTGCACTGCAACAAAGAGTAACCCCCGCTCATCACAACTAGAGAAAGCCCACACGCAGCAACGAAGACCCAATGCAGCCAAAAATAAATATAAATAAATTAAAAAATAAAAAAATAAAAAAGAGTGGATATATATATATGTATAACTGATTCACTTTGCTGTACAGCAGAAACTAAGACAACATTTTAAATCAACTATGCTCCAATAAAAAAATTTTAAAAGTCTTAGATTATTAATAGTCCATTCTATACAGTTCATTCTACCTCCTACCTCTAGTAATTTTTCAGAACCTACTTCCCCAGCATTTAAGATGTGCTGGTAAATGTTTTGCATTGTCGCAGGTACTTTGTGTACTAAGAGACATTTTTTTCTCCTATGTCCATGCAAATACTTAATTAAATTAAAAAATTTATAGCTTATAGTATTGTTTGAAACTTTCTGGGTGCTCAGTTTTTCTCAACACTGTAAATTGGATTCTTAGAACTCCTTATTTCACCCATTCAAGCAGAAATAAATAGGTATTTCTCAAACCTCTTCTACAGAGTTTAATATAGTCCTTGGCATGATGTGGACTTGTAATAACAGCTGGTTAGTACTCTATGGGAAAATTGAGAGAGAGGGAGCTATTAAGTAACTTACTGAACGTCATGTAACTAGTTAACTTGAGCTACTAACTAAACAAAAATACCTCTTACATGCTTGACTATACTGCCTATATTGTATAGCAGTGAAAAGACTCTTGAGGCAGAAAGACCCGAGTTCGACTTACAGGTTAGCTATACTAAAAAAGTTGTGCAAATTGTATAGCATATCTCAAAGAGTCAGTATTAGCCATTATGCCAAAATATATGCCAGCAGCCCCTCTTATATATATTCTTGCTCTCTTTTTTAAGGTACAGGAATGTAGCTCTAAAGCCCAGTTTATTTAATTAAGTCCTGGATTTGAATCAGCTGCTCTAAATTCTAATTCTTGATGGAGATTATTAAAGATGATTAAGGATAGAATGAAATAATATATAAAAAATTTGTAAATTATATCACAATATAAAAGCATGAAGTATTAATTTATTTTAAATGAAGTTAATTTTTTCCCACCATAAAATTGTTCATTCTCATAGAAAATTTGGAAAACATTTTTAAATAGAGGAGAAGTAAAATGATTATCTGTTGTACAACCACCTAGAGATAACTGTTTTGTTTCCTTTTAGCCCTGAGTTTCTGTTTTTTAAACATAAGTTGATTATTTAGGAACTGCAGTGGTCCCAGAATGAAGATTATATAAAAGAGAATTTGAGAGACTTCCCTGATTGTGCAGTGGTTAAGAATCCGCCTGCCAGTGCAGGGGACATGGGTTTGATCCCTGGTCCAGGAAGATCCCACATGCCGTGGAGCAACTAAGCCTGTGCACCACAACTACTGAGCCTGTGCTCTAGAGCCCGCGAACCACAACTACTGAGCCCAGACACCACAAGTACTGAAGCCCACTCTCTCTAGGGCCTGTGTGCCGCAACTGCTGAGCCCACGTGCTGCGTTTAGTGAAGCCCTTGTGCCTAGAGCCCATGCTCTGCAGCAAGAATAGCCACTGCAATGAGAAGCCCACACACCGCAATGAAGAGTAGCCCCAGCTCTCCGCAACTAGAGAAAGCCCACACGTAGCAATGAAGACCCAGGGCGGCCAAAAATAAATTAAAAAAAAAATTGATTAAAGAGAACCTGTCATTTGATATCTTGTTTTCCAATTACGAGCTCCCCAGTAATTTAGGGTCTTCGTTATCAGATTATCTTCATTTTCTTCATTTAAATATGTAGAAAACCATATATCAGTTATTTGGACAATATAAATAGCCATTTTATAGCTCTTTTTCAGGTCTGCTTTGGGGAAGGGTCAATTCCTATGCTTTTTTATTTTACTTATTTATTTATTTATTTATTTTTGTGGTACGCGGGCCTCTCACTGTCGCGGCCTCTCCCGTTGCGGAGCACAGGCTCCGGACGCGCAGGTTCACCGGCCATGGCTCACGGGCCCAGCCGCTCCGCGGCTTGTGGGATCTTCCCGGACCGTGGCACGAACCCATGACCGCTGCATCAGCAGGCGGATTCTCAACCACTGCGCCATCAGGGAAGCCCCCCCCTATGCTTTTTTAATCTGTTCCTAACAGGGACTGTGTTATGAGTGGGGAGGCCTGGCTTGGCAGCAGTTCCTGTGAAAAGTAACAGGGCATCTTTTTTTTTTTTTTTGCAGTATAACTGCTTTACAATGGTGTGTTAGTTTCTGCTGTACAGCAAAGTGAGTCAGGCACACGTATACATATATCCCTTCTTCCTTGGATTTCTTTCCCAATTAGGTCACCACAGAGCACTGAGTAGAGTTCCAATAGGGCATCTTAAATAACTGTCAGTGATAAAAACCAGCAGTGTGGTGTGGTAGCTGTCACAGACTTAGGCTTCTGAAAGGGGCCTGAGGGTATGACTTTCTTGCTGTGCCTTGTGCATCTAGATCATATCCAGCATATTGTATTTACGGTGGGGGACTGAGGTTTGAGCTGGACAGTGACAATATAGGAACAAGTGACTAGGACAGCAGTGAGTCTAGAAGTCCTGTCAGTCATTGAACAGTTGAAAGAATTGAAGATGTTTGCTTAATAGGCATCCTAGGTTAGCTCAGAGGAATCCACATGTGAAAGAGGGAGTAGACCCTCAAACTACAGACCTTGGAAAGCAATGAGTGGGAGATTCTTTTTGGTTTAATATAACGAGCATGTGTGTGTGTGATATGAGATATATATATACATATATATATATATATAGTTATTGGGATTTTCTAGTAATGGAATAGAGCTAGAATGGAGTTAGTTTCTGGTCACTGAAGGTATTTAAGCTGAGGTTGGATGGATCCCTCCCTAGAGGTAGTATAAAATGCATTTCTTCACTGGATTCATTCATTCATTCACTCACTCACTCACTTTTTATTTGGTCCTGCCTGTGTGCCAGGGACTGTGCCCAGTGCTGAGGAGACAGAGATCAGTACTGTGGGCAAGGGGTTGGATTACATGACTTCACAGATCCCATTACGGCTGTGGTTGAATGACATTGCTTGATGCTTCAGTTTCTTTTGCCTTAATAAAAGAGCGGATATCTGATTTGTGTATTACCCTGCCTTTTAAACACTCCAGCATGTTACTATCACATTTCTTCTGTGATGTGGAGTAATGCTTCATATTACTCACTGAAAGTAGGCCTTTAACTTATGTGCATGACAGTTGTTTTTCATGGCAAACGTTTAATTCCATGCTGACTTCAGAAAGATTCAAAAATTATCATAAAGTATCATGAGAGAACATAATGCTTATTAAATGTAAGGTGATATTATTAATGTTGTTCGGAGTTCACTGAACTTAAAACATATATGGAAGAGTCAGGTTCTAAAGTCACACTTATTTTTCTGTGAGGAGTTGCAGTTTGTATATACTGAGGCCTTGAATCTCCAAACCTTACTATTTGTAGATTGACCGTATATCTAGACGAATTCTATTCCTGCTTGTAGAGATCAGATAGTACCAGGAGAAGCAGAGGTGCCAAGAACAAAGTGTGCAGATTTGGAGGTGAAATTGGGGTCTCTGTACATTTCGGCGCATCAAGTAAGGCCAGCTGTTCATTTGTTTCATATCTAGGTTTGGAATTCACCCAGTTGCAGGCCGGATGCCTGGTCAGCTTAATGTGCTGCTGGCTGAGGCTGGGGTGCCATATGATATTGTGTTGGAGATGGATGAGATCAACCATGATTTCCCAGGTAAGTGATGGGGATAATGGTAAAGTTTAGGTGTTCTTAGTATGAATAGAGTGATGCCAGTCTTAGGGCATAAATTGTGGGATTACTGAAGACCTACTAGTCAGATGAAGAGTAACCTGTTCCTAGTAAGTATGCAGTCGAAATTAAATAAGCAAAAGACAATACTGAAAAAGGTGCAACAGATTTGTAAGCAGCATGGGTAGTTTTCTCCCTCTGAGAAGATCTGAAGGATGGTGAAAATATTGGGAGGCTGTGCAGTGGACTGCATTGCAGAGAGATTTGGAATAGACCTGGCTTTGGAATCCAGGTCCTGAGTCTCATTTGCTTGTGGCCTTAAACTAGGTACTCAACCTCAGGTTCCTCATTTATAAAATTGCTTCTGCTGATGATTTAGTGTCTGATTCTTGCCAGTGTCTGAGATTTTACTGGTTTGCAGTTGTACCAACTCATGCAGTAAGTAGTTTTCTGTTTTCTTTAAAGTTCTAGGACTTTACTAGATAAGGTGTTGGACTTTGTAGCTGTCACTGGGTAGATGTTGAATGCTAATGACATTTGGCCCAAGATCATGTTTGTTAAAATTAAACCAGTTCCCTCTGGCACGTATCCACTGTAAATTTAAAAAGTACTGTTTATTAGAGAAAAATAATGAAATTGTATGTATGTCTAGATTCACATGATATTTTTGGCAGAGTTCTAAGGTACCTTATATTATGATCCTTAAAGAGGGAATTTAGACCATTTTAATTTTATGCCCCCTTTCAGATTTTACTGTTGCTAAATTATGTGTGAAACCTGCCAGTTCCAGGAATTATGGACACAGCTTTAATATAGTACAGACTCTTAGACCATTTTCTTTTAGACATCGAATTGCATATTAAGTAGTCATTTTAAAAGTTGAAAATGGAATGCAGATCTTTTTTTTTTTAACATCTTTATTGGAGTATAACTGCTTTACAATGGTGTGTTAGTTGCTGCTATATAACAAAGTGAATCAGCTACACATATACATATATCCCCATATCTCCTCCCTCTTGCATCTCCCTCCCACCCTCCCTATCCCACCCCTCTAGGTGGACACAAAGAACCGAGCTGATCTCCCTGTGCTATGTAGCTGCTTCCCACTAGCTATCTATTTTACATTTGGTAGGATATATATATATGTCCATGCCACTCTTTCACTTCGTCCTCACTTACCTTTCCCACTCCCCGTGTCCTCAAGTCCATTCCTTATGTTTGCGTCTTTATTCCTGTCCTGCCCCTAGGTTCTTCAGAACCTTTTTTTTTTTTTTTTTAGATTTCATGTATATGTGTTAGCATACAGTATTTGTTTTTCTCTTTCTGACTGACTTCACTCTGTATGACAGACTCTAGGTCCATCCACCTCACTACAAATAACTCAATTTCATTTCTTTTTATGGCTGAGTAATATTCCATTGTATATATGTGCCACATCTTTTTTATCCATGTCACAAAGAAAGAAAACTACAGACCAATATCACTGATGAACATAGATGCAAAAATCCTCAACAAAATACTAGCAGACAGAATCCAACAACACATTAAAAGGATCGTACACCATGATCAAGTGTGATTTATCCCAGGAATGCGAGAATTCTTCAGTATATGCAAATCAATCAATGTGATACACCATATTAACAAATTGAAGGAGGAAAAACCATATGATCATCTTAATAGATGCAGAAAAAGCTTTTGACAAAATTCAACACCCACTTATGGGAATGCAGATCTTTAATGTTACTGGCAAGATCATTTTGGGATCGTAAAAGAGCTATAAAGTCAGATTAGGTAGATCCATTGAGGGGAGGGAAAGCATAATAATAATGCAAGCTCCAGTTAGGGTACTCAGGTTCAGATGGAGGACCTATTGCTTTTAAGCTGTGTGACATTGGCTAAGTTACTGAACCTCTCTGATAAAGCTGTTTGTACAGTGCCTGGCACAAGTGTTTGTCCTATAAATATTAGCTTCTGTTGTTGTTGTTATAAACTCAGGTCACCATAATTTGCCTGAAAGTAAAAGTGACCCTTTTAATTTTTATATTTTCTTTTATTATGTAGACACTGATTTGGTCCTTGTAATTGGAGCTAATGACACTGTTAATTCAGCGGCTCAAGAAGACCCCAACTCTATTATTGCAGGCATGCCAGTCCTCGAGGTCTGGAAATCAAAGCAGGTAAAGTTTCAGACTTGTGTTTCATTCTAATAATTAAAGGTCTCTTAAAATACATACACAGAACTTTCCTTGGTCACTTGATGAGAAATGATGATGCCTTTTAGGAGTCTCAGGAGTTAGAGTAGATTTAGGGTCCAGCTCTCTATATCTAGCTTCTGTCTGTTCTGTGGTCACCAGAGAACCTGAGTGAATGCCCTGATCTCGATTAGAACTAAAAGAGATTATCTGGATGGATTAGCACAATCTGTAACCACAGCTGAAAAAGGACCTGTGAGCTTTTGGGATGAGTCTGGCTCAGTTCCAGGCCGAGTCCAGTGAAGCAAAGGGCTTCCCTCCAGGACAGTGAGTCAGTATCATCACCTTCACGTATGAAGATGAGCACATTTTTTTATTTACTTTTTTTGAAAGGGAATTTGTATGTTATGGAGTGTGCAGAAGAAAGGTGATTTAGAAAACCAAACAGTGACATGGAAGGAAGCAAGCCCTGCTCACAGCACATTGCTTCTGAAAAGGCTAATTTCTACATTGTAGAGAATGCAAACACTTATAAATTTTCCTCTGCCCTGACTGTGGGCAAGTCTCTTTACCACTCTCAAGTCATATCTGCATTTTAAGAATCATTATAATGTAACGTATATTTTCCCTTTAATTTGTCTCTCTTTATTGTAAATGTGTGAGTTTTAAACATAGTATTTGTGGTGAGTGAGTAGATATGCATTTGTTCATGTGTATATGGACAGTTGCATTGATCACCAATATTTGAGTTTGTAGGGTACATTACTGTATTAATGGTATATGGAACATGAATAAATTTGCTCTGCTTCCATTTTTGAATAGACTGCGTGTCCTAAAAGACCATAGAAAGGCTTTTCATTTCATGAAGAATTGACTTGATATTCAACAGGACAGCAACATCCACAATCCGTGTAATTGTAAATGTCTAGCACACATCAGTATTAGAGATGGATGGACTCACCCCTTCATTTTTCTTCGTGGAAGCATTCTATTAGTCATTAGCTCTGTTCTGTGACACACTAGATTGCTCTTTGGGCTCTTGTCTTATATCCTTTCTTTCTGATATCCTTTACTTTAAAGCAATGGACTAAGAATCATACCATTTTCCCACTCAACTACATTTATCTTAGGATGGATAGTAGAAGCTTATGCACTAAATTTGTTCTCTTTAGCCCATTCAGAGAAAGATGCTTATTTTTCTGACTAGAAAATGTTATACATAGTCTTTATAGAGAAAAGCACTGAGAAAAAAAATCACTTATCAGATATATTATTGTTAACATGACCTTTTCTCTAATGGATATAAGAGTATGGGCACATTTAAAGAATTAAAGTTAATACAAAGTAAGCATGCATTTAAAACTACTCCTTGTGTATTTTAAGTCTTTGTAGTAAAGAGTTAGTAGTGGTACCTGCTTTGTTCAAAGTCAGGGCAGGGCAATATTTGTTTGTCGAAGAAGTCCTGGCCAGGTCTGTTAAATACACAGTCTCACTTAATCTTTGGTTCTTAGGTCATTGTTATGAAGAGGTCGTTAGGTGTTGGCTATGCTGCAGTGGACAATCCAATCTTCTACAAACCTAACACAGCCATGCTTCTAGGCGATGCCAAGAAGACGTGTGATGCCCTGCAGGCGAAAGTTAGAGAATCCTACCAGAAGTAAAACATAAAGATCAAGCTGTTGTCTAACAAAGCCACCTCTTCACTTGTGGGAACAGGCAAATAAATTATTAACATATACAGCTGATACACATCTATATCAGAGCTCTTGAAAGAAAAGGAACACCCTGAAGAAAGCAAAGCAAATACAGGGAAAATTTTCAAGAGCAGCAGTCCCTCAATTTTAAAAAAGTATTGACAAGTCTAAATGTCTTCCTGTGCATATTTTTTGTGTTATGAATTCCAAAAGTATTTTACACAAGGAGAAGGAACAGCCTCATTTTAGATATAATCCATTTGGATTTTCCTCAATAGTCAGCAGTGTTTTAAGAAATTAAGTCTTTATGATTTTTTAGGACTTACATTATACATAGATTTGAAAAAATCTGATGCAGTGTAAACATTACAGCCACCTGCATTTATGTTTTTTCAACAAATGTGACTAATTTGAAACTTTAATCAACTCTTGAACTGTCCTCTTACCATTTAACCATAATCTGAATTAAACATATCAAATTAGTTTCAATTTTTAAAACTGTACTTCTGATTCTATATTTCAGGGGTGTATTTTCTCACTTCTATTTTAATACATTAAAGGACTAGATAATCTTTCAGAGATGCTGGAAACAAATCATTTGCTTTGTATGTTTCATTAGAACACCAATGAAACATATAATTTGAAATCAGTATTAGTTGTATTTTTTAAACCCCATTTCCAATTGGAGATCTCTCTAATTTCAATCAATTTATAATGTGTAGTACTGTATTAAGTGCACTTGAATGGAATTCAACTATTTGACTAATAAAATGAGTTCATCTTGTTTGCTTAGTGATGTAGCAATTGTCTCTGGTGACGAAAGGCTAAAATCAAGTAATTCTGCCTGTTATTAATATCTGAGGAAGATTTTCTACCATGAAATAGATGAGATTAATCTGTCTTAACTGCTTGGAAGAATACTTTTTTTCCCAAATCAGAGTGTGTTTTAAGGTGTTATGTAAATGATAACATTTGAGAGAAGTGGTGGCACTTTTTAGCTACCTCTTTGTTTAAGCGCCAGTAAAGATTATGTCTTTTTAGCACCAGTAAAGATTATGTCTTTTGCAGTAATAGTGTAGATTTTCTTCATGACTTTGCCATTATGCCAAAAGCTCTGTATAGATTGAATGTGTGAAGAATATTTGAAATATCTATCTCTATATGTAATTAATTTGGCATTAAGTTTCTTGAAACAATTATTAACATGTAAAAAGTATCTCTAAATCAGAAAAAGGAATAACTGGTGTGAAATTTTTTACTATAATACTCATGTTTATTGAGTTTAAAACTCATAGTATTTGTTGGTTTGGTAATCAATTTCTTTTTTGCTGTGCCTGAGATTAAGATCTGTTTGTGTGTGCATGTGTTTTAAATCAGGAAAGACTCCTTTTTAATTTTTAAGCGGTAAATGCAATTTGTTAATGGATCACAGGTCATTTGTAACCTCAAGACTGAATTATATCATGAAAGTTCTATTAGAAGAAAGTAAATAGTATCTTGAGTCATGCCCTTTTCCTTTTCTCAAAGTAGTTGTAGGTATATCTCGGAAGCAGCAACTTGGATTTTTTTTTTGAGATAATTCCTGCATTCAATTTAAATTAAAATAATTATACTTGGATTTATTAATTTATTTCCATCATTTATAGTAAATATTTTTCTGTATTTTAAAAATTTAGGATGATCTCATTTCTTTGATACTTGCTAATCCTTTGTCATTCAGTTGTGTTAATGAAAATTCATGCTCTGGTTGGTTTTATTTTACTTTATTGTTTAAGTGATTTAAGGGATTTTTGTATATTTAATTTCTTAAAGTAATACTCCAAAAGATTGTTGATCTTGGGTTATTAATTATGGCGAGGTCTAAAAGCAACAAAAATAATTTTTGTTCATCTTATTTTATTATTCCTCCCTTTCTGATAAGTCATATAACCGGTAAATATGACTTATTTTTATTCTGTATTGATCTGTTGTTCACTATGTCTTTTTGAAATTCAACTAGAAATAATTTTTTTAAAATCCATTATACCCTACAGTCTGTTACCAAAAAAAAAGAATTAGGCAGTAAAGTGCTAACATTGATTTGTCTTTTTGGCCTTATTAACCATCCTTTATTTTCTCATGTTTGTCTTAATTTGGGAGTTTGTGTTTTAGTTACGCATCCAACTAAGGAATAGTATATAGTAAATGTATAAGTTTTTATACATTCTATCTATCTATTGATTTATCTATCTAACTTTGGACAGTTTTCTGGTACATAAATCTCTTTATCATTCTATATACTCTTCTTTCTAGGGTTGTAATAGAGAGACTAATAGGACTAATCTGTTCATGCAGTAGACTTTCAGTTTTTCCTGAGCCAGTGAATATTAGTTAAGTATCTGGTAATGAATCTGGAAGGTGAGCCTTGGCCTTTCTGATTCCATTTAAGTCATTACCCTCACTTTCAGATTTTACTGTTTTCCTGTCCAACACAAATATGGGATATATTATGTATCATTCAGCTTTAGGGTTTAATTCAATTTATCTGATCCCAAAACCTTAGTCTGTATAATTAATAACTTATAACCCATATGTTCATCTGACTTGGAGGCAAATTTTCTAGTCCCCTAAGGGATAAATCTTGTTAATTAAAGCATTTTAGTACTGGAAAGTTGGACAGCTCTTTTGTATAGATAGGGGAGAATAGTTCAGATATCTAATTTATAGCTCTTGCCAGGTTTTTTTTTTTTTTTTTTGCGGTCCGTGGGCCTCTCACTGTTGTGGCCTCTCCTGTTGCGGAGCACAGACTCCGGACGCGCAGGCTCAGCGGCCATGGCTCACGCACGGGTCCAACCGCTCCGTGACATGTGGGATCTTCCTAGACCGGGGCACGAACCCGTGTCCCCCACATCGGCAGGCGGACTCTTAACCACTGCGCCACCAGGGAAGCCCATCTTGCCAGTTTTTGAGAGTCTTTGCCAACAGATATTACTGGGGCAGAATGGTTAAAAAACAAAAACAAACCCAAACCCAAAACTTCACTCCAGTGGCAGCAACTTTCATAATTCAGCTGCTCTTTAGATTCTCAAGGGAAAGAAGAATTAGGTTAATTAACAAGGAGAAAAAAAAAAAACCTTTGTTAAGTGAAATTTTTAAAGTGTTGATTTACTAAGGCAGCAAAAATAGTAACATTTGAATTTCAAAGCACTCAAGATTGCTGTTCTTAAACTCTTATTTCTTAGATTTATGTATTGGGCTGAGGAATTGAACTATTTTCTTCACTATTTAAGTAATTATAGACATTTAACATGGTATGTACTGTAAGTCTGGATGGAGATCTTTTGGATGCTGGTAAAATAGTGATATAGATGATGAGACAGTAATTAGAATGACCAATATTTGAAACTGTTACATATAATGATTAAGATAGTGGTAGGAAAAAACAGTTGGATCATAGTAGATAATTCATTTGGGGGAAGAGTGGAAAACCATATTGGATCTCGGTCATGTTGATTGTCAAAGCATATGACTGCCTTGTTCTATACGAAATATTTGTACTTCATATTCTTGCCAAAGATTACAACCTTGAACTCTGCTTATCAGTTCTTTCCAAAAGCCATTTGTGAAGAATAATACTAATGGAAAGATTGCTTAAGTGATATGGAGTCCAGTTTAACCATGGATATTTCAAATTTCACTCATAGACCAACTTCTTCAGAGAACTGGGTGCTTGGGCTGCATTGTCTGGGTCACTGTGAATAACAAAGACATGAAGGCACTGGAATGGAGAGGGTGCTGGTGAGTTCAGGGGGGACTCCGTGTGGCAGCAGTGGACTGGCAGGGACCAGAAGTGGTTGTCACGGACTTTGAGAAGAATTGAGGGGATGTGGATTTGGAGTATGCAGGTGACACCTGAGGCGATGGTGGCTAGTTCCTTCCCCTCGCATCGGAGAGAAGTGAAAAGGGAAGTGAGAAATCAGCAGGGGGCCAAGGGTGCTCCTGTTTCCTCTACTATAAAGATGGAAGAGGAATAGCTAATAAACTTTTTCTCATTCTCCTTCCTGTTGCATTTGGGAAGATGAAAAACAGCAGCAATGTGATCTGATGTATGGGATAGTAAAAACCCATGGAATGAATCATTTAGGAATTGAAATAAGGCCATTCTTTCCCCCATCCTCCTACTTTGTTTTTGGTTTACAGTAGGAAAAGCAGAACTTGGAAACTTCTACAGTAAGGTATAGGACTACATTTAGCCTGTGAACTTTGATTTAAACCAGTCCTTTCCTGGAACGATTTTCCAAATGCCAATGAGTTGCTATCCACCAGCCTTGGTTTTTTTTCTTGCTTCTTTCTCCCAGTTAGGGAGTGTGCTTTCTGAAGTATAATAATGGTGGCTAAACCAGTACAACAGAGTCTTGTGTTGGTTAATTCTATTCAGACCTTGTGATTCTAGTCCTCTACTGCACACACAGGGTTAGAACTGAAAGGTCACATCTAAACCTCTCCAGAGAAATGGGAGAAAGTGTGACTAAATACATAACTCCTTTGAATTATGTCAGCAGGGTGATGATTTTTTCCCCAGAGGAATGAAACAGAATGTCCGTCCTGGCTTTATCTTTAGAATGTTTCGTCACTACTCTCCAAGTTTACTGGAATGCTATGCTTCAGAAATCATGCCTTCTAGAAAAGGCCTTTGAAAGCTTTCAGGGCTTTACTGATTCATGGAAAATTTTATTCTTGCAAATCATAGTTTGCTCTGTGGTTTTGTCCCATTGGAATATATATGAGCATGGAAGCTTAGGCATACTTCAGGTCCACACCCTTGTGTCTGGGGATAACTGCTTCATTAGTGTTGGGTAGAATTATAGTAACTTGGAAACATGGTCTCATAAAGATTAGAATGATCATTGTAAATGAGACCAATAGAACATTTAAAGACTATGGCAAGAAATCTTATGAGGATACTGTATACATAAGAATTTCACCGTATCTATACTGGCTTTGGTCCTTGCTGTAATGCGTCTCACCCAGAATACCGTCCGTGAAAGTAGCAACAAAGGTGGATTTTAGTGATGAACCCAGGTTGACTAGTTGTATAGTAGTGTCACTGTGAAAGATGTTACTGTTTTCTACATAATGAATCACTTTTGGTCATGCTTACACTTCTGGAGTGTATCACCTTTTGGTAAATTAAGCCATTTTAATAGATATATTACCATGCAGGCAGAAAGAGGGAGGGGAGTGCATTTTTATGTGTGTTACAGTTGACTTCTCTTCAGTATTTAGGACTCATTATCTTGAAGTTTATCTTAGCTTTTACAAAAAAATTCTAGATAGCAAGACTCTGCCTTATAGTTCACTTTAGTAGTGGGTAATAGTAACAGTAGCTATTAGTAGCTACTAGTAACAGTAGCTATTAGTTAATGATGCTCATTTTGTGCTAGACAACCTCCTATCAACATCCTGAGGCTTTTCAGTGCACTCTGCCATGTGGTAGAGTGGGACTTAAACCCAGATCTGGCTGATAGCCAGCAGGTCCACTACCCACCCTGTTGATGTTTGTTAAACAAAAATAGCTGAAGGAAAGGATAGCACTCATGAAAGGGAAGATCCACATCATTAGAAACTATTTAAATACTTTTTAAAAAAACCCAGTTAAAATTTCAGCAAGAAGGTGCCAACCACTTATAGGAAGAAATGTGAAACAAGTGCCTGCTCTCTTTATACAGCATTACAGAAGTTGCTGGTTATCCAGTCAGGATTTGTCCTTCCATTCATTCTCTCTTTTTGCCTCATACACAAAAGCCTAAATCCTGAGGATGCTTCCTATTCGGGAGCAGAATAAAGGAGACTGGAGTAGGTGCTCCACTTTTCAGGGTTTTGCTTTCCAGGACCATACCTGCTATACTTCCTTGCCTGCTTTGACCTCCGACACCTTCCCACCTGACAGCTAGTCAGGCCAAAGTTTTTTGCTGGGAATTTTCACAAACTGGCTTTATTTTTCTATAAATGAACTTAATTCCTCAGACCTCCCACGTTTGCTGGTGGTGGAAACTTGACCTTAATTCAGGGCGTTTCGTCCTCCTACTCCTGGGGGCACATCTTCATTCAGAAGCAAAGAGGGGTGGGAGTCTGGCATCTTTTGAAATATATATTGTCTTGCGTAGTCCTGGTTACTAATATATTTGCATAATGACATCCTCTATTAAATGAAATCAAAGAAGTTACAAGATTTTTTAAAGCAATGTGGAATGGGGAGGAAGAAATACATAAGGTGAAGGATATGATAATCTCAACATATTTTGGCAAATTTCTCCTATTACTATTTATATTGGGGGTGAAACTTTAAAAATAAAATACGGTTTATATTTGGGGATAAACTTTTTCTCCTTTGTGTGAAAATGGAATATTAATGTTATTTCCACAAAGAAAGGAGTAGGTGCTCTATTGTTTAAATAATTTGAAATGGAATTGATCCAAATGATTCCAGCAAAGAAGTTTTAAGGAGGAGTCATTTAATTATTCTCCTGAGAAAACCTGAATTGCTTCAGAAATCAGTATTTTTAAAAATTTAGTGAGACATTGAGTTGTTTTGGGGAAGGGTTTTTTGTTTTTTTGTTTTTCCTCCCTGCCCTGTGAGGAATGTAAAGTGCTCTATCATCTCCTTTCTGTTAGTTTATCAGCAGTGCTTTGGTGTTAAATCTATAGCCAAAAGTTGAAACATTCATTCATAGTCAGAGTACATCTGAAACAAAGCAAGGTCAAAACACAATTCAAAGAGCACTCATTCTTGCATGTGGGAATCAATCCTTCTTTGACTCTGCTTTGGGCAGTGGGGCATTAACGAGCGACATGCAGACAGAGTCTTGCTCTTTTGATAATTAGTGTCTTTTTAAGGATACAGGTTAGCTTTTCTATCCCAACTAATTTTTTTTGTCCTGATGAAATAGTTTTTTTAAAATAGTGATTTCTGTGTATGTTATTAATTGTAATTTTCAACTGGTGAAATTGGAAAACAGCATCGCAGTCTTCACGTTGTTACCCTGTGGCAGATGGAACAACAAGAGCCATATCTTCTTTCAATTAACTATTTTTTTCTCAAATTATGGGTGCTTGGTTGTTTCAGTAATGTTATGGTTCCTATTTTATGCATAAGCTTTTTGCAACTCTGGAATAGTATTTCCCCCCCATGGAATTGCAGGAAATTGAGCAAAACAAAGAAGATATTAAATCATGGCTATTTAAAGCTGCCATGATTTTGTATTTTCATGCTACCACTTGCAATAGACTACAAGGGAGAACATGGGGCAATAAGGAGGAGCTTAGCATAATAGGTGTTCCCAAAGTACCTGAGCCTGAGGATGAGAGTGGCTTGTCAAGGTGGAACAGAGCGTGAAAAGAGTGAGGTCACTGAGCATGGGAGACCACTTACTTCTGTGATATGGGGAGGAAAAACCCCTGGAAAGAGAGAGACCAAAGGAGCATTTCAGGAGATGGGTGAAAGCCAAACTACTGTCATTCCAAATATGGAGGTAAGGAGTGTCAAAGGAGAGAAGAATCAGTCATTGGCGTGATATTTTTGGAAGGGATGTGGAGTAAGGAGTTGCAATTCAAAGTAAAAGAAGCCATAGAAAGAGCTAATGGTAGCAGTAATGACATTTTCTAGGTTAGAAGATGAAGTGAGAAATTGCTTATGCTTGAAATGTTCTGAATTCTGTCCCCTCCACCATTGACTTGGTTTGGCCTCTTCTCTGTAAGTATAAGTTATGGAGGTAGCTTATAGAAGAGAATCATTGCCTGGGGAAGAGTAGGAAATTCTATGGTGCATTTGCAGAGAAGTGTTCTGGAAGATAAATGAGAGATTGATTAGGCACACAGGGAAGGAACAGGTAAATATTTAAATGGAGAAGAAAGCATGTGAAAATTAACTGAATCAAGAAAATTCAAAGGTAGTAATTCTCTTCCAATGTGGATCACAATATAATTTTTTTATTAAGTGCTGTTAATGTTTTAAATAAAACTTGTGCTAGAGGACTGCTATTTTCTAGGTTATTGTGAGGAGGAGGCTGGGGGTCATGACTGTTGAAATAGTCACTTTTTTTTTTTTACTCCCTTTCAATAGCCATTTGTCAATTTTGCTTTCCTTATGCTGCTTTCAAGCAAAATAAAAATAACATTCCTAGGATTTTTCACAATATGCTCCTTACATAAGTCATTGAAGTTATGATGATCAAAACATCTCATTTAATGACTGCAACCATTTCTCCTAACAAATATTAAAATTAGGTGAATCAGATTTCACCACCTTTACAAACAGATTGAATGGTAGATTCAGTTAGTGATTCTCCTAATAAATGATGCCTTTTTCCAGAGGACATCATTTACCACCATGGGGGATTTAAAACACTTGTAAAATCTGTCTTCTTTGAGGCAGAGAGTAGGGGTGTGTGGGGAGAATGTTTAAACATTTGATAAAAACAGAAGGCTAAATATTTTTAGTGATGCTTTGGTGTAGTATATGCTCACATACAGAGAAATACAACATTTTTAGGAATTCAAAGAGCACTCATTCTTGCACGTGGGGATCAATCCTTTGACTCTGCTTTGGGCAGCGGGGCATTAACGAGCGACATGCAGACAGAGTCTTGATAAATGCCTGTGTCTTGGGGCTTGGCCTTTTGGAAAGTTCCCTCCTGGGAGCCTGTTGCCTTGCTATAAAGAAGCTGGGCTGAATCGTGAGAGGCAAAGTAGAGTCTTGGAGGACTGGGGTTGTCTTGGACTTACCAGCTGAAGGCAGCTGCATGAGCTACATCCATGGAGCAGGAGAACCGCCAGCTGAACCTTGCCAGAATGTCTAACGAACAGAATTCTGTGAAATAACAAATTGTTGTTTGGGAGTGGTTGGTTACACTGCAGTGGAACGCTGAAACAAGCTATGACAGAGCATTAATAGCAAACTTGGTTCCTTTTTTTTTTTTTTTTAAACTATGCATTAACTTAGTTCTGACTATTCCTTTTTCTACCCCTTGCTTGGATTCCTTCTTATTTCTTTCCGTTGTCTCCACTTCCCCTTTTCCTGTGGAAGCATGGATGGTCATTCTTCTAGGCAGCATGAGTTGGGAGACACTTGGAAACCCTGCTTACCCCAGAATATCTTCCTTATCAGTCTGTCCTGGTGCTTGAATCTTCAACATTATTTAAATAATGATTTTCCCCCTAAGCTAAGAATTTACATCTCCAATGATGAACATGCAACTGTCTGGACACATAACATTATTCTTTGTCATTCACTATTGAGCCAGGATTAGTGTGTTAGTTTGCTTTTCCAAGAAAGGGCTAAAGGAAAGCGACTGCTACCAGGCCCTTGCTTGCCAGAGGACCTTGCCCACATGTTTACTCCTGCCTGCTAGGCTCTCCCCTGATTTTGCCATCCAGTTAACTATGACTCTTCCTTCAGCTCTCGACTCCATTAATACTTTCTTAGGGAAGTGTCCCAGAACCCCCAATTAAATCAGTTCTCATGTTATATGTCCGCATAGAACCAAATATCTCTTCTTGAGAGAAATTTTAATTCAACTTTTTAAACTATGTAATTATATTTGTACCTCCTGGAACTATAAACTCCAAAGGGATAGAGATCTTGTCTATTTTTGCCCACTGTAGTATCATCAATACTTAGCATATATTCTGACATCTGGAACATATTCAATACATATTTGTTGAATGAATGAATGAATGAACTGAGATTCTGAACAATTAAATCTTCTCTTACCTTTGTACTTTAGAAATTTTTGTGCCTGGACTTGGTGTTTCGTTACTATTGTGGGCAAGAAAGCAGGCACATGGCATTCTAAAAGCTCTATGAGATATTTCAAGAGGGGAAGTAAAAGCTAAGAGCGCTACGCTGAAACTAAGACTTATTAGAGCAATGTGGACTCCATTACAATGCCTCTTCAGTTAAATTCTAACCTATGGATAAAAACATTCCCAGAAGCAAGAAAACTAAGAGCTGACATGAGTACTAGAATGCATTGTAAAAGCATCACTGGGCTGTCATAAAAATTATTTCTGTTTTCCCATGCAATAATAGTTAAAAGCTTCCTTTTCTTTTTTCTTTTATTATTTTATTTTTTTGTGGTTCGCGGGCCTCTCACTGTTGGCCTTTCCCATTGCGGAGCACAGGCTCTGGAAGCACAGGCTCAGCGGCCATGGCTCACGGGCCCAGCCACTCCGCGGCACGTGGGATCTTCCCGGCACGTGGGATCTTCACGGACCGGGGCACGAACCCGTGTCCCCTGCATCGGCAGGTGGACTCGCAACCACTGCACCACCAGGGAAGCCCGCCTTTTTTTTTTTTTTTTTATAATTAAACAGTTTTAGATTTATTTATTTTTTTATTTGTTTTTAATTTTTGTGTGTGTGTGTGGTACGCGGGCCTCTCACTGTTGTGGCCTTTCCCATTGCGGAGCACAGGCTCCGGACGCGCGGGCTCAGCGGCCATGGCTCACGGGCCCAGCTGTGGGATCTTCACGGACCGGGGCACGAACCCGTGTCCCCTGCATCGGCAGGCGGATTCTCAACCACCGCGCCACCAGGGAAGCCCCAGTTTTGGATTTATGAAGGAAGAACTATAATGCTTTTTTTATTGAGGTATAATTGCCATATAACATTAGTTTCAGGTGTACCACATAATGATTCTATATCTGTATACACTGTGAAATGATCACCACAATAAGTCAGAACTGTAATGCTTTAATGCACTTTTCAGTTCTCAGATTTATCTTCATTAAAGTCTGTAATAATTAAGTTGAACAGAAAAAATGCTTAGAGTGGGCTTACTAATATGAGCAGAAAAAGGAAGTATTGGAGCTTTATGTTTTATTTTAACATTGCTATTCTGACTTTGAATGGGTTGAGCAAGAATAGCAATCATGTTTTAACCAATATTCCACTTTTGAATAGCATTTTTATAATTCTCTGAGGGTTGTGAGTCAAAAGCCTCCACTTTTATTTCTTTAGGGATAACTGCTGTTTGTTCTTCAATTTAGAATACTTGGGAAGTAATTGACCAGGAGAAGCATTTCCCAAAATGTGATGGGAATGGCAGGTAAGAGAAAAATAGGTTCTATGGTTACAGAAGTTTAGAAATGCTGGATTAAACAAAATTCAATGGTATTTTTCTCTTTTTAATCACAGGGCTGATAATATGTGCTGTAAATCTCCAAGAAGAAAGGATATAATATACAGCATTTCCCATTGTCATCTGATCACTGAATTTTTTAATTTAATTAAGCATTTTTATTTATTTATTTTTTGCTTAACATGCTCTTTGGAATTTAAATGTATTCTGCTAAACACTTTGGGAGATGTAACCCAGAGAGAAGTCTCCTCTTACACGTATGGGAAGGTATAGAAATTTACCAAACCCCTGGTGACATATTTCTCTCCTGTCCTTTCCCTTAACCACAGCCCTATGAGCCTCCTGTTCTAGGAACTACTTAACTGTGTTTCTGTTCCTACAACTGTGCTAATTATAATAACAGCTAACACTCATTGAATACTCCCTATGTGCCCGGCATGATTCTAAAGATTTTCAATGTAATAACTCATTAATCACAACAGAACAATCCTTTCAGTAGGTATACCATTTTACAGATGTGGGAGCTCAGAGTTCAATTAATTACGTAGGTGGTGGAGTCAGGATTTGAACCTGGGCTGTCTGGCTCCACTCTGAACCACAGTACTATGCTGTCATAGAACTGATTTGCCAACTAACTTTTTTCTTATAAATGTATTTATTTTATTTATTTATTTTTGGCTGCGTTGGGTCTTCGTTGCCGCGTGAGGGCTTTCTCTAGTTGTGGTGAGCAAGGGCTACTCTGTTGCGGTGCGTAGGCTTCTCATTGCGGTGGCTTCTCTCGTTGTGGAGCACAGGTTCTAGGCGCGCGGGCTTCAGTAGTTGTGGCACATGGGCTCAGTAGTTGTGGCTCATGGGCTCTAGAGCGCAGGCTCAGTAGATGTGGTGCACGGGCTTAGTTACTCCGTGGCCTGTGGGATCTTCCTGGACTAGGGCTCGAACCTGTGTCCCCTGCATTGGCAGGCGGATTCTTAACCACTGCGCCACCAGGAAAGCCCATTTGCCAACTAACTTTTAGAAAACAACTTCTTGGTAAGTTGGGAACTATTTGTAATTTGTGAACTCTGGGATTCTAAACAAAGAAGCAAAGAAGTACAGTTTAATGTACCAGTTTGACATTCGCTTAACATCATGCATGTGTTTGGCAGAGTCAATTTTTCCGAAAGATTTCTTCACCTTTTAGAACTACAGAATCTGTCATTTTGACATGGTGGCATGAGAAGGATCACTGCTAGAATATGAACTACTTGTTTTTAAGTGCAGGCTGCTCTTGAGTTTTCCTTTTCTTTCTTCCTCCCTCCCTCCCTCCCTCCCTCCCTTCCTTCCTTCCTTTCTCTTTCTTTCTCTTTTTCTTTCTCTCTCTCTCTCTCTGTTTCTTTCTAATACTGTAGCTGTAGATCTTGTTATGTACTTATGCATACATATCCATACAACAGGCTACAAATAATTCGACTACAAAAGCACATTGTGGTTCTGGTGTTAACTACTTCTTCTTTACTGGAAAGTTATGAAAGCTGTTGTCTAGTCTGGTTTGGGCAGATTCTCTGTCCTGCTTCTATTTCTGGCTCTCCTTTTTGTTATTATCTGAGTTCTCCATTATCTTTTGAACTTCTTTATTTCAAGCTAGTACATGTTTCCTGTAGAGGTTGATGCTTTACAGTAGAGCTGATCAAATTTTTGCAGAAAATTGCCTTTCCATCCACAGTTTAGACTCCTCCTTTCTTTATACTAGCCCAATAATTCTGCTAAACTATTTTCTAGTTCCTCTTTATTACCTTAGAACTAGTCTTTCTGATATGCTTATTTATATAATACATGTAAAATTAAAATAAGATACAAAACCATATGGATTATTAGAGGCAGAGCATAGCTGAAGCTGTATATATAATAATCTAAGGAAACTAATATTGCTTCTTAGTTTTAATTATAGTTTTGGTTTTTGCTCACAATTGCATAAAATTAGCAAAGTTCTCTAAAGCAAGAGAACATTAATCCAATACTCGTTTATCTTCTCTACTTAAATGCTATTTTCTTTCCTTTACCAATCAGGCTCTCAAGTGGGTAGTTTACTTTTGCTCATACTCTCTTTCGGCCTCAAAAACCTTTGTTGTTGGTTCCTACCCTAATTATTTAGCAGAAATTACTCTATTGAAAGTCAACAATGATGTCCTTATCACCAAATGTAAACCTCAGAACTCATTTTCTTGGACATCTCTAACATTTGACACCACTGACCAGCCAGTATGGAAAATGTCTCCTTTTTTAGGGTCCTACTACTGTAACTACTGTAATTAATTTAGCCTGTGAGCACATTACCTCTTTGACACTTATTTTTATTATATTGAACTTAACTAAATCCTTAACTCTTTCCTTACACAGGCTGCTGATAATTAATTTCTCTCCCATTTACACTTCTTTTCTTTCTCTTTTTAACTTGACTTATTTGGGCCTATTTAAACTTAAGTAATTAATTTATTTTGGGCTGCATTGGGTCTTTGTTGCTGTGCACGGGCTTTCTCTAGTTGCGGCGAGCAGGGGCTACTTGTTGTTTTGGTGTGTGGGCTTCTCATTACGGTGGCTTCTCTTTGTCGCAGAGCACGGGCTCTAGGCATGCAGGCTTCAGTAGCTGTGGCACTCGGGCTTAGTAGTTGTGGCTCGTGGGCTCAGCTGCTCTGCGGCACGTGGGATCTTCCTGGACCAGGGCTCGAACCCATGTCCCCTGCATTGGCAGGCGGATTATTAACCACTGTACCACCAGGGAAGTCCCTGGGCCTATTTTCTGTCCTTGGGGATCAGGAACTTGAGTCTGCCATTCAAAGGGTTGACTGTTCCTTCTAACTTTGTGTCACCTGCAAGTATGGCATCAATATTCTTATCGAATTCATTGAGAAGAAAAATATTTTCCTTATTTTGTAGGACTAGGACGAAACAGGACAACACATGCTACACACTCTTCTCCAAGGCTGACTTTGATTTGTTAATCAGGACATTTTAAGTACAAACAACAATAAATCTATTGAACTCACATTTCTTCACTTTTTGTCCAGAAGGGTATCATTAAAAGCTTTGTCAAATGTTTTCCAAAAATACAGAGAAATAGGAAACTGACTAACCTAATAAACATACAAAACCAGTAATGGGTTAGTTTTGGTAGGGTTTGTTTCCTACGAACTAATCATGATTCACACTCAACACTGTTCCCTTTTTAGATGCTTATAGCCTGAGATTTTAATAATTTGTTCTAGAATGTTGTTGAGGACAGTTAGTATATTTCCAGTCCATCATTTTCAGTATCAACTTCTTGCCATTTCTGGAATGTAAGGAATATATTTTCCCATGATCAGTCTTGTAGCATTTTTCCTGCTTGTCTTGATTCCTCAAAGATGGCTGACGACAGAGTCATCAATCTCAAGGTGTGTTCTGAATTTATACTTGGATATAGTATGTACAAGTCCCATTTGGGCACATTGTAGAGAAGTTAGGAGGTTCTTTATAAAGTCTCTTTTCCACCTTTTCCAGCTAAAGTTGAATATACTTTACACAGAAGAATGGAAAATAGGATTCGAGGAGATCAGCTTTGCCTGTGCTCCTTGTTATTATGGCATCAGCTACCGTGGTTCGAAGACTTTCACCTCTCATGCTGTTGTTTTTTATCTAAATATAATTTAAAGAGCCTAGCTTATTGTTCTATTGTCCCACAATCTTGAGCTCATGTTATATTTTACCTTCTTTGACAACTTTCTTATACCTCTGTGCCACTTTTAAAATACTGTTCTTGATTATGAATCCTTTTATGATGTTTACTTCCTTTTAAAGTTTGAGATCCTAGGTATGCCGTGCATTGTCTTTCTTGCATAAAATATACCCATAAGTATCAGCTAAGATTTCCAGGTTTTTTAACAAATTACGGCAAGAATCTAAAAACATCTTCAAACCAATTTGAATGCAGAATTCTTCCAGAATGTTGTTTCCCCACAATCATCTACACTTGTCTAACTCCTACCTAATTTGACACCAGTTTTCGAACTTATATTTGATTGATTGATGTAGTAATTATTTAAGTTGTGTAGTTAATATTGTGTAACTACTACTAAAACTGGCATAAACGTATTTTGGAACAAAATCCAAGTGCCTCTTGTTAAGCATCCAACTCAGCTGGTAGGAACAGATGTTCATGAGTGTTTAGAAAGCCTTCTAGCCCTAAGCATTCACTGTGCAGTGAGTATGAGTCAATATATTTTATAGACGTAATGGAGAGCTTTGGTTAATGTGGTGAGTTGGTTAAATGGAGGTTGATTACGAGAGCATCTACTGTAGAATAAGATGTGTTCCTTGCCTTCTGAGGAAATTGCAAAATGGAAGCCAATTCTTTCTGACCCTTCTGATTAGAATTGATTAATTGTAGTGTAGTGATTCTACACTACATTATACTCTATCATAACACCTGTAATACTTTGTTTTCCTAAAGTCTGTACTTACTGGACTATGAACTCGTGGAGGGCAGATATTGTCCTTGATAAATGATTAGGTGAATGTATTTAAGAAATTATAATGTGATACGTGAAAAGAAGGAGGAAAAAAGCAGAACATGAGCTGATATGGAAGAACGTATTTCAGAAACCATCCAGGGTTATTGGTACTGTAAAATGTGCCATTTAAAATGCTGTCTAAGGACATATAGTCAACAGTAGCAGAAAGGCCAATGGAGTTGGAAATACAAAGCAAGCTAATTCTAATTTCTAAAAATTTAAAACAATAAGAAAGCTTGAAATACATGTTTTAAACCTTAGCTGTAATGTTTGCATTTAACAAATCTTCTGTTTGAGAACAGTGATATAAAATGGTGCTGACTTAGGCTTTATTAGTACAGATTAAATCCTGTTCGCCAGGAAGAATCATTCTGTAGTTATTCTGTTTCTTCACTAGATGGTGCTTATGAGCTAATGAGAAAAAAGATGAGTTCATGGTTTATTCATTTAAGGGGAAACACAAACTTGTGAATTAAATAGAATAAGACAATAAAAATTAGAAAAATTTAAGACAGCTCTTTACAGTTGTTAGACTACTCGGAGAAAAATCTCATCTTCCTTTCTGGTAAAAATGTTAAGCTCTAGGGAGAAAAAAATTGTGCATTAAGATCATTAAATCACCAAATTCTGAATGTTCTGTGGGCTAATTGTCCAAGTCTAGGGAACTAAAAAATTCTCTTTACTCTCCTTAAAATACAACATTAATCTTTGGCTGGAAGTAAAATCATTTAAATTGTTATATGATGACAGTATCATTTAATTTCATAATGTTATTTTGTGAAATGTGTTGCTGACTAGATTTTAAGTGGTGTCTGATAGGCAATATTCCTTTACTTCCATTTAGAGGTATTAGAAGTTAAAAGTGTAGCAGTTAAAAGGGAAGGCTCTGGATTCATACTGCTTGAGTTTAAACCCCAGATCTGCCACTTACTAGCTGTGTGATCTTGGTACTTTACTTCTCTAACCTTCCTTTTCCTCATCTTGCAAAACGAGGGTGCCATGGTTTCCATTTCATAAGATTGCTGTGACTTAATACATGTAAAAGACTTAGAACAGTGCCTGGGACATAGTAAACCCTCAAAAAATGTTAACTTTCATGACATTTCTTATCATTTTTCACTTACTAATGAAGACTGATAAGTTCCCAGTCACAAAACAATTCGGGGAAATACCAATTTAATTACATGAACACCCTTTCCTTCCTTTCTCTCATTCTGGTATTCGAACCTATTCCTCCTCTGCCTCTATCTATGAAACTGACTTATATTTTACCAAATTACTGACTTAGGGAGCAGACTGTCGCTTAAAGTTCAATAGAGGCATTTATATTCTAATGTGTGGTGTTGGGGATAGCTCAACTTCTGAATTTCAGGAAAAGATGGCTTTATTTCCTTATTATAGTTTCTGAGACTGAACAATTGCAGTGACTGATAGCAAACTTTTCCTAGTGGAGCATCTGTTGCTGACAGGTATCTGAAGGTTGCCCAGTATCATGGCAAAGAGACAAATATATGAGGAAGAAATTATTCAAAAGAAATATGTATATATTGTCAAAATAGTGGCAATACAGATGTGAGAAAAACCATGGAAGGACAAACATTCGAATAGATATATTAAAACTGAAGAAAGGCTATGTCCACTTTTAGGAAGAATCATGAACAAATTCATGAGTCAGAGTTTTTGTTTATAGTTCTATTTTTAGTGTGTATGGACCCCAGTGCCCCAATTCACAGTTATTAACATGTGATATGTTTGATAGGACCTGTGTCCTTGGCTCTCAAATGTAGGAGATGATATATGAACATAAGGTGATGGCCGCAGGCATCTGGTATTTACCAAAGAGTTACTCTGTACTGGGTGTGGTGGTAGGAATTCTACCTGAAGTATTACATTGAATGCTCACTGCAACTCCTCTAAGTAGTTACCATCCTCATTCTAGAGTTGATGAAATTGGCATTTGGAGAAGTTAAATAGCTTTTCCTAGATTACATAGTCAGTGAACAGTGGTGCTGGTATTCAAGCCCAATTCTGTGTGACTCCAGAGCCTCAGCATTTACTGAGATGTCAGTTCAAACAAAGACATTGTTTGAGTTGATTCTGGAGGTATAGACAGCACCCTAAATGACACATTTCCTAATTGGTCTTCCTGCTGGGACATTAACTTGTCGACACAGGGCATTATGCTTCATTAGTTCTCCGCATGCTTAATCAGTTAAAGAATCAAATTGTCCTTCATCATTTGAAGATGATACCACCGCATGTGAGGCTGTGGCTGAGAAAAACCAACATCTGACAAGCAGTTCTTTCCACATCATGTATACATGCAGATTGCTCTTTGGTTTGTGGCTCAAGCTCTGTCGGCAGAGCCTCACTTCTGTATTTCGTTATGCCAAAGTGTGGTTAGCTGAAGCTTAGTTTGAACAAGACTGCACTCTCAATGATGCTGTATACTCATCAGGGCGTTCTCTGTTTTTGTCCCCAGCCATTTTTAGCTTTGCCACACCCTCCTTTGGGTTGAAAGTTCATCAGAAGTCTTTAAGCCTCCCAGATTTTATATGCAAGACCTGTTTAAATAGTGTGCTATGGTCCCTTTTAAAAACAGGTCTGGTCCACCAGATCTGAGTTGTAATGGTTCACTCTTTCCAGGCTGGTGGACCAAATGAACTGCCAACCTTGGTTACTGGGTCTTGCCATTTATCGCTCTCAGGCCTGAGACACGTGTTCACAGGATAGGGGATGGTGGCTGTGTGTCAGAGTTAAAGGGAGGTTTGATTACTCTCTCTGTTTTTATAAAACTTCACTGTGGTCTGGTGCTTGACTGCTCTTCCAGAGCCCACCCGTTTGTACTTCTTATCTAGTCACCCTATGACCAATTGTCCATGTAGATAGACAGCTGGTGGCTGAGATTAGGGACTGCACTTGATGACAGCAGGTCACGATGGCTTGGCATCCACCATAACAGAAAACAGCTGCGGTGAACTCATCTCCTTTGTGCAGCACCATCCCTCCTCCGGCTCTTCCTCCTCCTTCTCTTCTGGGAAACATTTATTGAATGCATACTGTAAGCCAGGCATTAGGCTAAGTCAGGGAAACTCAACTTCCGCACCTTTCATATTTTGGTCCAAAAAAGCCTTTGTGGTGGGGGGCTGTCCAGTCCAGTGCATTGTACGATATTAAGCAGCATCCCTGACCTTTACCTACTAGATGCCAGTCGCAGCCTCCCCTCTTCCCGTAGTCATAACAATAAAAATATCTCCAGACACATTACTAAATGTCCCTGGGCGGGGGGCAAAATTACCAGTTGAGAACCACTGGTCTAAGGATATTATCTAATTTAATCCTCATAACAACTCTATGAAATGGGTAGAATTACTTATTATTTCCCATGCTTTTCCTTCTACCTAGATTAACTTTGCTTCCACTCTCCATCTAGGGAAACATCTTTTTTTTTTTTTTGTGGTATGCGGGCCTCTCACTGCTGTGGCCTCTCCCGTTGCGGAGCACAGGCTCCGGACGCACAGGCTCAGCGGCCATGGCTCACGGGCTTAGTTGCTCCACGGCATGTGGGATCTTCCTGGACCGGGGCACGAACCCGTGTCGCCTGCATCGGCAGGCGGATTCTCAACCACTGCGCCACCAGGGAAGCCCAGGGAAACATCTTAATCTTGAGAGCCTGAGCTCTAATGTCTTCTCTTCTATGATGTGAGAGTTAGTTGGTCACAGCTCATATACCTACCACTCCCACTCCAACGAGGTGCCAGAGCATTTTGTATTTATAGGTAGAACATGAATGTAACAGTAAGTGACCTTCTAAAACTATGAAAAGGAAAGAAATAAGACTGTATTCTGAGTTAAAGTGTGTAATAAATGCATACTATAACATAGACTTACAAAGTTACCTTAAAGAGACCAAATTGTTCTGTGGCTTAAAAGATTTGACTATTTCCTGTAAAAGAATTACTGTATTCAAAGAAAAAGCTTTGTCCATTAGAACAGGGCTTATATTCATAGAAATAAAGTCAGAAGCAACCATTGATGGGTAAAGTAGGTCCTGTCAGGCCAATGTAGCACCCAGTTAGTCTGCTGGTTATATCTACTGTGGAGATTGGGCCATCAGAGTAGTAGAGCCTGACTTTGTTAGGTGTTTGATCATCCTTTAAACTATTGTCTCCCAAAGGATGGAGCACATACCACTGGGCATAGTCAAGGTGATGTAGGTAAGGTATGTACGTTCGTAAATAATGTAGACTTGTGTGGTGAGAATGTTATCCACTTAAAATTTCTACCAGATGTTCTGATACAACAAGCAGAAAGTTTAATTTTGGGACTAGTATGTCTTTAATGCCTGATACTAATCTTCCTTTTAAGTATAGAGAGAGCAGGCCTCAGGCTTAGATCCCTTCACAGGTAGTAATAGTTTCTAGTTAAATTTAATATTATTGCTTAGTTTCCATTTACTTTTATTTCTATATTTTCTTGAATTGATCAAAGGCAAATGATGTTAGTTTTCTACTTCAGGCAGTGATTTAAAGTTTCTTTTAAAAGTAATAAGAAAACAAAACGAACCCATTTCAAGAAAAAATTAGGGCTTCCCTGGTGGTGCAGTGGTTGGGAGTCCGCCTACCGATGCAGGGGACACGGGTTCGTGCCCCGGTCCGGGAGGATCCCACATGCTGCAGCTGGGCCCGTGAGCCATGGCCTCAGAGCCTGTGCTCTGCAATGGGAGAGGCTACAACAGTGAGAGGCCCGCGTACCAAAAAAAAAGAAAAAAGAAAAAAGAAAACATTAAATAAATAATCATATAGGTGTGGTAAGCAGATATGGTGAAGTCAGGTAGGATTAGGGTGACCAACTCATCCTCACTGGAAAACAGAAAGTACTGAATCCCACCTCAGTTCTACTTAAATTGAGACCCTAGGTCACCCTAAGTAGAATATGAGAATGCTTGGTGTTTCAGAAATGCTCTATCACTCATTCAAATGGCAGGAAATGCAATTCAGCTCAGATAATTCTAATGAAGAGACTTACAGAGGTGTGAACAGGTTGAGAGATCAGACAGTGTATACTGAGGTGGTCCACAGAGACTAGAACAACTGGAAATTATTACCTACCTGGAGGAGGAAGTGGTGTTTCCAGGCTCAGAGCCCAGAGAGAGTGGAGCTGGACCACAGATGCTGAGATTCTCAGTGGCAGTTGTGGTGTTGAGGGATGAGAATCCTGCCAGATAAATGGAACCAAGCAAGGAGGGAGCAAGGAAGAGACATCCCAACTCTTCCTTTTCCCACTCTCTGATTTCATGCTGGTGCCTTTGAGTAGCTGAATCCAAACAGAAGCCTCTGGCCAGGAGGGTAGGGGCGTGTGTACAGGCCATGGGGGCCAGCCTCTCTGGATATCGTGCAAAGCAAAGAAGGGCAGAAAAATGGATCTGGAGTAAGGGAAGGGAGCAGAGAAAAACCACATAAATTCCAAGTTCATTAGATCATCTTCTGGTACGGCTTCTGATGTAGGTACACGGAGAGAATACGCTGGTCGGCCTGACCCGTGAGTGTTTTTCCTCATTAAATATTGATGAATCAGCATGTTGGTTTTCTAAACCGGGATTTTGTAAGCGTTGTCAGAGTAAATTTCCCTGAGTCTGATGAACTCTGGGAACCTCTTGGGGTAGTGCCCTGGAGAAACAACAAGATTCTGGGCCTGGAGAATTCACCATAATGCTGCCTTGTGCTAGATTGTGTGAGCAGTCAACGGGCCTCCCTCAGGCAGAAAAGAAATACTCCAACCACTTCACAGTTGAATGAGCTGTACTTCTTTGATTAAAGTTTTACAGTTATTATCTCAACTTCAACACTCTTTGAGTTATCCAGTTGCCACAGGGAATGAATTTCTCACCCATGAACCTACCTTGTTCAAGAACTAGATTGTACTTCTTATACCTAACCCATCATGGTGGTTAAATCCAGAGTCTTTAGTGTGTCACATAAAGTTCTTCAAAATTTGGCTCTTGATTTCCTCTTTAGTTTTTGCATGGTGTACCTTTTTGGGATAATTTTACTTTCAACTTTTCTATGCCCTTCTGTTTTTGATATGTTACTTGGAAATAGTTCATTGCTTGATTTCATTGTTAAAAATCGAGCCTTTTACATACACGCACGTATATACACACAATCACACACATATTTATAATTATATTTATTTCTCTTTCTCTATATATTGAAAACCATAAATTCACACCAATATTCCATCCCCATTCTAGTGGGGTTCTATTTTTCTCTCTTTCCATATTTGTAACTCAATAATGAGAAAACTTGCTCCCATTACCCTAAATATATTTACTAACGTGACCAGTCCCGCTCTAAGTATCCAGGTTCCTAATGCTGCGGGTGTGCCGTCCCAGGGGACGCTCTTTTTACCACACTGGTTCTCCAATATGTCATTCGCACCCGCTTCACTTATGTGAATGCTCTCCTCACCGCGCTTGGGCTTTGACACCCACAGCTAGCTGCCTGCCTGCATGGAACCCTCTTCTGTTCAGATCCTTATTTCCCCCTGCTGGGCTACCTCTGTGTGTGGACATCCTCCTCATCCTGCTTACGTTTTGACCTCTGCACTTGGTCACTCACCTGTATGGACGCACTCTAGTGTCCAGACAGTAGTAGTAGTTTGGATATCCTTCTTGCCTCACTTGGGCTCTGATACTCCCTGGCCACTTTCCCTTGTGAAGGTCCTCCTCCCCCTGTTCGGTCTCTTGAACCTAATGCCTTATCCCTGGCCATCCCCTCCACACCCATGTGGACTCCTTCCTCATCTTGCATAGGACACCTCTCTGTTGGACACCCCGTATCAGACCACCCTATTGCATGGATGTCCTTCTCACCCTCTTTGAGCTAAGACTGCTCTCCCACATTGATCCTCTCTTTACGCTGCTTGGCCCATGATTCCCTACCCCGGGCCACCCCTGTCTATGGAGGTCCTCCTCCCCTCAGTCCTCCCCTCAGTAAGGCTCTGACTCCCCACCACAGGAAGCCCTCCTATGTGGACACTACTTATTGCACTCAAGGCTATGACACTCTGTTCTGAGCTACCATAGCTCCCCCAACTAGGGGGAGCCTACCTTGCTTTGCTTTTCCTAATGGCTTTTGGACACAATTTCTAGGGATGGGAAGATAACGAAGGAAAGAAAGGGGAAGGGAAATAGGAAGAGCTGACTTATATTTTTAAAAAGATCAGTCTGCTTTTCTGTTGAGAGCAGACTGAAGAGGACCCGAGGCAGAAGCAGGGATCTCAGCTGGGAGGCTAGTCATCTCTCAGTAAAATGTCGGTGATTCTAGTTAGTATGTTAACAGTGGCAGTGAACAGTGGTCACATTCTAAACTTATTGTTAAGATAGTGCCAATAAGATTTGCTGATAGAGTGAAAAGAGTTAAGGATTACTTTCAAGTTTTTGGCCTGAAGAAGAAGAAAGATGGTGTTGCCATTTATTGGAATGAGAACAATTCGGAGTGGAGTAAGTTTTGGGGTCAGAATTCAAAAGTTCAGTTTTGGACATATTAAATTTGAGATGCCTTTAATCATCTAGATGGAAATGCTGTATATAAGAGGCAGGAGTTTAGGGAGAAATTGGGATTGAGGGTCATAAGGGTATAGATGGAATTGATAGACTTGAGCTCATCTTCGAGTGAGTATAGAGAACAGAAGAGGTCTTAGTACTCTAGCATTTAAAGTTTTGGAAGATAAGGAACAATCAGCAAAGGAGACTGAGTAAGAGTGGTCGTTGAAGTAGAAAAAGAACCAAGAGGGAGTGACGTCTCAAGCCAAGAGAAGGAAGTGTTTCAAAAGAATGAAATAATATTGCAGATCCAACGGAGAGGAAAACTGGTGATGCAGGAGCAACTGCAGAAGCCATGACCTCGATTAAGTGAGAGCAGACGAGAACCATGGAAACATGGAAGAGTTGGTCCTTGCGAGGAGTGTGGGCAGTTCACCGATTCTAACAGGCAGGGAGGCAGGGTATGCACAGTAGTAGGTGCGGTGGGGGGCACACATGGAACTTACTCTTCATTTTTTGTTTTAGAAATTTCTTTATTTCTAATCTAGTCGTATATTCTCTTTACAGCTTCCTCTTCAGATTTTTTTTTTTTAAGATGTTGGGGTAGGAGTTTATTAGTTAATTTATTTATTTTTGCTGTGTTGCGTCTTCGTTTCTGTGCGAGGGCTTTCTCTAGTTGTGGCGAACGGGGGCCACTCTTCATCGCGGTGCGCGGGCCTCTCACTATCGTGGCCTCTGCCGTTGTGGAGCACAGGCTCCAGATGCTCAGGCTCAGTAGTTGTGGCTCACGGGCCTAGTTGCTCCGCGGCATGTGGGATCCTCCCAGACCAGGGCTTGAACCCGTGTCCCCTGCACTAGCAGGCAGAGTGTCAACCACTGTGCCACCAGGGAAGCCCGGAACATACTCTTCTTTTTTTTGTGTGTGTGTGATAAGCGGGCCTCTCACTACTGTGGCCTCTCCCGTTGCAGAGCACAGGCTCCGGACGCACAGGCCCAGCGGCCACGGCTCACAGGCCCAGCCGCTCCGCGGCACGTGGGATCCTCCCGGACCGGGGCACGAACCCGCGTTCCCTGCATCGGCAGGCGGACTCTCAACCACTGAGCCACCAGGGAAGCCCGGAACTTACTCTTCTGATGGCTTCTATTTTCTCAGTAAAATAGGAACTAAAGCCCAGAGCTGAGGGGGAGGAGGCAGAGGAGGTATTTGCAGTTTGACTAGAGACGTGTGAAATAGATTTCTGGGCAAGTAGGACAGTGAATGGACCAGGGAAATGAGAGTTGCCAGGCAGTAAGAAGAGTCCTTTTTACGTTGCTGGAAATAAGTGTAAAGTGACAACCATTGTATGGTGGTTTGCTTTTCTCTAGCCACATTGAGTTTCTCAGGCTATACACAGAGTAGGCAGAAAGTTGGATTTTTAGTACAACTAGGAATTTATGAGAGGGGCAAGGGAGTTGACTCTGAAGTACCTAAAAAATGCTAGACTACTGAAATATTGCTCATGTAAAGTTCTCAGGGGTTTTGTATTAAATTAATAAATCAGAATGTTTAAAAAAATTAATATGTTAGTCTGTTGGTAAATGGGAAATACTAAATTCTCCAGTTGGTTAAACAAAACAAAGCAAAATCTAACAACTTTACTGAAAATTTTACATTTCTGTTTGATATCAGTTGATTTATTCATTCATCAAAGATTGGTTGTTTATATATGTGCCAGGGTCTAGTTTAAAGCACTGGGGACACACAGAAGAATGAGACACGATCTTTACTGGCTTGGAGCTTGTATTTTTATTATTTGATAAATAAAATTAAGAGCTTATACAGTAATTACAAAATAAAAAATAAAATAAAATGAGGGCTTCCCGGGTGGCGCAGTGGTTGAGACTCCGCCTGCCAATGCAGGGGACACGGGTTCGTGCCCCGGTCCGGGAAGATCCCACATGCCGCGGAGCGGCTGGGCCCGTGAGCCATGGCCGCTGAGCCTGCGCGTCCAGAGCCTGTGCTCCGCAGCGGGAGAGGCAACAGCAGTGAGAGGCCCGCGTACTGAAAATAAATAAATAAAATAAAAATAAAATAAAATGAAATGAAAACTATTCAACAAGTTAAAAAAAAATCCCCCAAAAATAAGGACTCTGTGCTTCCCCTGCAGGGTTTGATCCCTGGTCGGGAAAATACCTTGTATTTTCCATTTAATATAGTTTGAAGTTATCCCCTGTATCTTTGGGAAGATATTATGTTGATCAACTTTTAGATTTTATCCAGCCTTATGAGTGGTAAATGGTATGCTGTAGTTTTGATTTATATTTCTCTTATTATGGGTGAGGTTGAGCAGATATTCATATGTTTAAGGGTCATTTGCATTTCATTTTCTGTAAACCATTGTTTCTCAACTGCAGGTGATTTTGCCCCCCAGGGGACATTTGGCAATATCTGGAAACATTTTTGTTTGTCACAACTGGAGGGTAGTGCTACTGGCATCTCATGGATAGATGCCAGAGGTGCTGTTAAACATCTTATAATTTACGAGGCAGCACTCCCACAATGAAAGGTTATCTGGCTGAAAATGTCAGTAGTGCCAAGTTTGAAAAACCCTACTGGAAATGTGTCTATTGATCATTTCTCATATAGAGTTGTATTTCTTTATTTTTTCCTCATTGCTAGAAATTCTTTGTAGGGTTTGTTATCACTGTTCATGAAGATTTATACTCTCACCTATAGAATCCAGCATCTCCATGAGACTTGCTTTGGCCAATAAAATGAGAACTGAAGCGCTTTCTCTGTAGATGCTTGAAGAAGCAGCCCATGGTCAGGCATGCCCTTTTCCCTCTGTCTCTGCTATTGCGGAAGCATGTGTTGAGATGAAGCCTCCATTAGTTTGGGTCCCTGAGGCAAAATGATTATAGCGCTCCCTGCTGACGAAAAAGGACACAAAGCGTAAGTGAGAAATAATGTTTTATGCCCCTGAAGCGTTTCAGGTTGTTTGTTACTACAGCAAAATCTAACCTATTGTGATGGCTATATTCCTTTTATATTAAGGGTGTTAACCTTTTGTCTGTGATGTAAATTTCAAATAATCTTCCCAGTTTGTCATTTGTGTTTTTACCTAGCTTATGAAATTTTTTGCCTTATAAAATTATTATTTTTAAATTTGTATAAATGTAGTCAAATATATCAGTCTTTGCGCTTATTGCTTCTGGGTTTTGAGTTCTGGTTAGGAAAGTTTTTCTTACTCTCAGATCATTCAGAAATTTGGTTATGCTTGTGTCTAGTACTTTCGTGGTTTTATACATTTAGATCCCTAATTTACTTGGTATGAAAGCTGACTTTCATATGACTCTTTAGTTGTCTCCAAACCACTTATTAAGAACTCATTTCCCCCAATTATTTGTGATGCTTTGTTTATTATGTATTAAATTTCTGTATGTACTTCGGTCTATTTCTAGATTTTCTATTTCATTGGTCTGTCAATATCATACAATTTTAAGTACTGGGGCTTTAAAATATATTAAATGTCTGTAAGACCACCCCTTCGCATTGTTCTTGTTTTAAGACTTTTGCTTACTGTTATTGCTTATCTCTTTTTCCAGACTTTATAACCAACTTGTCTAGTTTTTGAAAATAATTATGAGAGCTATTTTTATTTGGATTTAATTAATTTATAAATAAATGTAGGGAGAGATGACATCTATACGATGTAGAGTTCTCTTTAAGGACATGGTAGTTATTTCCATTTGTTCTGCTTTTGTGAGTTTCAGAGAATTTTATAAATTTTCTCAAATAGGTTTTGGATATTTCTTTTAATCTGCTTTAAAAGTATGCTTTGGATCATTGCTGTTTTGATAAGGCATGAAATACTCCCTATTGGTTTTTTAAATCAGTGGAAAATCTGAGTCCTTACTCTACTGCAAATTGGCTACAACACTCTAGACTATCCACCAATTAATCTGTAACCTAATTTTCTTTTTTGGAATAAAGGGAACAGGTCTTGTCTGAGATCTCAGATTGTGGGATGAGAGGAGCTATAAAATGCAAGCTAGTGGTAAGGTATTCTTCAACTCATCATTGTTAGTTTATGTATTTTATAAACAGTTCTCCTTAACATTTTCCTCTCTCAAAGCATATAATCTCTTTTTCAATTCCTGCCTCATTTTATATTGCATGATACAAATTCCCCGCAGTACAGAACATTCTGAAAATTTGCTATAAAATAATAGATAGTAGAAATACTGAGCTCATATATTCTTAATTACATACAATCAAATGTATATACAACACAAACCTAGCCTAATTTTGTTTGCACAACTTGGGGTAAAGGAAATCCTATCGGAATTTACCACAGATGACTAGGCTTATAAATGGATGTTCCTGTGAAAGAGAACCACTTTCTGGGACAGGTTGTTAAATTATCAATGAAAGTGCAATTATCATTGGCAAATAGTTGTGGTGTAACCTAAATCCAGGATTTAAGCATTAATATTTTACTTGTTCTTTTCTTCCCCTCAAGCTAGGTTTTGCTAAAGTGGTAGATATGCTTTAAAACAGAAATAGTCGTTCCATTTTGTTGCTATTCCATTTTTAATTGAAAGTGTTTACAAATAGCTTTTTTTAATTAAAAAGAAAAAGTTGGGGCTCGCCTGGTGGTGCAGTGGTTGAGAGTCCGCCTGCCGATGCAGGGGACACGGGTTCGTGCCCCGGTCCGGGAAGCTCCCACATGCCGCGGAGCGGCTGGGCCCGTGAGCCATGGCCACTGAGCCTGCGCATCCGGAGCCTGTGCTCCTCAACGGGAAAGGCCACAACAGTGAGAGGCCCGCGTACCGTAAAAAAGAAAAAAAAAAAAAAAAAAGTTGTGATAAGATTTTGCTCTCCCCAGACTGTCAGAGGCAAGTGGCATAAGGGCAGCATAGTTGTGGTTATAAGCGTGGACCCCAGAGTCACTCTGCTAGAGTCAAATCCTGGGATGGCTAGTCTCTGGCTATGTGATGTGGACAAATCAATTAACAAATTAATCATTAAGTAGCTTTGACCTAATAGTGTTGATGTGAAGATTAAATCAGATAACATTCTAAACGCTTAGAGCCTCCGATAACATTTTAAACGCAACGTCTGACAAATAGTAAGCTATGTAACTCTTCGATGAATTAAGAACAAAAAGAACGTACTTCACTTTATTGTCTTTGTCAGCATCTTGTTTCAGATGAAGTTAAGTCAAAATGAACATCAAAGTTGCCTTTAGGTAGGGGTAGGGACAAAGGGAGAAAGCTCAAGCCAGGAAAGGCATGACTCTGCTTCACTTGTGATAATAACGGTGGAGGGATTCACAGGCTGATTGTTTTCATATGACCTGTGTCTCTCCACCATCTGGTAAACCTACCTCCTTCCATCCACTGGGAAATTTCTCTGAGTCTGCCCAGTATAGGAAATAGGATCCCACAAAGCTTGTGGTGGAGGCAATCAGCTAAATTTGCTGCCTCTGAAGGAAAGCCCTGGGAGCAGAAACAACAGTAAAATCATGACAAGTCAGCAGATAGACTGTTCTATTAAAACGAGTTAGAGCTAACCCTGTCTACTCATATTCTGCTTAATAGAATCCTCAACCACTTCCCATTTCATAGAATGCTCATCCCATACTAGTTAACTAGCTCTTTTTACTGAAACTCAAATCCATGTACAAACTATGAATATCTGAAATAGGAGATAATGGGAATGTCTGCCTTTTGAATTGTATTGTATTGGACTCAAAGGAAAATAGGAAACAATACAACTCAGCATTTCCCGTTATTCCTTTTCATATAACTCCCCAAAGTGAAACAGAACACCTCTCACGTGTAGGGATATTTTTCTCTCCAGTGTTGTCATTGGTCTCCACTAATAACTCTGCATTCATGCTCGGGGAGACCACAAAGAATGAAATTAAATGGAAACTCAGGCAACTGTGTGCAATAGTACAAATGACATAATGAATCCTTAGGGCCATACATAATTGCCTACTTTCACAGAAAATTTTAACTGTCTAGGCTTGTGGAGAAGATTTAGTAACATAAAGTATTAATACAAGATGAAGCATATGCTGGAGCCAATTCAGGCAAAATTCCTCCAAGTACGACTCTCCTAAAAGACTCCAAGTCTACATGTATGGTATCTATCTCATACTGTTACCTTTCTAACTCTTTTGAGTCACTGATTTGTTCATTCATTTATGCAACAGAAATTACTTAGCACCTACTACATGCTATGCACTGTTCTAGGTTTTGGGGATACTGTGGAGGACAAGGCATGGAGCTTACATTCTAATGGAGGAAAAGAAATAATTACAGAATGACGTGACATGGGCTTTCCTGGTGGCACAGTGGTTAAGAATCCGCCTGCCAGTGATGGGGACACGGGTTCCAGCCCTGGCCCAGGAAGATCTCATGTGCTGTGGAGCAACTAAGCCCCTGCGCCACAACTACTGAGCCTGCGCTCTAGAGCCCGTGAGCCACAGCTACGGAAGCCCGCCCACCCAGAGCCCGTGCTCTGCCACAAGAGAAGCCACCACTATGAGAAGCCCGCGCACTGCAAGGAAGAGTAGCCGTGGCTCGCTGCAACTAGAGAAAGCCCGCGCGCAGCAGTGAAGACCCAACGCAGCCAAAAAAAAAAAAAAAAGTCAGGAAGTGATCAGGGATTCAAAGACAAAAATAGCAAGGTAAGAGGCTATTTAAAATATGATAATTAGGGAAGGCTTCTCTGATAAGAGGATATTTAAGCAGAAGATGAATAAAGTGAAGGACCTCTGAGGAAGTGGTTTCAGGTATCTTGAACAGCAGGTGCAAAGATGGGTACTTGGAGGGTTCTTGGTGCAGTTGAGGAACAGAAGAAAGGAAATTTGGTTAGCGGGTTGAGTGTGGGGAGGGTGTCAGCTGATGAGGTTGGGAAGACGGCCAAGGACCAGACCACGGAGGACTTGTTGGCTGTGGACTCCATTTTTTGTGTGAATGGAAGATGTTGGAAGGTCCTGAGCAAAGGAACGATTCATTATTTTCACAGTTCACCCGCTGCTGTGTGAAGAATGGAATGCAGAAGGGCAAGGGTGGAAGTAGAGAGACCAGCTGGGAACCACTGCACATTTTATGTGGTGACAGGGGATTGAAGGGGGACAAAGAATAGAAAGGGTGTATGTATAGTCCCTCTTTGATGTTCTATTTGGAGTAAGGCTTGCGTACTCTCTTAGCTATACAGATTAAGCTTTTACATATATCCCCACTGTGCTTTACTTCTAATTGCCAAGAACCGTTTTAAGTGGGAAAAGATAGGAAATGCATTCCTTTTAAACAACCATTAAAAGGAATAAGCTAAATTAATCCTTGGAGAGATTTCCATGGTATATTTTTAAGTGAGAAAAATATATATGTATGTATGTATGTATGTAGCCTTATTCTTGACAGTCAAAGAAAATTCCTAACATGTATGTTAGTATATATATCAAATTATGTATATACACATACCTATGTAATATATGTGTGTATATACATGAACATATGAGCATGCAGAAGAGTATAAAATATACACACAGGTTGTTAACAGATTGTTAACATTGGTTACTTGGCTGAGGGCAGATAGGACTTTAAGCACTTAAGTAGCATCTGTGAACTTTGATGGGGCGAACACTGAAGTAATGATACATCCCAGTGCAAACCAGGTGGAATAAGCCTAGTGTGGGATACAGAAAAGAGGATCTAGAATGGTACCAGAATTATTCTCTTAGCCACAGTAATTAAGGGTTATTACCAGTTCCATAGGGAGAAGGAATTGGATAGCAAAACCTAATGTGTATCTTTTATGTGTAGTTTTATACAGTTATGTGTGGTAAAGTATACAAAGTTCTCACTTAAAAATGTTTTGGACATAAATTAATCTAAGAAAATATTTAATTCACAGTCCTTTGCAGTTTTAAGACACAAATGATGTAAATGTCCTTCCGAGCATGTTAAAGAATGAAATAGTCAGACAATGACTCCAAAATGGTGTGTGTGTGTTCAACACTTTTGAATGACCAAGTAGAAAAAAAAGATGTATAGTTTGCTATGGACAGACTTACAGATTTCATCCATTTGGTTTGGCACTGCTCAGGAAAGAGGTGTGACCATACTAGGCTGAGATTTCTTAAGCCAACATCATATACCTTATCTTTGGAGAACTTTTCTCCTCTGTATTTTTAAACTTTGGCCAACACTTTAATGAAACCTGTGTTTAAGCAAGAACATTTGGTTTCTGTAGTAACATTTGGGAAGTAAAGCAATTCCTGTATTTGAAACTTTTTCAGTGTGAGGAAGACTACACATAAGAAGAATTCTGGGAAGAGGAGTGATTTCTTCACCTCCTGAACTCTAGTACGTGACCATCATTGAGTTACTTCTCATTCTGGCTAGGATGGCTTGGCCTATATAGTTCCAAGCTGGAAATTTGGCAGATTAGCTCACCAGTGACCAAAAGGTCCTTTTAACAAATTCTGTTGGTCACTGAGCCATATTTCTTCATCTGCTTTGAGTCTCAAAGTGATAATATGTGAGTAGTATCTCATGGGGGATTGAGGAAAAGGAAGTTTTTTACCTTTTGGAAAGATTGTTCATTCAGTTTTTAAAAAATTGCCAGAAAACATCATTGTTTACAAATTTTTCCATTGTGTTCTGTTTATTTGCCAAGAAAAATCTTGCACCATACCAACTTGTTTTAGTAAAACAAATGGCTCCTTTCACAATACAGCTCAGCATATTTGTATATTTACATGAGTTTTCCAGCACTGCTTTGGGATGAAAGATTCATCTACATTCGCACATGTTCTGTTTTCCCTTGTGTGTTAAGCTTTGACCTCCCGAACTAGCTCCCAAGAACCCACAGGCCATGGATTAGTTGTAGGCATTTTACTAAGCCCTCAGTTGGATAGTTTTGCTGGGATTCTTGAAACAAATATAGGGTGTGTTCAGGGAGCTTGCACTAGTTTGAGTATCTGGGTGGATCATGAACGAAGGAATGACTGTGGACTATGCCCCGTGGGCCCCACCTTCCCAGGAAGACCTGAAGGTTACTACACTTAGTTGGCCATTATTTAATTTGTGTAGGTTAACAAATAGCAACTTGCAACAGACTCATAAACATAGTACCAGCAAGCTATTCAGCTTGCCTGGCCTGGAGGCAGATCTTGTGTTGTCCATGGGGCCTTCTATGCTTCATTAATTATATTTCCTAATAATTTCATTGTTGGTCTATAAATAGTGTGGAAAAATTTTCATACTTTTCAGATAATTTGTAATTTATATGGTATATGTCTCCGAGGAGTTGAAAGAAATTTTCATTAGCCTCACACTTTTAAAATCTTAGCGCTTGTTAGTTGGGTGATCTTGGACAAATTACTTCATTTCTCTAACTTTTGATTTCCTCCTCTGCAAACCAAGGGTAATAAAAGCAATTTCATAAACCCATTGTGAAGGCCAAATGAAATGACATAATAAAACATCTAGTATGGTGCCAGGTATATCAGTAGGCCTTCTGTAAATGGGAACTGTTGCTATTATTATTGGTGTTTTGATGATGGTAGGATGATGTAGGTTATTTCTACTTCCATGGATACAGGGATAGATGAGTAAATCTGGGTAGGAGTGAGAGAGCACATAGGTAGGTTGTTATTTTGCCCCTGATACATGAAAGAGGCCTCTGGAAATGAAAGTGGAGGTTCTGGAGGCATGCTTCAACACTTCTTAACCTCCCAATAACCAGTGTTTCATTCGTAGCAAGGAGAATTTGGCCATCTTCTGTGACATATTTTAACTTTGGGCTGGAACCAATCTTGAAGAAGTTTTGGAAATCTCAATTCCGTACTGTGAAGTGAAGCATTATGTTTCCAAGGACACTTCTCAGCATGTTGATGTTCATTGGAGCTTCACCAGACCTCACCACACTGGTGCCAAGGAAAAGGCTCATACAAGCCACCTGTACCTTAAGATGAAAATTTTAACATTAGCTTAAAATGTTGCCAGTGTTTTGGCCAGTACAGAAAAGTCTATGATGTCATTGAAGGATAGAGTAGCATAAGAGACTCAAGAAGCATTTAAAACCAGTTGAATTTCTCTTTATGTCCAGTTTTCACATGTCCAGTTGGCAATAGAGAAAGCAGAAATGGAGGAGGAACCAGTGCAGTTCTCAAGTCTTTGCTTCTTGGGGGGGAAAGCGAAAGACAGTCACTAGTGATTTTGAAAAATCACCCTACCACATCAGAGCACCTGTCATGCACAGGATTCTTGAATAGAATGATTCTGTGAACAGTGATTTGGTTTTCTAGGTGCCAACTTCACCATGCAGAGCAATAATTCATCCAAAACCATGGAGGACTGCTCTTTTGGGAAAGGGAGTAATTTCCCCCTGCTTAATCTGGTGGTGAATTTTCTTCCACAGGTGTGCAAGAAACTGTTCTTGAGTCGACAGAGAGCTGGATCCAAATTGCATGGGTGATTAGGTGATGCCACAGTTCATCTATCATTGCCATGAAATACTAGGATATCAGCTTTCAGGATGCAAATCATGAATACTTCTGTATGTGGAAAATTTCAGGCCATGGTCCCTAACACATAAATATAAACTCACAGTAAAGCTATATTTCAGGTTAGCTTTAATACTTAGGAACTTGGGGACTAAAACTGCAGCAGAGCATCTCAGTCATGGCATATGCATGTTTACTTTCAAAGTAAAATGAGGTAATCTGTTAGTGACACCAATGTCTGTCCTACAAAGAATTCTACAATCTTCATTTCAAGTACAACTTTTACAGCTCTTGAATTCTATATTCTCCTTCTACAAGCAGTACTTTTGTTACTTGTGGATTTATTATTTAATTAGTAATTAATAAGAATAATCTGTGACATACCTTTAGCAAAGCAAAGGCCATACCATAAATTTTATTTACTGAACTCCTTTTTCCCTCTCACTTTCCATCTCCTGAATTTTCCTTTGATATTTTTCCATATGTATTTTAGAGTTATTTTAACTTGCTGTATTTTATATTTCTTTTGAAGCTGCTTTAAATCTTTTCTGGAATAAGTCACACTACCAACAAACAAATAAAAAATAAATATTCATTTGTAATAATTGGACCACCCAGTTGAAATATGCTGGTAGTTTTTATCCTTGAAAGAGTAATAGCATTGTTTTTATTTCATCATTCCCTCTTACTTTCTTTGAAACCATTATCCTGTGGCTTTGAAAATTCCCATGCAGGAACAAATAGTCCATTTTCTTCTAGAATTGCCAGCAAGCTCATAAGGAAATTCTATCAGAGGTAACTTGTATAAAAAAACCAAAAATGCAACATTTGCCCTCCCCCTCCCCCCCATTTTCTGGCTTTCCTGAAGTCTATAGGCTGAGGCCTTGGCCAAATCTTACAAGGTACTACTATGGTCAAGGAATTAGCTGTTGGGCAAGCTCTTCATCCTTCCATGAATGATGCCACAGCTCATCATGTCAAACGGGGAGGAGGCCCATGTCAGAATGTGGAACGGGTCACAAAATGATGAAAACAATACACCAGCTTGGCAAATTTCAGCAAATAGCAGAAATTACCATGTGATCTTATTTTATTAACTATTTTAACATTCAGTTACATTCAAGGAGAAGAAGGGGAAAAATGATTTAAGTACCAGACAGTGGGGTTATAGAATGAAAATGGAAATTGCAGAGGCTTCTCTCTTAGTTCATCTGCCAAACACCTGTAGAATTAAATTTCAATGTGTCTGGGTCAGGTAGGAACTGACTGGTTTCTGACAATAGCTTTTCGGATGGGACATCACCAAGGAGGCAAGATGCACAAGAGGCTAATGTTCATTTCCTATAAAAGGAACTGAGGATGTCAAAGTAAATTGGAAAGGATAGAATCTGGGAAGGCATCTGGGGCTTTGGCTCACGCGTCAGGAAAATGTTGTGTCTAGTGATCGCCCACAATTACAAAAAAGCAGAGGAAGGGGGCCCCACTTAACAACCATTGAATTTCAATAAATTTTGTTGTTGAACCAACATCAGGAGATGGGTTTACTTTTAAAAAGTTCTCAATAAAGGTCAAGTATTCACTGAATTCATTATTTTACAGACATCTGCATTTGAAAAATACTTAAAATTCTTCTCATATCAATGGATTTAAATGTTATTCACTAGTAATTCTTTGGGTCTTTGAAGCTTTCAGCTAAAGTTTTGGTTTATGACTCAGTGTTACCTTATGTTATCAACTATCTGTTGCCATCTCTCATGTCAAGAAGTTCTTCATCTACTGAAACTATTTGTTTAGATATGCCATGCATTCCTCTCAAGAGAAAAATTATTTTAATATGCTTTGTTTCAACTAGGCTTGTTTGTATTCCTTTTAGCATTCTTCTTTGAATCACCATAAGAGGCGGGTAATATATGTAGTACAAACAATTAAACTAAGTGAAATATTGAGATATACATTTATTTTGATTTTTCTTATATTTCTTTCCAAATGAAATCTACTTTCTTTATGAATAATGATAAATACTTATAACAATTTTTGAAACAGAAGTACAGGTATTGGCTTTAGAAGTTCTCATGTTTAAGGAAATATTTTATTCTTTCTGGATTGGGGGTTATTTTTGGTAAATATTTAAAAGAAGAGTCAAATTATTCTCTAATAATTTATTTAATAATTTAATAATTTCCCAAATAATTTAGCAATTATTTGGGATAAAATTAAATATTTTTTCCCCTCTTTCAGAGCATTCCCTAGACCGAATGTGAACTGCATACTGTTTAAATACCAGCATAGTCAGACTTCTGGGAAATCAAAACAGTGAGTCCTTTTCATTAGAGACACTGGTGATTAATGCTATATATTACTTTCTGATCGTGTGTTAGACTAACTCACCTGTGTGAGTATAGCAATTTAACAGTCTCAGTAGTTTCATTCTACATGGAGAAGCTTGATTCTTAGTCTTGTTGCCTTAATGATGAATGTAGTCTGGTGTTGCTGACACCAGCATCTGTACTTTTCATCACTCTGACTTCCTCAATGGAGATGGAGAAAGGGTTTTATAAATAGAAGTGTTTTATAGATCTTTAACCCTTAGAATGATCCATATGTTCACTAGCATTCCCCCCCAAAGTTGCAAAGCAATGATGTTTGAAAAAAAGACTTTAAAAAAATACACTTATGTCTCTTGTATTTTGCTTTTGTCTCATCCATCTTAGAATATTTCTTTTGGTCTGTTTAAATCCCAAGTTGTGGAAACATTGAAATCTCCATGAGTTCTGTAGAAGATGGAAGTATTTAAAGAAAACTTGTAATTTGGGGGGTATGATATTTATACCACCCTATGAATATTGCTTTTACTGTATATTTAAACAATGTATTAAGGATGAGTGAACTGACCTACAGAGTGTCAGCCTGACACAAACCAGAGGCAGATGGAATGAGGGGCCCGGGCATTATGTCTTTCACTGGAATATTGTACCATTTGCAAAAACACTGCGTATTTCACTATTCACACAGTGAATGACCAGTGGTGAACCCTGAGGCAGAAATAATTTAGAGATGTTGTGTAGAGGTATTACTAAAACTTAATGTAAAGACCTAAGTCTTACACATTCAGGAATTTCACCTTTGATGTTAAGATTGGAATGAACTGTGGAAGAATGTAGCAAGATTTCAAAACTGTCTTAAATCTATGAGGGTGAAATACTTGATGGTTATATAATGCCAATTCCCTAAAAGAATTAACTTTTTCTTTCTTGTAAGAGCGACACTTTAGGGTGCAGAACAATTAAAACCTGACTGACTCTAACAAGTCCTTACACGTGTGGCTAGGGTACCTTCCTTGAATCATTAAAAAAAAAAAAACCTTAACTTTATAAACTGGTAGAATTGTTTGCCAAAAAAAATACAGTTTTTAGTCAAGTCTCTCCTCACATCATTTTAACTATAACTCTTTTTTGAAATGATCAACTGAGGTCCATTTCTTTTTCCTTCTTGATGTGGAAACTGATGGAGAATATGCCTAGGCCTCTCATTTCTTCATTACATTGAAGAAATTCCTGAAGCGTTCCATGATGTCTTCTAAGTTAGCATCTGGACTTGGTGGTAAGCATGAACAAATGTTAAGTCAGGAAGGAGGAGGGACAGGGAAAGCGGATCTGAGGGAAAGGTTGATTAATGAGAATTTTAGGGATAAATTGGAGGTTAGAACCTCAAAGTTTAGCCCAAGCTGGACTTTTTTGGATTTTGAGAAGACAGTTTGGGGTGGACATTCAGAGGTTCAAACAGCAGAAGTTATAGATAAGTCCATGGTTAGAGGATGCAGAAATCTGTGTCTGCAGCAGCCTGGTGGAACAGGGAACGCAGATTTGTATTCAGGGATCCCAGACAAGGTTTAGTACAGAGGTTTAGGTGCAGTAGCTGGGCATAGGCAAGAGTAGGATTTTAACCTGGGGCATTAGCCAGGCATAAGGAAAAAGACAGGACCCAGAAGATGAAGGAAATTTTCTCAAACCCTGAACAGTTAAGTGGGTTCATACAATAACACATTCACCTCAGGATGGGGATGATCTCTCTTTTATTGTTCAAAAAGAGTTTTTTCTTAGAGTGAGACTAATTAAATCCTTTGTTGGGACCTCTTGTTTTAGTAATTCCTTTTTTTTTTTTTCTGTACAAGGTAAAAGAGGAATAAAGGATATGTAAAAGTTGCTGCAATTTGTTCATGAAAAACTTGCACCTAATCAAGGTTGGGGGTTCTGGGAGACGACTGGACTTGTTACACCAGACCCAAGATTCATCTTCTGGTGTTGATACCTAAATTTGCCTAGGAGAAGAGATGCTCCTCCTGGATTACCCCAGAGCTAAACTCCTGCTTTCTTTTGCTTGGTCCTCTGTTGGTGGAACATGATCCTGCTTGAAAAGGTAGAACTCAAACAAGGAGGCATGGAAGATGGGTTGAATCTTGAGGGACCTTGGTAAGCTTGGGTGCCATGTGTGTTTGTTGAATAATAATGAAAGATCTCTGGTATAGGTATAGAGTTTGATAGATGAAAAATAGTTTTTTAGAGACAGTTACATCTTTTACCCCACAGAAAACCATGTTCTACTCAACAGTAATACTTGGCCTGGTCAACAGAAACTTGTTTTATTTTCTTCTGTTTATGAGCCAATATAAAATGGATCTTTGTACTGTTTGTTATATAATGAGTGATGGAAGGATCACAAAAGGGCCTGGGTATGGTAGCATAGGTTTGGTGGAGAAAACTGGTTTAAGAATAAGGAATCCCAGGGATAGATTTGTGTGGAATAAAGTTGTAGTAAGAAGGCTAGCAGTTGTTTTGATAGTTTGCATTCTAAGAAGAATCGTAGGTACTAATGTAGTCTATGCTTTTCACTTTTCTCATGTTCATTTTGTTCACTATAGGCTTTGGAATGGTAGATAGTAACTTCTAGAAGGATAAGGAAATCTTGCAGACTAGGAGTATAAGGTGAAGTTGGAAACGATCTCTATTAGAAAGCAGTATGTTTAAGCAAAAATGAATTCAGAATCATTTTATTTTTAGGAAAATATGCTTGAAAACATGGCTAGTGATGACCTTCTCAAAGAACTATGGGGAAAGATTTGACAATTTAGAATAAATGGTTTCATAGGGAACTGAGGATACCTTGCTCATTGGTGTGAACAAGCACATGACCTGGAGGTCTGAGGTTTTCTATTCCAGAATCATTCACTTTCTAGCACAAGATATTTCAGCTGAAGAGTTAAAGAGTTGAAATTCCACAGTAATTTTATTTCATGTATTTATCTTACTGATCTTGGCTGGAAACTGGAGGCCTTTGAAGTACCTTTCATTTTCTTCTATGTGCTTCTTATGGATGTGGTATCTTTCATGGTTCAGCAGCTATAAATTGAGCTTCTTAAAAGGTATCTTCTTTATATCTTTCCTCAGGTGGTTCCATTGTTTCTCACTAATGTGAATTTTTTTCTCTTGGCTCTGAATTTTATGACTATTACATTTCTTTTTCTTTCTTTCTTTCTTTTTTTTTTTTTTTTTTTTTGTATTATTTGAATGATGATCTCTTGGTCCAGAAAACCAAGATGGAATTTGTATTTTTAGGGTTTCTTATAATACAGTTGCTTTGGTAGGAAGCAAAGATGATCATGGGTTACTTGAGGCCTAATCAAGTATGTGAATCCGTAGGCATGTAATTCAGGGTCCTGATCAGCAATGCTTTGTCATTGTGTCCCATTTCTACCTTTTTGAATTTCTTCTGGAAACTTGCTTCTGATTTCAAACTTCTTTGGTTTCTCCAACTGGTCTAACATGGACAAAGTATCTGGTGTATGCAGGGCCCAATGTTAACAGACCAAAGACATGGAAAAGTTCCTTGTGATGGGAGTAAGATCAAATATAAAAGCAGGTCTCATAGTGTGTTAGAAAAAAGTGAATAAGAATAAGGATAATCTAAGAAAAGAGACCTTTGCCAAGAAACCAAAACAAAAGTAAAGGATGGCAAGAAAGAGCTCAATACCAATTGGCATCTCAAGAAATAATGCAAGTACTATCTAGCTCTAACAAAGATTTACCCAGAGAAGTATAATATATGGACTAAAAAATTGGCTTTAATTTAATTGTCACAAAGGAAGGCCTATGTATGTGCCTAATTAAATGGGACCCTAAACCACTCCTATGTTAAAATGGTAACATAGAGAAGTAATTGGAAGAACTGACCTAGTTATGTCCAAGGAGAGTGAGCCTGTATAACCTTCCTAAAGGAGGTAAGAGGAAAGAGTCTGCATCAAGGCAAAACAGTTGTAAAGGAGGAATAAGTGAGGTGACTTCACAGAAATATATAAAACCAAGCCCACATGATCGGGAAATTCTACTACAGACTTGTTGCTTTTCCTGCTGACTGACCTAATTTTGGTAGGTAATATGTCATTAACAGAATATATATACATATTGCCTCACCTGTTCTTCTAATTGGCATCACTGTCTGAAAGAAACCATAGTGTAGGAAAGGGCAAAAGTCCGTTCTCCTGGAGTCTTCTCTGGACTGGCTGAGATTGGAGCAGTGCAAAAAGTCTAGTGGGTTGGGCCTATCTTAAGTGTGAACTTAAAGAGGGACTCAACAATATCCTGGATGTTTACACTGGCTTAGAAAGTGAATGTACTTTCAAAATTTCAGTGTTGGGTTCCATTTCACATTTGACTTGCTTCTTTATGATGCTACGGTCTGCACAATATAAGTGACATCTCCAGATGTGATCTTTTAAAGATTCTAGGGTCCAGTTTCAATCACTTGATTTCTTTAGTTGTTTTGAACCTATAATTACATGGTTGGTGGTTTTGCCATTTGCTCATGGGATTTCAATGTTCCATGTAATTCAATCTGGAACTTCTACTTTGTAAACTTTCTTAATCACTTTTATCCTCAGACCAAGGAGTGATAATAGACTAGTGGATGGGAAATCACACATTATTGGCTGAGTGTCCACATAGCACATCTGGGAAAAATCCACCCAAGAGGAAAGCCCAGTGCTTTAGCTCTATAAATAGTGCTTTAAAAGAAAGTCCTTCCCTCTTGTTTACCACTCCTAAAAGTGAATCTATGGACTACATATGGAAACTGAAAGTCTATCTTGAAATAGTATATGGGGTCACTCACGTCATTAAGGGGGTCCAAGGGATTTTCCAGTCCTTGAAATCCTGAAGCCCTTGGTGATGTCTGACTCTTCTTCAGAGGTCCCACTCTCAAAATTTTGAGAGAATTCTCTCTCACAAGTCCTTTGGATGGCGCTTCATTTTCCATGACTTTTATCTGAGTGGTCATTTTTCCCATTCTTAGCATTTTACTATCAACTTCCTCCAAAATCAGGGAAGAAATTAAAGTCCTTTTGTTCCTAACCCCGCCCCTCTCTTTAGTTTTTAGCTACATTACTAGCTAGCTTTATATCTCTAATCCCCAGCACAGTTTCTGGAATTGTAGATTACTGGACTATCTCCCAGCAATTCGTAAATCAGCACCCAGTTTCCATTTGGTTGTTATTTCCTTGAATAGCAGTTATTGCCTTTGATTGACAGCCTTAAGGAGGAAATGGTAAAGAATTGAGCACCAGGGCTTCCCTGGCGGCGCAGTGGTTAAGAGTCCGCCTGCCGATGCAGGGGACACGGGTTCGTGCCCCGGTCCGGGAAGATCCCACATGCTGCGGAGCGGCTGGGCCCGTGAGCCATGACCGCTGAGCCTGCGTGTCCGGAGCCTGTGCTCCGCAATGGGAGAGGCCACAACAGTGAGAGGACCTCGTACCGAAAAAAAAAAAAGAATTGAGCACCAAGACCCTAACAAGTTCCCTAACCTACTGTTTTCTTCTTGGAAATGTATTCATTTATACTTTAAAAAAACTCTTTGTCAAGGATTGTAAAACAATAAGTAGACATTCACTGGTATCCATACTAGTAGTATCTACCATTTGTTATATCATACAATTGTCATACAATAAATTATGATGGTCAAATATTGATTTTCAAACTCCTCCACTTCCTTCACATTTTTTTTTTTTTTTTTTTTTGTGATACGCGGGCCTCTCACTGTTGTGGCCTCTCGCGTTGCGGAGCACAGGCTCCGGACGCGCAGGCTCAGCGGCCATGGCTCACAGACCCGGCCGCTTGGTGGCATGTGGGATCTTCCCGGACCGGGGCACGAACCCGTGTCCCCTGCATCGGCAGGCGGATTCTCAACCACTGCGCCACCAGGGAAGCTCCCTTCACATTTATCAGTTGGAATTTTACTATAAGGAAGAACCCTCTGTATGTTCCTATTCACTTATCCATTTATTATCAGTATTGACTCATGAATCCTATTTTATTCAGAAGGTTGTAATTTATTATTTAGCCTTATTTCTTTTCATGCTCAAATGATCATAGATTTGACTAGTTGGAGCCCCTTCCAAATGGCTCCTGTGTCCTCCTGATATGCTCTCATCATTTTTTTGAAGCATTTATTTTTTTACCCGACAAGATATTTCAGGCTCAGATTATAATTTCCCCGATAGCCCTGCAATCAGTCATTTCTTCTAGGGGCTCTAGGTGCCATTTCTTTCCTTTAAGTAAGAAATGGAATCTAGAAAACAAGACGGGGCACTAAGCTGTGCTGCACATTGCTACTTGGGTTTACTTCTTCTAAGCTCTTTTCCCTCACAGCCTGGCCAACAAAATAAATTGTCAATATTTTGAATATGTGTTAATCTGATGAGAGAAAAATAGTATCTCAGTGCAGTTTTAACTTGCATGTCTCATTATAATGAACTTGAACACCTTTTCATATACTTAAGGACTTTTATATCTATTTTTGCTAAATTTTCTGTTCATTTGCCCATTTTTCTATTAAATTTGTTTCTCAAATTTTAAAAGTTAAAAATTGAGGAACAATTAGTTCTTTATCTATATTCTATATTGTAATTTGCCATTTGTTTTTTGTCTTCCATTATGCTATGCAAAAGTTTCAAATTTACTAATCGTTCCTTTATTGCATATTATAATTCTGACACACAATTCCTGCGTGTGTGTGTGTGTGTGTGTGTGTGTGTGTGTGTGTGGTGGGGGATGATTCCCCACACCACCAAGTAATTCTTTGACACCAGCTGGGTGCCCTACATTTCAACTCAATTCTGACACTATCTGCCTGGAGATAGCATCATACCCCACAGGTTAAGGATTCTGTCCTACAAGATCCCTCACCCCGTTCCTGCCTAGCCCTCTGATGCCAATCTCTAATCCAGGGTGCCTCCTGGGCTTCCTGACGGGCTATAGATTGGAGGTTCTAATGACCCTCTCCTTGGGTTTGATTAATTTACTAGAGAGGCTCAGGAACTCGGAGAAACATTTACTACTAGATTACTGGTGTATTATAAAAGAATGTAACTCAGGAACAGTCAGATGGAAAAGAAGCATAGGGCAGGTATGGGGAAAGGGGTGCAGAGCTTCCGTGCTCTTGGGGCACACCACTCCCCACCTCCTTTTTTTAAATGGAGGCTTTATTACATAGGTATGATTGATTAAATCATTGACCATGGGTGATTGATCTGTCTCCAGCCCCTCTCCCTTCCCCAGAGGTTAGGGAGTGGGACTGAAAGTTCTAACCCTTTAATCACAAGGTTGGTTCTCCTGGCAACCAGCCCCCATCTTTAGGTCTCAAAGTAACCTATTAGCATAACAAAAGACACCTCTGTGGTTCTCCACACTTAGGAAATGCCAGGAGTTTTAGGAGATCTGTGCCAGAAACAGGGCTGAAGACCAAATATAAATTTCTTATTATAAATCACAATACAGTATTACAATATGGGTTTTGAATCATAGGTTATAGAGGAATTCATCCATATTTTCTTTAAGCACTTGCATGGCTTTACTTTTTTACATATCGATTCCAGATCAGTTTGTAGTTTGTTCTTATATATGTTGTGAAGAATTGATCTAAGTTCATCTTTATGCCAAGGGGCTACGCAGTTGTCCCAACATAATTTAATAAAAGTACCATTTTGTCCTAGTCATCTGAGATATTCCCTTTACCATATACTAGATTTCCACACGTAATTGGGTCTGTTTTTGGACTGTCTTCTGTGTTCCCTTGGTCCATTTTTTAACTTATGTGCCAGTACTACATGGTTTTACATACAGATAGATCATATTCTAACCTCATCTTTTACAGATGAGGAAACAGACTGTCTCTTCCCAAACCAGGCAGTGGCAGAGCAGGGCTGGAAACTGGTCTTCTTGACTTCAAACATGATTCTTTTCCTTCTGTGCTGTGCTGCTCTCATCTCTCTCCTACGCTGTCTTTGGTGAGAGTGTAAAATTTAGTTACAAGGAAGAGCCTGCTTTGTCCAGAAAAGAATAGCCATGGAATTATACTCTTCTTATAATGGATATGTAGAAAGAGTCATGAAGCAAATGCCTTTGGGAGAATGCAAAGGAATATTCTACCACATGGACTGTTCTATAGAGCATAGGACCTGGAAAGATGCAGAGTGAGTGGTAGAGAGATCATATAAGAGGAAGCTGAGAAGCAGAGAGGTTAAGTGATATGTCCAAGGTCACACAGCGTACAAGTGACAGAGCTGTGGTTTAACACAGATGCCCTTGCAGCCCTCCCAGCTCCTTGGCAATGATTTATCAGGCATGTTTTTGAACAACCGCTTCTTTTAAGCTGCTGTACATTTGTGTGTACATTAAAATTTGACCTTGTTATATAATGTCTGGCACAAAACAGACAGTGGTAGCCTGCCTGTACCCCACTTAAGTTCCTGCTGAAGTTTTTACCTAAAGAATGAAAAAAATTGTTGGATGGGTTTGGAGAGACAATTCCTCTTATAAATAGTGCTAAAACTCCTTTTTTATATGGACCTGTTCAGCTAAAATCTAAACAGCAAAGACATTTGATTTACTGCAGGCATTAGGCTGGAGTGTTAAGTGGTTGTTTTAATTGCAGAGTTTTTATAAAAGAGCTACTTTCACCATATAGTTGATTACAATGTAAAAACAGAGACATATGATTTATTATAAACAGTGTTTTTGAGAACTAAACTTTTTTTTTTAAGAACTAAAAATATGTATTTCAAAAATTTTCAACTCCAGGAGATGTGGGAACCTGACTGTTTTCTTTTCCTCCTTTGGAAATGGTATGTGGCTGTTGAGTTTTAAGTGGTCAGAGAGTCTTCCTTGGTGGTATCAAAGAATAAGAAAGAGGAAATAGGAATCTTCTGGGTTCTGTGTTTGACTGGGCTGAAGACAGGGCCCAGGCCAACTGGGTAAGTAACCTGCAGCATGGGCTTGGTTTGGCTGGTCCAGTCTTCAATTATATGCCACCTCTAAATATTCATCCTTCCCCGCAGGTCTCACCATCCTCTCTCTATCTTAGCCAATAAACAGAAACGTAATGGATCAGAGTGGCAGCAGAGGCATACTCACACTATTCAAAGGTGTACTCTCTTACTCTCACCATAAAATTCTGTGACATCTGGGAATGCCAAAGTCCAGTATAAAAAGTGTACACTTCCACTTTCAATAGAAAACCCCATGAAATGTTTGGTTTTGAAGTGCTTAGTTTGTTTAGCTGTCGCAGGTGCAAAATGTTTCAAATTTTTTTTGTGTGTGTAGAATTGTTCTGAAAGATAAAAGTGTTTGAGATATTTTTCTTGGGAAGCTGTTTTTGAAGTTGCATTTGAATATGAGGGTCTCTGTTATTTAGAGGCTTTACTAAGTGAAAAACAAAAGTAATTCTGATAAAGGTTTACATATTGGGCAGATCCCAACAAAATGTCTTTTATGTATTAGGTGTCTGATTACTAGATTCCATTTTCCATCTAGGCTCCTCTTGTTCCTCACTGCATCCTGAAAAGAGATTGCATCATCTTTAAAATGGACACACACACAAACGGATAAAAGCAAATGGTGTTTTCCTAGCACTAGATTAAGACCTGAAGAGACCCCAAGTATTGGGAAGATTATTTCCTTCACCTCTCCTACCCTTAGTATTATATTCAAAGTAAACCTTAGAGGGATGCTGAAGATAAGATGGCTTCGTTCTATATTTTCTGATAAATCCATCATCTTCTCTTAACCCCTTTGTCTCTCTTATTTGCCTTGAGGGTGCCCTAAGCATCTGTTTAGCTGGCCTATTGAATATTGTAGCACTGGGTATATTGGTAAACCCTGTACACATTTCCTTGGGATAAGTGGGGAATTACTTCAGCTGAAGAGGGATTGTTTTCTAGGTCTTATTGCACCAGAATTAACCGAAATCTTGTTTAAGCCAACAGTTCTTGAGTAAACAGGATAAAAATAAATAAATAAAAAATTTGCATGCTTATATATACAGAGCACTGTTCTAAGTGTTTTACATGTGTTATTCACTTAATTATCACATAACCTATAGCGGTTTCGTTTTTATCTCAGTTTTACAGAAGAAGAAACAGGGACGGAGAAATTAAGAAACTTGCTCAAGGTCAGAGTCCTACTAAGCAGCAAAGTTGGAATTTGAATCTAGGCACTGGCTTCAGGTTATTATGCTATACAGCCGCTCTACTCAAAAAGAATTAAAATAGCAAGCGCTTTCACACTGCCAGACACTACTGTGAGTACTGTATGTATTTTAGCACTTTTTTTTTTTTTTTTTTTTTGGTACGCGGGCCTCTCACTGTGTGGCCTCTCCCGATGCGGAGCACAGGCTCCGGACGCACAGGCTCAGCGGCCATGGTTCACGGGCCCCAGCCGCTCCGCGGCATGTGGGATCCTCCCGGACCGGGGCACGAACTCGCGTCCCCTGCATCGGCAGGCGGATTCTCAACCACTGCGCCACCAGGGAAGCCCTATTTTAGCACTTTTAGTCTTCACAAAAACTCTATGAGGTGTGCTCATTTTCTCTTTACTCCTTCAAGCACATTCCATCCTTTCATACCCTGTAGTGTACCTTGAGAGGCTAACCTCTGGTACCGAACATTTTGCTTTGCGATTTCTGGTTGTGTTTGCTGAATAGAGTTACCAGCATGAGCTCAGGAGGTGGAAGCAAAGTGAGGTCATGGTACGTATGACTTTAGTTTCCTCCCTTGTGGGTCACTGTGGGTTGGTTGCATCCCTTACTCAAAGACTACAGCTCCTGTTTATTTGGTTTTCTCCAACAGTCTCTCTCTCTGGGTTTTGGTGACAGTGTCTTCCTCCTACCTACTAGGCGTAGGTGCTGTTGCTAGCTCAGGGGTACCCTGACCCCGTGAAAAAAGTCCCTTCATTAATCTCTCCTCAAACACTGTTTTGGAGTGTGCCGTTTTTCTTGCTAACACCCTTATGAAACAAGGTATATTCTGTTATCATCGGCATATTTGACTTATAAGGCACAGGGAAGTAAAATAAAGGGCCCAAGGTAATTGTTAGAATTGGGATTAAAACCTATGCAGTCTGGGCTTCCCTGGTGGCGCAGTGGTTGAGAATCCGCCTGCCGATGCAGAGGACGCGGGTTCGTGCCCCGGTCCGGGAAGATCCCACATGCCGCGGAGCAACTAAGCCCGTGAGCCGTGGCCGCTAGGCCTGCGCGTCCGGAGCCTGTGCTCCGCAAAGGGAGAGGCCACAACAGTGAGAGGCCCGCATACCGCAAAAAAAACCCAAAAAAAACAATAAAACCTATGCAGTCTGGCTAATGTCCAGGCCTTTAGTCACTACACTCTTGTGCCTTATGGTTTAAGCATGTGTTGGGCTTTCCGCAAAAAAAAGCTTACAGTGCAGGTTATTTCATATCCGAGGACAATTAATGGATAGTTTACTGTAGCTAAGGAAGGCGATGTAAAGATTTAAGCATAAAAGTGCTATGGGGTAAATGTAATGAGTTTATTCACAGATGTATCAAACATTTATCAAAGTTTTATAGTTTGGAAACAAATCATCAACAAAACAGATTGCTGATTGTGAAAAGTCCTAAGACTCACCTATTTGTTCTCCAGTATTTTGAATTTTATTAGCAAGGAGTGATACAGCAAAAAAGCTTCGGCCATTTGATATAGCTGTGATTATTGTCCAATATACATAACTTAAAAAAAAATCTTCCTTTGAGTCAATAATGTTAATCAGTGATTAGTAATGTGTTTTTCCCTAGGCAGTAGAAGTTCTCCTTTTAGTTATTATGTGCATTCAAAATATGTACAATATAATCAAGGTATAGAGTCTTGCAAAATCAGATGATGCTTTTTTTATGCCAGTGCTACAAAAAGAATACCAGTTAATATACATATGAATTCTTTTCCTCTACTAATTGAAATACTCCTTTTGGGAATCATTCCATTTTAAGCTTTTAGAAAAAGGAACACTGGACCAGGAATAAGAGTCCTAGATTCTGATGCCAACTTTGCCTCTAACTGGTTCAAATAGACTAATTGTTTGGACTGCAGTTTCCTCATCTGTGTAGTAATGGAACTGGGCTAGGTGGTCTATTAACACTAAGGTTCAATGACTCTGATTAACCTCTATTGTTTTTATCCCTATCAAATATTAGAAGACACGAAAAAGTGAGGCTAGGCATCTAAGGTAAAAATTGTATTTAGTGCAGAGTTGGAGTGATATACAGGTCTCTTGATATCTGTTCCCTGCCTATACTATAGTCCCTAGAAAAAAAAATGTGTACTAGTTAGGGTGACACTGGCTCCTATAACAAATATGTGCAAAATATGCAATCACTCAAAATACTAGAAATTTGTTTCAGGGTGGCTCTGCTTTGCTCAGGACTCAGATTGATGGAGGCTCTGGCATTTTCAACACGTGTCTCGCAAGATCATTTTTATCTCCATCTCTGACAGCCAGTGGCAGAAAGAACATAGAGGAACATATTTAAGGTTTATATAGGGTAGGTATGGAAGTGGCACATATCACTTCTGTTCATATTCCATCTTCTAGAACTCATTATATTGCCCCTCATAAATGCAAGGAAAGCTATGAAATATAGTATAGTTGTGTGCCCAGGAAAAAGAGGAACACATGGATTGTGGTGAACCATTAGCAATTTTTGCCTTAGAATGGGTGTGACATATACAAGAACAAATTTATCTTTAGGGAAATTGCCTTATTTTTTTCAGGTTGTCAGTGGCCCCATTTTGTCATATTTTAATAACTCTTTTCTGTAAATCCCCTTTCCATCAGCTCTGTAATTTATGTTTATAGCCACTGATTCTCTTGAAGCTTCTTATATCGGTTACTGGGATTGAAATTAAGAGAGACTAAGACCTCACGCAGGAATGAGAGAAAGTACTTTTTTCCTGAAAGTGATCCTGAGAGACTCATGAGGAAGAAGAACTAAAGGAAAAACCAATATTTTTAAAAAAGCAACAAAGAAATGTTTAAAAATGTTGAGAATGGAATATCTGGCTGGAGCGGGGACACTCAAAATGGTGCTCTGAAGTACCATTCTTTCAAGAGAATTGAGTCAAGAGTCACAACATTAAGACCACAGTGGGATGTGCTGCCTTCAGGAGTGTCCCTGGCAAAGGAGACCTGCAAGTTATGGCTTTGGTGGTTCTCTTCTTTTTTCTAGCTAAGAAATAAATGGAGCCACAGCATATCAGTGGAGCCTTGTTTTCCTCAGTCTTTCCCTCTCCTAGGGTCCTTTGCATGCTGTCCCCAGCAGCCACAAAATACTGAGGATGCCTTGAGATAGCATGATTTCCATCCAAAATCATGATTCACGAATCCCCTTTATTGTAAACTAGCCTGCAGCATGGGAGAAAGAAAGAAGCAGCAGGCAGGGAAAACACATTTTGGGGTTTGTAATTTTGAGACTTGGGTTCTGAGTTATTCCAGGAACTTCACTGAAATTTGGCTTATCATCATAGCATCTTCAAAAACATAAGCAAGAGCATGACAAATCAGAATAAGAAAAAGGAGACCATCCCAGTGAACCTCAGAGGGTAATTGAAACAGATGAAGGTAGCTTGGGAATACAGTATAATTTCATTATCCTGTACTACAAATACCCATTTACATAGTATCTGTCTACTTATGTCTTCTGGGGAAACAAGAATCATATCCCATAAAGGCTGCCTCTGATATTATTAGCCCACAGCATGGTATTAGTCCGGTCCCTTTCCATATTTGGTGAGACTTGTCAGTTTATTTATTCATTCAGAAATATGAGAAGAAGGATGATCCAAGTCACACGAGACAAAAGGCATTTCATTACTAAATGCGAGGCCTGGGTTTTAGTACTGGTTTGCTATGATCTTATGTGACATGAGGCAAATTATTTAACCTCTTTAGACCAAGGTTCCTCATTAGTAAATATGTTGTTGTGGTAATGACCTGACATTCTGTAACTGTTGATTATTGCCTTCCTTTTTCTGGGAAAGGCTTTAAGGTAGTTGATTCCAGAAATACGTACTTTTAATTTTGTATGCCAGGGTACCAGCAGCTCTGTAATAATGTCTTATCAAATAAGACGCTTGATTAGGTTCAACAAATATATATTTGGCTTAAAAATCTTACTTCAATATTCAACCAGTCTTTGTAGAGGTGTCTGGCTTGAAATAAATTTATTCAAAAGATTACTTATGTGTACTATGGGAATCTATGAATGAGTGAGGTATGGTTTCTGCTTATATAAAGGCTTATAGAAGTATAGGAGATCTAAGACATTTATTTGAATAACTGTAATATATGATACAGTGTTAAGTGCTACTAACTGCCTGCTTCTCATACAGTAGGAGTTTGCCTAGGGAAATTTCTGCCTCCTTTTTCTTCTCCTTTCAGGCTGATTGTGTTTCCAAAGTCCATGAGAGAGGTAGGGTGGTGAGTGAGAATGCAGAGATCCTCTTAAGAATAAAGCCTCGATCAACACAGGAAAATAGGCATAACATAGTGAATTAGGTAGATAACATACTTCAGCATCACAAACGGTAAATCTAAATCCTAGTTTCTTTAATGAATCATCTAAAAGAGTAAGTTTCCAGTAATCACAAATTGTAAGAATCATTTCTCACTAGAAAATAAGTCTGATCTTGTTTGCAGGAGAAATAAGAAGATAAGAATGTTTTCTTTTTCTGTGTGGCCCAATGTAGTTTTATAGCCAGAAACTCCAGATTTGAATCTGGGGAATTCCCTGGCGGTCCAGTGGTTAGGACTTTGTACTCTCACTGCTGGCATGGGGTGCAGCAAAACAGAAAACAACAAACAAACAAACAAAACACCCAAACAAAACCAAAAACAAAACACACAGATTTTGAATCTGGACACTTTCTTGCTTACCAGTTGTGCAATTTCCCTTTATGTAAAATCAGAGGTAATAGTAATTGCCTCATAGAATTGCACAGTTTAAAAATAAATGATACTCGGGCTTCCCTGGTGGCGCAGTGGTTTGAGAGTCCGCCTGCCGATGCAGGGGACGCGGGTTCGTGCCCCGGTCGGGGAGGATCCCACGTGCCGCGGAGCGGCTGGGCCCGTGAGCCGTGGCCGCTGAGCCTGCGCGTCGGGAGCCTGTGCTCCGCAACGGGAGAGGCCACAACAGTGACAGGCCCGCGTACCGCAAAAAAAAAAAAAAAAAAAAAAAAAAAAGATACTCCATAAATGTTTGTTTTTTCCTTTCATAGTCAAGGATACGAACAATAATATATTTATCTATTTACCTGATTTTTAAGTATGGTTATCTACTTTCCGTTGAGGAAGCTTCCCTCACTGCCATGTTGACTAAAATGTAGACAGTTATTCTTTTCCTCCTTCTTTCCCCTCCCCTTCCTCCCTCCTTCTCTTTCTCTCTCTTTCTTTCTTACTTCTTTAAGGTAAAATAAACTTTATTTATTCCTGGAATTACCAACCCTTTTTTTATCCCTTTTAGGCTTTTAGGCTGGTGATTTCTAACAGTTTACAATTTTTCTTTTATTTTTCCTTTTTATTTTTCATACAAGTTTTAAAGGTTACTTTCCATTTACAGTTATTACAAAATATTGGCTATATTTCCCATGTTGTACAATACATCCTTGAGCTTATCTTATACTCAATAGTTTGTGTCTCCCAGTCATTACTCTTTTTTATTAAGAATATATTGGCTAGGGCTTCCCTGGTGGCGCAGTGGTTGAGAATCCGCCTGCCGATGCAGGAGACACGGGTTCGTGCCCTGGTCCGGGAAGATCCCACATGCCGCGGAGCGACTAAGCCCGTGAGCCATGGCCGCTGAGCCTGCGCGTCCGGAGCCTGTGCTCCTCAACGGGAGAGGCCACAACAGTGAGAGGCCCGCATACCTCAAAAAAAAAAAAAAAAAAAAAAGAATATATTGGCTAAACCCTCAAAACTTTAAGCAGATAGAATCCATTGTTATGAGGAGTGAGACTTCTGATTCATTTTACATCTGGTATTTTACCAATAAATGGCCAGAATGTGAGGAGTTTGGTTGTGATTTATCATCTCTCAGCTGCAACATCTATGCTAAAATTTCAACTTTTGTCTTCATTTTGCACAGATGCCTTCTAATGGTGTTTGCTGAGCAAGGCAAGGGCACCTTGTAGTCTTTAAACATTAATGTCATGGAAGAATGAATGTTTAAGCAAGCAAAGCCTCTCTTCCCCATATAGCCATTCCTCCCTGTTCTCTTCTCCCTTAACAACTCGTGCACAAGTCAGATTGTGTATCTTCTTGTACATGACTCTGAAAAGACATCCACACTCTTGTTCTGTTGACATCTAACGGAGAATTCCACTGTATAAGAGAGAGCCATCTGGATTATGAGAACGTGGCCTATAGCACACTCACTCCATCAGTTTATCATAGTTATCATGATAGATACCAAAGGAGGTTATTGCAGCTCTTTCCTTGGAGATGTTTAACTGTTTGTTATCATTAGGGACCGCCTGACTTGGGTACAAAAGATGGGGCTATATGACATCTGGAGGCTTATTTCAATGCTGTTAACTCTATTTCCCAGATGTTGGTATTGTGGCTTGCAGATACTGTAATCAGGAGCAGTGTGCAAAGGACAAGGGTTTCAAACTCCCTTTCTAGGCCTGTATTTCCACGTCTCCTTCACCCTCATGCACCTCTTGTTGAAACACATTGAAAAGAGACAAGCTGGGTTGGGAGCAAATGGCAGTGAGGCTAGTGGGAGTAGGTAAGGGGTACTCAGAGACTCAGGTCAGGCATTGAATTGAGTCTCCATGGAATCTCATTTTTTCAAGTGATTTGAATTAATTGCTCCCCAAATTATTTCCTTTCAAGGCAGAGAATTATCTGCAACGAACCCTATGCAATAGCAATGAGTGTGAGTCTTTGCACAAAACAGAGATACATGGTTTTTGTTCAGTGGGTTTGGAAATAAATTCTGTTTATGAATTTCTATTGTAGCTCACATCATGATATTGCAGTGGCCTCGTCAATCTTAACATAATACAAAATTAGCAATGCATAAAGTAGCAGGGCATAACATTAGACTCAATAAACAAAGCCAGATTCAGCAGAGCATTTGGTACAGGACACTGTACGGGGCAGGAGTTGGGGGTGTGGTGAGGAGAACACCAAGCAACTTTAATACCAGCCATTACAAAATGTGTGAGACTGAGGAAATGGTCAATTGAATTAATACTTTACATCAATTGAGCTTATTTTTTGGGTTGTAAAGTGTGAATATTTATTTCTTGGTAAATTACCTCTTTAAGTGTTGTAGAAACAAAAAGGTTTTTAGAAAATTTGTAAAATAAGGCACACTGCTATAGAAAAGTGATTAATTGCAATGTCAGCTAACTAGCTATTAAATTTTGGGCAAGTTCCCAAGGCTTTGCCAAGATGAAATCTCTAGATCTCAGTTTCTTTGTAAAACAAGAGGTTAGTTTAGATGTCTTCTAAGGTCTATTTTTGTTATATGGTTGTATGATTGTCTAATAACTAATGAATTCAACACCCAATATGTATTTAAGGCTATGATGATCCCAGAGTTACCCTGGGTGCTGTGGACACAGAGATAAATAAGGCAATAATCCTGTCCAGCAGGCCTGCAGATCTGTCTCCTCTTTACCTGCACATGTTCTAAAGCACTTGTTTAGAATTACCTTGTTTTTCTCATTCATATCCCAAGAGCCACATGGAGTATGTTATTGGAGGTGTTTCTGGACTCATGCAACAGAGCATTAGTAGGATAATGATTAGTGATAGAATGTTTTAATAGAATGCCAACTATGGGGACATAGGTTTTTTTTTAGCCTTCAGGATACGAAAGTAAGCACCAGAACATTACCTGTATCTTGATGAATCTCTTGTTTTTGTCCTTTCCTGGCTATGGATTCATATCATTCCACTGAAATTTAAGTGCACATGGAAAATTTAGTTTATAACTTGCCCAAAGTGCTTTGGAAATAGACAGAAGATGTTCTCTCACTGTCCCAGATAGTTCTGTATTCAATTCTGAGCCTTAGGAGTCTGCTGTGTTGTTGGAGATGGTGGAGGGAGGAGGAGGGTGCAGTTACATCAGTTAAAAGGAATGAGCATGGGGTATCCCTGGTGGCGCAGTGGTTGATAGTCTGCCTGCCGATGCAGGAAACACGGGTTCGTGCCCTGGTCCGGGAGGATCCCACATGCCGTGGAGTGGCTGGGCCCGTGAGCCATGGCCGCTGAGCCTGCGTGTCCGGAGCCTGTGCTCTGCAGCGGGACAGGCCGCAATAGTGAGAGGCCCGCGCACGGTAAAAAAAAAAAAAAAAAAAAAAAAAAAAAAGAGCATGGAGAGTAAACAAACTGATGAAGCTGGGCTAGGAAGATTAGGACCAGTCTCTCTGGGGGTCACGCTTGAAGCTAGTGAAGTTGAGGTGGATGTGGGTTAGCAGAAAGTGACAGGTTTACTGCATTTCTTCATTTCAGAGTATTAAAAGTGGGGAAACTCCTGGAAGAGTAAAAGAGATTAAACTTTAGGGGAAAAAAGGAATATCGCCATGACTATAACAGTAAGGATTTAGGGAATAAATGATAGAATGAAAATATGCAAAATGACAGTTTTAAATGACTTAATGTATAGTAAGTAAAAAGTGGGTTATTGAGGAAAGTTAGAAACACTGAAATGAGTTTTAGAGAAGATGATTTTGTTTTAGGACTGAAGGTTTTTGTTGCAGGTAAGCTGTATGGGCCACAAATTCTTATGTCTTTGTGAAAAGGCTTTCATTGTCAGGTTTACAATAGTCTATATTTTAATACATAGTATATATTGTGTTGTGTGATATGTTATTTGTCTAAGGATGCATTTAAATGCTGGGCATAGTGAGCCGAGGTTAAGTGTCTGAAGAATAAATGACTGAATTTTTCAAACACTTGGTTATAGAATTTTCTCATGGTTTCAAATGTAGCTCAGAAATTTGGCTGAGGATGTCAGAACTGTTAATCATATGCTAAATTTAAAATTTTATCAATAAACAAATTGATAACTCATGGCTAAAAAGTTTTAAATTACACTAGCATAATCATTCACCTAGAAGCTTTGCCACAAGTGTGCCACTCTCTAGGTTATGATATAGAAGCATCCAACTTTGAGCAAATTTTATAGTTAAAATCTGGATACACAAGATAAATCAGGGTGTGATTATTATTGATTAGGGTAGTAACTTCCATTTTTATGAAAATTATAGAATTATTATATATGTATATTACAAATATATATGTATATATATATAGAGAGAGAGATTTATAAACCAAAAATCAAAATTAGTCACAGCTATTGCAGACAATATTTATTAAAAGACAATATTTATTAAAAGCCATTAAAAGCCATAATATTGTTTGGCATACTCTGGGATCCAAAGAAATTTTTAATTTGGTCCTGAATTACAGAGAAAGTTGACAGTTATTAATGTAACCCAACATTAATAATTTATAATGCACACATATCCAAAATGTGATGGCTTTAAAATATGTCCACGGATTCTTTGTCACTCGTCCCAATGAGAGGGAGAATTTTCTTAGAACTGGGTGGGCTTTTGTGACTACTTCAACCAGTAGAGTCATGGGGGATACATTCTAAGATCCCCCAGTGAATGGCTGAAACTGGATAGTATGGAATCATATATATACTATGCTTTTTCCTTTATATACATACCTATGATAAAGTTTAATTTATAAATTAGGCACAGTAAAAGATTTAAAAAAGATAAAATAGAATAATCATAACAGTATACTGTAATAAAAGTTATGTGAATGTGGTGTCTCTCTCTGAAAACATCTTGTACAAATTTAACAGCTTTTCCATCTTAACTAAGCACTTATCATACACTGTGACTGTAACTTCTGCAGTTTGAGGTGTGACATCAAAACTAGCACAAATTTCTTTTTCCTTCTTCACAATTTCAGGGATACAAGATTTGTTCTTACCGTAGATCTTAGCAACCTCTGCATATGATTTTTTTTTTCTTTCCTTAAGTTGAGAACTTTCACCTTTTCATTTAAAGGAAGCACTTTCCTGCTTCTCTTTGGCATATCCAGCATAACTACTTTTGTGCTTTGGGGCCATTATTAAGTCAAATAAGATTTACTTGGACACAGGCACTGAGATGCCGTGGTAGCTGATCAGATAAACAAGGCGCGCGATATACCCTTGACTTGGGGGCGGGAGGGGGCGGGGCGGATGATTACGTCTCTGGACGAAGCAAGACAGCGCGAGATTTCATCAAGCGGCTCGGAACCGCGCGCAATTTAAAGCTTATGAATTGTTTATTTCTGGAATTTTCCACGTAATATTTTCGGACTGTGGTTGACTGTGGGCAACAGATACCGCCGATGAGGAAGGACTACTGTATTTACTCTCAAAGCCTGCAGCAGCCAGGTAAGCAGTCTGACTGCTTCGAGGCCGCTATGCTGTGAAGAAGCTCAAACTAACCCATGTGGAAAACCAGAGGGCAAGACCCTGACACTTCATGAAGAGACAGAGATCCCTGGTCAGCCCTCAGGTCTGAAGTTTGCACTTGAGTTACCGTCTCACTGCAACCACTTAAGAGACCCTGAGGCAGAACTGCCCAACCAAGCCCTTCCTGAATTCTCGCCTCGAGGAAACGGTGAGATGTATTAAAATGTTTTAAGTCACTAAATTTTGGAGTAACTTGTTATACATCAATTGGCTAGAATACAAAGAGAGTTTGAGAGGAAATAAGAAAATCAAGAGATTAAAAACCATTGACGGCAGTGATTTATAACATTTGTGGAGAGTTATCATAAACTCCCCTGAGATTTTGATGAAAGAGATGAGATGGGCCTTTATTCTAGAAATATTTTGTGTAAAATTTCTGGTTGTTCAAGGCTACATGAAGCACAGTCTTGCTCAAGACCTGTTTTAGAAGCAGTTGAAAAATTTCGTCAGGTACCTGATTTGAGATATTTACTGAAATTGAGTACAAAATTTGACTCCCTGTCAGTTGACTAAAAGGGGAAGAAGATAGGTTATACAAAATTTTCATTGTCTAGTAATAAAATGAAATGAGAGCCTAGATATTTCTCTGGGAAGACCTGCTTTTTCATGGCAGAAAATTTGGGGGGAAATTTATAGTTTGGAAACTTCTTTGACTTGATTAACCAATGCACAAAGCCACACATAGGTTGTTCGGCTAAGTAGATATGGCCTTGGGGAAATGAACAGTTTTCAGCGGATGAAAATTCCATAAAGTTTAAAAAAGTGTTCATTTTTATAATCTTATCAACTAAAGAGAAAGGAAGTCCTTAAAATTTGTAGCCTTTAATGGTGAAGATTTGCTTTAGGTTTTTGAGAGCCAAGTATGGTAGCTTAACCAAACAGTTATTTTTATTATGTAATGGGTAGGTAAGATATAAGCAGTTAGTGGGGTTGGTTTTGTAGCAGGTCAAGGATGTCAGTGCTGAGGTCTCTGTGATTCTCTTGGCTTTACTTTCATAGGTGCAAACTGGCTGCTCAGTCGTGAAATCCATGTTCTAGGAAGGAATAAGAAGGAAGTGTAAAAAAGGGGTGGTATCTATATCAGAGAAGCAAAGTTTTCCCAGAAACCCTCAACGTGGGTTTCCCAGAAACCTTGGCCAACTTTCATTGGTCAGAGCTGACACAAGTTACTTCTAGCTGCAAGGGGTGATATGTAATGTATTTTTTAAAAAACTTGGGAATCTTGCTATCTTCCCCTTCCAGCCCCCCAGATAGGGGTTATCTTGGAAAGGAGGAAGGAAAGTTTGGATTTTGGGTAGGGAACTAGCTGGAAAGGTTTGGATTTGGGGTAGGGACATCCATTCTTATTTCTTCATCCTAGTTTTTCTCCCTTTTAGACCTTGTGGGTTTATTTTTCTTCTTACAGATTTGCTGAAAGCAAAATGAACAATTCCCAACACTGATCTCTTAAATAATGGGATTATTACATTTAACTATGTAAATTTTGTACATTAGAGACCTTTGCAACATTCTCTGATCTTTCCCTACATCAACTGTTTGGCCAATGTCATATGTTGCCATATTAAAAAACCCCACACACAATCAAATATGACTAATATTCCATTGTATGTATGTATATATATATATATATCACAACTTCTATATCCATTTATCTGTTGATGAACATTTAGGTTGCTTTCATGTCTTGGTTATTGTAAATAATGCTGCTGTGAACATTGGGGTACATGTGTCTTTTCGAATTAGAGTTTTCTCTGGTTATATGCCCAGGAGTGTGATTGCTAGATCATATGATAACTCTAAAAAGTCCTGATTTTTACTGTTTGCCAATTTCTGTGGTATAATCACTCCCACTGTGGCTGATTCAAGCTACCAAAATGATGTCAGCAGATGACCAAATTCCTGAAAATTTAACTATTGGCTTTTGTGGGCTAGCTCCAATGTATCACCTAATAGAAGACTGTCCCTGAAAATGGCATCTGGCCAGTTATTTACTCAAAAGTTTCAGTTGCACTAAGGTTGTTCCTCTAATTGTTAGCAAGTAAGGAGAAGGTTAATAATGAGTCTATTCATTCTGACATTCTCTTTGCACTTTCTTTCCTATCTTGGTAATCATAGAAATAACTAAGAGAGGTGAAGTTGGCCCAGATCCACCACTTCATTGCCCAGAAGGTGACAGTTGCACTAGTGCTTTGCCAATGATGACTTGACAGAAAAGTGAAGGGTTGAACCTTCAACAGCAGTTATTCTGGCTTTTGAAGGAGTGAAGTAAAATGAGTCTGTTTAGTTGGATTTCAGGTAGATGTTATAATTCTGTCATTGGCTATGCCATTGCCTCATTGATTGGTATTATAAATGGGCATATATATTTAAAGCATCATCCAAAGAACTGAATGGATTTTGAGAAAAAGTCTCATTTTTACTTTTTAAAAAATGTTTTGCTTAGTTATCTCCCCTAAACATCTTTGTTCTGAGAACCAGCATCATTTCCTTGGTTACAAGTGCTTGATGGAAATGCCATCCTAGTCATTTAGAATGATAGATGTCAAGATTCTGAACCTGTTCATCTTTATATATGTTTATATGTGTTTCTATGTTTATGTGCATATGTTTATTTGCACTGATATGTTAAACAATGAGAACTGTTTTATCTGGAGTTATCTTGTTCATTGATTTGTTTACCTTTGGTTGTCTACCTCCTCTACTAGAATATAAGCTCCATTATGGTAGGGATTACATTATTGCCTTATTTTCCTTTTATTATCAGTACCTAGAATAGTACCTTGGGCATTATAATAGGTGTTCAGTAAATATTTGAAGAATGCATGAATGAATGAATAAACAAATGACATATCTAAATATACTGAAAAATCATTTTTATGCTCTATTTGGCCTTTAGGGACTTGGACTTAATTTTCATTTTCTTTAGCATTTTATGCTTTTAAAAAATTTTGTTCAGGGGAGAACATAAGAATAAGCTAAATGAACACAGAAATTTGCAGATAGAAATTGTGGGTTAGCCACTTATTCTTACTGGCTATCTGCCAGAAACTCTTAGAGAAGATCAGATGGGTATAAAGGACCAATTTCTTATTCCCAATTGTGTTATTGTTTCTTGAATGCTGCTTTGGTAACCAACTAGGTGGATAGCATTCCCTAAAAAACAAAATTTGCATGATTTATAGGGTAAGGTAAACAGTGAACCAAAAAAAACAAAACCAAAACAGAAAAAACAACGAAACTCAATTTTCTTATTACAAAAGCAGATTCAGAATAGTATGCTTCAAATTGTTTTGAAGTCTTTAGAGTCTATAGGCTGATGGTTGGAATTTTATAATTACATTGTTTTATGTCTATTTAAGACTGTCTAATAAGCTCAGTTTCCCAGATTGCTAGCTTCTTTCTTTCCATTTAATTAGTCTGAAATGGTCAAGGCCTGAAATTCATTTAGGGACTTTGGGACAGTATTATTTGATGAAGAATCTCTTAATATGGGACTCTTGAGTGCATTAAATGATCATTAGGGACTGAATGGGTAAAGCAGCTTATCAACATTGTAGGTTCTCTCTGAGATTGAAACTTACTCCCAGAAGAGTTTATGTTGTAATGTGAAGCTAAATGAAAACACAAATCCATAACATTGGGAGTCATGGTGATGGTAAAATTAGCTTTGAATCTTCTAATAATCTGCCTTAAGAGAGAACATAAAAAATGAAGGAGTTAACTGATGCCTTAAAGACTAAGGAGAATTAAAACCAACTTTTATGCCAACAATGCTAGCTAAACGTAGCTAAAAAGTGAATTTAAGCCAGTGAAAACATATGTTTCAAAATAGCACACACTTTAAAAGTGAAGAAAATCTGAAAGAATAAATAGTTATAAAATAGTCTGTAAAATAGTTATATCATTTACCATTTGTTTTCTAAGAAAAATGTATTCATTCTCAGAGCAAAATATGGAAAAAAAAGATTTGTAATCGGTATATTAAGAGATGAACCTTTTTGCAATCAATGAACTTTGAATTTTTAGTAATGTATTGGTATTTCTTTGAAAAGAAAAGCTCTTCAAAATGTTGTCAACACACAAGTACCAATTTGGAATTCCAAAGGAGTCTTACTAAAGCATAATGTAATTTTTAAACTCTATCAGATGGATTTTTTTTAAACATCTTTATTGAAGTATAATTGCTTTACAATGGTGTGTTAGTTTCTGCTTTATAACAAAGTGAATCAGTTATACATATATCCCCATATCTCTTCCCTCTTCCCTCTCTCCCTCCCTCCCATCCTCCCTATCTCACCCCTCTAGGTGGTCACAAAGCACTGAGCTGATCTCCCTGTGCTATGCGGCTGCTTCCCACTAGCTATTTTACATTTGGTAGTGTATATATGTCAATGCTACTCTCTCACTTCATCCCAGCTTACCCTTCCCCCTCCCCACGTCCTCAAGTCTGTTCTCTAAGTCTGTGTCTTTATTCCTGTCCTGCCCTTAGGTTCATCAGAACCATATATATATTTTTGGATTCCAAATATATGGGTTAGCATATGGTATTTGTTTTTCTCTTTCTGACTTACTTTGCTCTGTATGACAGACTCTAGGTCCATCCACCTCACTACAAATAACTCAATTTCGTTTCCTTTTATGGCTGAGTAATATTCCATTGTATATATGTGCCGCATCTTCTTTATCCATTCATCTGTTGATGGACACTTAGGTTGCTTCCATGTCCTGGCTATTGTAAATAGAGCTGCAGTGAACATTTTAGTACATGACTCTTTTTGAATTATGGTTTTCTCAGGGTATATGCCCAGTAGTGGGATTGCTGGGTCAAATGGTAGTTCTATTTTTAGGTTTTTTTTTTTTTTTTTTTTTTTTTTTTTTGCGGTATGTGGGCCTCTCACTGCCGTGGCCTCTCCCGTTGTGGAGCGCAGGCTCCGGACGCTCAGGCCCAGCGGCCATGGCTCATGGACCCAGACGCTCCGCGGCATGTGGGATCCTCCCAGACCGGGGCACGAACCCGTGTCCCCTGCATCGGCAGGCGGAGTCCCAACCACTGCGCCACCAGGGAAGAACAATTTTTAGTTTTTTAAGGAACCTCCATACTGTTCTCCATAGTGGCTGTATCAATTTACATTCCCACCAACAGTGCAAGAGGGTTCCCTTTTCTCCATACCCTCTCCAGCATTTATTGTTTGTATATTTTTTGATGATGGCCATTTTGACCTGTGTGAGATGATATCTCATTGTAGTTTTGATTTGCATTTCTCTAATGATTAATGATGTTGAGCATTCTTTCATGTGTTTGTTGGCAATCTGTATATATCAGATGGATCTTTAATAATGTATTTTATTTTTTCCATAAGGAAAGAAATGCATACACACACACACACACACACACACACATACACACATATCTCCTCAAGGTTCTCTTTCTCTGAGCTGTGGTGCCAATCCTCTTTTGATCCCTTTTCCGTGCTGTTTCCCCCCTAAAGCTCTGACTCAAGCCTAGACTAAAACCCTTCTCCTGCCTTCTCCTGTAGCCCAGATGAAGTGGACTACAATTTTTATAAAATTTTAGGAAAAAAAAGATAGAGAAAACTTAAAATAATCAAACTTATACAATTCAGCTTTGGAATCTGATATACAATTCAGGGTCTGATATTGGTGAGATTCTAATGATTGACACAATGAAATCCGCCGTTTGGTGAGATCCCGTCCTTTGTATACGAGATTGTCTATGTTCCCCTGGAGGTATAACAAAATGTAAAATTATCCTACCATCCATACCACTTCAATTGTACGGTTTCATGATCAGAATTCATTCTATTTCAGAACTACATAACAATTTTTGTGATGTACTTGGATTTGTGTGTAGAGATGTGTTGAGGGCAGAATAATTAATACTGCATGATCTCACTTATATATGAACTTTTAAAAAGTTGAACCCATAGAAACAGAGAGTAGAATTCTGGTTGCCAGGGGCTGCGGTGTGAAGGAAATGGGGAGATGTTGGTCAAAGGTACACATTTTCAGCTTATAAGATGAATAAGTTCTGGGGATCTAATGACAGCATAGTTAAGAACACTATAGTTAATAACACTGTTCTGTATACTTGAAATTTGCTAAGAGGGTGGTTCTTAAGTGTTCTCACAAACTCACACACACACACACACACACACACACACACACACACACACAGACAGAGACTACCCCAAATATGTGAGGTTATGGATGTGTTAATTAACTTGATTGTGGGAATCATTTCACAATGTATATATATGTCAAAATCTGCACATTGTACACCTTAAATACACACAATTTTATTTGTCAATTATGCCTCAATAAAGTTGGAAAAAAGCCTCTATTATTTTTATTTTGCTACTCATATTCTGTTTTTGGGTCTTATAATTCAATCTATAGAAAAAACAAACATATTTAACACTTACTTATCTATCAGTATATAATGCCCAAATACTTTGAACTTTTTCAAGTACTGTCACCTTGTATATTTAAGTATTGAGTTGATATAATATGTTTATTAAATATTAATAATAGCATTAAAACAAAAGCAATTATTTTCTTACCTTAGGAAAGAAGTATACTAACAAATTTGCATAGTGCCAAGAATGCTGTTCCCTAAATTCTTTGTGTCAGTGTAAAGAATGCTTAAACCCATTTTTGAATATAAAGTGGGGACTAGAGGAAGAAAAGACTAGTTACATTTTTACAAGGTAGTTTCATTTTAAGCTTATTTGAAATACTACAACTGTGTCTATTCAAATTAAAAAAAAAAAAACAACTTCCAAACTAAGTTTTAGCTTTGCCTACTGTTTGGAATCATCCATGTCCCTGCTCTTCCTGTTCATTTGGCTATTGGAGACATGTATGATCTCTTTTTCCATTTTTTTTGGTCTTCTTAATTGGTTTAAATAAGCGAGTCCTGTGTCACTAGGTCTCAAAATTAAGAAATATAGTTCAAATTCATTCAGATCTAATTTATTTAGAATTTGTGATGATGTAGTTTAACACAGACTTGAGTTTACTTTGCACAGATTCTGAGAAAATGGTTGCTGAGTAAATTGTTAGCCTTAATGGCATTGCAAAGAGAGTCATATTTCCAGGATAGGACACGGAAGTTAAGAAACTGTCTCAAAGTCATGTAGTAATTAATGGTAGAGACAGGACTACAGCTCAGGACTCCTAATTCCCATCCAGAGGCAACTTATGAGAAGAAACTCTTTTCAGGCAGTTTAGAAATTCCACTTGTATATTGAACTTGAAGAAATCTTACAGTTTTTCAGATTCATCTACACTTTACTGTGTGTGCATGCTCTCTCCACCCACTCCTATATAACAAGATGTGACTATCTCACCCAATTTGGAGATACAAATTTCTAACTAAATGAAGTTTGGGAGTAATTGAGAGAGTGAGAAGACCTTTAAAGAACTGTAGTATCATTGTTAAGCAACTCAAAATTAAATTTAGTCATGGGGTAAACTGATATGAGGAATGTGTCTAGTGCTGTCTGAGGAAATGGAAAAACAAGAAAAGGGTTTATGTAAAGGATAAATAAGGAGCTATGGAAGTGTTCACCTCTTTGGACATAAACTGGCCCACAGGATGTTAAAAGAAATCAGTTTAACTCCAAGTTTGTGTACGTGGTAGGGAACTGGTTGGTTATCCAATATGGACTTTAAAGGAACAAACAAGAAAGGAAACGATTTATGTCTGTCTTTTGAGTAACACAGAGGAAATGATTGGTGATGTAGACATAAGGGACTACTTAGTGGAATGATAGCCATCATAATTCAGTTAGATTGTAATTGGGAATCAAGTGAGACCCAGAAAAGTAAAACTTCAGATGATGATTACCAAATTAAAGTAGAGAAAACAGTACAAAGAAATGCAATACTTAGATATAAAATCAAGGAAGAAGGCTCGGGAGGACAAAATTGAAAATACAAAAAGAAATGGCCACCAAAAATATTCGTTATTTTTGTCTTTCAAATTTTAAAGTGTCTAAGTCACATATTATAATCCAGGGAAAGAAAAGGAAAACGTGTGAGTAATAAAATATAAAATGCAGATGAGGACCAAGAAAGATTACAGAATGAGGCTAAATCAGTATAAAATGATAACAAAAGCTACACCAGCAAAAGTAAATATCATTGCACACGAAGCTAACATAAATAAAGTAAAACTTTTTTCAGGATTCTAACATACAAAATTTCAGAGGTAATTTCAACTAGCCCTAGAAAAATGGCAAGGAAAAGCCATGGGTAAAAGAGGTAGCTACAACTTATATGAGGTACTTAGAATAGTCAAATTCATAGAGTCAGAAAGTACACTGGTAGATGCCAGGGGCTGGGGGGGTGGCAGAGGAATGGGGGGTTAGTGTTTAATGGGGACAGAGTTTCAGTTTAGAAAGGTGAAAAATTCGGGAGATGGATGATGGTGAGAGTTGCACAACAATGTGAATGTACCTAATGCCACTGAACTGTACAGTTAACTATGGTTAAAATAGTATGTTTTATATTATGTGACTTTTACCACAATAAAAAAAAAATTAAAAAAAGAGAAGTGGTAGGTACATTGTTAAAATAGGAAAAGAATTTTTAAGTTGAATTGACAGGAAATATAGCTTAACCTGCCCTCTTAGCTTTGAGGATACAAGTAGTTATTCTACCTAGGGGTAGGATAAAGACCAGGGTTTATTTGAGCTTTATGGAGATTCTGTGTAGAGCATCACATTTAAATTAACCTGTTGCTGAGTTGGAGGACTGTGCAACACTTGGCACAAGGAAGTGGTGCTTTCCTTTGGCAGAACTGACATAGTGGAGAAAGTGCTGGCTTTGGAGTCAGTAGACAGGGTCCAGGAGTCCAGGTCTGCCACTTAGAAATGGTATGAATTTAGACAAATCATATTAATTATGGGGTTTAGTTTCTTCAAGGTTTTTGGTTAGATAAGACCATTTCTCCATTCCTTTTAAATTTAAGTTGATGGAAAAAGAACATATAAAAATAAAACACAAACTGCCCTTTCTCCTCTTCCTGGATCTGTACAACAGAAGTCAGGGGCTTAGCAAAGGGAAGTCTCCTGATTTCTCTTTTTTTCCCTTGACCTCTGATCCTAGTATTGACTCCAAGGCTAAATGCCAGGTGGGGAATTTCATAACAATTTGAAGGAATATTTTGTGAGATTCTGAGAGTCTTGCAATTCTGTTGAATCCTTCCTTAGAGATACGGCTGGGAAGCTTAGGTACCAATGTGATTTATGCACAATAATTATATTCACTCATTCATTCAGCAGAGATCTTTTTAGAGCCTACTATATGCTAGGTGTGTGCTAGAGTGTGTAGATACCAAGTAATAAAGCATCACTCTTGCTCTTGAAGAACTCATTATAATGAATTGAATATCATGTACTGCATTAGTGGAAATAAATATGATATTGTTGAACAGCAACTTGGATGTTTTTATGAAGGACATTAAAAAATTAGTTACTTGACATCAGCGTACTTGTTTTTCAATAACCACCACTTGCTGCATCTTTATGAATTTAATATGGCTTTTCATCAACTTTAAGATATCACTAGTTATTAGACACATCACCAGTGTAACAACTACTTTGTGGGGTAAAGAATAAACTGCCACATTTATATACACATTGATTTTCAGACATGTCTCAGTTTCTGAACTCTTAAAATATGAAAGAAATGTGATTTATAATTCAAGAAATAGAATGGGCCAACAAGTAATAAAATAGTTAACTCCTGTTTACTATTTTGGAGATGAATAGGGCCCCAGATAACAAAAGAATAGCAAATTATCCTAAACCAGAAATAATAAATAATGCATTCTTCCACCTACAGTAGTGTAAAAAGGTATTTGACAATCATGATATATGCAGCCTCCCAAACAAATTACAAAACATTTGCAGAGATCTCATTTGTGAAGAGCTAGAAAGCAATGCAGCTTCCCCATGTCCACCTGTATAATTTATCACAGATACACATGCCCCACTGAATAGGCCAAAAGGTTATTGAACAGGCCAAGCTGAATTACCCCCCTTTCTACTCTAAATGAGAACTCAGATTTCTGAGAGTAGAAAGGGGAAGTATGGTGGGAGAAGATAGAACAAATATTGTTTCTTTTTAATGTATTATCTACACATTAAAGATAATCGCAAGTCATAGGTGTAAGTAATTGAACTGAAGATGGTGGCAAGCTGCATAAGCAGCTGCAACTGTAAACAAGTCATGGAAGTACATTTCTAAGCAGTTGCTTTGGAAATATTCACATCACTCCATGTACAGGTTGGTTAGGTGTATTTGTTTTTTGTTTTTGTGTGTGTGTTTTACATAAATCACATTTCTTGCTCCTCTAAGAATATAGCATGCATGCAGTTACACATATTACCTATCATGGGACTAAAGTGCATGCTCATACAAGTTTTAAAACATAATAATTTCTTGAAAAACTAGGTTTCAAGTGATAGGTGCAGTAGGCTTTGGGCCAAGTAGATGTAGAGATGGATCTTGGTGCCAAACCTGATTTGGATAACAGATTGTCTAGAGAAATTGCTGCCAAAAATATTTATAGTAGGTCAGAATTTCTACCTGTATAAACTTAAGGAAAAATTTTCTATATCAGGTATATTGTGTCATATGACTAAAATCATCTTGAAATAAGCCAACAAACTATTTGTTTTAAAATATGTACATACTTAACATATTTTAACTTAATTAAAAGCCTGTGGACTAAAATTATACTGTATCTGATTTTGTAGGATTTTTCTTGTATAAATCATTCATCCATTCATTCAGCTAAAATTTATGAAACATGGCAGGAAATAAGTGAGTAAAAATAATAAAGTATTATAATGGGTCTCTTATTGTTATAAGCACATTAGTGCAAAGGGCTCTCCTGACTCAGCCTAGGGGAAGAGGTGCAGGGCAAGCTCCGCAGAGGGGTGAGAACCATATAGCTTGATCTGGCAGTGCATGATCAGATTAGAATGTGAAATTCTTTCAGGGAGGGTATAGCTTCAGCAGATTCCCAAAGCAGCTAGCTGGTCCACGAACTGTTCGTTACAAGTCCCCCAAAAGATGAGCTTGCGCCAGCATTCAGAGCAATGCTTTGCTTCCTTCATTGAGCAAGAATGGCTACCCCAAAAAAGCCAGCTGAACTGAGCAGTATGCTTAGTGACTTTCTGGTGCAAGCTCATTATCTCCTTGTGGACAAGAAACAATTTGCAGACTGTCACCAGACTGGAGGCCACAATTTGAGTACCATTTGAGTAAGAAATACACTGGAAAATGGAAAGACTGGCTTCAGGGATTTAAGTGGGAGGTCATTGAATAGACTGAATTGGTGGGGTAGTATCAGGAGGAATGGGAAGAATGGAACTAATTCCTGAAATATTTAGGGGACAAATATACAGAACTTGGGGAATAATTGGAAAAGGGGTTGAGGGTAATCTAGATAATGGTTGAGTATTTCAAAATTTCTGGCGTAGGCAACTGGTATTCATCAACATGGGTATACATGAAAACAATTTGGTGGCAAGATGATGGGTTCAGTTCTAAACATGCTGTGTATGAGATAAATGACTGGAAAACCCAGTAGATATTTGGAAATATGCATCAAGATCTCAAGCAAAAGGTCTTGACTGATAGATTTAAAAGCCAATTAATAGTATTAATAGTAAGTGAAGTCTTAGTTGTATATGAGATTACCCAGGGAGAATAAAAAAAGTCAAAAGAGAAAAGAAGCCAGGATTGTATTTGGGGGACAACGCTGATGGGTAGTCTGAAGAGGAAGAATCTTCAAGGACCAAGAAGAAGGAATGAAAAAGGTTAGAGAAAAATTAGGAGAGTGTTATTGGAGCCAGTGCTAGAAAGAGTTTCAAGAAGGAGAGAGCAACACAGTCAAACTCTTCAGGTAATGATTGCAAAGGTCATTGGCTTTGAGAATTGTTCATTTATTCAACAGATATTTACTGAGTACCCATTTGAAATGTGCTAGATGCTAGAGATTCAATAATGAAGAACAAAAGATGGACCTGTTCTTTCATGGAATTTAGAGTCTTGTGGGGGAGAGAGACATTAATCAAAGAACTACTAAAATAAATGTGAAATCATGACTCATACGTTTAAATTTTTTTAATAGTTTACTTGAGCAAAAATTGATTTGAATTGGGCAGCATGAAACCAGAAGTGGTTAGGAGCACTCCACCAACAGGAGCTGTGAAAGAGGATTTTATAGAGAAAAGGAAGATGCAAAGTAAGGCAATTATTGATTGGTTAAAGCTTAAAGTCAGGTTGGCTGTCTGTGATTGTTTGCCCTTAGTGTTATGATTTCATAACCTTGAGGCATTTACAGGCTTAGAATTTGTTTTGCTTACGTAGGCTGTCATGACATTAGAGCCACATCAATCTAATGACCTCCTGGTTGAATTAATTTAACAATTCCTCCCTTTTGGTCATCCTCTCATATGTGAGAGATTGGCCAAAAATTTGGTATTAGTGTCACTGTCAGTCACCATCAGAGTTAAATTGCTCGTCTCATTGTGAAACTCATAGGTTATGATGTCAGATACCTTGAAGAATTATTTTTGCTGTTCATTTTGTTGCTCACTTTGTTTCTGTTTCTCCAAGTACAGTGAGACCATCTGATGTACTGCTGATGCCTGTGGCATTTAAGACCACTGAGAAAACACAGTGATTCAGGGAGACTACAATGATAACTATTAGGAAGATAATACCAAAAGGCTGAAGTATACTTCTTAGCCAGGACTGCTGTGAACCAAACCGGTTGATATCAAATAAATCAAAGAATGTACCCAAAGGGGCATCAACCTGTTTTAGCCACGTAGCTTGTTTGTTGATTTCTTGTATTTGCTGCAATACCAGAAATGTTGATCCAGGTACAGCAGGAGGTATTGCTATTGCACAGACTCCTTCTTGTTCAGCCAATAAGTAATCTAAAGCAATTCTATTATCTAAAACCACCTTTGTAAGAAAATGAGGGACTTTTGTTGTGTAGCTATAGCCTAAGCAGTAGATTCAGCTATAGTTGCCAGTATTAGGGAACATTGTCTTTCCATGTATTAACAAAGATAAAAGGCGAGAAGAATAAAGGTTTCATAGTGGAGATGAAGATCTTGATCTGCGATCTTGAAACAGCTGTCTACCACAAGATGGCATCTGATTTTGGGGAGGAACTTCCCCAATCAGTTTTAATTTTAGATCTCCAGCTGGTGTGCAATTCCAGGAGTCTGGATGAGCCTTTTGCAGTTGGGGGATGTGGACCCAAAGTTCAAGTCTGAGTAGTGAGGAAGACTTGGTGTGGTTCCTTCCAACGGGGTTCATGGGAAATCTTTGTTCTTAGTGATATCAAATCAGAAGGGTGGGAGAACATTGGAAACGTTAGTTTGGAGAGTTTTCGCCAGATATTTGAGGAAACTAGAAGAATTCAGGATCCAGTCTGGTTTACAGTTATGTAATAAAACCTCACAGACAATGAACAGGACAAAAATCTGATATCCATATGTTGTGTTATAATTTTCTACTGAACATAATTTTTTCCTCTGTAATCACCCACATTGTCTTTCTTTTTCTTTTAATTGGAGTATAATTGCTTCACAATGTTGTGTTAGTTTCTGCTGCACAGTGAAATGAATCAGCCATATGCATACACACATCACCTCCGTCTTGGACCTCCCTCCCCCCACCATCCCACCCAACTAGGTCATCTCAGAGCACGGAGCTGAGCTCCCTGTGCTGTACAGCAGGTTCCCACTAGCTATCTATTTTACACATGGTGGTGTATTTATGTCAAACCTTATCTCTCAATTCATCCCACACTCCCCTTCCACCCCCTCCCCCGTGTTCACATGTCCATTCTCTACATTTGCCTTTCTATTCCTGCCTTGCAAATAGGTTCATCTGTACCATTTTTCTAGATTCCACATATATGCGTTAATATATGATATTTGTTTTTCTCTTTCTGACTTACTTCACTGTGTATGACAGACTCTAGGTCCATCTACATCTCTACAAATGACCCAATTTCATTTCTTTTTATGGCTGAGTAATATTCCATTATATATATGTACCACATCTTCTTTATCCATTCATCTGTCAATGGACATTTAGATTGTTTCCATGTCCTGGCTATTGTAAATAGTGCTGCAATGGACACTGGGGTACATGTGTCTTTTTGAATTATGTTTTTCTCAGGGTATATGCCCAGTGGTGGGATTGCTGGCTCATATTGTAGGTCTGCTTTTAGTTTTTTAAGGAAGGAAACCATAAACAAGATGAAAAGACAACCCACAGAATGGGAGAAAATATTTGCAAATGAAGCAACAGACAAAGGATTAATCTCCAAAATATACAAACAGCTCATGCAGCTCAATATCAAAAAAGTAAACAGCCCTCATTGTCTTTCAAAGATAATCACAGTTAGTCAAATTTCTTTGCAAAATACGTCTAGTCTCTTTAAGTGGCCTGATTATTTACATAAGTATCCAAGAATAATGATTGACCATACAGGGTTTTTAAAAACTTGCTTTGCTGAAAATTTTCATAAAGAATCTTTAAGTTGGACTTTTAAAAGCCTTCCTAGGCTAAGAAACCAAGCCAAGAACTCACCATCAGACTTCAGCTGGAATACCTGTATTTGGGGGGTGAATTCCTCTCTTCTTGAGGTCTCCTAGGATATCCTGAGGTTCCTGGGCCTGCCAGGAAATGACCTTTCTTACTTACTTAGTAAGGCTGCTAGGAACCCTGAAATTGAGGTACCAGGCTGGTTTTTCCAAGGGGCTTTTATTGGCTCCATAAAGTCAACTTTACTTCCTTAAAACTGTCTAGTCATATCTGATTTTATGTATAATTTCAAATATGACAGTCAAAGCCTTGGTAATATAACCAATGTTTCCAACTGTGTCCTATTATAAGGAGAAGAGATTCTTACTGAACTTATAAAATTGCTATATTGCCATGCAAATAAGAATACTCAATAAGTTTCTGAATTCTGGAGGGATCAAGTAGGGAGAAAATGTATGTTTCAATTCTGTTTAGAGATATATTTTATAAAATTAGTGTAAGTCATAGATAGTTTAAGAGAAAAGAGAAGAAGTTTTCCTTAAATCTGGAAAAATAAAACATTAAGGAACCAACAGTGTTTCAGAGAAAAAATTGTAAAAAAAATTATAATTATCATCATTATTTCAATCCCATATTATTAATTCTTGTTCTGCTTGAATCCAGTTTTCCCATTAGTTCTGGGAATTCTTACCCAGTTCAGTTTTATGATATTAAGCTTATCAGAAACCTATATTCTAGAGTACTTGTCACAGTCCTTTCCATGAATCTCTCTAAAGATGAATCACCTTTGCAAAAGCATCAGAGTAAAACAGTAACTGTCTGTAAATGACAAAAAGACTTAAAAAAATGACCATAGTTGAAAATCTGATGAGAATTCATTGATAAGGAAATGGTTATTTCTATGACATACAATAATTTAGGATAATAATTGGACAAGGGGAGTATTGACAAATTTCTAGAAACTTCATAAACAATTTCTGGAATACAATAAATCCCCTACATATGAACTTCAAGTTGCAAACTTTCAAATATGTGAACGTGCATTCACATGTCCAACATGTAAGTTAGTTCACGTGTCTGGCGTACATTGTCATGTGCGTGCATCCTCTACAAGTGGTTGTGCTTTTGTGTACTTTATTGTACAGTACTGTATAGAGTACAGTAGTACAGTATCTTTATTTCAAGCCCAGGATCTCCAGAAGCAAGCGTAAAAGCAGTGGTGATGTAGCTGGTACTGCTAAGAAGCGCCAAGCAATAATGATGGAGACAAAAGTGAAAATAATTGAGAAAGTGGAGTGAGGCAAAAAGACGGTAGATGTTGCTCATTCTTATAACATGAATCATTCAACCATCAGCACAATTCTAAAGAAAAAGGACAGGATCATGGAACATGTGAAGTCTGCTGTGCTGATGATGTGGATAGTAGTATTGAAGAAGCATGGAAAAGTGATGGAGGAGATGGAGAAACTTCTCAGTGTGTGGATGCAGGATCAGCATCAGCTTTGAGTTCCTCTCAGCTTAATGCTGATTCAAGAGAAAGTTAAAAGCCTTTATGAAGACTTGAAGAAGTAACATGGTGAAGAATCAGAGGGTGCATCTTTTAATGCCAGCCATGGCTGATTTCATCAGTTCAAGGCTAGAGTCAACCTTCACAACATAAAAGTAAGGGGTGAGGCAGCGAGTGCAGATACGGTAGCTGCCCGGGAATTTCCTGAAACACTTTGAGAAATTACTGATGAAGGCGTGTATTTACCTGAGCTGGTTTTTAATGTGGATGAGACAGGACTGTACTGGAAGAGGATGCCAGACAGAAGTTACATCAGTAAGGAGGAAAAGTTGATGCCAGGCTATAAAGCAGCAAAGAATAGTCTAACTCTGTTTGGTGGCAATGCTTCCAGTGATATGAAGCTGAAGCCTCACTTAGTTTATTATTCAGAGAACCCAAGAGCCCTTAAAAACATAGCCAAGGGCTCACTCTTGTTTTGTGGAAGAGTAACCCCAAAGCCTGGGTTACACAGACAATTTTCCAGGACTGTTTTTTCCACCACTTTATTCCAGAGGTAGAGAAATATTGCTTGGAGAAGGATGTCCCATTCAACATTTTTTTGCTGCTCGAAAGTGCTCTGGGCCACCCCCCATTCACCCATTCATGGATAACTTTCATCCCAACATCAAAGTATTGCATCTGCTACCGAATATACATAGCTCATCCAACTTATGGACCAGGGAGTCATAGCAACTTCCAAGAAATATTATTTACGTCACACTTTTCATCAGACAGTAAAGGTGAGTGATGAATCAGGAACAACCTTATGACAATTTTGGAAGAATTATAACATCTACAAGACCATAAAAAACATTGACTTTGCTTGGCATGAGGTTACGGCCGTCACCATGAATGGGGTTTGGAAGAACCTTTGCCTGCAGTTTGTTCACGATTTTTATGGATTTGAGGAGGTGGATGAGGAGTCCAAAGAGGTTCTCAGCAACTTTGTGACCCTCAGTAAGAAGCTGGAACTAGATCTGCAAGAGGACGACTTCATTGAACTCCTTGCTCTGCAACACGAGGAACTTACTAATGAAGACCTGATGGAATTGGAGGCCAAGAGAAAGGATGAAGAGACACAAGAGGAAGAAGAAGTAACTGAAGAACCAAAGAGATTCACAATGCAGGAAATGGCAAGGGAATTTTCTTTATTTGAGGGGGCACTGTTTTGAGACACAGAATCCAAACGTAGAACAGTACGCAAAGGTTGCAGCAGCCATTCAGAATGCAATCCAGTGCTTCCGTGTCATCTATGACAAGAAAAGAAGAGCCACTACCCAGACATAACTGGATCACTTTTTCAAGAGGGTAGATAGAATTGAATCCAGCAAGGAGACAGAAACTATGCCATTGATGTCAGGCATGAGTGAAATTGCAGCTTGCCCTCCAATTCCTATTGCTGACGATACTTCAGCTCTACCATCTCCCACCTCCTCTCCCTCCTCCAGTCAGTACCTCTTCTTGCCTGTTCACCCAATGCCAGCTCCTGTATGCCAGCTGTTGTACTGTATTACTATACTTTTCAAGGTACTGTACTGTAAGATTAAAAATGTTTCATTTATGTTTTGTTTGTTTATGTATTATTTGTGTGAAAAGTATTATAAACCTATTACAGTGCAGTACTAGATAGCCAATTGTGTTAGTTGGGTACCTAGGTTAACTTTGTTGGACTTCCAAATGTGCTCTTGGAATGGGAGTCGTTCGTAAGTAGGGTACTTACTGTATCTATATTAGGTACATATATCCATACACGTAACCTAAGAAGGTTTATCATCACTTCTTATTTGACAGTGCTTCCCAAGTAATTTAACATACAAAATTAATTAGTTTAACATCTCTTTTTTACAAGGTGATAGACAAATCCTTTGAGATTTTCCAGGGGCCCTCTGGGAAATCTCAGTTACTTTGAGATCAAAATGACTACATTTAGAATTTGACTTTGGGAAGTTGTCAAAATGTTTGAACATTTGACTAAATAGGATGTCAGATCATTATGAATATACCTAATTGTTTAACCAAAGTAACAGTAGAAGACTTTAAAGTCAAACAAAGAAGGTTACATAGTTGTGAGCAAAACTTACCTCTTTTAGTATTGAGAAGACTAGATTTTCTTAAGTAATCAAAGACTTGACAAAGACAATGTGAAGCACAGTAAATTATTTTGGTAAGACACAAAATCTTTGCTTTCCAGGTATATTACCCAAAAGGTTAAAAAATGCCTTTCACAGTCTCTTATCAAGAGCAGACCAATAGTCCAAAATGACTTTGTCCTTTTAACAGAGAGAGAGAAAACCAAATTCTAATTTTGTACCAGTGTATTTTTGATATTAAAACTCATTCTTTAAAACTTAAATAAATTCATTCCAATTTTAGTCTGCTTGACCACAGATGAATTCTTTTTCCTAGATTCCTTTTCCATATACCTTCTGAAACTTCAAAAATATCCATTCTTTTGTCCTATGTTTTTTCCTCTTTCTCATTCTGGAATAACTGATCATTCTACTTTCCTTACCTACATTTCATACACAGTTGTTTCCTTTCACCCTTATTATTTCTAAGCAGTTTTAATTACATATATAGATTAGAATTCCTAACCCTTAGAATCTTTTATTCCTAGTGAAAACTAAGAAGTAAGCAAAGGTGGACAGTCTGTTTCACTAGCATTCTGTGGGTTGGCAAATTTATAAATATATTTCACAATTTCTGGAAGTATATTCTTCCTTGTAGTTAAATTTTTAATGTGGCACAAAACATTTACTAATAGACCAAATAGAAAGCCAAAAGTAGAAAAACCTATTTTTAATAATTAATGTTTTAGTATTTTATCTTATTTGGAAATGATCTGAATATTCAGTGAATATTGAATATTCATGTAGTTTATCTCAGTGTAACTTTAAGGTTTCAAAGTACCAAAAAGATTTTGGAAAATTTTAAAGTAAACATAACATAAAGCATAATTATTGTTGAAAAATTTATTTATAAACTTTTTATCTTATATCTATTTACTTCACTTGTTCTTAACAATTATGTTTAGATTACTGTAAAAATTTCACAAGACATTAAACAGCTATCAATCATTTTAAGTTTTCATTCATGCTGACAAATTCTGTGACAGAGGTGACATGAGCTTATTTGACTGTTAGTAAACCTTGGTAGAATAAAGTATTACATTTAATGCCACTGACTCTAAAGACATGCCTGTTTTAATTACACTAAGAAACTTAAACTAGTGTTTAGTTACTGAATATTATCCTAAATCACAGAACTTGAAAAACATTTGGGTTAGTTCCCATATTTGAGAGTATACTCAATTTATACAAATGCTTGTTTGTCTTTAAGCCAATTAAATAGAACTCTTTACAAATTAATTTTGGCAATACCAAAATTAATATAGCATATGTAGCTGCAAATATGGTACAACACACATTTCTGCCCAGCCATATTTTTTGGGCCCCCAAACTGATAGTTGCCAAGCCAAGTTCTCAGGATACAAAACAAGACAAACAGGGAGGCAATAGCTGTCCCTGGGAGAGGAAGGATTGCTAATCAATGTTTTTTCCTACCAGTCTGAATTTGGAAAGGAAGGGACAATGTGAAATTTTACCTTCCTTTTTTGACCAGGCACCACAGATAGACATCTGGGAAAGCTGACTTTGGTAAGTATTCTTACCTTCTTCTGGCTTCTGCCAATTTTCCCAGGATTCCATCTGTAGGCTCTGGAGTGAGTGGGTTTGTCTCAGGAGGTCTCATTATGGTCACCAGAAACTGTAGGGGAGGAAAAATAATTTTCCCTCTACCCTTGATGGTAAGTGCTTGGCTGAGACCCCTTTTTCTGTAGGCTACCTCATAAATAGATAAGCTTATCTAGGTTAAAAGTTCTCCACTGTTATTCGATTATCTTTGATAAGGTTAACCTACTTGTTCAGCTTTAAAACAAAATTTTATTCACCTGTGGCCTCACACTGGATCCAGTCCAGCTTAAGTCAGACCCAGGCTGATCCTGGACTCAGACTGGTTTTATAAGCTGGACCCAGTCAGACTCAGGCTGATTCTGGACCAATCTGGAAAAAGAAATGCTCAGATAAAGTCTAAAAGCTCATAACACAAAAGCTGTGGAGCTAGGTTCCAGGATCCAAGAGGGACTTACCCACAACCTCCAGAGGGAGCAAGAAAACAGTGAGGTCAAGGGGCTCCACAGATACCTATGTTTGGTTGCTGGTTGCTCCTGGTGGCTGTTGGTGGCGGGGAGGGGGAGGGGTCTCCTTTGGTTTCTCCTTCTAATACCAGAACTGTTAAAAGATAAACTGAGGCATATTAAAAAAGACTGAGTTTATTTGAGCAAAAATTGATGTGGATCTAGGAGTGCCAAACCAGAAGTGGTTTGGAGTGCTCCCACTCTGATAACTTCTATGAAGCAAGATATATGGTGACTCTAATAAGAATAGATTCAGTGAAGAGGTAAAGAGAAAATTCAGATCAGTTAGTCCCTTCATTTCTCTCTAGTTTTTTTATTTTTTGATAACTTCATTCCCAATTTTCTCTCAAGGATTTAAATTCCTTTATAAACAGAAATCTATAGCTTTTACTAGAAAAATAATGTTTTAACAAAAAGATCAGCCTCCTAAGATATCTTGAGTCTGTGATTCACCGTTTAGTCAAGCAAACTTGGGATAACTGAGTCTTAAAGTTTTGTTTATGGTTTTCATAGGGATTGATACAAATAATGCATTTGTAAGATAAATAGAACAGAACAAGTGTTGATAGTTATTATTTTTGGAAGGTATTATTTTTGGAATTTATTATTTCCATGGGGTGTATGGGAATTTCACTGGATTTGGGTGTTAGGCTGAATTATTTTGTTTTTGGTTCTATCACTAATGATACAAATTTCTGTAGTTTTTAAATTTCTTTTGCTCTTAATTTACTCTCTGAAATGGGAATAATAATACTTACCTAGTAAACATGTAGAAAGTAGGAAAATGTTTGATGATGCATCAAATATGGATTGGTAAATCATACGCCAGCATTAGCTTTTTCAGATTCTGGGTTCATAATTTGTAGGTGGTTGTTTCGGTTTAAAGAATGACGGATAAGAGTTTGCACACCTTGCAGTGGACTTAAACTATCTAGGAAGGTAGCAGTTAAGGATCAAATACTTGCTCACCTTTCCAGTCTTGTTCTGGGCAATTTCTGTAGTAGTTCCCTGGTTCCAGCTATAAGCAACTAGTTGTATTTTTCTTAATATTGCACCTGTGCTTCTGAGTGTGCTGTATATTCTGTGCAAAATGACTTTCCCTCTTTATTGCCCTGAATAACGCCTACTCATTCTTTACATTAAATTTAAAAGTCACTTCCTCAAGGTAGAATTAGGTGTGCCCCCTCACAGCATTTACCATGTTGATATGAATTGTTGGTACCATTATCTCCTATACACAGGTGGTAACAAATGCCTATTGTTTTAATGATTGTTTCATATTTAAACTGACCTCATCAGTAAGGTATGAAGGAGAAATGGTTTCTGTTTTGACTTTTCTATTTAAAATATGTCTGAGTTCTTATAATTATGAAATGTTATCAATTTACATTACATAAGGAGCTTGCCAGTCTTGACTTTCTGACCTTTGGAAAATTTGGCACTTTCCATTTATTTAAGCAGACAAAGGGTCAGTCCTACCCTTTAGGGGTGAGCTTATTCCACAGTGGAGGAAATACCATTTATATTGAGAACTGCATGGCTTGTTGGATACTTGGCTGGAATCATAAAAAAGGAGAATTCCTTAAGTGTCATTAAGCCCTGTAACTCTCTGTTATTGTTATCATCAGGTTTTCTGCCGAATGAGGAGATAACATTTGTATAGAAACATAAGGAAAAGGGACTCTTGACCAGGGGCCATCTGGAAATAAATAAGCAGACTTTGTTACATGATTACAGTGGTGTAATGTCCTGTTTCTGCTCTGCAAGAAAATCTGAGTTGGATTTCCTGATGATGGCATGTGGCAGGGAGGATCCTACTGCAAATCTCTGCCCTGCATGGCTGTGTCCAGAGTGGGCAATGTGAAGTGCAAAAAGAACATGGAGTTCAGCATCAGAGTTCGAATTCTGGGAGTTTGAATTCTCATTCAGCCTGTAACAAAATATATGACTTGACTTTCTCAACCTCAGTTTCCTTATTTTAAAATGAGGTCATTGATATCTGCTTCACTGGTTTGGGGTCAGGATTTAAACACAATTATTTTACACAAATAAAGTGGTATGCAAGTGAAATAATTTTAATAGGGATCTCTTGAAAATGCAATCATTTTAAGCTAAAGAAATTAATTTCTTCTGGTGAAATATTGGATTTTATTCCAGTTGGTGATAGTGGAGGTGGCTATGTTTGAGCAGACAATGCTTTCTCTCTACATTAAATCATACTACATGAGCAACATGATATAGTCAATATAATGTTGTAGCAATGATGAGGATATAAGGGGTTGATTTGATTTATCATTAGAAGTATGCTATTTTTTCCTCTCTTCATTTTATAATTATTTTACTCCCCAAACTTTGACATTTACATATAAAGATTGGACAATAAGAAAAAATATACAAATGTATTTACATTATTATTTATAGCTTCTTTCATTGACTGTTTTTTGCCTTTGTGAAAAGATCAATTAATTTTAAAAAAGGACTAATGGATTTTTTTCAAGGAGTGGTAGTAGCTAGAAATATCAATGGCATGAACTGATTCTCTAATCTCATTCTGCCTGTTGCTTATCTCTCAGCAAGTGATTTGAATTGAGATAATAGAAGTATTGAGAGAAAGATAAGCAAGCAAAGTTAGCAGGTGAAAGAAGTTACAGATAGACAAGGATAGTTCCAACTAGACTTTAGCAGATGCAGGGAAAATCTTCCAAACATCTGGTAGTGAGTCTGGCAATGGGTATGGGGGTGGGTCACATGCAACCTGTGCCCTGGCAGCAGTTACCACAATGCATATGTAAATAAGCTTCAGAGAGCCAGTGATGGCCTGGGGTGGGATAGATTTATGGGGCTTTGCTCTTTGGCTTAAATCAGAAAGACTTTTTTTTCCCAATGCCTCATATCTGAAATGAGCGTGTAGCTGGAATCTCAGGTTTGGTAAGGTGCAAGCATAAAGAGGAAGGAGGAAGAGGGGGGTGGATGACCAAAATGAGCTGGAGGCAGATGGATTGCTTAAGGGCCTTGAGACATTTGAAAGGGTAAAATAGGAGGGAGGAGTAAAATGTGAGTTTGGAGGGCAGACTGGGATGGTGGTATGTTTGACAAACTATTTTGATGACAAAGTTCAGCTATAAGCTGAGCATATGGTTGATTTGGGTGGGACTGAACAAAAATTGCAGTGGATGAACTTTTTCTTTGCTGCTCTGTATTTCTTTTTCCCTGAATCTACATTTCTTTTTCTCCTTTCTTAACTGTCTTCTGGGCACAGCCCTATTGGTTAGGAAGAATTTATGTGGCAATTTCTTTTTGTGTCTCTCTTCCGAGAAATACTCACCAGTTAAATATATTAATTAGTAGAACGTATTGCTTAGATATTCGTTAGTTGCTTGTAATGGAGGTTGAAAACAACAAGGCTTTAAACAAGATAAAAATTTCCTTCTCTTTCTCGTAAAAGTCTGGGAAGGTATGGTAACTCTGCATACAGAGGCATCAGGGGTCTGTTTTTATCTATGTTGTTATTCCATTCTGAATGTTGCTCTCATTTGCTAAACACTTTGTCCACTTCCTGCCAGTGTGAAGAAGAAAAAAGAGGAAAATGAGGGCCTACTTTTTCCCCCTTTAAAGGCATGACCAGGAGGTTGCATTTTTATCCCATTGGTCCAGACTGGCTCATGTGGTTCCACTGGGATGCAAGGGAGACTGGAAAGAAGGTTTTTTTTTTTTTTTTTTTTTTTCCTGAGTGCCTGTCTTAGCACCATAGGCACTTATTTCTTACAGTTCTAGAGGCTGGGAAGTCCAAGATCAAGGTACTGGAAGATTTAGTTCCTGGTGAGAGCTTTCTTCCTGGTTTGCAGACAATTACCTTCTCCTGTATTCTCACAAAGTAGGGAAAGAGAGAGAAAGCTCTGGTTTCACTTCCTCTTCTTAGAAGGACACTAATCCTGTCATAAGGGCCCTGCCTTCATGACCTCATCTAAACTAATTACCTCCTAAATATCACATTTCCACATACCATTGCACTGGGGATTAGGGCTTCAATATATTAATTTTGGGGGACATAAACATTCAGGCCATAAATGATGCCTACTCTAGACTAAAAATTGGGAATTCTATTTCAATAGAAAGGGAGAAGAGATATTGAGTATAACTATCAGTTTCTGTAGCATTAGTTGAGAAGCCTAATGCTTAATGTAGGGTTTTTACAGAATTTTATTGAATTTAATTTCTAGAGTGGAGTAATATTCTAGGGTTTATTCCTTTATTCAACAAATATTTACTGAGTCTGTCAAGTACTGTACTAGGTATTGGAGATACATTGATGAGCAAAACACATTTTTTCCCTCACGTTCATGAAACTTGCATTTGTAGTGGGGGTGAGAGAAATCTATAAAATAACCACACATATAAATATGTGTTGCAAATGGTGGTAAGCGTTAAAGGAAAAAATACTGGGAAATTGTTTGAAGTTGCATAACAGGACAATTTACCCTCATCCAGCAGTTAGAAAAGAATTCCCTGGGTGAAATTTAAGCTGAGCTTCAAAGAATACAAACAGAGGGAAGAGCATTTTAGGCAAAGGAGACAGTGTATGCAAAGACCCTGAGGCAGAAAAGAGCATGGATTATTTGAGGAATATAAGGAGGAACATGACAACTGATGGAAAGAGAGATATGTGGTGAGGCTATAGACATAGAAAAAGGCTAGGTTAGGCGGAGGTGTGGAAGCTATGGTAAAAATGTTGATTTTTATCCTAAGAACAATGTGAAACCATTGTAACGTCTAGCTGGAATTGACATAGTAAGATTTGCATTTGGGAAAGCCCGCTCTGGTGGCCTGGGGGAGAATGCATCCCAGTGGATAGAAAGACCAATTAGGAGGTTATTGGAGGGATCCAGGTGAGAGATAATGGCATCTTGGAATTAAGCAGTGGCCGTGGTGATGGAGAGAAGTGGTATGTATGCAAGAGATATTTAGGACATTAAAAAAAATCACATCTAGTGATACATTGGATACAGAAGATGTTGGAGAGTAGGAGTCAGATTTGACTTCTTGGTTTTTGGTTTAAGCAATTGGTTGAATGATGGTGCCATTCACTGACATTGGGGTCATTGGAAAAAGACTGTTTCAAGGGGAAGTACATGAGTTTGGATATGTTGAGCTTGAGGGCCTTTGAGATATTCACACAGATATCAAGAAAGCAGTTACATGGCCATGAGTTCAGAGAGTGGTTTAGCTGGAGATATAAGTATATTTGGACAATATTTAAAAAAATGAGAGGCAATTGAGACCCCTATGTTGTATGGTCCAGAGAAAGAAGAATGTCTAGGAAAGGACCTGGGGGAACTAGAACATTTAAAGGCTGATTAGGAAGTGGATGAAACAGCAAAAGCAACTGAAATAGAAAGTGAGCAGAGAGGTAGGGGGCAAACTAGGAGCCTATGGTGTTGAGGAAGGCAAAGTAAGTGTTTTGAGAAGAAAGCATTTGATGCTTGTGAGAAGTCTAATAAAACAAGGGTTGAACATGGATGAACTTGGAGGACATTACACTAAGTGAAATAAGTCAGGCAGAGAAAGACATATACTGTATGATCTTGCTTATATGTGGGATCTTAAAAAAGGAAAAAAAGTTGAATGTATAGAAGCAGAGTAGAGATATAGTTACCAGGGGCTGTGTGTGGGGGGGGTGGGGGGGGAAATGGGGTGAGGTTGGTTAAAGGGTACAAGTTTGCTGTTGCATAGGATGAGTAAGTCCAGAGATCTAATGTGTAGGTATGATGAGTGTACTTAATAATACCTTACTGAACACTAAGAATATACTAAGAGAGTAGATTTCAGGTGCACTGAGCGCACACAAAAAGTGGTAATTATGTGAGGAGATGATATGTTAATTAGCTTGATTGTAGTCATCATTTCTGTCTGCATATGTGTATCAGATCATCATGTTGCATACCTTAAATGTATACAATGAAAAAAAAAAAAAACCCAAGAACTGAAAATGTCCTTTAGCAAAAAGAATTGTTAGTGACATTAGGGAAGAGTCCTTTTTGCATGAAATCCACTGGATTGAGAAGTACCTTGAGGCTAGGAAGAGAGACAGCAAGTTGGTACTCTAGGAGCAAATTGGGTTGATCTTTTAGCTTTAGGTCATGGTATCACCTATATTTGTGTACCTTTGGTTCCCTGATCTCAAACTCACTTCCCTTTTCTCTCATTGGTACCCATTTGTGTGAATTTGACTTTCAGCATTTATTCCAATTTTTGTACTTTTAATGACCAATATGTTTATTCATGAAAAATATATTATTTTGAGTTTTTAAAAAAATTATCAAAATGCTGTTGTATTTTGCATATTTCTGTTTCTTGAATTTTTTTGCCCAACCACTCAACATTATATTTTTCAACTCTTTACATGTAGACTTAGTTTGGTTCTTTTCTTGGTGTATTATAGTCTATTTTGTGCATTACAGTCTATTTTATTTGCTTTTTTTTTTTTTTTAGAGATGGAACTTTAGGTGGTTCTCAAGACTTTGATATAAAAAATTATGATGTAGTAAACACTATTGTATGTGTTTATTGAATTAGAGAGTATGCACTCAGTTTCATAAGATGTTATTGAGTTACTTTGTAGAATGCCTGGCCAGGAGATAGGGATATCTCCTATAAGGAAATAGGGATCCAGCTGTGTGTGAGGATCCCTATTTCCTTATATGCTCTCCAAAATTTGATTCTGATATTTTGATTTGGGGCATTTAGTTTCTTTGATTTGTGGTGATATTATAATGGTGAATATCATGGAAGTAAATGACTAGATCTATATAGCAAAATTTAAGGGAAAAAGGAATATATGTGTGATTAATTCCCAAGTATTTTAAAACAAAATTATTAAATTCTGGCCAATTTTTCATGGTAACCTACATCTCTTTAAAAAAATTTTTTTTTATTAAAAATTTTTTTATTGGAGTATAGTTTTACAATGTTGTGTTATTTTCAGATGTACAGCAAAGTGAATCAGTTATACATATACATATATCCACTATTTTTCTTTTTAGATTCTTTTCCCATATTGGCCACTACAGAGTATTGAGTGGAGTTCCCTGTGCTATACAGCATGTTCTTGTTAGTTATCTATTTTATATATATTATGTCAGTCCCAATCTCCCAATTTATCCCCCCCCACCCCCCTTAGCCCCTGGTAACCATAAGTTTGTTTTCTACATCCGTGCCTCTACTTCTGTTTTGTAAATAAGTTCATCTGTACCCCCCTTTTTTTTAGATTCCACATAGGTGATATCATATGATCTTTGTCTTTCTGTGTCCGACTTACTTCACTCAGTATGACAATCTCTAGGTCCATTCATGTTGCTGCAAATGGCATTCTTTCTTTTTTATTGCTGAGTAACATTTCCTTATATGCTCTACAAAATTTGATTCTGATGTTTTGATTTGGGGCATTAATTTCTTTGATTTATGGTGATATTATAATGGTGAATATCATGGAAATAAATGATTAAATCTATATAGTGAAATTTAAGGAAAAAAGGAATATACATGTAATTAATTCCTAAGTATTTTATAAAAAATTTATTAAATTCTGGCCAATTTTCCATGGTAACCTACATCTCTTTTTGCTTGGATTACTGTTCCCCCTTATTTAGTTTATGTGCTTAAAGAATCTAAGAACTATATAAAATATTTATGGAGAAATTAATAAAAAACCTATTCTTTAGAACCTAAATAAAATGAGCAATTACAAGTTAATAGTAGACTTTATCAAACTGTACGAGTTATATCAAACTCTTAGTGAAAAGCTGCTCTTAGGAACTGTTTCCCAATTGTCTTTGTTTCAAGATTTTGAGTTGGCTGAGAAAACTTGATATTTCTGAGAGCACTTTGAAGTGACAATAAACGTGTCACAGTTCGCAGAAGTTTTAGAACTAAGAAAAATGAATAGGCAGATTATATTCTTTGTGTATCTTATATTTGTGTATCTTATATTTATTTTGCAGTAATACAAAATATTTAGTTGGTAATTGTATTGGCATTCATATAATTCTATAACTCCACCTTCCTCTCTTCCCAAATATGAATGGACATATTTCAAATCAAAGTACTTCAGTCCTGCTTAAAGTCCACATTATCTATCAGAAGGTTGTGGCAGTTTACCGGGTCAAATTCAGGTTTCCACTACAAACAAATTTTTTTCCTTTTCCATTATGGTTTATTACAGTCTGGCATGGTGGTACACCTGTAGTCCCAGCTACTCAGGAGGCTGAGGCAGGAGGATTGCTTGAGCCCAGTAGTTCTGGGCTGTAGTGCACTATGCCCACTGAGTGTCCGCCCTAAGTTCAGCATCATTATGGTGACCTCCCAGGAGCAGGGGACCACCAGGTTGCCTAAGGAGGGGTGAACCAGCTCATATCAGAAATGGGGCAGGTCAGAACTCCTGTGCTGATCCATTATTGTTTATTACAGGATATTAAATATAGTTCCCTGTGTTATACAGTAGGACCTTGTTGTTTATCTATTTTATATATAGTAGTTTGCATCTGCTAATCCCAAACTCCTAATTTATCTCTCCCCCTTCCCCTTTGGTAACTGTAAGTTTATTTTCTGTGTTTGTGAGTCTGTTCTGTTTTGTAACTAAGTTCCATTTGTGTCATATTTTAGATTCTGCATATAAGTGATATCATGTGGTGTTTGTCATTTTCTTTCTGACTTCCTTCAATTAGTATGATATTCTCTGTGTCCCTCCATGTTGCTGCAAATAGCATTATTTCATTCTTTTTTATGGCTGAGTAGTATTCCACTGTGTATATATACCACATCTTCTTTATCCATTCATCTTTTGATGGACATTTAGGTTGCTTCCATGTCTTAGCTATTGTAAATAGTGCTGCTATGAATAGTGGGGTGCATGTATCTTTTTTTTATGATAAAAAATATATTTTAAAAGAACAACAGTCAAGGTGGTACAAGTAAAGCAAAGACTAAGATGATGATTAAACCTAATTATTCCAGTAAATATGTTAAAAATTGAGTAAATATTTCAATTATCAAAGAAAAATTGTCAGAGTGAATTTTTTTTTTAGGGTGCATGTATCTTTTTGAATTATAATTTTCTCCAGATATATGCCTAGGAATGGGATTGCTGGATCATATGGCAATTCTATTTTTAGTTTTTTAAGGAATCTCCATACTGTTCTCCATAGTGGCTGCACCAATTTACATTCCCGCCAACAGTGTAGGAGTGTTCCCTTTTCTCCAGCTTTTGTTATTTGTAGACTTTTTAATCTCATGGCTATTCTGACAAGTGTGAGGTGGTACCTCATCAAACAGAATTTTAAAGGACTCTTCAAAAAGAAAATTTAGTCTTCAAGTGATTATTAAAAATAGCCAAACAAGCACATATAACTCATAGAGACAGCTCTAAATAACTCAAAAGACTGTGGGTTGCTTGGCCACCAATCTTTGTTTACTAGAGGTTTGGGATACTATGATAGCCTAAGGACTTGATGCATATCTCAGCTTTTTTTTTTTTTCTTCTTCTGACTTTTTGGTCTTGATTCTTACTTTTTATCCCATTAGTTGACTGAGGAAATAATTATCTTTTAGGTTCTTTTAACATCTAAGAAACAGAGACATGCTCAGATTACCTTACTTAATGGGGTTTATTGTAATAATACCCTGGGAAATAAGGATGCAAGAAACAGTTTTAACCACCAAACATTCAGGCCTCAAGGAGACCACAATGTACTTTAGGATACAGTTCTTAGTAGCTGTGTCACCCTGAGGCTCAGAAACCCCAGAAACCTATTGCTCCATATTCTACACATCACCATTAGGTTGACATTACTTGCTATTTCTGTATCTACTACTCCTGACATTTCTCCCTGCCACCCTCTTTGTAAACACTAAGTTCAAACCTCCCCACAAAAGGGTGGTATAGTTAATCACTATCCATTTTAGAGTGCTTTCCTAGCCCCCACAGTGGGCTGAGTTCTCACGGAGATTACCTCCCAGTCTTTTCACCAGCCTCTAAATGGCACCCTCTGGGTCAGCTGCTCATTCCTTGTCCAGACATTGAGACCAAGGTATCAGGATAACTTATTTGTGAGTATGTGGACATGGAAGAACTTGAAGATTTCCTTGAGGTAGTCAATATAATTAGAAGTACCTTACTCAACCAGACAAATAAAAATGACGTCTATTTTGTTAAACATATAGGAGAGACTTATACACTACACCTGCAGGCATTTCCATATCCGAGATGAATATTCTAAGGGTTTCCTTCAAAGCTAGTGTGGCCAACTTGTCTTGGATTTCTTGACTGTTTCTGGGTTTGAGCACTGAAAGTTCCTCATCCTGAAATTCCTCTGTCCCAGGCAAACTGGGAGGTTGGTCACCCTAAAGTCAAGTCCTTTTCCTTTTCTTTTTCCTTTACCTTCCTCTCTCTCTCCCTTTCTCCCTTCTTTCTTTCCTTCCTTCTTTTTCTTTCCTTCCTTCCTCCCTTCCTCCCTCCCTCCCTCCTTCCCTTCCTTCCTCCCTCCCTCCCTTCCTTCCTTCCTTCTTTCCTTCCTTCCACAAATATTTATTGAGTGCATGTTATATCAATATCTGTGCTGGGTGGTGCAGAAATAGTGGTGAATGGAACAGATGCATTTCATTTTATTTTTGAATTTATAGTCTGTGGTGGTAGACAGAACCTGACAGACAGAATGCAGTGTGATGAAAGGCAAATTGCAGGGTATCTTGGGAGGAATAATGGGACCTGGGGGCATCTCCATTTGGTTTAGTGGGTACTGAGGAAACAACTGAGAACAAAACAGACAAGTTCTCCCTCTCGTGGATTGCATTCAAATCTGTGTATGTGTGAGTGTGTGGGTGGGGTGTTTGGGGAAGACAATCAACAGGTAAAGTGAGTTTTCTGAGAAAATAGAACCAGATGATGAGATCGTGAATTGGCAAGAGGTCAGGTGGCAGGGAAATTCTCTTTTAGAAGGTGACATTTTGGCTGAGACTTGCATGGCAAGAAGGAGGTAGTCATCCATAGTATGGGAATGGAAAGGAGGCTAGTGTCACTGGGGTTAGAGTAATGAGTGTTAGGAGATAAGGCCAAAGAAACAGGCAGAATCCATGTCATTTAAGGTCTTGGGCTTTGTAGACCATGGTAAGGAATTTTATTTTAGGGGTGATAGGGTAGCCTTTATGTAACCTGATCTCAATTCCAGGAATAGTTCCCTTCTTGAATAAGAAAATTAAAGATTGAAGTAATGTCCACTATAATATTTAAGCTAGAGGGATTAGGAGGTTGGTAGTGTCATTCAAGGTCACAGAGAATTTAAGAAGTGATAATGTATGGAGAAAGAAATTGCTTCATATTCAAGACGTGAAGTTTAAGAGAGGCAGTGAAGAATAAAAATTGCTGGCTAATAATTTTACTTTAAGACTGGTCTTTAAACTAATATTTGGAAGCCATTGTGCACTTGTACCAGTGGTTGAAGAGACATGATCATATTTGTTTCCCAGAGCAGACAGTACAGAAAGAGGAAATCAAAGAACCTAGGATCATGTGAGAAGACAAGTCCAATTTTACTGTGTCAAATGTTTGTACTTTGTTTTTGAGACATTCATAATGGCAAAAATATCTTGAGCTAAGTAAATAAATGCCCAATAACAACAGTTCACTTACTAAAACAGATTTTCAACCCCTATATAGACTAACTATAAACAATCCTTGCCTTATGGAAGATGACTCGATTCTCAAACTTTTAAAGTAATGTTAATTGTCCATAGAAACACACACTCCAGTTTTGACTTGGGCACTTACACAAAGTGGATGACTAGGTAGCATTTCAGAATGGGAAAGTTTTGGATGAGGCATTAAAGAAAACATGCAGACTATGAATTTTATGGGAACATTGTAGACAGAAAACATGAGTCTAGTCTAGGTTAATTTGCTGCTTTTCTTTGAGCAGCCTATTTTTGGTAAAAAGTTATGTCTCTTAGCAAGAAAAAACAATTGGCGATATCTTCCATTTCATGTGCCCATGAATCAGAGGGACCCAGCTGATGCTCAGCTTATCCTTCAGAAGAAGACTGACAAGGAAACAAATGAAGGAGAAAAAGTGGTAAGGGAAGAAAGAGGAGGGATCAGGGAAGAGACAAAGAATACGGATCCAAGGGTATGCAAAACTCATCTAAGGTGGTCTTTACATGTTACTTTGAGAGGTAGGGTGAAGAGTAATGGACTAATTTTTGCCAGTATAAGCTAGGAAAGTTGCAGAAAGGAATAAGAGGAAACTCTCACCCATATAAGTTGGTGAACTTAATCAATAAACGGGTGTTTTCTGACTGCTCCACCAATCAGCCCTTCCCTTCATCTCTCTCCCTCTCCTCTGGCCTCCCTATTCCTTGAGACACAACAGTATTGAAATTAGGCCAATTAATAATCCTATAATGGCATCTAAGTGTTAAAGTGAAAGGAAGAGTTACATGTCTCTCATTTTAAATCAAAAGCTAGATATGATTAGGCTTACTGAGGAAGGCATGTCAAAAGCTGAGATAGGTCAAATGCTAGTCTCTTGCACCAAACAGTTAGCTAACTTGTGAATTCAAAGGAAAAGTTCTTGAAACTTAAATGTGCTATTACAGTGAACACATAAATGATAAGAAAGCAAAACAGTTTTACTGCTGATATGGAGAAAGTTTCAGTGGTCTGGATAGAAGATCAAACCAGCCACAACATTCCTTAAGCCAAAACCTAATCCAGAGCTAGGCCCTAACTCTCTTCAATACTATGAAAGCTGAGAGAGGTGAGGAAGCTGTAGAAGAAAAGTTTGAAGCTAGCAGAAGAAAGCTGAATGAAGTAGAATGAAATTGAAGGAAAGAAGCCATCTCTATAACATAAAAGTACAAGGTGCAGTAGGAAGTGCTGATGAAGACGCTGCAGCAAGTTATCCAGAAGATCTAGCTAAGATCATTAATGAAGGTGCCTACACTAAACAATGAACTTTCAGTGTAGACAAAACAGCCTTATATTGGAAGAAAATGCCATCTAAGACTTTCATAGCTAGAGAAGAGAAGTCAATGCCTGGCTTCAAAGCTTCAAAGGACAGGCTGACCCTCTTGTTAGGGGCTAATGCAGCTGGTGACTTTAAATTGAAGCCAATGCTCATTTACCATTCTGAAAATCCTAGGCCCTTAAAAATTATGCTAAATCTACTCTGCCTGTGCTCTATAAATGGAACTACAAAGCTTACCTGAGAGCCCATCTGTTTCCAACATGGTTTAAGAAATATTTTAAGCCCACTGTTGAGATGTACTGCTAAGAAAAAAAAGATTCCTTTCACAACATTAGTGCTCATTGACAATGCACCTGTTTACCCAAGAGCTCTGATGGAACTGTACAACAGATTAATATTTTCATGCCCGCTAATACAACATCCATTCTATAGCCCATAGATCAGTGAAAAATTTCAACTTTCATGATTCATGGAAAGTCAAAATATTACCATTAATAGGAGTTTGGAAGAAGCTGATTCCAACCCTCACAGATGACTTGGAAGGGTTCAAGACTTCAGCAGAAGAAGTATCTGCAGATGTGGTGAAAATTGCCAAAGAACTAGAATTAAAAGTGGAGCCTGAAGTGTGACTGAATTGCTGTAATATCATGATGAAACTTTAATGGATGAGGAGTTGCTTCTTATGGATGAGTAAAGAAGGTGGTATCTTGAGATGAAATTTATTCCTTGTGAAGATGCTTTGAAGACTGTTGAAATGACAACAAAGAATTAGAATATTACATAAACTTAGTTAATAAAGCAATGGCAGGGTTTGGGAGGATGGACTCCAATTTTGAAAGAAGCTCTACTGTGGATAAGATGCTATCAAACAGCATGGTATACTACAGAGAAATTGTTCATGAAAGGAAGCGTCAGTTGATGGGGCAAACTCATTGTTATCTTGTTTTAAGAAATCGCCACGGCCACCCTAACCTTCAGTCACCATCACCCTGATCAGTCAGCAGCCATCAACATCGAGGCAAGACCCTCCACTGGAAAAAAGATTATGACTTCCTCAAGGCTCAGATGATGATTAGCACTTTTTAGCAATAAAGTACTTTAAAGTATGTACATTGTTTCTTTAGACATAATGCTATTTCACAATTAATAGACTACAGCATAGTCTAAATACAACTTTCATATACAATGGGAAACAAAAAAATTTGTGTGATTTGCCCTATTATGATATTTGGTTTATTGTGGCAGTCTGCAACTGAACCTGCAATATCTCTGAGGTATGCCTGTATCCCCATTTCTACCAAATTCTAAACAGACTTGAACCTCCTTGTCTTTTCCCACACAGTTCTCACTTCTTAGAACACAGCTCCTTCCGTTAAGCTCTTTGTATCTAAATCTTACAAATCTTTCTAGAAATTAGACATCGGGGCACTGGAATCATTATCAGCCATTATGTTAGTCACTAAGAACGATAACTGATGGAAGGGTGGAAAGGAGGATTATGAGAAAGTGGTAGATATAACAAAAGAGACAACAGTGTTCTAGAAACTGGTATTTGATGGAAAAGAGGATGAGGAAAAGGTAGTGGAAATGGAAGATTTCCCTTTAGAAGAGGAAAGGCAATTGACAGGGAATTGCAGAAAAGTAGTTTGGGAACAATGTTTGGGAGGAAACGGGAACTTTTATAACAAGCCCCAGAATGGAGTATTTGACACTGAATATGTATAGCCATTGCCCCTGTGGTATCACTGGAAGGTGGCCTGGGTACATTTAAGAGTAGGTGGTGCTGGGCATAAGACCTAAATAGACATTTCTCCAAAGAAGACATACAGATTGCCAACAAACATATGAAAGGATGCTCAACATCACTAATCATTAGAGAAATGCAAATCAAAAGTACAATGAGGTATCACCTCACACCAGTCAAAATGGCCATCATCAAAAACATCTACAGGGAGGAGCTTCAGGATGGCAGAAGAGTAAGACGCGGAGGTCACCTTTCTCTCCACAACTACATCAGAAATACATCTACGTGTGGAACAGCTCCTATAGAACACGTACTGAACGCTGGCAGAAGACCTCAGACCTCCCAAAAGGCAAGAAACTCCCCACGTACCTGGGTGGGGCAAAAGAAAAAAGAATAAACAGAGACAAAGAATAGGGACGGGACCTACACCAGTGGGAGGGAGCCGTGAAGGAGGAAAGGTTCCCACACACTAGAAGCAGAAAAAAAAGAAAGACACAAAAGAATAGGGACGGCACTTGCACAAGTGGGAGGGAGCTGTGAAGGAGGAAAGGAAGCCCCTAGGAAGCCCCTTCGCGGGTGGAGACTGCGGATGGCGGAGCGGGGGAAGCTTCAGAGCTGCGGAGGAGAGCACAGCCACAGGGGTGCGGAGGGCAAAGCAGAGAGTTTCCCGCACAGAGGATCGGTGCCGACCAGAACTCACCAGCCTGAGAGCCTTGTCTGCTCACCCGCCGGGGCGGGCGGGGGCCGGGAGCTGAGGCTCGGGCTTTGGTCGGATCCCAGGGAGAGGACTGGGGTTGGTGGCGTGAACACAGCCTAAAGGGGTTAGTGTGCCATGGCTAGCCGGGAGGGAGTCTGGGAAAAGTCTGGAGCTGCTGAAGAGGCAAGAGACTTTCTTGTCTCTTTGTTTCCTGGTGCGCGAGGAGAGGGGATTCAGAGCGCCACTTAAAGGAGCTCCAGAGACGGGCGTGTGCCGTGGCTATCAGCACGGACGCCAGAGACGGGCATGAGATGCTAAGGCTGCTGCAGCTACCAAGAAGCCTGTGTGCCAGCACAGGTCACTCTCTACACCTCCCCTCCCGGGAGCCTGTGCAGCCCACCACTGCCAACGTCCCATGATCCAGGGACAACTTCCCCAGAAGAACACATGGAGCGCCTCAGACTGGTGCAACGTCACGCTGGCCTCTGCTGCTGCAGGCTCGCCCCGCATCCGTACCCCTCCCTCCGCCCCGCCTGAGTGAGCCAGAGCCCCCGAAGCTACTGCTCCTTTAACCCCTTACTGTCTGAGTGAAGAACAGACACCCTCAGGCGACCTATATGCAGAGGCGGGTCCAAATCCAAACCTGAACCCCGGGAGCTGTGTGAACAAAGAAGAAAAAGGGAAATTTCTCCCAGCAGCATCAGCAGCAGCGGATTAAATCTCCACAATCAACTTGATGTACCCTGCATCAGTGGAATACCTGAATAGACAACGAATCATCCCAAATTGGGGAGGTTGACTTTGGGAGCCAAGATATATATACATTTCCCCCTTTTTCTCTTTTTGTGAGTGTGTATGTGTATGCTTCTGTGTGTGATTTTGTCTGTATAGCTTTGCTTTTACCATTTGTGCTAGGGTTCTGTATGTGTGGTGTTTTTTTTTTTTTTTAATTAAAAACTTTTTTTAATAATTATTTTTTATTGTAATAATTTTATTTTATTTTATTTTATCTTCTTTCTTTCTTGCTTGCTTGCTTTCTTGCTTTTTTTTCCTCCCTTTTATTCTGAGCCATGTGGACAAAATGCTCTTGGTGCTCCAGCCAGGCATCAGGGCTGTGCCTCTGAGGTGGGAGAGCCAACTTAAGGACACTGGTCCACAAGAGACCTCCCAGCCCCACATAATATCAAACAGTGAAAATCTCCCAGAGATCTCCATCTCAGCGCCAAGACCCAGCATCACTCAACGACCAGCAAGCTACAGTGCTGGACACCCTATGCCAAACAACTAGCAAGACAGGAACACAACCCCATCCATTAGCAGAGAGGCTGCCTAAAATCATAATAAGGCCACAGACACCCCAAAACACACCACCAGACGTGGACCTGCCCACCAGAAAGACAAGATCCAGCCTCATCCACCAGAACACAGGCACTAGTCCCCTCCACCAGGAAGCCTACACAACCCACTGAACCAACCTTAGCCACTGGGGACAGCCACCAAAAACAACGGGAACTTCGAGTCTGCAGCCTGCAAAAAGGAGACGCCAAACACAGTAAGTTAAGCAAAATGAGAAGACAGAAAAAGGCACAGCAGATGAAGGAGCAAGGTAGAAACCAACCAGACCTAAGAAATGAAGAGGAAAAAGGCAGTCTACCTGAAAAAGAATTCAGAATAATGATAGTAAAGATGATCCACAATCTTGGAAATAGAATAGAGAAAATACAAGAAACGTTTAATAAGGACCTAGAATAACTAAAGAGCAAACAAACAATGATGAATAACACAATAAATGAAATTAAAAATTCTCTAGAAGGGATCAGTAGCAGAATAACTGAGGCAGAAGAACGGATAAGTGACCTGGAAGATAAAATAGTGGAAATAACTACCACAGAGCAGAATAAAGAAAAAAGAATGAAAAGAACTGAGGACAGTCTGAGAGACCGCTAGGACAACATTAAACGCACTAACATTCGAATTAGAGGGGACCCAGAAGAAGAAGAGAAGAAGAAAGGGACTGAGAAAATATTTGAAGAGATTATAGTTGAAAACCTCCCTAAAATGGGAAAGGAAATAGTTAATCAAGTCCAGGAAGCACAGAGAGTCCCATACAGGCTAAATCCAAGGAGAAACATGCCAAGACACATATTAATCAAACTATCAAAAATTAAATACAAAGAAAAAATATTAAAAGCAGCAAGGGAAAAACAGCAAATAACACACAAGGGAATCCCCATAAGGTTAACAGCTGATCTTTCAGCAGAAACTCTGCAAGCCAGAAGGGAGTGGCAGGACATATTTAAAGTGATGAAGGAGAAAAACCTACAACCAAGATTACTCAGCAAGGATCTCATTCAGATTTGGTGAAGAAATTAAAACCTTACAGACAAGCAAAAGCTAATAGAATTCAGCAGCACCAAACCAGCTTTACAACAAATGCTAAAGGAACTTCTCTATGCAGGAAATACAAGAGAAGGAAAAGGCCTACAATAACAAACCTAAAACAATTAAGAAAATGGGAATAGGAACATACATATCGATAATTATCTTAAATGTAAATGGATAAGTGCTCCAACCAAAAGACATAGACTGGCTGAATGGATACAAAAACAAGACCCATATATATGCTGTCTACAAGAGACCCACTTCAGACCTAGGGACACATACAGACTGAAAGTGAGGGGATGGAAAAAGATATTCCATGCAAATGGAACTCAAAAGAAAGCTGGAGGGCTTCCCTGGTGGTGTAGTGGTTGAGAGTCTGCCTGCTGATGCAGGGGATGCGGGTTCGTGCCCCGGTCCAGGAAGATCCCACATGCTACGGAGCAGCTGGGCCCATGAGCCAGGGCCACTGAGCCTGTGTGGCTGGAGCCTGTGCTCCACAATGGGAGAGGCCACAACAGTGAGAGGCCCCTGTACCGCAAAAAAAAAAAAAAAGAAAGCTGGAGTACCAATTTTCATATCAGACAAAATAGACTTTAAAATAAATACTATTACAAGAGAAAAGAATGACACTACATAATGATCAAGGGATCAATCCAAGAAGAAGATATAACAGTTGTAAATATTTATGCACCCAACAAGGACCACCTCAATACATAAGGCAAATACTAACAGTCATAAAAGGGGAAATTGACAGTAACACAATCATAGAAGGGGATTTGAACACCCCACTTTCACCAATGGACAGATCATCCAAAATGAAAATAAACAAGGAAACACAAGCTTTAAATGATATATTAAACAAGATGGACTTAATTGATATTTATAGGACATTTCATCCAAAAACAACAGAATATGCATTTTTCTCAAGTGCTCATGGAACATTCTCCAGGATCGATCATATCTTGGGTCACAAATCAAGCCTTGGTAAATTTAAGAAAATTGAAATCGTATCAAGTATCTTTTCCGACCACAACGCTATGAGACTAGATATCAATTACAGGAAAAAACCTGTAAAAAATACAAGCACATGGAGGCTAAACAATACACTACTTAATACCCAAGAGATTAGTGAAGCAATCAAAGAGAAAATCAAAAAATACCTAGAAACAAATGACAATGAAAACACGACGACCCAAAACCTATGGGATGCAGCAAAAGCAGTTCTAAAAGGGAAGTTTATAGCAATACAATCCTACCTTAAGAAACTCAAGTAAACAACCTAACCTTACATCTAAAGTAATTAGAGAAAGAAGAACAAAAAAACCCCAAAGTTAGCAGAAGGAAAGAAATCATAAAGATCAGATCAGAAGTAAATGAAAACGAAATGAAGGAAACAATAACAAAGATCAATAAATTAAAAGCTGGTTCTCTGAGAAGAGAAACAAAATTGATAAACCATTAGCCAGACTCAACAAGAAAAAAAGGGAGAAGACTCAAATCAATAGAATTAGAAATGAAAAAGGAGAAGTAACAACTGACACTGCAGAAATAGAAAGGATCATGAGAGATTACTACAAGCAACTGTATGCCAATAAAATGGACAACCTGGAAGAAATGGACAAATTCTTAGAAATGCACACCTGCCAAGACTGAACCAGGAAGAAATAGAAAATATGAACAGACCAATCACAAGCACTGAAATTGAAACTGTGATTAAAAATCTTCCAACAAACAAAAGCCCAGGACCAGATGACTTCACAGGTGAATTCTATCAAACATTTAGAGAAGAGCTAACACCTATCCTTCTCAAAGTCTTCCAAAAGATAGCAGAGGGAGGAACACTCCCAAACTCATCCTATGAGGCCACCATAACCTTGATGCCAAAACCAGACAAAGACGTTACAAAGAAAGAAAATTACAAGCCAATATCACTGATGAACATAGATGCAAAAATCCTTAACAAAATACTAGCAAACAGAATCCAACAGAACATTAAAAGGATCAAACACCATGATCAAGTGAGGTTTATCCCACGAATGCAAGGATTCTTCAATATACGCAAATCAATCAATGTGATACACCATATTAACAAATTGAAGGAGAAAAACCATATGATCATCTCAATCGATGCAGAGAAAGCTTTTGATAAAATTCAACACCCATTTATGGTAAAAACCCTGCAGAAAATAGGCATAGAGGGAACTTTTCTCAACATAATAAAGGCCATATATGACAAACCCACAGACAGCATTGTTCTCAATGGTGAAAAACTGAAACCATTTCCACTAAGATCAGGAACAAGACCAGGTTGTCCACTCGTACAGCCATTATTCAACATTGTTTTGGAAGTTTTAGCCACAACAATCAGAGAAGAAAAAGAAATAAAAGGAATCCAAGTGGGAAAAGAATAAGTAAAGCTGTCACTGTTTGTAGACGACATGATACCATACATAGAGAATCCTAAAGATGCTACAAGAAAACTACTAGAGCTAATCAATGAATTTGGTAAAGGAGCAGGATACAAAATTAATGAACAGAAATCTCTTGCATTCCTATACACTAATGATGAAAAATCTGAAAGTGAAATTAAGAAAACACTCCTATTTACCATTACAACAAAAAGAATAACTATCTAGGAATAAACCTACCTAAGGAGACAAAAGACCTATATCAGAAAATTGTACGACACTGATGAAAGAAATTAAAGATGATACAAATAGATGAGGAGATATACCATGTTCTTGGATTGGAAGAATCAACATTGTGAAAATGACTCTACTACCCAAAGCAATCTACAGATTCAATGCAATCCCTATCAAACTACTACTGGCATTTTTCACAGAACTAGAACAAAAAATTTCACAATTTGTATGGAAACACAAAAGACCCTGAATAGGCAAAGCAATCGTGAGAAAGAAAAATGGAGCTGGAGGAATCAGGCTCCCAGACTTCAGACTATACTACAAAGCTACAGCATTCAAGACAGTATGGTACTGGCACAAAAACAGAAATATAGATCAATGGAACAGGATAGAAAGCCCAGAGATAAACCCATACACATGTGGTCACCTTTTTGTGTGTGAGTGTGTGTGTGTGTGTGTGTGTGTGTGTGTGTGTGTGTGGTACATGGGCCTCTCACTGTTGTGGCCTCTCCTGTTGCAGAGCATAGGCTCCGGATGCACAGGCTCAGTGCCATGGCTCATGGACCCAGCCACTCAGCAGCATGTGAGATCTTCCCAGACCAGCGCACGAACCCATGTCCCCTTCATCAGCAGGCGGATTCTCAACCACTGCGCCACCAGGGAAGCCCTGGTCACCTTATTTTTGATAAAGGAGGCAAGAATATAAAATGGAGAAAGACAGCCTCTTCAATAAGTGGTGCTGGGAAAACTGGACAGGTACATGTAAAAGTATGAAATTAGAACACTCCCTAACACCATACAGAAAAATAAACTCAAAATGGATTAAAGAGCTAAATGTAAGGCCAGACACTATCAAACTCTTAGAGGAAAACATAGGCAGAACACTGTATGACATAAATCACAGCAAGATCCTTTTTGACCCACCTCCAAGAGAAACGGAAATAAAAACAAAAATAAACAAATGGGACCTAATGAAACTTAAAAGCTTTTGCACAGCAAAGGAAACCATAAACAAGATGAAAAGCCAACCCTCAGAATGGGAGAAAATATTTGCAAGTGAAGCAACTGACAAAGGATTAATCTCCAAACTTTACAAGCAGCTCATGCAGCTGAATATCAAAAAAAAACAAACAACCCAATCCAAAAATGGGCAGAAGACCTAAATAGACATTTCTCCAAAGAAGATATACAGATTGCCAACAAACACATGAAAGAATGCTCAACATCATTAATCATTAGAGAAATGCAAATCAAAACTACAATGAGATATCATCTCACACTGGTCAGAATGGCCGTCATCAAAAAATCTACAAACAATAAATTCTGGAGTGGGTGTAGAGAAAAGGAAACCCTCTTGCACTCTTGGTGGGAATGTAAATTGATACAGCCACTGTGTAGAAGAGTATGGAGGTTCCTTAAAAAACTAAAAATAGAACTACCATAGGACCCAGCAATCCCACTACTGGGCATATACCCTGAGAAAACCATAATTCAAAAAGAGTCATGTACCACAATGTTCATTGCAGCTCTATTTACAATAGCCAGGACATGGAAGCAGCCTAAGTGTCCATTGCCAGATGAATGGATAAAGAAGATGTGGCACATGTATACAATGGAATATTACTCAGCCATAGAAAGAAACGAAACTGAGTTATTTGTAGTGAGGTGGATAGATCTAGAGTCAGTCATACAGAGTGAAGAAAGTCAGAAAGAGAAAAACAAGTACCGTATGCTAACACATATATATGGATTCTGAGAAAAAAAAAAGGTCATGAAGAACCTAGGGTCAAGACAGGAATAAAGACACAGACCTACTAGAGAATGGACTTGAGAATATGGGGAGGGGGAAGGGTAAACTGTGACAAAGTGAGAGAGTGGTATGGACATATATACACTACCAAACGTAAAATAGATAGCTAGTGGGAAGCAACCGCATAGCACAGGGATATCAGCTCGGTGCTTTGTGACGACCTAGAGGGGTGGGATAGCAAGAGGGAAGAGATATGGGAACATATGTATATGTATACCTGATTCACTTTGTTATAAAGCAGAAACTAACACACCATTGTAAAGCAATTATACTCCAATAAAGTTGTTAAAAAAAAAAAGAAGTGAATATGAAAGACGTGACTGTGTTTTTAAGTATGATTATTTACTGGATTTGAAATCAATGGGTTGTGAATTTCAGTACTGGCTCTATCAGTTCATAGAGGTGCAGGGCTAGAAATTAACATGTTAAAGTTTTTTTCTTAATCTGTAAAATGAGGATAATAACACTTGCCAGACATTTCTCACTCTGTTGTCTTGATAGTCACATAATATCATATTATGTATACATAAATATGTGTATATATATATATTTCTTTGGAGTAAGGAATCATTAAAGTTAATCTAAACGTTGTTTAAATTCAACAATTACAGTAAATTTTTCTTAGCGAAGCTAGACTTTATCAGCACCAGAGTTCCAAGTGGAATGATGATATGCCTCCAAAGTAATGACCTCCTCCACTCAGGAAATCAGTGTTCCTTTCTCAGATGAACTACACTAGGTGAAATGAGTTTCAACAAAGTTGCAACAGGGAATTGAACGTTGGAATCCAATGAAAGATGGAAGGAGATTAAAATTAGTGGGACCTTATGAGCTGTAATTGTTTTTAGACCTTGGGGTTTTCTTGTAACTGAAAAAAAGAAAGAAAGAAAGAAAACAAAGACTTCTTTGTCTTTTTTTCTGTCAGTCATTAGATACCTGCTTCATTGTCCCATATTCAGACTGGTTATTTTATTGAGAATTGTTGCCAGTGCTGTGTGCTGTGTTTAGGAAAAGGGTGCTAGAGGGGAGTAATTACAAGTACTTCTGGCCTTTCATCAAAACCCGGGAATCTTAAGTGACAGCTGTTTGAGGGAGTTGTCATTCAATTCAGTGGTTTGAAATTCTGCCAGTGGTTAAAAAACCTGTGGTTCAAGAGTTTGCAGCCACTGCGGCCTGCACAGTCTTACCAGAGCACTCTCATTTCATCAGAAACCACCGTTTTGTTGGGCCACAAGGATGCAGGGCAGACATCCTGACCACGATGTTTACTTCTGGAGGGCAAAAATCAGAATGGAAATTGGACCTGAGTCAAGCAGAAAATGATTTTTTTCCCCTAAAATGTATAACATGCAGTTAGAAATGAAATGTCTGTATGTGTTTTTAGTCCACTGAGAAGATGTGGAAAGAGTTAGCACTGGAGGAAAGTGAGATTTTCCTGTATTACTCTTTCTTTCCTTCCTGTTAGGTAGAGACGTCATTTCTACCTCAACCAACAATAATTAAATTTCTCTTTCATAGTGTTGCGCTAGATGCATGTGGGATGAAAAGAAAATAGGAAGTAAAGTACTTTCTAGCATTTGCAAATTAGTTGAGGAGTTACAGTAGATAAGGTACAATTTCGAGGCAATTCTTAAGCCCCAGTGAGACTCGTAAGTATTGATTGAGTTCAGGAGAGCCTGAGAGTTAGGGAATGAACTCCCTTAAGTGAGATTCCTAATGAATGGGTTTCTGGGAGAGAATGAGAATGCCACCAAACCCAAGCTGCAAGAGGTGGAGATACCACCTCCCTGAACTAGTCCTTTAGAATCAGTCTGGTCGGTCCATCTCTCTTGTTTCCTTTATTTTGGTTGGCCTCTGCTGGGCTTTTTTTCTTGTTAGAATTGTACTGCTCTCTGTATTAGAGGTCAAATATTTACTTACTATCCATTTTCCATGGATATAGTATTGCCTTTTGCTCTGGAAAATGGTTAAGATTATCTCGATGAGGTCTCTTTCATAGATAAATCTCTAATTTTAAAAAGTTTTAGAATATTATGCTAAAACCTCTTAAAACAATGATGGATAAATGGATTTATTTATAATAAATAAATTAAATAGAAATAAATAGTAAATAAAGAGATTATTTCTTAGAACCTGTCCTATAGGCTAGGAGAAATTATGTGAAGTGTTCTTACCTCAACTTTATGCTATTGTAATTAAAACAAACATCAGATGAGTGTTGTGGAACTAATGTAAGATAAAAATATTTAAATATGATAAAGCAAAATGAGGTTAACCTACCTCATGTTTTATATCCTTCCTTGATGTCATCCAAATTTCCTATTGACAGGATTACATTGCCTTTATTTTAAACTTGGTGGTCAAGCAGAAAGCCTTTCCTATCAATGTCTGTCCTTGCTCCACCAATTTAAGAAGCCTGTTCTCTGAGAACAAAGGACATCCCGTTCAAAAAGTTGCCCCCTGTAACCCTAACCTGATACCTGTTTGCCTTTAAACCTTCCACAGTAGATCATTCCTCAAGCACACAAAGGCATCCCCTCTCCCAGCTCCACATTTATCAGCAGGAGAAAAGCAAACACCGCCATTTCTCAGGTACACAGTGTCTCCACACCTATTACAGTTGAGGGCAGTGGTGACCTCACACTGGCCCAAACCACCCACGAGTAGCCTTTGATGTTACTGGAGCCTCATGTTTTTATACAGTCTAAACACCCTACGTTTGAACTGCAAGAGTCCTGTTTCCAACCATATTAGAAGTGATATCAAAGATGGTCACATTTTAATGGTCTTTCACTCTCTGAGAGAGCAACAGGCAAGGGAAAACTTGGTGAGGCTGTGTTTCTTCCCTGTTTTTAACTCTCCTGCCCATCCATTCTCCACCTTTCCTTCCCCAGACTATCCATAGGCCACACGTCTGTCATTGGAGGGATTGACTGGTTCTGGGAAAAGAAAAAGCCCTCAGGGAAAATGAACCCACTTCTTTTTACAAGTTAAAAAACCCCAAACTCCACGAGAGATAACTTTATATGAACTTTTCCCAGCAGAGTAGATAACATTCATTTTGGGGGTTAGGCACTTGGTGGATTTATATCAATAGCACATCGGGAAAGTAGTCACAAGAGGATAATAATTAACCAGTGGGCCAAGGAAGTCAGGAGTTCCAGATATAAGGCTGATGATCATTTGAGCAAGAAGAAAGTTTAGCAGTCATATTGTACAAGAAATTCATTTTATAGATGAGGATATTCTTGGTGTGGTCAAATTATTTCAAGTATAGGATGGTGTTGAAAGGCTCTGAGGAGCTATCTTTGATTATTATACACACGCATAGGGGAGTTAAATCTTATGTTCAGACACTTAACCATATTTGTTTATGGAATTATAATTGTAATAACACACACTTCCTATGTGATTATGTGTCTCATACTCTTCTAAACACTTGATTTAATTCATTTTACCCTCATTAACTATGAATTAGTACTATTGTTATCATTTCAGTTTTTCAGATGGGATAACTGAGGCATAGAGAAGTCAAGTAACTAGCTCAAGGTCATCCAGGTAGGAAGTGGCAGAGGCAGAATTCAAAGCTAGGCTTTGGGCTCCTGAGTCCATACCCTAAGCCACCACATTATACTATGTCTCTGACAGTATCTTCCTGAGAAAGTCAAAAATAGAATTTTTTTTTGTTTCTCACCAGTTTTTAAATGGGAATGATTAGATTATTTTTTTTGAAAGAAAATGACACTTCTGTATTTGTGTTGCTCTTACTGTGTCAGCACAATGATATATAAATATTCAGTTGATCAATTTCTATGTTTGCCTGCCAAGCAACAGTGCTCACTAGGAAGAAAACCCTTATGAAGCTTTGATTAAATTGTCCCATTTGTATGCCTCTCTGGATGGAAAAATGGCTTTGGAAATTACTTTCTTTGAAATTGTTAGAGCCTTTTGTTTACCAAACAGTGTACACTGTTAAAAGTAAAACTTCCTCTGTGTTCTAAAGTTTGGCCCAGTTGGTTAATCTTTCAGGAGTGTTGAAAACAGGGCTTTAATTAGCAATTTTATCAGTTAACCCAGTCACTCATCTCCAGTTCTTATCTGAATCCTTGGTAGTGCAGGCACTTAGGGACATCAGAAAAAGGCCGACTTGTCAGTGTGACAGTTGAGAGGACTTCTGTGGAGGGAAAAAGAAAGATCTCAGAAATGGACAGTATTAAATGGAATCTGATACCAATCCGAAAGAAATTATTTCACCAAAGGAAGTTATAATAGGAGTTGGTTTCTCTTGTATTTCTCTGTAATTCTCTATGGCATATCACCTTTGTTGTCAAGACAGAGTCAGTGGTCTTGTGTGATGTGAAGATGGGACCTACAAAAGGAAATTTCTAAGTCATTTAGTCACTGAGTTGAACATCACCCTGGAGTGGTTCTTCACTTTGCAAAACCAAAGGATTGTTGGGAAAATTAGCTCAGGGCTTGGAGAACTTAGTTTCCTGGTGAAAGTGAGAAAAATACCAATAACATGAAGTATATAAAAAGAATAATACATTTTGCCTTCTCTAATGTAATCCAATCAAGGAAGCTTGGATCTTTTCTTAAACTCAACTTATTTTTCCTTGTGGTATTGTCTATTGATTGTGTTCCTGATTTACTGAACATCTTGTTTTTCCTGTATTTGCACTACATTAAAATGTATCACTACCTGGAAATAAATCTCTATTTCATAAGAAATGAAAAGCACTTAAGCTATAAAAAGGAGATCCATAATTTTATCATCCCAGCATGGGCCTGCTATCATTGTAACAGCAGAGCAAGTAACACACACAAAAAATTCCATAAGGGATAAACTGGAGCCAGGAGATATTTATGCTTGCCTAAGCAGTTCTGATGATTTGATAGTTGAAATGTTTATGCTTTTGTTCACTTAGATAACGTACTTAGGACATCTTTTTTAAACAACAGATAATCATAGTGGTGTACTAAGGGGGCTGACATAGTGGAAGTGGGTATCTGAGAATTATTAAAACAAACTGAGATGGTTGTAGTATAGGGTGACTATTTTTGGTGAAACAATTACTTAGCATTTCATGCTAAAAATGATAGTGTTTTAGATTTATTATAAAACTACATAAAAACACATTTTTCTTCAGAAGCAGAAGGGTGAAACATTAGTTAGAACTTAAGGAAAATGTACTTTGTTCTTATTTTTCTTTTAGCCATGCTGAAAAAGTAAAATTGGTATATGACCTTATTTTGTCTTCTGTATTCTTTTTTCCTCTTTATTGTTTGATTTAATTTCAAAGTAGCTAAAAGTGCCAAAATCAAAGACCAGGTTAAATTTTCCCTGAAGGATATTGAATATCATGGTCATTATTCTAATAAAAAGAGGTTTGTTTAGCTGCTTTGATTTAAACAAGCTTGATAGCCCCTTTTCTGAGAAAGATGCCTCTTGCTTAAAGTTTTCTCACAGCTAAGCAAGCTGAATATCATGCCAATCTTTGAACTTGTAGCAAGCTGGAATCCTGCTGCCTTCACTTATTTATTGAGATATAGAGAATTATTAGCAAATAAAAAGCAAAACTTGGCTTAATAGGCTTTATTAGGCTATGTTTTCTATAGGTAAACTCTAAAGGATATTTGAATTTCATACTTTATTAATTCCACTAAAGGGACATTTCCAACACAATTCCTGACTATTCATGGGGCTAAAGGTTTCTCAGAATTATAGGATAACTATGATAATTATATCATATATATATTATAGATACTATATATTATATAATTATATATATTATATGGTAATGTGTATATATGATTAATAATAACTTTAAGTAGTTATAAATAAGTGAGTTCCAAGCATCTCTCTCCCTGACCATTACCTCATAATTTCTCAGTTCATACCCTCTGGTACCCAGATACCTACATCTATCTGGGATCTATAATCTGTTGTTCCATTATCTTTCATTGTCCCTCCCTAGTCTCATATCCCTCCTTTCCTCTTTAGCTGACTTACATTCTATCATTATAATCACTTACTTGCATATTACCTTCAACTCTTTGCCCCTTTCTTTGTTTTACTAACTTCTTGCCTGCTCTGATCCTGTGCAGCTGAACATAGCTGGAAAAACACTCAAAAGCCAGATGACTGGCCTCATTTGAAATCCATGACCACTAACCTCAAGTGATCTCAGATGACCACAGTCTGTTTGCATTTCCCTAATCCATTCACTCTCTCCATCTCTTAGTAGAATTAGTGGTTCTCAACCAGGGTCGATTTTGCCACCAGAGGACATTGGCAATATCTGGAGATATTTTTGGTTGTCATAACCTGGAAGAGGGAGTGCTACTGGTATCTCGTGGGTAGAGATAAGGGATGCTGCTAAACATCCTATGATGCACAGACAGCCCTCCCTGCCCCACAAAGAATTATCAACCCCCAAATATCTGTAGTGCTAAGGTTGAGAATCCCTGTGTAAAGCATTGAATATCTTTTCTCTTTTTAAACTTCCCGACACTCCCTCAAATCTGTACTTTCAACTGATTTTCCTTTTTCATCTGAGAAGAGCAATTTTAAGAGACTTGCTTAAGCACACACTGGCACATTTGCCCACCTTCCTGTATCTGTGCTTTCCTTCCTGTTACTAAGGGTGGCTATCTCTGATCTTAGATGAGGCCAACCCTTCTAAATGTATTCTGGATCCCATTCCCTCTCCTCTATTGAGGGACAGAGTGCCAGTAATTTTCCATTTTATGTCTTGAATTACCAATATCCCCCCTTGCAGTGGATCATTCCCATCAGCAAAACAATATGCTGATAGTATCTTCTCTCTTAAAAATAACAAACAAACCCCCCTAAATCTCTCTTGATTTCACATTCTCTTTTAGGGGCAGCATGGTCTCTAATTTTTCTCCTCTCATTCTCTCTCAAACCTGTTCCAGCCAGATTTTCATCCCCTCCACTCCAGACAAACAGTTCTTATAAAAGTTACCAATCATGTGTCCACTGTTTAATCCAGTGATCGTTTGTCTTCAACTTTCTTGTGCCATCAATCAATGACTTTTTACACAGTCAATCATCCCTCTTTCTTGAAACCCTTTCTTCACTTGGCTTCAGGACACCACAGTCTCCTAATTTTCTTCCTCCTTCATGTATCTTTCCCCTCAGCTTCCTTTTAAGCAAATTATTGAACTTGAGGGGGTGGTTTGTGGGAACCCTTGACTTTGTAGCCAAGTTGGACAAAAGTATGGTAAGCTGAGGACTTGATGTTGACCACTGATGCCTGAAGTGACTGTAGTCCTGTGGGACTGAGCTCTTAAACCTGTGGTATCTGACACTATCTCTGTATAGTTAGTGTTAAATTGTAGGACACTTGGTTGGTGTCAGAGAGTTGGAGAATTGGTTGGTGTGAGGAAAAAGCCAATCATTTGGTATCAGGAGTGGGATTTTCTAGAACAGCCCTGGCTCATGTATGATGTTGAAGAAACACTCTAATGGGGAGGACAGGGCCCAGAAGGGTTCCACAATAAGATAGAAATGGTTTATACCAGATTGAGCTACCAAAGGAATGCAAGGAGAATATAGGCATGAGTAGGGATCCTCTTTTTTTCTAAGTGTGAATTTGGAATTGTGTGAGGAGCAGCTAGATTCTATTGCCACTTGGATAGTGCCCTATAAACAACTCCCGACTGACCAACAAAGAGCTGTTTGGCTTATGGGTGGTGGTTCCAAGGTGAATGGAAAACATCCTATTTAGAAGGCCACCACTCTGATAGAGGAAGGTAAAAATAAATCAGTTCAGTGGGATGAATTGCCTGGTCTTTTCTTAGCAGTGATGGAACAATTGAACAATGACAAAAGCCCCTATGTTTTGGTTTTTATTGACTCATGAGTGATGACCAATGGCTTGGCCTTATGGTCAGGCAAGAGCGAAGTGGACACCTGGTCTACTAAAGGAATGCTTTTATAGGACACAGCTCTGTGGAAGTCACTATGGGAATTTGAGGGTCGCATTAAAGTAGGACATGTTGATGCCCATCAGAAGAATCCCCTTCCAGGTTCAGAAGGTAATTGGAAGCACCAAGTAGACTTTGCATCATTCTACTGAAGTGGTTCATTCTACTTGGATCCATGAACTGAGCAGACATGGTGGGGGAGACTGCAGTAATGCAGAGATAGGCTGAATCTGGGCATATTCTTCTTGCACCCTCTGAGGCACAAAGTGCCAACAAGAACTGTTCTGGTAGAGACTGCAGAGAGACAGAGATTGCAGATGGCTATGGGGAAGATTCCTAGGAGGAAGGCCTTGCACATAGCTGGCAAGTGTATTATATTAGACCAATGCTGGTAGCCCCAGGAGGCTATAAATGGACCGTGACAGGAATAGACACTTACCCTCTACAGGCTTTGCATACTTTGTGATAGATGCAAATGCTCATTATACCATTAAAGGATTGCAATAGAAGGTACTGTACCAATTTGGGCTGCTGAGTTACATTTCTTCAGACTAAGCAACACATTTTACATCCCATAGTATCCAATAGTGTTCAAAGAGCTATCAAATCAAATGGACATATCATGTTGCATTTCATCTTCAGAATAATGATCTAATAGAAAATTGAAATAGGCCTTTGAAACATTTGCTGTCCTAAGTTGGGAGAGATATAGGCATAAAGGGCTGGTTTATATGCTTTCATGAGTCTGTGTTTACACTCATATGAGAGGGCCAGGGGTGAGTCCCCTGGATGGATTCCCTTGGTTTTCTGAGGGATCTGAGGAAGATGAGGGTGAAGGAGGATGGTAGTGTGACTATACAGTTCTTCCCTTTATCACCTCAACTTTCTCTTTTTTCTACCTGATGCAGTGGTCCCAGGACCAGGGAAGCAATCATAGATGATTGCAGGTGCCAGAAGCAGAGATGATTCTAAGCAAGAGACTTGTAACTATACCTTTAAACTTTTATTCCAGAATTCCCAAGGGCTTGTTAGGGTGGATTGTGCCTTCATCCCATATGATAAAGTTGGGGCTGACAGCTGAATTCTACTATTATGTCTAAGGTTGGGACAGATCATTGGTTCTGTATCTGTGTTTCCCTATCCTATCTGAATGGGAGTGATCTGAGGGGAAAACACTTGCTAGACTAGTATTGCTGCCAGATTTCTGGACCAGGACTATGGATGAACTTAATGTCCCTTCCAAAGGTGGAAATATTTGGGTAAAAATAAATGACAGAGATAAGGAGAAATAATAGCTGTGGGTAAAGGAATGAATAAGTGGGTAATGCAATGAGGGAAATCCAACATTATATTAATGCCTTGAAGGAAGCTCAGAACAAGGGAATTATAGCATTTCTTTGCACAATTGTACCTGATGCCTGGAAGGGTAAAGCTATGTGTTTGCTGAGACCAGCCTTGCTTTGGAAAATTGAATGGTGCCATGTAAACCTGAGAGGCATTGCTCTGGGACACATTCTGGTCATATGAGATGATGATGAACTGGACCAAATGTTAATAACTAAGTGGATCTAGTAATGTGCCAGTATCTTTTAACTTTCATTTTCAGGTTATATCTACTACATAGGATATCATCTGGGAAGGAATTTCTGAGAACTGCTTTCTGTTGACACCTCAAAATGTGTAGTGTGTGGTTCCCAGCAAACTGATCCCTGCGTAACTATAAACAGTGTTGATCAAATGCTTAGAAAGGTCCCTGGCTATAATGGATAAAATATAATGGCAGCATGCCCAACACGCTACAGTATGCCAGGCACAAATACATATCACCCTTGTTTTTGTGGATGGAAAGTGCAAAATAGGGAAAAACAATGGGGTCCTGATGGTATTAAAACAATGGCCGTCAAGTGGTAGATCTGCGTTCTCCTGGGCAATGGCCCTACAATGAGGTGAAGAAGGCTGTGAGAGGTCTTATGGCATACCCAAACTAAGTTGCATCTAGGTATGCCTACCACTCAGCTAACTCTAGTATGAGGGACCAAACATTCTGGAGTGCAAAACATGTATACTAACTGCACTTAGGCATTTGGCACATAATGGCTACACAAGCATGATAGATTAAACAACACTGGCTCATAAGACAGAAAGAACCTTAGTGGAGATAGGTGCCAGTCTAGGGATCCTGGGACAAACTGAATTTGTTTTTAATGAGGGGCACCATTCAAAGGAAAAGGATTTATTAACTAGGATAAGCCTATCAGAGGGTGTTCTCTTTCGGAGGAAGGCAAAGGATGGAAGTCAGCCTGGAAAGATGGGGATTTAGCAAAGTGGATCAATCAAACTCAGCATATAATGCTGAATGATTCTAGAACCCAGCATTGGGAAAAGGCCTGTACTTGACTATTTTAATACAAATGGAGGCTGAAGTGGCCATGGGACAATGGCCCTCAGTGCTAGCCAAATTTATATATATAGTCTTCCTCAGAGTAAACTTTTCAGTGTGGTATAAAACATGTTTATGAATAAACTCAAATATCTCTAGTTCTACTGTAAAAAAGGAGCCCAAAGTGAAAAAACCTATGCTCAATAATTAACATTTCAGTATTTTATTTTATTTGGAACTGATCTAGATATTCAATGAATATCTATCATTTAACTGATCTCAGTAGAACTTTAAGGTTTCAAGCTACCAAAAAGATTTTGTAAACTTTTTAAAATTCATTTTTATTTATTTTTAACATCTTTATTGGAGTATAATTGCTTTACAGTGGTGTGTTAGTTTCTGCTTTATAACAAAGTGAATCAGCTATACATATACATATATCCCCATATCTCCTCCCTCTTGCATCTCCCTCTCACCCTCCCTATCCCATTCCTCTAGGTGGTCACAAAGCACTGAGTGGATCTCCCTGTGCTATGCGGCTGCTTCCCACTAGCTATCTATTTTACATTTGGTAGTGTATATATGTCCATGCCACTCTCTCACTTCATCCCAGCTTCACCTTCCCCCTCCCCGTGTCCTCAAGTCCATTCTCTACGTCTGCATCTTTATTCCTGTCCTGCCCCTACATTCTTCAGAACCATTTTTTTTTATTCCATTATATGTGTTAGCATACAGTTTTTATTTTTCTCTTTCTGACTTACTTCACTCTCTGTGACAGACTCTACGTCCATCCTCCTCACTACAAATAACTCAATTTCGTGGAAACTATTTTTAAGTAGACATACCGTAAAGCATAATTGTAATTGAAAATTTCATTTGTAAATTTTATCTTACATCTATTTAATTCACTTGTCTAACAATTATGTTTAGATTAGTCATGAAAATTTCATGAGACATTAAACAGTTCATTATCATTTTAAGTTATCATTCTTGTTGACAAATTCTCTGACAGAGGTGACATGAGCTTATTTGACTGTTAGTAAACCTAGGTAGAATAAAAGTATTATATTTAATACTCATAACTCTAAAGGCATGCCTGTTTTAATTAAACCAACAAACATAAACTAGCTTTTATTTACTGAAGAATATCCTAGATCATGTGAACTTAAAAAAACATTTGTGTTAGTTTTTATATTTCTGAGAGTACACCTGATTTATATAAATGCTTGTTTGTCTTTAATTCAATTAAATAGAGCTCTTTATAAATTAATTTTGACAATACCGTTTGGAGGTAGAAAAAAATCACATTTATAATATACATACGTAGACATACATAAACATACAGACAGGTGCAAACAGATCTTATAGCTTTTGTTTTAAAATTTTAGCCACAAGACAGGTATAATGATTCATAACTTACTAGTTTATAAAAGAACAGCTGGATCAAAATCATGTTTCTAGCAGTTGGAATAAGTTTACCTTCTCAGATGGTGAAAGCTTTTATTAACATTTGTGGAAGAGACTTCTATGATTTTTTTAAGGCCTAGTTTTCAAAATAGGCTTTCCTTTTTTTTTTTTTTTTTTTCTTTTTCCTCTTTCTGATAAGAATTAACTTGGTTCCTTAAGAAGACCATGTAGGAAACTTACATCTCAAAAGATACAGAGAAAAAATGTAAATTCCACCAAGAGGGACTTTTGTTCCATAAATCTAGATCTTTACAATAATTCCAAGCCTTTGAAATGAATAGGAAGGTTTTGAGATTGGTTAAAAAATAGGTGAATTTTGAAGTGTTTTTAGAGCCACACTTCTGTTCTTATAAAGATTAGATTTGTAAGATAAGTACGGTTGTTTTTAATTCCTCAAAGAATCGGGTTGCAAACTGCATGATGTAAAGAGGCTGCTCCACCCATCCAACTATATTATTCAGTTTGCTTCTTTATATCAGGGAGAAGATGTTCAACTAAAATGGAAATCAGAAATTTCCCATGTTCTAGATTTAGAGCTGTGTGTCTTTGGAATGTTTTAGTAAATCCTTCCATAAAGCCTCGAGAATGTTTTTCCTTCCCTCTGGGTACATGGGTTATCTTAGCTTAGGAGAGAAAGCCTCAAAAAAAGTTATTATCAGGGCTTCCCTGGTGGCGCAGTGGTTGAGAATCCGCCTGCCGATTCAGGGGACACGGGTTCGTGCCCCGGTCCGGGAAGATCCCACATGCCGCGGAGCGGCTGGGCCCGTGAGCCATGGCCGCTGAGCCTACGCGTCCGGAGCCTATGTTCCGCAACGGGAGAGGCCACAACAGTGAGAGGCCCGTTTACCGCAAAAAAAAAAAAAAAAAAAGTTATTATAAGACTTTGAATATCAGCTTCTAATTTGGCCAACCTCTGACCATAGAGCTACTTAAAAATCCCCCAAATCTCATACATCTTGTCAGGTTTCAGCAGGGACAAGCAGTAAATATTGCTGGCAGTGTTGAACACCACCTTGGCCACAAGAGGCATCCCCCCAAAAGGTGCAAAACACATCACCCTCCCAAAATCCAGAGTCACTCCCAAGGATAACTTAAAAAAAGAGACCCAGATCATTCCCCTTGAGAGCTGGCAACAGTCAGCAAGACCCTAGCTCAAATGGGAGTACTTTTCTAGCCACAAATGGAGTGCAACCCACATTTATGTCCAGCCATATTTTGGGGGCTCTCAACCTTATGGCTGCCAAGCCAAGTTCTCAGGACACAAAATGAGACAAACAAGAAGGCAGTAGCTCTTCCTGGTAGAGAAAGACTTGACAACCAGTGGGTACCTGAAAGCAAGTTCACGAGTCACAATTCAAAGATTTAATTCTTACAAAATTTTTTTGCCTGCCAATTTGAATTTGGAAAGAAAGGGACAATGTGAAATTTTACCTTTCTCTCTCAACCAGGCACCACAGATGGAAATCTAGGACAGCTGACTTGAGTAAGAATTCTCACCCTTTACAGGTTTCTGCCCATTTTCCCAGGATTCTGTCTGCTGGTTTTGGAGCAAGTGGGGTTTCCCAGCAGATCTCATCTTGGTACCAGAAACTATAGAGGAGGAACAATAATTTTTCCTCTACCCTTTGTGGTGAGTGCTTGGCTGAGACCCCTTTTTCTCTAGGGCGTCTCATGAATAGATAAACTTACTTAGCTTAAAAGTTCTCCACTGTGGCCACTTGAATTCAAGATTATTTTGATAAGGTTAACCTGCTTGTTCAGCCTTAAAACAAAATTTTATTCACCTGAGGCCTCACACTGGACCCAGTCCAACTTAAGTTGCATCTAGTCTGACCCTGGACCCAGTCCAACCCCAGACCCAATCTGGTTTTTAAGGCAGACCCAGTCTGGAAAAGGAAATGCTCAAATAAATTCTGAAAGGTCATAATGCAAAATCTGTAGACCTAGGGTCTGAGAGAAACTTTCCCATGAACTCCAGAAGCAGCAAGATACCAGCAGGCTTGAGGGGCTCAAAAGGTACCCACACCTTTTCACTTATCGTTCCATCGGGGTCTCCTTCAGTTCCCTCTTTTGATGCCGTTAAAGGATTAAACTGAGGCATATTAAAGTTTTATAGTTTATTTGAGCAAAAGTCAATTCGAATTGTGCAGCAATCCATCTAGCAGTAGAAAGGAGCTCTGAGGAGTTGTACAAAATGCCTTTTATAGGCAGAAGGCAGTGGGAACAAGGAAGTTATACTAGGCAAAAGAGTGGGTTAGTTATAGCAAAGTGACTTTCCTCTGGGGGATGGCAAGAGTCTGTCAGGCAGACTACCTAACTGGTGCTCATCAGGTGATTCCTGATTGACAGGTTTAAGTTTCCATTTCTGGGAGAGTCAAACTGTAATTAAGTCAAGTCTTGGTTTGGTGATATGGGGCTTAGCATAAGTGATTCCATTTTGGGCCTGTTGTCTTGTTTCTAACGTTGACAACCGGTATCTGATGTGGGACAGTCTTGTGGGACTGAACCATTAAATCTGTGGAGTTTGATGCTAACTCTTCGTAGTTAGTGTCAGAATTGAATTGTAGGACACATACTTGGTGTTGGAAAGTAGGAGAACTGGTTGGTGTGAGAAAAAAGCACTCACTCTGTGTCTGCCCAAACTCTAAACACTGACTGCTCCAGGCCTCAGCCCTAGATCTCTTCTCTGCACTGTCTACACTGGCTCCTGATTAGAGAATACATTTAGTTTCATGACTTTAAATACATTCTTGAATCCCAGGTTTTGATTACCAGCCTGAATTTTATCATCAATTTGAGACTCTTTTATCCAGGTGTCTTCTTTATATATTCACTTAGATGTCTAGTGCATATCTGAAACTTAGCATTTGTAAAACCAAACTCCTGTTCTTTCCTCCCAAAACTTCTCCTTTCATACTTTTTCTCAATAAATGATAAGTTCATTCTTCCCACTGCCACAGCCAAAAACCTAGGTGTTATCCTTGTCTCCTTTTTTGTGATCTCACATCCTGCGTCCAAGCTATCAACAATTCCAATTAGCTCTGCCTTTAAAAACATCAGAATTTGACAATTCCTCACCATCTTCATGGTACCATCCTGATCAAGCCACCATTATCTTTTACTTGGAATATTGCAAAATGCACAATATCGTTCACCTTTCTTTCACTCTTGCTGCCATCTATACAACAGTATAAACGTGGGGGGGCAGATAAACTAGGAGCTTGAGATTAACAGATATACACTACTATATATAAAATAGATAAAAAACAAGGTCCTACTGTATAGCACAGGGAATTATATTCAATATCTGTAATAACATATAATGGAAAAAATCTGAAAAAGAAATATATATATAAAACGGAATCACTTTGCTGTATACCAGATTCTAACACAACACTGTTAATCAACTATACTTCCATAAAAAAAGTAAAACCTTGAAGTGATTTTCCCAGCAAGAGATCCTAAAATAAACAATGTAATATAATTATGACACAAGGTTGGTTATACACTTGATAATTATGTTTCTAAACATATTATCCAAATCCTTATATGTGATTATTTTTAGATATGAATATTTTTAAGAGAATATGAAAAAGAAATATCAAAACTCATTTATGTCCATCAGAGGAAGCTATGGCACTAATAACCCATCTTAGTGTCTTTCTCTGCCTCTTTGTGAGAAGTGTGATTAACATGGAAAGCTTATGATATTTGGAATCAGTATTAGCTTTGAAATCTGTCTCTCCACTTACTAACCATGTGATCTTCATCTATTCATTTTACTCCTCTTAGTTACTGTTTTTATAAAATGATGTGGCAGCATTTTTTTTGAAACTAGAAAAAAATTATCTTCCCTATTTAAATAGTTTTCAAAGGTTACATCACCTTAAACGTTTTGAGATAGCTTCTGTTTTCTCTCCTATTGCAATTATGCACTATGCAAAATATAGTGCAACATTATTCACTTTCTTTTGAATTTATTGCGTGTGTCAATGGAGACGTTTACTAATCCCTACTCTCAAAAACTCCAAAAGGAGATTATGTTTATACTTTTAATAGAGAAAGTGAAAAAATAGATAGGGTTCAGTTAACTCAGTTGACTATATAGATGTTTTCTTTTGGAAGGGGAAAATTAAATAAGCCTCACAATAAATAGATTTATATTTTATTTTTGACTTTACCATCATCAATTTAGGACAACGGAATGAATCATTTTGTATGCTAATAGAGGTCATAGAACAGTCAGTGATTTGATACCAATGTCTGATGATTCACACAGTCCTTTTATTCTGTAACCTTTTAAAGGACATTTATTAACTTTTGTAGGATATCTTTCTATGGGATGTGAGAAAGGTTTATCATATGGAACAAACTCAAAGAAAGATATTAACTTGTATGAGATTGAACAGCACAAAATCAGTGGTCCATTACTCAGAATGGCAGCTGTAGGTCAGCAAATAATTATAATGAAGAAATGGTCTTTTTTATGCTAATAGGATCTCACAAGTCTTTGGATCATATACTTGCAAAATTGAAAAATGGAAGTTATAAAAAATTAAAGATGGAAAGCGTCTTTGTTCAGCCTGATGTGAAAGGATGGTGGGTGTTTTCCTGCATTGTACCTTTTCTTACTGTTTCTTTAATAAATGAGACGAGAGGGCAAAAAAAAAAAAGTGTGGTATAATCACAACTTGGAACACTGTAGAGTCATTAAAAACTGTAATGTTGAGGGATTCTGTGAATGTGGGAAATTGTTCACAATATGGTGGCAGATAAAAAGATTACATGACAGTTTGTCTAATAGGGTATACTTTTTGTACATATATATCCTTATTTGCACATAAAAATGTTGAGAGCTTATTTTTGAGAGATGATGTATTTCTTAAGGTCATTGTAATTACCTCACTAATTTACCTGAATCAATTGTTGGCTAGGAGGCGGTCAGGGAGGTGTGGGGCTATTCTACATAGTCATTCAAGGATTCAGGATTATAGGTTCCACCATCTTTAACTCAGAGTTTCCAGTGTCCCCTGGACACTGACAATCAATTGGCAGATGAGAAAAGAGGGAAAGTGGAAGATCTCCGGAGAGTTTCATGGACCAGGCTAACAGTGGAGCAAATCAGTTCTCCCACATTGGCCAGAACTCAGTTCTATGGCCTCATCTGATTGTAAGAACAGTAGGCAGTGTGGTCTGCCTGTGTGCTCAGGAGAAAAAGGGTTTTGGTATATACAGAGCAGTCTTTGTCTCAGGTAAGATCCTGGGTAAACTGTATAGTCATTCCCATGCTTTACTCTGTTTTTAAGTGGTCACTGGCTTTCCATGACTCTGCTTAAGTCAGAGAGCAACACATATCATCACTTGATTTTGTACTAATTTTCATTACTCTTGCCACCACCAGAACTTGAGGCTTGCAGCAGGGTTCTGTATGAACGGACCTAGGGTCAACTTTTTAATATTGCATTGGCCAACTCATACTCTGTTGTGTCAACCATTACTTCAATTTGAGTCAGTCTTGACAACTTACCACCAATCCCCTGAGCCTCATAAACTACAAGTCATCATAACAAATGACCACAAAAATAAAATGGCTAATTGCAGCCACACAAGTTTTATATACTTGGCATTTAGTGCATAGTGTCAATAGGTGTTAGTGGAATGCTCCTTGACTGACTAATAGTCTTCCTACATTTTTCAGAGTGACATACTTTCCTGTCCATAAGCTGAGAGCCCCTGGAAGGCAGAGACAATGCTCTCATTCTGTAAATCTTTTGGTATGTGTTTGTTTAATTAGTTTTTAGTCTCCTTCTTCCATACAGTGGGGAATATACCAGCTTTTGTGGTTAAGGCCAAGTGGGAAGATCTCTAGGTTTAGAGGTAGAAGCTAAGCTTGGGAAATAATTGGCTCTCTGACAGGTCCATGGACTCAGTGGTCTTCACTAAATATTTTTGGGTGATTTAGGCAAGTACTTTCTCTTCTCTGTCCACGATTTCTTCATCTGTAAAATGAGGGTAATACTAATAACACCCTCTCTATCTCTGGTATCCCTGTAAAGATCAAATTATTCTTAGTTTTCACTTATAATTTTAAAGGATGTATGTGACATATTTAGACTTTAGATATGTATGGGCTTTTACAGTATTCAATTAAATTCTGCTGGATAGTCTCCATTTATCTTTCTAGATCCATTCTCTAGTCTTGTCCATTTTTCTCTGTTACCTAGAAGGCTGATCTCTATGGATTATTGTCAGCTAGGCACTCCTGACCTATGCATTAAGCCAAAGGAAAGTGCCAACTAGAGATCAGATGAGTGGAAGAAAAATAATTTGGAGTATTTACTCCACAGCTTCTTCTCTGCCAGGTTGTGGGTTGGCAGTGACTGTGTTCTTTCACCAAAGGCCACAACTCCTGCCTGCTAGGACTATTCTACAGTTATAGCTTTCTCCATGTTCCTTTGATGGCTTTTCTCCCTTGCCTTTTCAAGCGTATGGGTGGTAGTGGTCTCAGGATTACTAACCTTTGGGTGTTTTTATCATCCCTTATAGTTGCCTTTACTCTGCCCACACCTTTGTTAAGTGGCCCTTCATTAATCTCAGCTCATTCACACCTTTTGCGTGTGCCATCTGTATGCTGTTGTGGCTCTGAGCTACATGTAATCCAAAGACATCTGTGCTGCATCACCACACTTAAAGAAATGATGGTGGTTAATCCATGAGCTGTAACAAGAGATTTCTTCAGAGATGGAAGTAATCTTCATGTTCCCCTGTATGAATTATGCAGAATCAACACAGGCCAAGCATATAAACAGAAAATTGAAACAAAATTCCTGACATTTAGGGCCTTGAAATTTCAGAGATGTCATCAACTGAGAAAAAAACAATGAAAGGGCATATACACACTGAGAAATTTCAGACACAAATTATTTACAAGTTGTGCAAATGTTGTGTATGCCCAATAATATAGGACATTACACATGCAACCACATTCACCTAGGTCAGCAACTAAGCAGAAGGCCCTCTAATTCTCTCCTGCTTGGAAAACTTTTGGCCCTCTCCTCAAAGAGGTTGTGTTTTTCCTCTGAAGATTTCACCTCTGGTGTCCTTTCTTCAAAGTGTTTCTCTGGTATAACACAGGGGTTTAATATATAATTAGGTTGACCCTACATCTCAGTTTGACTGAGACAGTTTCGGTTTAATTAAGTACCAGCTTAATTATTAGTGGCACCCTTCTACATCTGAAAAGTGTTCCAGTTTGAATGATAAATTATATGGTCCCCCATGTATAATGATCCTTTACTGCTGTTTGTGGAGATCCTGGATATAAGCTGTGTATAACCTGTGTAAATTTCAAATTTGCAGCCTCATTCTGCTGTACTGCTTCATTTACACAGACTCTTCTATGAGCATATGTGGCTCTTGGTTTGTTTCTGTTACTGGCTACCTAGATATGGTAGATTTAATTCTCTGGCCACTTAGTTTTGCCTTCTTGGCCTCCTGGTTTAGCTTTCAATTACAGGTTGAAATAGGCATTCTCTGTAGGAATTTCAACCTTATTTAAGTCCTGCATTCCTTTCTAAAGCAGCAAAGTTCTTTGTCTTTCTTAACAATAAGCTCTTTTCTGATAGTTTGAATAGCAGTAATTCTTTTTTCTTTTGTGGAAGTCATTCTGAATTGTTTTATTTCTTTGCTGTCTCCAACTCATTCTCTTCTCCAATTTTTTTTTTTTTTTTTTTTTTTGCGGTATGCGGGCCTCTCACTGCCGTGGCCCCTCCCGTTGCGGAGCACAGGCTCCGGACGCGCAGGCCCAGCGGCCATGGCCCACGGGCCTAGCCGCTCCGCGGCATGTGGGATCCTCCCGGACCAGGGCACGAACCCGTGTCTCCCGCATCGGCAGGCGGACTCCCAACCACTGCGCCACCAGGGAAGCCCTCTTCTCCAATTTTAAATGAATCATGATACTTCTGGATATCTCTATGTACCAAGTAGAATTTCAGTTTCTTAGTTTTCAAGTTCTTCATGTTTTTGAATTCTATTTCTCTCTAAAAGGTCAACATTTCACTTTACTATTACATTCCCTGTGTCAAATCATAAGTATAGTTCTCCCACATTTTGCTCAGTATAAACATTCATAAATTAAGCGCCCACATTACATCATAATTGTGTCAACTCTGGGAGACGGTAGAATTTTGATTTTCCTTGGAACTTTGAGAAGAGTTTTCCTCATGATACATCATTGAAGATTTCTGAAATATAAAACCATAGGCAGAATTTTATCTTTTGCAGTCACCACCACATAATCAGAGATAGGAAGCTTATTAAGGCTCTGAGATAGGATGCACAAAAGTTAAATAACCTGGCAACTGCATGGAATTTTCCCTCTAGCAAATATATTTGTTAAATAACCATCTAATCATGAAACATTTATTATCTATAAAATGTTTCATGTTTTTAAAGATGGTGAATAGCATTGAAATATTTGCTGCTGTCATTTACTCTGGTTTGTATTTTTAAAATAGTTTGATTAAGTCAAAACATTTATTTTGTCATTTGTTTATTCGTGTACTCATTCAGTCAAGAATTATTTATTGGACACTTACTATATATCAGGTATTGTGTTGGGCACTGAGGATGAAATGATGAATGAGAAAGCCATGGTCATGGCTCTTAGGGAGCTTACAGATGTGTGGAAAACAGTCCCTAATGAAAAGTGTGATAAGGGAAGTACATGTGTAAAAGTGCACCTAACTGAGAACCAGTGATCCATCAGACAAGGCTTCCTTCAGAAAAGTCTAGTCCAAGCTGGGCCTGAGAAATGAGTGTAAATTAGCCAGGATAGAAATGGAGGGGGCTGAGAGAAGGAAAAGGGTGGAAAGTGTTAGAAGAAGAGAGGATAGCATGTGTCCATCGGTCAGGGAGAATAGGACACGTTCAGGGAACCAAATAGTCTGGCTGGAATGTAGAGTGTGAGAGGTGGCGAGAGGTAAGAATGAGGCTGGCGTGGAAGCAGGGGGCTTATAAGTTGTAAGCCAGAGGAGGAGTTAGGGCCTAATGGTGAGGGTAATGGGGACATATGAATAGTTTGACATCCAAAACCTTTGAGGATCTTGCCCAACATACTTTTCTGGGATATATTCCTACCATTTATCAATATGTGCTCCAGGGTTCAGACAAGTGGATCACGGGCTGTTGCTGTTTTGGGAAAGTCCTCTTCCATCCATTTGCAGAGACTGTCTTCTCCATTCAACTTTCTTTGATTTTCACAGTTGGGAAATACCTTCTTCCTGTTCTGAACTCCCAAAGCTCTGTGTACTTGTCTTATGAGGCTTACCTTATAGCTTTTCTTATGTTTATGGCATATCTTAGCTCTCTGCTAGATGATGTCTTGAGGATAAGGATTCATCGTATTCATCTGTCTGTATCTCTGAGAGTGACTGTCTAAGAATTACTGTGAATTTGTTTGGTCCACATTCATCTCCAGTGAATCCATTGCAGTTGGCAACATTCTAACTCACTCAGTCCAGATATTGGCCTTTTGGAATCTTCCTCCTTTTCTTCATCCTAGGTGTACTTGTAGCATCCTTGGTATACAGGGAGCTAGTATGAACACTGCTACTCTGACCTCAGCAGAACAAAGGACAGACACCAGTGGCAATGATGCCTTTGGGGGACTGTGGCAGCAGATTGCTCTTCTGCTATTGCAGTGAGCGGCCACATCACCTCCTTGAAATGGAACAGGAGGAGGAAAAATTGATGTAACGTACAGACAGCAGGACTAGCAGACAGCCCACTAGGCAAGGTCTGTGGACTCCTAGATTTTGGGAGGTACTGGAAGGAGATTAAAGTTTTTGTGGAACAGGTGGGAGTTAAGCTAGAGAAATATTTTTGTAGGACTGCCTTTGTGTTTCACTTTTTACCCCAGGCTGGTATGAGTGGTAAACGTAAGTCACCTACATTATATTTCATTTGTTTCCTCAAATGTACATATAAACATCTTCTAGGAGGGGGGATCCTAATCCTGTGGGACTATTGAGCTGCATGACTAGAGAAGTACAGGCACCATCCCTGGTGTGATTAGGAGCTGGGGGTACCTAGCAATACGCCGTTGTTGACCTGCAGCCGGTCTGCAGCTCTAAACTGCCACCTCACATTAGGGGCTGTTGGAGGGTGGCACGAGTCTCTCTCCAGGGGTGATCTGGGTTCTGGGGTCCACGCAGCGTATTTGCAGCTCATGAAGTGGCAGACTCAGCCAGATTAGCCTCATCAGCATTGAAGGGAGCACCAGCCATTTTCCAGACCTGATGGGGAGCTGGGGTCCAAATCTTTCAGTTGACCAGTTTTTATTGTTTTAAGCCCTTTGCCATTGCCAGTTTCCATTGAGCTTTGCAGGAGGCCAACCTTCCCTCTGGGAGGTAACCTGTAGGAGATGGATTTTAGACAAGTTTTCCCTTCTCTCTCTTTCCAAACATGTGAAATTAAAGATGTTGAAAATGTTTTATTACCTTTTAATGTATGATTTAATTATTTTATTCTGCTGCACAATGCTTAGCTCTGTAGGAAGCACAATTGAGTTCTTAGTTTTTAACTTAAAAAACTTGTATTTTTTATGATGACAGAAAAAATGTTTTGTAGAAAAATTCAGATAATATAAAAGAAGAAAAACAGGGGTAATATTTTTCCGTAGCTTTTTTTTCTCTCTCTAGAGAAAAGCATTAAAAAACTAAAAATAGAATTACCATATGACCCAGTAATCCCACTATGGTTTTTTCTGGCATATACCTAGAAAAAACCATAATTCAAAAAGACCCATGCACCCCAATGTTCATTGCAGCACTATTTACAATAGCCAGGTCATGGAAGCAACCTAAATGCCCATCGACAGATGAATGGATAAAGAAGATGTGGCACATATATACAATGGAATATTACTCAGCCATAAAAGGAATGAAATTGGTTCATTTGTAGAGATGTGGATGCATCTAGAGACTGTCATACAGAGTGAAGTAAGTCAGAAAGAGAAAAACAAATATCGTATATTAATGCATATATGTGGAACCTAGAAAATGGTACAGATGAACCGGTTTGCAGGGCAGAAATTGAGACACAGAAGTAGAGAAAAAACGTATGGACACCAGGGGAGGAAGCGGTGGGGGGTGGTGGTGGTGGTGGTGTGATGAATTGGGAGATTGGGATTGACATGTATACACTGATGTGCATAAAACAGATGACTAATAAGAACCTGCTGTATAAAAAAAAGTGCAAATATATGGGTAACTTTGGAGAATATTAGGAGTTACTTTGATTAGCTTAGTGAATCAGATTATTTATGGAATTTGATAAAAATTGTTCATAACCCCAAACAAAGAAGGCTTACAGAAGTTATAGAACAGTTTTGGTGACAATAAGCTAAATGTTAACAGAATTGTAATGCACCTTAGAGAATTCTATCAAATGATAAACTTATTAACTAAGAAATGGTGTCTAAAGATCCAGAAAGCCCATATTGTCTGAGAAGTAATCATGTGACAAAGGTCACCATGAGATAATGACTCAGATCGTGCTGGTAGTTTACCTGATGTAGTGCCCATTTTTGTCTATATTGGCTAAGGCTCTTCCCAGATAGGTCAGCTTAGCTGTAAAGAACCTCAAACTGAGGTTTTGATGTTCCATTTGGGGAGAAAACACTTCACTGGGCACAAATACTGAGTTAGCTTGTTGAGTCTTAATATTATTAATTAATGCTCCAAGGAGTTAATTCTCTTCTTTGAGTCAAGGAATTTTGGGGCAATTTGTGTTGGATACAATATATTGTTTGATAAAGTAGAATTAAAATAAAATTTAATATTTCTCTCTCCCATCACTGAGAGTTTTTAAGAAAAATGTAAGCCACAGAAAAAATACTGACTCCCACCTACCTAAAAGGAAAAATACATGAATGCAGGGAAGGAGTAATTTGTTGGGAGAAGATGAGATGATTCTTCCATAATATGTAGAGATATCAAAGCAGTGTTTTTGGATGGTAAAACTTCCTGGTGGTTGCCAAGCTTGTATGGCATATCACTGAGATGTAACATTTATTATTACCAACATTGCATGGGTTCTGGATAAACACATTGCCTTCAGAATTTGAAATCTAAATGAAACCACTTCCAAACACTGAAGAAATGATGGCTTTTAGGAGTGTCAAACTGATTCAAGATGAAATGCCTGCAAAGAGCTTGTAATGAGCAATTTCAAAGTCACCTTCAAGATAAAAGTTTGTAATGGATATGTAAGATATTTTAGATACAAAGTTTATTTTCTGAGAGGTTGACATCTTGTATGTGAATAGCTTCTTTTATGGAATGCAATATACAGAATTGAGTCAGTGTTCCATAAAAGATAATTTTAATATATCAGTGCCTTTAATTTTAGGCAGTTTTATTATTATGCATCACATGCCTAACTAGGGATTGTAAATACAAAATATTTGAAGGATGATTTAGTTCTTTTTCATCACTTGGAGTCACAAGTGTGAATAGCAAATATTACTCTAGTATAGAACCAATAATGTCCTGAGAAACTGCTGAAGTAGGTAGTATTAAAAAAAAAACCTTCCTGGAAAAATTAGAATTTACAGCCCTTTTCTCTCATGTCTGTTATAATGTGATTTCTCACTGTTGTCATGGTTATAGTACTACTTCGAAATAACAGGTTTTTTGTGAGTCCTTTTTTTTTTTCCTGAAAGAACCCGAGAGTAATTCTGCCTCTTTTGAAGAACAAAATATGTGTTTTTTGGCAGTCGAAAAATGGGCAGAAGACCTTAATAGACATTTCTCCAAAGAAGACATACAGATAGATGGCCAGTAAGCACATGAAAAGATGCTCAACATCACTAATTATTAGAGAAATGCAAATCAAAACTACAATGAGATACCACCTCACATCAGTCAGAAGGGCCATCATTAAAAAGTCTACAAATAACAAATGCTGGAGAGGGTGCAGAGAAAAGGGAACCCTCCTACTCTGTTGGTGGGAATATAAGTTGGTATAGTCACTATGGAAAACGGTATGGAGGTTCCTCAGAAAACTATAAATAGAACTACCATATGACCCAGCAATCCAACTCCTGGGAGTATACCTGGGGAAAACTATAATTCAAAAAGATACATACACCTCTATGTTCATAGCAGCACTGTTCACAATAGCCAAAATGTCCATCAACAGATGAGTGGATTAAGAAGATGTGGTGTATATATGCAATGGAATACTACTCAGCCATAAAAAAGAATGGAATAATGCCATTTACAGCAACATGGATGCTACTAGAGATTATCAAACTAAATGAAGTAAGTCAGAAAGAGAAAGACAAATACCATATGGTATCACTTATATGGGGAATCTAAAATATGGCACAAATGATTCTATCTGCAAAACAGAAACAGACTCATAGATGTAGAGAACAGACTTGTGGTTGCATGGGGGCGGGAGAGGGATTGACTGGGAGTTTGGGGTTGGTAGATGCAAACTGTTACATTTAGAATGGATAAACAACAAGGTCCTAATCTATAGCACAGGGAACTATACTCAATATCCTGTGATAAACCATAATGGAAAAGAATATTAAAAGAAGAATGTCTATATGTGTATAACTGAGTCACTTTGCTGTACAGCAGACATTGGCACAGCATTGTAAATCAACTCTACTTCAGTAAAAAAATGCATAGGTTTTTGGTACATTTTGCTGTTTGAGGCCTTCCAAGTTCATGCATGTGTTCTGGTCAACTAAAGAGAAACATGACATAAAAATAAATGAGTGTTTTATTATTTACCTTTTCTAGGAAGAGCTTTTCTATAATTGCTTAGAAACTCTTAAAGAGGTTCAGTGCCTGCAATCCAACTGTTGATTGTTTGACCATTTTCAGGTAAGTCCACAGAAAAGCGAAGATATTATTTGAACACTAAACTTATAATCTATTTCCAGTTTGTTGACATTGACAACTAGAAAGATTATTTGGAATTTTTGCTAAGTTGATGGTATAAACAAACACAACATAACTAACTGCTCTTAAACGTTATTTACATGGTAGTCTGTAAATCGCTGTCCCCTGTGATCATCATATACTGTTAGATATCACTGGTACTTGCTTTATCTGTGGTGTCTGAATAACATCATGACCAAATCTATTATTTTTCTTTTCTATATGGTGCAAATGCAATAGTGCGTTTGAACCCAAATGTTTTGTTTCTTATTTCTCCTTGAGCAAGTAGTTCTGTTTAATTTTTTCTTAGTAAAATGAATTTATTCTGGGTTCTTGAGTAACAGGTGATATCTGGGCCATGAAATTTGCTGGCTGTCACAGATCTGCCAGTTCCAGTGTATCTTCCCTGCTGACACTCACCATATCTCTGTAATGCCATTGTCAGCTCATTTTGATGTCTCTACATTACAAGTATTGTACCTGTAAGCATTAATAACTCTTCTGCTTCTGAAAAGTGCTGGTTTTGTTAGTGGGCATAGGTCCAAGGAAATGGATGGGAGGACAATTATATTTTAATAGGGGTTGCAAGTGGGAAGTAATTTGAGCTTAAGTGACTGCCCAGGAGAGCTGGCTATGATGCTACATTTGCAGTGACACATAATCTGTTTGTGCCCTTCTATGATTCCATCCCTTTTCTTCTCTCAGGTAATTGTATTCCTGAATTTTGTGTTTCTCATTTTCATAAGAATTATACAGTTTATTGTATTTGTTTTGTATGCTTTTGGATTTTGAATAGATGGAGTTATACTTTTGTAACTTGCTTTTATCACTCAACATTATATTCCTTGGATTTATGAATGATGATACAGGTAATCATAGTTTATTCATTTTTATTGCTGTATAATATTGTATTATATGAATATACAACAATTTGTAAATGTATTTTGATTTATCTATTATATAAATTGGGCTGTTTCCTGCTTTTACTATTGTAAATAATGCTGCTATGAGTATTCTTGTACATATCTTCAGTTGTGTGCTAGTTTTACATGTGTGCTAGTTTCACTAAGGCAACATATAGTTGGGTCTTTTTTTTTTTTTTTAATCCATTCAATCACTCTATGCCTTTTGATTGGAGAATTTAATTCATTCGCATTTCAAATAATTATTGATAGGTAAAGACTTATCAGTATCATTTTGTTAATTGTTTTCTTGCTCTTTTGTAGTTCCTTTGTTCCTTTCCTTTGTGAATTGATGATTTTCTGATAGTATACTTCGATTCCTTTCTCTTTATCTTGTGTGTATCTACTATAGCCTTTTGTTTTGTGGTACCTTGAGGTTACTTGAAATATCTTACTGATATAGCAGTCTATTTGAAGCTGATACCAACTTTGATTGCATACAAAAACTCTACCCTTTTGCCGTCCTCCCTGCATTTTATGTTTTTGGTGCCACAATTTACATCTTTTTAGATTATGTATCCATTAACAAATCATTGTAACTACAGCTATTTTTAGTACTTTTGTCCTTTAACCTTTATACTAGAGTTAAGTGGTTAATAGACCACCATTTTATAGTATTAGAGGATTCTAAATCTATTTACTTTACCAGAGTGTTGTATATTTTCTATTTTCATACAATTTTATTTTTACTAATTAGCATCCTTTCATTTCAGCTTGAATAACTCCTTTCAGCATTTCTTGTATAGGCTGGTCTAGTGGTAATGAACCTCCTCAGCTTTTGTTTGTTTGGAAGTCCTTATCTTGCCTTCCTTCTTTATCTCCCTCTTCCAGACTTTATGGACTGATCCCTAGGAAAAGACCTTCGCCAGCAGATGGGGGCATGCTGGAGTGTGCTGTGAGTCTTGTGGTGCTGGGCACCAAGTGCAAGAGTGTGTGGTGGCTCTGGTCCGGGGAGGAGTGATGTTCAGGCCACTGAGGTCCACAGCATTGACAACTGAGTGGTCCTTGGCGCATGCTGTAGGGGTCCACAGTGACTCTAAAGGCTGTTGGGGTCCTCACAGCACCTCCAGGTTCAGTGGCCAAGGATCAGGGCAGGCAGAAGTGGTAGTCAGTGCTGGTGGTGAGCAAACACTTGGCTGCAGGTACCAGCTCTGTATGGTAGGGGCTTTTGTAGACACAAACATAATAGTGGTGTCCAGGGCCAGCAGCAAGGGCCAGGGCCAGCTGCAGGTGCACTGGGTCCTGTGGGTGCCCTTGTCGTTGGCATGTACTTTTGTGGCTGCAGGGTCTCACCTCGTGCACATGCATAGTAGTGCAGGCCTTTGGTAGGAGACAGGGTCAGAGCTGAGCCCAGAGCAGGTGTGGGGACTCTGGCTGTCCATGTGCATTTCTGTGGCTGCAGGATCTCACAAAGGGCATGCCACAGTGGAGGCTGGTGAGAGGAGTCAGGGCAGTGGCGTGCAAGTGCATAGTTGGAGGGGCTAGCTCCAAGTGTATGTATGGCAGTGGGGATCAGCCTTAGGCGTCTAGGCTGTTGTCTTGTACTCACGCAGCTGCAGAGGCCTGAGCAAGGTGGTGTGGATTCCAGGATGCAGCAGAGGAGGGAGTAGAGAGGGACTCATGCAGTTAGCATCTTGTCTGCAAATACCTGTGGAGTGAAAATCGGTAAAAACTGCAGGGGGTCTGTGGTGACTTCTTCAGTGGTAAAAGCTGCTGGGGTCCTCTGCACAGCAAGCCACTGGGAATCTTGGTCACTCTTGCTGTATGGCTGATACCAGTATTCTCTGCTCTTCTTCCTTGTTCCCAGTCATCTCGATAGTCTCAACTTTGCCAGTCTCTGCGTGGTGTGATACCAAAGAGGGTCCTTTGCGTGGTGCCTTGAAAGCCTGGGGAAGCTGCTTGCTCACCCTGCTTGCTCTTTCCAAGCCAGGAGAAATCTTTCTAGTTGGGGAGTTCCGTCTTGGCTCTGAGCAGTGCCTGCCTGGGGAATGAGATGATATAGGCAGAAGGAAGTTATTTTTCTTCCCCTTTTTGTGGGATTATTCTCAGTTTTGTTTTGTTGTTGTTGTTGCTGCTGTAATTTCTTAAGTGGACTTCTGAGCTGTCCCAGAGCTGTTTCTGTTTGTGGATAGATGTTTGTTGCTCTTCGTGGGAGGACAGTGGCTAGGATCTGCTACTTCACCATTTGGTGACATCACTCCTTTCTGATTCTTGAATATGTCAGATTAGAGACACTTTTACATGGATAGTTGAAGTGATGTCCTTAGTATATTTATGTGGCAGCCTCAGTTTGCACTGAGGTAAGATTTCTCACACCTTACATTGTTGCTCACATCTTTCTAGCCTCTAGGAGTGGGTGATTCTCTTAGGAGAAATTCTAGTCTAATATGCTTTCATTTGGCAGTTAATAGCTCATCAGCTACAGAATAAAAATTATTTGGTTTTAAGCCTCCCCAAGTCAAAGCCATTTAGGCAGATTTTTCTTGGTCTTTGGCCATGCTTCAATAATTCTTAGCTGCTAGAATTCCCTTATGGATACTCCATTTCTTGGAAGGAGGAGAGAGAGAGATAGTTAATTCTTCTTGTATATAAATGACTTTCAAGTCTGCCTTATATGTTCTGGCAGCCAATTTCTATATGAAAAAACCACAACTCTTATTAATGTATCTATATCCTCCAGTTGTTACCTTTATGTTGTTATAATTTGTCCCAGTATCTTAAAACAGGCTTTTAAATTTCTATAAAATCTCTTCAGCATTTGTTCTATAAAATATCAAAACTTCAATAGAAATTCTTCACATGGAATCAGGGCACATATATTTTAAGCCATCTCAGGATTAAAAATCACTGTTCTTATATGAAATATACAAGTTATTAAATGAAGGAATCATATCTTGGACATAGTCTGGATGATCGAAATCACAGCATCTCATATGCAGTTTTATAAAGTTGTAGGTTCATTGGATCAGATTGATCTTTCGCTTTCATATTGCAGACATGAGAAGTGGATTTTAAAAGTAAGAAAACATTTACTGTAAATATAGAAATAAAGGAATAAGAAAACCCCAGGCAGCTGCCGTGGCTCCTCACCCTCTTGAGAAACACAGGAAAAAGAAAACTAAGAGATGAGGGCAGAGCCTGGACACAGCCCTAGGCTAGGATTTGCTAGTAAGTAAACAGCTTCTGACCTGAACTTGAAATTCTAGCATCTGTGTCTTGGAGAGAGACAAAAATATTAGAGTTCTGTAACATTTCCTTAGAGTTTCCCTAAATAGGCAGGCTCGCTCCAGTTTCAGGACGTCTGCACTAGTCAGTTCTCTGCCGTCCCACAGCTTGCCCACCTGGCACCTCCCTCTTACTCTTTATGTTTCACTTCAGATACCACTTCCTCCATGAGGCATTCCCTGATTACTGAAGAAAGTCTCCATGTCCATTCGCCTAGGCTCCCAGTTCACGTTATATATATATCTAGTAACTGAATGCATTATTTCCAGTGTTTTGCAGAGCTCTATTTCCTTGAGTTTCTCCTCAAAATACAACAGAACAAACAAACCCCAAATCTGTTTTGTGGTCAAATAATTTTGGGAAACTGTGCTCTAGGCCCTTCTTACATATTTATTATACTCATTTGAGTACTGGTGGTCCTGAGAAGATATTCAGGGAAGAAACGTATTTTTATCCAACGTTTCCAGAATTAATTGACCATAAAACATCTCTTTTGAGAAATATCTGCCTGCAGACTTCTCTGGAACGAGGTTGGGAAATGCTGTCTTATTGTCTTGTTATTTGTTTTCTTTGAAATGCCTCTCCACTAGATCATAATTATTGGTATCACTAGTGCTTGGTACAGGGCCTAGCACATAGTAGACCCTTAATGAAATTATTTTTGTTAGTTAAAAACATGGGAGAGAAAAAGGTAATGCTTCCCATGTTTGAAGCTTGGGCAGCTAATACAGTTGTTTATTGTTATATAACAAACCACTCCAAAATTTAGTGGCATAAAACAATCTTTAAAAAAAAAATCTTCATGGTTTTTGTGGGTTTGTAATTCAGAAAGAGCACAGTTAGGACAACTCGCTTTTGCTTTTCAACGTCTGGGATCTTTGCTGGGATGATGCAAATAGCAAGGGGTGCCTAGAATGGCTGGGAGCTGGAAGGGCTGTGCTGGAGGACCCACCTCTAAGATGATCTCTTCACTCACATGAGTGGCCGGAGCACCTACATGAGACCTCTCAAGCGTGATGGTCTTAGCATCATGGCTCAGCATTCCAAGAACAGCTCAGCGTTCCTTAGTTCCCAGGAACTAAGGCAGAAGGTGCAAGTTTTTTTATGACTCACACTCAGAAATCTTAGGTATGTCAAAGAATTTACAGCCATGCTTCAAACTGACACAGCAACTGTGAGGATAGTGATGCCACTAATTGACATAAGGGATTAGGGAGAAGAGAGTTTGCTGGGTAGGAGAGAGTGTAAAACAATGTGTTTAAGTGTGAGGCACAGGTGAGCATCCAGGTATGGATGTCTAGGGGAAGCCAGGGGGATGTATTTGGAGCTCAGGAGAGAGGTGGGAGTTGAAAATGAGGGTTAGCGTTTAGACCATGTAGGTTGATGCTGCAAGCATCAATAAGATTCTTTAGGGAAAATTTTCAGAGAAGAAGAAGAAAGAACCTTGGACATAGACCTGGTGTTATGGACTGAATGTGTCCCTCCTGAAATTTGTGTTGAAATCCTAAAACACCCCCCAATGTGATGGTATTAGGATGGTATTAGGAGATGGGGCCTTTGGGAGGTGATTAGTTCATGAGGTGGAGCCTTTGTAAATGGGATTAGTGTCCTTTGAAAGGAGACCCCAGAGAGCTCTCTTCTCTTCTTTTGGCCATATGAGGATACAGTGAGAAGGTGGCAGTCTGCAACAAAAAGAAGGTCCTCACCAGAATTTGAGTATGTTGGCACCCTGATCTCCTTGACTTGTAGCTCCAGAACTGTGAGGAATAAATTTCTGTTGTTTATAAGCCATGCAGTCCATGATATTTTGTTATAGAAGCCTGAAGTCATGAAGACACATGGGTAATGCCAACATTGAAGGGAAAATTGGAGGAAAGCGAGCAGGGAAGGGAACTGAGACGCTGCAGTGGAGGGAAGAGTGAAACAGCATGATCCTGGGAAGCCCAGAGAAGACAGAGTTCCAAGGGCAGGATGGCCAACATGCCTCAGAGAAGTCCAGTAAGGAGGCCCAAGAAGTGTCTACTGGCTTTGGTAATTACATAATTTGGTAAGACAGGGTTCAGTGAAAAGGGACATGGGCCAGAGTTGGCAGTGGAGGGCGGTTGTTGAGTTGAGGTGGGAGCTGGTGGTGGGAAGCTGGAGTGGGTGCCAGCGAGGATGCTCTGCTTTCACAGTTGGGCTGCATTCAGGTGGTGAGAGAGCTCCTTGCCCTACCCACAAAAGCCTTCCCTTGTGATTGCACTATGGAGTCACATGGCACCTCATTCACAATTGTTAGAAATGTGTAAAAGTCATTGAATTGGGAAAAGCTTTCGGGAGTATAAGGCAGCCAGGGTGGATCACATAACAGCCCAAACATATGACACATCCCTAGATAAGCCTGAAGCCACAGCCAGTAACAGTTCTGGAATCTGCCAGGGAGTAGCCGATGCGAGGAGCAAATACACTTCCTCTGTTTGGCCTCTGCTGGCTGCTGAGAAGGGCAGTTAGCCAAGTCCATTTTCCCAAAGGGTTAAGAGTCGTGTGGGCTCTGTTATTATGAAGATACATCTACATATGGGGAGTGAATAAGGACTGTTGGGACAGGGAAGTGTTTTGTCATCTTACACATTCTATTAGTCCTCTTGACATTTCCCTTTTAGGAATAGGCAAATGCAGGCCTACCAGAGAAACAAGTTTGATGTTCAATTTTTTTGATTCTGTGGGACTTGAATGTGACTGTTGGAAAAAATTTGTTACAACTGATAAATTGTGATTAAATGATTTAATATACCTAAAGCTCTTAGAATAATGCCTGCTCTAAGAACAAATACCATGTAAGTGTAAAGTATTATTATTAATAATTTTTATTATTTTATTATTGTGTTGCAGCATTTCATTATTATATTGTAGCTTTAAATACAGGATTACAGTTTGAAGGAAATTCTTCTTCTCCTTTATCTTACATTTCATAGATAAGATAAACTTCTTATTTTGGACCTTTTCAGAAAACGTTACAAAGATGGAAGTAAAATTTCTTTAGCCCGAAGTGAAAGCAACATTACCAGAGAACGAAGTGATATGACAATCCACGTGTACTCAAAATAGAGTCCAAAATTGACAACTGAGTGGTTATATTTAACCTAAGTGGATATTCTTTGTGGTTGGTGGGCTTTGATGCCAGTGACTTGTTTTTTGACCCTGAATATCGTACTTGAGAGGGAGTCCTTTTGGGAAAAGCGGTGTGCTCAAGTGATACAATGTACAGATGTAAAGTGATCCGACTTGAAGGCCTATTGAAAATTAGGAGCCCCATTGTACACCTCCTATCTCTTTTGCTCTCTCATAGGCCGAGAATGCTAGAAGTTCAGGTCAGAAGCTGTTTACTTACTTGCAAATCCTAGCCTAGGGCCATGCCCAGGCTGTGTCCCGAGCTCTCATTTTTCTTTTTCCTGTGTTTCCCAAGAGGGGCCAGGTGAGGAGTCATGGCAGCTGGCTGGGGAGATATAGAGTGGGATCTATGGGGATTACTTTATTCCTTTATTCCTACTCTGAAAATGAAATCTTATCTACCAAACTCATCTCATGCTTGCACTTTTGAAAGCAGGATTCCAGTTTGATTCAATGCCTGCAAAATTTGATAGAAATCCACATTAAGCTGTGGATTGGATAGTTGAAAAAAAGTGGAAGATGTGATTTCTGATTTCAAGAATTTCACAATATATTTTAGATATGAATGAAATTCATAGCCAACTATCTACATAAAACATATATACACTTAGAAACATGAAATGTTTATTTTGAAATATAAGTTTTCTGATCAGAAAACAGTGGGACAATTTATATGAGTTTAGAAGGATGTTTTAGGAAGATGGAATAGACTATGGTGGAGTAAATGTGATGAATTAGCGACAAAGACTTGTTTTTATTTTTATTTATTTATTTTTTTGAGGCAAGGAATAGCAACTTTATTCAGAAAGCTGGGTGTCAAAGAAGATAGTGGACTAGTGCCCTAGAGCACCATCTTACTGGGGTCTGGATGCCAGTTTCTTTTATAATACAGAGAGGGGGAAGAGGTGAAGAAGTAAAGTAAAAAGGCCATTAGTCTTGCAAAATATCTCCTCCCTTGGCCTGCATCAGGGAGGGGATGTGTTAATTTCTTCTTTTCTGTAGTATTCACAGGTGGGCAGGGTCAGAATGTCTCCCTGTGAGCTGAAAAAGGCACTTTAATTTAACATTCAGGCAGAGGGGCAGGGTTCCCTGTGGCAAGCCATTATGTATGCTTACAGCTATAGACAGCATCCTTTTAGTGATTATAATAACAAAAGCAACAAAAAGCAAAGGTAAAAGAAACAGATCCAACATGGAGTCAGATTTTGCTCTTCCCTGTTACAATTCTGCACTGTCAATGTCCATTCCCCAATCTTGTGGGAAAAAGACTTGTTTTAAAAAATTGTCACATTAGATAGAAATAGACTTCCAAAGTATTGTAGACAGAAGTAGTTGTGGGCAAACTGAAAAGGAGCATAAGTATGATTAGTCATCCCATAAGTGGGATCATTGGGCTTTTCTAGCACTTTTCTGAATCAAGGACTATGTTGAAAGTGGTTATCGACTATAATAAGAAGGAATGCTGTGGCCTGACAGATATACGGACTTGTGCTACTAGAGAACACAAGTAGGGTAGTCTCTGATGCTTAAGCAGAGAGGATTTAATTTAATCACAGGGAGAAGCACTGTGTTTTGCACACAGCAGGTGTTGAACGCTTATTGTTCACAGTGCAGCTCATGTCTGAATTTGTGAGGGTTTCATGGATCCTAAATTCCTGAAATGCTTTTTTTTTTTTTCTTTTGCTGTTATTGCACTCTGACATTCAGTCACGTCTTGGATTTTCTTCAGGCTGCACATGCATGCTTGAAAACCTCCTGGAGCTATAATGCTATGCCCAGATTGGGAAAATGTCATAGATATGTCTATTTCCTGTAGGCTGCTTAGGATAATATTGTCTGCAACAGGATTTTTCGGGGCCTTAAACATCCATTCAGGTGATATGTCTATGAATATTGGTCCTCAGTAATTTTCAAAACTAGTGTCCCTTACCCTCTTTAGTGTTATGTCTAAAGTCAACTGTTTCTAAGCTCAGTTTTGTGGGATTTGGAACATAGTTTCTATGCAATTTTTATGTCTCTGGAACTCACATCCTTGTTGGTCTAGAGGCTAGAGTTTCTTTAGGAAATGAGGCAAGACCTATTGATGATCAGAAATCATTAATAGTAAACCCATCTCCTCAAGTCAAGTTTTGCCTGACAAGTCAAGTTTTGTCTGTGGTAAGATCAAATAAAATGCCAGATTATTTCTAATTTAAGTTTTGATTATCTAAATCAATGGAGATGCACTAAGAGGTCAAGAAATATTATGGTGGAAAATAAGCCCTCTCTCTTTCACACACACACTCACAAATGTATATATACTTTTGGAATTTGGTGACTCGACAATAATGGTTCATATTGAACTTCACATGTAAAACATTCATTTAAATTAGCTAACACTAATGGTAACAATATTTTATGGGAGCAAAAAATTGTTTGGTGACCAATTAGATAATTTTTATTATCATAACAAACCACATACAAGATAGCAATATAAGATACTGTATTCAGTTAATGGTCTTAAAAAAGGAATGTCTTTGATGTTCAGTGTAGTAGTTACTAGCTAATGTGGCTACTTAGCACTTGAAACATGGCAAGAATTTAAAATTTTGTTTGATTTTAATTATTTTAAATATAAATAAAAATAACTCATACACAGTTCAGTCATTGGAAAACTTTTGTGAATGTTTGTGAATGTTTGAAACAACCTGGATATGTCAATTTACTTTTTGAATAAATTCTATGAAGTCTAAATACAGAGCAAGTATTTCCTATAAAAATTTAGTATCTGAATTGAGATATGTGTAAAATACATACTGGATTTTAGAAACGATACAAAAAAGAATGTAAAATACCTCATTAATAACTGTTTTCTATTGATTACTTATTGAAATTATAATATTTTACATAGTTGATTAGGGAAGCTTTCTCTGATAAGGTGAGTGTTGAGTAGAGATCTGAGAGGAAGGAGGGGGCAAGGCATACAGTTCTCTGCAAGAAGAGTGTTCCAGGGAAAGAGAACACTAAATGCAAAAGTTGTGATGTAGGATCATGCTTGGTATGCTCCAGGGGTAGCAAGAGCCTCAGTCCATCATTGACCGGAGCAGAGTAAGTACAGAGGATCTGTACAAGAGATAAGTTCAGAAATGAAGCTATGCCAGGCCATGTAACATGCCATTATATAATTTAGGATTTTACTTTGAGTGAGATGTTAAGATACTGGAGGAATTTTAATAAAGCATTGACTTAATCTGACTTATATTTTAAAAGGATCACTCTGACTAGTATTTGAGATTTGATTTTATGGGACAAAGATGAATGCCGTTTAGGAGGATACAGCAATAATCTAGGCGAGAGATGATGCTTGCTAGGATCAGCATGATAGAGGTAGAGGTGATAAGAAGTGTTTGTATTCTGATAATTAAAACTAACAGGATTTGCTGATGTATTGAATATGAGGTGTGAGAGAAAGAAAGGAGTCTAGGAAGACTTCAAGATTTTTGGCTTGAGCAACTGGAAAGATGGAGTTATAATTTACTGAAATGAGGAAGAATATGATCAGAACAGATTTTTTGGGGAGACAGAAATCAGGAGTTCTGTTTGGAGTATTTAGAGATTCCTGTTAGCCACATATGGTGAGAAGTCAAGTAGACAGTAGACTATATGAGTCTGTAGTTCAGGACACATATTTAGGCTGGAAGTAAATGGTGTCATTAGTAATATAGTTAGTATATAAAGCAAGGAACTGGATGAAGTTGCTAGGACATGAGTCTGGACAGAAAAAAAAAATCTGAGATCTGAGCTATGGGATGCACCAACATCTAACATTTACCGGCTGGGGAAATGAATAACAAATAAAGAGACTGAAAAGGAGTTGCCAGTGAGGTAGGAGGAAGACCAACAAAGGTGGCATCCTGGGAGCCAAGTGCAAACAGTGTTTCAGGGAGGAGAGAGTGATCAAGAATTTAAAATACTGCTGTTAGGTCAATAAGATGACTCGGCAAAGGTTCATTTGATTTAGCAACCTGGAGGTCACTAGTGGCTTTGACAAGAGTTATTTCTCTGGAGTTTTGAGGAAGGAAGACTAATTACAAAGTTCAGAAGGCAGTTTTGAGGAAAGAAAAGAAGATAGTGATTATAGATACTTCCTTTGAGTTTTGCTCAAAGGAAACAGAAAAATGAGATGAAATCTGGAAGAAGAAGATATGGGGTCAGGGAAGATTTTGAATTTGTTTTGTTTTAAAGAGGGAGTATAGGGCACCTGTGTGCAAATGGCAGTGACTCTCTGTGGTGTAGGAGAGAGGGGAGAATTGGGAGAATTGCTGGAGCAATATCACTGAGAAGCTGAGAGAGGATGGCATCTTGTGCACAAGTGGAGGAGATGCCCTTTGGGAGGAACAACTGTAGTACAGGAATAATATTAGATTCAATAAGTTGATAATATTGAATTGTTAGTAACCAATTTACCGAATTGTACCTCAGATTTTTTTTCTTTTAAAAAGCATCCTTCAACACATCTTAACTCTCATTCTCACTCAGAGTAAGAGAAATGGAAAAATGAAACTGCAGTGAGATACCATTTTTCACCCATCAGGATGGCAAAGATAAATATTTGATAGTATACTGTGTTGGACAAGTGTGGAGAAGTTGTTACTCCCATACACTGTTGGTGGGAGCATAATTGGTACAGCCTATATGGAGGGAAATTTGGTGAATATTTATCAAATTTACAAATGTAAAATACTTCTTGTACCAGAAATTGCACTGATAGCTTTTTCTATAGATATACTTACCTACGTGGGAGATGGCACTAAATAGGAAAGGATGGTGAATTAATGTATTCATCAGTAGTGGATGTTGTATGAATTGTGGCACACCCATACATGGAATTGGATACAGCTGTAAAACAGAAATATGAAAGTCCTTTATCTATTGATACAAAAAGATATCTGGGAAGTACTTGTTAAAGAAGCCAGTTATGAAGCAGTATGTCCAGTTTGCTATAATTTGTGAAAAAATAATATATGTATATAATTCATATACATGTATTTGCATATGTCTAAATATCTCTGGAAAGATCTGTAAAATATTTAAAATAATATTACATGGAAGATGCTGTCTAGTTCATTGTTCATATGATAATCCATTTTAATGATGAGGTCTATTTTTGTAAAAGCAAAAAAAAAAAAAAGGAAAGTATGAGAATTTTTAAAAGTCAACATTTTTATGACTTTAGCACTTTTGACCAACCAGTAGCTAAATATTTTGACTGTATACAGCTACCAATTTAAATCTGAAAAATTGAGAAATGAAAATACATATTATAATTAATGAATCAAAACAATCTATTTCACAATTATTTTAAACAATACTAAGAATATTGTCATTTTTAGCTTTTGAGTAAAATGTAATAAATTATAATTTTTTTATAATAGATGGTATGCCCTTTAAAATATTTTTAAAAATTATATATTAATTTATTATATCTAAATAACAGTGTGTTCAAATACATTATTCTAAATATAATGTTAATAAAATATTAAATGCATTGGTGAATTTAGCATAGTTATTTAAACAATTTTAATATTCCTAAATTATCTAGAACTTTATTTTTTACAAGTATAATATTTTTCATTATTATTGCAGTATTACATCAAAAACAGGCTATATCATTGCTTGAAGAAAGTACAGTGCAATTTCTCCAACTTAACTCTTTTTTTAATTCAGTTCTATTTCTTTCAGTTTCTAGGTGATTAAGACCTTACTTTATTTTGTATATTTAACCTACATAAATACAAGGAAGTTATTGCCATTTAGTTTTTCTTCAATTACTTAATTTGCCCAAATTTTTTTGCCTCCTTTTGTCTGGGGAATAGAGGCTGTACTATATAATGAATATGTCATAACAAATGCATGTTGAAATCATACCTGAGAATAATCCTTTTAGATTCCTTAAAGTGATATTATATAAACCTATGCTAAATATTTACACATTTTGGAATGTAGGATTCTGTTTTTCAGTGTTATTGACTGTACTTTCTAACACTTGTCAAATAAACTCATTTCTAATGATCAACAAATGGTGTTAATTTCGAGATTTCTAACATAAAGTCTTGAAACACTAGAGTGTCTTTTGTCGGAACAAATACTAGTTGACAATTCAAAGACATATCTTTTTCTGAATGGTGTACTGTTAAGAGGAAATAGTTGTGAACAAAAGGTGGAAATAACCTAACTGGGAATCAGGTATCACAGGTTGAGAACAAGAATATCGAATAGAATATATGGTCAAAGTCTAAGGACTTGAATGACAGCTCAAAGACAAGATGGGATTTCACCCACTTTCAAAACATTACTCTTGTGCTCAACTTTAAAGCACCGGCTGCTTTTTTTGAATTCATGTGATAGTCAATATTCAATACTCAAGCATATATATGAGCTTCCATTTACTCAAGGGTGGTAGAAGTAGTCATATTTTATTGGACTTCATTCAGCAACTAGATCCTTTTAAAAGATTCACATTTTCAGGTGTATTTTAAAGATTAGTTCTTTATATATGTGTTATAAATATAATTTTATTTTTCCTCATTGAAAATACTATGATTATAAAATAGAACTATTATAGTCACATTTAATTTAAAAAAGTAATTAAACTACCTCTAAAAGCTAAGGTAAAGAAATACAAGCACCTGTTAATATGTTAATGCATGTAAATAATTCAAGCTATGTAACTTTGAAAATAGTCATAGGAATATTTTGTGCTCCTTGTTTATAATGGTGCTCTTCTAGCAAACTCATCTGTAATCATCTAAGTGATATTAATTAGGGCAATCTAGAGACCTGGGACACCCTTTCAATATTACTAGCAAAAAAATCTACTAGACATTTCAAAGACATGAGTATTCTGAGTGGTGTTTTTGTGAAAGATAAATTATCACATTATTAGGAAGCAAGTACCCAAGGAAATGATAAGATAAAATAATGTGAAATGGGGCAAAAGACTACAAGTTTGAAAGATATCTGAAAGGCACAATCTGGGATAATTATGCCTTTTTAATTCTTTATTTTGTAAGAGTGGCAAATCAAACTAATCCATGATCTGGGTAAGTAAAATGAGATGACATGGGTTTGGGGTAGAAGCTGTCATAGGATTTTGGTGCTAAGGTCATTTTTAAAATAGGAATTTTATGTTTAATATTAATAATGAGAATATCTGATCTATTTATGCTATAATGTATTTTATTGGATAAAGTTCCTTAGTTCCTTAGCCAGGAACATTTTGATTAGTTAAAAATCGTTTAAGGAGTGTGAATTCTATTTTTGGTATTTTGCTGAATAATTAGACTGTGAGAAAAGTTGGCTTAAATATAGTTTACCACAAAATTTTAAGAGAGAAAATGAAATAGGAAACTAATATAATCAGAGGTGTACTCAAAGTATTTATGCAAAGAGCTTTTTGGGGTTTCTTTTAAGGTGTATTAAAGTGAAAACAACCTTCTGTGACAAACTAGAAAATCCTAGCCATTACTTTATCTGAGTACATAATTTCCATTTTAGCTTCTTAACATTCTCCTTGAAGAGAATTAGAATGGAATTGATTCAGGAAGAGAAACTCATCTTCAGTCTATAGGCTTACCAAAAAAGGCTACTGCTCCACTGGATTTTGGAAGATATGACTTTTGGTATATAGGTGTTTGTGAATTTTAGAGGAGGAAGGAAGAACCTTTGAGATCTTAGAGTCATTGGCTGTGAGAAGTAAACTTGTTAAACATTTACTATGCCTCATTTTGATAGGAGAAGTGAATGAAGTCCAGAGGAATTAAATCATTTTCTCATGGTCATGTAGCTAGTTAATGGAAGAGCTGGATTGTAACTTGGGCCTTCTAAATGCCTCCTGAGGTCACGGTTCCTTCAGAGGATCACTCACATCTGCCTGCACCCTTGCATTCATGGGCCGTCACCAGTCTTGTGTCTTCACCATTTCCCACGTGGTCTTTTGCCACAGTGCAATTTCTAGGATGTGTGTTTCAGACTTTGGGGTCCTGCCCTGTTGTGCCCTAAGTAAACTCAGTAAGCTGGCAATGAGGTAGGAGGGTGAGGATAGATGGTCCTCTCGGCACCAATCTCCATCTATCCATTTGTAAGTGAGAGTTCTTCCTGTTCCTACACCCTTCTCTCCAGGGGCTTACACTGCATGCTCTTTTTTCCATTTTAAGACTGCTCCCAGGGCTTCCCTGGTGGCGCAGTGGTTGAGAGTCCGCCTGCCGATGCAGGGGATACGGGTTCGTGCCCTGGTCTGGGAAGATCCCACATGCCGCAGAGCGGCTGGGCCCGTGAGCCATGGCCCCTGAGCCTGCGCGTCCGGAGTCTGTGCTCCGCAACGGGAGAGGCCACAACAGTGAGAGACTGCTCCCACTATTCATTTTACCTTGATGTCTTCTAGTAAAATGCGCCAGGTATTTTTTGGAGCAGGTGACTACAGAGTGATCATAGTTGAAATATGTCCTAGGACCCATATCTTACAAGTTTGCCCTATCTGTGAGACGAGTATTTGCTTACACCCCATGCCCAAACTATGCCCCACACATCTGTCAGGTTAATCATCTTAAAGCACAGATTTCTCCAATGTTATTCTAATCCTTAAAGATATGAGTTTACTCTCTATATTTATATAAGTAATTCCTTAGTTGGATATTTAAGATTTTCCCCAATCTTTCTCCTAAGTTTTCAGTGTAATCTCTAGCCATTCATATTAATAAACACTCTACTCCAGTACCAGTGGTATTATTACTCACTGCCCATTCAATGAACTGTTTTTCTTGCTCCTTTTATTAGGGCAAATGATGCCTAATGTTGAGAATGCCATTACAGGTGACTATTACTTACTAAAGTGGGCAATAAAGAAACCTGTCAGTATTACTAACACTATCACCATTACTATTATCATTTACCATCACAGGGTCATAAATATAACTCATAACTTACAAGTGCAGATAAATATAATTTATTAATTTTTATCAGTAATTAATCCGGCTTCCTACTCAACTCTCCCATAGGTAGCAGGGACCTCTGTCCTTGAGATCTCCTCCCCTCAAAGTAACTACACTAAATGTTCAATTGTGTTTAAACCTTAGACCAGTTCTAATTTAAATACTTTACGTAGGTAATGTTCAATCTCTCTTAAGATCAAATGCTCAGTCTGTTAGATGTTTTAATCTTCTACTTTCCCTCCTGGCTCTTAAGATGGTATCTTATGGTATCTGGAGGGGTGTAGGGTGGTGGTGGAGAACGGATGGATATGTCTGAGTGGAAAACTAGGGGTCCTTGAGCAAGGTATCTCTTACTTCTCTGGTCTCTGTGTCAGTGTCCCTTGCCCATATGGTTTGGTGCTGATTCTGCTTGAATTTGCAGCTAAAGTCAGTGACTGGTGTACTCCTTGGTACTTCTAGGCAAATTAGTCATATCCATTTTATGATGGTGCCACAGACCTCTTTAGGCCCTTTCTGGGTATTGTACTTTGCAGCTGTTGATTCAGGGCTTTCTAATCCCCTAGTCTATGAAAATTCCTCACTCAGATTCACCTCTCTTGGGTCCTGTCCCATCTACGCTACATGGAAAGATTGCTGAGGAAAACCACACTTCAGGATTTCCCTCTGTCTGACCAGAATATTTCATTTTCTTAACTTTTCAGGCCTTCTCTCTTGTGGTGGGATTTCCTGTACAGAGTCCCAGTTGGGAGTGTGGGCAAGAGACCTTCCTGAGCTTCTCACAGGGCTAACTTCCTTATCTAATGCATCTTGCCTTTCTGGGGTAAAATTGGGACCGTGTCTCATCTAATGCTATGTCTCTCCTACTGCTCTCTCTTTTTTCATACTGTGTATTTGTGCCCAAAGTGAATAGCCTCCCTCATGTCTTCTGACTTGTATGCATTTGTTGTCAACCACAGAGTAGCATGCCCTGTGACCTAGCCACTCCGCATTGTAGCTAGGCTCTGTGAACCTGGCCCCCAAGTTTGGTCCTGATATGGACCAGAGGAACTTTGATTATCTTTTCATACATGGTCATCTCTCATTTCAGTTTCAAGATGTTTAAAAGAGAATTACCAGCTTTTCTTACCTCAAACCTGATTTGTCTTCTTCGTGCCCTATTTCTCTTGAGGACATTATAATTATACCTTGTAAGAAGCCTTTAGGTCCTGATTGTTCTCTAAATTACTCTGTACAAAACTAGCCTCTAGATTCACCTAGCTCTTTCTTTAAAATTCCATCTTTTCAATTTCCTTTATTGTGCCCAATCCTATTTTTGAACCTCAGGCCTCTTCCCCCTGCATATTTATCCTAGTTTCTTAATTAATCTTGCCACCTTCAGAATTCCTGTCTCTTAACCACCATCATCCAAACTGCCACACTGTCACACTGTCAGAATTACAAAATACAAATTTCCATTCTCAAGAATATTTGGTTGCCCATGGCCTGGGGATAAATCCATTTATTCGACAAATATTTATTCTGGGTGTTTTATGTTGTAGCTGCCTTTTCAATAGCTGTTGTGTCTGTTACTTTCCTCTGCATCCCCAGTCACTGCTACTCTAATTGACACTACATCATCTCCTGTCTGGATTACGACACTAGCCTCCTCTCTGGCTTCTCTGCTTTCCTCTTGCTCATCTCCAGTTGAGCAGCTGTGGCAATTCTCCAAACAGCAGCTATAGTAATCTTTTATTTGTTTATCTTTCCTACATTATATTTCCTCAGAAGTTGTCAAGAATTGGTTATCGTTTCTAGGTAGCTAATTTCCAAGTGTTAACAACTATATTTTCATTTTAAATACTTTAATTAAACTAATGAGTAATTTCAGGAAGTAGCATCTGTCATACAAATGGAGTGGATGCAAGGAGGGGAATTTGTGGATGACTTTCCGGTTAAATGTTTAATACAGTGTTCTGTACTCACTCAGTTTGATTTAAAATAGCACCATTCCAGGCACATTTCCTCCTAGACCGTCTCTCATACTCATATATTACACCTTGCCACTCTGTTACTGCTCCTTAGTGAACACTAGAAACTTTTTCATGCCACATTTGATTTGTGTTATTCCCTAAGCCTGGAATGCCCTTCTAATTGCCACTGGTGAAATCAAACTAATATTTCAAGGTTTGAAAGGAATATTCTTCAAGACTTTCTTCTTCCTTTCAGTTGAAATTAATCACTTCTTCCATGGTGGCTCACAGTGCCTTAAAAAAAGAACACTAGATTTTTGGAAACATATGATAGATTATGCGATGGTTAGATTGAAAGTCTGTATGTTGCCCTAGACTTGTAAGTTTAATCATTGAGGGAAGGCATCCTATCTTATCTTTGTGTCCTCCCCAAATCCCAGTTTCCTTTACTGAGTGCATTGCATGTTGCAGTGTTCAATAAACATTTGCTGTTTCTTCCTTCTGTTACCTATACAGAGGACCAGACATTTCATAAGGGTGTCCAAATGTCCATCCAGTGGCTTCATATTTTGAGATCAGTTTTCTGGGTCATGATGATAAATGGCATAGAGGTGACTAAATATATGCTTGTTTTTCTTATTTGCTATTTTTTTCTCTTGGCTGACTGCTCATTTGTCCTTAATTTTAGTAAAGATTCTTTGTTAATGATTCAGAAGTTCAACTTTCTGGAAAGCAAATCATAAAAAGGTTAGGTACAAAAAGTTTACAGCCATATGATTATCAACTGTAGTTTAATTGGTTTTGAAAAATGATTGCAGCCCTTTTAATTTCCATAAAACCTTATGTAAAAAAATAATTGTGCAATCTAACCCATTTAATTGTAATTTTTAGGAATGAAGGCTTTTGGTTTGTGATGACTACTGTTCATCTGTCTTGGCTCTTTAAGACTTGAAACAAAATTCAGAGCAGATCAAACTCTGCAATTGGAATAGGAACTCAATGAATTGGTGTGGTTTTAGGAGTGTCCAAAGGCTCCACTTTCCTTTATTGTTCCTAAAATAACTCATTAGTTTAAGTTAAGATGTTTAAAATGCAAATATTATTATAGTTGTTAACACTTGAAAATTAGCTAACAAGAATTAATAACCAATCCTGTACAACTTCTTGAGGAAATATAACATAAGGAAGATAAAATTTGAAGTAAAGTGAGAGTATTGTCTCAGAGAGGAATGTCCTTTATTCTTTTTTTAAAAAAAAAATATTTATTTATTTATTTGCTTATTTATTTATTTATTTTTGGCTGTGTTGGGTCTGTTACTGTGCACAGACTTTCTCTAGTTGTGGTGAGCGGGGGCTACTCTTTGTTGCGGTACGCAGGTTTCTCATTGCAGTGGCTTCTCTTGTTGCGGAGCACGGGCTCTAGGCTCACGGGCTCAGTAGTTGTGACTTGCAGGCTCTAGAGTGCAAGCTCAGTAGCTGTGGCACATGGGCTTTGTTGCTCCATGGCACGTGGGATCTTCTTGGACCAGGGCTCGGACCCATGTCCCCTGCACTGGCAGGTGGATTCTTAACCACTGTGCCAACCAGGGGAGCCCATGTCCATCATTCTTAGTATGAGACTCATAGGGAATGGGAGAAGGTAGTGTTGAAATAGAAAGCTAAGTAAAAGGAAAAGAAAACAAAGAAGAAAAAAGGGAAGAGGAAGGGAACTGATATTTATTGAGTGCTTACAATATGCCTGAACTTGTCTGTGGGAGGAATGTGACATGCACATGGAGAAGAGCTGAGGCCAGCTAAACCCAAAGATACAAAAGAATAGTGAGGGATAATTCAAAGAGTCATGTACCACAATGTTCACTGCAGCACTATTTACAATAGCCAGGTCATGGAAGCAACCTAAGTGTCCATTGCCAGGTGAATGCATAAAGACGATGTGGCACATATATACAATGGAATATTACTCACCCATAAAAAGAAATGAAATTGAGTTATTTGTAGTGAGGTGGATGGACCTAGAGTCTGTCATACCGAGTGAAGTAAGTCAGAAAGAGAAAAACAAATACCGTATGCTAACCCATATATATGGAATCTAAAAAAAAAAAAAAAAAGTTCTGAAGAACCTAGGGGCAGGACAGTAATAAAGACACAGATGTAGAGAATGGACTTGAGGACACGTGGAGGGGGAAGGGTAAGCTGGGACGAAGTGAGAGAGTGGCATGAACATGTATACACTACCAAATGTAAAACAGATGGCTAGTAGGAAGCAGCTGCAAGCACAGGGAGATCAGCTCTGTGCTTTGTGATCACCTAGAGGGGTGGGATAGGGAGAGTGGTAGGGGATGCAAGAGGGAGGGGATATGGGGATATATGTATACATATAGCTGATTCACTTTGTTATACAGCAGCAACTAACACAATAATGTAAAACAATTATATCTACTAAAGATGTTTTTTAAAAAAAGTAAATTTTAATTAAAAAAAAAAAAGTCAGGGAACAGCAGACCCTATCCAATTGACTGCTCATGGCAGGTGGAAGAGTGAACCCAGTTGTGACCCAAGAAACCACTCAGTTGACCTGCTGACTTGTGAGCAATAATAAATGGTTGTTGTTTAATCCACTGAGTTTTGGGGTGATTTGTAACACAGCATTATTTTGGCAATAGATAACTTGCTACACACTAGACACTGTGATATGCACTGGAAATACAAAGATAAATACTAAATGGCACTGTCGTCAAGTTGTTCATTTTCTGGTGAGGGAGCCAACATCAATGAGATCACTGCTTAATAATAATAGTAATAATAGTGCTGTGAGAGTCAAGAAGGGGTCACCCAGCCACCCGAGAGAGTGTGGGAAAAATACATGACATTTAAGCATGTTCTTGAAGAATGGGCAGGAATTTCCCATAAGGGGAAGAGAGGAGAACATTTGATAGAGGGCAAAGTATGTACAACGAGCGGGAAGTATATCAAAGAAAAAGGCAAGAGGAGTTGTAGGAGACAGAGCTAGAGAAGTTGGTTGGAACCAAATGGGATGTGTCTTGGGCACTTTTGGTATTCAACTTACTATTGGAGTATCCAGGACACACATTTGTTTGTAATTGTTCATAAAAAATCCACTATGTATGCCCTTGAGTAAACTGTGGTGAATTTGTTGCTTCTATGAATGCATCATTACTGATAGTAATAACAACAAATGAATATTATAAATAGTGAGTAATTATTACCAAAATCAATAGTATTAGGGTTATGGATTTACATATGAAGCAAAGAACAGATGGCCGTTAGTACTTGTACACAAATACATGTGACGTAAGAGGAAGAATTTAGTGAAAACCAGAAGGTTATACAGCAGTGGCTGACACTGCTGCTTTTGAGGACTGCCTCTACCAGTTTGGCTTGAAAGTCCTCATAGGAAGGTAATGTAAAGATTCTTTTGGATAGAGTACTAGTGTGCTTTTCCTACAATAAAATGCAGTCTTTCAGGATATATTAGGCCCTGAGGCAGGGGTCACAGAAACAGTTTGTTGCATATTTTTCAGCAGTAGAACATCTCCCATTAATTATCCTTAAAAAGTTACAACAGAATTATTACAGGACAGCTTGAATGGTAGGAAGGAGCACTGCATAAAGATGTAGGCTGCTCAAACCACAAGTAAGTGGCTTTGGTTTTTCTCTTTTAAACACAGACCCAATTAAATGAATTAATTCTAAAGAAACATTGAAAACTAAAAGTGGCTTTAAAGTGGAAATATCTTTTGGTCTACTCATTTCACTTAACCTTCCTGTGGACAACAAATGCTAGTCTTTTATAAGCAGTTGTTAATTTTGGAATTTTACTAACTTTTTGTTCTCTTACTTAAAAAAGAAAAACTCTACAAATTCATAGTCTTATGTTTTTCACTTCTGTGTACTTTCATTTGTTTCATTTTTTCTCTTTTCTTCTAAAAATGTACAACTTTTGGTATAAGAATTTTTGTCTTTTGTTTTTGGTATCCTAGGATTCACATTTTTAAAGATTTATTTGCTTTTTGTTAGGTGGCTGGGTACAGTGGCGATGTTTTAGTCCAGGAGATGTATTTATTTGTTTTGTCTATCTATGTTTTTCCAAGAACTCAGGATGCAAATAATTTAAACACACAGCACTCCTTTAACACAACAAACAGTAGCAACAGCAGCAGGACTGGGGATAGGAAAGCAGAGAGAGACCATTTTAGTTTTCTTCATAGCACTTTGTTCTGTATTTTAACGTGGTAGCTGTTTAATTCTGTGGAGAGTTTAAAAATGCCATATATCTGGAGAATGCATAGAAGTTCAAGTCGTTCAATATTATTTATGTCTTTTTAAAAAGAATAGTAGCAGCATGTACTTCAGACTCAAATTTTGGACTTCTATAGAATAAACTTAGTAAACTCAGTGCTTTGCTTCCTTTTAAAAAACTTATCTTTTTTCTTTATGTTTTGAGGAAACTTTTGGAGTAGCATATCAATGATAGAACCTAATAAAATCTTACCTTCAGGCAAAGTTCTTGTATACAAAATCAGAGACCATAGTGCCAGGGCTTTCTATTAGTACCATCCATTTTGTTAGCATTTTTCCAATTTATCTTGCGTTACTAACTCTCAGCGTACTATGCCTATTGTAAATATTTAAGCATTACTGTTGACATAAAGATAATACTGACAAATTGAGTTAACATTTCTGTTGAGGATTACTGACCATGTGTAGCCCAGAACAACTTTAACACCCATACCAAACCCTATACTCAGGCCAAACTGTGTTTAGTCTACAATACAGCGCTGTTCCTCAAATGAATTTTTAGCTTTGATTTACACAAAACATGAAACAACCTTTCTTGCATCAATTAATTGTTTGACTTTCCTAATACATTTCCATTTTAACTAGATTATGTCTATATCAAAGGAAAAGGAACGTGTGCAAGATGTCAGTGTCTTGAGCACACATACCCACCCATCATGGGGTCTTGTAACTTTCTGAGATCTGAATAAAAGGAGTCTGTTTGGTTTCTCAGCAGTCTCACCTGAGGACTGCACCTCAGCTTTCACATTTGACTAGCTTGAACATTTTTTTAACTGGCTTTAATATCTTACTTGAAAGGAAAATAATTTGGAGAATTTTGTCTTGTGGAAGAATCCATGACCCATCAATAAAAACTAACCAAGTGAAGAAAAAAGACTAGCAAAAGATGAAATTCCTCTTATATCTATTGATATGTTTCTGATCCCTATTAAGAGATTTATTTCTCCTATTGCCTAATTTAGTTCTCCTATTTGCTCCTATTGCCAGAAAATGGCCATTTTGAGGTTTGGTTGATAGTTTTATAAAAAGAAATGTGATGGCATTCTCACATATCAGTTAATTATGGAAGCATTTTGGAATCCTGGCCTCTTCAGATTATAGTATGTTAATAAGTTAGCATGAACAATTCTCTTTTCTGTTTTGATTAAATTCAGCTTTCCATAGAAAAGCTTACTAATAGCAAATTGATGGAGATCAAAACATTAATTTGAGTCATTTCCTTTTTAATTCTCTGGCTTGAGGAAGTAGTAACAAAAGCCTGGTGACATCAGGAAGGCAAAATTATAATTGGTTAAATTGCATCTTTCTTAATTACTTTGCAATTTAATGTCCCTCATTGCTTCAGTTCAGAGCCCCAGGACTCTATTTATAATTGTAGCTTACTCTAAGAAGGAGAAAAGCTATACTCTTCAACTTATTCTTATGAAATGATTTCTGCATCTACTAGTTTATATTTATTTCTTAGAAGTTTCCCAAATGGCTGTTTAGGCAAAGGAAGCCCTCTCATTATGGTTACCTTTTAATTTCTATGTATTATAAGATATTTTCCTCAAAAGCCTATTTTAAGATCTGTTTTGTGAGGAAACATTGTTTTTCCTTAGCAAAATGTCATTGTTACAGAATTAAAATAAAAATTCTAAATACTTACCACAAGGATTTTATTTCCTGTGATAGAATGTTCCCTATCTGTGACACAGTGATCAAAATTAAAATGTACTGAGAAGATAAATATGAGCAAGATACCACATTTTGAAGTGTCTGATTAATGAAGCTGTTGGGAGCAATTTCCTATTGAGATGCTCTTCATAAAAGGAAACTCAATTTGAGAGAAACTCTAGAAATGTGATAGAGGTCTGTGAGGTCTAAGATGCCTAAGGTTCTAGTTTCATTAATTCCTTGGAGAGATCTGTAACCTTCTATTGGAAAGCAAATGGCTTTGTTGAGACTCAGGCTTCATGACATCAAATAGCTCTTACAAAACAACAGCGTTTTGAAGAAGCAGAAACAGGTGGATTGAATTTCCTTTGAAACACAATAGGGTTTAAAAATGATGGGGAGAAAAAAATAACGCCAAATCCTCAACTTTTGTAAAAGAGTTTGAAACATTTCCCAGCCTCAGAGTGCTTGTCGTGTTCACTTATCAGAGTACATTGACAGAGGATCCTGCAGAACCCTACCTGTCTTTGAAAATGCCATACTTGAATCAGTTACTCAGATCCCATGATCTGCCTGACTAGGCCATAGATGTCACATTCCAAAAGAAATTGTACTTGCACCTGATACTGAACTCCAGTTTTTCAAAGTCAAAAGTGAATGACTTCAGTAAATTTTTTATGGCTTTTGTTTAATACAAAATGTGTGAATGGTTGGTGTTTCTTTTCTTGGCTTTGAATTAGAGGAAGGACCAAAAAAGGATAATTTCCAAGGCCCTGGGTACTTGGAGTTATTGATGACAAAGTGGAGAGACATCTCATATGGTGTTTTCAACACTATCATAAGTAAGACATGCTGTAAATGCAAATAAAATGAGTTGCAGGAGCAAAAAATTTGATAAATAATTTCTGATTACTTAGGTGGCTGATAAATGGAATTTCAGCAAGGCAGTGTCATGCTTTAAGTTTAATTAAAGGTTAGCTTAGCTATAATATATGACACATTAAATCTGGGTGAGGTAATGATGATGCCAGCAGCTAAAATTTACTGAGTTCTTATTAGTTGCTAATTATGGTGCTATGTCTTTTTATATGTGCATTATATCATCTCAACCTCTTGACAGTCCTATGAAGAATTATTATTATTATCCCTACTTTACAGATGAGAAGATTGGAGTTTAAGAAGTTAAACTTGCTTAAGGCTACACAGTTTGGACAGTGCCAGTCCTGGAATTCAAGGCAGTATCTTCAATATTTTGCTATGGAGGAGTGTCTAGTATAATATATACAACTAAAATGTTATAGTTATTAATCAAGACATGAAGGCACTAGAGATGAAGAATGATGCACATTTGGAAGGAAATATTTATAGGAATGAATGAAATAAAGGAGTGGAAAAAAGATAATGTCACTATTTCAAGGTTGGATGACTGGGCGGAATGTGGTGCTTTAAATGCAGTGATGATGGTGGGGTGAATTGATTCAGACATAGAAGAGAAAAGATGATGGATTCTGATTTAGATTTGTAGTTTTTTTTTTTTTTTTTAGATTTTTAAAAGATTCTTACATTGAGTTTGAGGCCGTTGCAACACATCACATGGAATGTCCAGTAGACAGAAAGAGAAAAGGGGGTTTCAGTTTAGAAGAGATGGTAGACTTTGAGCTACAGAATATTGAGAAGGTAATGAAACTGTGGAAATAGATGAGCTCTCAGATGGAGGGAACATGAAAAGGGAAGAGTCAAGGACTAAAAACTGAGCCTTCTGGGATGCTGAGATACATATCTGACTTTTGTTTTAGGATATTTCTCTGAGGATTCAACATGGAGAAATAAATGGCAGAGGAGGAGTTTTAAGAGTTTCTTCATTGCATATAAGTGATCTTCTGCCAGAGTAGGGACATTGCTGTTCAACCTTTGTAAATATTTTTGTTTTTAATAATGATTGATATTATTATAACAACCTCTCCCATATGATATCAATTCATCTTGTATTTGTATAATTGTTACTTTCTGTTTCCTTATTTTAAAAGCTGAAGGAACATTTCCTACTTTTTCTCATTCATTTTCAAAGAGAGTTTACAGAGAAAGTGAAATGTGATGGAATCATGTTGAGCCATGATTATAGCTTCACTTATTCATTACAGAACTTCCAATGTTTTCCTTATTGTCTGATGTAAGACAGAAAAACCACACCACATTCTTTCTAACAGAATGATGACCACCATGCTATTTCATTGAAACAGATGGTTTTCAGAAACTCTTCTAAAATGGAGCAATAGTGGGTCAAATGAACATTTGGTTAATTATTTCTAAGTAGAATATATGCCAGTAATTTACACAGAACAGTAGTATGGGGTAGGAGAAAAAGTCAGTAAATCTGAGCTGAGACTAAAGCTATCTGGGTTAACAATTATGTAACCCACAGCAATCTACTAAAATTTTTCTGTCCTTCAACATTACTGCTAGAATTAATGAGCTGTCTCCATTTATTTTTCAGTTTTTGCAGTTTGTTGTGTTTATTTCTTCATTTTTGTGCCCATTATTTCAGTCTTTTGTTGGAGCTATTGTAATCTTGTGCTTGGTCTTCTTTCCTCTTCTTTCAGTATTCTTCAATTCATTGGTTTACTGTTCCAGAGTAATACTTCTAAAATTTAGATCTGATCATTTCACTCTCTTGTTTAAAGATCTATTATTTCCTAACAATTTATACCCAAATAAATTAGTATGGCATTCAACACTTTCCATTACCTGGTTTCAGCTAAATCCTCAGTCCCATCTTTCTACTATTCTCCCTCATGTACCTGAATTTCTGCCAAGCTCTCTAAACACCAGTAATTTACAGCCTCTGGACTATAATAATTGCAGAGCCATCCTTCTGCATTTCCCTTCTTCACACATGGGTTGGTTTTATGTGGAGAAACATCTATGAGAATGTTTCTGGGAGGTTTTTAGCTTAGAGATAGTATACTTACCCAGTAGAATGTGAGATCCCTTAGAGAGCAGGAGCAATATCTTCTACATCTCTATCTTTCCAGTTCCTAACACAGTTCTGGGTACATAGTAGATGCTCAAGAAATACTGGTTAATATGAGCTTGTTTGTTTGTTTGTTTGTTTTTTACTAGCCTAAGTCCCCAGAATCAGTGTGACAGCACAATACCAACAACAAGGACAGCGAGAGGCAAAGGGCAAAACGGTTCTGATGGTTCAGAAAGATTTTAAGATGTTATCCTTTCAATAGGATTCTGGTCTGTTTTTGATCAGAGGTCAGGTATAGAATGAGTCAGGATCTCAGCAGAAAACAGATGTCACAGTCAAAATGGCTTAATTGGAAAGAATTGGAGGGGACTGTGAACAGAGGTATGGACGGGGTTAAGGAAACCAACAAGGGATGAAGACATATCCAAAGACCAGCTATAGCAGGAAGCTGTTATTCCCTTTCAATTTATCAGAAGGAAGGATATTCCACAATGGGACTTGCCAGCATAATTCCTTGCAATGAAGTAATACTTGAACAGCTTTACGGACTCTCCCATCAACACTTACTTGCACTTAGTAATTTCAAAGAAAACATTCAGAGAAGTCATGCTTTTGAGTGATGATTGTGGCAACTTTCTTGCAGAAATGTTATTGTACAACAAAGGCCTGCAGAAAGATTAAGAAAAAAACATTCATTGGCCTGCAAAAAAGTTTCTATGATCTTTCAAATTTTCATCAAATCTCCTAACCCCACTTTAACAGCTCCTAAGACATGTCAAGTCCTCTGAGCTCTTCTCGAGATTACGAGGTTTAAGAAGCTGTAGCTATACAGAAGTTTCTCTAAAAGTCTAACACAAGATAATGGAGAGGCAGAGGTTAATGGGTTGACTTTCAAGATTGACTTCTTTTAAGCTTCTGATCTCTGGGCTGAAAAACGGGAGATGGTGTTTATTTGACTTGTCTGTGCTTTGAGGTTAGTAAAACACCCAAATACCATCTTATTTTTATTTATGAATTCCATTTCCTAAAAGCAATAAGATACTCATTCCCTACTGTGTGTTGGTAGGATATGACTGAATAGTTCAAGTGGCTAAATTGAGTTGGTTTGGAGCTTAGTGACTTATAACATTCATACCATCCATCAATTAAAGCAGGGCTGCCTGTCTGCTTGTAATTTGGCAAACAGCATTTTGTCTTCCAGAAGCACTTAGAAAAATTCTTCCCTCAAAAGTAACAGATGAGGAAAAGTGTTTGATGGAATCAGCAAGACAAGATACTTGACCTGATTAGACAGCAGCCACAAACTTGCTACTGGGGTGCATATTCCATGGTGATGGTCATTATTACATGTAGGGAATGAAAAATGAAATAATCTACCCTGTCTCAGTCCCTGGCTGTAAAATGAATAAAAGACCTATGCTGGGAGAATAAAATAGATGGTGATTTCTACAGCATATTGAGTTTCTATGGGAGAAAGCTACTTCATAAATCCAAGCCAGGGTTTACATTCATTGTAATTCTATTTTTGTACCCAAGAATAAATTGTTTAATTGTTTAAACAATGTGATGGGACCTAATCTTCTCTGTAGTATAAATCAGGTCATATCATTCACCTGCTTACTTCTACTTTTGCTTCCTATTGCAATTCACATAAAATCTAAAAGTCTTCATAGGGTCAACATAGCACTGAGTTGACTCTCCTACCTCTCCAGCACTGTCTCCTTCCCTGTCTTCCTCTGCTTGCAACACTTTAGTCATACTGGCTTCTCTCCTTTTTCTTGAGCTGGTTAAGGTCCTTTCCATCCTGGAGCCTTTGCTTGCATCACTTCTTACACCTGAAATCCTCTTCCCCCAGATCTTCATGAGCCTGACTCCTTATTTTCATTCAATTCCAGGTTCAAAGATCATCATCTCAAAGTAATTTTGCTTAACCACTTAATTTACTGTTGCTCTTGAGATGCTCTTTCTTATGTTAGCTTCTTTTAGTGCCTTCATAGTTCTTAAAATTACCTTACTGATTGATCAGTGTAATTGTTTATTGACCTCACTCTGTTGGAGGGTAAGCTCCGGAGAGCAGGAATCTTATTTGTCTTGCTCACTGCTGTATCCCTGGTACCTAGAAGAATGGCTAGCATGTAGTTGGTGCTCAATAAATAGTTTAGTTATTGAATGAATTAATGAAGGAATAGCTATCTCCCAGGAATTTAGCAAGTATGTAAAAATATTTTCTCCACTGACAACAACAAAAAAAGAGAATCACAGTTCCATAGTCCCTAACCAGTGTACACAAAGAAATAGAGTATTTAATAAGTTGGGTTATATTTTAAATTTGTAGGTAACTGTGAGTTGATTAAAAGATAAGCTTCTCAATTTTTAATAAGGTAACTTTACTTTAACCATAGTTCTATTAAGTCCTTAGATATATCAGTGAAGTCCATTTCATTAAAATAGAAAACATATTTCTAAATATTTTCTAATAACATTGTAAAGTGGTTAATTTCTGAAATTAGATTAGCATTTTTCATATATATATATGATATATATATGATATATATATATATCACCCAAGTTGACATAAGTGGCAATACTTGTGAAATGTTCCTTATACAATTACTTTTATTTTCAGTGAACTTTAAGGCTATGATTATTATTGGGTTGAAAATTTCTGAAATCATATTTTAAAAGGTCACTCTCATGAAATGTGAAACTCAGAGTGACTGAAGTTTGCAATCTGTAGGTGTTTTATTTATTTTTTATACAGCAGGTTCTTACTAGTTATCTATTTTATACATATTAGTATACATATGTCAGTCCCAATCTCTCAGTTCATCCCACCAGCCCCCCTTCCCACCTTGGTGTCCATACATTTGTTCTCTACATCTGTGTCTCTATTTCTGCCTCACAAACCAGTTCATCTGTACCACTTTTCTAGATTAAACATATATGCGTTAGTATACGATATTTGTTTTTCTCTTTTCGACTTACTTCACTCTGTATGACAGTCTCTAGGTCCATCCACGTCTCTACAAATGACCTGATTTCATTCCTTTTAATGGCTGAGTAATATTCCATTGCATATATGTACCACCTCTTCTTTATCCATTCATCTGTTGATGGGCATTTAGGTAGCTTCCATGACCTGGCTATTGTAAGTAATGCTGCAGTGAAATTTGGGGTGCATGTGTCTTTTTGAATTATGGTTTTCATTGGGTATATGCCCCATAGTGGGATTTCTGGCTCATATGGTAATTCTATTTTTAGTTTTTTAAGGAACCTCCATACTGTTCTCCATAGTGGCTATATCAATATACATTCCCACCAAGAGTGCAAGAGGGTTCCCTTTTCTCCACATCCTCTCCAGCATTTATTGTTTGTAGATTTTTTGATGACGGCCATTCTGACTGGTGTGAGGTGATACCTTATTGTAGTTTTGATTTGCATTCTCTAATAATTAGTGATGTTGAGCAGCTTTGCATGTGCCTCTTGGCCATCTGTATGTCTTCTTTGGAGAAATGTCTATTTATGTCTTCTGCCCATTTTTGATTGGGTGGTTTGTTTTTATAATATTGAGCTGCATGAGCTGATTATATATTTTGGAGATTAATCCTTTGTCCACTGATTTGTTTGCAAATATTTTCTCCCATTCTGAGGGTTGATTTTTCATCTTGTTTAGAGTTTCCTTTGCTGTGCAAAAGCTTTTAAGTTTCATTAGGTCCCACTTGTTTATTTTTGCTTTTATTTCCATTACTCTAGGAGGTGTGTCAAAAAGATCCTGCTGTGATTTATTGTCAGAGAGTGTTCTTCCTTTGTTTTCCTCTAAGAGTTTTAGGGTGTCTGGTCATACATTTAGGTCTCTAATCCATTTTGAGTTTATTTTGTGTATGGTGTTAGGGAGTGTTCTAATTTCATTCTTTTACATGTAGCTGTCCAGTTTCCTCAGCACCACTTATTGAAGAGACTGTCTTTTCTCCATTGTATATCTTTGCCTCCTTTGTCATAGATTAGTTGACCATAGGTGTGTGGGTTTATCTCTGGGCTTTCTATCTTGTTCCATTGATCTCTATTTCTGTTTTTGTGCCAGTACCATATTGTATTGATTACTGTAGCTTTATAGTATAGTCTGAAGTCAGGGAGTCTGATGGCTCCATCTCCGTTTCTTTCCCTCAAGACTGCTTTGGCTATTTGGGGTCTTTGGTGTCTCCATACAAATTTTAAGATGTTTTGTTTTAGCTCCATAAAAAATGCCATTGGTAATTTGATAGGGATTGCCTTGAATCTGTAGATTGCGTTGAGTAGTATAGTCATTTTCACAATATTGATTCTTCCAATCCAAGAATATGGTATATCTCTCCATCTGTTTGTATCATTTTTAATTTCTTTCATCAGTGTCTTATAGTTTTCTGCATACAGGTCTTTTGTCTCCTTAGGTAGATTTATTCCTAGGTATTTTATCCTTTTTGTTGCAGTGGTAAATGGGAGTGTTTCCTTAATTTCTGTTTCCGATTTTTCATCATCACTGTATAGGAATGCAAGAGATTTCTGTGCATTGATTTTGTATCCTGCTACTTTACCAAATTCATTGATTAGCTCTAGTAGTTTTCTGGTCGCATCTTTAGGTTTCTCTATGTATAGTATCATGTCATCTGCAAACAGTGACAGCTTTACTTCTTCTTTTCTGATCTGGATTCCTTTTATTTCTTTTTCTTCTCTGCTTGCCATGGCTAAAACTTCCAAATCTATGTTGAATAATAGTGGTGAGAGTGGACAACCTTGTTTTTTTCCTGATCTTAGAGGAAATGATTTCAGTTTTTCACCATTGAGAACGATGCTGGCTGTGGGTTTGTCATATATGGCCTTTATTATGTTGAGGTAAGTTCCCTCTATGCCTACTTTTTGGAGAGTTTTTATCATAAATGGGTGTTGAATTTTGTTGAACGTTTTTTCTGCATCTATTGAAATGATCATATGGTTTTTATCCTTCAATTTGTTAATATGGTGTATCACATTGATTCATTTGCATATATTGAAGAATCCTTGCATTCCTGGGATAAACCCCACTTGATCACAGTGTATGATGCTTTTAATGTGCTGTTGGATTCTGTTTGCTAGTATTTTTTAAAAAATTTATTTGTTTATTTTTGGGTGTGTTGGGTGTTCGTTTCTGTGCGAGTGCTTTCTCTAGTTGTGGCGAGCAGGGGCCATTCTTTGTCACAGTGTGTGGGCCTCTCACTGTTGCGGTCTCTCTTGTTGTGGAGCACAGGCTCCAGATGCGCAGGTTCAATAGTTGTGGCTCACAGGCCTAGTTGCTCCACGGCATGTGAGATCTTCCCAGACCAGGGCTTGAACCTGTGTCCCCTGCATTGGCAGTCAGAGTCTCAACCACTGTGCCACCAGGGAAGCCCTGTTTGCTAGTATTTTGTTGAGGATTTTTGCATCTATGTTCATCAGTCATATTGGCCTGTAGTTTTCTTTCTTTGTGACGTCTTGGTCTAGTTATGGTATCAGGGTGATGGTGGCATTGTAAAATGAGTTTGGGAGTGTTCCTCCCTCTGCTATATTTTGGAAAAGTTTGAGAAGGATAGGTGTTAACCCTTCTCTATATGTTTGATAGCTTTCACATATGAAGCCATCTGGTCCTGGACTTTTGTTTGCTGGAAGATTTTTAATCATAGTTTCAATTTCATTACTTGTGATTGGTCTGTTAATATTTTCTATTTCTTCCTGGTTCAGTGTCAGAAGGCTGTGCTTTTCTAAGAATTTGTCCATTTCTTCCAGGTTGTCCATTTTATTGGCATAGAGTTGCTTGTAGTAATCTCTCATGATCCTTTGTATTTCTGTAGTGTCAGTTGTTATTTCTCCTTTTTCATTTCTAATTCTATTGATTTGAGTCTTCTCCCTTTTTTCTTGATGAGTCTGGCTAATCATTTATCAACTTTGTTTATCTTCTCAAGGAGCCACCTTTCAGTTTTATTGATCTTTGCTATTGTTTCCTTCATTTCTTTTTCATTTATTTCTGATCTGATCTTTATGATTTCTTTCCTTCTTCAAACTTTGGGGTTTTTTGTCATTCTTTCTCTAATTGCTTTAGGTGTAAGGTTAGGTTGTTTATTTGAGATGTTTCTTGTTTCTTGAGGTAGGATTTTATTGCTATGTACTTCCCTCTTAGAACTGCTTTTGCTGCATCCCATAGGTTTTGGGTCATCGTGTTTTCATTGTCATTTGTTTTTAGGTATGTTTTGATTTCCTCTTTGATTTCTTCAGTGATCTCTTCATTATTTAGTAGTGTATTGTTTAGCCTCCATGTGTTTGTATATTTTACATATTTTTTTTCCTGTAATTGATATCTATTCTCATAGCGTTGTGGTCAGAAAAGATACTTCATACTATTTCAATTTTGTCAAATTTACCAAGGCTTAAGACCCAAGATATGATCTATCCTGGAGGATGTTCCATGTACACTTGAGAAGAAAGTGTGTTCTGTTGTTTTTGGCTGGAATGTCCTATAAATATGAATTAAGTCCCATCTTCTTTAATGTATCATTTAAAGCTTGTGTTTCCTTATTTATTTTCATTTTGGATGATCTGTCCATTGGTGAAAGTGGGGTGTTAAAGTCCCCTACTATGTATGTGTTACTGTCGATTGTCCCTTTTTTGGCTGCTAGTATTTGCCTTATGTATTGAGGTACTCCTATGTTGGGTGCATAAATATTTACAATTGTTATATCTTCTTTTTGGATTGATCCCTTGATCATTATGTAGTGTCCTTCTTTGTCTCTTGTAATAGTCTTTATTTTAAAGTCTACTTTGCCTGATATGAGAATTGCTACTCCAGCTTTCTTTTGATTTTCATTTGCAGGGGATATCTTTTTCCATCCCCTCACTTTCAGTCTGGATGTGTCCCTATGTCTGAAGAGGGTCTCTTGTAGACAGCATTTATACAGGTCTCGTTTTTATAGCCATTCACCCAGTCTATGTCTCTTTGTTGGAGCATTTAATCCATTTACATTTAAGGTATTTATTGATATGTATGTTCCTATTACCATTTTCTTAATTGTTTTGGCCCTGTTATTGTAGGTGTTTCCCTTCTTTTGTGTTTCCTGCCTATAGAAGTTCCTTTAGCATTTGTTGTAAAGCTGTTTGGTGGGGCTGAATTCTCCTAGCTTTTCTGCGTCTGTAAAACTTTTAATTTCTCTGTCAAATCTGAATGAGGTACTTGCTGGGTAGAGTAATCTTGGTTATAGGTTTTTCCCTTTCATCACTTTAAATATGTCCTGCCACTCCTTACTGGCTTGCAGTGTTTCTGCTGAAAGATCAGCTGTTAATCTTATGGAGATTCCCTTGTATGTTATTTGTCATTCTTCCCTTGCTGCTTTTAGTATTTTTGCTTTGTATTTAATTTTTGATAGTTTGATTAATATGTGTCTTGGTGTGTTTATCCTCGTATTTTTCCTGTATGGGACTCTCTGCACTTTCTGGACTTGATTGACTATTTCCTTTCCCATATTAGGGAAGTTTTCAACTATAATCTCTTCAAAATTTTCTCAGTCCCTTTCTTTTTCTCTTCTTCTTCTGGGACCCCTATGATTTGAATGTTGGTGCATTTAATGTTGTCCCAGAAGTCTCTGAGACTGTCCTCAATTCTTTTCATTCTTTTTTCTTTATTCTGCTCTGTGGTAGTTATTTCCACTATTTTATCTTCCGGCTCACTTATCTGTTCTTCTTCCTCAGTTATTCTGCTATTGATTCCTCCTAGAGAATTTTAAATTTTATTTATTGTGTTTGTTTGCTCTTTAGTTCTTCTAGGTCCTTGTTAAACGTTTTTTATTTTTCTCCATTCTATATCCAAGATTTCCGATCATCTTTACTATCATTATTCTGAATTCTTTTTCAGGTAAACTGCCTATTTCCTCTTCATTTGTTTAGTCTTGTTGGTTTTAACCTCGCTCCTTCATCTGCTATGTGTTTCTCTGTCTTCCCATTTTGCTTAACTTACTGTGTTTGGGGTCTCTTTTTTACAAGCTGCAGGTTTGTAGTTCCCATTATTTTTGGTTTCTGCCCCCAGTGGGTAAGGTTGGTTCAGTGGGTTGTGTAGGCTTCCTGGTGGAGGGGACAGGTACCTGTGTTTTGGTGGATGATGCTGGATCTTCTTTTTCTGGTTGGCAAGATTGTGTCCTGTGGTGTGTTTTGGGGTGTCTGTGACCTTCGTATGATTTTAAGCAGCCTCTTGGCTACTGAGTGAGGTTGTGTTCCTGTCTTGCCAGTTGTTTGGCATAGGGTGTCCAGCACTGTAGCTTGCTGGTCATTGAGTGGAGCTGGGTCTTAGAGTTGAGATGGAAATCTCATAGGGGAGCTTTCACTGTTTGATATTACGTGGAGCTGGGAGGTCTCTTGTGGACCAACCTACTGAACTTGGCTCTCCCACCTCAGAGGCACAGCCTGGACACCTGGCTGGAGCACCAAGACCTTGTCAGCAACATGGCTCAGAATAAGAGGGAGAAATAAAGAAAGAAAAGTGTTATTAAAGTAAAAAATGGAAAAATATTAAAAATGGAAAACAATTTTAAGAAAAAAAAGATAGAAAGAAAGAAGAGAGCAGCCAAACCAAAAAATTCACCAATGATAATCAGCAGTAAAAACTATACTAAAAACAACAACAACAGCAAAAAAAAAAAAATGGACTGGCTGAACCCTAGGACAAATGGTAAAAGTAAAGCTATACAGACAAAATCACAGAAAGAAACGTACACATACACACTCACAAAAAGAGAAAAAAGAAAAGAAAAAAATCTATATATAATTTTAAAAAGCAAGAGAGCACCAAATTAATAAACAAATATACCAATGATAAACTATAAATACGAAACTAAGATAAACATAAAACCAAAACCAAATTAGATGCAAAAAGCAAACCCCAAGGGTACAGTTGTTCCCCAAGTCCACAGCCTCAGTTTTGGGATGATTCATTGTCTATTTAAGTTTTACACAGATGCAGGGTACATGAAGTTGATTGTGGAGATTTAATCCACTGCTCCTGAGGCTGCTGGGAGAAATTTCCATTTCTCTTCTTTGTTCACACACCTCCTGGGATTCAGCTTTGGATTTGGCCCTGCCTCTGTGTGTAGGTCACCTGAGGGCATCTGTTCCCACCCAGACAAGATGGAGTTAAAGGCGAAGCTGATTAGGGTTCTCTGTCTTACTCAGGCGGGGAGGTGATGGGGTGGGGAAGGGAGGGGTATGGAATGCAGGGTGAGCCTGCACTCAGCAGCAGAGGCCAGCGTGACATTGCAACAGCCTGAGGGCTGCCGTGTATTCTCCTGGGGAAGTTGTCCCTGGATCACGGGACCGTGGCTGTGGCAGGCTACACAGGCTCCCAGGAGGGGAGGTGTGGATAGTGACCTGTGCTTGCACACAGGCTTCTTAGTGGCTGCAGAAGCAGCCTTAGCATCTCATGCCTGTCTTTGGTGTCCGTGCTGATAGCCGCAGCTTGCGCCCATCTCTGGAACTTGTTTAGGTGGTGCTCTGAATCCCCTCTTCTCGCACACCCTGAAACAATGGTCTCTTGCCTCTTAGGCAGGTCCAGACTTTTTCCCGGACTCCTTCCCGGCTAGCTGTGGCACACTAGCCCCCTTCAGGCTGTGTTCATGCCGCCAACCCCAGTCCACTCCCTGGGATCTGACCTCTGAAACCCAAGCCTCAGCTCCCAGCCCCCGCCCACCCTGGCAGGTGAGCAGACAAGCCTCTCACTGGTCGGCAGCGATCCTCTGTGCGGGAACCTCTGCGCTTTGCCCTCCACACCCCTGTGGCTATGCTCTTCTCCGTGGCTCCGAAGCTTCCCCACTCTGCCACCTGCAATCTCCACCAGTGATGGGGCTTCTAGTGTGTGGAAACCTTTCCTCCTTCACTGCTCCCTCCCCCTGGTGCAGGTCCTGTCCCTATTCTTTTGTCTCTTTTTTTTCTTTCTTTTCCCTACCTGGGTACATGGGTAGTTTCTTGCCCTTTGGGAAGTCTGAGGTCTTCTGCCAGAGTTCAGTAGGTGTTCTGTAGGAATTGTTCCACATGTAGATGTATTTCTGATGTATTTGTGGGGAGGAAGGTGATCTCCATGTCTTACTCCTCCACTGTCTTGAAGGTCTCCCCAGGAAACAATTTTCCATGTAGAGTTTGTGAGTCTGTTAGTTGCACTTATGAGTTAAACAGTTTCTTTTTATAGTCATCATATACAACAATATATGGTATTTGGTTTTTAAAGATTTCTCTATTGCATTCATTCAACAAGTAATTTTAAGAACTTTTTTTGTTGTTGTTCAAAATGTATTTGTGAGTAAAGCATAAATAAGCCATGTATGCTCATACAACAGTAAGAAAGATAAGACTTCTTTAAGAGTAATTATATATGTATATATTCAAGAGTAAGATACAGTCATTGATAAAAAACTGAGTTTGGTGCAGAATGCTATTTGCGTTTAGAAAAAGAAGAAAGTTATGTGTATGGAAATTTTAATGGAAGATGTGCTATTAAGCTGAGAGATGTGGATTAGGACCCCTAGGAGAAAAGAATGACATAAATAAAAATGGAATAGACTTATATACACTACCAAATGTGAAATAGATAGCTAGTGGGAAGCAGCCACGTATCACAGGGAGATCAGCTCGGTGCTTTGTGACCACCTAGAGGGGTGGGATAGGGAGGGTGGGAGGGAGACGCAAGAGGGAGGAGATATGGGGATATATGTAAATGTATAGCTGATTCACTATGTTATAAAGGAGAAACTAACACACCATTGTAAAGCAATTATACTCTAATAAAGATGTTTAAAAAAAATGGAATAGTGATAAAAAGAAAGATCCGCTTGGTGAAACATGGTTTCAAATTTGGGTAGGCTTAGGGAAATCCTGAGGGTAACTCAGAGGGCACTGAAATAAAGACAAGGAACCTTTACCTTTTAATAGCCAAAGGGATCTCTTCCTGCCTAGTCTCAGTCAGGAAGTGATAAATCTCAGTAGCAATGTGAAAGATAGGACATGATGAAGAAAATTCAGGCAGAAGGAGCCCCTGGCAGCCAATTTTAGTAGTCCAGGCATAAGGTGGTAAGGCACTAAATCAACTGGGGTGAAGTGAAGTAATCAGTGATTTGGTGTTTGATTGAATAGGTAGATGAGGAAATGTTGTGGTTCAAGAAGAGCCTGAGGAATCAATCTTCTACAACAAGGAAAATTGTTCTACAATTACTAGTAGTAAGGAAATCAAGGCATGAGTTTGGACTGAGAGTGTATATGATAAGATGAACCAAGGTGTTAGCTAAATAATTTTCAGCATAAGTACTGACTAAAGGTTTCTTTTTTCCTTTTTTTTTTTTTTTTTTTTTTTTTGGTGAGTGCTGTGGACAGTGGTGAAACTGTCTGTTATTTGGAACTTAGTCTTTGTACTGAGGTCCAGCTGGTCTGGACCTTTGTCTCAGAACCAGCCACTTCTTGCCTTAGAGCTTTTTTCTTAGTAGACTCAGAGTTGCATATTTTCCTAGATACCCACATCTGGGAGGTTAAATGGTATTGATTTATCTGTTATTACAGAAAATTCCAGGTTTTTATTGAACAAGTTTTATCTTTATTTCTGTCTATATCTCAAATGTCTATTTCATTAATATGGTTACCTTTCACTTAGTATAATTATTGGTGATATAAAGTCTATGCATGAATGTATTTAGTATTTTGGATCATTTGATCAGTGTTTGTGAACATAGAATTGGCGTTTATGAATTCACATGGATCTCCTAGAATTACCTTGTAGGGAAGGAAATTTCCATTCTTTTTCTTAACTCAAATAGGAATTTTTAAAGTTAGATTTCTTGATCTGAAGCAATGTAATCCTTTTGGCTTATTGAGAACTAAGAAATGGGAGCAACTTAAAAACTGTAACTTTCCATGAGGTTTGTGCTCTCTGAGAAAGAATCTCTTGGCTAATTTGGGAGAAAATAATGTTTAAATAAGGAAGTTAGAAGTGAATCAAAAATAGCATTTGAATATGAGAAGCCAGAAATGCCCACTTTCATTAGTTATGAAACTACTTCTGTTGACTGTGAAGAATTGTAAGCATGAGTTATCATCATCAGTTGCATTGTATAGTCTATGCTAATAGTTTATCAGTCTCCATATTTAGACCCATTTTCTGCAGCAGTGTAAGTGTTCTGTAAATGCTGGAGAAATAGAAATCATTTCCCTTTCTCCTTCTATTCCTTGCCCCTTCCTTCTTCTGTATCTAAGTGGAATGGTGAATAGTATTAACATCACTTATTGAATTATTTAAATCAGATAATATAGGGCTGGAATGAATACAATGATTATTTTCTTCTTTTAATTGGTACTGAGTTTTGTATAGGGCCTTTATTTAAGGGAGCGGGGTTTATTCTTGATTTAAATACTGGAAGCATATCACATCTTACATAAAATCTTGAAAAGGATTGAATTCTAGTGAGTCATAGCATTTTACTGCAAATCTCCAATTATATTGCTGTAGTAACATTATCATGAATGGTGTCATTTCCTAAGGAATTTTATGAATGCTTTAGTGTACGTAGTGTTCTAAGACAAGCTGAGACCTTTCTTTCTCCATGAGGCCTTACTTAATAATTCCTGTCCATTCTATATTCTATTCTTTAGGTGCTTGGAAAACCAGTGGTCTGTATCATACCATTTCCCTTTTGATCATATATTTTATTTTATTCCTCTTTGAGCCCATGGCAGATTATCTCTAGAGGGACCCCCCGTGATATGGGCCTCCTGATGTTCATGTCCTTGTATAATTTCCTCCTTTTGAGGGCAGGTAGAAATTGTGTCTTGCTAGTAACCAGTACAATATGACACTGGTGATCGGATGTTACTCCCTTGATTATGTTATACGACATCAAGCTCCATCTGGCTTGCAGACTCCCTCTAGAGACTCTCTCTTTTTAGTTGGCATTGAGGAAGTAAGTGGTCATGCTGGGAGGCACAGAGCTAGAGTAGCCTTTAAGAGCTGAGAGAGGCCTCCAGATGCTAGGCAAGAAGCTAGTACTCTCATTCCTAGAACCACCAAAAAAATAAATACATTCTGCTAACAGCCTGAGTGAGCCTGGGAAGAGATTCTTTCCCAGTTGAGCTTCAAGCTTCGAGATGAGAAGACAGTTAATTAACACCTTTGCAGTTGTGTGAACCTAGGCCAGATGACCCAGTTAAACCATGAATGAACTCCTGACTCACAGAAACTGTGAGATAATAAATGTGTGTTTTTCTAAGTTGCTTAGTTTGTGGTAACTTGTTACACAGCAATAGGTAACTGGATATGGGCGTGACTTGTCTCCCAAACAAGGCTGAGAAAGATTTAAGGAGTAAAGCTATTGGTATTTCACGCAATATCATGCCAAGTATCTAGTAGATGACAGGCAAATACTTGTTAAATTTTTATTACAGAAAACTATTGAATGTATATAGAACTTTTGAGGACAGATACCCTGTAATATTCATCTTTGTGTCTTCTTTGCCTGGCAGGGATCTGAAACATAGTTGGCACTGAGTATATATTGTGTCATAGTTCAGTCAGTGAGACATAACCACTATGAGTTATTGAATAAATCAGCAAATTATGACCCCTATGGTTAAATATGACCCACTACCTATTTTTGTACAGATTTTGAGCTGAGTGTTTTTACATTTTTAAATGGTGGAAAAAAATCAAAAGAATAGTATTTTATGGTATGGAAATGATATGAAATTCAAGTTTTAGTGTCTGTAAGTAAAGTCTTATTGGAATATAACCACCCTCTTCATGAATGTGTCATCCATGAGTGTGTTCATTCTAAAAAGGTGGAGTTGTAGCTGCAAGAGAGACTGTCTATGGTACTTTTATCACTTCGCCCTGCTGCATAACACACTACAAATGGCAGTGATGCAGTTATAACTGCAGTGTTTCAAATGCCATGCATATTGCCAGACTGTGACATTTTACCTGTTTACTTATTTTTTATTACCAGTGCATACCTATTGTATCAAAACAAGAAAGGTAGACTTTGAATGTTGCTCCTTCAAGGCACAGAGAAGTGTGAATTATTTTGTTATTTCAGTAGATGGCCAAGCATTTTGTTTTCGTGCAATAACATGTTAGCTGTGCTAAAAGAGTACAGTATATGTCAGCATTACCAGACTAAGTACTTATCACAATATTTCCAACTCCTAGAAATGCAAAGGAAAGAAAAATCAGAATATTTAAAATGGAATATCCATCACAGAATAATTTGTTCACAAAAATAAAAAGTGAAAATGAGGCTACAACCAAAGTAAGTTTCTGGGTTTCTCATTTGTTAGCAAAGCAAGGAAAGCTGTTTAACAATAATGAGTTAATTAAACTGTGCTTGACTGTGGCAACCAAAGAAATGCATTCAGAGAAAATAAACTCATTTAAGACTATTAACCATTTGGTGAGAACAGTTGTTTGAAGAGTCGACGATATTGGAAGTAACATCAACAGCCAATTAAAAAACAAGGCAAATGAATAATTTTCCCTTGATGAATCAATAGATGTTACTGATACTACTCAGTTGTTGTTTATTTTGAGGCAATGACGAGTTTGAATTGACTGAAGAATTAGCCCCTATGAATAGTGTGCGTGGAACAACTACAAATGAGAATATTTTCAAAGAAGTTCAGAAAAAAATGAATTTAGTACAAGCTGAAGTGGAATCTGCTAAGATGTATTACTACTTATGGTGGTAAAATATGTGTGGAGCAGAAAAAGAATTAGTTGGACAAATGGGCAAAACCTATGAAAATTAAAGTTGTTTAAAGTCTATGGCTATTTATTCTATTATTCACCAGAGGCACTTTTGAATTTATTATGTGTCTTTGAACTGGTGTTATCAGTGGTAAACTTCATTAGCTCTTATAAACGTAACCATTATCAGTTCCATGAATTTTTGCCAGAAATGAAAGCTGAATATTCTAACTTTCCCTACCACAAAGCAATGTAATGGCTTAGCAGTGGTAAAGTTTTACTGTGATTTTTCTGAACTCATGGAAGAGAGTGAAATTTTTCTGAAGAATTGCCCTCACCCAGTATTTTTTGCACACTACATGGCTTTGAAAATTAGCCTTTGCTGAAGACTTGATAATGTTTCTTAATGAATTCAACCTAAAATTACAAAGGCAAAACAGCACTTATATGATAAACTTATACTTCGGGTAAGACGTTTGAATGTCAACTAATATTTTTTTCAATAATGAGTAATGTTAAACTACTTTATACACATAGGTGCTGTCAAAAGACAAGAATTGAGATCTTCATTCTTACACAACTTTGTAGCAGATGTATTTTCTAAGCCCAAACTGTAGTTCTAGCAGCTCTTAAATTTCTTTTCCTGTGGTAAAATATATATACATAAAATTTATCATTTTAACCACTTTAAGTGTCCAATTCAGTGGCATTAAGTACATTCACAATGTTGTGCAACCATCATCACTGTCCATTTCCAGAATGTTTTTATCATCCCAAACAAACTGTTAAGCAATAGCTCCCCATTTACTTCTCTCTCCAGCCCCTGACAACCTCTATTCTATTTTCTGCCTCTAAGAATTTGCCTATTCTAGGTACCTCATATACGTGGAATCATACAATATTTGTCCTTTTTTATCTGGTTCCTTTCACTTAACATAATGTTGTCAAGATTCATCCATATTAGCACATATTAGAATTTCATTTCTTTTAAAAAATAAATAATATCTCATTGTTTATATATATACCACATGTTGTTTATCCACCCATCTATAGACGTTTGGGCTGTTTCTACCTTTTGGTTATTGTGAAAAATGCTATTATGAACATTGGTGTACAAGTATCTGTTTGAGTCCCTACTTTCGCTTCTTTTGGATATACCAGAAGTGAAATTGCTGGAGCATATGGTAATTCTATGCTTAACTTTTTGAGGAACTGCCGAACTGTTTTCTACAGCGGCTGCATCATTTTATATTCCCACCAGAAGTAATAAACAAGGGATCCGATTTCGCCATATCCTTGCCAGTATTTTTTGTGTGTGTGTGTTTGTGTGTGTGTGTGTGTGTGTGTGTATGGGTGTGAAGTAGTATCATATTGTGGTTTAGATTTGAATTTCCCTAATGGTTAGTGATGCTGAACATCTTTTCATGTACTTTTTATCCATTTGCATATCTTCTTGGGAGAAATATCAAGTCCTTTGATCATTTTTGAATTTGGATTGCGTTTTTCTGTTGTTGAGTTGTAGTTCTTTATATTAAATATTCCTTTCTCAGATATATGCCTTGCAAATATTTCCTCCCATTCCTTGCAAGCACTTTTAGACCTTAATGCAAATGTAAAGGGAATTTCCATATTTCAAAATCCATTTAACCCAGCAAACCCAGGGACTTCCATCTGTTCTTCAGCTGGAACTAATTAATCTGCAATTTAATGGCATGCTAAAGGGCAAATATCAAGAATAGACTTCTAGTAGACTCCTATAAATGCCTTATAAGTATTGGATATGCTCAAGTAATATTGTATGCTCAGGGGGTCGGGAACAGTAACTTTGAATCCCAATTAAAAATAATGTTATCCCCCACCAAAAAAATAGAAATTTCATTATTCTAATTAGTAGATAGGTATTATAAAAATTGTTCTCAATTATGATTATTTTACTTTGTTATCAATAAAAATAGTGGAAATTTGTTTCTCTCTTGTTATATGAGTACCTACACAATATCCTTGATTTCATCTTTTGGCTTTCAAAGCCTAAAATATATGCTCTATGGCCCTTTAAAGAAAAAATTTGCTAACACCTGTCATAATAGATTTATTATAGATATTAGGCCTTATATGATTGTTGGAAGAATTGGGAAAGTTAAGGTCTATGAGAGAAATTGGATGATCAGAGAATAAATCATCAGTTCATCTGAGAAATCAAACACGTTCAGATACTGAAATCGTATTGCAAGGGAAGTCAAAACTATGTGGGGAGGAAGAAATGGTGCTTCTACGTAGATATCACTTCTGTGGTCCTACAGCAAGTATCTGGTGGTGTATCTGAGCTGTAGTGTCAGTTGGGAGTGTAGTTGGGAGAGAAGCTGGATATGGAATGGAAAAGAGCAAAGACAATTTAGAAGCCATGGGTACCTCTGAGTCCATCACTACATCAAACCACAATGACCTTCAGAAAGTAAGGCTGCTGCCTCACTTCTGCCTTCTAAGTCTCATGCAGATTCCTTTTTTAGCCAATTCTAACTCAGGACCGTATAGTTAAAAGGATTCTGGGACAAAATTTCCAGCTTAATCAAATTGACATTTATAAACCACAATACTGAATGAATAAACAGATGGAGAATGATCTAAGTTTTCAGTTAGACTGTTTGGTCTATTTGAGTTAATGTTCAGATCTCTTTATGATTCAGACATTTTATTTTATTATTTATGTATAGAATAAGTATTTTCCTTTAAAAATCAATCTTACTGAGATACATACAATAAATGAACTAATTTTACATGTATATTTAGACGAGTTTGACCATACCCGTGTAACCACAACTCCACTCAAAATTTATAAGGTTTCCATTAGTGCCAAAATTTTTTCTCATTCCCTTCATAGTCGATTACTCCTCCAGTAGATCTAGACAACTACTGATGTATTTTATAGAACTACAGATTAGATTTTCTTCTTTTACAGTTTCATTCAAGTAGAATCATAGAATATGTACACTTTTGTCTCTCTTCTTTTGCTAAGCATTGTGTTTTGGAGATTTACATCCATGTTACATGTATTTGTAGTTTGTTTCCTTTATGGCTGAATAATATTCCATTGTTTGAATAGACCACATTTTATCTATCCATTCACATGTTGTTGGACATTTGGATTGCTTCCAGTTTTGGACTATGAATATATGTTCAAGTCTTTTAGTAGACATATACTTTAATTTCTCTTGCTAAATATCGGGAGTGGACTGTTTCATTCATATGGTTAACTTTTACTCTATAATCAACTGCCAAAATGTTCTCCAAAGTGAATATACCATTCTACATTTTATCATCAGTGTATGAGAGTTGCAGATGCTCTACTTTCTTGGCACCACTTGTTCCTATCACTTAAAAGTCTTTTTAACCTTCTAATGAGTGTGTAATGTTAGCTCATTGTGATTTTAATGTGCAGCTTTCTGATGACCAGTGATGATGAGGCATCTTTTCACATGGTTGTTGGCCATTTATATATTTTTCTAATGAAGAGTTTATTCAAGTCTTTTGCCAAATGGAAATAAATTAGGCTGTCTATTTAACATTGAGTTATAAGAGTTCTTTATTTTTTTCCGGATACATATTCTTTGTCAGAAACACTGGAAGTATTGTTTCCCAGTTTGTGACCTGCCTTTTCATTTTCTTAACGGCATATTTTGAAGAATAGTAGCTTTTTATTTGATAAAGCCCAGACTTTTGCTTTTATTTTTCCTTTGGTTCATAGGGTGTCTGTGTGTGTGTGCGCGCGCGTGTGCGTATGCATGTGTGTGCGCTTTTTGTTTTGTTTAATAAATCTTTGATTACCTTAATATTTAAGAATATTTTCCCTTTTGGATTATTTTAGAAGTGTTATGATGTTTGGACTTTTATGCTTAGGTCAATGATCCATTTTTTGAAACCTAATTTTTATGTATGGTATGAAGTAATGGATTCTTTTTTTTTTTTTTTTTTTTTAATATGGCTATTCTATTGCTTTGGCATCAATTGTTGAAGAGAATACCTTCCCCCATTGAATTATTTTTGTATTTTTTTGAAAATCCATTAGTCACATATCTGCAGGTCTATTTCTGAACTCTTTATTTAATGACCTATATGCCTATATTTATGCCAATATTGAATTGCTCTGATTACTGTAGCTTGATAGTAACTCTCGAAATCAGGTAATGTAAACCTTCATCTTGGTTCTTTTTCAAAAATGCTTTGGTTTTTTAATTTCTTCTTTGCTTTCTTCAGTGATCCCTTGGTTATTTAGTAGCACATGTTTAGCCTCCATGTATTTGTGTTTTTAAAAACATTTTACTTTTAATTTAATTAATTCATTTATTTAACATCTTTATTGGAGTATAATTGCTTTACAATCTTGTGTTAGTTTCTGCTGTATAACTAAGTGAATCAGCTATACGTATACATATATCCTTATAAGCCCTCCCTCTTGCATCTCCCTACCACCCTAGCTCTCCCACCCCTCTAGGTCACAAAGCACACAGCTGACCTCCCTGTGCTATGCGGCTGCTTCCCACTAGCTATCTATTTTACATTTGGTAGTGTATATATGTCAGTGCCACTCTCTCATTTCGTCCCAGCTCACCCTTCTCCCTCCCCATGTCCTCAAGTCCATTCTCTATGTCTGCATCTTTATTCCTGTCCTGCCCCTAGGTTCTTCAGAATCTTTTTTTTTTTTTAGATTCCATATATATGTGTCAGCATACGGTATACGTTTTTCTCTTTCTTACTTACTTCACTCTGTATGACAGACTCTAGGTCTATCCACCTCACTACAAATAACTCAATTTCGTTTCTTTTTATGGCTAATATTCCATTGTATATATGTGCCACATCTTCTTTAACCATTCGTCTGTCGATGGACACTTAGGTTACTTCCATGTCCTGGCTATTGTAAATAGAGCTGCAATGAACATTGTGGTACATGAGTCTTTTTGAATTGTGGTTTTCTCAGGCTATATGACCAGTTGTGGGATTGCTGGGTCATATGGTAGTTCTATTTTTAGTTTTTTAAGGAACCCCCCATACTGTTCTCCATAGTGGCTGTATCAATTTACATTCCTACCAATAGTTCAAGAGGGTTCCCTTTTCTGCACACCCTCTCCAGCATTTATTGTTTGTAGATTTTTTGATGATGGCCATTCTGACCGGTGTGAGGTGCTACCTCATTGTAGTGGTTTTTTTTAATTTAAAAAATGTTTTAATTAAAATTTTTATTTTATATTCAAGGGATAGATATAATTCATTTTTATTGAATTATTAAAATTATACAATTGATATCTAACATTAGGTGTACAACATAACAATGATTTGATATCTGTATACATTGGCAATGATCATCACAATAGGTCTAGTTAACATCTGTCACTATGAAACAGGCTGGGACCTGGGACCCTTTACTGCAGTGCTTGCACCTGGTCAAACATCTCCTCATCTCCTCCAGCAACTGAATACAAAGAAACTATAAGGGACTAAAAATAACCACATGCATGAGCAGTTGGGGCAAGTTATAAGCAAGATACAAAAAGGCCAAAACACATCTGCCACTTCTGAGGTTCCGGGAGCAAAAGCAGGGTACAGCCCAAGGACCCTGATCAATAACAACTACACATAGTTCCAAAGAACTTCTTTTTCTTTTAATGAGAACTTTTAAGGTCTACCCTCTTAGCAAATTTCAAATAATCAATACCATATTATTAACTAGTTGCCATGCTGTATATTACATCCCGTGTCTTACTTATTTTACAACTGGAAGTTTGTATCTTTTGACCACCTTCATATGCACCCATCTTCATGCTGTACTGTAATTATTTGTTACTTACCTGAGTCCCTCACTAAACTGTAACTTTCTAGAAAACAGACACTGCCTTGTTCATCTTCATATCTCCTACCACCTTGAACAGTGGCTGGCACATACTTGGTATTTAATATTTGTCTGTGGAAGGGAGAAGGCTTGGAAAGAAGAGCAGAACAGGGGAGACACACACACACACAACCAAATGAGAGGAGCAATTGTGTAATGGAAATGGCACTGGAGATCTGGGACCTAATTCTGACTCTCCTGTGAGAATGAAAGTGGGCAGGACACCTAAACTTCCTGAGCCTCTGTATTATCATCTAGAAGACAAGGAATTTATAGCTTTAGGATTGTATGAGCTTTTCAAGGAGGAAAATGTGGTTTAGGTGTTGGGATTTTGGGTTTTTAAAATGTTTCTATGCAAAAAATAAAGCTAAAACTGGAGCAAAGATTAGATTATGTCAAAGGATGGAAAGAGGGGAAAAAGGAAGGAAGGAAGCAAGGCGGGAGGGAGGGAAGGAAGGAAGGAAGGAAGGAGGAGAGGGAAGGGGGAGGGAGGGAGGGGAAAGAGAGGGAAGAAAGAGGGAGAGAGGTTCATTACATAATATTACCCAAACTTCCCAGTTAATTGAAAACTGGTTAAAAAGAATGTATGGTGTGAGGTGATTTTTTTCTTGAGGTCATTAACTCTAGCTTAATTTTGAACGTGTAAATGAAAAATAATATAACTAACTTTATAAAACACTAAGCATAACAAAATAGAAAATTTGAGGACCCAGAGATTGTATTCATGACAATGCATAAATAACTATACATCAAAGAAAGAATAAAGTCCATGAAACATTAACAGAAATGCAGGTGGGGGGATTCTGAATTATTATTACTTTTTCCTTTTTTTAAAATCTTGATCTTTTTTTAGCACTTTTATGAATTCATCAGTTTTCCATTAGAGTTCTGAAAATGCTTATTCATTCAGTTCAGCAGTATAGTCAGTTACCAGAAACCTGTACTTGTCAGAGTCTTTTCCATGAGTTCCTTGAAGATGAAATGCTTTTATAGGAACATTTTTGAAAAAGCATCACAGTACACCCAGAACTGTCTGTAAATGACAAAAGACTTAAAAATGACCATGGTTAAAGATTTGATGAAAGTTCATAATAATGCAATTGACAAGGAAATTTAGTTATTTCTGAGATATACATTTTAAAGTAATAATTAGAATTATGACTTAGAACATTTTACCAGAACATATAAAATTTTTAGAAATTTCATGTAATGTCTGAAACATTTATATTAACATTTCCATACAAATAACTCAAAGAAAGTTTAGTATTAGTTGTTTTTTTGTTGTTTGTTTTTTTGTACTGCAGGTTCTTATTAGTCATCAATTTTATACACATCAGTGTATACATGTCAATCCCAATCGCCCAATTCAGCACAACACCATCCCCACCCCACCGCGGTTTTCCCCCCTTGGTGTCCATACGTCTGTTCTCTACATCACTGTCTCAATTTCTGCCCTGAAAACTGGTTCATCTGTACCATTTTTCTAGGTTCCATTAACGCATGTTTATGCCTTAATATACGATATTTGTTTTTCTCTTTCTGACTTACTTCACTCTGTATGACAGACTCTAGGTCCATCCACGTCTGAACAAATAACTCATTTTCATTCCTTTTTATTACTGAGTAATATTACATTGTATATATGTACCACATCTTCTTTATCCATTCATCTGTTGATGGGCATTTAGGTTGCTTCCATGACCTGGCTATTGTAAATAGTGCTGCAATGAACATTGGGGTGCATGTGTCTTTTTGAATTATGGTTTTCTCAGGGTATATGCCCAGTACTGGGATTGCTGGATCATATGGTAATTCTGTTTTTAGTTTTTTAAGTAACCTCCATACAGTTCTCCATAGTGGCTGTATCAATTTACATTCCCACCAACAGTGCAGGAGGGTTTCCTTTTCTTCACAACCTCTCCAGCATTTGTTGTTTGTAGATTTTCTGATGATGCCCATTCTAACTGGTGTGAGGTGATACCTCATTATAGTTTTGATTTGCATTTCTCTAATAATTAGTGATGTTGAGCAGCTTTTCATGTGCTACTTGGCCATTTGTATGTCTTCTTTGGAGAAATGTCTATTTAGGTCTTCTGCCCATTTTTGGACTGGGTTGTTTGTTTTTTAGATATTGAGCTGCATGAGCTGCTTGTATATTTTGGAGATTAATCCTTTGTCAGTTGCTTCATTTGCAAATATTTTTTCACATTCTGAGGGTTGTCTTTTCGTCTTCTTTATGGTTTCCTTTGCTGTGCAAAAGCCTTTAAATTTCCTTAGGTCCCATTTTTTTTATTTTTGTTTTTATTTTCATTTCTCTTGGAGGTGGGTCAAAAAGGATCTTGCTGTGATTTATGTCATAGAGTGTTCTGCTTATGTTTTCCTCTAAGAGTTTTATAGTGTCTGGCCTTACACTTAGGTCTTTAATCCATTTTGAGTTTATTTTTGTGTATGGTGTTAGGGAGTGTTCTGATTTCATTCTTTTACATGTAGCTGCCCAGTTTTCCCAGCACCACTTATTGAAGAGACTGTCTTTTCTCCATTGTATATTCTTGCCTCCTTTATCAAAAATAAGGTGATCATATGTGCGTGGGTTTATATCTGGGCGTTCTATCCTGTTCCATTGATCTGTATATTTTTTGTGTGTGCCAGTAGCATACTGTCTTGATTACTGTAGCTTTGTTGTATAGTCTGAAGTCCAGGAGCGTGATTCCTCCAGCTCTGTTTTTCTTTCTCAAAATTGCTTTGACTATTTGGGGTCTTCTGTGTTGCCATACAATCTGTGAAATTTTTTGTTGTATTTCTGTGAAAAATGCCATTGGTAGTTTGATAGGGATTGCATTGAATCTGTGGATTGCTTTAGGTAGTATAGTCATTTTCACAATGTTGATTCTTCCAATCCAAGAACATGGTATATCTCTCCATCTGTTTGTATCATCTTTAATTTCTTTCATCAGTGTCTTATAGATTTTGGCATACAGGTCTTTTGTCTCCTTAGATAGGTTTATTCCTAGGTATTTTGTTCTTTTTGTTGCAATGGTAAATGGGAGTGTTTCCTTAATTTCTCTTTCAGATTTTTTTATTTGTGTTTTTTACAGTTGTTTTTCCTGTGATTGATTTCCAATCTCACAGCATTGTGGTCGGAAAAGATGCTTGATATGATTTCAGTTTTCTTGAATTTGTGACCCAAGATGTGATCTGTCCTGGAGAATGTTCCATGTGCACTTGAGAAGAAAGTGTAATCTGCTGTTTTCAGATGGAATGTCCTATAAATATCAATTAAATCTATCTGGTCTATTGTTTCATTGAAAGCTTGTGTTTCCTTATTAATTTTCTGTCTTGAACATCTGTCCATTAATGTAAGTGAGGTGTTAAAGTGCCCCACTATTTTTCTGTTACTCTCGATATCCTCTTTTATAACTGTGAGCATTTGCCTTATGTATTGAGGTGCTTCTGTGTTGGGTGCATATATATTTATAATCGATATATCTTCTCTTGGATTGATCCCTTGATCATTATCTAGTGTCCTTCCTTGTCTCCTGTAATGTTCTTTGTTTTAAAGTGTATTTTATCTGATATGAGTATTGCTACTCCAGGTTTCTTTTGATTTCCATTTGCATGGAATATCTTTTTCCATTCCCTCACTTTCAGTTGTATGTGTCCCTAGGTCTCAGGTGGGTCTCTTGCAGGCAGCGTATGTATGGGTCTTATTTTTGTATCCATTCAGCCAGTCTTTGTCTTTTCATTGGGGCATTTAACCCATTTACATTCAAAGTTTTTATTGATATGTATGTTCCTATTACCATTTTCTTAATTGTTTTGGGTTTGTTTTTGTGTGTCTTTTTCTTCTCTTGTGTTTCCACCCTAGAAAAGTTTCTTTAGTTTGTTGTAAGGTTGGTTTGGTGGTGCTGAATTTTCTTAGCTTTTGCTTGTCTGAAAAGCTTTTGATTTCTCCATCAAATCTGAATGAGATCCTTGCTTGATCGAGTAATCTTGGTTGTAGTTTTTTCCCTTTCATCACTTTAAGTATATTGCCACCTCCTTCTGGCCTGCAGAGTTTCTGCTGAAAAATCAGCTGATAACCTTCTGGGGATTCAAACAAATTACAATGAAAACATGAAGATCCAAAACCTATGGGATGCAGCAAAAGCAGTTCTAAGAGTGAAATTTATAGCAATTCAATGTCACCTCAAGAAACAAGAAAAATCTCAAATAAACAATCTAACCCTACACTTAAAACAACTAGAGAAAGAAGAACAAAGAAAATCCAAAGTCAGCAGGAAAGAAATCATAAAAATCAGAGCAGAATAAATGAAACAGAAAGGAAGAAAACAATAGCAAAGATTAATAAAACTAAAGCTGGGTTCTATCAGGAGATAAACAAAGTTGAAAAACCCTTAGCCAGACTCATCAAGAAATAGAGGGAGAGGACTCAAATCAATAACCTTAGAAATGAAAAAGGAGAAATCACACCTAACACTACAGAATTACAAAGGATTGTAAGAGACTACTACAAACAACTGTATGCCAATAAATTGGACAACAGTGATGAAATGAGAAAATTCTTGGAAAGGTACAATTTTCCAAGACTGAACCAGGGAGAAATAGAAATTATAAACAAACCTATCACAATTAATGAAATTGAAACTGTTAAAAATCTTCCAGCAAACAAAAGTCCAGGGCCAGATGGCTTCACAGGTGAATTCTATTAAACATTTAGAGAAGAGCTAACACCCATCCTTCTCAAACTCTTCCAAAAAATTGCAGAGGGAGAAACACTTGCAAATTCATTCTACGAAGCCACCATCACCCTGATACCAAAACCAGAAAAAGATATCACAAAAGAAGAAAATCATACACCAATATCACTGATGAACATAGATGCAAAAATCTTGAACAAAATACTAGCAAAAATAATCCAACAACACAGTATAAGGATCATAAATCATGATCAAGTGGGTTTTATACAGGGTTGCAAGTATTCTTCATTATACATAAATCAATCAATGTAATATACCACATTAACAAATTGAAGAATAAAAACCATATGATCATCTCAATAAATGCAGAAAAAGGTTGTGACAAAATTCAACACCTATTTATGATAAAAACTCTCCAGAAAGTGGGCATAGAGGGAACCTACCTCAACATAATAAAGGCTGTATATGACAAACCCACAAGAAACATCATTCTCAGTGGAGAAAAACTGAAAGCATTTCCTCTAAGATCAGGAAGAAGACACGGTTGTCCACTCTCACCACTATTATTCAACATAGTTTTGGAAGTCCTAGCCATGGCAATCAGAGAATAGAAAGAAATAAAAATACAAATTGGAAAAGAAAAAGTGAAACTGTCACTGTTTGCAGATGACATGATACTGTACATAGAGAATCCTAAAGATGCCACCAGAAAACTACTAGAACTAATCAATGAATTTGGTAAAGTTGCAGGATACAAAATTAATGCACAGAAATCTCTGGCATTCCTATACACCAACAACTAAAAATTTGAAAGAGAAGTTAAGGAAACACCCCCATTTACCATTGCAACAAAAAGTATAAAATATCTAGGAATAAACCTGCCTATGGAGGCAAAAGACTTGTATTCAGAAAACTATAAAACACTGATGAAATAAATCAAAGATGACATAAACAGATGGAGAAATATACCACATTCTTGGATTGGAAGAATCAGTACTGTGAAAATGACTATACGACCCAAAGCAATCTACAGATTCAATGCAATCCATATCAAACTACCAAGGGCATTCTTCACAGAATTAGAACCCAAAATTTTTACAATTCATATGGAAACACAAAAGACCCCGAATAGCCAAAGCAATCTTGAGAAAGAAAAACATAGTTGGAGGAATCAGGTTCCCTGACTTCAAACTATACCAGAAAGCTACAGTAATTAAGATAGTATGGTACTGGCACAAAAACAGAAATATAGATCAATGGTACAGGATAGAATGCCCAGCAATAAAGCCATGCACATATGGTCACCTAATTTATGACAGAGCAGGCAAGAACATACAATGGAGAAAAGTCAGTCTCTTCAATAAGTGGTGCTGGGAAAACTGGACAGCTACATGTAAAAGAATGAAATTAGAACACTCCCTAACACCATACACAAAAATAAACTCAAAATGGATTAAAGACCTAAATGTAAGACCAGACAGTATGAAACTCTTAGAGGAAAACATAGGAAAAACATTCTTTGACAGAAACCATAGCATGATCTTTTTGACCCAACTCCTTGAGAAATGGAAATAAAAACAAAAATAAACAAATGGGACCTAATGTAACTTCAAAGCTTTTGCACAGCAAAAGAAACCATAAACAAGACAAAAAGACAACACTCAGAATGAGAGACAATATTTGCAAATGAAACAACAGACAAAGGAATAGTCTCCAAAATATGCAAACAGCTCATGCAGCTCAATATCGAAAAAACAATCCAATTAAAAAATGGGCAGAAGATCTAATAGACATTTCACCAAGGAAGACATACAGATGGCCAAGAGTCACATGAAAAGCTGCTCAACATCATTAATTATTAGAGAAATGCAAATGAAAGCTACAATGAATTGTCACCTCACGTGTCAGAATGGCCATTATCAAAAAATCTAGGAACAATAAATGCTGGAAAGGGTGTGGTGAAAGGGAACCCTCCTGCCCTGTTGGTGGGAGTGTAAATTGGTACAACCACTGTGCAAAACAGTATGGAGCTTCCTTAAAAAAACTAAAAATAGAACTATCATATGACCCAGCAAACCCACTACTGGGCATATACCTGGAGAAAACCATAATTCAAAAAGAGTCATGTACTACAGTGTTCATTGCAGCGTTATTTACAATAGCCAGGACATGGAAGCAACCTAAGTGTCCATTGCCAGGTGAATGCATAAAGACTATGTGGCACATATATGCAATGGAATATTACTCAGCCATAAAAAGAAATGAAATTGAGTTATTTGTAGTGAGGTGGAAGGATCTAGAGTCTGTCATACAGAGTGAAGTAAGTCAGAAAGAGAAAAACAAATACTGTGTGCTAATGCATAAATATGGAATCTAAAAAAAATGGTACTGATGAACTTAGTTGCAGGCCAGGAATAAAGATGTAGACATAGACAATGGACTTGGTGATGTAGGGTGGGAGGGGGAAGTGGGGTAAAGTGAGAGTAGCATCAACAGGTATACACTAGCAAATGTAAAATATTTAGGTAGTGGGGAGCAGCAGCATAGCACAGGGAGATCAGCTTGGTGCTTTGTGACCACCTAGAGGGGTGGGATAGGGAGGATGGGAGGGAGGCTCAAGAGGGAGGAGATATGTGGACATATGTATGCATATGGCTGATTCACTTTGGTGTACAACAGAAACTAACACAGTATTGTGAAGCATGTATACTCCAATAAAGACCTAGTAAAAAAAAGAACGAATTGCTGTAACACATACACACACACAAATGCTTTGGTTAATTTAGGTATATTGTATTTCTGTATAAATTATAGAATCAACTTTTAATTACTATCAAAAAAACCCAACTAAAACAAGTACCTACCCCCCTCCAAAAACACCCCACCAACTTTCCTGAAATCTTGAATGAGATTGTGCTGAATCTACAGATCAATTTGTGAACTGACATCTTAACAATCTTCAGTATTTAAATTCATGAACATGGTCGATCTCTCCATTTATTTAGGTCTTCTTTAAGTTCTCTCAGCAGTGTTTTGTGGTTGTCAATGTGCAGTTCTTGCATATTTTCTTAAATTTATACCTAAATATTTCAGGCATTTATGTGCTCTTTTATATAAATATTACAAATTTTATTTCTCCATTTTTCTTTGTTAGTGTATGAAAACAATTGATTTTTCTAGGTGGACCATGTGTTCTGCCACCTTGCTAACTTTAGTTATTAGTGCTAAGAACTCTTGTGAGTTCTTCATAATTTTTGATGTATATCATCATGTCTCTGGAGACAGTTATTATTGATTATTAAATGCAAATATTCAATTTACTTTTAATATAATTTTTTATATTTTAGGTTCAAATCTACAGTTTTCTTATTTTTTCTGTTCTAAATGTTGTTTGTTTTTTTGTCTCTCTTTTCCTCCTTTATTGTCTTTTTATGGATTGAGTATATTTTCAGTTTTCCATTTTATCTCCTTTGTTGGCTAATTTAGATATACTTCTTTGTTCTACTAATTTAATGGTTACTCTAGGGTTTACAGTGTGCATTTTTTAGTTATCACAATTTTGCAAATAATATTATACTACTTCTTAGGCATATGTTTCACAATCATTTCTTTTAACATTATGTTTTATTTAACCATCTTTATTACTTTAATTAAAAGAGTTAAATATTAATTCTCTTTTTAAAATGAATTGCTCAATCTTGCAGTGTTTTGCTTTTCTTTCACTATTTGTCTTGTGTGTGTATCCTATATACACAATCACCTCTTGCTGTGGGTCTCTGTATTTTCTAGGATGAGTCACCATCATTCCTACCAGGCTTTATCTAATCTCTTCCTGAAGGTCTGCAGATGTTAACTTGACCATCTTCTTTAGCAAGCTTATTTTGTCATCTGCTTAGACTGTGAGGAAGAGGTATGCTAAGGATAATCTTCAGCCAGCCTGTATTTACTCCTTTTTAGATAGAGGGTACCTGCCCATTTTTATATTATATTATTTGTCTGCTCATTTGATTACCAGTGAAGCTGCTACTGGTTTCACTGATGGGGAGACCCTTGCAGGCTGGGCTACTTGTTTGAACTTGGTCCCTAAGGAAACTTGAGAAGGTTTCTCAAACTCTTCTGATGTTGGTCAGAACACTCTAAAATATTAGTTTTACCATATTCACTTCTGCTTAAGGAAAACCTTTCAGCTGATATAGTCTTCAAAACAAAATGCCCCCATTCTCTTCCAAGGCAGCAACATAGGAGCTTTTTCTGTTCTAACAGAGAAGTGTAATTTGTTTATGTGTAATTTGTTATTATGTGAATAGTGGTAATTTGGAAGAAGATAATGCTGGGTTAAATAATTCAACATTGTTGGAAAGCTGTTTTTCCTATAGACACCTTTTTTTTTGGCTGTGTTGGGTCTTCATTGCTGCATGTGGCCTTTCTCTAGTTGCGGTGAGCGGGGGCTACTCTTCATTGTCGTGCATGAGATTCCCATTGCGGTGGTTTCTCTTGTTGTGGAGCATGGGCTCTAGGTGCACAGGCTTCATTCGTTATGGTGCGTGGGCTCAGTAGTTGTGGCTCATGGGCTGTAGAGCGCAGGCTCAGTAATTGTGGCGTATGGGCTTAGTTGCTTTGTGGCACATGGGATCGTCCAGGACCAGAGCTCCACCCCGTGTTCCCTGTATTGGAAGGCAGATTCTTGTCCACTGCGCCACCAGGGAAGCCCTCCTGTAGACATAACTTTTGCATTTTTGTATTTTACGTATTTTTTTTTTTTTTTTTTTTTCTTGGGGAAATCGCAGGGGTCAGCACATCCGGAGTGCAATGGATAAGCCTCGCCCTGGGAAAACCACCTTCGTGATCATGGTATCTCCCCTGCCAGGTAAGTATATTTTTACGTATTCTTTTCATCATGTGGTGAATAATTAATCTGCGTGGTGTTTTTGTATTACTGTATTTGAATTTTAACACATTAGCTGTATAACCTTGGAATATAACTTAAATCCTCTGTGCCTTAGTTTCTTCATCACTAAAATGGGGGTGATGATAGCACCTACCCCTATCAGGTTGTTCTGAGGGTTAAATGAATTGTTATATATAATGTGTCTGAAAGAATGCCACCTACAATTACCACTCAATATGTGTTCATTGTTATTATCTACCTATTATTATTTTAGAAATATTATTTAATGAGCAAGAGAAGAGGAAGTAGGGAAAAAAGACTAATCTACTGAGTTAAGGGAATAAAAATGATCAATAAAGGAATTTGGTGCATTACTTACCAGAAAGCACAGGAAGTAAGAACATAATATTGTTTTGCTTAATGAAGAAAATCTGTCACACCACTTTTTAGACGACAATAACAACAACAACAGCGACCTAAAAGAAAGAATCCCTTTGGAAAGTTCCAGTTATTAATAGTTGAAAGTTAAGTTGGTTTTTTTTGAAACGACCCCTTTAGAAATATTTAATGTTCACTCATTTTCATTACAGTTATACAATTAGACATTTATTTGTTTTTTACAAACAATAGGAAAATAAGTTCTATTCAGTTTATACTTCTCTCTGTTTCGTATCAGTTCTTTCCTGTTTTCCTTTATTTGGAGTTTATAGTAAACTCATCAAATAACATCTTTATTGGTTTGCCACCACTTGCTTTGTTACATTTGTTCTTATTTTTCATATAAAAGAGTTTTAGGCTACACATTTTAAGTTCATTCATTATAATAAATTTCTTCTTGTCTGGAGGATATCTTTCTGGGTTTTACAACATTAACCTCTCATGATGAAGATGATGTAAACTCTCCTCTCCTCTTTACCAAATAAGAGATAGTCTAAATATGAGACTACCCAGTGTAATGACTAGATAATTAGTATATTCTACTTGGATTTAATATTTTCATTTAATACATTAAAATTGTTTACTTGGATGTAATGATTAGTGGATTTTGGCTTAAAAATTATTACTCATAAAGAATGTACTTAAAATATCTACCTATAAATTTGGATTATAAGTGATCATTAATTTATCCTCACTACTCTCAAGTGTACATTTTTATACCTCTACAAATTCCAAAAAGTTTTGAGGATGCTAGCTGCTTGGACAGACCTGAATATAATGGAAACATTTAAAAAATGGGTTGGGCTTCCCTGGTGGCGCAGTGGTTGAGAATCCACCTGCCGATGCAGGGGACACAGGTTCGTGCCCCGGTCCGGGAAGTTCCCACATGCCGTGGAGCAGCTGGGTCCATGAGCCATGGCCCCTGAGCCTGCGCGTCTGGAGCCGTGCTCTGCAACGGGAGAGGCCACAACAGTGAGAGGCCTGCGTACCATAAAAAAAAAAAAGAAAAAAAAAATGGGTTATAGTGGTGGTATGATGAATTGGGCGATTGGGATTGACATGTATACACTGATGTGTATAAAATTGATGACTAATAAGAATCTGCTGTGTAAAAAAAAATAAAATCCGCCCCCCCAACAAAAAAACCCAGTATGGTACCGGCACAAAAACAGAAATGTAGATCAATGGAACAGGATAGAAAGCCCAGAGATAAACCCATGCACATATGGTCCCCTTATCTTTGATAAAGGAGGCAAGAATATACAATGGAGAAAAGACAGCCTCTTCAATAAGTGGTGCTGGGAAAACTGGACAGCTACATGGAAAAGAATGAAATTAGAACACTCCCTAACACCATACACAAAAATGAACTCAAAATGGATTAAAGACCTAAGTGTAAGGCCAGACACTATAAAACTCTTAGAGGAAGACATAGGCAGAACACTCCATGAGATAAATCACAGCAAGATCCTTTTTAGACCCACCTCTGAGAGAAATGGAAATAAAAACAAAAATAAACAAATGGGACCTAATGAAACCTAAAAGCTTTTGCACAGCAATGGAAACCATAAACAAGATGAAAAGACAACCCTCAGAATGGGAGAAAATATTTGCAAATGAAACAGCTGACAAAGGATTAATCTCCAGAATTTACAAGCAGCTCATGCAGCTCAATATCAGAAAAACAAACAACCCAATCCAAAAATAGGCAGAAGACCTAAATAGACAGTTCTCCAAAGAAGATGTACAGATTGCCAACAAACACATGAAAGACTGCTCAACATCACTAATCATTAGAGGAATGAAAATCAAAACTACAATGAGGTATCACCTCACACCAGTCAGAATGGCCATCATCCAAAAATCTACAAACATTAAATGTTGGAGAGGGTGTGGAGAAAAGGGAACCCTCTTGAACTGTTGGTGGGAATGTAAATTGATACAGCCACTATGGAGAACAGTATGGAGATTCCTTAAAAAACTAAAAATAGAACTACCATATGACCCAGCAATCCTAGTACTGGGCATATACCCTGAGAAAACCATAATTCAAAAAGAGTCATGTATTACAATGTTCATTGCAGCTCTATTTACAATAGCCAGGACATGGAAGCAGCCTAAGTGTCCATCACCAGATGAATGTATAAAGAAGATATGGAACATATGTACAATGGAATATTACTCAGCCATAAAAAGAAACAAAATTGAGTTATTTGTAGTGAGGTGGATGGACCTAGAGTGTGTTCTACAGAGTGAAGTAAGTCAGAAAGAGAAAAACAAATACCGTATGCTAACACATATATATGGAATCTAAAAAAAAAAAAAGGTTCTGAAGAACCTAGGGGCAGGACAGGAATAAAGACCCAGATGTAGAGAATGGACTTGAGGACACAGGGAGGGGGAAGGGTAAGATGGGACGAAGTGGGAGAGTAGCACTGACATATATACACTACCGACTGTAAAATAGATAGCTATTGAGAAGCAGCCGCATAGCACAGGGAGATCAGCTTGGTGCTTTGTGACCACCTAGAGGGGTGGGATAGGGAGGGTGGGAGGGAGAAGCAAGAGGGAGGAGATATGGGGATATATGTATATGTATAGCTGATTCACTTTGTTATAAAGCAGAAACCAACACACCTTTTAAAGCAATTATACTCCAATAAAGATATTTAAAAAATTGGTTAAAGGATGTAATATAAATATTGAATTTGAGAGTTAGAAATGCTGAAAAATTTTACTCCATTGAGGTGTTTCATGTCAACTCTGAACTTCCTAATAAATGAAACGTAAAGGTATTTATAAGAGACAAATATTTTTCTTATGACATATTCTAAGAGAAATTTACTACATGAAGTTATTTAGAGGCATTGATATTAACAGAAATTTTGCTGAAGACAGATAAATATTCATCATATCCATACATCATATTCCTACATCTCTCCCTACCTCCTGCTTGTTTGGTAAAGTTTTAATAAAATGTAATATATATATGGAAAAATATGTATGCACAAATCAGAAGCATTAATAAGCTCAGTGAATTATTACAAAGTGAACACACCAGGTAATCAGCCTCAAGACCATCAAAAACCAGAATATTAACCAGTAGACCCCCACAGTTCCTATTGTGCCCCCTTACATTCATGGTCCTCCTTCTCAAAATAAACACTCTTCTGAATTCTAATGGTATATATTAATTTTGCCTGTGTGAACTTTCTATAAAAGGAATCAGGCAGTATGTAACCTCTGCGTATGACTTCTTCCTCTCAATATTACGTTTGTGAGATTCATCCATGTTTTTGAGTGTAGTTGTAGATCACTAATTGTCATTGCTGTGTAGTTTTCCATTATATGAATAAAACAATTTATTGGTGCATTCTACTGTTATTGGACATATGGGTGGGTAGTTTCCAGTTTTTGGCTATTATGAATAGTGCTGTTATGAACATTTCTGTAGATGTCTTTTTGTGATACATGTATACATTTTTGTTGGGTATATATTTAAGAGTGGAATTGCTTTAATATAGCATATAATACCTTCAGTTTTAATACATACTGCCAAGGAATTTTTCAATTTTCATTACTGCCTGCAGTGTATAAAAGTTCCATTTGCTTCACGTACTTGCAAACACTTGGTGCTGACAGTCTTTCACTTTAGCGCTTTTGGTAGGTATGAAGTAGTATCTTATGGTGATTTTAGTTTCTATTTCCCTGGTGTCTATTAAAGTTGAATGTCTTTTTATACATTTATAAGCCATTTGGATTTTATCTTTTGGTAAGTGTCTGTTCAAATCTTGTACATTTTTCTATTAAGTTATCTGATGTGGTCCTTTATTAGCAGTCAATTTGAGTCTATGGCTACTGAAGGATCTTGAAGCATAGAAGTTCTATGTTCTTGATTGCAAAGCAAGGCATATAGTTTAGATATGAGGCATAAATGCAGAAAAGTTAATATTGTGTTTTGAATATTAAAGAGACTTATATAAGTTATTACCTAGTAGAGGGTCCATGTTACCTGACACAGACTTGGACTGGAGAAATAACCATTCATAAGGACAACTCCATGCCAACAAGAATAGGTTGAGACTTGGAAAAGGTAACTTCTCAAAGGGCTGCGAAATATGCTCCCCCAAGCAAATGAATTGGCTGTTGAGCGGAGTCTTCTTTTTTTGCTATTTGTCTCAATACTGAAAATTGTCTGCCAAATGATGATTTTGGCAGGGATGACATGTAGGTATTGAAGTAGATTGAGACCAAGCCATGCAGTTTATTGAGGTTAAAAATGGCCTGAAGAGAGTCAGTTTTGATGCCATACAGCTTCCTGCTCTTAGCCTACAAATGGCTCTCATCTTTTTTACATTAAATGAATTAACATATGTTAAATGTGTAAAAGAGTACTTGGCACCTAGTAATCAGTAAATTTTGATTGTTGTCATTATTATTATTGCATTCTGCTATATTCTTCTATTGCACCTTTTGCTCTTTGGGAATAGTTTATATAACTTAACCTTCTAGTGCTGCTCTTGATATCTTGTAGGAAAGCATCTCTGATTGTGAGATGATGTGAGTCCCTCTTATCTTGCATCTGCTCCAGATCATGTTTTCAAGACTCCCCACTATATAGGCAGGGCTGGCATCTGCCTCTTCACTCTTGTACATGTAGCATTGAGCACAGTGCCTGGCCCTAACAAGGATCTGATACACGCTTGCTGAAGGTTTACTACACTGGATCTCTTACTGTGATACCTGTTGCACTTGAGATGTGCGTGCATCTCATGGATTCAAGGCCCACATGGAGTGGGTTTGGAGAAACTTGGCAGAGTTGAAAAACTGTGGGTTTTTCAGGTGCATCTGACTTGAATCCCAGTTTATCCACTTTCCCTAGCTGTGAAACTTCAGAAAAATTACTTAAACCCTTGAAGCTTTGGTTTCTTCATCAGTTAAATATAAGTAAAGAATTGCAAACTCTAAAAGTTGCTATATGGATTAGGCCTGACCTACCTAAAGGACCTAGTAAGTGCACACTCCTCAATAATTGGTACTTGTTACTATCTAATAACTGTCATTTTTGAATTTCTCTAACCTCTGCTTTGATTTCCTTAGTTTCCTTTCTATTCCATACCTTTAACATTTTTTTTTTCTGTGTTACTTCAATAAGGACTTGAAGCTCAAATGGCCACAATATATTATATGCAATGAAACCCTTTGGTTCTCTCTTTCTTATACAATTGTGCACCAGGAAATGGGACAATATTCATTAACATGACTGTGCTGTCCTATCCTACAGGTCCTCCTCCCTATCTACCTAAGAGAGTCTTTTCTTGGCCAGTCAGGTCCCTGGATCTTTTGATGAGGAATCAGGACAACTGGTGATGAGGAATGGGAAGGTGGCTGTAAATTACCCTGAATGTTATTTATTATATATATGTATTAAAAACCTCTTTGTTGTGCTTTTAATAGTTTCATATATCTATAAATCTTGTTTCCTTAACAAAATTGTGGGAGTCTCATGAATCCAGTGACTATAATATATACATATACATTGGTGTACATATATATACACACATATACATATATTTTTATCATTCTCAGAGCTTGGAATCTTTGTAACAAGCATTCAAAAATACTTGCTAATTTAAAGTATTTAGAAATACACTTAGAGATTCTTTTCAGTAGAATGAAAAAATGTTGACCCTTACTTAGGGAGATAGTTTATCTCATGTAGAACTCACTGGATACCATTTTCAGAATGTTTCAAACACTCTTTGGTTACTCTCAAGGATTCCAGAGCTAGATCTGAACATGGGAGGACATCTGCCAATCCTTCCTACTTTCACTCTCCTGCCTTATTTAAAAAATACCCACCACTGGGGAAATGTGCTTTTCAACTAGCAGGATGGAAGAAAACAATTTTGTATTTTTAGGTGTTTTTCCTATAGAAACTCGAATGAGATGGAAACATATTTCATTCACTTATGATAAACCATTGAAAAAAACTTTTTTGGGGGTATGGGTATAACTGGAAAATTTCTATTTTAAGTTGGACTAAGTAGTCATTTTGAATGGATGCCCTAAAAAACTCCCACCCAAAGGCTACACAAAAGTCAATTAAACAACTGTGTAGTCCTTTCCTGCCTGAGGCGTCAGCTGTCTTGTGTTCTGTGGCCGACCTGTGCTGTTGTCCTGCTTTCCACAGTCACACACACTCTTTGCACAGTCAGCTGGCAGTGAGAAGAACAAGGCTACATCCCAAAGAAGGAAAACTACTAAGCAGGCTACTTAAGTTCCAGATTTTACCGCAAACCATGTGGTGATGTAATTCATGGTCAGAATATCTCCCCAGAACCTGGGAGAAATCCAGGTAGCATGAAAGAGGACAGGGGTAGTAAATGACCCCCATCTGAGGGACCTCTCAGTTTGTCCCTATATAAAATTAGACCAAGGGCCATGGTAGTTGTGTAACTTTACAACCATAGGGATTTTGTGGAAGGAGTGTTTACATTTTTACAATGTGGTCCTAATAATGGTATTTTCCGGATGCCCAGAGTCTTAGACATAATAATTCATTAGTACAGCTAGAACATGTCAATATTCTGGAGCCACTCCTCATAAAGTGCAAATATCTAGGACACAGTTTTAGATTACTATTTACTTCTCAAATTATAGAAGACAGTGCTAGAGGAAGAGAGTTAAAGTTCTCACTTTGTCATTATTTGCAGTTGAGCAGGTAGTTTAGGAAATGGCATTCCAAATGAAATCTTCCATCACCTATTCTTCCAGCAATTGCTATTAGCAATTTGACTGACTGATATTCATGTTTTTCTAGCTTAAGCAGAAAAATTTAACAGTTCATATTATGGTAGGAAAAAAGGAGAATGAGCCCTGGTGAATCAGACTCCATAGGCCTTTGGAAGAAACACAGTGACTGGTGAAGACACACCAAAAAGCCTAGGGGGCCACACAGAGGCACGTACCAGGGACAGCCAAGCCATTTAAGGGAATGTACTAGCCACACTTTAAAATTAATTTAAAAATAAGGTGGATACCAGCATGTTTAACTTACATGAGATGAAGAATTTATGCATTTGGGTTACAGAAATCATATTAAGATGTACATAGAATTTTTTTCCTATTTTTTTCTTGTATCATTTCTATATATGTGTTACAGACATTTAGCTACTTAAGAAGGATAATTCCAAAATAATACCTTAAATGAAATCTAAAAATTTATTGCATTACATAGTTTGTGTACTCCCTTCCCTCCCGCCCCCCGGAATTTTAGCCATCAATGCTTATGCTTGCACTGTAGATTTCTAAATATAGGGCATATATTATCTCAGAGTGACTAAAAACAGAGCCATCTAGTGGCAAGTAATCTGACTTATAGTCACGTGACTTCAATCTGCAGAAGCTGGGGCCAAGGATTTCAACTCATTATTCAGTTACTTGAATGTCATAGAAAACTGTATGTTAATATGATATTCGAACACTGTTTGGAGATATTTCCTCTGAAATAAGATGTGGAAGCAATAAAAGCATTGTTACTGTGTTATACATGAGCTCTCTATAGGCTATTGGGAAATATTTGCTCAGTTTGTTTACTTTGGAAATATTCATTTCAGTTAAAGGTTATGTTCTTAATCACTGTTGTATTTGGATTTTTTTCCTCATGATGTAATAAGCCATTAGGCTCAATGAGGTTTATTTTTAATTTAAGTAGACAGAGACTTCAAAGAAAAGAGAGCAGGGTTGCAAGTGAGAAAAGATGGCCAAGTTGATACAAAAAGTAGCAAAACAGTGTAGGAAAATATCAACATGTTTTGCATAATCAATCACAGAAAATGTGTCAATAAGAGTGAGATCATCTTGAATAGGTACAAATATAGCTGAAATAAATAATATATGAAAATGCAGTATAACTCCTAAACTCAACCTGTCTCTTAAAAGAAAACATTAAGAGGTAAACCTCTAGTGTTTGAAAATTTCTACAAAATACAATAAAGCAAAAATATTTATTATAGTAGGATATTTTCAATCCTAATATTTAGCCATCTGGAATTATTTTTAAAGGACCATACTATTAAATCTTTTGAAATAGAGAATTTTCTTTTTAATGGGAAATCTGTATTTGATTGTAAAGATGGAACACTATGTCCTTGGCTTGGCTGTTCTTGAATTGTAGGCTTAACATATAGTAGAGGCTGGGATTCCAGTAAATTTATTTCAGGCGTGAAAGCCTGGAGGAATAAATGCATACATGTGAACAGAGGAGTGTAACAATGTGATATCCACTTCTATTGTAATGAATTCCATATAAGTGATGCCATTAGACTCCTTGTTTTGCTGTTACAATGCTGTGAGAATGGAATTAAGTCAATGTTGACTGTAATTACCTATTGGCAAATCAGACTGCATAATGAGATGCAAGTTTACACAATAAGACGGTCTGCCAAGGGACAGCATTTTGATTTTTTCAAGGAAAGAAAATCATGTACTATACTAAGATAACACGAATGTGTAATACATGGAACAACTTTGAAAGGAGAATCAGAAGTTCAAATATAACTCTAATATTTTTTAAAGGAGACTCTATTTTTCTATTTAGAAGCTATTCAAGAGGTTAGTAAGTGATATCAGGTCAATGCTGGTATATCTTCAGCTAAGCTTGACAGTTTTCAAGATAAATCAGAACGGTAGCATAGGATTTATGAAAACAGTTAAGATGAATATTTGGTCTCAGGTCATTGAAAGTGTGGATATTCCCAGCTGTATCCACAGATAGTGCTTCTCCTCATAGCTTAGGGCTGAGGTTCTGGGAAGGCTGGAGACTTCATAGAAGATGCAGGATTGGAATGGAAAGATGAAATTTGTGGATGAATTGTTGTTGGTATTTTCTCTGCCAGAAATCTCTAGAGATTTCATTCTTTTTTCCCTAGGATCCTTACCCTTCTAAATGACATTTCTAAGTCTTTTCAGTTTTTATTTTATCAGTAACGTTAAACACTTGAAAAGTCCTGGGGTAGCAGTTGAGATGGGATGGTATTTTAGGGGAGTCATGCATCTCTATGGTATGTGTGGAAATGAAGTTGAACATTTCCTAATGACTGTCTGATTGATATTGGTAATTAAATTTTGATAGCTGTAATTTTAAGTTGGATTATTATTATTTTTTCTTTTGTGGTACGCGGGCCTCTCACTGTTGTGGCCTCTCCTTTTGCGGAGCACAGGCTCCGCAGCCATGGCTCACGGGCCCAGCCGCTCCACGGCATGTGGGATCTTCCCGGACCGGGGCACGAACCCGCGTCCCCTGCATCGGCAGGCAGACTCTCAACCACTGCGCAATCAGGGAAGCCCTTAAGTTGGATTTTAACAAACTTAAGCTTGTTAAACTAAAGCTTGGTGTTAACAAGCTTAACATTTTAAGCTTGTCTGTGGATAGGAAATGTTTGTAATGCTTTTCTAGTCCTCACCATTCTTATCAAACTTCTATGCACATTTTAAAGTCATAGAATTATGGAATCATAAATAATCTTGTCTGACACACTGAGGTGCAGGAGCTAAGTAACTTGGCTAATATCACACACATAGAAGATATAAATGTTTCTGACTAGAGAAGAAAAGTAGAAAAATAGCTATAGAGTTCCCCAAAATTTCAACATTCAAATAGTAGCTTTGTCAGAGACTTTACCTAGCATGATTTTAAAACTTCATTCACATAATCCAAATATTACTGACTTAACTTTAAAAGTTCTGTTGTGTGGAAACCAGTCTGATATTTCAGAAATTCCAATATCTTGTTTAGGATTAAAACAGTCCCATCAAAAAGAATATAAGAGTAAATTAGAGAAGAGAATATCAGGGCTTTTTTTTTTTTTTTTTTTTTTTTTTTTTTTTTTTTGCGGTATGCGGGCCTCTCACCGTTGTGGCCTCTCCCATTGCGGAGCACAGGCTCCGGACGCACAGGCCCAGCGGCCATGGCTCACGGGCTCAGTCGCTCCGCGGCATGTGGGATCTTCCCGGACCAGGGCACGAACCCGTGTCTCCTACATCGGCAGGCGGATTCTCAACCACTGCGCCACCGGGGAAGCCCCAGGGCTATTTTAGAATGAAATATTCATCTATAGTAATTGTTTCAGAAGTTTAATGCTTTAATTACTTAGAAATTTTACTGCTTATGATAACATTTCCTTACATGATGAAGCTGTTTAGACAATGTAATATCTAGATGATAATCAAAATATTTTTAAATGTAAGATTTTTAAATATAATTTTTGCTGTAAGAAGATAATCATCTCAAAATTCTGAAGTCTGAAATGGGTTCCACTGGGTGTCAGCAGGGCTGTGTTCCTTCTGGAGGCCCTAGGGGAGAATCTGTTTCCTTGCCTTTTCCAGGTTCTAGAGGCTGCCCCACATTTCTTGACTTGAGGATGGTCCCTTTCTCCCTCTTCAGAGCCAGCAATGGCAGGTTGAGTCCTTCTCACATTGAATGACTCTGACTCCTCTTCCTTCTTCCTGTCTCCTTCCAAGACCTTGTGATTATATTGAGCCCACCTGGAAAATACAGAATAATCTCCCTACTTCAAAGTCAGGTAATTAGCTACTAAACAACAAATGGATCACTGAAGTAGTCAAAGAGGAAATTAAAAAATACCTAGAAACAAATGAAAACAAAAACATGATGATCCAAAACCTATGGGATGCAGCAGAAACAGTTTTAAGAGGGATGTTTATAGCAATACAACCTTACCTCAGAAAACAGGAAAAAGAAGAAGAGCAAAGAACACACAAAGTTAGTAGAAGGAAAGAAATCATAAAGATCAGAGCAGAAATCAGTGAAAAAGAGACTAAAAAACAATAGAAAAATCAATGAAACTAAAAGCTGGTTCTTTAAAAAAATAAACAAAATTGATAAACCTTTAGCCAGACTTATCAAGAGAAAATGGGAGAGGGCCCAAATCAGTAAAATCAGAAATGAAAAAGGAGGAGTTTTAACTAACACCACAGAAAAGCAAAGGATCATATGAGACTACTGCAAGCAACTATGGGCCAATAAAATGGACAACCTAGAAGAAATGGAAAAATTCTTAGAAAAGTAGTGTCTCCCGAGACTGAACCAGGAAGAAATAGAAAATATTAGCAGAGCAGTATTGAAATGGAATCAATAATTTAAAAACTCCCAACAAACAAAAGTCCAGGACTATATGCCTTCACAGGTGAATTCTACCAAACATTCAGAGAAGAGATAATGCCTGTACTTCTGAAACTCTTCCGAAAAATTGCAGAGGAGAGAACACTACTGAACTCATTCTATGAGGTCACCATCATCCTGATATCAAAATCAGACAAAGATATCACACAAAAAAGAAAATTACAGGCCAATATCACTGATGAACATAGATGCAAAAATTCTCAGTGAAATATTAGCAAATTGAATCCGACACTATATTAAAAGGATCACAACCATGATCAAGTGGGACTGATTGCAGGGTTGCAAGATTCAATATCTGCAAATCAATCAATGTGATACACCACAGTAACACATTGAAGAATAAAAACCATATGATCATCTCAGTAGATGCAGAAAACGCTTTTTTTAAAAAAAAATTAATTAATTAATTAATTAATTTATTGGCTGTGTTGGGTCTTCATTTCTGTGCAAGGGCTTTCTCCAGTTGCAGCGAGCAGGGCCCACTCCTCATTGCAGTGCACAGGCCACTCACCGTCGCAGCCTCTCCTGTTGCAGAGCACAGGCTCCAGATGCGCAGGCTGTGCAGTTGTGACTCACGGGCTCAGTTGCTCCGCGGCATGCGGGATCCTCCCAGACCAGGGCTCAAACCCACATCCCCTGCATTGGCAGGCAGATTCTTAACCACTTCGCCACCAGGGAAGCCCGAAAACGCTTTTAATAAAATTCAACATCCATTTATGAAAAAAACTCTCCAGAAAGTGGGCATAGAGGGAACTTACCTCAACACAATAAAGGTCATACATGACAAACCCACAGCTAACATCATACTCAATGGTGTAAAGCTGAAAGTATTCTCTCTAAGATCAGGAACAAAATAAGGATGCCTACTCTCGTCACTTTTATTCAACATATCAATAGTTTTGGAAGTCCTAGCCACAGTAATCAGAGAAGAAAAAGAAATAAAAGGAATCCAAATTGGAAAGGAAGAAGTAAAACTGTCACTCTTTGCAACTGACATGATACTATATGCAGAAAATCCTAAAGACACTACCGGAAAACTACTAGAGATCATCAATGAATTTAGTAAAGTTGCAGGATATAAAATTAATATATAGGAATGTGTTGCATTTCTACACTCTAACAATGAAATATCAGAAAGAGAAATTAAGGAAACAATCCCATTTACCATAACATTAAAAAGAAAACACCTAGGAATAAACTTACCTAAGGAGGAAAAAGACCTCTACTCTGAAAATGATAAGACACGGATGAAAGAAATTGAAGACAACACAAATAGATGGAAAGATATACCATATTCTTGGATTGGAGGAATTGATATTGTTAAAATGACCATATTACCCAAGGCAATCTACAGATTCAATGCAGTTCCTATCAAAATACCAATGACATTTTTCACAGAACTAGAGCAAATAATTTAAAAATTTGTATGGAAACACAAAAGACCCTGAATAGCTAAAATAATCTTGAGAAAGAAGAACAGAACTGCAGGAATCACACTCCTTGGCTTCGGACCATACTACAAAGCTACAGTAATCAAAACAGTATGGTACTGGCACAAAACCAGGCTCATAGATCAATGGAACAGGACAGAGAGCCCCAAAATAAACCCACACATTTATGGTCAATTAATCTATGACAAAGGAGGCAAGAATATATGAGGGATGAAAGACAGTCTCTTCAACAAGTGGTGCTGGGAAAATTGGACAGCTACATGTAAAAGGATGAACTTAGAACATTCTCTAGCGTCATATACAAAAATAAACTCAAAATGGATTAAAGAGCTAAATGTACGACCAGATACTTTAATACTCCTAGAGGACAACACAGGCAGAATACTCTGACATAAATCAAAGCAACAGTTCTTTGGATCTGTCTCTTAAAGTAAAGGAAATAAAAGTAAATATAAGCAAATGGGACCTAATTAAACTTAAAAGTTTTTGCACAGCAAAGGAAGCCACCCACAAAACAAAAAGACAACATACTGAATGGGAGAAAATATTTGCAAATTATATGACTGATAAGGGGTTAATATCCAAAATATATAAACAGCTCGTATAACTCAACACCAAAAAAACCCCCCAAAAACCAATTTAAAAAATGGACAGAAGACTTGAATAGACATTTTTCCAAAGAACACATACAGATGGCCAAAAGGCACATGAAAAGATATTCAACATCACTAATCATCAGAGAAATCTAAATCAAAACCACAATGAGATATCACCTCACACCTGTCAGAATAGCTATCATCAAAAAGTCTACAAATAACAAATGTTGGTGAGGATGTGGAGAAAAAGGAACCCTTGTACACTGTGGGGGGGAATGTAAATTGGTGCAGCCACTGTGGATAACAGTATGGTAGTTTCTGAAAAAACTGAGAATAGAACTACCATATGACCCAGCAATTCCAATCCTGGGTATATATCTGAAAAAAACCAAAAACACTAATTCAAAAGATACATGCACCTCAAATGTTCATGGCAGAATTATGTACAACTGCCAAGACATGGAAACAACCTAAGTGTCTATCAACAGATGAATGGATAAAGAAGATGTGGTATGTATACAGTGGAATACTACTCAGCCATTAGAAAAATGAAATTGTGAAATTTGCAGGATGGACTTGGAGGGCATTATTCTAATTGAAATGAGTTGGACAGAGAAAGCAAATACTGTATGATATCAGTTATATGTGGAATCTAAAAAATACAACAAACTAGTGAGTATGACAAAACAGAAGCAGACTCATAGATACAGGGGACAAACTAGTGGTTACCAGTGGGATGGGGAGGGGCAAAATAGGCGTGGGGGAATTGGAGGTATAAACTAATGGGTGTAAGATAGACCCAAGGATGTATTGTACAACATGAGGAATATAGCCAACATTTTGTAATATTGTAATGGAAATATTATAATATTTTAAATGGAAAGTAACCTTAAAAATTGTATAAAAATAGAAAATTAAAAAAATTGTTATTATTATCAACTTAAGCTTTTCTAGTTAATGAGACACTATAAATTTCACTTAGGGAGCTGAGATGATGAAATATATAGTGAAAGGCTGCGTATAGCTGGGTCAGTTATTAATTCAGAGGCATGTCAAATAAGATACTAATAAGGTAGGAGAAGAGATGAGTTGGGCTGGGTTCTGCTTGTGCTGCTAGGGGCAAATTGATCTGTTTGATCCATTGGGCCACTGCTAAGACTGGCCAATATATTGCAAATCTGAATTACATCCCAAAGTTCATATTTTTTATAAATCAGTAGTTATAAAAATGCTACCTAAACATCAAAAAATAGTTTTTTAAATGGAAGTAAAATTTTCTCTCATTTTGATAAGTGATATTGGTACTAATCCTGTTTTCTCCCTAGATGCTATAGATAAAAGGTGGAATGAAAGTGTGCAGTTGTATGATTTCAGTACTTCTTAACTTTGTAATTCAGTAGCTAACGTGAGATCCTAGACTTGAATGTTGTCTCTTCTGCTTCTTCTGCTCAATTTACTTGATTATTTAACAAACTTACAGGGAGCCCAAGGCTTGATCACGTCATGGAAAAGTGATAGGACTATAGTTGTATTTCAAAGTGGCATGAGGCTTGCATTTACCAGGGCAGGAGAGAAAGTAGGAATTTAAAAAGTGATGGAAACTAAAAGAGGAAAAGGAAAACAAGATATATATATATATATATATATATATATATATATATATATATATATATATATATATAGTGTATATTTTAAAAAGTGAGTAAAAACAAAAATGTGAAGATATTGCAAGCTGATATAGATCAACAAAAACAACGGAGCAGAGAAAAAAGTCACAGAGGAAAATGAAAGTTAAACAGAAGTGCAGAAACTTAAGAGAGTTTGAGGAAAAACAGATGTAGGAGAAAAAAAAGTACAAACGCCCAACACTGGGCAATGCAAGAGTAAGTCCAATAAAATGGTGGAGTAACTGTGAGCCAGAAACACAAGAAAGGTTAAAATAATGTTTGCTTTGCTTAGCCTTAATAACAGGAAAGGGACTTACTGCCTTCTTATAGTTTTTAATCCGAAAATAAAAATTTGTGGCCAGTTCTACAAAGCCTAAGACAATAACAACCACTTGCCCTTAAAAATTTCTACTTACTCAAAAAAAACAGTAAATATTGTCATTTGGAAGAGTTCTTTTGAAGTTATTACTATGATTATATGTTAATTACTCTGTTAATAAGAGGATGTTATTATGTTTTTTAAATGAGTAGAGATGAAAAATTTCAAATATGTAAAATTACCATGCAGTGTAATAACCCTGTTAAGAGATGGACACATATAGTTTGGCATGAAACTTGGTGAAGCACATTAGTTGAGATGGATGTGAAGCAATGAGCCCTGTCTGCCTGGGCAAAGTAGAGATGTATCCTGCTTGCAGGAAGAGAGATGGATTAAATGACATTTTTGGGTCCCTTCTGGTCTTAAAGTGACCATTAAGATTACAATCTGCAAACACTCCATTTCCCAGCTGGTGGACCAATTAGTTCTTCTCTGCTTTGAAAATAAAGTTAACTTTCAATTATCTGCACTAATTAGGGAGAAGTGGTGTGGGATAGCTAAACCAAAATGGTGGAAAGTCCCAAAACAATTTTATTTTTCTTTGAAGGGGTTTTGTAGTTACATGTAAAGTGGTGTTTAGGAAGTTCTGAATATACATAGCTTTTCAGGCAAAATGAAGTCTTTGGTATCAGTGACCTTCTATAACTTTATCCTCTTTTAGAGGCTAATATAGTGTTGCATGTATTTAAGAAATGTTTGTTGAGTTGAAATTGAAAATGCACTGCCAGACCTGACCACAGAGCTTCCCAATCTTGCATGATGATCAGTCTCTCTCCTGCTTCCCATTCCAAGTGGGGAATGAACTACAGTTGACCTTTGAAAGACATGGGGGTTGGGGTGCTGACCCTCCACAATGGAACATCCTAGTATAACTTTATAATTGGCCCCCAGAACCCACAGTTCCATATCCTTCAATTCAACCAATGTGGATAATGTATTACCATAGTATTTAGTTTTGAAAATTGTATAAGTGGGCCTGCACAGTTCAAACCTGTGCTGTTCAAGGGTCAACTGTGTATTATTGCTCATGGATAGAACAGTGGTGGCTGAAAGTACAGTAATCTTCACTACCAGCATTTGGGCTTAAAAAAGGGACTTCTCCTCCAGCTTTTGCTGTTCTTCATACATGACAAACATGTACCTTCTTCAGTGTTTTTCTACTTATCACTCCTTCTTTCTGGAAGGTTCTTACCTTGGATATGTATATGGCTTTCAGTTAACTCTTTAGGAATCTGTTCAAATGTCACCTTCTTTAAACTTCTTATATAATAGAATTATACACACCCCAGTCACTATCTCTTCATTTTATCTTTCTTTGTAGTAAGTGTCATCTTCTGATTATCTGACATGCTGTTTACTGATTTATTTGTTTGTTGTCTGTCTCCATACATTAGTATACATTTTCTGAAGGAAAGAACTCTATTTTGATCACCTGTGTATCTTTAGTATGTAGAACAATATATGTACATAATAGGTAATCAAATATCTGTATATATGAAGCAGAAGTGAAAGAGGTACCATTTATTAAACATGCTGCCTGCTTCCCACTTGCAAGGGACAGGGTGAGTCAATTAGGAGTGCTGCCCGTTATCTCCATGTTACAGCTGAGTAAACTGAGTACCAAAGACATTAAGGTTGAAGGCCATCTAGCTGAATTAGAAACCCCAAATCACATCTGTCTGGCTCCTAGGTGATAGGACACACTGTATAGATTTGTTTTCTTGAAGGCTTTGGAGGGCATAAAAGTTTGGTGACGGAGTCTGAGGAGCAGAGTGGCCCTAGGATGATGTGAGGTAGCATGGTGAGAGGGAGAACCTTAGTGAAGCAGACACGCAAAAGTCATAGCCTAGGACACAGCAATGTCATCATTCAGCAGGCTGAAGGTAGAGGCAAAGCCATAACAAGGAAGTCTAATTATGCAGTCCAACGCCTGAGGTATCAGGTGAGGTCAAGATGCCTAGGGTAAAATAGGGCAATACTAAGGCTGAAAATGATGCCAAGATACTAGGGGCCAGCTTCTCTGTGATGTGTATGGCCTGCGGGTGAATTTGAAGGCTTATGGATGGCTTACAGCCAGATATAGAACTGTCAAAACACTCCTTTGTAGTATTAGCTCCTCATTCACTCAATGATTAGTCCTATGGCCATCTGCCCGTCATGTAAACATATTGTTCTTTCATGTTGCTCTGCTGGCAGTAAGGGCCTATGCAGCCAGTCTACCTGTGATTCCTAATGTGCAGAGTGGTGTTGCATCACTAAGTCTCATCTTGTTTACTTCTGGTTACCTGGCAGGGCTATATTATGACTGAGAACCTTTGCCTTTGTGGGCCCCTTCCTCCCGAAAATATTAAAAACTATATTTTATGACTGTGTTGGTCTAAAGATGAATAAATTAATATTATATAGCAAACTTTTCTTTAACCTAAAAGTTTGGTTTTTTTCTTCTGATTTTAAAAGAAATTAAAACATTTTTGTGGGGCCCTAAAAAGTGTTGTGGGTCTTAGGCACTGTGTCTACGGTGGGTAACTAGTAAGGCAGCCTTGGTTTATGAGCTGCCTAGTTGTTTTAAATATAAAATAATCATGTGACATCCTTAGTTATGGTAACCCTTGGACTTTAAATTATCTGATCATGACTGAAACAAGTTCCTATGGCATTATCCTATCTAGCTACAGTCAATTGTTGTCAGTATAGGGTATCTAAAAATACCTACCATGGTTCTCTCAGATTTCTTAGAAAAAGGTGAAATATTAGTGCTTATTCCTGAAACCTATTAGATTGTGTAATACAATTTTAGTTCTCCTTATGTTTATAGCCCTACAGTGCCAGCAGAGTGATTGATAATTCCATGCAGGAAAACTAAGAAATTAAAGCTAAAAAAAAGATACTTTTTTCCTGGAAAAGCTGGGAACCACCAAAATAAAGATTACTTAAGAAGATGTTTGAATTTCCTGAAATTGCTGGAAAGAGGTAGTATAGTTGTAGTAATAACAATAATGATAATTAATCATCAACATCATCCAACCACCATATGTTGAGTTCCTAATATGTTTCAAGCACTAAACTATTTAATGTATATTTTTGGTTTTAAAACAAATCAATCCTAACTGGTGGTTACTATTATTAATCCTCATTTATGGGTGAGGAAATGAGGATTATAGAGGTTAAATAACTTTTTCATTGTCTATGCATGGGAAAACCAGGACTCAACTAATTTTATGTAATGCAAGCAACTATGCTTTTAGCCTCATTTATCTATTATTTCTCTATAGCTTCTTAGAGTTATAAGAGAGTTCCTTGGAACTTTGATAATTTTGATGCAGCCATGATGAGTTTGGTGGGAAAAACCCCAACTAGAAGGGGTGCTTAATCGAGTAGATGCTTGGGAGCACTGAGGGATACTTCTTTTTATCACCCTCAGAATCCTTTAAATGCCATTGGCAATCTCCAGTTATTAGCAGCATAAATATTATCCATTATTAGAAAGTTAAATCAGTGAAAACATTGTTTTCTTAGATATTATTCTTTTGTGCTTTGACAAATGCTATTTTTGGGTTCTTTGAGATGATGTTACTTATAAATGTGTTTGCCTTTTTTTTTTTTAAATTTTCTTTTTTTGTGGTACGCGGGCCTCTCACTGTTGTGGCCTCTCCCGTTGCGGGGCACAGACTCCGGACGCGCAGGCTCAGTGGCCATGGCTCATGGGCCCAGCCGCTACCCGGCATGTGTGATCTTCCCGGACTGGGGCACGAACCCGTGTCCCCTGCATCGGCAGGCGGACTCTCAACCACTGCACCACCAGGGGAGCCCGTGTTTGCCTTTTGATTAGTACTTTTATGGGCCTCTCACCGCTGTGGCCTCTCCCGTTGCGGAGCACAGGCTCCGGATGCGCAGGCTCAGCAGCCATGGCTCACGGAGCCAGCTGCTCCGTGGCACGTGGGATCTTCCCGGATCGGGTTACGAACCCGTGTCCCCTGCATCAGCAGGTGGACTCTCAACCACTGCGCCACCAGGGAAGCCCTTGATTAGTACTTTTAATGACTAAAACTCCTGGATGGTATTCAAGATGGGAGGGATTCACGGTTGTTGGAGGCTGAACATGGAATGCTGTGGTGTATATAGGACGTCAGGCACTGGAAGGATAGTAACTGAATAGGCAATATCAGTGTGCTGTATGGAACATTATATGTTGTACAATACTATAAATACAGGGGACAATAATGCAATGCTAATAGCATGAATAAACAATCTGGGACTGGTGTATGACTGATATGGTTTTCATTAGCTTCATTCATTAGCACCAGTCAGTCATTGACTTGACTTTAGTGTCTGATATTAGTTTACCCTTAGTTGGAAAGATTCTGTGTATTTGGATTGGTTGTAAGACATTTCAGCTACCCAGTTAGGTCAAGGCATCCTGAAGTCATCCCAATTTATTGGAGGACTGCTAGAGGGATTACAGAATCAGTTCTATATTTTGCAGGGGCTGAATAAGACCAACAACAAATAAAAAAATTAAGACCAAGGACAAAAGGGCCTGATGACTTAGGCCTATGTGGTCTGAAACTTTGTTAATTTGGGTGGTACTCTGTGAAAAAAAAATGGCTGTGCCTTGCTGTTTTCTATTCCTTGTCTTCTCAAGAATGGCAAATCTCAAACTAGGTAATTGGGGACATTTTTTTGGATAGAATTGATATAGTATTATTGTTCCCACCACTCCCCCTCACCCTACTCCCTGACTATTGATGTCACTGTTGTGAGCACTATGAAACTTCTTAAATTACTCCTTGAAAGGTCCACCTGTTTATCTTGAAAGCCTAGCCTGAGTTTTCTGTCTTTGCTGGATGAAGGTATTTAACCTCTACCATAAGTCTTCTCTTTTTTTAAGCATTCCCTGGATAGCTTCAGTGTTTCTTGAGGGATTTGGAAGATCAGACTGCTTAGTGACCTAGCGTGTGTGTCATTCGCTTCTCCTATGAGAACTTTCAACTACTTCAGTTGTTTCACAGTCTTTGTTGATTTTAATATTATACTTTAATTTTTATATTAATGCATTCTTTGTAATAAGAGGTCTTTATTTTAATGGAAATAAGCAGAAAAAGCCAGAAAACATGGTGGTGGGAGTAGTTTCACTGCCTTTGGACACTCAGTGTCTCCATATCTAGAAAATGCAATGTTATCTGATATTTAAGGATATAAAACTTTAATTTTCACTACTCTTTGGTAGAGGTGTTGGTTGATTGACGCTCTACTATTTAGTGCAAGACTTAAAGTTGTCCCTAAAATTGAGAAAGCGTGTAAGAGCAATGGTACCCAATGCATAAAGTCACAGAGGAAGTCTCAATATAACAGGATGCTATTAAATTTCTATAATTATAACATGAAATTTTAATTCTGGTTTCATGCACCTCTGTATAAATACCAGGAGGATATCGTTATATAACATGCCCACGTACAAGTTATCAGAATACCAATGTTTCTTAAAGGCTTGAAAATTAAATTTATTTAATTAAAAAAATTCCAAGTAGCAGAATATATCACCAAACAAAAAAGACATATAATTAAGAAATTAAATGTGAAAAATTTCAGTAAGTTTGATATATAGATGCTATATCAACAAAGATACCAAGAATGTGAAATTAAGAAAAAGATGGAAGACTAAGTGAATGGATATTTATGAAGTGTAAGTTTTTCCTAAATCTGGAGAACCTATTAGAAAAGATTTTGAACATTACCTAAAGTCTATGAAAGTGCATTCTAATATAGAGATGCAAAGCAGAAAATGAAAATATACTGACTGAAGTAAAGAGGAGGGAGTGCCAGTTTGTTTCATTTTAGGAGGATTATTCTTTTGAGCACTGAATTTTCGTGATGGTAGGTTGCTCATGAGATTTCACCTGGATTTCCAAGAAAAAAGTACTTAACTTTTATGAGCATGGGCAGAGTGGAAATCTCTGTTCTTTATAAATTGAGTGAAGGGGCACAGACATCACTGTGGTTTAATTTTACCACGTGACCATAACAACTACTGTTGGGAGGAAGAGATTCTAGTAGAATTGGAAAAACCCACTGTAGCATTCCCAGCATCTGATAAGCTAATCATCATGGGGGATATTATCTCACATGCTGGCAGTGATGCTGAAATGTGCAGAAATATCAGAATTCATAGATTGCAGAATAAAATGGAAGTGGTCTTTTTGTGTTTAGGAACTGTGCCCAAATCAATTTGAATTAACACCATCTTTAGCTTACACATGAGAAAGAAAGGCTGTTTAAAGGCTTTTCAGTATGGCCTTTAAAATATTGGGTGTTACTGTTTTATAATGGAGTGGGAAAGCAGTGCATATGTGACACTGAATATGAGATTGACCACTGCTTGATGTATCAGGTTCTTAGGTGTATGGGATGGAAGAACTGAATCAAGAGCAGATTTCTAAGACATAGAGAAAACATTTTGTGAACATCCTGGAGGATAAAGAGTTGGACAAAGTGATCTGAAATAATACTGTGAGTGGTATGTCACCATGAGAATATGTTTCTTTGAAAGATTTACCAAAAGCTTACACACTATAAAGGCATTCAAATGAATGATGATGAGAATGATTCTCCACCTGCTAAAGCAATGAGCTCATTGGCAATATGTAATATCAGATCCAGATAGAAGGGACTCTTATGGCGGTCTGTATAGTACAAAAAATAATCAAGGTGGTACCAGGGTTGAAGGGAAGGTATTTAGGAGAGTGAAGATTATGAAGATTCTTTTTTTAAAAAAAAAATAAATTTATTTATTTATTTATTTTTGGATGCATTGGGTCTTCGTTGCTGTGTGTGCGCTTTCTCTAGTTGTGGTGAGCGGGGACTACTCTTCCTTGCATTGCACAGGCATCGTGGTGGCTTCTCTTGTTGCAGAGCATGGGTTCTAGGCATGCGAGCTTCAGTAGTTGTGGCGCACAGGCTTAATTGCTCCATGACAAGTGGGATCTTCCCGGACCAGGGCTCGAACCCATGTCGCCTGCATTGGCAGGCGGATTCTTAACCACTGCACCACCAGGGAAGTCCCTATGAAAATTCTTAATATTCAACTATATTAGGAGAGAAATAAAGGGCATTTATCAATTACTAAAGAGTGCAGATTGAGTCACCCTTATGAATAAGAAGTTCTGAGGAATGTCTTGATTTTCTCTGACATAAGAAGTTCTAAGAAAATGCCCCCAGATTTCAAGATAACAGATATCATTCAACACCAGATTTGAGAAAGTTGATTATATAATTTTAAAAAATTGTGGTAAAAAACACATAATATGAGATTGACCCTCTTAAGAAATTTTTAAGTATACATTACAGCATTAACTATAAGCATAATGTTATATAGCAGGTCTCTAAAAATTTCTCATCTTGCATGACTGAAACTTTATACCCTTTGAACAGCAACGCCTCTTTTCCCCCACTCCTTAGCCTCTGGCAGAGTCCATTCTACTCTTAGCTTCAATGAGTTTGACTATTTTAGATACCTCATGTAAGAAGAATTATGCAGTGTTATACTTCTATGACTGGCTTATTTTATTTAGCATAATGTCCTCAAGATTCATCTATGTTGTAGCATATGACAGGACTTCCTACCTTGTATGGCTGAATTCCGTATTGCCATCATATACCTACATATTCCCTTGTATGTATATACCACATTTTCTTTATCCATTCATATGTCTATGGCCATCTAGTTCGCTGTGAATAGTGCTACAATGTGAATAGTGCTGCAGTGAACGTCGTTACACACATATGTCTTTGAGGTCCTAATTTCAATTCTTTTGTATAAATACCCAGAAGTGGGATTGTTGGATCATACGATAGTTCTACTTTTAATTTTTCAAGGAAACTCCATATTATTTTCCATAGAGACTACACCATTTTACATGTCCACCAACAGCACAAGGATTCCAGTTTCTCCAAATCCTCACCAACACTTGTTATTTTCTCTCTCTGTGTACATGTGTTTAACTAATAGGCATCCTAACAGGTGTGAGGTTATATCTCATTGTGGTTCTAATGTGCCTTTCTCAGATTGTTATTGATTTTGAGCATCTTTTCATATACCTGTTGGTCATTTCTGTGTCTTCTTTGAAGAAATGTTTATTCAAGTCTTTTGCCCAGTTTTAATTGGGTCATTTTTTTTTTGCTATTGAGTTGTAGGAGTTCCTTATATATTTTGGATATTAACCCTTTATCAGATATATGGTTTGCAAATATTTTCTCCCATTCTAAAAATTGCATTTTCACTCTGTTGATTGTTTCCCTTGCTATGCAGAAGCTTTTTAGTTTGATGCAGTTGCTCTTGTCTATTTTTGCTTTTATCGACTGTGCTTTTGGTGTCATATCCAAGAAATCATTATCAAGATCAGTGTTGTGAAGATTTTCCCTTATGTTTTCATCTAGGAGTTTTATAGTTTCATTTTATAGTCTTACATTTAGATTTTAAATCCATTTTTGAACTGCTTTTTGCATATGGTATACAACAAGGGTTCAATTACATTGCTTTGCATGGGGATATCCAGTTTTCTCAAAACCATTTATTGAAGAGATTATCTTTTCTCCGCTGTGAATTCTTGACACCCTTGTTGAAGATCAGTTGACTGAATAGCATAGGTTTATTTCTGAGCTCTTTATAGTGTTCCATTGGTCTATATGTCTGTCTTTATGCCAGTATCATACTGTTTTGATTATTGTAGCTTTGAAATATGTTTTGAAATAAGGAAGTGTGATATTTTCAGCTTTGTTTTTCCATGCGGTTCCATGTGAATTTTATGATTTTTTTTAAAATTTCTGGAAAAGATGCCATTGGGATTTTGGTAGGGATTGTATTGAATCTGTTAATTACTTTAGGTAATGTGAACATTTTAACAATGTAAAATCTTCCAACCATGAACACAGGATGACTTTCCATTTATTTACACCTTCTTTAATTTCTTTCAGTAGTGTGTTTTTAGTTTTCAGTGTGCAAGTCCTTTGCTTTCCTGATTAACTTTATTCCTATGTATTTTATTCTTTTTGATGCTGTTATAAATGAGGTTATTTTCTTGATTTCCTTTTTAGATCATTTTTTATTAGTGTATGAAAATACAACTTATTTTGGTATGTTGATTTTGTATCCTCAAACTTTGCTGAATTCCTTTATTAGTTCTAACAGTGGTTTTTGTTTTTGTTTTTTGGTGTGGAGTTTTTAGAGCTTTCTACATACAAAATTATGACATCTTTGAACAGTTCTTCCTTTCTGATTTGGATGGCTTTATTTCCTCTTCTTGCCTAATTGCTTTGGCTAGTATGTTAAGTACTATATTGAATAGAAATGGCCTTATTCCTGATATTAGAGGAAAAGCTTTTAGTTTTTCACTATTGAGTATGATGTTAGCTGTGGGCATTTCATATATAGCCTTTGGTTATGTTGAGGTAATTTTCTTTTACTCCTAGTTTGTTGAGCATCTTTGTTATGAAACGGTGTTGAATTTTTTCAAATGCTTTTTCTGCATCTGTTGAGATGATTATGTAATTTTTATCCATTGTTCTGTTAATGTGGTTCATTAAATTGATTGATTTGTGTATGTTGAACCATCCTTGCCTCCCAGGGATAAATCCTACTTGATCAGGGTTCATAATCCTTTTAATGTTCTATTGAGATCAGTTTGCTAGTATTTTGTTAATGACTTTTGCATCAGTGTTCATCAGGGGTATTGTGAGCAGTTCTTTTTTTAAAATAAATTTACTTATTTATTTATTTATTTTTGGCTGCGTTGGTTCTTTGTTGCTGTGCATGGGCTTTCTCTAGTTGTGGCAAGCAGGGGCTATTCTTTGTTGTGGTGCGCAGGCTTCTCATTGCGGTGGCTTCTCTTGTTGTGGAGCGTGGGCTCTAGGCATGTGAGCTTCAGTAGTTGTGCCAAGTGGGCTCAGTAGTTGTGGCCTGTGGCCTCTAGAACCCAGGCTCAGTAGTTGTGGCTCATGGGCTTAGTTGCTCCATGGCATGCGAGATCTTCCTGCACCAGGGATTGAACCCGAGTCCTCTGCATTGACAGGCAGATTCTTAACCACTGTGCCACCAGGGAAGTCCCCATTTCTTTTCTTATAGAGTCTTTGGCTTTCATACAGGGTAATGCTGGCCTCATAAAATGAGTTTGGGACTGTTCCTTCCTATATATATTTTGGGAAAAGTTTGAAGATTGGCATTAATCCTTTTTTGAATGTTTGGTAGAGCATACTAATGAAACCATCTGATCCTGGGCTTTTCTTTGTTTGGAATTTTATGATTACTGATTAAATTCCCATACTAGTTATAGGTCTATTCAGACTTTATATTCTTAACAATTTAGTCTTGGTAGGTTGTATGTTTCTAGGAATGTATCCATTTCTTTTAGGTTATCCAGTTTGTTGGCATATAGTTGTTCACAGTAGTCTTTTATGATCCCTTTTATTTCTGTGGCATCAGTTATTATGTCTCTTCTTTCATTTCTGAATTCATTTATTTGAGTCTTCTCTCTTTTTTCTTAGTTAGTCTAGCTAAGGTTTTGTCAGTTTTGTTAACCTTTTAAAAAATCCAACTTTTAGTTTTGTTAGTGTTTTTCTTTTTCCCCATTATTTCTAGACCTTTTATTTCTGCTCTAATCTGTTATTGCCTTCCTTCTGCTAACTTTGGGCTAGTTTTGTTCTTTTTCTTGCTCCTTGAGGTGTAAAGTTAGGCTGATTATTTGAGAACTTGCTTCTTTTTTAACTATAGGAATTTATTGCTATAAACTTGCCTCTTATTACTGTCCCATAAGTTTTGGTATGTTGTATTTTTGTTTTCATTTTTCTCAAGATATTTTCTAATTTTCCTTTTGGTTTCTTCTTTGACTAACTGGTTATTCAAGCTTATGTTTTTTAATTTCTACATATTTGTGAATTTTCCACATTTCTTTCTCCTATTAATTTCTAGTTTCATTCCATTGTGATCAGAAAAGATACTTCATATGATTTCAATCTTTTTAAATTTGTTAAGACTTGTTTTGTGACCTAACATGTGATGTAAATTGTAAATGGAAATTGTTCTGCATACACTTGAAAATAATGTGTATTCTGCTTCTGTGAGTGGAATGTTATATATATGTCTGTTAGGTCCATTTGAGCTATAGTGTTGTTCAGGTCTTCTATTTTCTTATTGATCTTTTGTCTGAATGTTCTATTCATTAGTTAAAGTAGAATTTGAAGTCTACTATTATTGTGTTTTTATCTTTTTCTCCTTTAGTTATGTCAATGTTTGCTTCATATATTTAGGCTCTGATGTTGAGTGTTTCTATATAATTGTTCTATTTTCCTGGTGAATTGACACTTTTTATCATATAATGTCCTTTATCTCTTGTGACAGTTTTTGACCTAAGTCTATTTTGTTTGATGAAGTATGGCCAGCCCTGCTCTCTTTGGTTAATACTTGCATGGAATATCTTTTTCCATCTGTTTACTTTAGTCTCTTGCAAGCAGCATATTTTTGATCATTTAATTTTTTTAATCCATTCAGCTCCCTTGTGTCTTTTGATTGGAGAGTTTAATAATTTACCTTTAAAGTAATTACTGATAGGGAATATTGCAAATTTCTTAATTGCTTTGTGTTTGTTATAGCTCTGTTGTTTCTCTTTTCATCTCTTGCTGTCTTTGTGTTTTGCTGATTTTTTGTGGTGATATACTTTGATTCCATTCTCATTTTCTTTTGTGTATCTTCTGTAGGTGTTTTCTTTTTGGTTACCATGGGGCTTATGTAAAACATCTTATAGGTACTACAGTCTATTTAAGCTGTTAACAACTTAAATTCAATTGCATATGTAACCCCTACACTTTCACCACTCCTCCTTTATATTATTTGTGTCACAAGCTACATTATTTTTTTTGTGTGTGTGTACACGGGCCTCCCACTGCTGTGGCCTCTCCCGCCACGGAGCACAGGCTCCGGATGCGCAGGCCCAGTGGCCATGGCCCATGGGCCCAGCTGCTCTGCGGCACGCATGATCCTCCCACACTGGGGCACAAACCCTCATGGCCCACATCAGCAGGCAGACTCCCAACCACTGCGCCACCAGGGAAGCCCCACAACCTACACATTTTTATATTGTGTATCTACTAATGCCTTTTTGTAGTTATAATAATTTTTAATGCTTTTTTTAAACTTCTATACCAGAATTAAAAGTGATTTACACACCATCATTACAGTATTAGAGTAGTCTGTGTGTGTCTATAAGTATTTACCTTTACCAGTGAGCTTTATACTTTTATATGCTTTCATGTTGTTTAGCATCTCTTTGTTTCAACTTGAAGGACTACCTTTAGCATTTCCTGTAAGGCAGGCCTAGTGGTCATTAACTCCCTCAGTTTTCATTTATCTGAGAAAGTCTTTATCTTTCATTCATTTTAATGGACAGTTTAGCAAGATAGATTATTTTTGGTTGGCAGTTTTTTCTTTTAGCACGTTGAGTGTGTCATCCCACTCCCTCTGGTCTCTAAGGTTTCTGCTGAGAAATCTGTTGATAGTGTTATTGGATTCTCCACCCCCCACCCCGGAGGTGATTAGTTGCTGTTTTGTTACTTCTTTCAAAATTCTTTGTTTTTGACTTCTGACAGTGTAATGCTAGTGTATCTTAGTGTAGGCTTATTTGAATTCCTTGTATTTGAGTCTGTTGTGCCCATTATCTTCCCCAGATTTGGGACATTTTCAACCACTGTTTCTTTAAATAAGCTCTCTGCCTCTTTTCTATCTCTCTTTTTTTCCTACTGGGGCCCCCATAATGTATATATTCAACCTCTTGATAGTGCCTCATAAGACCCTTAGAGTTTCTTTATTCCTTTTAATTCTTTTCTCTTTTTGCTCCTCTGACTGGATAATTTCAGATGACTTGTCTTTGAATTCACTGATTCTTTCTTCTGTTTGATTAAGTTTGATACTATATCTCCCTAGTGAAATTGTCATTTCATTTACTGAATTCTTCAGCTCCTTGATTCTGTTTTACATTTTCTATCTCTTTGTAGAAATTCTAATTTTGTTCATGTATCATTTTCTTGAGCTCATTTAACATCTTTATGATGATTATTTAAAATTCTTTGTTAAGAAATTCATATACCTCCATGTCCTTTGGGCCAGTTTCTGAATATTTATTTTGTACATTTGATTGGCCCATTTCCCCCTGGTTTTTCATGTTCCATGTAACTTTGTGTTTGTATTCCTGCTTTAAAAAAAGCCTCCTCTCTGGGCTTCCCTGGTGGCGCAGTGGTTGAGAATCCGCCTGCCGATGCAGGAGACACGGGTTCGTGCCCTGGTCCGGGAAGATCCCACATGCAGCGGAGCACCTAGGCCCGTGAGCCATGGCCGCTAGGCCTGCGCGTCCGGAGCCTGTGCTCCGCAACGGGAGAGGCCACAGCAGTGGGAGGCCCGCATACCGCAAAAAAAAAAAAAAAAAAAAAAAAAAGCCTCCTCTCCTAGTCTTTATGAACTGCCTTTGTTCAGGGAAAGACCACCACCAACCAGCCTGGCTAGGCATTCTTGGACCTCTCAAACATTTTCTGTTGTTGTGTCTTTTCTAGACTTGTACATGTAGATACCTAATTAGAGATATTTGCCATTTTTTTCTTCAGGGGCTTGCAATCTCTTGTTCCTTTTGGTGTATGTCTAATATACCATGGGTCATCTGGAGCAGTAGTACACCAACCAGGTCTTCTTTGTTCTCAGAAGCTTCAAGTTATTTAGAATATGCTGGGTGCCATTAGTGCTCTGAGAAAGGTGAGACAGAAGCCAGTCCCTCAGGTAGCCTCCTTGAAAAGTCAGAACATAATAAAGGCCATATATATAAACCCACAGCCAACATCATTCTCAGTGGCGAAAAACTGAAACCATTTCCTCTAAGATCAGGAACAAGACAAGGTTGCACACTCTCACCACTATTATTCAACACAGTTTTGGAAGTTTTAGCCACAGCAATCAGAGAAGAAAAAGAATTAAAAGGAATACAAACTGGAAAAAAAGAAGTAAAATTGTCACTGTTTGCGGATGACATGATACTGTACATAGAGAATCCCAAAGATGCTACCAGAAAACTATTAGAGCTAATCAATGAATTTGGTAAAGTAGCAGGATACAAAATTAATGCACAGAAAACTCTTGCATTCTTATACACTAATGACGAAAAACATGAAAATCAAGGAAACACTCCCATTTACCATTGCAAAAAAAAGAATAAAATACCTAGGAATAAACCTACCTAGGGAGACAAAAGACCTGTATGCAGAAAACTATAAGATATTGATGGAAGAAATTAAAGATGACACAAACAGATGGAGAGATATACCATGTTCTTGGGTTGGAAGAATCAACATTGTGAAAATGATTCTACTACCGAAAGCAATCTGCAGATTCAATGCAATCCCTATCAAACTACCAATGGCTTTTTTCACAACTAGAACAAAAAATTTCACCATTTGTATGGCAACACAAAAGACCCCGAATAGGGCTTCCCTGGTGGCAGCAGTGGTTGAGAGTGCCTGCTGATGCAGGGGTTGCAGGTTCGTGCCCCAGTCTGGGAAGATCCCACATGCCGTGGAGCGGCTGGGCCCGTGAGCCATGGCCGCTGAGCCTGCGCGTCCGGAGCCTGTGCTCCGCAACGGGAGAGGCCACAGCAGTGAGAGGCCTGCGTACCACAAAAAAAAAAAAAAAAAAAAAAAAGACCCCAAATAGCCAAAGCAATCTTGAGGAAGAAAAACAGAGCTGGAGGAGTCAGGCTCCTGGACTTCAGACTATACTACAAAGCTACAGTAATAAAGACAGTATGGTACTGGCACAAAAACAGAAATATAGATCAATGGAACAGGATAGAAGGCCCAGAGATAAACCCACACACATATGGTCAACTTATTTTTGATAAAGGAGGCAAGAATATACAATAGAAAAAAGACAGTTTCTTCAATAAGTGGTGCTGGGAAAACTGGACAGCTGCATGTAAAAGAATGAAATTAGAACACTCCCTAACAACATGCACAAAAATAAAGTAAAAATGGATTAAAGACCTAAATGTAAGGCCAGACACTGTAAAATTCTCAGAGGAGAACATAGGTAGAACACTCTGTGACATAAATCACAGCAAGATCCTTTTTGACCCACCTCCAAGAGAAATGGAAATAAAAACAAAAATAAACAAATGGTACCCAATGAAACTTAAAAACTTTTGCACAGCAAAGGAAACCATAAACAAGATGAAAAGACAACCCTCAGAATGGGAGAAAATATTTGCAAATGAAGCAAGTGACAAAGGATTAATCTCCAAAATATACAAGCAGCTCATGCAGCTCAATATCAAAAAAACAAACAACCCAATCCAAAAATAGGCAGAAGACCTAAATAGACAGTTCTCCAAAGAAGATATACAGATTGCCAACAAACACATGAAAGAATGCTCAACGTCACTAATCATTAGAGAAATGCAAATCAAAATTACAAGGAGGTATATCACTTCACACCAGTCAGAATGGCCATCATCAAAAAATCTACAAACAATAAATGCTGGAGAGGCTGTGGAGAAAAGGGAACCCTCTTTCAGTGTTGGTGGGAACATAAATTGATACAGCCACTGTGGAGAACAGTATGGAGGTTCCTTAAAAAACTAAATATAGAACTACCATATCCAGCAATCCCACTGCTGGGCATATACCCTGAGAAAACCATAATTCAAAAAGAGTCATGTACCACAATGTTCATTGCAGCTCTATGTACAATAGCCAGGTCATGGAAGCAACCTAAGTGTCCAGCATCGGATGAATGGATAAAGAAGATGTGGCACATATATACAGTGGAATATTACTTAGCCATAAAAAGAAATGAAATTGAATTATATGTAGTGAGGTGGATGGACCTAGAGTCTGTCATAGAGTGAAGTAAGTCAGAAAGAGAAAAACAAATACCGTATGCTAACACATATATATGGAATCTAAGAAAGAAAAAAATAGTCATGAAGAACCTAGGGGTAAGACAGGAATGGAGATGCAGACCTACTAGAGAATGGACTTGAGGTTGTGGGGAGGGGTAAGGGTAGGCTGTGATGAAGTGGATTTTTAAAAAACATTGTGTTCACGTGTGTGTGTGTGTGTGCGCCCGCACGCGCGCGTGTGTTTATGATTTCAATGCACCAAGCTATAATAGACTTAATTGGTTTGGGGTTTCCCAATGATTTTGTTGTGATTAGATGAGATGAACAAATATTTAAAAATACATTTTGGCCACAGTGACATTTTGCGATAGTAAACTTTAGCAGGGAACTGAAGAACACGTGTGAAGAAAATGTTTGTTTATTTAAATCCCAGACATTGGCTGAAGATCCAGTATACAGAGCAAGGCTGTCATATGCTTGCTTACCTAACTTGTAGTCCTTCATTGTCTTGTGACTTCTTTCTCCTACGAATTAATCTTGTCCATCTAGCTATGATTTTTCTCCATGTACGTTCCTTTCAAATGTAAGCTGATAACCAAAATCCAAGAGGGAAAAATGTGTGTCTAGTCTCCTTAGCTATTAGCATAGGAAAAACTAATTGAGGTTATGTGTAGGATAAAATTGGTGTTTATGTAGTAAAGAGCAGAGGGATGGTAGAGTTTAATTAGCAAGTAAGGAAACTTTCCATATGCTAGTAGAAGAGGACTCTTGTTGGTGATGTTGCAAGACTCATAAGTCAGAGCCTCTTATTTTCTCCTTTTGCTTGTAAGTTGTTAACTATTTCTCCAGTTGAATCTTATGATGTACGCACTTTTCTGGTATGATAAACATTGAAAATGTCTGGCCATAGGAACCAATAATATTGGTAAAATCCATAAATATATTAATTCTTGTATCCAGTGCCCTTAAGAGTTTTTCTTTAGTATATATGTGGTAGGGAATGAGTAAAAACAGTAGATATTTTTAACAAAGATGGCCAATAAATGTACACTAGCTGTGCTGAATTAAGTTTTAATAGAAACAGAAAAATGTGATTATTTATATCCTTTTAAATGGTGGAACAATTATAGAGTTAAGCATTTCCATATTAATTAATAAAATAGAGCAAGGACCCAAGAAACACTAGAAAATAAGTACATGAATGCGGACTAGGAAGATAGAGAATTTCTTCCCACTTTTATGAAAAAATATAACAACAAATATTTTTTATGTCAACTGATTTATTTCATTGTATATCTTTAAGATTTTCAGTTGAAATATATAACTTTTGTGATTCTGTCAAAACAGGGATATTATAGGGATTTTAAAGTGGAAATATTTTTCCTACTGTTTAACAAATGTAATCTGGGCAACTTTTTGGTCTAATAACTAGATCCTGCTTTCTAGAAATCAGTGTTTCTCTTGGTTTACTTTTGTGATTCATCCGTAACAATAGTAACTGGTCAATTAACCCAATACTTACTAAGTGCCAAACATTCACTCATTCATACATTTATCCAAAAACACACACAGACATCCACCTTGTGCATAACACTCTTTTAACTTCAGTAAGGGATGCAATTAAAAACAAGTCATTTTGTGTCTCAGGGGAATTTATAGTCTCATAGAGAGAGAAGACATTACAGCAAATGCATAACACTGAACTAAGTGAAGCGTTAGATCAGTGAGGGAGTTTAATGAATATCCTGTAGAGGGAAGAGGGAGAAACCACTATGAGTTGGGGTAGTCAGAAAAAACTAGTTGAAAATGAAGGTGTGGTCATCATGAGCAGGTTTGCACAACTTCCATATGTCTATAAATACTTTGGTTCTAGAATTCCTCTACTCCAACTCTTTTATTTAACTGATGAAGAAATTGAGGCCCAAAGGACATAAGCTTGGCTGAGGTGCAGTTCGGTGGTGGCTGAGGTGGGGCTGGAACCCAATTTCTCAGCCTGTTAGTCCAAGGTACTTTCTATTAGAGCAGTTTAAGAGATGGACTAGTGGACCACAACAGACCTTTGTTGTTAATTTCTCTTGTTGACAATCCTATCAGATTTTCAGAATTTTAGGTTTGAAGTTTATATTTTTGACTTATTCAAAACTGTGTTAGTATTTACTGAGAAGACATGATTATTTATGTGCCATTTTGCTGTACTAGGAAAGTAATTTTCACTGAATGAATTTGCAACTTAGAGTAGCAATATGTGAAAGAAAATGTTTTGGGGTTTGTCAGCCCCTGCCTTTATTCTTTACCTCTCATGGCCCTAATGGCCTCCTTTTTTATTTCCTTCCATAAAGAAATCTTTCAACAGCTCTTACACATGCTGTATTTTCTTGACAAAGCCTACCAGTAAAGCAGTGTTTGAAAGGTTCAGTACTGCTTCCAATCTTAGGCTTTATCTTTGAAATTTTGCACACTGACTTAAAATATTGCTACATTTGTGGCCTGGGATTGTCTCTGCTAATTCCATATGAAGCAAGAGTGCCAAAGAACTCTTAGAACTCCCCTTGTGAATTTGCTTGGTGAACAGTTCTGGACTTGGCGTTTTAATCTTTCCATCAGGATCAACGTGATCCTGTGTTAAAGCCAAGGTCAAGTGGGATAAGCAGTTGAACTTTCTCTGTCTTGCGTGGCTTATTGAAACATGTAACCTTTATAGTCTTGGTTTCTGCTTTGGAGAGGAATCTGAAGTCCAGATGTTTCTTTCCTTCTTTTGAAAACCCCTTTTCATTTTACTAGGCTTGGTGTCAGAAAAGCAGTCGGGGGTAGATTAGGTAGGAGGTGGAAGGTCAGTGTTTCCTTTGCTAATATTGCAAAGTAAGAGGTTTTTGTGTTTGTTTATTTCTATTTTCCTCCTTTGGGCCACTGAGAGTAAGTTACTGACTCTGAAGACATAGATTTCCTTCAGGTGTCAGCAGTGGCTAAGGAGTCAAGGTAAGTGAAGAAAAGACGGGCAGCAGCCATCTGATCCCTTTTGGTTGGCAGAAAATAAACTCTTAAGTAACCAGCTGCCACCTTTTAAGACTTTTTCCTCCAATGCAGTCAATGTAAATTACTCCCTTCTTCCACAAAATGCTCTAATTTTTTTTGTTACTAAAAACCTATGAATAAATAGTAGCTAAGCTGCTTTTCTCCTAATGCAGTCCTATATTTTCTTAGATGAACCAACATGCATGCATTATCTTTAATTACAAGTGACATTTATGGCCAACTTTATAGCTCCTGTCATTTAACGTGGCTTACTAATAAGTCCCTTCAAATAACTGTCCTTTAACAACTTCAAGTGGTTTGGCTTCTGCTTCAGAACAGCACATGGAACAGCCTATCCACTGGCCATACATTCAATTCTGACTATTTTTGCCTGAAGGTAGTAGTCTAAACCTCCAATTCATATTTTCTGTGAAGTCTATGAATAATGGTAAATAATTCCCTGGATAATTTCATGAGCACAAAATAACTAAAAGAACCACAAAACACAAACAAAAACTCAAAGAATGGAGAACACATGTAAAGATTCTACAACTTTATGGTCGGGAAGTGACCCTTGCAATAAAATTGCAAGTTGTTGTTGGGTTCCATGACTAAGAATCACTGCCACATTTGGGGATAAAAATAAGTATGTGTGAATTCTTCTGTTCATCACTTCTTATTATTTTGTCCTTGTCTAGTAGCCAAAATTAACTTTATGTACTTTTGTCACTAACTGGGGAGTACCACTAACTCCTTGACAGAGTAGGTGGTATAATGTAGGTACTAGACAGAAGATGGGTTTTCAATCCTCATTGCGCATTAGAATCACATGGTGAGCATTTAAGAAATACTGTTGTCTAGGCTCCTCTTCCTAGGCTTCTGACTGAATTGGTCTGGTGCTGTGGGGGAAGGAAGGTGACACTGATTTCTTTTTAAAATATTCCCAGATGACTCTAATGGACCAAGGCTGAAAACCATGACAACTAAATGACAGAAAGGTTACTACCTATGTTAGGGCATTTCAACTGGGAAAGACAGATTCTCCTTTCAGAAAAAAAAAAAGGAAAACGGTCATTCCTTTTTCATTATATATTCATAGTGAAATTTTCAACATCCATAGTTACAGGTTGAAAATTTTTGATGGAATTAAAATTAAGCCTGTGTTTTATTCTTCATAAACAAAAAATGAATAGTGACATAGATAACTATTTCCATTAAGAGAGAGTTTGCTACTTAGGTCATGTTTGTAAATTATGATTAATTTATAGAAAATTTTTGTAAATGTGAACCAATAATCTCGATTTTTATGCCGAATCTAATTTGAGCATTTACACTTTTTAAGTGTTCTTGAGTTGAACATATAAATGTTTTCTGCTGTCATTTGAAATCATGCATTTCTAGCTGGACTGTAAGCTCCTTGGAGGTGGTTTACTGTCTTTTTTTGTTTGTTTGTTTGTTTTTACTTTGCAATGTGTAGCACAGTGCTTGGTCCATAGTAAGCACTTAATATATACTTCACAGACTGATGAAAAGAAGAATTAAATAGTCACTTGATACAAGATGGAGAACTAGTTCAGCAGGTATTAGTTGAATATAGTCTTCACAAGACTGAAGACAAAGAAAAAGCTATGCTGAAACCTCATGGTAGATCTAAGTGTGGAGAGACAAAAAAGTCTAGCATAAGGTGATGAGCTGAAAAAGGTGCTAAAGAAGTATAAGAAATTCTGGAAGACACCATGGTGGAATTCACTGCTACGGAACAGAATAAAGAAAAAAGATTGAAAAGAAATGAAGACAGCCTAAGAGACCTCTGGGACAATATTAAACATAACAACATTTGCATTATAGGGGTACCAGAAGGAGAAGAGAGAGAGAAAGGACCAGAGAAAATATTTGAAGAGATTATAGTCGAAAACTTCCCTAACATAGGAAAGGAAATAGCCACCCAAGTCCAGGAAGTGCAGAGGGTCCCATACAGGATAAACCCAGGGAGAAACACACCGACACACATAGTACTCAAATTGGCAAAAATTAAAAACAAAGAAAAATTATAAAAAGCAGCAAGGGAAAAATGACAAATAACATACAAGGGAACTTCCATAAGGTTAACAGCTGATTTCTCAGCAGAAACTCTACAAGCCAGAAAGGAATGGCACGATATACTTCAAGTGATGAAAGGGAAGAACCTACAACCAAGATTACTCTACCCGGCAAGGATCTCATTCAGATTCGATGGAGAAATCAAAAGCTTTACAGACAAGCAAAAGCTAAGAGAATTCAGCACCACCAAACCAGCTCTACAACAAATGCTAAAGGAGCTTCTCTAAGTGGGAAACACAAGAGAAGTAAAGGACCTACAAAAACAACCGCCCCCCCCAAATTAAGAAAATGGTCATAGGAACATACATATCGATAATTACCCTAAACGTGAATGGATTAAATGCTCCAACCAAAAGACACAGGCTTGCTGAATGGATGCAAAAACAAGACCCATATATATGCTGTCTACAAGAGACGCACTTCAGACCTAGGGACACATTCAGACTGAATGTGAGGGGATGGAAAAAGATATTCCATGCAAATGGAAATCAAAAGAAACCTGGAGTAGCTATCCTCATATCAGATAAAATAGACTTTAAAATAAAGAATGTTACAAGAGACAAGGAAGGACACTACATAATAATCAAGGGATCAATCCAAAAAGAAGATATAACAATTATAAATATATATGCACCCAACATAGGAGCACCTCAATACATAAGGCAACTGCTAACAGCTATAAAAGAGGAAGTTGACAGTAACACAATAATAGTGGGGGACTTTAACACCTCATTTACACCAATGGACAGATCATCCAACATGAAAATAAATAAAGAAACAGAAGCTTTAAGTGACACAATAGACCAGATAGATTTAATTGATATTTATAAGACATTCCATCCAAAAACAGCAGAATACACTTTCTTCTCAAGTGTGCATGGAACATTGTCCAGGATAGATCACATCTTGGGTCACAAATCAAGCCTCAGTAAATTTAAGAAAATTGAAATCATATCAAGCATCTTTTCTGATCACAATGCTATGAGATTAGAAATGAATTACAGGGGGAAAAAAGTAAAAAACACAAACACATGGAGGCTAAACAATACATTACTAAATAGCCAAGAGATCACTGAAGAAATCAAAGAGGAAATCGAAAAATACCTAGGGATAAATGACAAGGAAAACACGAAAATCCAAAACCTATGGGATGCAGCAAAAGCAGTTCTAAGAGGGAAGTTTATAGCTATACAGGCCTACCTCAAGAAACAAGAAAAATCTCAAATAAACAATGTAACCTTACACCTAAAGGAACTAGAGAAAGAACAAACAAAGCCCAGAGTTAGTAGAAGGAAAGAAATCCTAAAGATCAGAGCAGGAATAAATGAAACAGAAACAAAGAAAACAATAGCAAAGATAAATAAAACTAAAACCTGGTTCTTTGAGAAGATAAACAAAATTGATAAACCTTTAGCCAGACTCATCAAGAAAAAGAGGGAGAGGACTCAAATCAATAAAATTAGAAATGAAAAAGGAGAAGTTACAACAGACACCGCAGAAATACAAAGCATCCTATGAGACTACTACAAGCAACTCTGCCAGTAAAATGGACAAAATGGACAACCTGGAAGAAATGGACAACTTCTTAGAAAGGTATAACTTCCCAAGATTGAACCAGGAAGAAACAGAAAATATGAAAAGACCAATCACAAGTAATGAAATTGAAACTGTGATTAAAAATCTTCCAACAAACAAAAGTCCAGGACTAGATGGCTTCACGGTGAATTCTATCAAACATTTAGAGAAGAGCTAACACCCATCCTTCTCAAAGTCTTCCAAAAAATTGTAGAGGAAGGAACACTTCCAAACTCATTCTATGAGGCCACCATCACCCTGATACCAAAAACAGACAAAGATACTACAAAAAAAAATTACAGACCAATATCACTGATGAATATAGATGCAAAAATCCTCAACAAAATACTAGCAAACAGAATCCAACAACACATTAAAAGGATCATACACCATGGCCAAGTGGGATTTATCCCAGGGATGCAAGGATTCTTCAATATATGCAAATCAATCAATGTGATACACCATATTGACAAATTGAAGAATAAAAACCATATGATCATCACAATAGATGCAGAAAAAGCTTTTGACAAATTCAGCATGGATTTATGATAAAAACTCTCCAGAAAGTGGGCATAGAGGGAACCTACCTCAACATAATAAAGGCCATATATGACAAATCCACAGCAAACATCATTTTTAATGGTGAAAAACTGAAAGCATTTCCTCTAAGATGAGGAATGAGACAAGGACATCCACTCTCACCACTATTATTCAGCATAGTTTTGGTAGTCCTAGCCATGGCAATCAGATAAGAAAAAGAAGTAAAAGGAATCCAAATTGGAAAAGAAGAAGTAAAACTGTCACTGTTTGCAGATGACATGATACTATACATAGAGAATCCTAAAGATGCCACCAGAAAACTACTAGAGCTAATCAATTAATTAGGTAAAGTTGCAGGATACAAACTTAATGCACAGAAATCTCTTGCATTCCTATACACTAATGATGAAAAATCTGAAAATCAAGGAAACACTCCCATTTACCATTGCACCAAAAAGAATAAAATACCTAGGAATAAACCTACCTAGGGAGACAAAAGACCTGTATGCAGAAAACTATAAGACACTGATGAAAGAAATTAAAGATGATACTAACAGATGGAGAGATACACCATGTCCTTAGATTGGAAGAATCAATATTGTGAAAATGACTATACTACCCAAAGCAATCTACAGTTTCAGTGCAATCCCTGTCAAACTACGAATGGCATTTTTTATGGAACTTATGGAGACACCAAAGACACCGAATAACCAAAACAATCTTGAGGGAAAAATACAGAGCTGGAGGAATCAGACTCCCTGACTTCAGACTATACTATAAAGCTACAGTAATCAAGAGAATATGGTACTGGCACAAAAACAGAAACATAGATCAATGGAACAGGATAGAAAGCCCAGAGATAAACCCACACACCTATGGTCAACTAATCTGTGACAAAGGAGGCAAGGATATACAATGGAGAAAAGACAGTCTCTTCAATAAGTGGTGCTGGGAAAACTGGACAGCTACATGTAAAAGAATGAAATTAGAACACTTCTTAACACCATACACAAAAATAAACTCAAAATGGATTAGAGACCTAAATGTAAGACCAGACACTATAAAACTCTTAGAGGAAAACAAAGGAAGAACACTCTCTGACAATAAATCACAGCAGGATCTTTTTGTCCCACCTCCTACAGTAATGGAAATAAAAGCAAAAATAATGGGACCTAATGAAACTTAAAAGCTTTTGCACAGCAAAGGAAACTATAAACAAGATGAAAAATCAACCCTCAGAATGGGAGAAAATATTTGCAAATGAATCAACAGACAAAGGATTAATCTCCAAAATATATAAACAGCTCATGCAGCTCAATATTAAAAAAACAAACAACCCCATCCAAAAAATGGGCAGAAGACATAAATAGACATTTCTCCAAAGAAGACATATAGATGGCCAAGAAGCACATGAAAAGCTGCTCAACATCACTAATTATTAGAGAAATGCAAATCAAAACTACAATGAGGTATCCCTTAAAACAGTTAGAATGGGCATCATCAGAAAATGTACCAACGAGAAATGCTGGAGAGGGTGTGGAGGAAAGGGAACCCTCTTGCACTGTTGGTGGGAATGTAAATTGATACATTCACTATGGAGAACAGTATGGAGGTTCCTTAGAAAACTGAAAATAGAAATACCATATGATCCAGCAGTCCCACTACTGAGCATATATGCAGAGAAAACCATAATTCAAAAAGACACATGCACCCCAATGTTCATTGCAGCACTATTTACAAAAGCCAGGTCATGGAAGCAACCTAAATGCTCACCAACAGATGAATGGATAAATAAGAGGTGGTACATATGTACAATGGAATATTACTCAGCAACAAAAAGGAATGAAATTCGGTCATTTGTTGAGATGTGGATGGATCTAGAGACTGTCATACAGAGTGAAGTAAGTCAGAAAGAGAAAAACAAATATCGTATGTTAACGCATATATGTGGAACCTAGAAAAATGGTACAGAGGAAGTGGTTTGCAGGGCAGAAATTGAAACACAGATGTAAAGAACAAATGTATAGACACCAAGGGAGGAAAGCCGCAGGGGGTGGGGATGGTGGTGTGATGAATTGGGCGAATGGGATTGACATGTTTACACTGATGTGTATAAAATTGATGACTAATAAGAACATGCTATATAAAAACATAAATAAAATTAAATTTAAAAATTAAAAAAAACTAATACTAAACTTTTTTTCAGTTATTTGTATGGAAATATGTTAATATAAATGTTTCAGACATTACATGAAATTCCTAAAAATCTTATATGTTCTAGTATAATGTTATGTCATAATTCTAGTTATTATTTTAAAATGTATACCTCAGAAATAACTAAATTTCCTTGTCAATTGCGTTATTATGAACTTTCATCAAATCTTTAACTGTGGTCATTTTTAAGTCTTTTGTCATTTACAGACAGTTCTGGGTGTAGTGTTATGCTTTTGCAAAAATGTTCCTGTAAAAGGGTTTCATCTTCAAGGAATTCATGGAAAAGACTCTGACAAGTACAGGTTTCTGGTAACTGACTATACTACTGAACTGAATGAATAAGCATTTTCAGAACTCTAATGGAAAACTGATGAATTCGTAAAAGTGCTAACTTTTTTAGATCAAGATGAAAAAATTAATTACATGGGACTGAGTGAACTGATGAGGATGATTATAATTTTTGTGACCTTCTGTTTGAATAAAAAAAGAAACAATGTACTATATATATATATATATATATATATATATATATATATAAAGAAAATCTAATAGTTTCTTATTTACTTAGCCAGTTTTAAATGCAAACCTATAGTCTTTGGCTGACTGTGAGCTATGGCAGTGTAGTCTGATGCCAAAAGCATGGGTTTTTGGATTCAGACACACTCAGGTTCAAATGCTATCTCTGCCATTCCCTAGCAAGAGGATCTTGAACAAATTATTTAGTTTTTTTTTCAGATTCCATTTTATCATGTATAAATGAAGAACACAATCATACTGACCTTTTAGGACTAGCAAGAGTTTTGAGGAGATAATGTACAGTACACATCATAGGTGCCTAATATTATTTGGCCAAGATCACAGATTTCTAGAAAAGGCCATTGTGTGAAGGATCCAAGTGAACAGTTTTTTATGCATTTTCTGGGCATGCTCTGGCCACTCCCTCTCCCTGGGAAGGCTACATAGGTCAAAGCAGTAATTATTATAATTCAGCTTCTTATATTTGTATATAAATAGCATGGTGTAGTTGAAAGAATGCAGGGATTAGTATCTGATACTCTAGGTTCAAGTCCCAGCTCTGACACTTATTGTCTCCTGTTCCCTTATCTGCCAAATAAGGGGTCATAATTCTCTGTTGGTCCATCTCTTGAGGTTGCTATGGGCAATAGTGACAGAGCCAATGGGAAAGTAATTTTGCAATTGTAAAGAGTTGACCAAATGTAATTATAAAAAAGAGAAAGATTCCTATTCTTAGAACTTAGAAAATCTATAAATAGAAGGGGTTACAGCCTAATCATTTAGTTTCAGTCCAGTGATGGTAAGCATTCCATTGAAGATACAGTTGAGTAAGTGCCATTCAGTTTACTCTATTTTTAATCATGGAGTTGGCCCTGGGAATAAACATGAAGCTCAAAAGCATCTTTAGCTGCATAAAACTAGATTCTACAAAAAATTAAAAAAAAATAATGTATGGTCTTATAGATGTTAAAATTCTCACTTGGGCACAGTGACCCAGCAAATAATTCCTTTATTTGAGGGCAGTTACCTACATTGTGGCTGACATGTTTATAAAGAAAACCCCAAAGTGTTTAGTTTCTGTTTGTTTTTGGTTAGGTTGGTTTTTCCATTGTCTTGCCCTGGGTCTAAAGAAAGCCTGCACATAATAGGAATGGCATGGAGCTATTTTTAAAAATGTGGCCAGAGGAGGAGCTAAAGCCTAAGAACTGCCACCGCAGAAATAAACAGTATCTACTTTTATGACTTGACTTTAGTTAACAATGGGACCCACAGAACGCCTCCCACCCGCTACAGGCAGGGCATTACCACCTTTTGTTCCACTTTCTGCATTTATCCACCCACCAAATGTACCTATTGCCACATCTATTTCCCATGCCAGGAACATTTACTTTTCTCCCAGTGTTCTAGTTTGGATATACTTCCTTTCTGGAGATATATCAAAGTCAGTCTCTAGCCTGACGTCTAGAGTTCAGGAGAGTTTAGTCATAGCTTGGTCCAACTTCTGAACGACGATATTAAGCTTATGATTTCTGAAATGTTTACATTAGCTCTAGCCATGCCATCTACTGCAATTGTTGACACTAACACTGTTCCCTCCAGATGAGAGAACAAGATCAGCAATCGAGATTGTTTTGTGTTCTACTTGCAGATGTCCTCAAACTAATGAAAGCCAGAGTGTATTTCTTTCTCCGATCACATGATCAGAAAGCCAAGGTTGTTGGGGACATTCAGGAAAGCTTTCCTTCTCAAGGTCAACAAATTACTGGGGGAAATAATATGAGGCTTTGTTAGACATTACCTCAGAAGATTTATGAGGCAACCTGCTTTCTTGGGTATATTTCAGAGGCCCCTCAAAGCCTTGTATGTGGAAAAGAGTGCTGTATTTTAGTAGCATCTGCTTTGCCATTACTTTTTAAACTGCAGTTTTCTGTATGTAAAACAAGCACCGAATTCAAGTAATTTTCAATCAGCTAAAAAGCTGCTTTATTTTCACAACAATTTTGGCTTTGTAGACTTGGTTTTGGAACATACCCTGCCTAGTCTTAGAAATATGCATAGAAAGAACCTTGCTTCGTTTTTCCTTTTGTTTTCATTTGTTTAATATCATACTAATGGAGAAGTTGGGCCAACTAAAGAGACAGAAAAAGCAGCAAATTAAGGGAAGGGTGATTTTAATTAACTAACTCTTTTTAAAGCTGCTGAAATCTGCCCCTTGGATTGGCAATGCTTCACCATTAGAACCAGACAGACCCTGAAAAAACTTTAACTTTTCTTTTTCTTTAGATTTTTTTTTTTAAAGGAATGATCTTTTTACAAGGTTTTCCACATTGCCCTTGAGAGACAGGTATAGTTTTAGATCTTTACTTGAAGAAAAATATGTGAAGATATTTTTATATCTGCACGGACCTTATTCCATGATAGAAAAAAATAATGCAATGGGAACCCTATGCATACAACAAAAACTATTTTTGACTTGTGCACCATGGAAGCTGTGTGCTTTACTACAGGATGATAATGCAGCTAAGGAATTTAGACAACAGTCTGAGGTTTGCTGTAATGTTCTTTGAAATGCAACTATCTAAAGTTTTTTTCTAATCTTCTAAGCTTGGATCTTTGAACATTTGAAGTCTGAGAAAAACCCATTTGATTCTTTTTACCATAGTATTATTAAAGAATATACAATAGTCTTCTGTTTAGAACCCTATTTGGTATATCCAGCCATTAAATGTATTAAGCTTTTTCTATAAAACACTTTACTATTATTGTATTTTAATTTTGAACATATATGAGCTTCTCTTAGCCGTATAATAAATATATAGATAAATATGTATTCACCTGCCCTGCCAATGAAGCTATTGTTTCCCGAACTAAATGTCTTCACTTAAGAGAAACTTTATTAATAGTGGTGATAGCTAACATTTATTGAATACTTATTACATGACAGAAGAGTGCTAGGCATTTTACATGCGGCAAAGAATGGCTGTTTTCTCCCATCCTGTTTCCTCTTCTTCCTGGCAAACCAACTAGTACATTTCCACCCTCATTTGTAATTAGGTGTGGCCTTGTGAGTTAGTTCTTGCCAAGGGACTGTGAATAACAGTGATGTGTACCACTTTCGGGTCTAGTCCATAAAATCGTCTCACATGTGATACTCTGTGCTCTTTCCTTTTCTGCTGGCTTGATGCAGAGAAGAACGATAATGTTAGAAGTGATGTGTTGAAAAGGATATGGTTACAAGATGAAAAGAGCTTTGGTTCCAGTACCCCTGTTTGAAGTAGAGCCCCCTGATAATCAGGAATACCCTTTTGGGATTGTATGTGTGTGAGAAATAAATTTGTGTCATGTTAGAGTCATTATGTACTTGGACATTTATTTGTTGTAACAGCTAGCATTACTTTAACACATATATATTATTTAATTCTTTGCTGTTTAGGATAGGAATATTATTATACCCATTTTATGGATGAGGAAGCTGGCTCATAGAGATTTTTAAAAATGATGACTCATTTTAAAATGATTTTTAAAAATGGAACATAGTTCCTAAATGGTAGAGCTAGGACTTGATCCAGATTCTGTTTGTAGATGCCTCTTTCTTACGTTATAATTACCAGTAAGAAATAAGACAATTCTGTAAGCTCCAAATCTTATATTTGGCACTACACAGTTACACGCCCTTTAGGATTAAAAAAATATTGTTTGCATACTAAGATTTCAATAAATTCCTGTATTCATCAACCTGTGTCTTTATTTTGTAGGTTGTACTCAGCAAAATTTTTGTGATGATAATTGGGATAGTTTTTTCCAATGACAATTAAGATTTATTTAAGTTATATAACACTAATATTTTAGAGTAAAAAAAGTTAAAAGAAATTATATCACTAGAGTGTCATTATATGAAGCTTCATAATCAATACTATCAAATAATATGTCTATAGTGTACATTTTTCAAAACACTTTTTTTAGTTTAAATTGAATATTAAAATCATTCACAGTAACTTTTGTTACTGCCTAATATTTTACTCAAGTTATTTTCACTGAACTATTTCATGGTTTCAATCATAGGAAATTTTCACAGTCATTTTAAATCTGATGATGTCTGTAGTTTTAGATCCCTGTGTCTCATTGTTAAGTGACTGGGCTCTCCCATATCTATCAAGGGATAGCATTGTAACTGCATCATGATGTTTGGATCATTGGAAAGGATGTTTTGAACTGTTGCCATAATATATGCACAGTCAAGTTAATAAGCACAGTAAATGCATCATAGGATAATATGGCTTTAAATGTAGAGACTTTGCATGTTTATTTTAAAAAAAAGAAAAAAAAAAAGAAGACAGAAGAACCAGTATCTGAAGTCTTGAAAGTTAAGCAAGTACATGCCCAAAGAGAAAAAGCCTGCTGGTTAGTGAAAAACTTGAACATCAATTATATTAAAAGAAAGCATTCTCAAGGTCCGAAACAAGTAGCGAAGTACATGAAGGCATTGCAGAAGCTCACAATTTGTATAACAAAATACTTGAAATACCAGAGGAAATACACTTTTGCTATTGTTTTATAAAATAACATATTTATTCATGGTTAATAACTAATTACAACATTCCATGCTAAGGACCAAAGTCCTTCATTTTCTTGTTGAAACCTGGGAATGGTTTCCGTAATAAAAAATGAAAACAACAACTTCTTCTCAATAACAGAATGATCAGTTTGTTTCACTGGAGAGTGTTGTTTGGCAGTTTTCTCTTTATCTAACTAAAAGACCCTGCTAATTCTCAGCATTACCTGTTACTCTTGACTTCATCCCTGTAGGAGTAGAGTCTAGTTTTGGGGCCAGACCTCCTAGAGGAACACAGGTCCTACTCTTTTTACATAGAAAGTTCCATTTAGTTCTGGCAATGCAAGGCTTTCTGGTTCAAAGAGAAGAGTCTTATAAGACTTCTTGGACACCAAATAACTCTTACAAAACAGCATTTTGATGAATTAAGTGTAAATGAATCAGAAACATATGGATTAAATTTCCTTTGAAATATGCGTGCCTTTTCTGAATTAAGGGGGGAAATGTTTGGCAAAATGTATTTTGCTGAACCCAAAACACTAGGATAAAACTCAGTGTTTTTCTGGACCCCCAAATTATGCTGGAGTCTCTTTTCTTTTAAAATTAATTCATGTTTGGGCTTAATACAGATTATTTTTCAAAAATTGAAAATGGCTTTACTTTGACCTCTAATTACTTCTCTGGATTTGTGCTTTCTTTTGTTCTTGATAAAACCCCTAACACTTAGAAGTATGCATCCAACTTTATGTTCATGTGTCATCAGACTTGCCATAGAAGAAATGCATTTTGCTTTCCTGTCAATAATTGTGTAATCTTTTTGTTCCATTATTATTACTTTATGGCGCTTCACTTTTTTCCAAATTTTTATTTTAAAAATTTCCAAACATACACAAAAGCTGAAAGAACAGTACAATTAATACATCATTTATGTAAATAGTGTTATATGCTACCACAGATAGTTTAATTCTCTCTCCCTCTTTTTTTATGAATTTTATTTTATTTTTTATACAGCAGGTTCTTATTAGTTATCTATTTTATACATATTAGTGTATATATGTCAATCCCAGTCTCCCAATTCATCGCACCACCCCCAACGTTTTCCCCCTTGGTGTCCATACATTTGTTCTCTACATCTGTGTCTCTATTTCTGCCTTGCAAGCCAGTTCATCTGTACCATTTTTCTAGGTTCCACATATAGGTGTTAATATATGATATTTGTTTTTCTGACTTCACTCTGTATGACAGTCTCTAGGTCCATCCACGTCTTATAATTGTGTCATCTTAATTTTACATCTTATTCAAACTTAAAATTACTATGTAAGTTGTTTAGAATTTTCACGCGTGCTGTGGTCACTTGGAAAAGGCACAAAATAGAAAGACTTTTAAAGATGCAGACTAAAGAGACATCAGGCTCCCATTTTACAGAGATAAATGTAGTGACACCCAGTGAGGAAGCTTGTGTGGTGAGGATGGTTCTGTACCCGTTCTGCTGCTGTGAAGAGTATGTCCACTCCTTTTCCACCTTCCTCATTTTGCCATGGTGATAGAGGAGGAAATGAGCTTAGCTGTTTTTTCCCTAAATTTCAGTATCCTTTTTACATCTTTGACTTAATTTACCTCTTTGGGTGAGCTTATGCTAAGAAGGGGCAGAAGAGTAAACACACGTACACAGCTGAGCTGTGTGCATTGGCAGACAGCTATTCTTTTATCTGAGAATTCTAGATAAGGAATACAGGACTTCCGACTTCCCCAGTCTCCTCTAGACACTCATTCTTTTCTTCATTAAACTATAAGCAAGAAAGTCTTCTTCATTTTCTCACTTAAACCAAACTTTCTCCCCTCAGGGTATTTGTTTGAATGACCCAGAAGTAAATTCAGTCAAAAACATGAAGGAGTTTAAGATAGTTAGCTGTTCTAGTTTTGAAAATTCCTGATGCAAATACTTGTAAAAAATTGGAAAATTTTGATCTCAACACTTTTCCCATCATTTTCAAGGATGCGATAAATTAGAATTAGTTAGCTATATAAGTTTCTAACTCATTTTCATGTTATACTTTTATTTTATAGGCTTTTAACTTCAGGACAAGTTTTAAGAGATTGTTTATTTTTTCTTAAAGGCCATATCTGGAATTAGGTAAGCTGCCACTTGGTTAGTATTTCCCGAAGTGTGTTCTATAGAACATTATTTCTGTGAGATATTATAGATGTTAGGAGGAAAATTATGGTCAAATTATTTTAGGAAACTCTGGAGTAAACAAATTTGATCAGATTTCTTTTTGGAAGAATTCTTAGCAACTTTAATATGTTAATTTATCTTGTAATTTTAAGAATAGGATGCAAGATGCAGTTCCTAGCATTTGTTTTTATTAAGGCAGTTTTTTTAAGAGCAGTTTTATGCTCACAGCAAAATTGAGGGGAAGGTACAGAGATTTCTCATATACTCCCTGTTCCCCACAAAATACACAGCGTTTCCCATTATCAACCTCCCCCACCAGAGTGGTACGTTTGTTACAGTTGAGGAACCTGCACTGACACATTATAAACACCCAAAGTCCATAGCGTACATTACGGTTACATTATGGTTTACATATGGTTGTATATTGTATGGGTTTGGAAAAATGTATAATGATATGTATCCATCATTATGGTACCATATAGAGTACTTTTCACTGCTCTAAAAATCCCATATGCTCTACCTATTCATCTCTCCCCTACAACCCCTAGCAACCACTGATCTTTTCACTGTTTCCATGGTTTTGCCTTTTTCAGAATGTCATATAGTTGGAATCATGTTTTTTTATCCACTCTGACAATCTCTGTCTTTCAGCAGGTGCATTTAGACCATTGATCTGTAAGATGATTATTGATATAGCTGGATTAATATTTACCAGATTTGTTACTACTTTCTATTTGTTCCCCTTGTTCTATTTTTGCCTTGCATTCTTTTTCTGTCTTTTGTGGTTTTAATTGAACATTTTATATGATTCCATTTTCTCTCTTTTCTTACATATCAGTTATACCTTTTTTTCTTTTTTAAACTTTAATTGTTGCCCTAGTTTGCAATGTAAAATCCCAACATCCCTGCTATGCCTGGTTCTGATGCTTGCTCTCTCTCTTCAGGTTGTGATTTTGCCTTTTGCTATGCTTTGTGATTTTTCCTGATAGATAGGATATGTCAGGTAAAAGGAACTGCTGTAAATAGGCCTTCAGTAATGTGATAGTGAGTTTGAGAGGAGGGCAAGTGTTCTATAGCCCTATGATTAGGTCTCATCTTTTAGTGAGCCTATGTCTCCGAAATGTGAAATTTACAAGCGATTCTCAGTTTTTTTCTCCTCCTTTGGGTGAGATAGGATGGCGGAATGGGTGATGGTGGGCGTTTTTCTTCTCTCACTTAGAAGGCTAGTGGAAGCTGGAGTCAGGTGTTTCCCTTCTCTTAGGTCGTTTAGGCTCTGATAATGCCCCAGCTGTGGTTAATTCTGGCTCTGGTTAACTGGTTTCCCCTGTGCGCAGGCCTTATTTAGAAGAACAGAGTGCTCTCACGCATCTCAGAAACGGTTCTTTCTCTCTTCTCCTGCTGGAAGCAGAAGGGAATTTTTCTCTGTGGGGAAGCGGTCGCTCTGGAGGTGATTCTCACAATATCATGGCTGCCTTCCTACGGCTGCTGGGTCTCCCTGAAGTTCTTAACTCTCAGAGTTGTCCACACCGAACCTCCAGCAATTTGTGAATTACTTTTCGGATTTTTGTTCCTGTGGAGGTTTCTGCTCACGAATTTCTGCTCTGGTAAGTTGTGACTCCCCGTATTTGCTTGTCTCTCCAATACTGGGGCCAGTTGGTTTGCTCTGTGTCTTCCTCAGTTTTATGAATCCAAGAAGAGTTGTTGATTTTTCAGTCTGTTTAGCTTCTTATTTGTTGTGTGGATGGCGGGTTTCCAAAGTCCTTACGTGCAGAACTGGGAACATTTGTAGCACTTTTTGAAAAGATAGGCATTTGCTTTAAAAAAAAAAAATAAATAAATAAAAATTGGAAGTGGATACTGAGATGAAGTTAGGAGGGCAAAAGATGTTTTTATACCTGTGAAAGGAGAGGAACAAAAATAGGATTGGGCAATAGGAACTCTCAGAACGTTAAGAATATCTGACAAAGTCTCCGCTAGCCCCGTGGGGAACTGGGGAGCAAGCCTTGCCCCTCAACTTTTGTTTATAGTGTAAGAGTTGATAGTCTTTATTTTGCATATGGTTACTGAATTGTTTCAACACCATTTGTTGAAAAGTTCATATATAGCCATTTGGCCTTGCCGTTTGTTATGTTGATTTCAACCCTGGCTTCTGGTGGTTAATTACCCTCACCTGGCCTTAATTGCATGAGCCCCATCATCTCCATTGCTATCAATGAGCCAAATTCTGTTGTGGCGTCTCCTATCAACTCTGATCTGTAGAGGAGAGCCACTGTAAACTTCTTAATAATGATGGTGCCCCTCTAATTGGTGTATTCCTGATGGCTCTGATGAATAGTGTGCCCTCTGGGTCTTCTTGTGGCATAGAATCCTCAGGTGGGTTGTCGGGCCTTATATAATATAGACGTGGCCAATATGCCTGGTTCCCTAAGCCTTTTATTCCTTTCCTATACCATCTGCTATGGCAATTCAGGCATTTTAACCTTGCTCAGCGTGAGTTATCAGTTTCTCCAGGCTCCTGGAAGCCACCCTTGCTGCTAATTTACATTACTTCCTAGGGCTCTTTCCAGAGCATTAAACCTATATCCTGAGAGAGTGTCCTTACATTAATTAACAATCAATGAATCCAGGCCTATGGTCCAGCCTCCTTGGTCAAGCCTCCTCAAAACCCAGTCAAAGTTATTATTTCAGTCCCTGTTAGTACATGCTGGCTAATTCTTGCATGTCTTTTTGGATATAGTCCCCTTTTCTCTCTTATCAGGTCCAGTTTGCCCAGACTGGATTATTGCTGCCACTTAATCCTATCTATTGGTGAGTTGACATAAGAAGAGGTGAGGAAAGATCCTCTGTTAGTAGGGCAGGGGCTTCTGTAGATTATGCTTACGTTGGAGAAGTGCTAAATCTTGATAGGGAGGGCTAGGTTTCCACTGCAGGTTCTGGACTTAAGAGTAGTCTAGGGAAATGAAATCTTCACAGGCTTCCACCCAGCTGCTCACATTTCATATGTCAGGGTCTCAGGTTTTCCCAATCAGGGTCCTTATTTAGGCATAACTGTTCTAGTTCACCTGAGCAATCTTCTTTCAAACTGGTAGACTCTTACTATTAAAAAATTTTTGTTGTTGAATTATAGTTGATTTACAATGTTGTGTTAGTCTGGTGTACAGCAGAGTGATTCAGTTACATATGTGTATGTAGATGTGTATATATGTACTTTTTAATATGCTTTTATATTATGGTTTATTGGTTTATTATAGGATATTGGGTATAGTTCCCTGTGCTATATAGTAGGACCTTGTTGTTTGTATCTGCTAATCCCAAACTCCTAATTTATCCCTTCCCCATTACCTTTCCTCTTTGGTAACCATAAGTTTGTTTTGTGTCGGTAGCTCTTGCTATTAAATCCCAAGTTTGGTCCTTTAACTTTTCCTGTTCTCCCACTTCAGGAAAGAAGGGAATAAAGGCCTTTGTAAGCTGCTAAAGAGGCCCTCTGGCCTTTCCATTCTGCTTTCAATTGCTTATTAATTGTCTTCAGCTTGTCATAATCTCTTATAGTAGTCAATGTAATTTAATAACTACCAGCCACTTCCATTGACTTTATGTGCATTCTGTCCTTATACTTTTCAAACCTCTGAATCATATCACACTGGCCAAAATGCTCTTCTTCAGAGAGTACATCTTCTCCACAAGTACAGTTTTCCAGGTTTTAGCTTGGGCCAATGCTTCGAGATGGGCATACCTGTGCCATGCATATCACCTGGGATGGGCCCTTACTGCTATCTGGTTAGTAAGTTTGCTATCCGTTTAGTAAGTTATCTAGTCCCAAAGCCTCATTTTACTGACTGCTTTCTTGGACCACTAACTGTCTACTATGTTACTTGGATTCTCTGAGAAACAGATGCTGAGCCAGAGTTGGGATGTAACAAGTTTATTGGGGATTAACAACTCTGAAAGGAAAAGGGAGAAAATAGCACTGGGCAGGGACAAATAGGGTTACAATGCAAATTTGACAAGTCTCTCAGCCCAATGAAGCCTAAAGCAAAGATTGCTAGTTTTAGAGGAGTCTTGCATTGCATATTACCATGGTCTTGCTCAGAATTTGTCTAATGCCACCTTGAGAAGGACATGACCTGGGTGCAAAAGCTGAGGCAGACATGAAGGAGCTGACTCCCTTAGACTGGCAGCTAACTGTGTTCTTTGGTACTAGATAAAGTGTTCCTTCTTGAAAAGGAGTGTGAGTAGCACATCTCCATGCCTCTAGTAAGACGTCTTGGTGGTCTAGTGTTCTATGGGACACACTTTCATCCTGAACTCTAGGAATTCTAATTCTGCTAGTTATAACAGTAAAAGCAACTTAGTAATGGAAAAGCATAATTATTGACAAGTATTAGCATAATCTAGCAATATTTAGGTGCACAAGTGTAGGTACAGCTAGATACTTTATGCCTACACTAAACTACTGTTTCCTATTCAAGTTTCATAGCTGAAAGAAAACTGTCTCTCTCCCCCAACTTTGGAACTTAATGAGTCAAGAATTTTACTTGTGACTTCGGAAGATTCTCCATGTGGATGTTTTTAAATAGTGGTGTTTTTTACTCAGCTTTTTCTTTTCCTCACTTAAATGCTGGGGTAATTCTCTGTATTTATTACAGTACTTTCTTTTCAATTCTGACTTTGCAGAGAGAAATTATAATTGCTAGGTAATGATTGTGGGAGTTTGGTCATATTCCATGGTATCTCACCAGAGACCCTCCAGAGAGTGCAGGGCGATGGGAATTCTCTCCCATCCCAGCTAGGAGCCTGCAGGGGAACTTCCTCCTGACCATTCATTCTTTCAGCAGACGTTACTGAACATTTTGCCTCCCTAGCTTTTACCCCCCCTCCCCCACTTTTAATGAAGAGCTTTTTAAACACTAATTTATATTTAATATACAATTACTTTAATAGAATGTTAAATTTTGCAACTTTCATTTTCTGACATAGTTACTTCTAAAGCAATTATGACCTCTTTACGGGAAAAAAATCATCTAAAAGAAATCTAATTAGCATTTAGGTTTTTGGGTTTCTTTTATTAAAACTGATGATTTTTGAACCTTTGAATTAATGACATCTTTGTGACCAGAAAAGGGCTGTACAAGGAAATAGGGAGCAATTCTGGATTTGGGCGGTGATTAGAAAGAAGAATGAAAATAAATACGAATTATAACATTCTGTTTTTCTCTTTGTACATGGATGTTTTCTAAGACAATAAAAAATAATGACTTCATAGCCAAGGGCAGAGTTTGATACCAAGTTGAGAATCATAAATACAGATGGGAATTTTGAAATGGGAATTGAGAATATTAAAGGAACTCGACAGTGTGTGCATGTATGTGATAACTTCTACCTTTGAACCTGCATTTTTAGAACTTCTTATCAAAGGGCATTTATTACAGCATTGGATTAGGTCATTGCAACTACTGTATCCTTTTGTTTTTAATAAACGTCATCCATGTCAAAACAATTATTGTCCCACTTTTAAATTGCTTTAAAAATGATTGGGAGCACAATTATTTTTTCATGAAACACTAGTAAAAAAAAAAAGCTGATATGTATATTTTTGTCTCACAGTTAAGAAAAATAAAAGATTAAGTACTGTACCAAATAATTATAGGAGAATTAGGATTAATAATAATTTCCTAGTTTCTATTTTTTCCAAATAATCATGCTGCCTTTTAGAATTCTCATTATATGTTCATTAATTTTTTTCTAATTCTTGTTAAATAACTTCTACTGTTGCAGATGTATTTAAGTACTCAACATAATTTAAAGGATAAAATGGAAGTTATTAACTAGTGATAGCTTGCTAGAGAAATACATATTTAACTTGTTTTTAAAAACACCTTTTTTGACCTGTTTAGACTTTGTGTAAAAATCACAAATAAGGGTATTTAAATTTTAACCCTAACCTTAACGTAATCCTTAATATGATGTTATTGAAAATGTACCTTAATTGGTTATTCTATCCCATAAGTATTGACCTTTAGGTGTATAAAACATAATTTACCTCCTATGCTTTAAGCAAGTGATCTAAATTATGGAATTCTGTCTACTACACATTAGAGAAAGGGGAAAAACTATAAGAGATTTTGGGGGATTCATAGCTTTCATTGTTATGGGAGTGTTCTATTAAGGAAAACTATCTCGCTCTTCTTAGTATCCTAACAATTACCTTAATGCTGGATTTCTCAAAGCAACTGTGGAGATTGCTCTTTTCTGACATTTTTGTGGGAAAACATAATCTTCTAGGATATGAAGAAATGTAAATGTTTTTTATCATTACATCCCTCTTTTCAGAGATAATGAATGCCATGGTAACATTTTCTAGAGAGCCCTTGATTAATATTTGAATAAATGGATTATTAGCTATCAATTTCTCTTTCCACATTTTTCTGGTATTTAAGGACTAAACATAGATAACTCAAACACCTCTGGTCTATAGATGTTTGTTTTTTATAGGTATAGGGTAATTTCCTTATCATTTTTATTAAGAGGAAATGCAGGATTTGGGGAAGATAGTGGAGGCTTCTTTTTCTTCATACTTTTTCTATTTTGCTTTTCTTGCTGGGGTCTGTGAGGCACTTCATGAGTTGTCATTTTACCATTAAACCAGAGACCAAGGAGGTACATATTTTATTTGAACATGTTATGTCTAAAATTTATGTGGGTGGTATGAGTATTTCTGATGCCTAATTTATTGCTGAACTTTGATGAATCACACAATCCATAGCTTTTCACCATTGGTGGCTAAGGGCTAAGGCTGTTTTCCCTATTTAGTACTTAATAATGAATAAGACTATCACAAACAAATTTATTTGTGATGATGTTGCTGCCAAGAAGGTTTTTAATGACTACAGTGAAAGTATTTTTTGAAACCATTTTGTTTTTCAATAAAACACAAATGTAGTTTTGTACAAATTATCACTGTCTAATAAAACACAAATATTCAACTTTTAATTTATGAAGTGGTAATTGATAAACTTTTACTATCTCAGACATACAAAAAATAGAAAATCAAAGGTTATAAGACCCTGTAATAAACAGAATTTTACATGGTTAGTAGTATGTGTGACGTACGTTGAAAATTTTAAAATAAAGACTTAACTATTAATATTTTTACTTGGTGACATTTAATACTACTACATAATTTTGCTTACTGTCTTAGGTGTCAATATGTTTATTAAATTTAACTTGAACCACAACAAATATAAAACACTTTGGATTTATCTTAACTCTTCCCATCATTTAAAATGTTGTCTTGTAAAGCAGATTATATTGTGATTTATAATTTCTTTCTCCTCAGTATAACATTAATTGTATAATTCAATTTACATGAAATATGTTGCATTCATTCAAAAACTTTCTCTAATCTCTCTTTCTGCTTAGTAAGATCTCTAAATATTTGAGTTTGCCCATTAAAACAAAACAAAAAAGAAATTTTAAAATTCAAAGCAAAACACAACAAAAGAAACAATTTGGGAAAGTATTTTTTTCTTGGCAAGAGATCTTTTTGTGAATATTGGCTTAGGACACTTGAAAGTTGCAACATTTTATTCTTCTGGGGCAAGGGCTTCCCTCTTCCTTCCTCCAAATAATTCTGGGTGCTGGTTCTGCTGTCTGTTTATTTTTGTGCAGTGATGATAGCACATCTTTATGTTGACCAATCATTGACAAAAACCATTTTTAGGTAAACAGTGACAGTTGTGTTAGCAAATCTGTGTCTGTAAATTTAATCTATAATGGCAGTTTTTCTTTGTTACTATCTTCCAAATATCCCAGGTGCTTTTTACTTTGTCCCACTCCCAAAGTGTAAATACTTTAGTTCCTGAAATGACTGTAACCCTCTTGAGATGTGTTTATTTCATCAAATGCTAGGAGACAGGAATTCTTAGCTACTGTCCACTTATCCTATCCTCCACGCTCCCAATTCTCACCTAACTTGATATTACCAATGTCTTTTTATACACGGCATTGCAACATACTGTCCCTTTTGGGAAAAATCAGTTTAATCAATATCTCTGCTGTTGTGTTAGCTTTATGTTGCATCAAGTTTAGAAATTATTTGGAGGTTTATTGACATGTTTAGTCATGTTGGCCTTTTGAAGGTGTATGTACAAAGTGCATGCTCAGTGATAAAGAGATTTGCTAAAAGGAAAGCACATAAACATTTTGACTTTTACATTGTGCTTATGTAGGTTAGCATGAAAGACCAGAAACTGCAGTCATGCTTTTGACTAAGACCTGCTCTTTTAGAGTGGGGAACCTAAAATTGTTATGATGACTTACGAGTAGGATATAGGCATTTGCCATTTATAAAAGGTTTTCAACTTCATGAAGTGCTCTGCCAATAGTTATTAAGCATTAAGAAGACTCCTGTAAGCGGCATTTTAGAATAGATGGGCTTTTCTCCTTTCTGAAACTCTTCGAGAATGTAAAAATGTAGAAGATAGAAAGATTTTAGAGGTTTACTGTATTTTAACTGATTGATAGTAACATTTATTTTTCATACATCATTATGTCCATTTTGAGCAGTCTCATCTCACTGGTATATAAACATGGACTTTTTTTTTTCTACTCCTACTGTAGTCTCTTAACTCCCTCTGCATTTTCTGTTATGTGTTGGCTCCTTTAATGATGTCCCATTTTGATTCCACAAAGTTTGACTTAATTTCAGGGCCTGAAGAATTGAGAACTGTCTTTTGATTCAGAGCTTCCTTCCTCTTCCACTCTGTCCCACAGTCATGCTCAGTGCAAGCTACACTAGTGGCTTGGGGTGCATGTGCTTTTTCACACCTCGTGTGAAAGGTTACACAAGGTGTAACCTTGCCCTGGTAACCTGCCCTACGTCTTTCCTGGCTTATTCTTCTTGTGTTTGTGGGGTGGGAGGAGAGGGACAGTTTTCTCCTTATGGGCTTTTTCTTGGTAATACTGTTTTTTTTTTCTTTGGTGGGTTGTGGCTGCTCTTTGGCATTTCTGTCAGGCTGCTTGTGGCTTGATGTGACTGGATGGCAGTACCTCCAGCTCTGCTAATAAGGCACTCAATCTTGAGCAGCTTTGTAGATTTCATGATCTTCCGTTTCATCTTCCTGTTAGCCCCCAGCTAGTGTTTCTGATTCAGGCACTGCTTTCCCCACCTTCAAAGTATCCTGTCAGGCTTCAACACTACAAAATCTGATTTACCCACTGGGCTCCAAGGCTGGGGTGTGGATGTATGCTGGCCATCTGTCCTCTATCAGCATTGAAGGAATTACTAGTAACGTTGTCCTAATAGTGTGCTGTAATGCCTGCATTATTTGACTAGGAAAAGTTATCAATCAGCACTTCACCCCTTTAGTACTCTAAGATAAGGTAGGCACTAGAGAAGAGAGAATGGCTACATTAGAAAGTAATCACTTTCAAGAAAAGTACAGGAAAGGCAGTTAAGTATTCATTCTAACATGTCCCTTTACTCCCTTCTGTTTTTTCCTGAAGTGATTTAAAAAAAAAAAAATTCTATTTGAGCACTGCTTCCCAGAACTTTCCCAATTTTTGTTCTCCACCCTGTTGAATTTGGCTTTTGCCAGATCTCTATAAGGTAGACAAGATCAGTTCTAAGAAAGTAGGGTCTATAAAAATGGCCACAGATTTTTTTATTAGCTCTTCTAAGCCAAATTCATCTTTATATAGATATCCAAACTTAGGTTTGCAAAGACTTATTGAGATTTGGAAAATATTACTAAATATGTGTGTCAGTAGATATTATAGATGATGTAGGACTCATGAAGGATTCAGGTGTCTTTATTTTAATGCCTTTTTTTCCCCCCTGAGTAAAAACTTGAGAGATGATTGAACAGAGGAGTATTCAAGTCCACATTAATCCTATCTTACTAGAGACAACTTGTATTGACAACTCAAAATACATGGGGTTTTCTGTATGGAGGATGCATTTTTTTCCCCTTATTGAGTTTTGTGGCAGGAGGGCAAAAAAATAAAAGCTGGATGGCTCAAAGCTAGAATTCATCAAACCCAGTTATAGAGAAAGGTTCTATCCAGAGGGATCACATAGCCCAAGGCATATCCTTGGGGCTCACTTAGCAAGTTCATGGAAGTCCAGGACTAGGAGGCTGAGCAGAAAGAACTAAAGGTGTGATCTTCATCCAGAAATAGGATGGGAAGATGGCCATGGGCAGAAGTCATTGTATGGTAGGAAGTCTGCCAGGGTGGTCTAACCCTAGAGAAGATTTAAACAGAGTGTGAAGGGTTCAGTTTTAAAGGGGGACCTGGGTAACAGGCATGCTAACTGAGGTCACCATGGAAGAGAAATGAAAGCCAAAGTCCAATGGGACAATGAGTGAGTGAAGAGCACTTGTTCTGGGCCCATACATATGCCCAGGTAAGCCTTGGCCATGACATTTCCTCTGGGTCTGGTGGACAGGTATAAAGAGACCCCAGCGGATCAAGTCTGTGAAATGTGACCTCATTCCTAGCCAGACTGTTATGTTAGACTACAGGTGGTAATATTATCCCTGTCCTCATTCTGGCCCTGAGACAAGGTTAGACCTAAGCCTACAGATAGGCTCATGGGGAAATCTAGATGAGAGGTAGGAGGGAAGCCAGAGGGAGGAAAACAACTTGAGTTAAAAGATGAAATTCTCTTCTTAGATTTTGGTTTCAGGGAGTATAATGTTGGAATAAAAATGTTCACAAATGTCTGAAGTTGACCAAGGAGGTAAAACTTTATTTGGCCTTAGGATGTAAGCTTAAATATTATTTCCTCAGGGGAAAACAACTTCAGACGAATACTCCTGGGTAACTGGAGGACAGTGGAAAGCAATAACTTGAAGCATTACTCTGGTAGGAGTTCATGTCATAACAATAAAGTTAGAAAAATGACATAATACATTGTTATCCAGTTATTGGTGGGTGAGGTCTGAGATGCATGGGCTATGCAAGAGTGAGCATACATAAGTAGGATTTTCTTAGTGACCATTTTAGCTAACTTTCATTTGTTTTCATCTTTAGTTGGTCAGTTCTTGGCTATAGATTTGTTAGAAAAATTTCCCTACAATTCAGTAGTATCAATGTTCATCTATGTTATGAGAATCACAGGCACATTTAGACTTACTCTGTCCTTGTCTGTTTCATTAAATAACTATTTAACAATTTTTTCTATTTCCTTTAATTTTGTATCTATGAGATCATGGATGTTCACTAAACTTACTATGATAATCACTATGATGTATGTAAAGCAAATCATTATGCTATACACAGTATACAGTATACAGTGCTGTTTGTCAATTATATCTCAGTAAAACTGGAAGAAAAAATGTTTAGGTAACATGCATTTAGAGTGTTAATCCAGTATTAGTGTTATCATTCAAAGAAAATGATGAGGAAACTAAGTTAAAACTTAGTTTCCACATGAGCAATTTTTTAAGAAAAATAGGATGATTAATTTGAGGATGGTAATAAGAATATTTTTTAGTGTGTCCTGTCTGAAGAAATGGCTTTTAGATTTATAAGTGACAAATTGTTTTACTAATAAGTGTGTTTTGTTTGGTTTTAAAGAAAAAGAACAGGTGCAGTCATCAAAATATTATTTCTGCCTTTTTGAAAAAAGTATGTTTGAACTAACCCACCTTAAAAACCAAAACCAAACCTTGTAAACTACCAGATATTAACTATTTTAGGAGTTTTGCAACATCTCCAATTTCATGCCATTATTTGAAGTCTTTTCTTCCCCCTAGATCCTACTTTATTTCATAGCACTGGGCTGTGAAAACTGCTTAATACCAACAGGTTCACTTGATTGTTTTTGTCCACCTAAATTATCATTTGGAAAACCCTCAAACCAAAAGATTTGTTAGCTAATCCCTAGTTCCTTGTGATGACAGTCTTTCAAGTTTTAGAACATTACGTTTAATTTTGTAAGATAAATGGAAGGCAGATGTATGTGTATTTGCCATCATGTTAATTAAGAAGGACAAACTAGAATTAAGAAATTCATAGTTTTCTTAACCAATAATTGTTTTCTATACCAACAAAATTCATGAGATCATGATGAAATATGAAATGGTGAACACCAAGGGTTAGGAAAAATTTCCATTACATTAAGTTTGGAAGCAGAATTCTTGAATTAAAAACAAACAAAAAAGACTTTGCTCAGTGCCTGTTACCTCACAATGCCTAATTGCTCTTTGATCTGACTTCTGGAGGCTCTCAGGGAAGAGAAAGAACAAGGATTCAGAGATGGTGTGAGAGAGTTATGCTGAATAATGTTTGGGGTTATAGGAGATAAGTCTTACTGGGTAGAAAAAGAGTTAAAATCTGTATTTGCTGATTTTTGCTAACTTAATTCACTACTAGGTACAAGTAAACTTCAAAGTAAGCTTTTGGGTAGCTAGAAAAATCAGCATCTCTCTTTGATTAAAAAAACACAAAAAACAAAAACTGTCATCAGACAGAACCACAATAGAGTTTTAAGATTCAACTTAATTCACTAGAAAGCTTTTGTCTGTGATGCTTTTATTATTAACTCAAGTGCTCAATACATGTTGTTGGGTAATAATTGGAAATTGAGAAATATTAAAAAATAATAAAATGTTCAAATTGTGGTTGTTCTTTAAAGTCCTCTGCCAAATACCCTTAGATTATATGACTAGAACTTAGAATTTCAAGTGGCCTCTTAAGGGTTTTGTTGTTGTTTGCTTGCTTTTCTTCCTCTATAAAAAAATTATTTAATTTTTCCAATTATGTAATATATATTTATAGGATTCAAAATTCAGACTACAAAGTTCAGAAAACATTTACCTCTTCCTCCTGAACCTCAACCATTTCTCTTCCCACAGGCAACCACTGTATTTCCTTTGATATATTTTGTGTATGTTATATACCATATACACATACTTTTCCCCCACTCATTTTTAGGTGAAATTGGTAGGATTCTATACTCTTATTAAGCTTAAAAAAATCTTGGAGATCTTTCCATATAAGAGCACCCTTATTAATTCTTATGGAAGCCTATTATTGCATTGTATAAATATATAATTTATTTGACCCGTTCCTTATTTTTGTACATTTAGATTATTTCTAAACTTTTGCTGTCACAGAACATATAGCAGCAAATAATCTGCATATCATTTTTTTCTTTCTGTGTATACCTGTGAGATGTTCTTACAAGAAAAATTTCTGCTTTAAAAGATATGTACTTTATAACATAATACATATTGCCTGTAGATGTACAAATTTGCACTCCTATCCACAATTTTTTGGAGTAACTATTTGTGATAGTGTCTGAACTCAGTGAGGAAATGACATATTAATAAACAATGTTGAGAAAACTGGGAAGCTTATGAAAAAAATTGGATGTAGATCTGGACTTTGAATTATGTCATTTATGTATTTGCTATTCATGGGTCTATGATCATGCAATTTTAATTATTTACATTATTTTATGTCTTAAATCTGATAGAGCTACTACCCTCTCCTAACACTTTTTCCTGATTTTTCCAGATACTGTGTTTTTTTAAAATTTAAATTAACTTTAAAATCAGCTTGTCTATTCCCCCACCCACAAAATATTGATGGCTTTATATGAATTGCATTAGATTTATCAATTAGCAGAATTTGACATTTTATATGCTTGTTCAGGTCTCCTATGTTTTCAGGGAAATTTAATGTATCCTCACGGATATCTGTATGTTCCTTAAATTTTTTAAAGCTATTTTCTGTTGCTATTATAAATATGCCTTAACTTGCATTTTTCTTTTTTCATATAAACACTATGGGTATATACTAGTTTTGTACAATACAACCTTACTAATTGCCCATATCACCTGTGGTAGTTTTTCAGCTACAGTAGTTTCAGTTTTTCAAGCCTGAATCTCTCAGGTTTTCAAGTTATCCAATGTCATCCACAATGGCAATCTTTTTAGTTGTTTCTGACTTTTTTTTAACTTGATGTTTTTCCTTTAATTCAGTCAAACAATGATGAGAGTGGATATCATATTTCTGCCTTTAGTGGGAAAACACATACTATTTCTCTATTAGATATGGTGCTGGTTTTGAGGTTGAGGTATAAAATCTTTCCATTCCTATTTTATTGATATTTTAAAAATTTAATGATGAGTATATCAAATGCTTTTCCAGAATCTATAATGATAAGTATGTCATTTCCCCTGATATCTAATATTGAAACATCCTTACATTCTCCTTGGCTGTGTTTTATTTAATGTGATGCAGGTTTTTGTTTCCTATTTTTAATTTACTTTTCATCAATATTTATATGAGATTAGTCTGTAGTTTTGTGTGTGTGTGCATCTTTTGAGCTTTGACAGAGTTATTATTCACAATCTAATATGTTTTTCTTATTTTCTTGTGCTCTAAGTTTAAATGGCTTTGGAATTACTGGCTTTTTAAAGGCTTCATGGACTACCCCAATGAAACCATGTGGAAATTAGTTCATTGAAGTTTTCTGTATTTTTCCATTGGTAATTTGTCTATTTAGATTTACTGTGTTTTCTGGTGTCATTATTATAAATGGTATAATTTTTTTTCCAGAAAGTCATCCATTTCATGCAGGCTTAAAAATATATTTACAACCACAAGGACATATCTCTTCACACCCATTAGGATGACTATTCTAAAACAGAAAATAAGAGTGTTGGAAAGGATATGGAGGAATTGGAACTCCATACAATTTTGAACTGTTTCTTGATTCTCCCACTCCTTTATTCCTACCTTCTACCTGATATTATGTGCCCTTTCTCGATTGGTTGGTTGATTGATTGATTGATTTTTGCCTGACTGACTCCTATTAAATCTTTACAACTTGGTTTAATTGTTATTCCCTTCAGGGAAATATCTGACTATCACCCATACCTGCTCTTGCTGCTTTTCTTTATTTCTCTAATACTCAAGCATTACTTGCTATCAATGGACTAACCACCTTGCATGATAATAATTATTTTGTCACCAGGGGCTCTTCAGAGGCTAGATTCATGTTACGTGTAACTTTTTACACCTAACTTTTAGAAAGTTCTTAATAAAATTTGTTGAAATAAACTCAGACTTTTCATTCTTTATTATCCCCTTAAACTTAGGTCAGGAATTCTCCCAAGTTATGACTACTTGTGTCAACTCCTTTCTTATCCTGTGGGTACCACCTGAGGTTGAGTACTTATTACATTTCATTTGGACTCTTCAGAGCTCCATGCTCCAGCCTTCAGTCATTCCCACAATCATACCCTCGTACCACATTAAAAATAAAAAATACAATTCTTACTTTAAAAACCTTTACTACCTCCCTGTAGCCTTATTTCAGGGCAATTCCTCATTTGACCTGAATTTTGCAGCTTTAATTCCAAAGGATTTCTCCTCATTGATTGTATATCCCCATGCAACTTGAACTATTGTTTCCTTTAATGAATCATGAACAACCCCACACTGCCCTACATTTGTATAAACTTTTTCCTTTCCTTAGCATGCCTTTGCAGTCATCTATACTGACCAGTATCCCATCTATACTTCAAGATCCAGTCCCAACACTATCCCCTATGTGTAACATCAATGAAGTCAGTAAGTGTCCCCAACAGTCCCTGGTGCACTATAGATGCTTCCTTCCCAGTTCTCCTAATTTGCTCTTTTCTTAACATCTGCAGGGCTTTGTATTACTAGCATGGCATTTATTTCATTTCACTATGTATTATAGTTAATCATGTAAATGTCCATGTATCCTTTTGAATTGCTAATTCCTTAAGGACAGGAATTATTTTTCTCCACATGTCACAAAAGATAATCAATATGTATTGGTTGTATCAATGAATAAAAATGATTAACAACTTTCCGCTTTAGTCTTATGTCCTATGTTTTTTCTTACCAACCTGAAGACAAAGTAGATTCTTTAACCCAGTATTTCCTTGTTTTCATCGCTGTCTAATTTCCTTAATAGAAGATGGCTTGAACATAAGTGAATATGAGTGTTCTTTTAAGGAAGAAATTTTTCAAATCAAATCCTTTGCATCTAGAACCTTTTGATTTTCATAGTTTAAGTATTATATACATGTGAAATTTTCTGTTCTTTAGAAAGGTCAAGCCATGATTTTAGATACAAAGGGGTCTTTTCTCTATTTTTTCCAGATTTTCTGTTTAAAAATTCTTTTAAAATCCATTTCATCTGTTCCAAAAAATTTACTCAATTTGTTTGTTATAAAAATATTTCCCTAATATTGAACTTGCTTTTGGACCAAAGTTACAAAATAGTCTGGAGAATGTGGGAAAGGAAATTCTTTAATTTCAGTGTTATTACTGTAAGCATGGTAGTAGAGTTAAAATGATCTGTTTCTTGGAATTTAAAAAATATTTTCCATGTATTTTTATGACTTATTCATTTTAAAATCCTTACATGTACTGATAGTCTCTATCAGCCAATAAGTTTCTCTTTCTCCACAATCTGCCTAATCCCATTTGAGAGAAAAATAATTTTTCCAGTGGGGTCAGTGATGAAGTAAAAAAACATGTTCTTGGTTATATGTCGAACCTCATCTTGGACTACTTTATTCCTGTTCTTGGAATAGTTAGTGAGGAATTATTTCCAGGTGAAACATTAAGGAATTACTTGTTTATCCATGCCCTTTATTTAAAATGACTGAGTTTCCATCAGATCAATATACTAGATCCTTTTGACTTTAACACTGTAACATTAATTGCAACATAAAAATCAAAGTAATTTTATATATAGAATCTGTCTGCACCCAAAAAGTTTTCTGGAATCTCCTCCAGGACAAATAATGTAACTACTATCAATTGAATGTTACCATGTGCCGTGTTTAAGCCAACTGTCTTACAAGTAATTAATTCTTAGATAGTAGTTCCTCCTTATCCATGGTTTTGCTTTCTTTGGTTTCAGTTACCTGTGGTCAACCACAGTCTGTAAAACTATTGAATTGAAAACTTCAGAAATAATTCAGAAGTTTTACATTGTGCGCCATTGTTATTAGTAGCATGATGAAATCTCGCACCTTCCTGCCTCCATCCTGCTTGGGACAGGCATCGTCTCTTTGATTAACTGAGATGGCCTCTGTCACAGTATTTCACGCAGTGCTTGGGTTCAAGGAACCCTTAATTTATATAATAGTGGCCCCAAAGCACAAGAGTAGTGATGCTGGCAATTCAGATACACCAAAGAGAAGCCATAGAGTGCTTCATTTAAGTGAAAAGGTGAAGGTTCTCTACTTCATAAGAAGAAAAATTGTATGCTGATGTTGCTAAGATCTATGGTAAGAATGAATCTTCAATCCTTGAAAGTGTGTAAAAGGAAAAAAGAAATTCGTGCTTGTTTTGCTGTCTCACCTCAAACTGCAAAAGTTACGGCTACAGTGGGTGGGTGATAAGTGCTTTTTTTCAGATGCAAAAGGCATTACATCTTTAAAATAAGATATTTTTATTTTGTGTTGAAGTGTAGTTGATCTACAATATTGTATTAGTTTCAGGTATCAGCTGTATCAGCAAAGTGATTCAGTTATACACATATAAATATCTTTTCCTGATTCTTCTTTGTTATAGGTTATTATAAGATTGAATATAGTTCCCTGTGCTATAGAGTAAATCTTTGTTGTTTATTTTATATACAGTGGTGTGTATCTGTTAATCCCATACTCCTAATTGATTCCTCCCCCACTTTCCCCTTTGGTAACCATAAGTTTGTTTTCTATGTCTATGAGTCTGTTTCTGTTTTGTAAATAAGTTCATTTGTATTTTCTAGATTCCACATATAACTGATATCATATTATATTTGTCTTTCTGGCAGACTTCACTTAGTATGATAATTTCTAGGTTCATCCATGTTGCTGCAAATGGCAATATTTCATTCTTTTTATGGCTGAGTAATATTCCGTGGTATATATATACCACATATTTATCCTTTCATCTGTTGATGGACACTTAGGTTGCTTCCGTGTCTTGGCTAACACAATAATATATTTTGAGAGAGAGGCAGATTACATTCACATAACTTTCTTACAGTGATTTATTATAATTGTTATATTATCATTAATCTCTTGCTGTGCTTAATCTATACATTTAAACTTTATCATAGGTTGTTTGTATAGGAAAAAACACAGCATATACAGGGTGTAGATCAAATAGGAAAGAACTGAAATAACTAGTGATATTCAGTCTTCCAAACCACAAGCACAATACATCTGTTTATTTAGGCCTTCTTTAGTTTATCTTGGCAATGTTTTGTGGTTTTTACTGTACAGATTTTGTACACTAAATACTTTGTTAAAATCCATCCCTAAATATATCATATTTTTAATGCTATTGGCAATAATTTTAAAATTTCAATTGTTTGCTAATATGTAAAAATACAATTGACTTTTGGTAGATTGACCTTTTTATACCGTGACCTTGCTAAGTTCACATATTAACTTTGGAATCTTTTCTGTAGGTTCCTTAGGATTTTCTGTGTTAGGCATTGGCAAACTGTAGCCTACAGGTCAAATCCAACCTACTGTCTAATTTTGTTAAGTAAAGTTTTATTGGAACACAGCCATGCCCATTCATTTACATATTGTCTAGAATGTTAGAGTTCTGACTACAATAATGGAATAGAATAGTCACAAAAACCTATGACCTATGGACATATTCATAGGGAATCTATGGATTAGGGTATGGATTCTTAGGGGCTTACTTTTAGAATTTGGTTACCATAGATAGGATTGTGTTTAAATCTACTGTCTTACTACTTTTTATTTGTGCCATCTTTGTGTGTACATGTCCATGTGTGCTCATGCACACTTGTGTGTTTAACAGACTTTATATTTTATAGTAGTTTTAGGTTCACAGAAAAATTGAGCTGAAGGTACAGAGATTTCTCCTTTATCTCCTGCAGCCACACATGCATAGTCTCCCCATTATCAACATCCCTTACCAGAGTGGTAGATTCTTATAATTCACGAAGCTCCACTAATACTAATTAGTTACACTAATACTCTGGATAATTATCATCCAGAGTTCATAGTTTTACAGTAGGGTTCATTCTCGGTTTGTTAGGGTTCACTCTGGGTGCTTACTCCAGAAATTGCAGTATATGACTTTAACTTATCACAGCCTACCTTCAAATAGTATACTTTATGCAGAACATGAGAACCTAAGAACAGTACATGTCCCATGAATTTTATGTTAGGTGCTGGATTTCTTTGTATTTCTCTGATATTTTCAGGCTTTGTTATGGGATGTTACTGGGTTGGTTGCAATCCCTTTTATCTTTTCAAGGCTTATTTTTATTATTTTCCAAAACATATTTGTCTAGAACAGACATTAGTTGAAGTTTAATTTGGTTCCATCCTAAGTCTTGAATTTCTTTTTGTGTGGTTTCTTTTTCTTCACTTTCATTGAGATATTTTTCTATTGATTTGTCTTCAAATTCACTAATATAGTTTTCTGTTGTTTCTAGTTTGGTGTTAACACTATATAATGCTTTCTTAAGTTCAGATAATATATTTTGTAATTCTAGAATGTCCATTTTACTGTTTTATAGATTTATATCCACTATTGAAAATCTGTATTCTCTTATCCGTTTTGTCCATCTCTCAAATACATTAATCAAAGTTATTTTACATTCTTCATCTGTTAACTACTTTCTGATTCTGATTCTATTTTATCTGTCAATTATTAGACTTAAAATTCTTAACATTTAGTAATTTTTGATTGTATAACTAGCACTGTGTATATGTTCAAGATGCTCAGAATTATGTTCTAAAAAATGCTACATTTTGTTGTAGCAGGGAGTAAAATTGCTTGTGGATCACCTTTATTTTGCCAAGGTAGTTTTCAGCTTTGCAAGGGCAAGTCTATTTCAGTTTTGCTCATGGCCCTTGTACCTAGGGGGAGATTTTTACTCCACATCCTAGAAGGTGGCATATCTGGAATCTCAATTGAATGCTCCAGTCTCTAGCTCTTGTACCTGAACTCCATGGCCTTGGAAATCTTCGCTCTGATTGCCAGCATCCCAGTGACTATCTTGCTTGGGTTTCCAAAGCTTTTCCTTCCATAAGTGCATCTTAGAGGGTAACTAAGAGGCAGAGGGGAAATTTTACAGATGTTATTAGGGCTCCTTCTCTTTAGTTTTTTCTCTCCAGAACTCAGCCACTCCATTCCAGTTTTCTTGGCTGCCCTGAACTCTGATCTGTTTCTGCTGTCCAACAAAACTATTGTCTTTACTTAGGCTCTATTCCCCTCAGCTGTGGTTTGGAAAATGCCCTGAGGAGGAAATCTGGGGTTTATGTGACGTTTATTTTGTTTGCCTCTCTTCTCTCAAGGACCATAGCCCTGCAGTACTGCTGTCCAGTGCCTGCAAACAGTTGTTATATATGTTTTGTCTAGATTTTATACTTGTTTATAGCAAGAAGTTAAGTCCAATAATAACTACTCCATTATGGATGAAACTAGACGATGACCTGTTATTTATTTTTATTTCTCTTTGTACCATCTCTTGCTTTTAAGATACCTTTGTTCTACCATTTCAATGATCAAGACCTAATCAGGCCTTTATTTTCCCTTCAGTCATTCTTTGACCAGCTGCAAATGCTTTCTCCAGGTTTAGCTTCTGAGGCTACACTTCGGGTATGTAAGAAGTGTAAAAGGGATCACCTAACAAAGAACCTCTGTTTCATGGAAAAACCTTGTGTTCTAGAGTTGTGAGAATAGCCAGCTTTGATTTTTACTATTTCCTGCTACTTCTCCTTGTTAATCTACTGGCTTCTATTGGCTATGATGAAGTCACTGTCTTCCTGGTTCCTACTTGAATTCCTAGCTTGCCAGATCTTATGTTATTAAACGACAACTGAATCGTGTACAGAAACTGCCTCATCTTAGGCTCGCACCTCTTCTGTCACCCTGAAGTGACCTCTGCTCTAATGTTAACAGAAAATGAATACAGTTGGTGCTCCATATCTCTGGATTCTGCATCTGCAGTTTCACCAACTGAGAATCGAAAATATTTTTAAAAATTTCTAGAAAATTCCAAAAAGTAAAACTTGAAATTACTACACACCAACAACTATTTACATAGCATTTACATTGTAGTAGGTATTATAAGTAATCTGGAGATAATTTGAAGCATGTATGGAAGGAAATGTGTAGCTTATATGCAAATACTATGCCCTGTCATATAAGTGACTTGAGCATCCTCGGATTTTGGTATCTAAGGGCCGTCCTGGAACTAATAACCTGTGGATACCGAGGGACAGCTGTATTAGGTTGGAATTCATGTTGTAACTTGTACTCTTATCAGGATATATTTTTTTAAAAACAATATTTGCTTAGGCAATTTGGGTTATTATAACAAAAATACCATAGACTGGGTGGCTTAAACAACAAACATTTATTGTCACATAGTTCTAGTGGCTGAGAAGTCCAAGATCCACGCTGGCAGATTCAGTGTCTGGTGAGAGCTCTCTGGCTCTTTTGCAGGCAACCATCTTCTGTCTGTGTTCTCATATGACAGATTTTTTTCACTTGTGTCCCTTCTTACAAGGGCACTAATCCTCTTCATGAAGGCTCCATCCTCATGACTGAATCACTTCCTGAAGGCCCCACCCCCAAATACCATCACATTAGGGATTAGGGCTTCAACAACTGAATTTTGAACATTCAGTTCAGAGCTATATTTAAAATATATAAAAAATTAATCTTTTTTTGCCTTGGTCATGGGTCTAGAATTCTACTTTTCTATTAACAAATTGTGGGGTGGGAGGGAGATGCAAGAAGGAGGAGATATGGGGATATATGTATACATATAGCTGATTCACTTCGTTATACAGCAGAAGCTAACACACCTTTGTAAAGCAATTATACTCCAATAAAGATGTTAAAAAAAAAAAAAAACAACCCCAAACAACAACAAAAACCAACAAAAAACCCAAATTGTGTAGATGAGTATTGAAAAATCATCTAACCTACTTGATGCTATGTAATTGCTAATAGTTAGAAGAATATATGAAGATATAAATAGGAAAATAAAATTTTCATCTATTAGTGGATAGATGAGGGAAAATTATGGCTATTTACTATGTCATAGAAATAAAACTAACAGGATGCATTCTAATTCAGCTATAACTATCTTAAAGGACAGATTAAATATTTAGTCATAAAGCCTGTGTCCATGTAATTTTTCTATTTCATTAAATCACCTTAAATAAATATAAATATGGGAAAATATGGGAAAGTTTCCAAATACAAAGGATGACAAGATTTTGGGGAAAGAGGAGCCATTCAAGAATGATGGTTCAAGGATATTATTGGAATGTTTGATTCAAAACAACTTTCAACTTGTTTATTTTGTCTTTAGGTATTTTTCCACTAGTACATTATAGAAGATGATGGATTCAAACAGAATTTAGATTGTGGTTCTTCTATCAACTTAAACAAATGTTTTTGAGTCATTTAACTTCTGTCACTTTGTTGGACACTTTTGACAAAGTTACAGAGAGAAATTCTGATTTCTCAAAACTCTTATCTTCTGAAATACAATATGGCTAAATTTTTACACTAAGTAAGAACAGTGTCTTTCCTTACTTTTTTTGATTTTGGACATGCATACTTAGAGTTTAGGTGTATGTTTAAAGACCCTGCCCTAACCAGAATTGAATGCTATTTTCTCTCCTCTCTGTTGTAATTTTTTTGTGTATTATGAAACAATAATTACATTTGTGAACTACAGTTCCAAATGTTCCAGTAGTGTGTTCCTTGCATTTTATTTTACATTAGAATAAAAAATAAATCCCTTTAATTTGGGAATATACATTCTTAGCATAATTAGATTGAGGTTCAGTTGAGCAGTTGTCTCTATTTTTGTAAAAGCATTAAAAATTGTTAATTAAAATCTCCTCCACTTAGAATTTTGCCTACCACCATCTTCCTTCTATGTATGGTTTATCAAATTTTAAAGAAGGACTAGAAATATTTGGTTTCAGAAGATGTAGTAATTTGCCATAGCAAAGTACCACAAACTTGGTGGCTTAAAAAGAGAAATTTTATTAGTTCTGGGGGCAGGAAATATGAGATCAAGGTGTCAGCAGAGTTGGTTCCTTTTGAGGGCTGTCAGAGAATATGTTTCATGCTTCTTTCCTAGTTGCTGGTGGTTTTCTGGCAATCTTTGGCATTCCTTGGCATTTAGAAGCATCACCCAATATATGACACCTGTCACATTGGATTACATTCACTTTAATAACCTCATTTTAACTTGATTACCTCAATAAAGACCCTACTTCCCAATAACCTCACATTTTGAGGTACTGAGGTTTAGGACTGTTGCATACAAATTTTGGTGGAACATAACCCATATCAGAAGGAATTTTAGAATATAGTTAATAACAGTATAGGCTTGGCTGAACAGTTTTCATTTTTTTCTTGTTCCGATATCAGGATACCATTTTGTGAATAGAGAGAACTCTGTAATGCTCTGTTCTTGAAAGACATATTGCTTCATCTAAAAGTTTAAGTACGTGAGGGCAGGGATGACACCTGTTTTCTTCTGTGCTCTATTTCTAAGACCTGACAAAGTCATAGTAAGTGCTTAATAAAAATTTGCTTAGTAACTAATTTTTTAAATACACAAAGAGGTATAGGGATGGAGGAATTGTTATAAAATGTGAACTACCACAGAATGATTTTAAAAATGGATTGTTCTGTGGCATAATTAAAATTACCTTACTCCAGAAATTCTATCGACCAATTTTAATTGTCCAAAGTTTGACTTGTTTTAATTTTTTAAAGAGAGAAATTATAACTATTCAGTAAAGCACTAAGTACATTGTGGAATATTTGTATGTAGACTTCAATGAGAAAAAAAGATGAAACTGCCCTACAAATACTCATAAGGCATGTATACACAGAACTAGCCTACTCTCCCTCCCTCTCTCTTCTCTGTCTTCCTCTCTCTCTCTCTCTCTCTCTCTCTCTCTCTCTCTCTCTCTCTCTCCCTCTCTCTCCCTCTCTCTCCCCTCTGTTTTCCTCTCTCTCTCTCTCTTCTCTGTCTTCCTCTCTCTCTCTCTCTCTCTCTTCTCTGTCTTCCTCTCTCTCTCTCTCTCTCTCTCTCTCTCTCTCTCTCTTTCTCTCTCTCGTTGCCAGAAATCTTACTCACTGAATCTATTTGGGTATATGGACCAATTGAAATGTCCTATGCTGCTCTAATTGGAATACTCTTTTCAGAAGGCTGTCCATCTACCACCAGTCTGCTCTGCACTTTGATCTTCTTATCTGTGCTTCTAGATTGGGAGAAGGGAAGGATTTATGAGGGATCCCCTATCTGGCTCCCTGTCATTGTAGCCACCACGGTTTAAGTAGTAGCAGTGACCAGAGGAAGTTATGCCAGAGTTAGGAGTCTGACAAGCACACAGAGGTCTAAATTAATAGGCACATGTGCCATGAGGCAGTGCTAGGAGGCCTGAACCCTAATTTGACATATCGCAGCTGTTGCACTTGCTTGCACATGTGTACATACATACTGCCTCTGTGTAAAGCCTAGAATGTGTCTGCAAACTGGGCTTTTAAAAATTAACATCAACCTCATATCTATCTATGAGAGAAATGAGTCTTTAGTTTTGGTTTGTTTTAAGGAAAAAAACCCCTGACTTCAATGAACCATTGGCAGAGAAAGATGATGCCATGAATATGTGAATGAAGATGGTATGGTCTTCAATTGACATGCTGTTAAAAATGCATCAGCCTTGACCTATTGGGCTATTTGTGAACAATCTAGAAATTTCTGAGTTGTAACTATGTTTAACTCTGATTCATAGGAAAGTCAGATGGGAATCTAGTAACTCTTGATGACAATGGGTAGTTCTTCTGTTTCATTTTATAGTAGTGGGCTCTATAGTAACCTACAGGTTGTTTTGTCTGTGAGATCTGAGAAACATAGAGCAAAAAGATGGATACAGATACTCAAAACCTGAATACTAAACAATGCTTATGGTCCTAATGTTTATGGGAAACTCAAAAGGAAGGAAAGAAAATCTTAATTTTTTTTTTAAAGATTGGCATCCAGAGTATAGGGGTATGAGTAGAGAAGTCTTTTTAAAGGACAGCACAGTTTTAGACTCTGTGCTTAAATTTTCATGGCAGATTGGTTGAAAATGTAGCACTGCTCTTCATTTAACTATGGATATTTGACATTTTAAAGGACTGGGTGACAGAAGATTATTTTTTATGTAAAAATTGCCTCATTAAATGTGAACACTTTGCTAAGTGGCTTATCATGAAGTTTGCCAAACCTCTGAAAAAGCAACAGTTCAAAATGAGGTTGAGAGAGACTAATTCTGACCAGGATGTCCTATTTTGTTGGTTTGGCTGCTTTGATTAAAACCTTCTGTGAGGCGATGGCCCTTGCGTGATAGGCCCAGATGCAAATTAAGACGACGACAGTTTGTTGTTGACCTAATAAACAAAAAGCACAACAGCTCGGTAACTATAAACAGATACGATTACTTCACTGCTTAGTTGAAACTGCACACCCACCCCACCCCCGAACCAAGGAAAAAAAAAAAAACCCTATTTCAGCAGTGGCTTCTTTTGGGCATATGTGAATCCCTTCATGGAAAGTTACAAAACCCCCGGCAATCCCACCTGTGAATGATTGTAGTATTTAACCCTGAGGTTAGTTTCCTATAATGCTCATTTCACAAAAAGCCTCCCCCACCCCCATTTTTAGTGGTTAGTTTGCATAAAGCAAGCTCAAGACTGTAAGCCTGAAAAACCACAATTTTCCCAAACAGGCAGGATTTCCAGTGAAATAGTGTGAAAGTGACAGGGTTAACAGGTTAAACTCATTATTCAGACAAGCTGAAAGTCTCTGAGTATGACGGTATAGGCCACGATAACCTTGGAGTCCTTTAAATGAGTTTTTGCATGTGACACGTAATTGTATATGTGATTATCATAGTCATTAATCTGTTTCTGGTATGCATATTCTACATTTATGTTTTAAAGCCCCCAATACCACCTTTGTCTCTGCATGAGACAATTTAAGTGAATTACTGGTATAAGGACACTGGCATTCTCAGGGTCACAAGCTTGTCAATTTACTCAAGGAAAGTTGAACACAATGTTTTTTTCATTACCCCGTTTTTTTTAAACCATAGTTTTATACAAAACTGTTTAATCTGTCTTCTGATGGTATAGTATGTACACCAGAAAGGTTGTAATGTTAAATGGTTGACTTTTCTAGCAACTTATTTTTTATTTTTATTTTTTTTTGTGGTATGCGGGCCTCTCACTGCTGTGGCCTCTCCCGCTGCGGAGCACAGGCTCCGGACGCGCAGGCCCAGCGGCCACGGCTCACGGGCTTAGCCGCTCTGCGGCACGTGGGATCCTCCCAGACCAGGGCACGAACCCGTGTCTCCCGCATTGGCAGGCGGACTCCCAACCACTGCGCCACCAGGGAAGCCCCTCTAGCAACTTAAACACCTGGTTAGCATAAATCTTTTAATAGTAATGCCACTCCCTTAACTCCTTTGTTACCAGAACTTCTGAAAATCCCTTTGCTAGAGTTGGAGAGTGACTGACCATATAAACCCCAAATATTGCATAGCCATGAGAATTAAGCAATACTGCTCATATTATATTAGTACGTGAGACTTTATAAGGAAGAAAATCAAGTTGTTTCTGGGCTTCAGGTTATTAATCTCATTGTCAAATAGTATGTTTAGCTTATGACTTCGTTTTCCTGTTTCTGAGTCCCATATCCTAGTGCACTAATTGGAACTAATTCTTGGATGGAAGAAAATAGCTTTCCCTATTATCAAAAAAAAAAAAAAAATCCAAAATAGTAAATATGGAAATTCAAGGAACAGTTAACACCTTGAAAAATCTTGCCTAGGGAAATAGTTACTCACATTTTTACCTTGTGTGTAATGAATGCAAATGTATACAGAGTAGGTTGAAGTATGAATGTATTTTTTGTATAGTCTGTATATAATGTTAAAAAATGCAATCAATAGTTGTTTTAGTCTCTTAATGATGCTTATGTGCTCTATTGTAGAAATCACTTTTGGTTATAAAAGTTAAAGGAATGAATGTTAATTGCATTCTGATAAAGGAGTTTAATGTTATGATTTTAAGCAGAATTCCACTATGCAAGTGTATATAAAATATTGGCATAAATACTATCCAAGTATATATAAAACTGATAGACTACACTATCATAGCATCCATAGTTTGATACATTTGTTCATCCATTCATTCATCTATTATACAAACATTTAATGAGTATCTACTTTGTTTCTAGCACAGGCTGGGTTCTAGAGATGCCAGATACCTACCAAAGAGAGGTGGTCCAGTATACAACACAGAGAGCCTATCTGAAACTATGTAAGCCAGCAACCCCAATCAAATGACCAAGAGAATCACCTCTTTTTGATTGATTCCCAATGCATATCTTAACGCTGACATAATTCCTAAGCAAAAACTTTCTCACACTTTTAGTTGCTATATGTATTTTGTAAAAGGTTTTAGTTGATTTAGACAACATATATTCAGAGCTTTCTCTATGCCAAGTATCATGGTGAGTGTTACAATTCTTGGCTACAGGCTAAATTGAATATATCTTGTTAAAATCAACTTTCTTGGTCAGAAATATGCAGTTCTTTAAGTTTGCAGTTCTTGAAATAATTTGCTTGGTTAGACATTTGCAGTGTAATGAGGGCCATGAACATGTAAACAAATAGTTACAGTGTGATGTGAAAAGAGCTGTGACTGCTCTGTGAGCTTATGCCTAAAGGATATGGTAACCAGCTCTTGTCTGAGGCTATTAAGGAAGATTTTAAACAGAAGGTGATTTTTGACCTGGGCTTTGAAAGCTGAGTGGAGGGCACTCGAGGCCAGAAGGGTTGGCGAGTACCAAGGCCCAAAGGCATGAAAATAAGCAGCCAGTTTGGGCACTTGTGGGTAGTTTGGTGTGATCTTAGTGGAGGTGGTATCCGAGAGAAGCGGGTGGGCAGCTATACTATTTCCCCCTGGTAGTTAAGGGGCTGTCTCCTCAACCCACACTGTAATTCAATTTTTCCGAGTGCACCCAGTGCTATAAAGGGCCAGTAATGGTTAGATGGTACTCTCAGCTTCTAAATCAATGGAACTTTTGTTGTGCTCCCTGTTCCCTGTTGGAGGTACTATTCTTTTAAGTATCAACACTTTTTTTTTTCATACTCGTAAATCTTTAAAGAGATGAAAAAACATAAATTACAAATTTGTCATCTGATTGTTGAGAAGCATCACTCTCACTTCTATCTCTTGGTTTCCAGAGTCAAACAAGCTTGTTATGAGAGAATAATATCGGTCCTTGGTCCAGATCATCTGAATTATCCTACAGGGCCATGTTCCAGCCTTGCAAGGCCTTGTTTCCAGGCTGAAACCATAACTGAATCTTGTCTACCTGATTATTAAGAACTTGCTCTTCAAGGATTTTTTTTGTGTGTGTGGATATTCACCTGGCACACATTTTTATGCTTATTCTAAGAAATCCACCCACATAACACATTCCCAAACCTTCTTGTCAATAGTCTTCCAATGTTGTATCTTTCATATACTTGACTATTTTATTAAACCTTTACCTCCCAGCCAGAAATCCATGTAGATGTGCTCTTCAAATTGTGTTGCTCTAAGTTCTGCCTTTCTCAGAGCCCGTTTTCAGTTGCACTATATCTCCACGGCAAGCCACTTTAAGCATCACAGATGCCTGGAAACTAGGTTTGAGAGTGTCCTCAGTTACTTGGTTATATGGGTCACCCTTTGAGGCTTTAAGTGTGAGCTGAATAATTGTGTTGCTGCGTTGGGCATATGGAGGTTATCAATGACCTGCCCCTAAAACCTACATCTAGCTGATTTAGTACATCTATTTGATGAAAGAATGTTGTTGTACATACCTGATTTTATGCTTAGGTTGTTCAGAAAAGACTACTAGTTGTCTTCCCAGATTCATTCTCTCCCTTTTTCATATTATCAGTGTGTATCTGGGCACAAGGCTCCTTTTAACTGGGAATATATTTCTTAGTTTCCTTTGCAGCTAATACGGCTGTGTGTCTAAGTTCTTGCTAATGGAATGTGAGTGAAAGTAATGTTTTGTTTCACGTGCTTAAAAAGAAGTTGTTTGTCCTGGACTTTCTTTGCCACTTTTCATAGGCTGGCATGTGGGTATGTTGTTGAGCCAATTTTTGATGTAAATATGAGTATTTATACTTTGAGATAATAGAGAAACAAGATGGAGAACCTTCTAGAACAGAGCTACCTCTTGGATGTGGATCACTTGTAGGTGCCTCTGGACACCACTGGATAATTAAATGTAAGAGAAAATAAGCCACTTAATGTTAGGTTTCTTTGTTATAGCAGCTTGTACCGTACTGCATTGGATACATCCAACTTATTTTTGGCAGCTCTAATCCCCTGATCACTTAGTGTCTCATAGTAAGGCATTTGTATCCATCAGGGCCGAATGGTAAGTCAGAAGATGTTCTCAAAGGGAGACTACACAGTTGCTGAAATAGTCACATTCTGAGGATGGCACGACTTTGCTCTAAACCTTTAGAGATGTTGCTTCGGCTCAGGACTTGCCACAGGCAACAGTCACCATCTGATCTTCAGCACACTGTAAGCACCATTGGATAAGGCATCTGGGTTCTTTGTTGCAAGCCAGAGAAACTAGCACTGGCTAAGTTAAGTAGAAAATGAATTCATTTGAAAGATACTGGGTGAATCATACAGAATTAAAGGGAAAATAAGACTTGGAAAATGGGTAGGTGAGGCAGCAGATATCAAAACTGATATAGCTGTAGGAACACACTGGTTACAATGCCACTGTTTCACTTCTGTTGCTGGACACTATTGGACATTTGATACTGTCATTGGCACTGAAGGCCACCACAGTGAGTCATGTTAAAAACTGGGTATCTGCCTATATCCTTTATTTCCTGGGTTTGCTCAGACTGACCTCTGCCTGCTGGTATCTGCATCTTTTTGCCTAAGGGATTTCTTTGAATCTACAAAGGCTGTTCAATTTACAAGTGGAAGGCTGAAAGCACTAGTGAGTTAATATCCCTCAGCCCTCAAGCAAAGACTGATGAGAGCAGGTGTACACACAAGCTTCCTCTCTTTTCAGGTGGAATTACTCTAATGTTTATTTTATACCACTTGCCCAAGGAAATTGGCTCTGGTCACCATACACTGGTAGCTGGCTTGATAATGCCCCATCACTGACTGCCTCTCCTTCCTTTGTTTCACCCCCCCTCTCTCCTACTGGTGTTCTTAAATTTTCCAAACAAACTATTGGCTCTTGAATCCTTGTCAAGGAAGGTTGAATTATGGAGAAAGGAGCCCCCAAATTAGATAACTAGCCACAACACCCAGTGCCAGCCCTTTGGCCAAACAACACCTTACCACACAATTATTTCAATTCAATCACCTTGACTGAGAACAAGAAAGCCATTCCTTTGAGCAGTTAATTTCCAAATATTGGACTACTAACATTTTTGTACTGTGATCAGAACAGCAAATTTCACAGATTGAGACAAATATGTCAAGTTTTTGAGAAAGTTGCTTAGAATTTTATGTGCCAAACAAGTCTTAGGAAATGCAGCATTGGAATAAACACGGTTGAGCCTTGAACAACAGGAATTTGAACTGCACAGGTCCACTTATACATGTATTTTTTTCAATAGTGAATACCGTAATACTACACGATCTGAGGTTGGTTGGGCCAACAGATGTGGAGGGCCCATGGATTTTCAACTGTATGAAGGATTGGCACCCCATAACCCCTGAACTGTTCAAAGGTAAACTGTAGGTAAAATTTGGGCTTCAGATAATTTTTCTCCTCAAATTAATTTTAACATCAGAACAAGCCTAATATTTCTCCTACATTTATCTATTTTTTTCTTTATCTTCCATCATTTTTATTTGATTTAAGGCAATATCTACGTTGTGTGAGTGTGTACAACTCTACTGCCAGGGAAGGGCAGGGGAACGGCATCTGCCAAGGAAGGGTGACACCTTCTGACTGCCACATTATTTCCTCATCAGGGTCATAACAAATGTTCTACTCTCAATTCATGCCTTTCTTTGTCTTCTTTGGGGGGGAGTGGTAGGAAAGCTGCTCTAGCAAACTCCTTAAGCTAAATCTAGATTAAGATGGATGACTAGTTGGTATTACAGGAAGCAGTCTTCACCAATCCTTGTTATTTGGAATCTGCCCTAAGAAAATTGTTTGTGGGAGGTCTCAATGTGTGGGAGCTTCTAGCACCTCAAAAAATCACTTCCAGAACTTTATTTAGGCACCATGTTTCACCTGGTATTTATCTAAAACTGTTCCCTTCAGGAAAAGCAAGTCATTAACAAGCTGGGAGTGGGAGGCACATACAGAGAACCATATGTGGGATGCATGTGTTTGGCATTCCTTTTGAACCAGGAGGAGCCAGAAACTCCAGCAAGCCTTACTTGTTTTTGATAGTTCTGTGTCTAAAGTGTTCATTAATTTATTCATTCATTCACTTTTATTTATTATAGAATGCCTGCCATGGCTTAGTCACTGTGTTAATTACTAAAAATACAAATAACAACAATAATCATCAGGTCATCCAGTCTTTCTCACATGAAACATCCACAGTGAGAGACAATAGTTTTTAAAGGTAATGCTATTACGTTTACATAATAGTATGTAAATGTTATTCTTAACATTCACATAATAGAATGATCTTATTTTACATTTTTCAAACACTATTTCAACACTTTCCATGTTGACTAATAAATCATATAAATTTGAGGTGAGGAAAAAGAAATTAGAATTCTTTCTCTCATTTTCCACAACCTCCATCAACCCTAAAACCAATATCTTCTAATCTTTGTTTGCTTCACGACAGTAAGAAGAGAAGCAAAGGCAGGCAAGATGAAAGGGGAAGCAGAGTCTTCCAAGAGGAATTTTCACATGATGAGAACAAGAACAAAAATACACTTGCCAAAGAAGATTAGCAATAGCACTCTCATTTCTATTTGGCCTCCAGTGAAGGAAGGCCGTACTTACATTACATAATTTTGGTAAATCTTTTGTATTAGCTTAATAGGATTCAGTCTTTAGTGAATGCTGCTCAAAATCTTATAGAGATCTCTTTTCCCGTTGACTTTCCTAAATATTGAACCATTGCAAATACCAGAGTTAATGCATGATTGCTGTTAGAGATTGAGGAACACATCCAAGTCTTCTCCAGTTGAATGAAAGAAGTAGATGGCTTCAAAATAAAAAAATAAATAAAAATTTAAAAATTAAAAAAAATAAAAATAAAAACATCTGAAGCGGAAAAAAAAAAAGTAAATGGCTTCCACCTACGTGTTTTGAGGATAACTATACTCTTTGGTTAGTGATAACTCCTCTTCCTACTTGTTTTAATTTCACATTTTTTTTTTAAAGAAGATGTTGGGGGTAGGAGTTTATTTATTTATTTTTGCTGTGTTGGGTCTTCAGTTCTGTGCGAGGGCTTTCTCTAGTTGTGGCAAGTGGGGGCCACTCTTCATCTCGGTGCGCGGGCCTCTCACTATTGCAGCCTCTTTTGTTGTGGAGCACAGGCTCCAGATACGCAGGCTCAGTAGTTGTGGCTCACGGGCCTAGTTGCTCCGTGGCATGTGGAATCCTCCCAGACCAGGGCTCGAACACGTGTCCCCTGCATTAGCAGGCAGATTCTCAACCACTGTGCCACCAGGGAAGCCCTAATTTCGCATTTTGAAATAGTGAACCTCAGTTTGGCCTTGTAGAACTCATAGCAGAACAGAGTACACATAAATATTTACTTTTGTACTATGCTATGGGCTCAGTGTTGGTGAGATTTTGGCAAGGTAGCTCTTGCTTATGAAGCCAATGAAAGACTTATGGAACATGTGCAAGAGCAAAGTCACAGGCTGAGTTCACTTTTGTCTTTCATATGAAATTTCCCTTTGGACTCGAGAAGCTCAGGAAATTTGGGTTTATGGAGTTGGGTTACTGTGTGGAACTCAATTCCTCCTTGGAGTTTGTAGAAAAATTGAAAATTTGCCTCTGTGTAGAGAAAGCCATATACCAAAATAAATCCATTTGGAAGCTTGATGCTACAGTTCCCTTTGGTTGCAAAAGATTTAAATCTGTGGCACCCTATTGTTTGTTCTCCTGTTTGGCATATCTTTTCCCTATTATGTCTGGTTTCTTAGATACATAATAACATGAGATAAAAGTGATCCCTCCCAATCTGATTTTAATGAATAGAAAGGCACCTGCTTTGCATGTGTTTGTGTGGTGGTAAGGGGTGGGTATAAATTCTTTACTATGACTGTGGTCTCCAGTTACATCACATTTAACAAATAAAAACAATCTGCATCCTTGCCTCCTCCTCTTGGATGGCTGAGCAGATTCAGTGGTGTTACACATTCAAAATTAACTGATCACAGTAAGTTGTTGTTATAAATTTTAAAATTGATGGGGAGAAGTTTTGGAAAAGAGTTTTGAACTTGAACTAAGGCTTGATTATTCTTAAAGGTTTTTATTTCCTACTCCAGACAGTTGTATATTTTGATAAGATTTGAAAACGACCTTGATTTCTTTGGGTAAAATACAATATAATTTTAATATAATTTTCTATTTTGCAATTCTGTGAATTTTTGTGAATTCTATTGTCTTTATTTTGAAAAACGTTTAGGTGAAAGGGTAAACCTCTGGTTAAAGGATACATGATTAATACCAACTCAGATGTTCTAAGATAACAAATCTTGATTCTTTCCTCTACAAGATACTTCGAATCACTTAATTTATTGATGTTGATGCTATATATTTTATATTTTTAAAGGGAAGGTTGAAAATGCTCTATTTATAAGTATGTCTCCAAGTGAACCAAGTCTGGGGAAATTTACTTTTAAAATCTTGGACATGTGTATCTGACCTAAACTCAGCTAATTTCTATTTCTTATTGAATGTTATATTTAGGGTTGTTAGTGGTATTTGTTTGAATTTATAATCTAATAAAGGATCAGACTTACCTTCCCTAAATAATTCAACTTACCTCTGTTTTTAGGTGCTTCATATCACCAGCAGCTGAGTTTTCAAATGTAGATAGATATTTTAAATCGTGTGCTTTACCAATTTTGAAAAAAAGGAAAATATTTCCCATAAATCCTATAATAGTCACGAACTCAAATCTAAATGATGAGTTAATCATTTCATTTTATAATAAAAATATATGATAGAAATTCATGTAGGGCTAAGTTTTGTGGATTGCACAAACACAAGTTTATATTTAAGAGGCCAGGCAGGAATATAATTGGGTGGATCTGAAACAGAATAATTGTTTCTGTGTCCACTTCCTTTTACTTGTTTTTAAATTAGCTTATATTAAGTTGTGTAGAAGCCTACAGTCTAAGTTGGAAAATAGGATGTATGATATAAAGATAGTTGTGGTTTGTTTTTCCAAACATATAGCATGATGATATTTTAGTTGAATATGAATATGATTTTTTGTTTGATAGATTTCTAGAGTTAACTTCTTTGGTTTGAAGGAAAGTATATTATCAGGGAAATATGTGGAAATGACTGTAGATTCAGCTGCATATATTAAGATATGTGCTAGGATCAGAGCAAATTGCTTTTCATAGTATTTGTCTTACTGTCTCAATAACCCGGTGAAGATGATAGCCCTGTTCTACAAATAATAAAACTGAGGCATGGTGAGGTCAAATCTCTCAAATGTTTTCCACTTCTCCATAGAAGCAAGTAGAGTGGTTGGAGGTAGGAAAATCCAAGTAATGTTGAAAGGACCAGTACTTGATCAAAAAGATAAATACTAAGAGGTAATAGAAAGCGGATAACCCCCCATTAGGGTTTCAGTTAGAGTCTCAGTGAGAACTACCCACTCTCACTTCTGGTTGATTTTGGGACTCTTTGAAGAATCAGTAACTGTTTTGGATTCTCTTGATCCAGAGAAGCCTTCCAGAGTTCCTGGCCATAATCCCTGAAGTCCTTTTCTTGTTCTGGCCTAGAACACTGGACTAGGGATCTGCATCCCAGAGTGGAGAGGTCAAAGTCGTATTTCAAGTAGTGTTTGTGGATATATGACCTGCTGAGTGGGGACGTGTGAACCCAGATATCCAGGGCAGGTATCTGAATGGCTTGGAAACTTTTATGTGCTTTTTTGATACAGCTTTTCCTCCCCATGCATGTGTGTACAGTGTCTGGCCCTTGCTTTCTTCTCTATCCTTCCAATTTACTGTTTGTTGACTTCTCTTTGGGTAGTTGAGTTTACTTGAATTCTGAGGAAAACCAACAATAATTTCCTGGCTGCTGTTGCCTGGTAAATACTGTAGTTTTTGAGCATTCACTTCACTGCATATTTCTGGGACAGTCTGCAGAAAGGACTCCTTTCTATATTGCCATATATATATATATTTTAAATTAATTTATTTATTTTTGGCTGTGTTGGGTCTTCATTGCTGCTCGCGGGCTTTCTCTAGTTGCAGTGAGCAGGGGCTACTCTTCGTTGCGGTGTGTGGGCTTCTCACTGCGGTGTCTTCTCTTGTTGCAAAGCATGGGCTCTGGGCAGGCAGGCTTCCTTAGTTGTGGCTCGCGGGCTCTAGAGTACAGTCTCAGTAGTTGTGGCGCACGGGTTTAGATGCTTTGCGGCATATGGGATCTTCCTGGACCAGAGCTAGAACCCATGTCCCCTGCATTGGCAGGCGGATTCTTAACCACTGTGCCACCAGGGAAGTCCTAAGTTGCCATATTAAGAGAACTGCCTACATTCTTTTGCCATAAGGAAAGAATCACCAGAATGGGTTGGGCAAAACTTCCTTCAAAATAAACACAATGTTGGTACTTTATTTATTTATTTTTCTTGTGCCCATTTTATTTTTTATTTATTTATTTTTAAAACATCTTTATTGGAGTATAACTGTTTTACAATAGTGTGTTAGTTTTTCCTTTACAACAAAGTAAATCAGTTATACATATACATATGTTCCCATATCTCTTCCCTCTGTGTCACCCTCTCTCCCACCCTCCCGATCCCACCCCTCTAGGTGGTCACAGACCATCTAGCTGATCTCCCTGTGCTATGCGGTTGCTTCCCACTAGCTATCTAATTTACATTTGGTAGTGTATATATGTCCCTGCCACTCTCTCACTTCGTCACAGCTTACCCTTCCCCCTCCCCATATCCTCAAGTCCATGCTCTAGTAGGTCTGTGTTTTATTCCCGTCCTACCACTAATCTCTTCATGACATTTTTTTTTTTCTTAGAGTCCATATATATGTGTTAGCATACGGTATTTGTTTTTCTCCTTCTGACTTACTTCACTCTGTATGACAGACTCCAGGTCTATCCACCTCATTACAAATAACTCAGTTTCATTTCTTTTTATGGCTGAGTAATATTCCATTGTATATATGTGCCACATCTTCTTTATCCATTCATGTGTTGATGGACACTTAGGTTGCTTCCATGTCCTTTATATTGTAAACAGAGCTGCAATGAACATTTTGGTACATGACTCTTTTTGAATTATGGTTTTCTCAGGGTATATGCCCAGTAGTGGGATTGCTGGGTCGTATGGTAGTTCTATTTTTAATTTTTTAAGGAACCCCCATACTGTTCTCCATAGTGGCTGTATCAATTTACATTCCCACCAGCAGTGCAAGAGTGTTCCCTTTTCTCCACACCCTCTCCAGCATTTATTGTTTCTAGAGTTTTTGATGATGGCATTCTGACCGGTGTGAGATGATATCTCATTGTAATTTTGATGTGCATTTCTCTAAAGATTAATGATGTTGAGCATTCTTTCATGTGTTTGTTGGCAATCTGTGTATCTTCTTTGGAGAAATGTCTATTTAATTCTTCTGCCCATTTTTGGATTGGGTTGTTTGTTTTATTGTTATTGAGCTGCCTGAGTTGCTTATAAATTTTGGAGATTAATCCTTTGTCAGTTGCTTCATTTGCAAAGATCCAATGGGGTTCAACAATATACATAGCTTCAGTGAATTGTATACAAGGCAACGATTCTGACTTTTATTATTGGTTCCTCTTTGCTATGTCGTCACTGCACCAGGTAAGAGGAGATGTGAACTCATCACACAAAATTCAACCAGAATTCCTGACAGTGTAATGTGTATTTTTGTTTTTAACATATATGGCTTTTATGTGTAATCTTATTACATGATCACTGAGAGGGAAAGCCCCATATATGGGGGGAAAAAAAAGTGCCATGTTTATCCTAGAAAAGGGAAGATAAGAAACTGTAATTCACTGAAACACTTATTAGGAAGCTGAGTACTGTGTGAAGTGCTTACATAGATTTTTCTCTTTAAATCTTTATTTAAAAACTATAAACACATATTTACTATCTCCATTTTATAGATTAAAAAAAGAAAACCTACAGAGGTTAAATACCTTTTCAAATCCCAATTTACATAGTGAATGAATAAATGTACCAGAAAATGAACCTAATTCTCTTTGTGGAAAAATTCATGGTTTCCCCCTGAATTATACTACTGCTTTCTTATATCATTTATTCAAGAATACATATTCATTATTCTATGCCAGACACTATGCTGAATTGTAAGGATAGAGAAATGTTCAGTATATATTTTTGAATGATAGATGACAATTAAAAATTAATATAAACTATTATGACTGAAGGGAGGAGAGATCTTTTCTCATATAATAAATACTCTGTCCAAATATAAGAATTTTACTATGCATTAAAACTTAATTGATGGTAATGATTTGTGATGGATCACAAACGCTTCTCGCTGTACTCTTGTGGGGTAAGAGTATTTGATGTAGACTGCAATATAAGTAAGTATCTAGTTCATGTTAGAGATATTCATTTTCCAGACTATAATTATTTAAAATTAGAACTTCTGGGAGAGTTATAGTCGAACTTGCTGCAAACATGTTTGCTTTCTGGTTAGGCAGAGAAACCCCATTCTTAATGGAGAGAGGGGGTGGGAAGTAGAACTCTAGGTGCTAACTCCACACAAGTGGTTCTCATCTTTGAGCATGTCTCAGAATCTTAAAGAGGGGTTATTAAGACATAGATTTCTGGACCCAACTCCTGAGATTTCTGATTCAATAAGTCTAGAGTGGGGCACATTTCTAACAAGCTCCTGGGTGATACTGATGCCACTGCCCTGAGGACATACTTCGAGAACTATTGCTATACATGAAAATATTTTCTTATTCTTTTCATACAGAATGGGCCAAAAAAAAAAGAGGAATATTTGATATATCCCATGGGTTAGCTTGTTCTGGAAACCATCAATTATTGTCTTGCCCTCACCTAAGAGAGCTGGTGATCTGTCAACATAGGAATGAGGAGCTAGAGGACCCACAAGATGAATATCGATTATCTGTACAAAATAAATTTTAAATTAATTAGTTGAATTTTTAAATTTAATTTAGAGTTTGTTCATTTATCTGTTGACTAAAATAAAAGTAAACTTTAGAGGTCCTTGTTACATGAGAAAATGTAGAGAGTTAAATAAAAGTTATCCCTGTATTTTTTCATCACTTCTGAGTGATAGCTGATTGCACTAAAAATACTTTGAGGAAAGCAGGTGTCTTTGGGGTGATTTGGCGTGCATCTGTTGTGCAAAGGATATCTCATTTATCTTAAACAGAAGTGAACTCCAGAAAGAGAGAGACCTCTTTGTGTTGTAGAGGAGCAAATTGTGTTTTCTTGTACCTGGCATTTAATCCAACCATCAAACCCAATGAGCGTGAGTTTCTCTAACTTGAGTGAAGTGATAACTAAACATTTCATCTTCAGACTTGAGTGTTTTGGTGTAACGTAAAATGCACTCAGCCGAGACCCTAATCTACAGCATTCTGTTTTTTTTCCCTTGATTTATGTTTAGTACTTTGTTAGAAGGTTCCCTTTTCATCTGATTCCACATGGATGCAATGTTTCCTGTCTCACAGCCAAAGTCAACCTTTTAAGGCCTACAGGGGTGTTGCAGGCATATAAATTAACAAAGGGGAGAGAAAGCTGGAATCCAGGACCACCTGGATTGCCAGCAGCAGCTCTAGAACCACACAGGTTGGTCAATGCCCAGAAGGTCAAATGAGGAGTACATGGAGAAGAGCCTACAAAACCCGAGAGCAGCAAAGCTTGTGGAAGTAGCATTCCTTTAATGAAAGGCAAAAGGAGACTCAGTGTAATCAGTGTAGGTTAAACAGACCTGGAATATATTAGTCATGGATCTTTAAAAAAAAACAAAAACAGGGTGATTACACTACTTGGAAAAGATATTTCTGCAACTTCTGAACCTTGGCGGCCTTAAGGAGGTAAAGGGGCTAGTTCTTAAGACCAGAAATATTATGCAAGCTTTTCTAAATATTGTTACCTGTGCTAAGTGAGACTGGGATATTAAAACAGTGTTATGGGAGAGAGAGCCACGTATGAATCGGATTCAGTCAAGTGGCCCTCTGGGTTTCTGTAATCATTTTCCTGTTATCGTTCTGAAAGTTTATTGATAAAAAGCTAAATTATAAAAACCCTTCTGGCTTTTTGAGTTTGCTTATTAGAGCTTTCCAACGTATCCAAAATTTCCAATGTGTGCTATGTATAATAGTTTATAAACAAAGTCTGTTATTGTTGATATAGAATGAGACAGCAGATGCGTTCGATAAACAATTTTAACACTTTTGAGAAGAGAAAAGAACTTTCTGCAACAATAAAAATTACAGCAACCAAAGAACAAAATTTTTGGATTCAATGGAAGTTGTGTGTAATTCATAAATTATTTTGAGTCTACATAATTTCCCCTAAAGAGTCACTTAATATTAAAAGAGAGATAATGCCTTCTCCTAATTTGTGTCACCACCCCTTCCCTACCCCAATCAAGAATCTTGGGATCAAAAAATGGAAAAAAAGAAAACTGGAATGTTTACTAAAATACAGTCCAAGAATTTGTAGGGTTTTACCAAAGGCAATGAAACTGTCAACATGGTTCCTTATAAGTTTATTATGTATCTATGCACTGGCATGTGTTGTACATTTGTTGGAAAAAGTTCTCTAATATTCACTTTCAGGGGTCATTTGCTGTAAACAAATGACCAAATGAAAAGTCAAAGTTTCATTAGCTGAACTGGACTTCTTGTTGGTCATCAGGTGTCAACTATTTAGGACTTTGCTCCCTCAACTGTCATACAATTAGTGGTTTAAAAATTTCCAGACCATATGTATTTGTTTTTCCGTTTCCTCGAAGTCTCAAACTCCTTTTTAAGATGTCAGAATTTATGCTTAAGAATAAAGGATGTAACAGAATATAAGTGATTTTAGTTTTTGAGCACGGCCAGCCTTAATCTACATTCCCTGCTCTGAGTTTCACTTTCTCTACCAGTCCAGTAGTCACTGAGGGAGTTGATATCTTCCCCAGAGATAAGTTATAATGACAGTGCTCTTTAAACTCTGAATATTTATTAGTTTAAATATATCTTACTCTAGGCAAAAGTGGCAAGTAGGGGCTGTTCTTCCAGCAATCTTTTCTCCCCTCAGATATATTTATACTACTTTATCACTAACTATTCCTTTTTTGTCTTCAAGGCTTGTTACCTGGGTTTGATCTCCCTGGCCTAATAAACTTAATAGACCAGGTCTTAGTTTTCATTTGGCCAGGTCTGTTGGCTTCATGCTGTTCTGTTCCCCTGTGTTGTTCCTTCTTGGCTTAGCCCTTCTCCTGGGACATGTGGGTGTCTAGGGTGCCATTCTCTTTTATTAATGTACTACAGAGAGAAGGCTGGAGGAAAGACACACTCTTAGTGTGTTCTCTGTAAAATATAAACTCTAGGAGAATGGAATCCATAGTATTAAAAAAAATCACTTTCAGTGGAGAGAGAGCAAAGTATAATATGTTGTAGTTGTCCAAAAATATTAAATAAAATATCCTACTTGCTTGAGATACTGCAACTTACCTTTATATCTAATTCAGATGGCTATTTTAGTCTATTCAGACAGGATGGGGAGTGCCATGGAAGTGGCTTTCAGGTGGGATGAGAAGTAAATCAGACTGCCTAGCATCTTTTCCAAAGTATTTTAACTGTAGCCTGCTGATGATACCTAGAAATTATGCTGAGTTAGTGACTTTTTTTGGATTAAGGCACCCAATTCCTGTTCTTAGGAAGTCAAAAATTATGCTATGTTAACAAACACTGGAAGCAAAGTAAAAGAGAACATATAAAATGCTATAGGTATGGGTAGTAGAGAGATCTCATCTAAGGGTCACGAAGGCCTCCTGGTGAAGAAATGTCCAGACTGAGACCTGAAACATGAGTAGAAATTAACCAAGGGACTCAAAGAAACCCTGTGGTGGTGAATCATAGAGGTCAAGCGGGCATGCAGTTTGAGATGAAGCTGAAGAGTCCGAGAGACACCAGGCAACATGGGATCTTAAAAGCCTTGTGCAGGAGTCTGTTTATCTTAAGGGAAATGGGGGAACAATTAAACTTCCAGCAGGGCTGTGGCATGATTAGATTTGCCTTTTTAAAAGCTATAGAATACAGGCAAGCCAGTACATTGGTGCTGGCAGTCATAAACACTTTAATGCCATTTAATAATTCTCTTCTATTAATATATACGTTGAATTACTAAGAGGTAGCAGCTACTGGGCATTGAGTGAAACTTGCCTGAATGGTTGACTATGGGCTGAAAGGGAACATCACAAGATATAAGATACATGGAAAGGAGAAGACATAGAATGATGTATTTGGAAGGAAAGAAAGAAGACCAAAGAAGATGCTTTCACATGCATGTGAAAATTTATTTCTCACATTCCATTTTGCAAAAAAGAAAACTGAAATTCAGAGCAGTTGAGAGGTTAATTTGCCCAAGAGCGTATAACAAGTGGCAGAGTTGGAATTTTATTTTTTTAACATCTTTATTGGAGTATAATTGCTTTACAATGGTTTGTTAGTTTCTGCTTTATAACAAAGTGGATCAATTATACATATACATATATCCCCATATCTCTTCCCTCTTGCGTCTCCCTCCATCCCACCCTCCCCATCCCACCCCTCTAGGTGGTCACAAAGCACTGAGCTGATCTCCCTGTGCTATGCGGCTGCTTCCCACTAGCTATCGATTTTACATTTGGTAGTGTATATATGTCCATGCCATAGAGTTGGAATTTTAACTCAGATTCCCCTTTTGTATGTTCAACTCGCTTTCCAATAGAAAAAAAATCTTCTAACAGAGCATCTTGTTCTTAAGGAAGGAAATGTGTTAAAGTGAGTGGAGGTATACTTTAGTACGTCCTAAAGTATGATAGATGATAGAATTTACTTTTTATCATAATTCTGCCAATGACTAATCCTCAGTGAATGACAGGTATCCAAAATCAAATGCTTCCATCCTAATGGGAAATCATGATATTCTCCAGTGGTTAGATGTTTGTATGATTTTCAAGCTAGGAAATACTGAACATTTCAGTGTTTTCCCCTTCCGGGGATCTTCCTATATAATACTAATGTACACTGTCAGTTGCTGAAACACATCCAAATTTTCCTTCTGTATTCAGCAAGGCTTTGTTTCTGAATTTATTTAAAAACTTGATTAGTCATTCATTATTTTGTTACTCATTTCACAAATATTTATTGAGTCTAATAAGCTCCAGGCACTGTTCAAAGTGCTGGAAAGCAGCAGTGAACAAAAAGAAAATTTTCTTTGCTCTCATTTGTCTAGTGAATTTATATGTGATATATATATGTGTGTGTGTTTCTAACACATCTTTGCCAAACAGTAACAACTTTCAAATTGATTCAGACTTTCCACTTTTAAATTTCAAGGGTCTGCATCCACCCTCCATTATTTGTCTCCAACTCCAGTTCTAGAATGTTGAGATTGGTAAATGAGTATATGCTATCAATGCATTTGGAATTGTAAATATTTTGATTCTTCCTTCATAGAAGGAAGAATAGAAGGAATAGAAGAATAGAAAGAATAGAAGGAATAATATTTATTTATTATTCCAAAGAGAAAAGTGAAGCTCTTTTTATTGATCAAGCATGCTATGGCCCTCTACACGTATTTACCCTCTTGCTCTTCTTTGTGCAGTGTTGTTCCCATACTCTTATTCTTTTAAAGCAACATTGGAGATATTTTGCTGTCCTATTATGTCTTTTTTATATGTTACTGTCTCTGCATTTGTGGCATTGGTGATAAGGAATTCAAGGCAAATCTTGGAATTTGATGAAACATCTACTTTCTAAACCTCCTGAGTTCATTTTCAGGGAGCTAATATAATAATCTCAAATACCTTTGATTTAGATCAGAGGTTAATTATTCTTAAAATATACTTATTATAGCCATGATACTTTCAGTTAACCAAGATGGTGCTAGCTTGTAATGGTTTCAACAATTCTCTCACACCTAATTATCCACAGTGGGACATTTACCTCATTGTTATCAATTAGTCCACCAAACACCTATATTACATCCAGAAAAGAATGTTCAGATGTTGAGATAATGTTGAATTGACATATTTATAGTACCTTACTCCAACTACCCAAACAATTTATTTTGGGGGATCGGATTATGGTTTTTGTAGAAATAGGAGGCAACAAACAGAAATGATCCCTTGCCTTGTGTTCAATGGTCAGTCAAGTTTGTGATACAGTGGTTTCTTCAAGTGCTAGTAAGCAAGGAGGGGATCACGCAGATAACTAATGACTAGATTTCAGGCTGTAGGGAAAGTTCTAGATTGCTTGCTCCCATTGCTTCCATTGGTTGCCAATTGCTGCATTGATTGACATCACAAATGGTCAGGGAAGTCAGAAAGATTACCAGAGAATATTTTGGAAGAATGATACTTCCTTGCTTTCTACTTTTGCAGAAGAATTGTGCTAATATTTTGTGGGACTGGGAATTGAGGCCATATTCCTGATTACAGATCCAAGGCATTTAGAATGGCACCTATGTGGAAAGCAGAGCTTACAGACCGCTATATGGTGACCTGAGTTGCACATGATAATCTTGGCGAGTCTGCATCATGGTTTTATATAAGTGTAAAAAAACGTGTTTTATTTATTTTTTCTTATTTCATTTCCCAAATTGAGCATTATCAACATTTTTATTTTTGTTTTGCCTGTAGCAACACATTGGCCATGTTTCCCTGAGGAATGCATGTCCTTGTACCAAGGTCTTTTTCCTGATATTACAGAGTTACATACATTTTATATGGAGTTGAGATTTTTTATTCCAGGGACACATTGTTTTAAATATATTGTTACAGAAGCTTATCTGCTTGTTTTCTAAAGATTTATGAGATTTCCTAAAATTAATTTGCAGAATTCCCCTTCTACATACTGGGGAAGGAGGAAGGGAAAGAATGAACATAACATTTTAAGAATGGAAACTTTCAGAGATGATCAAGATTTATTCCCATGAAGACTGACCATTGAACCTTTCATTAAGACTTGAGAGAGGAAATGGTGGCATTTAAAGCAAATTCAGTTTCCATGCCACTCTCTGGTAGCAAAATCCATAAGATCTCATGTAGAATACTGTGGCTGAATTGATGCGCCTGTCAGGATGGGTCCTTTCTACTTCCACCACTGTTAATGAGCCTGGATATCAGAGACAATGCTGCTAGGAAGGGCATAGCACTTTTGTGGTCTAGCACGTGTTCAGAGATGGGAAAGACCCTATGGCTGAGGCAGCTGTCCCAGAAGTAGGATCCCCAGGAAAACTTTTAGGGGACTACATCTAACTGATAAGCTTGGATTATCTACATTTACTAGTATGGTCAATGGCCAGTGAGAAGCTTGCCAAGGGGAATGAAGCTTGGTCAATTAAAGTCTCTTTGAGGAGATTATTTAGGGTTTGTTTTCATAGAAGTTGGCAGTAAAACGTCACTAAAATCCTGTTCAGGGCTTCCCTGGTGGCGCAGTGGTTGAGAGTCCGCCTGCCGATGCAGGGGACACGGGTTCGTGCCCCGGTCTGGGAAGATCCCACATGCCGCGGAGCGGTTAGGCCCGTGAGCCATGGCCGCTGAGCCTGCGCGTGCAGAGCTTGTGCTCCGCAACGGGAGAGGCCACAACAGTGAGAGAGGCCCGCGTACCGCAAAAAAAAAAAAATAAATAAAATAAAATCCTGTTCACATAGTAAGGATATTTGTGTGGTTCTTTACCTAGTGTTTGCATATTTAAACTATCCTCTTCAGTTTCGGAATTAGCTGAGGTCAGTGCTCTTAGTTGTTTTGTTTTTTTAAAAAATATATTAAGTAGGGAAATCTAGCAAATCTTATTACTGTCACATTGTATATACCTCTCTTCATTAAAAGTTTCATGAATTTTTCCATGTAGTTATATTTATGGAATGTTGCCACTTGCATATTCCCCTTTCTTGGCACTTACAGAAACATTTGAATTAGGGGACAAGAGTTCAAGGCAAAACAACTCCACTGGGAATTTAATTATCATAAAAAGTATAGTATACATATGTTAAACCTAAGCGCAACACTGCAGAAATACTGAAACTTCCTGGGTAAGAGCAGACTGAAAAACAATTCATCTCCTGGCAGTTGCTGATCCTATATATCTTTTTCCACATAGACAGGAGAATCCTGGAGTTTCCCTTGTTTCTATGTTTAGCTTGTTAGTTTACCCAGGACTCAAGAACAGGTGGTGAGTCTTGGAAAAGGTCAAGAAATCTGTCAGTCTCATCTTGGTTGAGTTGGTCTCTCTCCTTTATGCCACTGTTGTTCCTGCTTTTCTTGTGGCTAGATCTGGCTTATCTCTTGGAAACCATACATAGTTCATACAATGGCCATGGCTTGATTAGCCTATTCTTAAATAGGCTAATTTTGAAGCACAAAATCCTCTTCTATGGGTTAGGAATTTTAATTACTAGAACGTCATTGTGGTCTTTATTATTATTGTTTTATTTTATGTATGTAACCTAAAATAAGTGAAGTAATCATTCTGATATGGTTGCCTCAAACTCCAAGAAAGTTGTATTTTCTTTAAGAGGGATGGGCAAACTGGAGTGGGCACAGAGGATACCAGTGAAGATGGGCAGAGAACACGGCATCTTCTTTTGAGAACAGTTGAGGGAACAGGATGCAACTAGATGTTCACTTGCATTTATTTGAATGGTTTTCATGGAGATATTCAACAAAAAGGTGACAAAGTGTGATTTGAATGCACATACAGAAGATATTTCTATTGGCTTGAATTGTTGAAGAACGGAAAGGATTGTCTTGAGAGAATGGCCTTAAATGAGTAGACACCTTCATTCATGCACATTTGGGAAGCTGGCTGACCGCTTGGCCAGGTGCTACCAGTGAAATTGGTACATCCACTTGAGGGGGGACTAGATAACATCAAAGGTCCTTTCCAACTCTGAGATTGTATGGGATGATGATTCTGATGCTAGTAACTGAAACAGGGTATTAAGGGACCTGAAATATGTATTTTGTGAATGCTTAAAAGGTGCTCAGATGAACAGAACATCTAAGGCATTCATGAGTACCTGTCTGGAGCAAAATATTAGACAAACGGATCTTCAGGTTTCCTTGAAGAATATGATTGTGTCCTCTACTTAAAGGTGATTCTTTGGGTCAATATATGTAAAATAAAAGGTTAGTCTTCAGACAGTACTTTTCACTCATGGTCATGAACAGCTTTCTTTTTGTCTAATGATGCTAGCTCTTTCCTGTAGAGTTATGAGTCTTGCATTGCAGTCAACAGGATCATGAAATAAGTTCTTTCATATTTAGAAACTTCACACTACAGATCCACCTGTTCCTTCTTATCTAAACTAAGTAGTCCTATGGCTTGCAGTTGTGTTCTCTATTGCTAGTTCATTTCTAAGAGAGATTGGTTGCCCATATATGTTTAATAGCTCTCATGATCATTCTGTACTCTATGTTGACTTCTAAGAATTATACAGTTCTCTCTAATTAAAAAAAATTTTTTTCTAGTAGCCATTCAAGCTAACTGTATTTTCTTAATTTCCAGATAAATTATATATAATAAATTCTTTCCACTTTTTGTAGGCATCTATATATTTTTAGGTAATTGGTATCTCCGTGCATTCTTTGTGAAACAAGATGCATTCTCCTTATGGTGTCCCAATGGAAAAATTAAAGCCAATATTTAGGCAGTTAAAATACTCCCTCTAGTTTAGTTGTGACATTAAAAAATGCACATATATGGAAAAAATAAAAGTGCCTTGTAATAAATTGAATTCTTCATCTTTGTGCAAAGGGCACTAGAGGAAACAGCCTGACACAATCTATTTTCTTTGCTTACTCGTTTGTGAGCAGTTACAGTACCTTTGGAGAATTTCTTTTTTCCCTTTTCTCTTGATGTTTTACACTGTACGCATTTTTAATTTGCTAGATGTAGATCACATTTTGCATGGTTCTCAGTGGTCTTTTCAATCATTGGGAAGACTCAGTGATTTTACATTTTATTCAGTTGTTTGTTTGATTATTTCTTCCTCTCCATTCTTCACTGGGAATTCCTATTAAATGGATGATGTCTAGACTTAGAGATTGCTGTAATTTCTCTCATATTTTCTATCTCTTGCTCTTTTAATGATATATTCTGGGAAAATCTATGTATGTGTAATAAGTACATATATGTGTATTAATGCTTAGAAATGAGAGAGGGATACACAGCAATATGTTAGCAATAATTTGGAGTTATGGGAATGAAGAGGGACTTCAAATTTTACTCTATATTCTTTTATTTGAAATTGAAAAATAATGCATTTATGAATTGTCTGTAACAAAAATTAGAAATATTTAAAATATATACAAAAGAAACTAAGGAAAAAAGTCAAACCTACTGATTTTGTTGTTAAGATTATTTCTGATCTTATATTTTTTTACTTAACATGACCATTTATGAAAAAGGTGCCTTAAAGTCTACTACAATGTATTTCTAATGTACTTTAAATAATTTAATGATATTTTGTTTGGATATATGTTTATAACATATTTTCTTGGTATATTACATGCCCAGTACTTAAAATGGTGTCTAGTATATATTAGGTGTCAATATATTTTTTACTGAATGTATGAATAAATGGGTGAGATATCCAGAAATTTTCTATTTCTAAATCTTAAAATACATTGGGTTTCTTTTGTATTCTCTTTGATTTGGAGATTTGTTTAGAAGATTTTGACCTGAGGTAAAAATATGGGCCTAGGTACTCTGAAGGGCGTGGGTTCAACTGTTCCATAGTCCCTTAGTTAAAAACTTTGCCAGCTCAAAACTTTGTAGCCTACTCTTACTCCTAGTTCTCGTTGCCACTGATCTTGGCATCTTGGTCTCCTCATATGAGAATACTCATATTTGCCTGTCTTCAGCTTTTCCATCAATCTTGTTTCATCTGCTTTATATTTTCCAAAAATTTCTCCATATTCTTGACTGTTGTGTGAACTCTCTTCAATCAGAAATCCTGTTGAATCCTTCTGATCTGTGCATTTAGGTTTTCCTTCACGTTAGGTGATGCTTTTTTCTATTATCTTTGAATATTTTCTTCTATATGTTCTAGTCAAGAAGAAAACTATCTGCATATTTCAACTCCACTGAATATTTTCCATATAGATTATTTATTCTCACTTTATTTTTTTGTTCCTTTTCTCTGCATTTTGAGTTTTTTCTCAAGTCTTTGGCACTGAATCTGACACCCATTCACATTTTTCTTGTATTTTTTCTGCTATTTTCTAAAGGTTTAAAATTTTGCTCTTGCTTTACTCTTTCACTTAACTCTTTAATTATTACATTTTAGTTTGTATTGTGTTATTTCTTATCTCTTATCTAGTTTTAAGAGTACAATGCAGTTGTGATCTAAAATTTTCTTCTCTTTCTGGGGGCAAAGATACTTCAATGTATGACCATATCTAACTTTTGCATGCTATCTGCCTTTCTTTATTTGATTGTAGATTTTTTTTTTACATGTCCTATAGTTTTTTGTTTTTATTTTCTGCTTTGTTATGAGGAAAGCCTTTATGGGCTTGCTACTTTCCCCAGAATCATGTACTGACTTTTCATTGGCTCCCTGGACTATTCCTGTGGGTTAGGGCCAACTTTGTGGATATATGACCAGTGCCATAGTCTCATGTTCAGGAGAGTCTAAGATTTAATGCCCTACAGTTGTCATTTTGAAATTCTTAATAATTTTATGTTTAATTTTGTGTTTTGTATGTGAATAATGAATGCAGTGGAATAATGAAGCATGCATGAAACCTCAGCTCACAGGTCTGGGCTTCCCAGTGTTGGTCACCTGCTCCCTCACTCCTTGGCACTCATTCTCCACTTTCCTCACTTTTTCTTCACCTTTGTTCAGTAAACACTGCTGCCTGTTACCTTTAGTGGGTGCTTGGGCAAGGGCATGAGGGAGGTGAGGGTCAGGCTATGGTCAGGTGGTATACAACATGTGGTCTCTGGGCATGGGGAATGGAAGTGCCTGACCCTTCTCAATATGGCAGTCCCACATTTGGGGAGCCACTGAGCAGGAGTCCTCTTGACCAACTCCAACTCCAATCTAGATAACTAGTACATCCTCACGTGGAGGTTGCAATTCCTCGAGATTACTACCATGTGATGGGTTAGGTTGGTAGGCCTTTGTGATGTGGAGATTGACTTGTCCACAATCGCCTGGGGCACAGCATGTTGGTTGGAAAGCTGGCAGAGGGGGAAATTCAGCAGTAAATTCATGAGGAATCATGAGTCTGTGTCCCCTCTGGTGCTGTGAGAGTCTGAGCTAGCTTAGATACTATCCTTGTACTCCAGGAAGCATGATATTAAATAGCAAATAAAAAACACCCTGATACAGTTCAAGAGAACACAAAAGAAGAAATATTTTACATTTTAGTACCTTGAATGGAACTTTCTTTCTGGCTTTTTGAACACAGCGCCCATTTTTATTTTGTACTGGGCTTTGCAATTTATATACCTAGCTCTTCAGATCCCTTCTTTTAGAACCTATACCCTAGAGGGCTGGTGGTATAGGTTAAATTTATCAGTGTGATCATTCATCTGCCTAATTTGTGTGGATAGCAGGAATAACTCCAGGGATCTTTGTTTCTGTACAACTGATTCTTTTTGACTGTTGAATCCACAGTAGTGTGGACAAATTCCACTTCGTAAATTCACGGAATTTTACTGAGCAATGACTTAAGGAGACAGCGATGCCTTCATTAAAGATTTGTGATTCCTCTTTTTTGGTGTGAGTTTGTCATGATAATATAAACTCCAGTTAGGAAAAGCCCACCACTATCCTGCTTTGGGTGGTGAGAAAAAGTACTTTTTTTCTTGAAGCTACTTTTGATACTGTTAGTATCAAACATGTCCGTAGGTCTAAGTAGACAGTTTTCTTCCTCATCCATCTTTTCACTGCCCTCCAGACCACACATTTTCAGATTAGGGGTAGCTTTTCTGTCCTGTAGGAGGAGCCAAAACAGCTCATCAGAGATTGAGTCAAAGAAATTCAGGGAATTTTGACTCCTTGCTTTCTCTTCCAAATATGCTTTGTGGTTCTGCTGTTATTCATCCAGTCTCTCATCCATTCTTTCTCTTCTAATTGAGGGAAGTTAATGAACTTTGATACATTTCCCTTCACATATTTTCAATAGCACATTACTCTTGAGAATGTAAATTTGATCAAACTTGAGCTAGATATGGACAAAAAAATCACTCAAAGGTTAAAATATATGGGTGTCATAATTCATTATCCCTTGTGATGTAGTTTTTACTTTCTCAAAATTTTGTTTTGGATTTTCAGTTTCTGTTAGGCGGATGTTGTAAGCTTTAGTTTGTTGCTGTCTTTCCTAGTAGGTTCTAGCTTTCTCAAGTTATGTAACGTTATAAACATTAAGCTAAATGGCTGTGTAACATTCCGATATACCTTAGTATGTGTAAGTAATTTATAGTTAGACAATAGTTTGTGGATAATTTGCCATTCCAATTAATGTTGTAATAAACATCTTTGAAAAACATATATATGTTTATTACATTCCAGATTATTTTTCAGAATTGGTCCCCAAATAGGAAATATGCTCATTTATGAAGCCCTTGGTGTGTATTTCAAATTGGCTTACTAGAACGGTTAATACCAATTTAGATTTCTATAAGCAATCTAAAGTTTGCCTGTCTGATTAGCTTTGGATATTATCACTTAATTGATGAAAAATGGTATCCTGTTTTGATTTGCATTTCTTTGACTACTAGTGAGATAGGAAGTTTGTTCAAACACTTCTCAGCCCTCTGTATTTCCTTTTTCAGGCTCTTATTTGAAATGAAAAAAATTATATTCAGAGCATAATTGATTTTAGAAAACAGATTGTTAGTGATTTCCCTTATAAGTCTTTTATTTGGGTTAAGTTACACAAACGGAAAAAAAGTATCTTAATAAGGATGTCGTCTTTCATGGTTGTCTGCAACAGTTACAGCTTACTAATTCTGTTGAGGGCAAATGGCTGAGACTAGCCAGCTGCCTAAGAGAGAGATTTAACCAAAGATAAACAAGAGAGCGTGTGCAGCTTCATTTGTAACTTCATCCACTCCTGCTACTGTCCTAGAGGTTTTCAGAAATTGTTTAATGGTTTATATTTCCCTGGAGGGGAGGAATTTACTTTTCATCAAAGGTTCATTTAGTAATTCATATTTCCTTTATGATCTACATACAATGTCAGTTATAGCTTTTACTCAGTGTATACTTTTTAAGATGGAAATTTAATTAGGTGTGCATTTGTGATGAGATGTTTAAATGACTTAGGAATATGTATTACCACATACACCTGATATTTAATCAAAAGTATAAAAGAAGTAGAATTTAGAAACAGTAGTCTTAGTGCTAAGACTGAACATTACTTATTTTCAGTTGAGCAAAGAAAACTAAACTACTTATACTATGCTGTTATTTGCCCTGGTGATTTAATCCTAAAAATATTTTACAAAAAAATATAAATAGAAGCATATGTTAAGTGTGGGCAATTGGAACCATGTCACATCCTCTAAATAACCATGCATTGATGAATAATAAATCTTTTATGTTTATAATCTCTAATAATGTAATTATATTTTGTTTAAACCAAGAAACAACTCTTTTGGCAATAGAATTTCTCTTTATTGAATCAAATGAGTTCCTGTGCATCAAAGTGTGTTAAAAGCTATAAATTGCTAGACAAATGTTAGTTGTCACCATTACAAATGTTTAATAAGAATTTCCAAAGAGGGAATGAGTATGACTCAGCAAAACAAATCCAGGGAGGAGTAGATTCAGAAGCTGGAGGGATTCTCTTGATATAGGATTTTAAGTACCATACTAGATTAGGGAAAAGAGAGTTTTTCATGATGAATAATTACAAAACCTTGTTAAAACGTTGAGCTAATAAATGACAAAAAAGTTATGCAAACAAAAAATCATTTTATGCTTGTGTGCTCCTTTATTAAACAAATAATTATTGAGCTTTTCTGTGTTGGACACTGTCCTAGGTAATAAGAAGAAAGATTTCTGCCATTGTTGTACTTGCATTCTGTTGAGGACAGAAGAACATGAACAATAAACATGATTAATAAGTCAGTTGTAATGCATATTAGAAAGTAAATGCTATGGACAGAATTGAAATTAGAAAAGCTAGAGAGGATTCGGAGCCTATTTGGGGGAAGGGGAGACATTTTCAGTATTAAATAGGCCCTGTTGTGAAGGTAAGTTTTGGGCAAAGACTCAAGAGGTGAGTTAGTAAGAGTCATCTGAGGCAAGAATATTTGTAAGCAGAAGGAATAGCGAGAGAGAAGCCTACTGTGGGAGCATGTTAGAAACAGCCTATAATGAAGTGATCAGAGAACAGTGAAGCAGGTAATTCAGACAGCCAATGGAGAAGGGGAACAAATCACATAGGGTCTTACCATCTACCACAACGACTTTGGGTTTTATTCTGAGTGAGATTGGGTACCAGTGCAGTTTTGAGCAGAGGATAAATGATAGAGGCTTGGATCGTGGTGAATGTGGTAAATAGTGGCCAGATTCTGAATATGTTCTGTAGAAACAACAAGATTTGCCACCTTGTAGCATAGGGTGGGTGGAGTGTTTTCAGGTTGCTAGACAGTTCTTTGGAACCTATGCTGCTAATTTTGTTCTTGGTGTTGAGGCCTCCTGGCATCCTTTTTGGTTTGATGAGTCTTTGTGCCTGGTCATCCTGAGTTTCAAAGACTCATACTTGTCTGCTTTGTACCGATGCACCTCCCTTCTGTACTGCTTTCCAGATTTTGGATGTCCAGATCCATTATTTGAATCCTTACATAGATCCAGCCCTCCATCATGCCCATCGTTTGCCCTGATTCCTCTTCATCTTTCAGCCATTTTGGCCCGAGATCCTTATACTGGAATTTGTTATTAGCTGCTACCTATGGTACAAGTGCTAACTATAGTTGGAATTATTACTAATTTATCAATTAAGCCACAATGAAGACATTAAGAAAAGGGAATTTAGATTTTATGAATCCCTAGCCAAACAAGACCCTATGTTGCCGTCACTTTAAACTGAATAAATTGTCCTTGCAGAATATATATATTCAAGAAGGTTTTCAATATTTATGACATCTTTTATATAGGACAAAAATGTCCACTTGGCTATGGAAATGATAATGAGTTAAAAACTTTAAATCAAAAGCATTTTGAAATTTAATTGTTTTGTAGTTTAGTGGATAATTGAGATATATAACAGTTACAAGTGAAATAAAATTAATAAGCTATTTATGAAAAATAACTTTTGTGTAACAATGTCTTGCTACCATGAGGCAGAAGTTTTGGGTTTTCTCCGTTCACACAATTTACTGGTACAGTCTCATCTGAACTCCATTTGACCTCATCTTAGTTGAAATGGATTGTATAGGAAAGCAGCAAAATACTTGCAAATAAACATCTCCTAAAATGCATTTTAACCTTGGATCTGGAAATCTATAAAAGAATACTTTTTTTTCAGTACATTGATAACATGGAGAGAATTCCTTACAGCTGAAAATTATGGTATTTAAAGGTTTCAAGATGTCTTTCTAGGTTTTGAGTTGGCAGTGAGCCAGTGACTGAATGGCTATATTTTAAAAGCCCATCTTGCCTCCATTTCTCTGGGTTTTCTAATTTTTCACAGCTTCCTCCCAGAAAATATTTAATACTTTCTTTAAAGTTTATTCACTTTTCTGTTTCTCTAGATTTAAACTTTCCCTCAAAAAAAAAAAAATTTTCAAGAAATACGTAAAAGATATAACGAAATACCTGCAAATCCTAGAGAACCTGACCATCCTTAAATGTATAAGCACAAACGTTTCGGCTTACTTCCTTATAAAACTTAAATAAATGTTTACGTAAGAATCTTAGTGTGGTATCATTATTTTCAGATCAACTTCTAAACTGGTTTGTAACAAACATATTTTGTGTGTGTGTGTGGCTTGCTAAGCAATCTTAGTGGTTTAAAGAGTCTGAGTTACATGTAATTTAAATACCTTTGAATTCTCCTTCCATAAACCATTGATTGACCACATAATGGGGGACTTCCAAACCCCATTCTTTTGGCCAGTGCTCCATATCCTATTGTATGAACTGAAATGTGGCATATTCTCTCCAGTAGAGGATTTCACTGGGTAACCACAGGAAAGACTCAATGTAAAACTTTGAGAATTTTATCAAGGATTTGTAACATTTCACAAAATTACTCTTTTCATTGTTTGGATAATGCTCTTCCAGAATCAATGATTTTTAAAAATTTTACTGTCAGCCTTTGGAAAAGAAAAAAAAAAACAACTTGATTTTTTGTTTCTTAGACTGCCCACGAATTTTAATGACTGTGGAAGAACTTGCCTCCTATGATCATTGGCAAATGAAATTTGTTTTAGAGGATTCGTGTATATGAACCTGCCTGCGGACCATTTATATGAAAGTTAATAAAGTCTATTAACTGGCCTTACAGCCTTAAACAAACAGAATCAAAAGTAAATGAAGAAGATTTAAAAATGAGGAAAAGTGGAATAGTAAGAAGAACCAATAATATCAGGTGCTTTGGAAATAGAGATCATCCTAATATATAGGAAAATTTAGATACAAAATAAAGAGAATGTAAATCCAAGAAACTTAGTACTTGTGTGTTGTGTTGGATTTAGTTTATATTTATAGATAGTTATCACACTCCTATCACACTCATTAGGTTAACGACCTAAGGGCTGGACTTGATGTCTTCTTGTTTTCACATGATTTCTTCCTTTGCTTATGAAAGCCCTCTCTCCTCATATATGCTAATTCATGCCCTCTTTTAATTTTGGCTTAAGTTTTTCCTTTTGACAAAATCTCCACAAGCTATTAACTTCTGTAACAGCACATGCTTTTTAAATGTGGCATAGCTCTGCATTTGTTGACCTATCCATCCTCTTTGGTTATTGCATGTTTGTATAATTTAGCTGGTAGATCAAGTTCACTGGGGGCAGAAAGTATTTTTTTTTCATTCGTTTTATATAACCCAGTTAAATAACTTCCCCATAGTAGGAATATTAACCTGTGGTGCTTTGTTAGATAATTCAACCAGGCATATTATTTCTCAGTGGAATACTGTTGGCACTTTGGATATGATAGATCTTTGTTTTGTGGGACTTTGACCCCTGTACTGCCATATTGCAAGATTTGTAACATCCTTGGCTTTAATACTCAATGCCAATAATCCCTGAAGTCATTTGACAATCCATGATGCCACCTAGGGAGTTGTTACTGCCCCAGTAGAGATTCAGTTCCTTCTGATATGTTTAGAAGAGTTTGGAATTGTTTATTGATTGCTTTATTTGTCCATGTCCCACACTAAAATGAAAGTTCAAGAGCACAAATACTGGTTCTTTCTGGGTCATCCATTGTATCTCCAGTGTTTAGCACACTGCCTGGCACATTGTAAGGTGCTCAATAATTTATAGAATAAATGTGTGCCCAAGCCATGCCATACCTATGAATCTCTGTAAACTATTTTTTTGGCAGCAGATAATTTTAGCAACAATTTAATAAGTAGTCTGTTGATAGGCTGAGTTAAAACAGCATCCCCTAGTTCCAAATAGAGATTAGTTTACATATTGACAGAATGTGGCTTTCATTAAATTTTACCACTAAACTTACTAGGAAAACTTGGAAAAGTCAGGTTCTTTTTATACCTGGTTTCCCTTACTATGTAATAAGATAATTAGTAACACTTGCCTTTTACTTGTGATAGTGACTGTTAGGCCAACAATAATAATTTTTATCAAGACACCAGAAAGAGAAGCATTGTGTATGTAATAAAGAAAATCTTAGATAGTACCATTTAACAATGTTCAGTTTTGCCATCTTTTGATTTTGGAACAATGGAGACATCCATGTCACCTTCAATGGTTCACCCAATTGAGTTCCCAGCTAGTTAAGGCTGGAGCATACAGAGGAAAATTATAAGCAGAATGTCTTATGATCACCAACCAAGTATAGTTGATGGTTATCAATCTTGCACATGTTATAGTTGGCCCTGATTTTTTTCTTTGTAATCAGTTCCTCCAACACCTAGAATCTATGCTGAGGAGTTAAATCAACATTATCCTTTGTCTTTATCACTTCTGTCACTTTGAAGCATAAGAAAGTTTTGTCCTATGGGTACTTTTCAAAGATTTATTCAAATATAAATCTTTCTTTTGATATTGTTCTGAAGCAGGACTCAAAAACTTGCCCAAGGTCAGAATTCATTCAAGATGCTTTGGTCTCTTTTCAAGCATTAGTTTAATTTCCACCAGTTGTGCAGATTATAGGAGTAGTAGCTGTTTGAGTTTCCTGGTGGCTTGGCAGTGTTATTTTCAGTGTTTTATTGGGCATACTATTTTGCTGAAGGCTTAACAAGCTCATTTTCAGATTCTTAATCAAGAACAAGTTTAATGATTGAAGGTAAATATCTCCCTGATTAGAGGGCTTTAAAAAATTTATCAGCATTCCAAAATTTAACAAAAGTTTCTCTGATAATATAATTAAACTCTTACTTTTTTTTTTTTAAACATCTTTATTGGAGTATAATTGCTTTACAATGGTGTGTTAGTTTCTGCTGGATAACAAAGTGAATCAGCTATACATATACACATATCCCCATATCCCCTCCCTCTTGCGTCTCCCTCCCACCCTCCCTATCCCACCCCTCTAGCTGGACACAAAGCACTGAGCTGATCTCCCTGTGCTTGCGGCTGCTTCCCACTAGCTAGCTATTTTACATTTGGTAGTGTGTATATGTCCATGCTACTCTCTCACTTTGTCCCAGCTTACCCTTCCCCCTCCCCATGTTCTCAAGTCCATTCTCTATGTCTGCGTCTTTATTCCTATCCTGCCCATAGGTTCTTCAGAACCTTTTTTTTTTTTTTAATTCCATATATATGTGTTAGCATACGGTATTTGTTTTCCTCTTTCTGACTTCACTCTGTATGACAGACTCTAGGTCCATCCACCTCACTACAAATAACTCAATTTTGTTTCTTTTTATGGATGAGTAATATTCCATTGTATATATGTGCCACATCTTCTTTATCCATTTATCTGTCGACAGACACTTAGGTTGCTTCCATGTCCTGGTTATTGTAAGTAGAGCTGCAGTGAACAATGTGGTATGTGACTCTTTTTGAATTATGGTTTTCTCAGGGTATATGCGCAGTAGTGGGATTGCTGGATAGTATGGTAGTTGTATTTTTAGTTTTCTAAGGAACCTCCATACTGTTCTCCACAGTGGCTGTATCACTTTACATTCCCACCAACAGTGCAAGAGGGTTCCCTTTTCTCCACATCCTCTCCGGCATTTATTGTTTCTAGATTTTTTGATGATGACCATTCTGACTGGTGTGAGGTGATACCCCATTGTAGTTTTGATTTGCATTTTTCTAATGATTAGTAACGTTGAGCAGCCTTTCTTGTGTTTGTTGGCAATCTGTATATCTCCTTTGGAGAAATGTCTCTTTAGGTCTTCTGCCCACTTTTGGATTGGGTTGTTTGGTTTTTTAATATTGAGCTGCAAGAGCTGCTTGTAAATTTGGGAGATTAATCCTTTGTCAGTTGTTTCATTTGCAAATATTCTCTCCCATTCTGAGAGTTGTCTTTTCATCTTGTTTATGGTTTCCTTTGCTGTGCAAAAGCTTTTAAGTTTTATTAGGTCCCGTTTGTTTATTTTTGTTCTTATTTCCATTTCTCTAGGAGGTGGGTCAAGAAGGATATTGCTGTGTTTTATGTCATAGAGTGTTCTGCTTATGTTTTCCTCTAAGAGTTTTATAGTGTCTTGCCTTACGTTTAGCTCTTTAATCTATTTTGAGTTTATTCTTGTGTATGGTATTAAGAAGTGGTCTAATTTCATACTTTTACAGGTAGCTGTCCAGTTTTCCCAGCACCACTTATTGAAGAGGCTCTCTTTTCTCCATTGTATATTCTTGCCTGCTTTATCAAAAATAAGGTAACCATATGTGTGTGGGTTTATCTCTGGCCTTTCTATCCTGTTCCATGGATCTATATTTCTGTTTTTGTGCCAGTACCATACTATCTTGATTACTGTAGCTTTGTATTATAGTCTGATGTCTGGGAACCTGATTCCTCCAGCTCCATTTTTCTTTCTCAAGATTTCTTTGGCTATTCGGGGTCTTTTGGGTTTCCATACATATTGTGAAATTTTTTATTCTAGCTTTGTGAAAAATGCCATTGGTAGTTTGATAGGGATTACATTGAATCTGTAGATTGCTTTGGGTAGTAGAGTCATTTTCACAATGTTGGTTCTTCTAATCCAAGAACATCATATATACCTCTCCGTCTATTTGTATCATCTTTAATTTCTTTCATCTGTGTCTTATAGTTTTCTGCATATAGTTCTTTTGTCTCCTTAGGTAGGTTTATTCCTAGGTATTTTATTCTTTTTGTTGCAGTGCTAAATGGGAGTGTTTCCTTGATTTTCAGATTTTTCATCATTAGTGTATAGGAATGCAAGAGATTTCTGTGCATTAATTTTGTATCCTGCTACTTTACCAAATTCATTGATTAGCTCTAGTAGTTTTCTGGTAGCATCTTTAGGATTCTCTATGTATCGTACCATGTCATCTGCAAACAGTGAAAGCTTTACTTCTTCTTTTACGATTTGGTTTGCTTTTATTTCTTTTTCTTCTCTGATTGCTGTGGCTAAAACTTCCAAAACTATGTTGAATAAAAGTGGTGAGTGTGGACAACCTTGTCTTGTTCCTGATCTTAGAGGAAATGGTTTCAGTTTTTAATCATTGAGAATGATGTTGGCTGTGGGTTTGTCATATATAGAGTTTATTATGTTAAGGTAAGTTCCCTTTATTCTTATTGAGTTTTAAAGGGAGAGTATATTAGTTTTTTTGTAGTCATTAAGGGGCTATTTCTGTCATTCTGAAGTAGAGTCCATTGGCTATGTAATATACCTCTGTGTGCAGAAGAGACAAAATCATTTTCATCAGCAAATCGGAATCAGCTACTTTACATCATAGTAAAAGGCCTTTCAGTTTCTGTTAGATTTGCACCTAAAATGGTAATTAAGTTTAGGAACCCATATTGTAAAGGAATTTGGTTTAGCTTAGAACTATGGAATTTTGATGGATAATTAAACACATACAGAAAACCCCACACTGTTCATGGGAGTTTTTATATATGTTGGGGGGCAAAATCATTTTTTCTTAGTTCTAAAAATAATTTGGGCTTCTTAAATGAGTCTTATTTACCCAAATGTGGACCTTAACCTGTTAGTAACTAACTGTTGTTTCAGAACTGATCTAAATATTGAATTCTAACAATGAGATTTTTATGACAGCAACCAACCAGACAGATCTCAATGAAGGTTAAATGCAGACTCCAGAAGTGCAATTTGTTAGGCAATCCATGTTATTTATTTTCATTTCTATTGTTCCTCAGAAAGTTTTGTTAGTGTTTTCTTGCCCTTCATACTTTTCCAGGGGACTTGGTGGCAGCATTGAAAGTGGGTTAGGCTGTGAGACAGGCAGCATAAGTGGTGGCAGGAGTTTGGGACCTTGTCTGTGTAGATTTATGTGCTTCCAGTTATCAATGTGTGGGAGTTTTGTCAAAAAACCTGGGCTTGTGGTGCCTTTTGTTCTTCAGTGTCTGTTGTGGCTTAAGTTTTAAATGGGATGCAAATGTGACTTACAGTGCATGGCATGATACAGTTAGAGAAGATTGGACTTTACAAGGCAATGCAAACTTGAGCAGGGAAGGACTGCGTGTGAGTAACATGTTCTTTTGGGTGACGAAGGAACAATCCAGCACGGCTTATGATGAGACTGGAGAGTAAACACGTGAAAGTTTGCTCTGTATGAAGAAGGTTGGCATCCTTCCCTGTGGTCTGAGGGAGCAGAACTAATGCCGTCTCTTAAACATTTTAAAGGAGCTGTTAAGTAACATATCCATACTGTTAAGAAAAAACGTATCCAATAACAGTTATTCCCATTGGGCAGAACCATATGCCCTGAGTCTATCAGAGACCTAAAGAAGTTCATTTATCACCATTCCAGATAGCCATATGATTGCAGTATTTGTACTAGCACTTTTTGATGTCATGTTCCCAAGGACTTTTAAAGTTCTGAGCAAAAGTCCATGTTGTATGATTAACAAATGTTGCAGGTGGGGCATCCTTAAAGAACAGATTCCAATAGATTCAAGTTTGCCAATTCAAAGTTCCTACAGGTACTTAATGACATGAAGTCAAATTATTGATGCATAATTCATTCAGTCACCCATCAAAACTGTCTTGAACACTTTCCATAAGCCAAAAAATAAGTACACATCAATGGCAAAAAATGAAAACAATTAGTATCTTTTTAATTTATAAAGTAGCATGGACCTGAAAAGAACTGGGTTTTAGTCTTTGCTCTTATACTCTTGTAAGCCTTGTTTTGACAATGCAGATATGTTGTAACTTCCAGTATTTGAACACACATTCAGCACATTTTAAATAGCTGTTTATTTGAACACTTTTTAAAAATATGTTTAGGGTAGCAATTTTTAAACTGTAAGGTGAGGAAATTGGATTAGTATTGGCTATTGGGGAAATAGTTGGGTTTCACATCCCACTACTGCCACTTAATCTTTGTGGGAGTCTTGAAAATATTCTCTAATTTTCTTTGCCCATCTTCAAAGTAGCCCTACTTTGTAGGGCTGTTGTATTGATATTAATGCATGGGAACTGCTTAGAAAAGTGACTGCCACAAAGATGACTCTTATGCCATTGCCCCTCCCCACTGCTAAGTTAGTCCGGTACTGGATCCCCAGTGACTAAATGTTGCAGTTCCCAACATTCGAGGTCTGGATCTGGAGATTCTAAGAATATTCAAACTGAGAGAGGGCCTTGATCATTTCTCAAGAATGAGAAGGGAGCATTTAATTTTTGGTTCATTGTTAGTCTAAGGACATGGGTCCTGCTCCATTGGATTCAGCATGCAGCAAGCCAACACCTGTCTGGAGGCTTTCTGTCATTTGGAAACAGCTGGAGCAGACCTAAGGGAAGAGGGAACAAGAATAAGGGAATTGAGGAACAGCAGGGGAAAAACAATTTTCAGAAAAGCACAAAATCTAACATAGGCAAATCGTTTTTGTAGGCACCAAGCACTAAACGGTCAAGATATCTGACAGTTGTCCAGGGAGAAGTGAGGCGAGAGTAGAACAAATCACTCTGCCATAGTGGCAGGGATGGAGACCATGGTAGTGTGGTGGGGAGGGCATGTCCCTGAGTGAGGAAGAGGAAGTGCCAAAAGAAAACTTCATCCTATTTTCACGCTTTGTCTCTGGTCCCGTCCTTCCTAGAGATTTTTCTCAGTTCTGTTGTTTTTTCCTTTCCCTTGTTTGGAGAAATGAGGCAGGGGAGGGACAGCTTTAGTGAGCTGATTCTCTGAGGTGAAGAAAGGGCCAGGTTGGGGACTCAGCTGGGTTTTAGGTTACCTGTGCTAGCACCTGTGCTTAGTTCATTGGGCACCCCAGAGATGGATTGTTAGGCAGAGGAGTTGAATGCAAGTGTTACCTGTCCATCTGGCTTCTGCCTCTGAGTCTGCCACTTTACCTTGGTGCAAAAGGCAGCCATTTATCCATCTTCATTAAAATTCTCTCATACCAAGTCCTGGTTGGTTTCAGGAGACTTTTACTAAAGTTTCATATTTGAGGGTAGGAGTGTGGGGTGCATTGTTGAGGTGAGAAGTGTGCATATTTGAGGGGTAGTTCACAAGAAGATATCACAGAGAATTACATGTGATCTCATTGTATTAGTGAGGGTGCTCCAGGGAAAAGAACCAATAGGATGGAGATATATGTATAAAAGGACATTTAGGTTGAGGAATTGGTTCATGCACTTATGGAGGCTGAGAAGTATTATGATCAGCCCTCTGGAAACTGGAAATCTAGTGTTATGCTTCAGTCTGAGTCTGAAGGCCTGAGAACCAGGGGAGTCAATGATGTAAAGCCCAATCCAAGGGCAAGTGAAATGAGATGTCCTAGCTCAATACATGAGGCAGGGAAAGGAACAAATTATTCCTTCCTCTACCTTTCGTTCTATTCTGGCCCTCAGTGGATTGGATGGCACCCAACCACACTGGGGAGCGCAGTCTACCAAGACCACTGTTCCAAATGCTAATGTCATCCAGAAACACCCAGAAACAATGTTTAATCTGGGCACATGTGGCTCACTTAAATTGATGTATAAAATGAATCGCACTTACCTTAATTGGTTCTTTTTAAAAAAATTTTTTTTATTTTTATTTTTTTAATCTTTATTGGAATATAACAGTTTTACAATAGTGTGTTAGTTTTTCCTTTACAACAAAGTGAATCAGTTATACATATGTTCCCATATCTCTTCCCTCTTGCATCACCCTCTCTCCCACCCTCCCTATCCCACCCCTCTAGGTGGTCACAAAGCACAGAGGTGATCTCCCTGTGCTATGCGGCAGCTTCCCACTAGCTATCTAATTTACATTTGATAGTGTGTATATGTCCCTGCCACTCTCTCACTTCGTCACAGCTTACCCTTCCCCCTCCCCATATCCTCAAGTCCATGTTCTACTAAGTCTGTGTTTTATTCCCATCCTACCACTAATCTCTTCATGACATTTTTTTTTTTTTTCCTTAGAGTCCATATATATGTGTTAGCATACGGTATTTGTTTTTCTCCTTCTGACTTACTTCACTCTGTATGACAGACTCCAGGTCTATCCACCTCATTACAAATAACTCAGTTTCATTTCTTTTTATGGCTGAGTAATATTCCATTGTATATATGTGCCACATCTTCTTTATCCATTCATCTGTTGATGGACACTTAGGTTGCTTCCATGTCCTGGCTATTGTAAATAGAGCTGCAATGAACATTTTGGTACATGAGTCTTTCTGAATTATGGTTTTCTCAGGGTATATTCCCAGTAGTGGGATTGCTGGGTCATATGGTAGTTCTATTTGTAGTTTTTTAAGGAACCTCCATACTGTTCTCCATAGCGGCTGTATCAATTTACATTCCCACCAGCAGTGCAAGAGGGTTCCCTTTTCTCCACACCCTCTCCAGCATTTATTGTTTCTAGAGTTTTTGATGATGGCCAATCTGACCGGTGTGAGATGATATCTCATTGTAGTTTTGATTTGCATTTCTCTAAAGATTAATGATGTTGAGCATTCTTTCATGTGTTTGTTGGCAATCTGTATATCTTCTTTGGAGAAATGTCTATTTAGTTCTTCTGCCCATTTTTGGATTGGGTTGTTTGTTTTATTGTTATTGAGCTGCCTGAGTTGCTTATAAATTTTGGAGATTAATCCTTTGTCAGTTGCTTCATTTGCAAATATTTTTTCCCATTCTGAGGGTTGTCTTTTGGTTTTGTTTATGGTATCCTTTGCTGTGCAAAAGTTTTTAAGTTTCATTAGGTCCCATTTATTTATTTTTGTTTTTATTTCCATTTCTCTAGGAGATGGGTCAAAAAGGATCTTGCTGTGATTTATGTCATACAGTGTTCTGCCTCTGTTTTCCTCTAAGAGTTTGATAGTGTCTGGCCTTACATTTAGGTCTTTAACCCATTTTGAGTTTATTTTTGTGTGTGGTGTTAGGGAGTGGTCTAATGTCATACTTTTACAGGTAGCTGTCCAGTTTTCCCAGCACCACTTATTGAAGAGGCTGTCTTTTCTCCACTGTATATCCTTCCCTCCTTTATCAAAGATAAGGTGACCATATGTGCGAGGGTTTATCTCTGGGCTTTCTATCCTGTTCCATTGATCTATATTTCTGTTTTTGTGCCAGTACCATACTGTCTTGATTACTGTGACCTTGTAGTATAGTCTGAAGTCAGGGAGCCTGATTCCTCCAGCTCCATTTTTCGTTCTCAAGATTGCTTTGGCTATTTGGGGTCTTTTGTGTTTCCATACAAATTGTGAAATTTTTTGTTCTAGTTCTGTAAAAAATACCAGTGGTAATTTGATAGGGATTGCATTGAATCTGTAGATTGCTTTGGGTAGTAGAGTCATTTTCACAAAGTTGATTCTTCCAATCCAAGAACATGGTATATTTCTCCACCTATTTGTATCATCTTTAATTTCTTTCATCAGTGTCTTATAGTTTTCTGCATACAAGTCTTTGGTCTCCTTAGGTAGATTTATTCCTAGATATTTTATTCTTTTTGTTGCAGTGGTAAATGGGAGTGTTTTCTTAATTTCACTCTCAGATTTTTCATCATTAGTGTATAAGAATGCCAGAGATTTCTGTGCATGAATTTTGTATCCTGCAACTTTACCAAATTCATTGATTAGCTCTAGTCGTTTTCTGGTAGCATCCTTAGGATTCTCTATGTATAGTATCATGTCATCTGCAAACAGTGACAGCTTTACTTCTTTTTTTCCTATTTGGATTCCTTTTATTTCTTTTTTTTTTTCTCTGATTGCTGTGGCTAGAACTTCCAAAACTAGGTTGAATAAGAGTGGTGAGAGTGGGCAACCTTGTCTTGTTCCTGATCTTAGTGGAAATGGTTTCAGTTTTTCACCATTGAGAACGATGCTAGCTGTGGGTTTGTCATATATGGCTTTTATTATGTTGAGGAAAGTTCCCTGTATGTCTACTTTCTGTAGGGTTTTTATCATAAATGGGTGTTGAATTTTGTCAAAAGCTTTCTCTGCATCTGTTGAGATGATCATATGGTTTTTCTCCTTCAGTTTGTTGATATGGTTTGTCACGTTGGTTGATTTGTGTATATTGAAGAATCCTTGCATTCCTGGAATAAACCCCACTTGATCATGGTGTATGATCCTTTTAATGTGCTGTTGGACTCTTTTTGCTAATATTTTGTTGAGGATTTTTGCATCTATGTTCATCAGTGATATTGGCCTGTAGTTTTCTTTCTTTGTGACGTCTTTGTCTGGTTTTGGTATGAAGGTGATGGTGGCCTCATAGAATGAGTTTGGGAGTGTTCCTCCCTCTGCTATCTTTTGGAAGAGTTTGAGAAAGATAGGTGTTAGCTCTTCTCTAAATGTTTGATAGAATTCGCCTGTGAAGCCATCTGGTCCTGGGCTTTTGTTTGTTGGAAGATTTTTAATCACAGTTTCAATTTCAGTGCTTGTGATTGGTCTGTTCTTATTTTCTATTTCTTCCTGGTTTAGTCTCGGCAGCTTGTGCATTTCTAAGAATTTGTCCATTTTTTCCAGGTTGTCCATTTTATTGGCATAGAGTTGCTTGTAGTAATCTCTAATAACCTTTTGTATTTCTGCAGTGTCAGTTGTTACTTCTCCTTTTTCATTTCTAATTCTATTGATTTCAGTCTTCTCCCTTTTATTCTTGATGAGTCTGGCTAATGGTTTATCAATTTTATTTATCTTCTCAAAGAACCAGCTTTTACTTTTATTGATCTTTGCTATTGTTTCCTTCATTTCTTTTTCATTTATTTCTGATCTGATCTTTATGATTTCTTTCCTTCTGCTAAATTTGGGGGGTTTTTTTTTGTTCTTCTTTCTCTAATTGCTTTAAGTGCAAAGTTAGGTTGTTTATTCGAGATGTTTCCTGTTTCTTAAGGTATGATTGTATTGCTATAAACTTCCCTCTTAGAACTGCTTTTGCTGTATCCCATAGGTTTTGGGTCATCGTGTCTCCATTGTCATTTGTTTCTAAGTATTTTTTTATTTCCTCTTTGATTTCTTCAGTGATCACTTCATTATTAAGTAGTGTATTGTTTAGCCTCCATGTGTTTGTATGTTTTACAGATCGTTTCCTGTAATTGATATCTAACCTCATAGCGTTGTGGTCGGAAAAGATACTTGATATGATTTCAATTTTCTTAAATTTGGCAAGGCTAGACTTGTGACCCAATATATGATCGATCCTGGAGAATGTTCCATGAGCACTTGAGAGAAATGTGTATTCTGTTGTTTTTGGATGGAATGTCCTATAAATATCAATTAAGTCCATCTTGTGTAATGTATCATTTAAAGCTTGTGTTTCCTTATTTATTTTCATTTTGGATGATCTGTCCATTGGTGAAAGTGGGGTGTTAAAGTCCCCTACTATAATTGTGTTATTGTCGATTTCCCCTTTTAAGGCTGTTAGTATTTGCCTTATGTATTGAGGTGCTCCTATGTTGGGTGCATAAATATTTACAATTGTTATATCTTCTTCATGGATCGATCCCTTGATCATTATGTAGTGTCCTTCTTTGTCTCTTGTAATAGCCTTTATTTTAAAGTCTATTTTGTCTGATATGAGAATTGCTACTCCAGCTTTCTTCTGATTTTCATTTGCATGGAATATCTTTTTCCATCCCTTTACTTTCAGTCTGTATGTGTCCCTAGGTTTGAAGTGGGTCTCTTGTAGACAGCATATATATGGGTCTTGTTTTTGTATCCATTCAGCCAGTCTGTGTCTTTTGGTGGGAGCATTTAATCCATTTACATTTAAGGTAATTATCGATATGTATGTTCCTATTACCATTTACTTAATTGTTTCAGGTTGTTCTTGTAGGTCTTTTCCTTCTTTTATGTTTCTTGCCTAGAGAAGTTCCTTTAGCATTTGTTGTAGAGCTGGTTTGTTGGTGCTGAACTCTCTCAGCTTTTGCTTGTCTGTAAAGGTTTTAATTTCTCCATCAAATCTGAATGAGATCCTTGCTGGGTAGTGTAATCTTGGTTGTAGGTTTTTTTCCTTCATCACTTTAAATATGTCCTGCCACTCCCTTCTGGCTTGTAGAGTTTCTGCTGAAAGATCAGATGGTAACCTCATGGGGATTCCCTTGTGTGTTATTTGTTGTTTTTCCCTTGCTGCTTTTAATATGTTTTCTTTGTATTTAATTTTTGACAGTTTGATTATTATGTGTCTTGGCATGTTTCTCCTTGGGTTTATCCTGTATGGGACTCTCTGTGCTTCCTGGACTTGATTGACTATTTCCTTTCCTATATTAGGGAAGTTTTCAACTATAATCTCTTCAAATATTTTCTCAGTCCCTTTCTTTTTCTCTTCTTCTTCTGGGACCCCTATAATTCAAATGTTGGTGCGTTGAATGTTGTCCCAGAGGTCTCTGAGACTGTCCTCAGTTCTTTTCATTCTTTTTTCTTTCTTCTGCTCTGTGGTAGTTATTTCCACTATTTTATCTTCCAGGTCACTTATCCGTCCTTCTGCTTCAGTTATTCTGCTATTGATCCCACCTAGAGTATTTTTCATTTCATTTATTGTGTTGCTCATCATTTCTTGCTTCCTCTTTATTTCTTCTAGGTCCTTGTTAAGTGTTTCTTGCAATTTGTCTATCGTATTTCCAAGATTTTGAATCATCTTTACTATCATTATTCTGAATTCTTTTTCAGGTAGACTGCCTATTTCCTCTTCATTTGTTAGGTCTGGTGTGTTTTTATCTTCCTCCTTCATCTGCTGTGTGTTTTTCTGTCTTCTCATTTCACTTATCTTACTGTGTTTGGGGGGTCTCCTTTTTGCAGGCTGCAGGTTCGTAGTTCCCGTTGTTTTTGGTGGCTGTCCCCAGTGGCTAAGGTTGGTTCAGTGGGTTGAGTAGGTTTCCTGGTTGGGGGGACTAGTGCCTGTGTTCTGGTGGATGAGGCTGGATCTTGTCTTTCTGGTGGGCAGGTCCACGTCTGGTGGTGTGTTTGGGGATGTTGGTAGCCTTATTATGATTTTAGGCAGCCTTGCTGCTAATGGATGGGGCTGTAGACCTGTCTTGCTCTTTGTTGGGGATAGGGTGTCCAGCACTGTTCGTTGCTGGTCCGTGAGTGAAGCTGGGTCTTGGTGTTGAGATGGAGATCTCTGGGAGATTTTCGCCGTTTGATATTGCCTGGAGCTGGGAGGTCTCTTGTGGACTAGTGTCTTGAGGTTGGTTCTGCCACCTCAGAGACACAGCCCTGGTGCCTGGCTGGGGTGCCAAGAGCCTTTAATCCACACGGCTCAAAATAAAAGGGAGAAAAAATAGAAAGGAAAGAAAGGAAGGAAGGAAGGAAGGAGGGAGGGAGGGAAGGAAGAAAGGAAGGAAGAAATGAAGGAAGAAAGCAAGAAAGGAAGGAAGGAAGGTGGAGAGGAAGAAAGGGAGGAAGGAAGAGAGGAAGGGAGGAAGGAAGTGAGGAAAGAAGGGAAATAGGAAGGAAGTAAGGAGGGAAGGAGGGAAGAAAGGAAGGAAGAAAGAAAGAAAGAAAGGGAGAAGACAATAAAGTAGGATAAAGTATAGTTATTAAAATAAAAAATAATTATTAAGATGAAAAATTTCTATTAAAAAAAACAGAAAAACGGGTCGGTCTAACCCTAGGACAGATGGTGAAAGCAAAGCTATACAGACAAAATCTCACACAGCAGCACACACATACACACTCACAAAAAAGAAAAAAAGGGGGAAATAATAGTATATCTTGCTCCCAAAGTCCACCTCCTCAACTTGGGATGATTCGTTGTCTATTCAGGTTTTCCACAGATGCAGGGCACTTAAAGTTGATTGTGGAGCTTTAATCCGCTGCTTCTGAGGCTGCTGGGAGAGACCTCCCCCTCTCCTCTTTGTTCGCACAGCTCCTGGGGTTCAGCTTTGGACTTGGCCCCACCTCTGTGTGTAGGTCGTCTGAGGGCGTCTGCCCTTCGCTCAGACAGGACGAGGTTAAAGGAGCAGTTGATTTGGGGGCTCCGGCTCACTCAGGCTGGGGGGAAGGAGTGACACGGGTGCGGGGCGAGTCCGCGGCAGCAGAGGCCGACGGGACGCTGCACAGGCCCAAGGTGCGCCGCGCGTTCTCCCGGGGAAGCTGTCCCGGAATCCCGGGACCCCGGCAGTGGAGGGCTGCACGGGCTCCTGGGAGGGCCGGTGTGGAGAGTGACCTGTTCTCACACACAGGCCTCTTGGTGGCGGCAGCAGCAACCTTAGTGTCCCACACCCGTCTCTACTGTCCGTGCCGACAGCCGCGGCTCGCGCCCGTTTCTGGAGCTCCTTTACGCAGTGCTCTTAATCCCTTCTCCTCGTGCCCAGGAAGCAAAGCAGGAAGAAAAGGTCTCTTGCCTCTTCGGCAGCTCCAGACTCCAACCGGACTCCCTCCCGGCCAGCCGTGGCGCACTAACCCCTTCAGGCTGTTTTCACTCTGCCAACTCCAGACCTTTCCCTGGGATCCGACTGAAGCCCGAGCCTCAGCTCCTGGCAAGTGGGCGGGGGAGCAGACAAGCCTCCCGGGCTGGTGAGTGCCGGTCGGCACCGATCCTCTGCGGGAATCTCTGGGCTTTGCCGTCCGCACCCTGTGGCTGCACTGTCCTCACGGCTCCAGAGCTTCCCCCTCCGCCACCCGCAGTCTCCACCCGCGAAGGGGCTTCTAGTGTGTGGGAATCTTTCCTCCTTCACGGCTCCCTCCCACTGGTGTAGGTCCCGTCCCTATTCTTTGTCTCTGTTTATTCTTTTTTCTTTTGGCCTACCCAGGTATGTGGGGAGTTTCTTGCCTTTTGGGAGATCTGAGGTCTTCTGCCAGCGTTCGGTGGGTGTTCTATAGGAGAAGTTCCACGTGTAGATGTATTTCTGATGTCTCTGTGAGGAGGAAGGAGATCTCCGCGTCTTACTCTTCCTCCCTCTTTAAGCCGTCTTTTTCATTGGTTCTTTTTTCATGTATTTTTCTCTCATTCTTCTCCTCTCTCACTTAGAATGTACCTTAAGCTCCTAGTATTATTGCACGGTCATTTACCCACCGTCTTTTGATGTTTTATTGAATTACATCTACCAAGTAAATACTGAATTTATTGTTTAGTTATTGAATTGTTTCTACCATATAAATGTTTAGTTCTTGAAAAAGTATTTTAAAAATATCTTTATTGGAGTATAATTGCTTTACAATGTTGTGTTTGTTTCTGTTGTACAACAAGGTGAATCAGCTATATGTATACATATATCCCCATATCCCCTCCTTCTTGAGCCTCTCTCCCATCCTCCCTGTCCCATCCCTCTAGGTCATCACAAAGCATCGAGCTGAACTTGTGCTATACAGCAGCTTCCCACTAGCCATCGATTTTACATTTGGTAGTGTATCTATGTCAGTGCTACTTTCTCATTTCGTTCCAGCTTCCCCTTCCCAACCTCCACCTCCATGTCCTCAAGTCTGTTCTCTACATCTGCATCTTTATTCTTGCCTTGCCTCTAGGTTCATCAGTACCGTTTTTTTAGATTCCATATGTGTGTGTTCGCATACTTTGTTTTTCTCTTTCTGACTTACTTCACTCTGTATGACAGACCTCTAGGTCAATCCACCTCATTACAAATAACTCAATTTCGTTTCTTTTTATGGCTGAGTAATATTCCATTGTATATATGTGCCATATCTTCTTTATCCATTCATCTGTTGATGGGCATTTAGGTTGCTTCCATGTCCTGGCAATTGTAAATAGTGCTGCAGTGAACACTGTGGTACATGACTCTTTTTGAATTACGGTTTTCTCAGCGTATATGCCCAGGAGTGGGATTTCTGGGTCATATGGTAGTTCTATTTTTAGTTTTTTAAGGAACCTCCATACTGTTCTCCATAGTGGCTGTATCAATTTACATTCCCATCAACAGTGCCGAAGGGTTCCCTTTTTTCCACACCCTCTCCAGCATGTATTGTTTGTAGATTTTTTAATGATGGCCATTCTCACAGGTGTGAGGTGATACCTCATTGTCGTTTTCATTTTCATTTCTCTAGTGATTAGTGATGCTGAGAATCTTTTCATATGTTTGTTGGCCATCTGTATGTCTTCTTTGGAGAAATGTCTGTTTAGGTCTTCTACCCACTTTCGGATTGGGTTGGGTTTTTTTTTTAATATTGAGCTGCTTGTATATTTTGGAGATTAATCCTTTATTAGTTGTTTTGTCTGCAAATATTTTCTCCCATTCTGAGGGTTATCTTTTCATCTTGTTTATGGTTTCCTTTGCTGGCTAAAGTTCTTTTAAGTAAAGATTTTTCTAGCCACTTACCTTTACAAAAAGATGGTGTATCTTTTAACATACATATCACACAGAACATATTTCAGATTAGTGACTATTTGGCCGTAATCATAAGTTAAATTCAACTTCTATAAAATCTACACTGAGTATAGGATGAATGATAAAAATGATGTAGTGGTTGATTTCCTGATGGTGTTTTCTTAAATACTCTGTAATTAAATGCTAGTATAAAATGATAGAAATGTTTGTTTAAAAAGAAGATAATAAGTTAGTCTTTTACTGGCTATTATAATGAGATTTTATTTGTTGGGGTAACATTGATTTATACAAGTTTCATGTGTACAACATCATAATTTGACTTCTGTATATACTACTAAAAGTCTAGTTTCCATTTGTTACCATACAGTTGACCTCTTTTACCCATTTTGCCTTCCCCCTTCCCTCCTTCCATCCCCTCTGATAACCATTGATTTTTTTTGTGTTTTGTGTTTTTGCTCGTTTCTTCATTTACTTCTTTTATATTCCACATGTGAGTGAAATCATACAGTATTTGTTTTTCTCTGTCTGACTCGTTTCACTTTGCATAGTACCCTTAAAATCCATCCATGTTGTAGCAAATGGCAATATTTCATCTTATGGCTGAGTAATATTCCAGTGTTTGTGTGTATATGTGTATATCACATCTTTATCCATTCATCCATCAATGGCCACTGAGGTTATTTCCATATCTTGGCTATTGTAAATAATGCTGTAATCAATATGGGGATGCTTTCCGAATTAGTGTTGTGTTCTTTGGATACCCAGAGGTGGAATAGCTGGATCATTTGAAAGTTCCATTCTTAATTTTTTGAGGCATCTTCACATTGTTTTCCATAGTGGCTCCACTAATTTACATTCCCACCAAGTGTGTACAAGTGTTCCCTTTTCTCCACATCCTCTTCCACAATTGTTATTTCTTATCTTTTTTTTAATAAGAGCAGTTCTAACAGGTGGGAGGTGATAGCTCATCCTGGTTTTGATTTGTATTTCCATGATGATTAGTGATGTTGAGCACCTTTTCATGTACCTGTTAGCCATCTGTAAGTCTTTGGAAAATTATCTATTCCGTTCCTCTGACCATTTTTAATCAGGTTTTTTTGTTGTTGTATGAATTCTTTATATATTTTGGATATTAACCCCTTATTGGATATGATTTGCAAATATCTTCTCCCATCCAGTAGGTTGTCTTTTTGTTTTGAGTTTCATTTGATGTGCAGAAGAGTTTTAGTTTGACATAGTTCCATTTGTTTATTTTGCGTGTGGCTATCCAGTTTTCCCAACACCATTTACTGAAGGGACTTTTCATTCTCCATCATATTTTTCTTGGCTTTTCTGTTGTAAATTAGTTTTCCATACATGTGTGGATTTATTTCTGGACTCTCAATTCTGTTCTACTGCTATGTGTATGTTTTCTGCCAATACCATGCTATTTTCATTACTATAGCTCTGTACTATAATTCAAAATCAGAGATTGTGATACCTCCAGCTTTGTTTTTCTCTGGATTGTTTTGGCTATTTGGCATCTTTCATGGTTCCATATAAATTTTAGCATTTTTGTTCTATTTCTGTGAAAAATATTGTTGGGATTTTGGTACAAGATTGCATTGAATCTGTAGATTGCTTTAGGTAATGTGTATATTTTAAAAATATTCTTCCAATCCATGAACACAGAATATCTTTCCAGTTCTTTGTTTCTTTAATTTCTTTCAACAGTGTCTTACAGTTTTTAGTGTACATGTTTTTCACCTCCTTTGTTAGATTTATTTCCAGGTATTCTTTTTGTTGCAGTTGTAAATGGGATCATTTTTCTTTCTCTTTCTGATAGGCTGTTGTTAGTGTATAGAAACACAACAGATTTTTGCATATTTATTTTGTACCCTACAACTTTACTGTATTAGTTCCAATAGTTTTTTTTTTTTGATGGAGTCTTTAGAGTTCTTTCTATTTAAAATCATGTTATCTGCAAGAACGGACAGGTTTCCTTTCTTTTCAATATGAATGCTTTTTCTTTTTCTTACCTAATTTCTCTGGCTAAGACTTCAATGCTATGTTTAATAGGAGTGGTGAGAGTGGGCATCCTTATTTTCTTCCTCATCTTACAGGGATAGCTTTCAGTTTTTCACCATTGAGTATGATGTTAGCTGAGGGTTTTTTCATATATGCTCTTTTTTTAATGTTCAAGTATGTCCCTTCTATACCCATTTATTTGAGAGTTTTTATCATACATTGATGTTGAATATTGTCAAATGCTTTGTCTGCATTTATTGAGATGATCATATAATTTTTATTCTTTTGTTAATGTGGTATATCACATTGATTGATGGATGTTGAACCATCTTTGCATCCTTGGAATGAATCTCACTTGATCATGGTGTATAATCCTTTTAAAGTATTGTTGAATTCAGTTTGCTGATATTTTGTTGAGGATTTTTGTGTTTATGTTCATCAGAGATACTGGCCTATAATTCCTTTTTTTGTTGTTGTTGTTTTGTCCTTGCCTGGTTTTGGTATTAGGATAAATGATGGCATTATAAAATGAGTTCAGAAGAGTTCCCTTATCTTCATTTTTTAGGAAGAATTTGAGAATAGATATTAAATCTTCTTTGAATATTTGGTAGAATTTACCAGTGAAGCTATCTGATCCTGGACTGTTGTTTTTTTGACAGGTTTCCATTAATGTTTCATTCTCCTTACTAGTGATCAGTCTATTCAGATTTCTGTTTATGATTCAGTATTGGAAGGTTGTATGATTCTAAAAATTTATCCATTTCTTCTAGATTGTCCAATTTATTGGTGTATAGCTGTTAATAGTCTCTTATAACCCTTTGCATTTCAGTTATATCTGTTACTTCTCCTCTTTCATTTTTGATTGTTTTATTGAGTCTTCTCTCTCTTTTTCTTAGTCTAGGTAAAGGTTTGTCAATTTTGTTAAAATTTTCAAAGAACCAGTTCTTAGTTTTACTTATCTTTTCTATTGTCTTTTTAGGCTCTTTCATTTATTTCTGCTCTGATTTTTATTATTTCCTTCCTTCCTTCTGACTTTGGGCTTTATTCTTCTTTTTCTTGTTCTTTTAGTTGTAAGGTTAGATTGAGGTTTTTCTTGTTTCTTGAGTTGGCCTGTGTAGCTATAAACTTCACTCTTGGTACTACTTTTGCTGCATTCTGTAGGATTTAGTATGTCATATTTTCATTTTCTTTCATCTTCAGGTATTTTTGGATTTCTCCTTTGATTGCTTTCTACCAAATAGTTGTTCAGTAGCATGTTATTTAGTCTTCACATGTTTGTAATTTTTCCAGCTGTCTTGTAGTTGGTTTCTAGTTTTATATCCATGTGGTTAGAAAAGATGCTTGATATGATTTCGGTCTTAAATTTGAGACTTGTTTTGTGTCCCAAAATATGGTCTATCCTTGAGAATGTTCCACGTACACTTGAAGAATATGTATTCTACTGCTTTTGGATGGAATGTTCTGTAGATATCTATTGAGACTATCTGATCTAATTTTCATTTAAGGCTCATTTTTATTGTTGTTGACTTTCTGTCTGATCTATCCATTGATATAAGTGGGGTGTTAAAATCCCCTGCTATTATTGCCTTGCTGATGATTTCTCACTTTAGGTCTGTTAACAAGTCCTTTATATATTTTGGTGTTCCCATGTTAGGTGCATATATATTAATAAATGTTATGTTGTCTTATTGATGGATTGTTCCCATTATCATCAAATAATGCCCATCTTTGTCTCTTGTTACCTTTTTGTGGGGTTGAAATCTGTTTTGTCTAATAAGTATGGCTACACCCAATTTCTTTGGCTGCCATTTGCCTGGAGTATCATCTTCCATCCGTTCACTTTGAGCCTGTGTTTCCTTTAGAGCTGAGATGAATCTCCTGGTGATAGCATATAGTTGGGTCTTGTTTTTAGTATATGTGCTGCTGAAGCGAGCACTGGTCTTGTTTTTAATCCATCCAGCCACTCTGTCTTTTGATTGGTGAAATCAATACACTTACATTTAGGGTGACTGTTGATGTTTGAGGTCTTAGTGCTGCCATTTTATACTTTTGTTTTCTGGTTGCTATATCATTTCTTTTTCCTCATGTTTCTGTCTACCATTTTAGTTTTGTGGTTTTCTATGATTTTTTTTTCTCAGTTTCCTCTTATGTGTTGCTGCTTTAGTTTTTTGTTTTGTTATTATCATGGGCTTAGTATGAAATGTCTCATAGATAAAATAGTCCTTTTTCTGATGATAGCGTCTTTTCTTCATTTGCCTTTACAGGTTCTCTTCTTTTCCCCTTCCCCCTTCTATGTTTTTTTGGTCACATTGTCTGTTTTTATGTTGTGAGTTTGTTACCGAATTAAAGTAGCTATAGTTATTCATAATGCTCCCCCCTCCCATTTAAGTTATAATTGTTTGACCATCTATTCTGATATGGCGTTGGAATTTTCTGATTCTGTGTACTTATCACCTTAGTCAAAGCTTTGTGCACTTTTGTTTTTTCATTTCAGGTAGAAGGGCTCCTTTGAACATTTCTTGTAAGACAGGTCTAGTGGTGGTAATCTCCTTCAGCTTTGGTTTTCTGAGAAAGCCTTTATTTCTCCTTTATATCTAATGGATAACTTTGCTGGGTAGAGTATTCTTGGCTGACAGTTTTTATCTTTCAATGTTATGAGTATGTCATTCACTCTCTCCTGGCCTATCAAGTTGATGCTGAGAAATCTGCTGATAGCCTAGTGGGGGTACCTTTGTAGGTTACTGTCTTTTTTCCCTAGCTGCCTTTAAAATTCTTTATCACTGAGTTTTGATAGTTTTAAAATAATGTGTCTTGGAGAAGGTTTTTTTGCTTTGGGATTATTAGGTGTTCTATTAGCTTTGTGGACTTGAATATCCAGTTCTTCCCTAGGTTTGAGAAGTTCTCAGCTATTATTTCTTTAAATAAGCTCTCTGTTTCCTTCTGCCTCTCTTCTCCTCTGGTATACTTGTTATCCTTATGTTGCCTTATCTAATGGAGTCATATAGTTCTCATAGAGTCTATTTTTGAAACATCATAGTTCTCTCTCCTCTTCTACTTGAATATTTTCTAGATTTCTATCTTTGAGCTTGCTAATTTTCTCTTCCATATATATGGTCTGCTCTATTTCCAGTGCTTTCTAATGCATCCTTCATTTATTGAGTTCTTAAGCTCCAGAATTCCATTTTGATTCCTTTTTAGAGTTTCCATCTCTTTGGTAAAGTATTACATTTGTCCATTAATTTTATTCCTGAGCTCATAGAACTGCCTTTTTGAGTTTTCGTGTAGCTCATTGCATTTCTTCGTGACAGTTATTTTGAATTCTCTATCAGCTATATCACAATTTTCTGTGACTTTAAGTTTGATTTCTAGAGAACTGTCACTTTCTCTTTGTGATACCATATTACCATAGCTTTTCATGGTGCTTGATAGGTTGTTTCTCTGCTAGGGCATTTGAATTAGTGAAAACCTTTCTAACTTAGGTAAAGCTTTGTTTACTTTGCTTCTCATAATTCAGCTGGTTGGTAATTAGAGGAATTTGTTTTATCGGTAGGTAACACTACAGCAGAAGTTTCTGATTTCTCTTGTCTGAGCTTCCTCTAGCTATATTTGAGAATTTGCATTTTCCACCCTCCACCGCCTCTGTTCCCAGTGTCTTCAGAGTTGCTGGTGCTTTGCTGCTGCCAGTGTTGCTGTAGCAGCAGTGAGGAGGGAGAAGTTAGGGGAGGGTTGTGTGTGCTGCAGCTTCTGCTGCCCTGTTTCCTGTGGCTGTGGGTGCTGCTGAAGCTGGGAGACCAGGATCATGGCTGCCATCTCCTCTCTGTGTTCCAATTCACCTGCCTTCATATGTACAGATGTGTGAATTACTCTGGTATCCTGGTGTTCTGGGCAGAGGAACCTTTGAGTTCTGCATGTTTAACCAGGTGTGGATTGAAGAGGAGAGACAACGGGAGTGTTTCACACTGCCATGGTGCTGACATCACTCCCATAATGAAACTTTCAAAGGGTGACTTCCAACTTATGTGTTACTGACTGGGTGCTTTGCAATTATTAAAAAGTGGTAGGCATTAGGAAAGGATACCAAAACTACAGAAATGAGCTATGATGAAACCAGAGTCATTGGAATGCAACCAAAAAGAAAAGATATGAACAAAAGTTTCATAAAAAAGCATTCCCAGAGATGATACTGTCCAACTATTTTTTTACAGGGAAAGCTGATAACTGAAGGGTGCACATAAAGAATACAACTCATTTTTCCTAATTTTTCTTCAGCTGGTTTTACTTTTTTTCTGATTTATATCTATTTTCCTTAGTATAAAACAGGATGATCTTCTGATTATAAAAGAAGCTCAAAACAAACCTAAAATTTAATGGCTTAAAAAATCCCCATTTATTTAATTCATAATTCTGTAGGATGGCTGGTTATATTTCTGTTCTGGGCTGAAGTGGTCAGCTGGAAGTTTGGCGTGTGATGGCTGATCTTGGGTAACCTCATTCATATGTCTGGCAGTTGGCTGGCTGGTTGGTTTAGGGGGCCTTAGCTGGGATGACTTGTCTCTGTTTCATGTAGTCTCCCACTTTCCTCCCACTATCCCAGGCTTCTTTACATGGTGATCTCAGTGTTCCAGAAAGTCGCATCCGGGCAAAGTCCCACATGTGAGCACTTACTAAGCCTCTGCTCGCTTCACATTAGCCAATGCCTAATTGGCTAAAGGAAGTCTTGTGGCCAGGCTGGGAGTCAGATGAGATGATATTACTGAAGAGTAGTCAATTGGAAGGGCACTTATTGTGGCCAATTTTACAAATAACATAAAAAGACATTTGGGTCATAATTTATATTCAACATTGTGTCTTACAGTTTCCACTTAGGTAAGTTCTCATACTGTAATTTTTCTATTAAATATTCTTCAGAAATATTCTTAATGGTTGCATAATATTAAAATATGTGGCTGTACTATAATTTATCTACTTCCCTACTAAAAATGCTAGGTGACTTTTAATATTTCTCTATTCTAAAAAGAAAACTCAATCTTTGATTTGGTGCATATTACTGGATTGATTTATATAAATAATCTTGAAGCTCTTGATAAAGATTGCCTAACTACTCGCCAGAAAAATTGAAGCAATTATATTTTCGGGAGCAATGCCTGAGAATATCAAATTTACTACCATTTCATGGACCCAGGCTTATATACAATTTGAAAATCTTTGTCAGTTTGATAGGTTAAAAAGGTATATATTCAAATTTATAATTTTTATTGTCTCAAACATTAAACATTTAAAAACTAAGGGAGTATTTTCTCTTGTAAGTCGTTAGCTAATTTTTAGAAAATTTTAAAATTGAAATAAAAATTTATATAAAAGATAAACTTGAGGTGGAAGGTGTTTTAAATATGGTTTTATTTTTATAATAGGAAAACCACATACTTTGCCTTCAGTCTTTTCATCCTATAATAGTAAGTGCAACTGTCAGAAATTTTAAAATGTTTTATGCTCAAAAAACATATTTAAATAAAATAGAGATTGGAACTAGATGCCAAGATACTATGGTAACATAAAAATCTGAATCTTTAAAAATTTGTTTTAGAGATCATCTAGAAGGAGAAAAGGTTCTTTTAGTTGTCAGACTCAAAATACCCACCTTTAAGCAAATACTTAGGAGACTATCAGAGTGACACAAAATTTATGTTTTTTGTGTGTGTGTTGGGAAAAAAAGCAGTAAATGTAAGATTAGCTTATTAATACTGCAAATCCTAGAATTTTGATTTTAATTGATTGTGTTACTTCATCATGATTAAGTTTTAATAGAAGCATTAGATGTCATAGAATGTCATAAAAACAACTCCCCCTATGCTGGATTCATATATTTTCCATCATAGGTTAGGTGATTAAAATTTCAAGCTTAATCTATACAATCTATGCAGTGTGAGAGTTTTGGTTGTTGTGAAGACCTTAACTTTTACATTTCCTGACTTTTAAATAATTGCATAAAGTAGCTTTTCAAAATGTTTTTGAAGTGGAGCTTTAGAAGATGTTTTGAGGACAGGCATATAACAAAAGCAAAACAGAGGAGATAAGCTATTGGAAGCACTACTGGATGTGCTTCTGGTTGGGGCTGATGATGTGGGGGAACAATTTAAACTCAAGTGACTTTGACCAATTTTTAGACCTAAAAAGCCTAGAGAGATGCTTATCCCTTATTAGCAGTTGGCAATTTTATAACACGTGACTTTTAACAGAAAAAGGCAGAAAGAAGACAAAGAAGATTTTGAATTGAATGAAGGAGAAGAGGTAATTTCTTCAAGCTGTTGAAATACACTGATTGTGACTCTTGCAGTGAGAAAGGATGTACATTGTAGAAAATAAACCACTTGTGAGAATTTAACAAGGAACAAAAAACCAATGGCAAAAGACTCACCTCCTACATCAAATATTTCTGCTATGATCCCATAAAGGAAAACTAAAAGTACCTCAGCCTTAGGATACATATGGCTTTACAGTGTATATTATATTTTCATTCCATGGTGTCTTTTACTTACTCAAAATTGTTTGCAAACATTTAATTCATGTGCTATAATTCAGGCTGTATGCCCCTGGAGATCATATGCTTTTTCCCCCCTTCTGTTCTATAAATGTTACAGGTATTATATTTTCTGGATATAACAATGTCACGTTATTTCATTTTTTACTTTGAGGACCCAAAGTTGTTTAAGAAGTGAATGTCACATTTGGACAAGGAGAATCCAACTGGAGTTCTGATCACACAATAGTGACTAAAATTGTGATCACTGCATTCTGAATATGTTCTTGTAAAGAAAAATGATATAGCTCCTTCAAATTATTTTCTTGAGTAAAATAATTCTGTTCGGAAACTTCAGTTTTACATTACTTTTTAACTTGATAAGGTTGGTTACTCAAGTGTTCCTCAAACAAAGCAGCAAGTAACTCCCTCCCCACAACAATAACAAACAAGGAAAATGAGATATTCTCAATGCAAAAATATTTTTGAACATTTTTCTTTCCCATTAATATCTTATTTATGTAATGGTGCTGAAAAGTATATACAGTAATAATGCTCTGAAGAGTGAAAATTATCCTTTCAAGGCAACTTAAGATAAAATTGGTACTTCAGTAATCTTGACAACATACCACACAACTAAGGTCTAGAAAATATTAGATTATAATGTGAACTTTGTTAAACTCTTAAAACACTACAGTGGCTAGGGCTTCCCTGGTGGCACAGTGGTTGAGAGTCCGCCTGCCGATGCAGGGGACACGGGTTCATGCCCCGGTCCTGGAAGATCCCACATGCCGCGATGCGGCTAGGCCCGTGAGCCATGGCCTCTGAGCCAGCGTGTCCAGAGCCTGTGCTCTGCAGCGCAAGAGGCCACAACAGTGAGAGGCCCACATACCGCAACAACAACAACAACAACAAAAAAAAAAAAAAAAGATATTATAGTGGCTTGGTGGAATCTTTGTTAATATTATTGCCCCCTCCCACTCCATGATAATTTAATGAAAAGAATTTAACTCAATTGTATCAGATACAATTAAGTTCTGCATTTAAGAGTAACCTCAAAGTGACTTGATCAAGCTAGGGAATTAGTTCTCTCTCAAGTAACAGAAAACTGAGGATAGTTTAGAATTGGCGTGACAGCTTATCAGAGTCTAAATTCTCCTCCTGTCTTTCTATCCACCTTATTTAACATGTGAACTCCATTCCTGAGTTTGCTATAGTTTTAAGGAAGTCCATCTTTCACATAAGCTTTCTAGCTAGCCAACAGGAAGAAAGGTGGCTGGGCAAAAATGGGATGTACCAGTTGTCAGTTGTCCTTTAAAGATGCTTCCCTAGAAAACCAAGGTAAACTTTTACTTACATATCATGGGCCAGAACTTAGTCACAAAGCCATCCTTCATTGCAAGTGAGGCTTAGAATATTACCACCCTGAATATACTTCATTTCTGTTAGTAATGAAAAAGTGAAGGGTAGATATTAGGCAGTTAGACATCACTGCCTGATACATCTGTTTTAAACTCGTGGAAGAGAAGAACATTTAGGTACAAACACATGACACATACTGTATTCTCTATATATTTGTTCCCTGACAGATTGCAAAGATCATGTTAACACCAGCTTGAATACCTGCTTCTTTGTCTACCCACTCCTACCACTTACCTCTTCGCAAAACTTTCTCTTCCTAACTTCTATCACTCGATGGACACTGCTTACCTGAGCTCATGGGAGGACTAATCGGGAGCTCTTGGAAGTAAAGAAATGAAAGAGTTTGAGAATCTAGACTCTTGCCAATGTAAACTTTGACTTAACTGGATAAATGGAATATATATATACAGAAAAGTGATAATGAGTACATCTTCCATGAAAACAACAGTGTAGGAGATGTGAGTAATATGGGAATGCAAGGAAAGTGCTTCTGTGAATACCACTGAAGAATCTTGAAGATGAAAATGGAAGGTTTTAAAGAAACAAAAATTGGGGTGGAGGTAGAAGGGACTTTTTTTGAATTACAGTTACACGTGATATATTTTTATTTAAATCCATAACATATGCAGCTACCAAAATTATCAGCTTCAAGCAATACTTCTATCTAAACCTATTGAGATTCTCTATTACCTATTGAGTTTCATCTATATCTAATAATATTTAAGTTCTTCCACCAAATATCTCCCCTCCATTTGAACTATATCCTTATTGCTTCAGAATATACTCCTGGACTTCAGTTGTCTTGAGCGTGTGTTGTTACCTCAAGGGTGCATGTTCTTTGTTTCTGATATATAAATGCTCTATTTAATGATCTACCTGGCAGAGGTTGTTTGTTTGTTTGTTTGTTTTTCTTTTTAAACAAAAGCACTATGTGACTCTCTTAAATGTGCTCCAGCTAGGACTTCCTGACATGCAGCAATGAGAGTGCAAATCTATATCTACTTTGACTCTTACCCATTCAGAGGGAGTTTTGCCGAACTCATGAAGGTCACAAAGTCACAGCCTTAATTTAAATCTTTTATCTACAATTCAAGTCCCTTATTATCTATTATACCCTTTGCAAGATGCTAAGGCAATCTCAGTAGTGCTCTGCTACTCCAAACAGGAGTTAACCAGCCTTGTTCTAATCCTCTTCTGATTACTATTAACCTATTTGCATAGAAAGTTCTGAATATAATATTAACACAAGAAATGGACATTTTACCTAGGTGACTGGGAATGGTGCAAGTGTAGGACAGTCTTTATCCTATTTTTACTTCATAGACTCTCAATTGAGTTCTTGGTTCATGTCACTTACATTTTTTAAGAAAATAGGTAGTATTTAGTCTCCTTATTACCATATCTCTTTTCCTACATTGTCTGGCTGAGCTTTGAGTTTCTCTGAATTCTTTCACTTGGCATATTCTGCTTCTAATAATCAACTCTGATAATATTCCACCGCCAGTGCATGGCCTCCCTGCTAGACTTTTTGTTTCCCTTGTACCTTGGTATAGCTGATTAGGTTCTGGTCCTTGGAATATGATTAGGAGTGAGGTTCTCTAAAAAGAAAGCAACTGCCAGCACCTCCTTTTTTTTTCTTTCTTCCTGATGGCTGGGTAATGAAGACAACTGGAGTATTGAAACAAGAGTTGGAAGTTTGATTTTGAGGATGCAATCCATCCTGCTAGCCCTGAACCATACATCTCTGGATTATTACATGAGAAACAGATTTGACCTTCTTTAGGTTATTTGTTTTGTTTGGGGAGTAGAAGGAAGAAAAGGGAAGTGACTCTCTTTGTCTTAGCAGCATTACCATATGCTAACTGGTACACTGGTTTAATTTAAGTTCTAGTTGATCTGATTTCCCTTGCACGAATTACTTATTCTGTAAATTTGTTCAATTATAAAATAAGAATAGCATGTCTTCAAGGGTAGTTGTGGGTATCAAATGCTGTAATACATGATGTTTAATAATTTTGGAAGAAGAATTTAAACTCGTGGAATAAGTATAACACAAGCTAGATCTTCCTTCTTGTTCCTGAGAGCTGGATTTTTGAGTAACAAACCACAAATACTTCATTGTTTTCAGAATAAATACTAAATAGGCTTAAAAGCATATAGAACTCACTATATAGTGCCGTAATAATGTTTTCAAGAAAGCATGATTAATTTAAGTTGCTTGAAAACATGGTCTGGGTGCCCTAAATTTCAAAATGAGACTCTCAGACATAAGGCTTAGCAGTTTAGAGACCTGATTTCTGTATTTGATTTAGGGATAAATTTATCTTTTCCTGTCTTGATTTTCTCTTTAAAGTAGAATATCTCACAATATTTGTAGCTCAGTGAATAGTAAACTGATAATTATGAGGGGTTTTAACTACCCAAAGTTATTATCTATAATTACTCAAAAATTAGAACATGTGTAAAACATCTTAGGATATTTTCTGTTCTTGAGATAATCATATTATAGATAGACTCGTTGTATAAGGAAAATTCATAGGGCAAATCATCTTTTTTTTTTCTTTTTTTTTAAGTTCAAAGACCATCTCATTGACTATTGGGAGACACCATTTCACTTAGTGACATTTTTATTTGTGGGTCTCTTTTCCTCAATGTGCTTCATTCCCATGTATTTTATTAATACTACCAAGTATGAAAGATTTTTTTTCCTACTTGAGTTTGTACAACTATTTTCATTATTCACGGACGTTGTTCATGAAACAGAAAACAAGGAATTAGTTTAATCACATAAAATTATTTTCCTTTTGTATTCAAGACCTTTTATTTTTGCCTGTCCCCACCCCAATTATGCAATCTTAGTTCTCTATACTTCCCAGTACAAACCTCTTAGGAAGATGATTTTTAAAATGTGGTTTTTTGGGCTTCCCTGGTGGCGCAGTGGCTGAGAGTCCACCTGCCGATGCAGGGGACACGGGTTCGTGCCCCGGTCCGGGAGGATCCCACATGCCGCGGAGCGGTTGGGCCCGTGAGCCATAGCCGCTGAGCCTGCGCGTCCGGAGCCTCTGCTCCGCAACAGGAGACGCTGCAGCAGTGAGAGGCCCACGTACGGGGGAAAAAAAAAAAAAAAAAAAAAAAGTGGTTTTTTTAAAGAGGAACCAAGTGTTACTAAGAGATATTATTTGAGTCAGTTAATACACATACATATACAGCACATTAGAAACATCACACAATCATATACCAAATCATCTACAAAGTTTTGACATTTTGGTGAATATTAATGCATATATTATACTGTGTCTCCTGCAGACCTTGGAATAAAAGTTGTATTGCCATCTCTGTGCATATGTTGGAAGAGTTTATAAATGTGTAATTTATTAGAGAAATCTTAGCCTTGGGTCTTTGCTTTTCTCTCAGACTTTTCTATTGTTATGGGTTAAATTGTGTCTCCTCAAACTCATATGTTGAAGTCCTAACCTCCAGTCAGAAAGTGACTTTATTTAGAGATAAGATCTTTACAGAGGTAATTCAAGTTAAAATGAGGTCATTGGGGTGGGCCCTAATCCAATATGACTGATGTTCTTAGAAAAAGGGAAAATTTGGACTCAGGCTCTCAGAAAGATAATTGAAGAGACATAAGGAGAAGATGACTATCTATAAGCCAAGGAGAAAGGCCTGGAACATTACTTTTTCTCATAGCTCTTAGAAGGAACTAATCCTGCCGACACCTTGATTTTATACTTCTTGCCTCCAGAACTGTGAGACAATAAATTTCTGGTGTTTACATTACCCATTCTAGTACTTTGTTACTGAAACCCTAGCAAAGTATAATATATGAATGATCACAAAACAGTCCTTATTTTATAAAGAAACACACATAAGATGTTTCAGTCAATGACACCACCTTTCATTTAGTTGGCCAGGAAAAACCTGGGAGCCATTCTTAATTTTTTTTTTTTTTTTTTACTCCTATCCAAACTATTACCAAATATTTCTCGACTGCCATTGCTTCTCTTCATTACTACTCCTGGTAGGAAGTCTAAGCCACTACAATATATTATCTGGAATATTGAACTAGTCTACTAACTGATCTACTTGCTCCCATTCTTATCTACAATACATTCCTTATTAACAGTTATATTTAACTAAATAGCACATGTAGATAATTTCATGTCTCTTCTCCACCTGGAACCCTCTGTAGCTCATAGAAATCCAGACTTCTTAGCTGGTTCACCAGGCCCTCATGGATGGTTTATGTCCTGTATTCCTTTTAAAACACGATTCTGCTTTGGGCCTAAGGGAGTACCCAACAATGCCCTTGTCTTCATGACTGGAAAACTAGACAGAATCTTTAACTGTTTTTATGTTTTTAAGATATTGGGCAATATGCAGGGAGGGACTGAAATCTCTGAGAAGGGAAACAAAATGAGCTGAGCACTATAATCATCTGGTTTTCTGCCTGGAGGGTCTTCCTGGGAATGGGGCTGAAACAGAGCATGGTACCATCACCAAGAGATATCAGAGTTCCAGGCTACAGAGGCATTTAGAATTTGCAGAGTACCATACTGGGAATAAAGGAGCTTTGCTCAGAGGAAGCTCCAGAATTCTGTGTCGGGCAATCTGTTAAGTCTTTGGCTGAGGACTTACCTGTGCATGTAGAGACTGAGACCCTGTGAAGCCAGGCAAAATGCCAACTATTGGGAGGAAACAACCACAAGGGAGTAGTAAAAACAATGTATGGAGCTCACACAAGACTGGATGATCACGTTCAGACCAGAGTTCACTCTGACTGAAGAGTAATCATTGAAAACTCTCAGCATTTAGTAGCATCTGCAGAAAAACCATAAAGATTAGAGCTAACATATCTCTAAAGTAAAATCTATACTAGACTCTCAATAACCAAGTTAAAATGCAAGCCTTGAAAGGATCAAACTGATGTGCAAGTAAATTGATAACCTCTTGGAACAAAACTCAGTACCTTGTTAAGGAACGCAAAATATCCAGACACTCAACAAGGTAGCATCCACGACATGAAATGACTACTAAAAATTCACTAGACATATGCAGAAAATTATAAATCCTGATCAGGATTAAAACCATTCAATAAAGTTTGATTTAGGGCTTCCCTGGTGGTGCAGTGGTTGAGAGTCCGCCTGCCGATGCAGGGGACGCAGGTTTGTGCCCCGGTCTAGGAAGATCCCACATGCCGCGGAGAGGCTAGGCCCATGAGCCGTGGCCGCTGAGCCTGCGTGTCCGGAGCCTGTGCTCCGCAACGGGAGAGGCCACAACAGTGAGAGGCCCGCGTACCGGGGAAAAAAAAAAAAAAAAAAAAAGATTGATTTAGTTGTAATGAGAGAGAATGAGAAGAAAAGATAAGGCTTTAGAAAAGTTACAAAATCTTCAAGGATTTAAGGAAAAATATGAAAATGACAGAACAAATAGGAAATCTCAATAGAGAATTGGAATAAATATGTATATGCATATATATGTATATATATAAAATACCGACTGGTAATTCTAGAACTTAAAACACAATATCTGAATTGAAATTTTCACTAGATTAAACATTGCAGAAGAAAACATTTAGTGTGCAGATGGGCAATAGAAACAAAATGAATGACAGGAAAAGTCTGAAAACAAATCTTAATGCCTCAGTGACCCATGGACAATATCAATACATCTATCATGTGTAATTGCAGCAACAGAAAATGAGGAGATAAATTGAAAAATTTTCAAGAAATAATAAACGTTTTCCATGTTTGGTGAAAACTATAAAGTCACTAATCCAAGAAGCTCAGCAAGCCCCAAGTAGCATTGACACAAAGTGAAATACAAGAAACATCATAATCAAATTGCTGGAAATCAGTGACAAAATCTTAACAGCAGTCAGAGAAATAAGATGCACTGCACATAGTAGAACAACAATTAAAGATAACCACTGACATCTCATCAGGAACTATGCAAGCCAGAAGACAACAATGACTCTTTGAAGTCCTAACAGAAAAAAAAGTCAACCTAGAATTCTGTATTCTGTAAAAATATTTTTCAAAAACAAGAGTGAAATAAGGACATAGTCACACACACAAAACTTCCAAGGATTTGTTTCTTGTAGGCCTGTGCTAAAAGAAATGTTAAAGGAAGTTCTTCTGGCAGAAGAAAAACGATACCAGATGAGAATTTATATTAGAAGAAGGAATAAAGGGTTCCAGAAATAGGTAATATGCAGACAATGAAATATTTTTTTCTAGTTACTAATTTTTTTAAGAGACAATTGACTTTAATGCAAAACAATAACAATGTATTATAAGATTTATCATATGTGGAAAAAATTATAAAAAATCACTACAAAGCATTGGGGATTATAAATGGAAATATAAAGTTTACATATAGAATGATATAATTATGAAAATTTAAGATGCATATTGTGCATTTCAGCACAATCACTAAAAAGAAAACAGGACAGGTTAAAAGCCAATAGAGAACATAAAATGAAATGTAAAAATTATTCAATTAATCTAAAGGCAGGAAAGAAGGAAAAAGAATATATGGAACAATAAAAATCAAATTGCAAGATGACATTACTTAATATAAATTACTACCTTAAATGTTAATAATCTAGCCACTACTACTAAAAGACATTTTCAGTTTGGGAAAAAAATAAAACCTAATTATTTGCAATTTATGAGAGAAACACATTACACATAAAACTTGGGTTAAAAGTAAAGGATAGAAAAACATATACCATGAAAACATTAATCATAAAAATGTGGGACTGGCTGTATTAATTCATCCAGAAGATATAACAACCCTAAATGTATATTTCCTTAATAACAGGGCTTCAAAATACACAAAGGGAAGACAAAACTGAAGGAATAAATAGAAAAGTTACAGTTGGACATTTCAACATTCTTCTTTAAGTAATTGATGGAGAAGTAGAAAGAATATAATTATAAAAACTTGAATAATACCATTAATATACTCAAACTGATCACCATAGAATACTATGGCCCCACAACTGCAAAATATACATTTTTTTCATGTATGCAAAACATTACCAATGTGTCTAAATTTAAAATGATTGAAATCATATATAGTATGTTCTCTGGCCACAGTTATATTGTTGAAAATTAATAACAAAAGATGTAGAGAATCCCCAAATATTTGGAAATTAAGCAGCATACTTCTAAATAACTCATTGATCAAAGAATAAATCATTAGGGAGCTCCTATCTAGACTGATCTAGATAAAAAGAAAGGAAATAGAAATTACTATATCAGGAACAAGAGACATCAGTGTAGAATCTACTAGCGTAGTAGGTTAATAAGAAACATTATGAACAATTTTATATAAATACATTTGCTAACTTAGATGAATTGAATAAATTCCTTAAAAGATACAATAACCAAAACTGACATAATAAGAAACATCTGAGTAGCCCTATATTTTAAAAGAAATTAACCTTAAGATTAAAAACCTTCCCACAAAGAAAACTCCAAACCCAAGATAGCTTCACTTATGAAGTCTATCAAACATTTAAGTGATAGTTAACATGAAATTTTAAATATTTTTTCCCCAAAAAATGCTTTCACAATCTCCTACACTCAGTACATCACAGAACTTATTATTCTATGCTATTACTGTTTTCATGTCTCTCATCTACTACTCTGAAGCCAATCTTTTAACTATGTATCATCAATAACCAGGATGATGTTTGGTACAGAATTTATGTTAAATAAATATATGTTGATTTTTTTTTCAAGTAAACATGGGTTAAAATTAACTTTATACTCCCACCAGTAATATACAAAGATTCTGATGATTCTACAGCCTAACCAGAACTTTATGGTGTCAGTCTTTTTGATTGTAGCTATTTCTGAGGGTGTGTAGTGGTATTTCATCATGGTTTTAACTTGCATTTCTTTCTGACTAATAATGTTGAGCATTTTCATATGACCATATTGGCCGATTGTATATCTTCCCTTGTGAGATTCCTATTTAAGTCTTTTGCTCATTCTTTGACTTTAATGTGTGTGTGTGTGTGTGTTATATTTTATCTGCTTTTAAAAATGCATGTTATATTTTATTTAAGGAGAGACAAAATACTCTAAAACCTATAGACAAATGATTAAAAACAGGAATTTTGAAAATTTTAAATTGGATGTGATGAGATTGAATAGCTCAAGATACACTGATTCTTCAGTTAGTGTGGACCAAACTAACAGCAATGGTAGGAATGAAATCACTATGCCAAAACAAGACAAAAGCAATACATAACAACTCCAAACCAATCAACAACCAACCAAGCCACTATTCCTTCCATTAAAAAAAAGTATCATGAAAAAGTCAAAGGTAAGAAATTACAATGGTAGGTGACTTTCATTTGTGTGGGGTTCATTTTGTTGGTTAAAAATGTTCCTCACTATATTTTATGCAGCAAAATTTTGCAAAATAATTCTGAGGTCACTCACTCTAAAACTGCAATTTTGATTGGAAACAAAACAAAGTACAAAAATAGGTTTCCTACCTTCTTTGTAAATGGAACAGCTTACTAACATCAAGAATTTCTGTAAAATATTTAAATATGGCAATGAAATATTTTTAAGATATTTTTAAAAATAATTATAATTTTAAACTATATTATAAAAATAATATTTTAAAAAATAATTAAAAATAAATCATATGTGTAACAAGGACAGGCTATGAGGAGAGATCAACCTGTTAAACCCAAAACTGACTTTGTCATAGGTATTTTAAATGTATAAACTTCTACATAAGTGTAATCATTACCATTGCATAATACATAGGATAATATAGTCAAAGAATCCAAAAATACACATCTATATATTTGATGTATTGAAGAATGAAATTATCTGAAATATTAATGTCTGGCTACTGTCTTTCAAATTTGCATGGTATGAAATTTCCACAGAAACCAATGTGAAGAGAATAAAATTCTTAGTATTTAAGTTAAAAACATTCTTTACTGATGGTACAAAAGCAGTGACAAGGAGAACCACAGATATTGTGGGTTATAGAAAAATTGATTGCAAGTTCTGTTTATGTAATGACAATGTGAGCAGTTCATAGGCTTACCCGAAAATTATTTTAAAACCTCAACCAATTAAAGTCTCTGGAAATGGTCCTATGGACAAACAGCAAATGAAGTAACATTTATTCAAGAAAATCTACTAAAACTCAGAATACCGAATTTCTGGCATTTGAACCACAACCCATTTTCTCTGAATCTCATGTCAGGAAACTCCACTCCAAGTGGGTGTGGCCAAGAACACAAGGCTCCCTTTTCCTCAGGCTCTCAGTTGAGGACTACGGTGTGTTCCTGGGAAGGGCAAGGCAAGGGAGAGCATGAGCATTTCTTAACCCATTCTCCAACCTGCTGTAGAGGCTAAGTTCATAGCGCCACGAAGAGATATGGTTTTTCTTCTTCCACATAGCCTCCACTCGTGATATAGGCAGAAGGTTGGGCACTGTAAAAAAAAAAAAAAAAAAAAAAAAAAAAAAAAAAAAAAAAATTGTATTAAAACATAGTTGATTTACAATATTATATTAGTTTCAGGTATACGGCATAGTGATTCAGTATTTTTACAGACTATACTCCATTAAAGGTTATTACAAAATAATGACTATAATTTCCTGTGCTGTACAATATATCCTTGTTTCTTATCTATTTTATACATAGTATTGATAGTTTGTACCTCTTAATCCCATACCCCTATCATACCCCTCTCCCCTTCCCTCCCCCCGTGTTAACCACTAGTTTGTTTTCTATATCTGAGTCTGTTTCTGTTTTGCTATATACATTTGTTTATTTTTTAGATTACACATATAAGTGATATCATACAGAATTTGTCTTTCTCTGACTTATTTCACTTAGCATAATAACTCTCCAAATCGATCCATGTTGTTGCAAATAGCAAAATTTTATTCTTTTTTTATGGCTGAGTAATATTCCAGTGTGTGTGTGTGTGTGTGTGTGTGCGCACACACACACACACACACACACCACATCTTCTGTATCCATTCATCTGTTGATGGACCCTTAGTCTGCTTTCGTATCTTGGCTATTGTAAATAGTGCTGCTATGAACATTGGGGTACATATATCTTTTAGAATTAGTGTTTTCTATTTTTCTGGATATATACTCTGGAGTGAAATTACTGGATCATAAGTCGTTCTATTTTTTAGTTTTTGGAGGAATCTCCATACTGTTTTCCATAGTGGTTGCACAAATTTACATTCGTACCAACAGTGTAAAAGGGTTCACTTTTCTCCACATCGTCATTAACATTTGTTCTTTGTAGACCTTTTTATGATAGCCATTCTGACAGGTGTGAGGTGATATCTCATAGTGGTTCTGATTTGCATTTCCCTGATGATTAGTATGTTGAGCATCTTTTCATGTGTCTGTTGGCCATCTATATATATATATATCTCCTTTGGAGAAATGTCTATTCAGGCCTTCTGCCCTTTTTATGATTGGGTTGTTTTTGGTTTTTGTTTTGTTTTGTTTTTGATGTTGTGTTGTATGAGCTTTGGATGTTAACTCCTTGTCGGTCAAATTACAATTTTTTTTTCTGATTCAGAAGGTTGTCTTTTCGTTTTGTTGATGGTTTCCTTTGCTGTGAAAAAGCTTTTAAGTTTAATTGGTCCCATTGGTTTGTTTTTGCTTTTTTCCTTTTGCCTTAGATGGCAGATCCAAAAAATATTACTACAGTTTATGTCAAAGACTGTTCCTCCTATGTTTTCTTCTAGGAGTATCATGGTTCCAGGTCTTACATTTAGGTCTTTAATCCATTTTGAGTTTATTTTTGTGTATGGTGTGAGGATGTATTTTAATCTCATTCTTTTACATGTAGCTGTCCAGTTTTCCCAGCACCACTTATTGAAGACACTATTTTTTCTCTGTTGTGTATTCTTATCTCCTTTGTTTTAGATTGGCCATAAGTGTCTGAGTTTATTTCTGCATTCTCAATTCTGTTCCATGGATCTATGTGTCTGTTTTTGTGCCAGTATCATGCTGTTTTGATTATTGCAGCCTTGAAGTCTGAGGTCAGAGAGCATGACACCTCTAGCTTTGTTCTTTTTTCTCAAGATTGTTTTGGCAATTCAGGATCTTTTATGGTTCCATATAAATTTTAATATTATTTGTTCTAATTTATCATGGACATTTTGATAAGGATTGCATTAAATCTGTAGATAGCTTTGAGTAGTATGAGGCATTCTTACAATATTAATTTTTCCAATCCAAGAGCATGGATATCTTTCCATTTCTTTATTATCATCTTCAGTTTCCTCCATCAATGTTTTTTTTTTTTTTTAATTTATTTTTTTTGGTACACAGGCCTCTCACTGTTGTGGCCTCTCCTGTTGCAGAGCACAGGCTCCAGACGCGCAGGCTCAGCGGCCATGGCTCACGGGCCCAGCCGCTCCACGGCATGTGGGATCTTCCTGGACCGGGGTATGATCCCGTGTCCCCTGCATCGGCAGGCAGACTCTCAACCACTGTGCCACCTGGGAAATCCCATCAATGTTTTATGGTTTTCAGAGTATAGGTCTTTCACCTCCTTGGTTGACTTTATTTCTAGATGTTTTATTTTCCGATGTTATTTAAAGCCTGATTATTTTCTTGCTTAACTCTTTCTGATTGTTCATTATTAGTGTGTAGAAAAGCAATGGATTCCTGTAAATTAATTTTGCATCCTGCAACTTTACTAAATTAATTTATTCTACATTTTTTGGTGAAGACTTTAGGGTTTTCTCTATATATTATCATGTCATCTGCAAATAGTGACAGTTTTACTTTTTCCCTTCCAATTTGGATACATTTTATTTATTTTCCTTGTCTTATTGCTGTGACTAGAATTTCCAATAATATGTTAAATAGAAGTGGTGAGAGTGGGCATCTTTGTCTTATTCCTGAATTTAGAGGAAATACTTTCAGCTTTTCACTGCTGAGTATGATATTAGCTATGGGTTTGTCATAAATGGCTTTTATTAATTTGAGATATGTTTCCTCTGTACCAAGTTTGATCAGAGTTTTTATCATGAATTTTGCTGTATTTTGTCAAATTCTTCTTCTGCATCTATTGAGATGACTGTGGGATATTTTTCTTTCTTTTGTTAATGTGGTATGTCATATTGACTTATGGATATTGAACCACCTTTGCATTCTTGGAATAAATCCCACTTGAATATGGTGTACCATACATTTTATATATAGTTGGATCTGATTTGCTAATATTTTGTTGAGAATTTTTGAATCTATATTAATCAAAGATACTGGCCTGTAATTTCCTTTCTTTGTAGCATCTTTGTCTGATTTTGGTATCAGGATAATGGTGGTTTTGTAGAATGAATTTGGGAATATTTCATCCTCTTCAAAAGTTTTGCAATAGTTTTAGAAGAATAGGTGTTAGCTCTCCTTTATATGTTTGGTAGAAATCTCCTGTGAAGCTGTTTGGTCCTGGACTTTTGTTTGCTGGGAGTTTTTTAAAAAATTATTATTACAGATTCAATTTTTCTGTTAGTAATTGGTCTGTTCAGATTGTCTGTTTCTTCTTGATTCAGTCTTGGCAGGTTGTATGTTTCTAGAAATTTGTCCATTTCTTATAGGTTGTCCAATTTGTTTGTACATAACTGTAGCATTCTCTAATGATTTTTTTTTTTTTTTGTATGTCTGTGGTAGTGGTTTTTATTTCTACTTTTTTTATTTCTTACTTTGTTTTTTGGGTCATCTCTCTTTTCTCCTTGGTAAGCCTGGCTAAATATTTATCAATTTTGTTTTCAAAAAAGCAGGTCTTAGTTTCATTGATATTTTCTATTGTTATTTTTGACTCTGTTTATTTCTTCTCTGATCTTTATTTTTTCCTTCCTTCTGCTGGGGCTTTGTTCTTCTTTTTTGAATTCCTTTAGATAGTATATTAGGTTGTTTATGTGAGATTATTCTTGAGAAAGACCTGTACTGCTATAAGCTTCCCTCTTATAACTGCTTTTTCTGTATCCCATAAATTTTTGAAAATTGTGTTTCCATTTTTATGTGTGTCAAGTTTTTTTCTGATATCTTCTTTGATTTCTTCATTGACACATTGGTTTCTTAGTATCATGTTGTTTGGTCTCCATGTGTTTGTTCTTTTTCCATTTTTATTTCTGTAATTGGTTTCTAGTTTCATACTCTTGTGGATGGAAAAAATGCTTAATATAATTTCTATCTTCTTAAATTTGTTGACTTATTTTGTGGCCTAGGATCTGATCTGTCCTAGAGAATATTTCATGTGCACTTGAAAAGAATATGTATTCTGATGTTTTTAGATGGAATGTCCTGTAGATATCCATTAAGTCCAATTAATTGATTAATTTCTTTTTCCTGAATTTCCCTACTCTCCTGTATGGTCCTGTCATTTTCTCTACCAAAAGTAGTGTGAGTCTAATGAACAAATTATGAAAGAACCTCTTCTGCATATTCTATCAATATGGAACTGATTTGAAATGAGGGAAAATATAGGAAGTTTGTAAATGGATTACTTGATGTAGTCCATAAGCAGAAGAAACTAGACCTTTGTCTTTTGACATCTAACATGTAGACCAAGGTAGAAATATCCATGGCAGCATTGATCTGTAGACCTATTTGTTGAGTCCAGGACATGATTTAGAATTTTTTAAATTAGTTTATCAACATTTGAAACTTAGGTGTTGCTTATATAAAAGGTTTGTCTTCTCATAAAAATATCGGACAATTTGGTAGCACTGGGTCCACAATAATTAATTGGAATGGTAATTGTGCCTTTTAAAAAGCAGTGAACTCTAGTTTGTCACCACCTCCATCTGGCTTATTTACATCACTTGCTAAGCACCTTTAGGCATTTGATTATTTTAGAACCTGTATTACTGTTCTTTGTGTGCAAGAAAGAACTGAACATGTTAAGAACTCTTAAGAGGATGATATTTTTACTCAACTTGCAAGCTAGCAAGTTAGGCTTGCTGCAGTTTTACGAATGTTGGCAGAAGACATGAGACTCTTGGGTCAAAGACAGAGGACTTTATTAATAGCAGTAGCTAGAGTATCAGCATTTTCTTTTACCAGTTCTGTGAACCCAAATTCCTACAGGGTGATTTGTGTATGATATTGAATAAAATCTGACCTACATACAGATTCTGTTTTCATGCATTCCAGATCAGGAACAAATCTTTATGGCTGAAAGAAATCTTAGAATTTTGAGTGGTTAGAATGTTGAGGACTAATTGAATGTAGATTTGTTATTAGGTTAGTATTTTATTAGGTATATATAGCTATGTGAAATTTATATGTATATTTTTATCAAATTAAGGTGATTTTAAATTTTAAAGTTTTGAGATAATTTTAGATAAATGGAGGAATTGCAAAAGTAATAGTTTCTGAAACTTTTCACCCAGCTTCCCCTTATGTTAACATCTTATATAATCACAACAGTCTATCAAAGATAAGAAATTAACCATAGTATGATATTATTAGATAAACTACAAAATTTATTCAGATTTCACCAGATATTTCATTTATTTTTGTTTTTCTGGTTTAGGATCCAACCCAGCATCTCATATTTCAAATAGTTATGTTTCCCTAGTCTCCTCCAATGTATAAGAGTTTCTCAGTCTTTCCTTGTATTTTATGGTCTTGACCCTTGTGAAGAGGATTGGTCACTATATTATAGAACATCTTTTTTTTTTCCTCCCTCCCTCCCTTTCTTCCTTCTCTTCTTCTGCTTTTGGTATCAGGGTGATGCCTTGTAGAATAAGTTTGGACTTATTTGGATTTCTTCCTCTGCAGTTTTTTGGAATAGTTTGAGAAAAAGTATTTAAATAAGTCATCACATAAATATAAATGAGAGGAAGAAACCCCTTGTGATCCAATGACAGATGCTGAAAATGCATTTAATAACCTTTAAGTTAACTAAATTGATTTAATTCCTAAATCGCTTATTAACCTGGAAATAAACTCTTGATGAAACCTTCGATTCTCAACATTACATATTTTACTCAATAGTTACTTGCAGATGAATTAATGTTAGTTATAAGTTATTAAATATAAAAATTTAAATCACAAAAGTACCAGAAATATGTAGTGAGATGTTTGTATAATTTCGGAAACATGATGTCAAAAGTAGTAACAAAAAAGTTTAAATGATTTTGACTCTATGATAATTTAATTCTTTATCACCAAATATAAAGAAACAAAATACAGGTATTATCAAAGTAAGTTAACCAGTACACTGAAAAAAAATGCTTGCAACATTTATGGTAAGAATATCCATTAATAAAAGATGAGGGCTTCCCTGGTGGCGCAGTGGTTGAGAGCCTGCCTGCTGATGCAGGGGACATGTGTTCGTGCCCCGGTCTGGGAAGATCCCACATGCCGCCGAGCAGCTGGGCCCGTGAGCCATGGCTGCTGAGCCTGCGCATCCGGAGCCTGTTCTCCGCAACAGGAGAGGCCACAACAGTGAGAGGCCCACGTACAGCAAAAATAATAATAATAATAAATAAAAATTTAAAAATAATAAAAAATGATTTCTTACAAACTAATGAACAAAAGATGAATTCTACAGCTGACTAGTAGAAATTTGTGAAAACACATTTAACAGGAATGTAAAAGTGTCCAAATAAGTATGGAAATACGTTCAAATTAATAGTGGTTAGAAGGTTGATCTTCTATGTGGCTCTAATCTTCAAATTAGAGCCACATTTTTGTCCATCAGGGCATATAAGAAAACTTTAATTTCAATGTTTAGATTTAGTAACAGTGTAGGGAAGCCACTTTTACACACTGAAGTGGGAATGTTATTTGGTCTGACATTGAGTATATTTTGACAACTATCAAAACCTCTGAAACAACCTAACAAGTTCATTTCTAATTTTCCCCCCAAGCAAACAATTGTACAAGTTTACCAAATTATATAAAGAAATACCTTTATTGTAATGTCTTATTTATAATAACAAAAAGGGTGTGTGTATTGCTCTGTGAAACCACTTAAATACATATAGTATGAAGATTAGTAAAATAAACTATGTAAAATACCATGTAACCATTAAACTATTTATTGATAGAAAGATACACAAGAAGTTAAGTGAAAATATCAGCTTATATCACTATATGCATATGTATGTGTGTGTATGTGTATATATATATATGTAAACTCTTCTCTAAATTTAAACGTCAAAATGTTGGCAGTAGTTTTCTCTGATGGTAGCATTATGAAAACTTTTGCATTTATTTGGTTGTTTTAAAGTTATTTAAAACAAGTTTATTTTTTAAAGTTAATTTTCTTAAATTTTAGTGGTATGGTTGATTTACAATGTTGTGTTAGTTTCAGGTGTGCAGCAAAGTGAATGTTATACATATGCAAATATCCACTCTTTTTTTTTTTTTTTTTTTTTTTTTTTTTTTTTTTTTTTTTTGTGGTACACGGGCCCTCACTGTTGTGGCCTCTCCCGTTGCGGAGCACAGGCTCTGGACACTCAGGCTCAGCGGCCATGGCTCACGGGCCCAGCTGCTCCGCGGCATGTGGGATCTTCCTGGACCGGGGCATGAACCCGTGTCCCCTGCATCGGCAGGCGGACTCTCAACCACTGCGCCACCAGGGAAGCCCTCTTTTTTTTCCTTTTTAAGATTCTTTTCCCATGTAGGCCATTACAGAGTATTGAGTAGAGTTCTCTGTGCTATACAGCAGGTTATTATTAGTTATCTATTTATATATAGTAGTGTGTATATGTCAGTCCCAGTCTCCCAATTTATCCCTCCCTCCCCCCAATCCCCTCATAATCATAAGTTTGTTTTCTACATCCATCACTCTACTTCTGTTTTGTAAATAAGTTCATTTGTATCCCCCCTTTTTTTGATTCCACATATAAGTGATATCATGTGATATTTGTTTTTCTGTGTCTAACTTACTTCTTTCAGGATGATAATCTCTAGGTCTATCCATGTTGCTGCAAATGGCATTATTTTGTTCTTTTTTATGGCTGAATAATATTCCATCGTATATATGTACTACATCTTCTTTGTCTAGTTCTCTGTTGATGGACATTTAGGTTGTTTCCATGACCTGGCTATTGTAAATAGTGCTGCAATGAATGTTGGGGTTCATTTATCATTTTTTGAATTGTGGTTTTCTCTGGATATATGCCCAGGAGTGGGATTTCTGGGTCATATGGTAGTTCTATTTTTAGTTTTTTAAGGAACCTCCATACTGTTCTCCATAGTGGCCATACCAGTTTACATTCCCACCAACAGTGTAGGAAGGTTCCCTTTTCTCCACAGCCTCACCAGCATTTATTGTTTGTAGATTTTTGATGGTGGCCATTCTGGTTAGTGTGAGGTGATACGTTATTGTAGTTTTGATTTGCATTTCTCTAATAATTAGTGATGTTGGGAATCTTTTCACATGCTTTTTGGCCATCTGTATGTCTTCTTTGGAGAAATGTCTATTTATATCTCTCCCCAATTTTTTTTTTTTTTTGTAGTACATGGGCCTCTCACTGTTGTGGCCTCTCCCATTGAGGAGCACAGGCTCCGGACGTGCAGGCTCAGCGGCCATGACTCAACGGCCTAGCTGCTCCAAGGCATGTGGGATCTTCCCAGACCGAGCACAAACCCATGTCCCTTGCATCAGCAGGCGGACTCTCACGACCACTGTGCCACCAGGGAAGCCCACTCTCCCCAATTTTTGATTGGGTTATTTGTTTTGTTTTTGTTTTTTGATATTGAATGACATGAGTGTTTGTATATTCTAGAGATTAATCCCTTGTTGGTTGCTTCATTTGCAAATATTTTCTCCCATTCTGAGGGTTGTCTTTTTGTTTTGCTTATGGTTTCCTTTGCTGTACAAAAGCTTTTAAGTTTAATTAGTTACCATTTGTTTATTTTTGTTTTTATTTTCATTACTCTATGAGGTGGATAAAAAAGCTCTTGCTGTGATTTATGTCAGAGTGTTCTGCCTATGTTTTTCTCTAAGAGTTTTATAGTGTCTGGCCTTACATTTATGTCTTTAATCCACTTTGAGTTTATTTTTTGTGTACGGTGTTAGGGAGTATTCTAATTTCATTCTTTTACATGTAGCTGTCCAGTTTTCCCAGAACCACTTACTGGCGAGACTGTCTTTTCTCTGTTTTATATTCTTGATTCCTTTGTCATAGAATAGGTGACCATAGGTGTGTGGGTTTATCTCTGGACTTTCTGTCCTGTACCTGTGATGTATATTTCTGTTTTTTTAAAAAAATTTTATTTATTTATTTTTGGCTGTGTTGGGTTTTTGTTTTTGTGCGTGGGCTTTCTCTAGTTGCGGCAAGCAGGGGCCACTCTTCATCGCGGTACGTGGGCCTCTCACAATCGTGGCCTCTCTTGTTGTGGAGCGCAGGCTCAGTAGTTGTGGCTCATGGGCCCGGTTGCTCCGCAGCATGTGGAATCCTCCCAGACCAGGGCTTGAACCTGTGTCCCCTGCATTGGTAGGCAGACTCTCAACCACTGCGCCACCAGGGAAGCCCCTATATTTCTGTTTTTGTGCCAGTGCCATACTGTCTTGATTACTTTAGCTTTGTAGTATAGTCTGAAGTCAGGGATGGTGATTCCTCCAGGTCCATCCTTCTTTCTCAAGATTGCTTTGGCTATTCAGGGTCTTTTGTGCTTCCATACAAATTGTAAAATTTTTTTTTCTAATTCTGTGAAAAATGCTATTGGTAATTTGATAGGGATTACATTGATTCTGTAGATTGCTTTGGGTAGTATAGTCATTTTCACAATATTGATTCTTCCAATCTAAGAACATGGTATATCTCTCCATCTTTTTGTGTCATCTTTGATTTATTTCATCAGTATCGTATAGTTTTCTGGTACAGGTGTTTTGCTTCCTTAGGTAGGTTTATTCCTAGGTATTTTATTCTTTTTGTTGTGATGGTAAATGGGATTGTTTCCTTAATTTCTCCTGTTCTTTTGTTTTTGTCTCCATTTTAAATATTTTTTACTATGGGCATAATTTTATTATACAATAAAATAACAATATTTAAAAATAATTTTAGTTTCTGTCAACAGTTGACTAAGCCTACTAGACATGAGAATAATTTTTACACTATTGTTATTTTCATTGTAATGGATATATTTACAGTTTATCTCATTATTTGCTGTAGTCATATTTTATAAAAAGTGTTTGCAAACAATGAATTAATGATTACTCAATCATTGCTCCTAGGAGAAATATGGGAATAATTTCTTGTGAGCTTCTGTTCGCAACATTTTCATCAAATAATCAATACATATCATTGTTTTATGTATGTTTCTATATAAAAATACCTAATTTTCTTTAAAACATCTTTATTGGAGTATAATTGCTTTACAATTGTATATTAGTTTCTGCTTTATAACAAAGTGAGTCAGCTATACATATACATATATCCCCATATCTCCTCCCTCTTCTGTCTCCCTCCCACCCCTCTAGGTGGTCACAAAGTACCAAGCTGATCTCCCTGTTCTATGTGGCTGCTTCCCACTAGCTATCTGTTTTACATTTGGTAGTATATATTAGTCCATGCCACTCTCTCACTTCGTCCCAGCTTACCTTTCCCCCTCCCTGTGTCCTCAAGTCCATTCTCTACATCTGCGTCTTTATTCCTGTCCTGTCCCTAATTTAATATATATTGTTGTTTTATTAACATTGAGCTCCCTGGCTATAGAACTATAACTCATGTCTTTATGAAGCTTATTTAACACACTTATTTTCTCTGTAAAGCATATAAGAGCCTTCTTGTGCTTAGGAGCACCAGACGACACTTCAGCACATGCTTGGAAGGCATTTTAAGAAGCAATATCAGGGTGTTTTGAGCAACGCTGCAACTGGGAGACCTGATGCTGACACCAAGACGCTTGAATTAACTTTAGCAGAAGAGAAATGGAGGAACCACAGAACATTAAGGATGAATTCGGGAAGACCCAAGACCATGGAGAACTTGCCTTCTCCCTACACTGTTTTCCAAGGAGAGGTTGCTATGGTGACAGACTGTGGAGACTTTATCAAAATCTCAGGCTGTTGGGAGCAAGGTCTGGTCCATGGAGCTCACATGTCATCCTGTCACGTGGATAAAGCCCTCTGAGATAGTAGACGTTGGAGACAAAGTGTGGGTGAAGCTTATTGGCTGAGAGATGAAAAATGATAGGCTAAAAGTATTCCTCTCCATGAAAGTTGTCAACCAAGGGTCTGAGAAAGACCTTGACCCAAGCAGTGTTATCACTGAGCAAGAAAAGAGGTGGCCTTCCAGGTTTACACTGGGCAGGAGATCACCCTTGAGACTGTCCTGAACACTACCTGCAAGAAGTGTGGCTGTAAAGGCCACTTTGCAAAGGATTATTTCATGCAACCAGGTGGGACCAAGTACTCTCTCATACCTGATGAGGAAGAGGAGAAGTAAGAGGCAAAGTTAGCAGAGTTTGAAAAGCCTGACCCCATGAGACATTCTTCTAGAAAAAGAAAGAATGAAAAGAAAAAAAAGAAACATATAGACAGGAAGTTATCTGACTCTGACAGCTCAGACTCTGAGAATGATACAGGCAAGAGGGCAAGGCATGCGTCAAAAGACAGCAAGGCAGCAAAGAAGAAGAAAAAGAAGAAGCACAAGAAGTACAGTGAGGGAGAGTGGAAAGAGTAGAGGGGTTGGTTGAGAGAAGGAACCAGGAGCCTTGTGCCTTGAAGCCCTGGCTCCTGGAAAGACTGTCGTGAGAATATGGCTTCCCACTCCATTGACTTCTCTCCCATGGGAGATGGCTTCCCTTCGTGCCACAGGCAGGTTTGGGAGATAGATATCAAAAGTATCTGCCTGAATGAGTTGTTTCCTTATCACTCCTCATCCCTTTGCAAGTGACCCCTGCAGCTCACCCATTCATTCATCCAACTTCCTTCTTTCAGCAGGAGTCCTATTACCCTCTCTAGCTGCCACTGCCAGAGCCAAATATACAGGAGTCCAGGCTAGAGCCATAGGTACTGCTTTGGAGGTGAATCTGGCTGTAGTTGCAGAACAGAGTGATTAGCCCTTCCCTGTTGGCCTGCCCTGGGCTGATTGGTGGGTGATCTCTGCTGCATCCAACACAGGGACAGAGGGAGACTGGCAGTAGTAGGGAGAACATGGGAAGAAGTGGTGCTCACTTTTTCCATTCCCCCTAACATGATTCTACTATGTTAGGAGTGACAGCCAGAAAACCATTGATTGCAGTGACTGAGCTTGTGTGTGACGTTGCTCCAGACCACTGAACCAGACAGGTCAAGCCAAGATCATTGCTTTATTTTCTTTTTACTACAGTGTTAGTCAGTTGGTTCCATTTTAGGTCTCTGCTTAAATTCCTGGCACCAAAAAGGAAAAAAAAAAAAAAAGTAATATCACCAACAAAGAGGACAAAAATGCAAACAAGTTGTACTAAATAGACAATGAATGAGATATTTGTTTACATTGCATCTAAAATGAGAAGGCAGAGTATTGTCTTATTGACCTCAGCTGAGAATGTGTTGTAGGATGCCTCAAATTTTTCACAGCTCTGTGTATGTCCACAAAGTGTACTACAAAAGCATCACAGGTATTGTTGTTGGGGTTTATAAGTACATTTTAGCAAGTAGGTGAATGTGTAGATATGGGATCCCCAAATAATGAGAATAAACTATACTATGAAAACTCCATGATACATCCTGTTATGCAGGTTCTGGGGGCCTCATCAGCTAGCAAATTATAATCAGTGCAGTTGTTATCATGTTAGTCTTACTTGTTCTAAGAGTCATAATCTGTCTTGTTTTTGGTATCCTTCTACTGCCCCAGTCACTTTCCTAAGATTCATCATCTCTATCCTGTTACTAACATCAGCTCTGTAGAGAATCTTATAATTTCTGGAAAAAAAATTCAAGTCTTTGCAATTGAAGCCTGGAAATTATATAAGCTTCCTTGTACACATGCGTACAATTGGAAGACAGTGTTAAGAATGCTTTTGAACCTCGTTTAAATTCTGAAGTAACACAGATTTTCCTTCTACTGCCCACAGCCTTCCGGATGGGGAAAAGACAAAACAGTCCTTAAAAAAAATTGCTTTGAATGAGTTCCTGCTTTAGTAAGGTTTTTAGACATGTTTTTTGAATAAAGCAATGTATATTTGCAAAAGCCTCTAAAGTTAGTTATTCAGAAAAGTTCCATGTAACACAAAGGGAATAGATCTAGGATGTACTTAAAACAGTTCATCTTCCTAAGGTGGCTCTCAGTTATAATTCCATATTGTGATATATGAAATGGAAATATTTTATTTGGTGAGAATTCATTCTTCTTTGAGGTTAATTATGAGAAGACCCCCAAATATCTTCTTTTCAAAATGATTTTTATTGTTCAGTGACTGCACTTAAGAGTAAATTAATTTGAAATACATCTTGCTTCAAGAACCATCATATTTACTTGGCACATTTTGATCTAGTTTTGTGCCTCTCCATCATTTCTGCATCACAGCATTGAAATATGATCAGGTGTTTGTCTTAAGTTTTTCCATTCTCCTATTCTTTCTCATACATTTGGAGTCATTTTTAGATGTTAGGGTATACTCCAGAAAATGAAAGCTATTTTCACTACAAAACAAATGAATAGACAAACAAACAGCCCTTGCAGAAAATGATATATTTATGATTTATTACACTTAGGATGCCTCCAGGATGAATGTATGTGATCAGCAGAAAAATATGAAATCCAGTTCTTTGCCCTTTATGAAATCACTTTTGGATTTGCTTGAAAAATGTTCTTTATTCTTTAGTCATTAACCATGAATGCCTTAGGAATGAGAAGGTCCTGTTATTCCTTGGACTAAAAGGGCTCTGGGAGATGAGTGATAAATTATGTAGACTACCCAGGGACAGTCCATTTTTGAAATATACTAAATAATGCCCTTGAGGAATGAATAAATTTGTGTCTTGTCTTCAGAACTTGGTGTACTTTTTTACTGGTTTCATATAGCTTTGGGAGGTGGGCAAGCTATCCCTTTTCCATTCTGCAGAAGACATTAGTATCTGGTAAATGAGAAGAATAATCAGCATCTTATATAGTTATTCAGGACACTCAAACCTGTTATTACTATTGGAAATTAAATGGCTAACCTAAAAAAAAAGGAGTTTTATTTAATGGTATTGTAACCTTTTTAAGTCCACAGGAATTGCTTTTATTTAGAACATTGGTTGTTTGTTCCTTCTTGAGTGCTTGCTCAGATGAGTTGAAAAGGTTTTCCAAAGGACTGGGAACAGATTTTAATATGAGCTTCCAAGTCTTTTCTCGAATCTCTTAACAGCGTTACATACAAAGAATTAGGTATCCCTGGATCTCATTCATAGCCTTGCTTTACTTTACCAGCATTTGGGACGGGATCATATGAGATGCTGTCAACACTAGCATGACCAATATATCATTGTGGAATAGGCTTATGACCTTGGTAAGCTTTTCTTGGCAGCCCAACATTTTGAAATATCTGCCAGATTTCAGGTCTGCTGATGCTGCCAAATGTTTTCATTAGGTCACCGTAGAATTCTGGTGTTATTCTTTGTACTAAGAAGCAGAACTCACATTTGGAGTTACATACAGAAAGTTAGAGCTGGAAGTAGCCTTAGAAATTACCTAGTCTGGTCCTCATATTACTGATGAGGAAGCAGAGGTCCAGAGGAAGTGACTTGCCTAAGATCACAAAACATGTTAGTGGCAAAGCCAGCACTTAATAATCTGTTCCCTTGGGCTTCAGTTCCCTCTTATTAATGTCTGTTCCACTGTGTAAAGGTTGTTCAAGTTTGCCTCAGAGATGGAAGCAAAAGTGGTGAGCAGGTGGAAATAGGCCAAGTAGTGAGGTATAACTATTCATTATTCTCATTTAGATAATGGATTTAAAATCTTTTTTTTTGGATTTGTTTGTTTTAGTATTTTTTTTACAAGCCCAGGTTTACTTAAAGTTCACTCTTCAGTAGTTTTTTCTGATTTTGTTGTTGTTGAGGGACAATGTAAATACAGCAAATGCACAGATCTTAAGTATATATCTGAAATGTGTATAAATATATACATCCATGCATTCATCAGCCAAATCAAGATATGAAACTTACCCATCACCACAGAAGGTTTCCTTGTGGCTCTTTGCAGTCAATCCACATCTTTTACCCCCACCAGAGGCCATCACTATTCTGATTTCTATCATCATAGATGTTTTTGCTTGTTTCCAGTATTCACTTAAATGAAATCATACAGTATGTACTCTTTTGTTGCTGCTTTTGCTTGACAAAATATTTTGAGATTCTTCAAGTCAGTTTTATCAGTAGTTTTTTCCTTTTATTTTCTCCATAATATCCTTTTGTGTAAATTATACCACCATTTGTTTATCCATTCTCCTGCTGATAAACATCTGTGTTTTCATTTTGGGCTTGTTATGAATAAAGTTGCTGTGAATATTTTTGTATAGGGCTTATTACTGACATATACGTTTACTGATCTTGGGAATATATCTAGGAGTGGAATTGCTGAGTCATAAAATAGGTGATGCTTAACTTTCTTAGACACTGCCACACAGTTTTCCAAAGTGGTTGTACCTTTTTAAACTCCCACCAACAGCATATGAATGCTTCCATTGCTCCACATTTTTCCTCCAACTTGATATTGTTAGTCTTAATTTTGGACCTTCTGGTTGGTAGGTAGTGAGATCTCACTGTGGTTTTGATTTGCATTTCCCTCATGACTAATGATGTTGGGTACCTTTTTATATGCTGATTGGCCATTTATTCATTTAGGTTTTTCTGTGAATGTCTATTCAAGGTTTTGCCCATTTTGAAAAATTGGGTTTGCCTTTTTTTTTTTTTTCCTACTTACAGAAGGGTGAGATTTACTGAGTGTGGGTTTGTCTTTTTGTTATTAATTTATAAGAGCTCTTTGACAAGTGTATCTATTATAAATATTTTCATCAGTGTCTAGCTTATCATTTCACTTTATTAATGATAATTTTTGATGAATAGTTTTAAGCTTGGATAAAATTAAATGTATCCTTTTTTCTTTCATGGTTACTATTACTTGTGTTCTAATGTATTTTTCTCTAAAATTTTTATATTTTTTATCTCCTATGTTTTTAAAATAAATTTTACAATATTAGCTCTTACATTAAATGCTTGACTCAGTATCTGAATAGAATTCAATATTGCCACTTTCTTCTGAGCCCATGACCAGTAGAGAGAACAAAATGAAAAATTTCAGGTACAACTTCATGAATGTGTAATGCATTGTAATATATTTGTTCTCTGATATATTGTATATACATCTATGCAGAAAGTCCTCTTTTCCTTACACTTCTTTCAAATAACTAAGTAACCAGTGAGAAAGGCCTATTATCCTCAGAGGTATGATTTGCTCCTCCCCATACCACGTAATGAAAGTGGCAATCCTTATTCCTGAAGTTCTTAGAGGTCTATAATTTGATATTAAAGCTCATGTGGCCTTTCCTCTGTTCATTTCAAACTTATATTTGAATATGCTACTCTAGCTCATTTATGAAGTCCAATGGCTAGTATTTATTTTTGATAGCTGTATGTGGTGTTTCTCATTCCACATTTGCAAATGTGAATTTAATCTATTATAATTAGGCAAATTTCCCTACTCTGTATTCAGGAGGGCACAGCAGCAAGAATGGCCTTGTGCTACTGTGCAGTTTATCATCACTTCCATCTCTTTTCTGATGTCATCTAACACCTTTCTATTGACTTTATAAAGTGCAAATCAATTTGCATTATTATTTTCTGTGTTCATAATTGAACAAGCAAATCTATTACACTTGGATTACTCAAGTCTATGTATGAACTCACTGTGCCCAGACTACATTCTTAGACCTGCCGTCTAACCACAATAAGTATCCCATGATGCATTCTTCCAAACAACAAGTAAGCAAACCAATTACTCTTCCTTCTTACATTCCAGAGCCTCTCAATAGGATGACCTTATTGTAACATCTATAACACATCTTTCTTGACTGACATATGCCTTTAGATATGCCTTAGATTTCATTGAAGTCTTAAAAGAAGACATGTATGGCTCCAGTCAACCTTTCCCTTTCATTTCTACTCAGCTCACTGTATATTGACAGTCATTAATAACATAATTTTCAAATGATGAAAATAAATGCTCATTATATACAACTTAGAATAAAAAAGAAAATTTAAAATAAACATAATCCCACCCACCATTTGGAGACACCCACTGTGACTGTTTGATTGCAATTTGTTTAAATCTTTATTCTATAGGGTATTTACACTTACCTGAGAAAATTAGGAATTGGGTAAAATGAGGAAGAATTCCAGAATGAGGAAATAGAATAAAGCATACAAGAAGAAAAACTTAGGATGTAAATAAAACAATGCCTTTTCACATTTACTTGGAAATTAGAATGTATAAATGAAAGCAGTAGGTGATAAATTTTGCCATGTTGTTTGAGGACAGACTAAAGAGGGGTTTTAACAGCAAACAAGTCACTTCAGCCTCTACATGTTAGGGTTTAGGGAACAAAGCCAGTGGAGGGGATCAGCTGGAAGAAGATGAGATAGTCAGAGAATGGATTGAAGACGTGCAGAGACTGGGGTCAACGAGACAGGAAACAAAACAATTTCAATTTCCAAGCACAGAGGTAATAAGGATTTTTGAAGTGGGAGAATGATGGAGGAGGAAAGATACAAGAGTTATTTCAGTTTACTGTTAGGGGAAGGAAATGACGCCAAGAATTTGAACGTGGTTGTCCAGGTAGCAGAAAAAGGAAGTTAGGGAAAAAGAACATTTAGGGGGAGAATATTTAGTTTAGAAATGTGCTAGGGGAAGTGTTTGGGCTTGGTAGATGTGGCTGCAGTTCTAGCTTCATGACTTAAGAGCTGTGTAACATTGAGTACATTGTATAACCTCACCAAGTCTTTCTAAATTCACTCATCATATGTTAAAATGATGTTAATAGTACTTGTATCAAAGAATTGTTCTGAGGATTATGATTTAGAATATATAAAAGTACTTAATACTTTGGGGTATGAGGTACAGTGGAATATTAGATAGTCGAGTAGATAGTTTTCTCTGTATTATTGGCATTTTACAAGAGGTCAGAACTGGGGTACAGGCAGTTCAATGAGCCGTTATTGTCCTATGCTTACATTATTTCACTCTGTTGGGCATTGAATTTCTCCCAACTTTAGCTATTGCAGATAAATTAAAGTGAATATCTTTGTATACATAGCATTTTCCTTCTCTTAATTTAACTTCTCATTTTCTCAGTACTTACTAGAGGGAAAAAAACCCAAATGGCAGAGTATCTGGTCAAATTTATGGGGTTTCATTTCCTGAAAAAATAACATTTGATTTTCTTACACATTCCAGAATTGTGTGTAGGCTCTCTCTATACTAGTTAGATGAAAAGCTGAAATCCTAAATGTTCATCTTCCAACTTTTTCCAGCCTGTGGTTTGTCTTTGGATCAGCAGTAATTGCTGGGACAGCTATAATGGCTTCATTAATTTTTGTTTGTGTTCTGTGTTCTTTATGCAGTGATGGAAGAAATGCATCTCCTGTGTCAATCTAAATGTGCTTGTCTGAACTGAACAACTGCATTTGATATAAACATTTCTGATCGAAAAAGCAAAATGCACTAATGCATTTCCGCATAATTATCAGGGCAACAAAACTGACATTTAGCTGAAACCATTATACCCGTTTCAAAATCAGGAATATTTATATTTAAATTTATTTTTTAAGCTGCATTGTCAACAATTTTTGAATTATCAGATGCCAAAAATTTGAGTTTTTCAATACTACATACATATTCACAACTGACAGCTAATCCAAAGAGCCAGTTAATTGTGCTTTATTAAATTGTACTTTCTAAAGGATAGTTAACATCTTAGAGATACTTTTTGAAGAATTTGTTCAGTCACTGTTGTATATATATTTCAAATTACCTCTGCTTTCAATCTTATGTCCCATATTCTGGTTTTAAGACAAAATTTCTAGTTTATGTCTTTTCAGTTAAATCTGTCACGGTTCTGACATATATAAAATGCTTCATGAAGTTAGGTGGCATCTTTAGGCTAGGCCATGCCAGTCTACTCTATATTGTTCCACTTTAATAAATGTGCTGCCAGAGCCTGCTGAGTTAATTTTTAAAAAACAGTTCGATGGCATGAGCCAAATTTCCTCCTTCTAACTTTCTGTATCTTGTGCTCTTCATGGAGTGGGTTTCAGTTGAGGATGATAATGATGATAGTGGTGAATAATGTCACATTTATTAAAGTAGTGTTTTATAAAGCACTCTATGAAAGTACTTCATTAATCTTATCTCCATAAGAACCTTATGATGTTAGTACTATCATCTCTGCATTAGAGTTGAGAAAACAGAATTAAAGGAGTTAAAGAGCTTCCTCAACATCACCAATTTAGTAAGTCGTAGAGCTCAGACTAGAGCAAGCTCTCTGGTTCCAAACCCCTCTGAATAAACAACTCACTTTATTGTTTATCATAATATACTATATTATACATATACTCAATTAACTGAATAGACATCATAAATATTCATGTATCATAAATATAAATATCATAAATATAATATACATACTATATATCATAAATATATTAACAGAAAACTAAGTTGTCCTCTAACAATCTACAAAAGATTAAAGCTTCCTATAGAGTTCTCTTGCTTCTAGCAAACATTTTCATGTTCAAAGGCTAAGCAATAACGTAACTTTTATAACATTCATTGTCAATTTCTCAGTCCATTATAATTGCTTTATATTTGAACAGTGGGTTAATTAAACACACACATATACGTATACATGCCTCACAATGTCTTTTAAACTTGTCTTTGTAAAATTGAGTCCATTTTAATTTGAAATTACAATTAACCCTTGAAAAACATGGGTTTGAATTGCATGGGTTCACTTATACATGGATTTTTTCAGTAAGTACCTACTACTGTACTACACAGTCTGCACTTGGTTGAATCCACAGATGCACGTCATGAATATGGAAGGCTGACTGTAAAGTTATTGGCAGATTTTCAGCTGTTGGGTGGATGGGCACACCTAACCCCTGCATTATTCAAGGATCAACTGTACATATTGTCCAGAATTTTATTAAAATATACAGTAGTTACCAAAAATGTGATGTTGTTAAAAAAATAAGTATTTGGTGTTATTTTCTCAGTGTTTATCAATTGTTTATTTTCTGACCTTACAATGAAACTCTGTTCAAAATATATCCCTTGGGAACCTTCTAATTGCCTTATTATGTATTCCTTAAACTTAGAGCTTTCCTCTAGGTCTGTTAATATTTTCATTGTTCACAGCCTTACAAAATTTTAACTAGGATGTAACTGCTTTGTATATGGCCTAATCTTTACAGTGTTCCCACCATAGATTACAGGAATTTAGGATCTGTTAAAGGGTTATAGAAAGAGCCCCTCCTGTTAGAGTATTTATGACCCCAGGGGGTTAAACTATGTACCATTTCTGAGACATCAAAGAAGATTATAGAAATTAATTTTGTTGTAAATCTATGATAGTTTGCAGATGTGCTCTTCAGTATCTATTTTCTGAATTGAAAGACATGTTACTTAGTTATTTTTAAAGATTAACCTTAAGATTAGCAATTAGATATCAAAAATTATTCTAGAAGTATACATAAAACATATTGTACCTATACATCAGGATTTGACTATACTCACTTTTTTAAAGTCAACAAACACTGCCTCTTGGACATATATACACTACCAAACGTAAAATAGGTAGCTAGTGGGAAGCAGCTGCATAGCACAGGGAGATCAGCTTGGTGCTTTGTGACCACCTAGAGGGGTGGGATAGGGAGGGTGGGAGGGGAGGGAGACACAAGAGAGAAGAGGTATGGGGACATATGTATATGTATAACTGATTCACTTTGTTATAAAGCAGAAACTAACACACTGTAGTAAAGCAATTATACTCCAATAAAGATGTTTAAAAAAAAAACAAACATTGACTCAATAGACTAACCCAATTTTTATCAGTTTGGGTAAAAATTATGTATTTACATTTGGCAAATTTCTCTAAAATTATTCTGCTGCATAAGTCATATGTTTATATGGATTTCAGCAGATTTTTATTTAAAGTATTTAATATTCCCCAACTCAAAGAGAAAAACCAAAGCCCATTAATATTTTTCAATGCAACTTTTGGGTCTTTTATTTTATCTCTTTTTTGTATCATTGGAATGAATTGTATCAAGTGTTACTTCCTTCTCTGGTCATCTTAGATTTATATAAAATGGTGCTAGACGACTTAAATTACAAATTGCAAATCTTTTCATGAACAACTCTTAGTTTTGTGGAGGTGGATATATAACGGTATTCTGAAAATTTTGGAGTAAGTTTTAGCTAATTCCCTATCACTCCCTCCCTGGTTTAATTAAAGTAAGTTTTAGACAAAAATCTGCAACATATACAGAAATTTATTAAGCTCACAATTATTAGTAAGCAAGCCAGAAGTAGTTTATACACCTTATTCCACAAGCTTGATGAAATCCTTGATTTCTGTCCTTTTTGGAGCTCTGCCTACCATCTTGCATGACAGATTATTTGAGGGAGACACAACTGAGTTCTGGCACTGAGAGCAAAAGTGCCCTGATACTGGTATGCTGAGAATAAAAGTTTAAAGGTGATGGCTTTCTCTATAAATAATGCACTAACCATATTTCACATTGGAACAAAGATTAACAAAATTTCATTTTTGTAAAAATATAATCAAATTTAAAACTTCATGTAGAATTTGGAGAAAGGAATTTTGAACACATAACCCCAATAATTTTCTTTACTTCCTCCTAATCCAAGCTTTTGTGATGTCTGTAAATTACACGTAAATGTCTCACCATAGTGTGGTGAGATATATATATATATGAATCTATACATAAATATATATTAAATACTATATTAACTAGTTTAAACTTTAAGCATGAGGCTAAACTTAGAAGAGAGAGGTCAGTGCTATATCACGTGGTATAGTGAGGCCTTGTGAGCAGGAAAAGCAAATCTAAGGTAATAGGTGTTTATTCCACAATCATGAACCACTGAATGTCATCAAGCGGTAGGACACTTCTAGGAATAGTGCCATACCAAGGGTTCACATTGGTCTCTGTTGCTGGCAAGTTAGATCAACCTTGGTAAGTGGGAGTCATAGTCCCTGGGCACATGCATAGCCTTCAGCTCTACCACTGAATAGCTGGTTCACGTGCTCATTGTATTGGCACTGGGTGGTTGTAGACAAAGGCTGGCCAACATCAAATGGTCAAGACATTTTGTCTACTAGTATGCAGAGTGTATAGTGTCTCTTCCATGGTGAGTAGTTTCTGGTTGGCACTAATGTATAATACAAAGATCTTTTCCCTTTGTGCCCATTTTTCAGATGTCGGTCCACATGCCCCTACGCCAGACCTTCTTACCTCTAATCTTCCAGGCTTTTTGCTTCTAGGTCCGTGACTTGCTGGCCAGGTCACTTGCTGCCGCCCACATGTCTATGTTTATTCTAACCCTACACAGTGTGATAGGGTAGCCACTAGTCTACATATCTAATTGCTATTGAGCTCTTGAAATGTGACTGTCCAAATTGAGATGTACTGTAAATTCAGAATACAGACCAGATGTAGAAAACTTATGAAAATAAAGTATCTCACTAATTTAAAAAATATTAATGATATATTAAACGATAACATTTTAGATACGTTGGTTAAAGAAATATTTTTTACATGTGGGTATAGAAAATTGAAAACTACATTTGTGGCTCACATTAAATTTTTATTGGACAGCACTGTTTTATGCATATAAAGGAGATGACCAGGTCCACCACCCAAATCTCTGCATATTAGGATTTTTCCCTTGCCGCTGTCTTTCAAAACCACTCCTGAGGGACTTCCCTGTGGTGCATTGGTTAAGAATCTGCCTGCCAATGCAGAGGACACAGGTTTGAGCCCTCATCTGGAAAGATCCCACATGCCGCGAAGCAACTAAGCCCGTGCACCACAACTACTGAGCCTGCACTCTAGAGCCTGCGAGTCACAACTACTGAGGCCGGGTGCCACAACTGCTGAAGCCCACGCGCCTAGAGCCCATGCTCTGCTACAAGAAAAGCCACCGCAATGAGAAGGCCCTGCACCGCAATGAAGAGTGGCCCCCACTCACCGCTACTATAGAAAGCCCACGCACAGCCATGAAGACCCAACACAGCCCAAAATAAATAAATAAAAATTAAAAAACAAAAATACCCCCACTCCTGAGTGGGACTGTGATGCAGATTCTAATAATTTCTAGTTTTCACCTACTTACCAGACATATCCACCCATAATCCAAGTTTAGTTTTCCTCATGCTCCTTAGGGTGATTTCATAGTAATCCCCCTTAATCTATCACTGTGAACTGAGACAAAGGCGTTGATGCAACTGTGATGGGTGACATGGGGTCTGGACTACCCTACTCTTGCAGGGTCCTGCTCGTGCTTGGTCCTGGATGTACCATTTCTGTATTATGATGGAATATGCTTGGCCTGCCTGACTTTATAACTTGGTCCATAGGACAGTTCCAGATGCATGGTCACTTCTGTCCAAGTGTTCTAGCATTCCATCATTACCAGCGTCCAGTAGCATACCAGAGGCTATTTTTCTAATAGTGTGTAACTCTCCACTGCAGATGTCATGGACCTCCTCCAAAACCCCAGGAACTTACTTTGTCATTCTCTCACTTGCTATAAAATCCACACTAAATTTTTTTTTCCATCACTGCTGCCTCCAGCACCATAGTGTCTGCTGGATAGTATTGGTCCAAGTGGCAGGGCTGCTTTCATTGTAGTCAGACTTTGTGCAGAGCTCTTTCCTGCTACAGACCCCACTCAAAGCTAGTGGTCCTCTATGACACCCATATATGGGCTAGAGCAATATTTCTAAGTGTGGACTGTGCTGCCTCCAGGTCTTGTGCTTCCTTCTTCATGATAGGGAATGGAAGATGATGCAATTTTGTCTTTTACTTTGGAGGGGATATCATGGCATCCTTAAACAGTGGAGCCCTAGAATATATTGAAATTACAGAGGCCTAAATCTCTACAAAATTTGTCCCTACTATCTGGAATATGTGTATCTCATTAAGGCCTCCAACATGCTAACAACCTCACTGATATAGTGGATCAATATAATCTGTGGGATTGACATGCTGATAGATATCTGTCTATAGGCTCCATATCTCTTTGGATAAAATTATGACAGAGGACAATATAGGCCAAACTGTAAATAAATAGTCTTGTTAATTACCTACATATGAAAACTATTTCTAATCCCCTTTCTTGATTTAGATAGAAAGAATGCATTCCTGATATTAGTGGCCACATACCATGTGCTGGGAACATATTAATTTGCCCTAGCAACAATACCATGTCTGCTTGGCAGCTGCAATCAGAGCTAACTTCTACTTGGTTGAGCTTGCATTAGCACAAAATCATTCTCCAGGGCCTATCTTGTTTCTGCAGGGTCCAGACTGGTGAATTAAATGTGAATATTAAATGACAATTACTCTGCATCCTTTAGATATTTAAAGGTGGCATAAACCTTCACCGTTTTCCCAGGTTGTGATACTGCTTTTGATTTACTCTTTAAGCTCAAGTATGTGCATGGGCACATTCAAAAGCTTCTACCTGGCCTTATGCATAGTAATGACTCTCATCCCATAAGCTCAGGACCCAGTGCATTCTTGTACATCAATCTCAACTATGTATTTGGGGTTTGGAGAAATACCCCTGGGTGGGTCCATGAACCCCAATAGACCCACTGAATATCAGATTTTGGCCAGGATCCTATGTATTTCCTAGCTCCCCAAAGCACCCACTCTACCAGATGCAAAATAGTGACATTTTGGGTCTCCAGGTATCAATGTCACTTTGGACCCTGTGCCAAATGTCTTCTAAATGTCAGGTTATTAACTTTTTCAGTGTACAATCGCACAAATAAATGGCTCTAGGTCCCCTTGAAGAACTGGAAAAATCCATTAGTGTTTACTTGCCAGGTGTTCTATGACCATTTCCCTTGGGGATCTGGGGGTTGGATCTTTTATCAACGAATCCTGCGTTTGAAAACTAACTTAGGTCCAGAAATGGGGTAAGGAATTAAGAACTTTTATTGGGACAACTGCTCATTGGCTCTTGGGTTCTTTGGATTATATATACTTAGTTCCTTTGTTAATTACCCATCTAGTTTGCCCCTAGAATGCTGTATTCTATTAACTCTATTATTCTCTACAGGTGAGGCCCTCTTGGCTGCCACTCAGAGTTGTTGGTCCTTACCATAATTACAACCCACTGGCGGCTGGTAGTTAAGCCACTTTATTTGACTGCTGTTGCTTTGGGGTGCTGGTTACTTCATGGCTATCAGTGATCCCAGTTCTGTGACAGCCTACCCTACCATTAGCCCTGGCCTACAGAGAAGAGCCACCACTCAGTTTCTTAGTGATATTGGTGCCTTTCTCACCAGTGCATTCATGTGGCCTTGGTGAATGGTGTGACCTCAGATTTATGGTTCCTCCTGTGGAATGTAATCCTCTGGTGAGTCTTTGGCCTTAAGAAACATGTCCACTCTAGCATGCTAACGTCCTTGATTCTTTTAATCCTGTCTACTATCTGCCACAGTAGTTCTGGCATTTCAACTTTTCCAGCATGGGCCATTGCTTTTTTTCAGACTAGGAGACATCCTAGCAGAACATTTGTACCATCCCCTGAGGTTCTTACTATGGTGTTAAATCTTTTAATTGAGGAAACTACCACCATACCAATAAAATGTTCCTTATATAGTCTAATGTTCTGGCCCCCTTAATTTGGCAGGTCACCGAAAAAAATTCTCTGGCTTTCATAGTTAATTCTCAATTGTCTGTTTATTCTTCTCAGCTTTTCAAGATCAAGCCTTTAACTTAGTAACAATTATCTTAGTATTCTTGGATTTATCATTTCTTCCATGTATTTCTAACTCCTTCATTTCAGCAACTTGCCACTGAATTCCCCTCCGTAGGCAGGTCAACAACAATTGGATGGCCACCTCATGCAAGGGGTCAACTGAGCATAATTTACTCTTGGGGCTGGAGTTCTCATTATTAAGCAGATACTGAGTGAACTAGTCCACAAATTCCATTTTACCACCTGCTTTTCTGGATTACCTCTGGTGCTAACTGTCACAATTTTGAGTTCTCCTGGAAGCAGACTCTGAGATGGAGGTAGAAATGGAAAAAGTTCCATTAAAATGCAAACTTAAATGATATTTAAAAATAACTTTGGCCAGTTTTGGTTGTTTTACTAGGGAGAGGGTCAAAAGAGCTCCTCACACCATCATTATCAAAGTGGATCTTCCCTAGAATTTATTTGCTGTAATCCCTTTCCAAGTACAGCTTATATTTTCCATCTTTCATTGTTCATATATGGTTTATAGTTTTTAAAAAAGTGAGAATGAGAAAAAATATTAATCTTTGAAGTCAAAAGTTAATGTTCTATATTGACTAAATATCATGACTTAGTATTTGCTCTATGGTACAAATAATTTATCATTTAAAAAATGTGAAAATGTTGAAAGTATTGCAAGACTTGGTCCAAAACTTTTCCTTTTAGTGTAGTGGACATGCCTTTTGTGTTGAGACGCATCAGACAAATAATTTTTTTTCTAGATATTTTCTAAGTTGAGTAAGACTAGTTCTACCTGTATTTCAAAATGAACATTATTTTGCCTTTGACAAAATCCAATTACCACCTTATTTTCTGAAGAGTTATTCCATGAATTATTAAATGTATCTAGTAATAAATACGGTAAAGCTTTCAGATATCTAAGAGAATTTTGTTATTTAATATTTTTCTTGCATAACTCATTTTTAATTTTTACCGGAAACAGAAAGTTTTGGAAAATAGCAGTGAGAAAATGCTAGTTTTCCTGAAACCGACCATAGCCCTAAGCATTTACATACATAAAAGTGCCACAGTTTATGAAAATAGAAAATTCAGTCAATTTGCTTGGATTTCATCAAAACACTTTCTCCCTATTGAAGCATTTGAATATTGAAGACACTAATTTTCACTTAAAATGTAGAATGTACTTTGACTACAACTCACTGGAAAGCCAAAATTTAAACCATATGTTAATGAAGAGGAATACAGATCACAGAAAGGATATTGCTCGTAAACCAAAATTCAGTGACTGTTCTTATTCCTCCTTTCTGTTTGCTAAATAGGTCTCCTGACTCCAAATATGTTGTAATTAGTTAATATATTTTACCAGATGAAATGATCCAAATGAAAAATAATATATTATTTTTTGAAGATGAAGTGATGGTAGTCCTGTAATCCTCATAGTTTCAGAGTTGCTTTGATTGTGTCTTGTCGGAAAATCTTATTTTTTTTAAGAGTAAGAACTATAGAATTACATAATTCTAATTAGCAATGTGAACCAATCAGTTACTGATCATGCAACTTTGAACAAGATACTTAAATTCTCTGAGCTTCAGTTTCCTCATCTATAAAATTGTGAAAATTCTATGTATTTGGCACAATTAAATGTAAGAAAATATATGAAACCTGGCACAATATCTGGCAATTTATATGAATTCAAAGTTCATGTCTTCTCTCCTTCCAGTTAAGCATGGCAAAATAATCTGGTTTAAAATATCATTCATTTTTTTCACATTAAAACTTCAATAGTTTAGCAGTTGAATGTTAATTTGGCAGATGCAATTATTTGTGTGTGTGTGTGTGTGTGTGTTTCTGATTTAATAGCATAATGTGTTATGTTTTTCTAGAGGGTTATGGCAGGTAAGTGAACAAGAAAATCGTATGAATGTGTACATTCTGTAAATAAAGGAAGAGTTTGAAAAATGTTCTGAGCAGTTGACATCACTGGCATCTGTTGAGATGGAGACTTTCCTTCAATTTTAATTTCTTTAACAAATATTAATTGTATACCTAGTGCATAATAAGTCAAAGACCCAGTGGTGAAGAAACCAAACATGGTCCTTGCTCTAATGGAATTTACTGTAATAGTGAGAGAGATATTAACCAAATAGTCATAAAATTAAATATAAAATTGCAGTTCTGAGAAACACCATTAATGACAGGTGACTGGTGCTTTGAGTGCATACAATAAAAGGTTTTGACATAGGAAGGTGAAGAAAGTGAGGAGCTAATGACTGAGCTGATAAACGACAACTCAGTAGGAGCTATTTACATAAATAGAGGTGGAAATGGAATCCTAATAGAACAACATGCATCAAGTCCTCAAGGTGAGAGTCCATGCAACACATAAATGAGACCTAAAATATACTAGTGTGGCCAAAGTATGGAGAGGAAGGAAAAGATGATGAAACTTTAGAAATAGTCATCCTCCTAGACTATGCTAAGAATGTTTATCCTTATTATAAGTGCAATAGGAAACAATTAAAATAATTGAAGCAAGGGAGCGGGTCAAGCATGAAGTAGATGACAATCAAATTACCATATTTTACAGATCACTCTGGATGGGTAAGAGTAGATTTATGTAAACCACTCAGCTGTCTTTTAGCAGAGCAGGAGTTGGAGGTGTCAGGGAAGATGAATGAGGTAGATGGCAATGGAGAGAGTGGATAGAATAGAGAAAGTGATGGCAAGGAGAGAGATTTAGAAGGTAAAATCATCAGGCCTTTGTGATATGTAGGGTGAGAAAAAGGAATCAAGGATCACTTTTAGGTTTTTGAATGGGATAACACTTCATTTAATGGAGAATTTGTTATCTTTAAGGCTAATATGGTATCTTGAATCATGACTTACTCTGTGGAGAAATTAATCATTGTTAGATCACGAGATTTCTGTATTAGTGATACATTTGATATTTTTTTAAGATAAGTATATTAGTATATTTTTCATTCTAAATTACTCATTTCTAGTTCTGTCAGTATTAACCTGTTTAAATTTTGTAGTATTAGATAATTACTAAAGCTATTTTATTTCTTATATTCTGTGAAATTATGGCTGTTTGGAAATGTGCTCAGCAAAATTGAAAGTTGTTTACCTGTACTATGTCGTTCACTAAAAAATTAAACATAATTTAAAAAGGAAAATCTTCATTGATGGCATCTTCTTCTCTGCCTTAATCCTAGAAAGTTCAGCTTTCTAAAAAAGGTGCATCTATTGCAAAAAAGTTCATATTTCTATGTATGGTGGTAATTTTGTGATTTTGAGAGATTTTTCAGAACCCAGTCTAAGAGCATTTTCTATGGTCTCTGTTAAGTCAGTACTATTAGAAGAAAACCTAGAAGGTGGTCTGGTGATGGAATTAAGCAGCAGCATATGCTCTTCTAGAAAGAAAACACTGATAGGAAGAGTTAAAACTTTAATACAAAGATCTGATTGTTGCAAATTCAGCTAATCAGAATGGCTAGGGAATTGGATATCTTGATACTGGCATTTTTTGATTAATTGAGGAAAAGTGTTTTTTTTAACTATTTGAAGCTGTAAATTTTAATAAGATATAAAAATCTATTTTTTTTGTCTTAATAAACAGAGCCAATGAACTTGGATTGAAATTTCCTTGATTCTACAGGATCCAGGGTCATTTCTATAAGCTTCAGTTATCATTGCATATTTTGATATTGTGGATGTGGAAGTCATAAAGACTTGATTCAAACCTACATTGACTTCAGGATATACACTGAAAGTTACATTAAAAAAAATAAAAAACACAGACATAAGCTTGTTTTCTTGTCTCTCTGATTTAAATGGAGAAAACAAAAAATGTGGCTAATTGAAGATTCTGTTGAGTTGAGACTTTTTTCTTATTTTCCCAGTTTTATTGAGATATAATGGACATATAACATTGTGTAAGTTTAAGGTGTACAACCTGATGATTTGATACATGTAGATGTGCTGTATGCCTAATATTGGAAATGAGAAATCTCAATACAGAGATCCAGAAATTCCAATAACTAAAACACTTCTAATCATGTATGAGTGATTATTCATTATGTGAATAGCAGAAATGTTGATTCCATACTTTCATTCTTAGATTGGGATTGACCTATATGGTAAAATAATAATTTATTCAGTGAGCACAAGTTCAGGGCCCATTTCTAAGAACAGTGAAAGATTTGTGTGTTTTTTTTTTTTAATTGACGCTACACCCAGCTTAGCTACTTCAAATCTAGTCAAATCACACTTTAAAAAAAAAAGAACAAAGATTTCTATTTTAAATGTCTGTTCTCACAGTCCTTTAAAATTAAAAGGAATCTCCCATGTTTGCTGTAACATATGGGTAGTCCTTCCATATTGTTTTAACAATGGCTCACAGGCAGTAATAGTTTTATCTTTTATATCTTCAGATAGCTATTTGACATCAAAGGCTTACTTTTTCATAGATATGAATTAATTCATGAATTTGAAGTTTCTTAGCTACATATTCAACAAATATTTATTGGATGCCTGTTATATACCACACATTGTTCTAGGTTAGTTGTGATCTATCATGCTTAAATATATTCTAATGTTAAATATTTGTTTAGTATAATATGTTATTGATATATATTTAGTAAATATTTAATATGTAATATCTGGTATTTCTTTATATTTATACATATCCAGTATAAATAATATGTTAAATATATATAAATGAAATGTAGATTTAAATCTATATATATGATACATAGATACATTTCTGTAGCAGTAGGAAAATGGACTTTTGGCTGTTCAACTCAGGACTCATGAATTCCCTTGGCACTGTAAAGTATTTTATTCTTATCCTTGCAAATAAAATCATGTCAACATTTGAGGTACAGACTGAAGAATTTGGAAGGTGGGGGCTAGTAAAGAGAAGGAGAAGATTATAAGAATTAGGGCTATAAATTCTGGGGAAAACTATTTCTGTTTCAGGGGCTTTTTAGCCTCAAGGTTCAATGTATGAAACAACTCAAGGCAAGTTTCCTTTACATAGTACATGGGTGTTTAAAGGTAATTATGGATAATTCTATCAAATATGAACCAAGTATTTCACTACTTGGACATACTGCCACTCTTGCAATATGCTACAGGATTAATAGGGCTAAATTCTAAGTGAATTTAGAACACCTGCCTGTAAAACATTAGTAGTTGCTCTAGAATAAATTACAAATTAGCCTATAAATTTTTCACATATTATTACATTTTGTTTCCCTTGTACCAGCAATACATCTCATATTCAATTATTCTAAAAGAGTGAGTAGTTTTCTCTAGCTAATATACTATTGATAGCCCATTTATACTATTTCATTCTTTAAGGAAATCTGATTTTTTCACAGGCAATTTATGTTCAGAAAATAGATAATAAGAAAACAAAAAACTTGTATTGCTGGAGGCCAATGTTTTGTTCGCAGAAGTTCTTTTAATGTGTGTGTTAGAATCATTTAAAATATTGTGTCACATGTATATACTATTTAATAACTTATTGAACATTTACTTCATTATTCTTTAAGATTAAGTATATTAACTTCCTTTAACATTAACATGAAGTTTTCTAAATTCACGATTTCTTCCAGAGTTTTAAAAGATATTAGCCTTCAAAATTCACAAAATTTTAAAATACATTCTACCCATATGCAACTAAGAAATTGTCAAACCAATATGTATATTTTTAACCATGTGGTGAGAAAGCGTTGCCTTTGGCTGAAACTATTCTTGCCAGTTTTGAGGCAACAGAGTAAAGCTTTATGCTTACTAGCTGAAAAAAATCAATTGAATTCAGGAGACTTAACAGGCCCTAAGCAATCCCTGGTGTTCCAGATCCACACCATAAAGATTATGAGGGCTACTACTCCATGGTTTTACCATGTGCCATCTTAAGCAAGGTGAAGAATTTGGTTCTTGTTTTCTTGTGGTTGTAAGAAACTATATGATGAGTTTCTTCCAACATAGTTAGTATTTGGGTGCTGTGATGGCTCCCCAAGGTGAATGATTATAGGTAGCCTTGCCTGAGTCTCTTATACTGTCCTAGCCTGTGTGTTTTTCTCTCCCATCCCATGTGGCTATTCTTCATGAATAGAATAAAGTCAGCACTAATTGTTTTGTTTGTGATGGTGAATTCTACCAAACCTTCATTCTTTCTCTTCTGCCACATCTTTCTCACCATTGCACAAACTATACACACTATGTATTTCCATTCAGACAGGCTATATAGATTACTCTGTAGTAACAAACACCCACATCTCGCAGCTTTAAACAACAAAAGTTATTCTTGCTCATGTTACTTGTCCATCACGGATTGACTGGAGGTGCTGATCCGTGTTATTCTCACTCGGATCCTAGACCGAGAGAGTAAATCTCTGGAAACTGGCCAGTTGGTGTGGCACAGCAAAGCAAGAGCATGGTGAATCATGTACTAATTCATATATACACCCATAGGTTACACAAGTAACCTTGATTTTGAGAAGGAAATTTTCCTGAATACTATGTGAAAGGGATAATTACAAGTACTTTTAGCATTTCTTTTGCATAATGCTTTCTAATCAGCCCCATGGGAAGTAGATTTTTTATGAGCTTTCCATTTGGTCCTTATTGCGATGGGCCACTCTGCATCATTTAACACTCTTGGCCACTCCCACTGTCTTGAAACGTTGTCCCCTCATGGATTCCATGATACTGTTCTTTTCTGTCTTGCTAGATACTCTTACTCAAGTTCTTTCATTTGCTTTTCTTCCTGTCCCCACCCCATCGGTGTTAACATTTCACCCACTTTCCGTTGCTTCCCTTTACTTCCAAAATCTCCAAATCTTTCCCCCACTTCAATTGCCCCATGGCAGTGGCTTTACTTCAGACATTCAAGTTGCTCCGAGACTGTAATTCATTTGCCTCCTAAGTCTCTCTGCTGTAAATCTCTGTCCATCTTGTTGTTCTGTCACTTTCCAGGGGGATCTTGTATAGGACAAGTGCAAACTACTAGTGTAATTATCAAAGTTGTTCTAAAAGTGACCCACTTTTACTTCCCAGTTTAACTTTCTGCTATACTCATCAAAGCCAAGTCTGCAATCATATAAATGTGTATCAGGTTCTTTCAAGGCTCCAAAGAATCAGAATGGAGCAGTGGAAAGGCACAGATTTTGGGGATCAGGTATATTTAGATTCAAATCCTGTATTTGACAATTATGAGCTACTTGACCTTGAACAAGTTACCTAAACTCTCTGAACATCTGTTTTAACCTCTATTCAATGGGAATGATAGTCATGATTCACATAATTATTTTGAGTATTAGGCTTGATATATGTAAAGTACTTATCACAGTAACTGGAGCATAGTAGAGTTTTCATAAGTGGTAGTTATCATTGTTATTGTATCTTCATATCCATATAAACAGTGTTGCTTAGACATGACATTTCTAACCTTATTTACCAGGCAAATTCATATTCATACTTTAGAATTACACAGTTCTTAATGCCTACTCTCTTCAACTTGCCCTTCTTGAAAAATTACCTTGTTCCTTAGTACTTTACTCACTGACACAATGTGAATGGTTCTTGTATAGGTTATACTATGGACTGGATCAAGGGTGGACTAAAATCCAAAACAAACCATCTTCAGATTGGCTAATGATTATGAAGTGGACTTGTGTGAGGGTTCTGTCCAATACTCTGGTGGCTTCTAGAATCTGCACTAGAAAATATGGATAGGATTGACTATCAGTAGTAAGTGGTCAGTCTATAGTAAAAGAATTGAGAGTATGGAGATGGCCATGAAGCAGGAATACAAAGCAAAGTCCTCAGGCTACGAATCCCTTGGAAAAGGACAGAGAAGGTATTTGGCACCTGGGCCTTTTTTGGTTCCAGGTGACTTTCTAGTTATCTTTGTAGTTAATGTGCTCTGTACCAAAAAAAAAAAAAAAAAGAAAAAAGAAAAAAAATCTCCCAGGCTCATCATAATACTGAGCCTCTGCTCCTTGCAACCAACTTGAAGATATGCCTCATATGTTAGCTTTCAGAGTGCTCTTCTGACTTCCTAGGAGTAGCTTCTTTGGGGTCCCAGAATACTTTGTATATATATCCCTTATAGAACATATTCAAATAATCTCTACTATTTGTCCCAACAGAATGAGAATTTCCATCTTTCTTTATAGTTCTAGCACATAATCTATTCTCTGACATACAGCAGATGATGAATGAGTACTGATTTATGAGTAATAAATGAATAAATGAATGAATTTTTATTCTTCCTACGGAACTCAGAAAAGCACTGTCACAAGTTAAGTGACTTAAAAATAGTGCACCTATATATTTTAAATTGACTACTTTAGCTTCTGTTCAGAATAAATGGCATTAGTTCACCTTGTTCAGGTTAAGAGAGGTAGAAAAGTACAGCCACAAAGCTTTTCTTTACCTTCCTTTCTAACCTGAAATCAACATGGGCATTATGTAATGCACTCCTGTTACATTCTGTGAAAGTGGAGAATTGTGAACTGCGCTGAAGCAAGAGCAAAACTTTGGTTAAGTGAATTATATAATTAAATTCTGCATCCTAACACTCCATGAATTTATAGGGTCTATTGTGTAATTAGTTTACTAAAGAAAGAGCATTGGAGTTATTTATGACAGATGTTCACCTAACTTAAAACAGGAAGAGTATATTTACTTCTATGTAGTTATTACAATATAATTAAAACCATAAAACCACCTTATCTGAATTTCAGAGCCCAAGCATATTTTTTCCTTTTTTGGCCTTATTGACTACATTACTCTTTACTGATCATGCAAAGATCATAGGAGAGGGCCACAGGTTGGCCACTGTTGGCATGCCAGATATTTTAGTAAGGTTTTATTTTTTCTTTTGCTCCACTTTTCAGTGGATGATGAGATAAATCTCTGAAAAGTTGTATGTATGTTGGCAGAAACACACGTAGAATATGGCTGATGACAAAAATCATTTTTGTGTGTGTGTTCTGGGAGTGGTTGAGAAGGAGAAAGCACATGTTCAATCAGCATGTGCTAAAAGAAGACCTGAGTTTTATGTGTGGGTAGTAAGTGTGTAAATCACTGCTATCATCTTCCAGACAATGAAGAAGCAGGCATATAACTGTCTTCTGATCTTTAGATTGCCTGTATATGATTTTATACACACTTTAAAAATGTGGACGTGGGAGAATTCACAGTGTGACTTTACCTTGTACCCTGCTGCATGGAGATGGTCTTAGGCTGCCCACCCTCCTTGGTAAATCTGCTGGAGGGAAAGTTCTTGCAGGAAATAGTAGTTGGATTTTCAAAAAAACATGAACTATCTCTTTATTCAAGGCCTGGGGAAATATGCCCAGATGTCAAATGTCTGCTTCAATCAATTCACCTCATTCCACCCATAATCATTTGCTTGTTATAGGAGATTTCCCACTCCTCCATAATGGCTCACTTGGATCAGGGCAGTATTATTCAGGGATTTGACAACATGTGCAAACTCTTTTTGAATTAATTTTCAAAGTCTTTTGTGACTGGTGTCAGTTTGGCAACAGTGTTCTTTCATATTCATAGGCTCAAGGTCTAGGGTTTGGGGGTGGTTAATTTTAAGAATTTCCTCGTCAACAACTCCCTTTTGCCTTCCAGAAGACAGAAGTACTCTGAGCATCAGAATATTAGAGTTAAAATAAGGAGGGAGACATAGAGTTCGAGGTTATAAGGTTGACTTTTTGACTCTGAAAAGAATTTTTAATAGTAACATAGTTTGAGAGTGAGGCTGAAGCTTAGAATCTGCCTCATTCAAGGTCTCCAAATGGTCACAGAAACTTTTCACCTGTAAGTGTGGTACTTATTATAGAATGTATCATTTATACTCCAAAAATCACTTTACAGCTGTATTATACAAAAAAGATAAATTAGTTAAAATGGAAACAAAATATTGGCTAAGGTTTTAAAATTTCTTCTAAAAATAATATATATATAAAAACTGAACTACAGAATACAAAAAACATTTCACAGCTTAATTTTGCTCACTGTTGCCCTGAACACATCATGAAACATCCTCAAGTCCACAGCACTGGTTGGGCACATATATAAGAAAGCTAAAGAAAACAACCCTTTCTAACCAAAGACTAGGGTTATAACTAGTGACTTTGTGAAACTCTGTCACCCAGTTTCCCCAGGAGTCTTGCCTTTTTTAGTGGAGCCTGTAACTAACTTTAAAACTTGTCAGAATAGAATGGCCAGCAAGATGGTACATCAAGTAGTGTATCTTTTCCACATTGACATTTCGTTTTATGGACCAGTTCATTTCAGGTACTTTCAGAGAAATCACTTATTTTATTTTGTCATCAGTAAATAACTCTTAAGATCCTCTCCTGTTTTTAAAAATATATAATATTTAGGATGAAAAGACTTACACATTTTGTTGTGTAACGTATCAAACTAGTATCCAGACATATTTGTGAGAATTTGCAATCCAAGTTTGGGGTCTAAAATTTCACTTCTGTTCTAGATGCATCTTTAACAAACTGATTCATTTAGTACAATTTGTAATTTTCTGTGTTAACAATTATTAAATCCTATCAATTTCACAGTGAAAGGAAGTTATTTCTTAGGTTCCTATTATCAAAGGAAAAAGTAAGCATTTTCAATGACAGTTAACCTTATTTGCAGCATTATTATAAATTCCTTTACACTCAGGTTTTTGTAACCTATTTTGGCTAACTGCTTTGTGTTTTCCAAGGCAAATGAGAATTTGGTTAGAAGAACTTCCATTAGCATATGATAATTTTTTAATTTAAAAGACAGACTTAAAATAATTTAATTTGGGTAATAGCCATAGGGATACCATTTTGCTATTATGTTGGTGTTGCCTAAGCAAACATGCACAATTGTTTCCTGGCAAAATGTTGTCTATAAGCATGTAGATTTTATTGTGATGTGTTATTAGTTTTTCATTTTGTTTGATGTAATAAGATTCAAGGCCAAACATAGCTCTATAAAATTAAGTTTTATTGTCTTCATGTTTGTTAGGTCAAAATTCCTTTCCTGGGAGGGAGGCAGATGCAAGAGGGAAGAGATATGGGGATATGTGTATATGTATAACTGATTCACTTTGTTATAAAGCAGAAACTAATACACCGTTGTAAAGCAATAATACTCCAATAAAGATGTTAAAAAAAAAAAGAGTGGATGTATATATATGTATAACTGATTCATTTTGCTGCACACCTGAAACTAACACAACACTAAATCAATTATACTCCAATAAAAATTTTAAAAAAATTCCTTAACATTGCTTAAATACAATTAGGTTTTTGAGGTTTAAATTCCTTTCTTTAATAGGAATGGTAATGGAGTTTATGTTTTTCCAAATAAAAGATATAGCAGTGGTGATGATCCACACTTAAAACCATCCAAATTAATTACAGATTTTGCTAATAACTCCTAATTTCTTTAACAGTAAACCTATATTTTAGTTGAAACTGAAGTTTACAGATAAAATATTTGTCATATGAAATACATGTGAACGGCTCTGGTTTCTAAACACTGATATTGCTAGACTGGTTATAGATGAAAAGCCTAGTTTCTATTTCTGATCTTTCTTACTGGTTTGCTTTCCCTGATTTCTCACTGTCATCATATTTCTATAGGATATTTAATCTATAGTGAACATACTCAAGACAGATTTGGGTCAGTGGCAATCTTGATTTCTAGGAAAGGTTTGTATTAAGAAATGGTGTGCTTACATGCTAGGGTCACACAGTTTTAAAAAATATTTTTAAAAGTATTTACTTAATTAAATGTTTTTTATGCTCTTATAATGGGCTAGGCACTGCCTAGGTGATAGGGATACATGGATAAATTTTTTAAAGTTTTCTGACTTTAAGGAAAGCACAGTGTGACACAGACATGTAAAACACAGATTGCAATACCCAAGCATGAAGGGATGAAATAGATACATAAATTTGCCTTTTTTTGTGTGTTAAAACTGCTTGGATATTGATGATATTATGTGAGCCAGCCAAATACAAAATAATAAAACAACACAGAAGAAGGTGAGAGAAAGTAGCATGAGGAAATTGATGAAGTTTCAGAGAGAAAGTATTATTATTATGATTATTTTTTAACATCTTTATTGGAGTATAATTGCTTTACAATATTGTGTTAGTTTCTGCTGTATGACAAAGTGAATCAGCTATACATATACATATATCCCCATATCCCCTCCCTCTTCCGTCTCCCTCCCATCCTCCCATTCCCACCCCTCTAGGTGGTCACAAAGCACCCAGCTGACCTCCCTGTGCTATCTGGGTGTTTCCCACTAGCTATCTATTTTACATTTCATAGTATATATAAGTCCATGCCACTCTCTCAGTTCATCTCAGCTTAACCTTCCCCCTCCCCATGTCCTCAAGTCCATTCTCTACATCTGCATCTTCATTCCTGTCCTGCTCCTAGGCTTTTCAGAAACTTTTTTTTTGATTCCATATATATGTGTTAGCATATGGTATTTGTTTTTCTCTTTCTGACTTACTTCACTCTGTATGACACACTCTAGGTCCATCCACCTCACTACAAATAACTAAATTTCGTTTCTTTTTTTGGCTGAGTAATATTCCATTGTATATAGGTGTCACATCTTCTTTATCCATTCATCTGATGATGGACACTTAGGTTGCTTCCACCTCCTAGCTATTGTAAATAGAGCTGCAATAAACATTGTATTATATGACTCTTTTTGAATTATGGTTTTCTTGGGGTATATGCCCAGTAGTGGGATTGCTGGATTGTATGGTAGTTCTATTTGTAGTTTTTAAGGAACCTCCATACTGTTCTCCATAATGGCTGTATCAATTTACGTTCCCATCAACAGTGCAAGAGGGGTCCCTTTTCTCCACACCCTCTCCGGCATTTATTGTTTCTAGATTTTTTGATGATGGCCATTCTGACTGGTGTGAGGTGATACCCCATTGTAGTTTTGATTTGCATTTTTCTAATGATTAGTAACGTTGAGCAGCCTTTCTTGTGTTTGTTGGCAATCTGTATATCTCCTTTGGAGAAATGTCTCTTTAGGTCTTCTGCCCACTTTTGGATTGGGTTGTTTGGTTTTTTAATATTGAGCTGCAAGAGCTGCTTGTAAATTTGGGAGATTAATCCTTTGTCAGTTGCTTGATTGCAAATATTTTCTCCCATTCTGAGGGTTGTCTTTTGGTCTTGTTTATGATTTCCTTTGCTGTGCAAAAGCTTTTAATTTCATTAGGTCCCATTTGTTTATTTTTGTTTTTATTTCTATTTCTCTTGGAGGTGGGTCAAAAAGGGTCTTGCTGTGATTTATGTCATAGAGTGTTCTGCCTATGTTTTCCTCTTAGAGTTTGATAGTGTCTGGCCTTACATTTAGGTTTTTAATCCATTTTGAGTTTATTTTTGTGTATGGTGTAGGGAGTGTTCTAATTTCATTCTTTGCATGTAGCTGTCCAGTTTTCCCAGCACCACTTATTGAAGAGGCTGTCTTTTCTCCATTGTATATTCTTGCCTCTTTTATCAAAAATAAGGTGACCATGTGTATGTGGGTTTATCTCTGGCCTTTCTATCCTGTTGCATTGATCTATATTTCTGTTTTTGTGCCAGTACCATACTGTCTTGATTACTGTAGCTTTGTAATATAGTCTGAAGTCCAGGAGCCTGATTCCTCCAGCTCCGTTTTGCTTTCTCAATATTGCTTTGGCTGTTTGGGGTCTTTTGTGTTTCCGTACGAATTGTGAAATTGTTTGTTCTAGTTTTGTGGAAAATGCCATTGGTAGTTTGATAGGGATTGCATTGAATCTGTAGATTGCTTTGGGTAGTATAGTCATTTTCACACTGTTGATTCTTCCATTCAAAGAACATGGTATATCTTTCCATCTGTTTGTATCATCTTTAATTTCTTTCATCAGTGTCTTATAGTTTTCTGCATACAGGTCTTTTTTCTTTGTAGGCAGGTTTATTCCTAGGTATTTTATTCTTTTTGTTGCAGTGGTAAATGGGAGTGTTTCCTTGATTTCTCTTTTAGATTTTTTCATCATTAGTTTATAGGAATGCAAGAGATTTCTGTGCATTAATTTTGTATCCTGCTACTTTACTAAATTCATTGATTAGCTCTAGTAGTTTTCTGGTAGCATCTTTGGGATTCTCTATGTATAGTATCATGTCGTCTGCAAACAGTGACAGCTTTACTTCTTTTCTGATTTGGATTCCTTTTGTTTCTTTTTCTTCTCTATTTGCTGTGGCTAAAACTTCCAAAACTATGTTGAATAATAGTGGTAAGAGTGGACAACCTTGTCTTGTTCTTGAGAGAATGTATTTTTTAAGCAGTTATCTCTGTGACACTTTTTCCACTGTTCTCAAATAAGTTTAGTCTGTTCTTATAGAAGTACCACTTTACTTTATTGTACTTTTATGTTTTAAACCTGCTAAAGAAAATTCATCAAATCTCTTTTTAAAATAAAAGATTCATAGTTAGTCTTTAATATTCTTTCAGAAGAATTTTAGAGTTATCTTGTCAATTTCAGTCTCTTCCCAATCCCTCAAAATTGAGATTTTGTTTAGAATAGATTGTTATAATTTTGTTTATTTTAAAAAGTCACCTCTTTTATTCAGTACTCCATTTAGGAACACCGCATATTTCTCTTCTTAAAAGTTTTGTAGAATTTTTTTGTTTCTCTTACTAAGTAGGCCTATTTCTAACTATTTTATACACTTGGTTTCCTATAGCCCATTTGGTCCTGTTCAAAACGTCTATAAGACATTTGGTCCAAAAGACATGTGGTCCACACCAAAAGGTCCTTGAAATTTGGTTCTATCTCAAATGTCCATGAGCATATTTTGTCCATGCCAAGTGGTTTTAGACAGGACCAAATATCAAGGACCTTATGGTGTGGGCCAAATGTCTTCATGGATGTTCTGAACAGGATCAAATGGTCCTGCAAATATCAAGAACCTTTTGATGTGGATGAATTGTCTTTTGGACCAAATTTCTTATGGTTGTTTTGTATAGGACCAAATATCATGGACCTTTTGGTATGGACCAAATGTATGCTAACCGTTTGGTTTAAAGTATAAAATGAGTCTTTTCCCGTATATTATTTGTTGTCATTGCTGATAAATATACTTGCATTTTTTCAAGGTATTTATGTTACATCCAGCCATTTTGTTGAGTCTCTTACTGATTGTAATTGATTTTGAGGAGATTTTCCTTGCCTTTCTAGGATACAAATATATTAATTTAAGATAATGATAAACATTTATCCTTTATTTTAATTTTTTTTTTTTTTTTTTTTTTTTTTGTGGTACGTGGGCCTGTCCCGTTGCAGAGCACAGGCTCCGGACGCACAGGCTCAGTGGCCATGGCTCACAGGCCCAGCTGCTCCGCGGCATGTGGGATCTTCCCGGACTGGGGCACGAACCCGTGTCCCCTGCATTGGCAGGCGGACTCTCAACCCCTGCGCCACCAGGGAAGCCCCTTTATTTTAATATTTACACCTCATGTGTGTCTAGTGTTTTATTACATTGGCCATATATCCCAGACCAATGTTAAATAAATTATTTCTTAAAAATTTTTTGAAGGATCTGGCATTAGGGAGTTTGTTATGTTATCTGGAAAGGGTCTAGAGTACAGATATTCTGTTTCTAATTAAATATGATTTGATTAAACTGAAACTGAGGATACATTCTTTCCATATCTCATGTGAATATGTGATTATTATTTATTAGGCTATGAGCTGAGGGAGTACCAACAGATGAGGGCCAATAACTTTGTTATATAAAAACTTTGATTTAACTAAAGAATTTTTTTAAAATAAAAGATTTACTTACATGACTCAATATGGATAATAAGAACACTTCGCATCTACACATCTTTTCCAAATTTAAAGGAGCTTTCCTACACATAGCCTCACTTAATTGCCAGAACAATTCTGACAAATAAGAAGAAAGTTATGTTTATTACATAGATGAAAACTCAAGTTCAGGGAGGTTAGCGATGGAAAAAGACTGTATAACTTATTTGGACATTTCAATTCCAATTTAATTATTCCATCACATGGCTGAAGTCATGAGGCCACAGATGATAGCCCTTGGAAAAATTGCAGTCTTTCTTTTATCAATCTTTTATCAATTTTCCTTCTATACATTTTGTTAAGTAAACTTAATGTTTGAAATAGGTTACAGATCTTTAAGGCATACGTATATCAGGTATATTTGTTTGTCAAATGCTCATAGAGCCCTTAAATTTTGCCATGTCCCAGAGGCATAGAGAAGCATTAGACTTCTAATGGCCTTAGAACTCATAGTCTAATGAAGAAGTCAAACATGTAAAGAACTGATTATAATAAAATTAGGTAAGTGGAAAAAGGAATTTGGGAAAGACTATACCTAGAGACTCAGAAAGACTTCAGAGAGGAGTTGATTTTTAACACAGTCTTGAAGGAGCAATAAGAAGTTTCCATATGGAGAAAAAAGGGAGAGGCACATTATTGAAATGTGAAATAGAATGTGAGTCAGTGTGGAGAAATGGCTATAGACCAGGGAGAGCTATTGTCAATTATGGAAGGATTCAAATTCTTCAGGCCTTTTATATGTAGTTAATAAGCTTGAATTTTATCCTGATACTGATAGCAAGTCAAGAAAGTTTTTGAATAAGGGAAACATAGGATCTGTTTTGCATGTGTGAAAGATAACCCTGGTATGAGTTACATATTGGGTGGGTGAGAGTGATGTGGAGAGAAGACAGAGCTCTTAGGAGATTGCTGCAATAAACCTTAGGTAGAGACAATGAGATTTTGAACATATAGTAAGGAAAGCATATTTAGACTACATTTGTAAGGTAGAGTTGTGATTTATGGATACAGAAGAGAATGAAGGTTATGCTGATGTTTCCAGCCATTGTGTAGGTGGTTTTGTCCTTAACTGAACTACGAAAAAGGTGAATTCTTGGTGTTAGCAGAGCCAGGAAATAAACGAAGAGTAAGTGATTTGTAGCAAAAAAAAAAATAAGGTCTTCATTCTGTGACAGAGTTTGAAGAGAAGCTTAATAGAGAGTTGGAAATATGTTTAGAATTCAGTAAACCTGGGCTGGGGATACAGAAACTATAATAATGGTGAGCAAATACACGAAAAGCAAACCAAGCGTGGAATCCTTGCTAACACAGATAGCAAAAAGGAAAATGAAGAATGAAAAGCAAAAAAAAAATGGTAGTGAGAAAGAAAGGATTAAGAAATAGGAAGGAAAAAGGAGAGAGTGGAGTCATTGTAACCACAGGAGGAGAGAGTTTCAAGAAGGGAGACATTTGGTATAATTCAACATTTATTTCTGGTAAAAAATGTGTTAGCAAACTTGGAAGTAAAGATTAGAATGAAGCTTTTGTAAAGTAATAATGATATCTGTATCAAACCAAGAGTGACCAAAATTCATGCTCAAGAAAATATTTGAGTTAATCCCCTAAATCGTTAATCATAGGTAGGTGCCTCATATGCTGAGTTATCTAAAAACAACTTGGCAGCTACCCCAACTCCCTTCTGAGGTCACTTTTGCACATTGCCAAGGAGAAGTCAGGAACTACAAATCCCTGAACACATTTTCCACATGGGTCTGCATTCGAAAATGCAAATGGGAAGCACTCAGGTAAGATTTGGAGGGTAGAAAGTAAGGCAAGACTATTTTTCCCTGGAGGAAATTGCAATTACAGACATATAAAAAGAAAAAAATGTCAATAAATGTTTTGGGATGAAAAGACAATATCATAAAGACATAAAATCTTCAGAAGAGAACTTATATAAAAAAATTTCTTAGGTATATTTGGGGGTGAGGGAAAGATAATTTTATAAAGTGAAGCTAATGTGGAAAAATAAATTGGTAAAAGTAGTCAGCAAAATAATAAGAAAAAAATGAGAGAAAACTCGCTATATGAGATGACAGAGAATACTTAGAGAAATACTTATTGTTTTACAACAGGGTAGTATTTGTCAAAAATGGAATATAATAAAGTGCTGTCAAACAGACTCAGATATACTTAATAGATTATAATGTTAAAATGGTGGAATTCCAAATTAGTGGAGCAGGGATAATTCTCTAAATAATGTTGGGGTAGTTTGGACACCAAATAATATTAGTGAAATCTTTCCTTCAGAGCATATACCAAAATAATTGGACATGAACTTAAGAACTGTATATAAAACACAAAACAATAAAATGATTTGAAGATAATCTAAATTCTTAAAAATATTGGAGATAGAAGGCCCTTCTAGGCCTAAAAGCAAAAAATAACAGCTATTGTTTATTTGGCAATTTTTTTGTTCCAAACATTGTGTCAAGTTATCCACATGTAAAAGTTATTTAATCCTCACAAGAATCCTACAGAATAATAGTAGTAGTTGTAATATTAGTACTGTAAACAAAATGAAACTACATGACAGCCAGTGGATAATTTATAATATATGTGGAAAAGGGATAATATCTTTAATAAATAAATAGCACTTTCAAGTTAGTGAGAAGTAAATGAACTCATCATTAGTAAAATGGGCAAAGAATATAAACCAACAATTCTAAAACGTAGAAATTCAAGTGACCAGTGATCACACAGAAACCTGTTCAGTTGCACATGGTAGAACCTGTTTTGGTTGTCTTCATTCCTTTCATTGAACTCTCCTAAGAGTTCCCTCCCAAATGCCCTCGCAGCAGTGTTTGAACAATGTATAGTCAACTGGACCAGTGATGGGTGGGTATCTATCTAAACTGATCAAGATCCTTCATCCACTAATTTAACATTTAGGATATTTAGAAGTGCTTACCAAAAACTTTCAAAATAGTTTCAGAATAGAGCTTAAATAAATAATCAGTGTTATACATTAGAATGTGTTTAAAATGGAAGTAATGGAAAATTACCTTAAATGTTTAAAAATAGGTCATTTGTTAAAAAAATTATGGTATATGTTTATGATATAATAGAATTCTATGGAGTCTTTAAAACTCCTATTTTGGAATAGGGACCAAAAATCTAATGCCTCTGTGGATCAGGCAGGATATATATATGAATGGAATAATTTTAGTACAAGCATATATGCATATATTCAGTGAGCTGTGGGGACCACGGTCAGCTAGAATGTTGATGTCCTTATCTAGAGGGCAAGTGACTCTTCAGTTCCAGCCATTTTTGCCTACCAAGGATGCAGACTGATTATTGCCTGATCTTTTGATTTTCTAAGCAATGAAAACTTCTTAATTTTAAATGTGAAAATTTCTAAATTTAAATTATTAACTCAATTTTAAAATAAGAGATTTGGGGCAAACAAATCCAAATGGTATGCTAAATTCATCGGAGGTCAATAGTTTGTAATTTCTGTTTAGAAAAATATTCACTTCCCTAGTTGTGTGTTCATTATGCTTACTATTGGTTCTTAAGTTTGAGAAATCTGGTTAAAATAGGTATCAGGAGGGAGTTCTCCTAAAATCAGAAATAAGGCCAGCATGTCTGTTCACTCTACTGTTCTGAAGATTCTAGACAAAGTAATATCCAAAACTAAAGAGAAACATAAATAAGCAATAAATATTGAGAGTATTCTTAGTTTTTACAGATGTTGTAACCCAGCGATTCCAGTTTTAAGAGTTATTCTTGAGGATATAGTGGGTAATTTGCAAAAAAGGGCGTTAATTCAGCTATATTTAACTAGAAAAAGTAGAAACAATCTAAGTATATAACCATGATTCGTGGGTTAAACAAATTTGGCTCATTCCTACATGAGATTTGCTACATTAAAATATAGATGTGTGTGCATATATTTCAACAAGAATAAATATAACATTTTAAAGTAAAAGTCTTTAAAAATAGAATACACATTGAGCTTTTAAATTGCTTTTCTCTAGTGGTGGGATTTGATTTTTCTTCTTCTGATTTATTTCTTACAGTGAGCACATATTCTCCGTATAGTCAAATGCTAACACTTTACATTTTATTTTTAAATCACAAGTTTTATTAATTTAATAGAATATAGATTTAATGAAATAGATTTGATTTTACTGAAGAATGAGTTTCCCACCTATTTAGTAAGCCATAATAAATCAAACCACTAAGAAGTTTTTTGAAGAAAGGGGTGCTCAAGAGTGTCAAATAACCCAGAGAAGTCAGGAAAGATAACTACTGAGGAGTGTTTGTAGGATTTGGTCATTAGCAGGTCATTCATTGCAACCCTTACAACTCTCCATTAAAAAGGGGGAGATTTGTTTCGTTTCTAAAATCAGAGATGTCATTTTGCCCTTGTCCAAAGAAACTTGTTCAGTTTTAATGTTGCTTGACAACGTAAAGAAAAGGTGCTGGGAATTGTTTATGTCAATTAGCCTAAATTATATGTACTAAGCATCTAATCAAACTTTGAAAGCATTTATTTATAGTCATTTTATAGGAGATATTGAATATTGTCCATAAATTAATAATAATGATCACAAAGCATGTTAAAATTAAATATCTTAAAATACTCACTAATGCATTCCTTCATGTATTCATTCAACAAATATTAAATGGCTGCTATGTTGCAGGTGATGTGGATATTATGTACTCCTGCAGCCTATATTCTAGTAGGGGAAAGACAGACAATAAACAAAAGAGTAAAACATATAGTCAGGCTAATGGTGATAGTGCTCTCAGGAAAAATAAATCCTAGAAGGGTAGGCTGTTCAGGGATGGGGCTGGGGTTGAACTGTTAAATAGGGCAGTCCTGCTCTATCACACTGAAAAGGGACCTTTGTACAAAGCCTTCACAGAAGTAAGGGAATGAGTTATTCTGAATCTGCAGGAAGAGTGATACTGGAGAACAGCAAGGGCCAACCTTTGTGAAGATTCTAGTTTTCCTCTTGATGCCACAGGAAGTCATTGGAGGATTTTAAGCAGAATAGTAGTTGACACCTCTGACTAAGGTTTGAAAAGGTTCACTCATACTGCCCTGTTAAGAACAGAGTTTACAGAAGCATGCAGGTCACCTTTCACCGCCCCTCCATATCCATTCTCTGCCCTTCCCTGCCTTGTGTCCCTAGGGCTGCTTTGCCTTCTGCTTCCAAATGTATGTGTGCAGAGGGAGGTGTTTGCAGTAGATGTGTAAGAGGGTGAGAGAGGTTTGGGTATTTTTCTCTTCGGCTGCCCTCCCTGCCAAATAATGGTTTTTGGTGGTATCTATTTTAGCCACTGCTCATGTGATTTAAAATATTAAGTAACTATCATAGGTTTGTAAAGACTTAATGATTAGTGTTTGGTTATATGTAGGTCCAGTATCTCTTGGTATTAGTTGTAATCAAAATTTTAAGTGCACTTTTTAAAAGCTGCCCTCAATCCATTTCTTCTTTTATAAAGCTGCATGCCAGTGGCCATGGGACAGGTTCTATTTCTGCTGGAGTTTCTTTGGTTAAATATCTTCTTGATCATACCCTTAATGGTAGCAGAGGAAAGCCAGTCCTCTGCCCTTGCCATTTTGGGAGGTCTGCACTGCAGTACACCATGACACTCCACCCATAAGAAAAATATACACAAATAATAAGAAACAGCTGCTGCTTTCCTACACTGGGGCAGTGACAAATTTAACCCATGATTCCTGCTCATGGACCTTGTGTTCCACACTAAAACTTGGGAAAAAACTCTGTTGGTGGGTCCAGTTGAGTATGTTCATTTCCCTTTCTACTATAGGGGAAAAACAGTATTTTCCCTCTTTGGGCAAATTTCTCTTGTGGCTTGAATTTACTGGTGGCCTTTAAAAAAGACCAGTTCCACAGTTAACATTTTTCCTCCCCATCTGGGCTCAGTTATCATTCAGGTTCATTTTCTTTCTTTTTTTTTTTTTTTTTTCAAATTGGTTTTCTCCTTCTTGGACTGCGGCTGACTTCCCTTTGGGAAGCTGGCAATACCGCCCAGTAACTGGAATGAGTGCCTGATTAAAGATTGCAGCTAATGACATTTGGGATGGACATGATGTTGTTATGCTTTCATGTCTCTTTTTTTTTCTTCTAATAGGTTCTTATTAGTTAAAACCTTAACTAATGCATGTGAGTTTCTTGGAAATGTTAAAACATTTCTTTTTATCTACTATACTTTAATGCCAGATTGTGTGTAGACTAGTGACCCAGAAAAGCCATTTACTGATATATTGTGTGTAATTTAGCCAAACTGGTTTGATTACATTGCTGGGTATGATTTAGGCCCATGGAAGAGTCAACCAGCAATTTGATTGAAGCCACACTCTGCCTTGTCATCCAAAGATCAGAACAGAAGCCTGGTTGATTAAGCAAAAATCTAGGTTTTCTTTGGTTACCTGGAAGACTGTATATCACAGGAGTCAATATGGACTTGAACATTGTTTTTTTTTTTTTTTTTTTTTTAAAGAATAACAATCACAGGGACATAGCTACATCTTCTTTTCTATTTTTTCAATTAGCTTTATAATGACACAGCATATATTTTTGATCCAGTGGTAGAGAATGCTCCTAAATTATTTTGGGGGTGAAAATGAATCTTAATTCCTTTGAGTCATGTTCTATTCACTCCTAGCTACTTTAGGCACCCATTTTGGAAGAGGGTTTGTAATTTTTATCCTTGGCTGGGGCATTGGAAGACATCTTTCAGAGATTAAAAAGGGGACTTGAATAAATTGGAGTTCATGTTATTGATATCTTTGGGAGAATAATCTTTTCTACTAACATCTATTTACCAAAGAGTTGGAATGATAGTCTAGATTATGAAAATGTCTTTTAACAAAATAATTAGAGAAATGCTATTCATTTTACAGTTGGAAGACATGGAATAGAGAAACTGTTAGAGGAATTACTCTACTGTATACCACTTCTTCCTCCTACTCTTACTGGATCGGCTTTATCTCCTTGGGCTCCTTAGGAGTAACCTCTGCCAGCTCAATACTAACAACTCTTTTTAAACTTTCCTGTTCATATCTTCATTGGAGACATTGCTGAAGTGTGATCTTTTTCTTCACCACTTATTCAGAAAATAACCAGATTATTTTTCACACAACATGGAACAGGAGAAATTGTACTGTTACCTTTTAGTTGGTCCTTTATTCTGATGTCTTAATTCTAACTAAAGTATTTTTATTTTTATTTTCTTTAAAAGAAGAATCTTTTCTATTTGCAGGGACTTTTTGAGCTTCTTTACTTGGACTTTTTTGTTTGATTTGGTTTGCTTTTTGATTAGAAGAGAGAACAAGAAGAGGGGAAATATGATCTCTGTGTTAACTTTTTCCTGACAATGTCCATGTTTTGATAGATGAACCCCAGAATACTCTAAAAGATAACATATCTGGTTTGTGCTCTCACAGAAAGGAAAAAAAAAAGAAGGAAATGTCAGATGTGTTAGGATATATTCTACAAATTTTGTGGGTATTATCTTTAATGCCATGTTATTAAATTATTAGGATGTATTGTGATGTAGTATAAATAGCCCTGGACTTGAAATCCAGAAGACCTGTGTTGTGATCCTAGTTTTGCTACTCATAACCTAGGCTAATCATCTTACCTCTTTGCAAATTAAAATGACAGCAGAAAAGATGAGTTACTCTCCCAAAGAGATTACTAAAATCTATCCTGGTTTATTGTAGACTTGAACTTGATTGAATCTAGCAACTCTCACCTTATTTAATCGGGGAACCACACCAAATAACATCCTGTAGAACAAGAGATCTTCACAGAGCTATTTAGAAAATACTGAAATAGAGGGTCACTCTGTTTAGCTTTAACATTTATTATTCCATGATTTTCTATAACAGCTAAAGTCAGAAACTATATTGTTTCAGTTTAGGTGCCTTTACTGGTTATAGATCTTTTCTAAATGGATGTAGGAAAAGGGATTTCAGGAATGGAACTTAGGCTAGCAAAGATGGGAAGAGTTGGTATCCTTCCATTTATCTAGCTCTGTGTCCTGGATCTTAAAGATGTTAAATAATATTATTGTCAATTAGAGAATTGCTTTCAAATGAGAGGAATTAAAACTTAACATTACCTGTTTTAAGCAACCACTGGTTGGTCTTTTTATGGAAGAAGAGAACAAAGGAGTTTTGACTTATCTTAGAACTCTTCTTGAATGTTATTCTAGCACATTTTTAATATTTAACTAAACCCCAAACTACCAAAATTCTTTAGGGGTCTCTGTGCTTATTTCTTAGCATTTGCTTACTCTGGGAACATAGATTTTATAGGATGGCTTTTCTTTTTGATCCATGTTAAAGCAATCATGAAAAGTGAGCCATCATAAAAACTTTTTTCAAAGCAGATGATGTGACTGGTCTCATAAAGGTGAGTGGGTGGATGAAGGAGCTAAATAGTACTGACCATAATTCAGTTAGCTTTGTAATCAAGACTAAATGGAGATCAAAAAGGAGGAAATGGGGATTTAGTCTTCACACAAATAAAATGTTTCAAAAGCAAGAGACAACTGAATGAAATTGAATAGGCTACAGAGAAAGCGTAAGGAAATGATAGGAGTGGAGACAGATGGAAGAAGGAATAATTCTAAGAAATAAACTACTTAGGGGGAAGTACTTGCTATTTAAGTAGAACTTTAGAAAAGCTCAAGTATTAATGCGTGTAGTACCACCCAAGAAGTTTAGTAAGAGATTAAAATGGTTAAAAAAAGAAAACAACTGAGAACTTGTGAATGTCCTTTTTCTCTACTTTTTACCCCTTCTCCTATAGTCCCTATCCCTAACTATTGAACAATTCTAAGTTCAGTTTGTAGTACTTGCATCTCATTGCATCTAAATGAATAATTAGACACCTTAGTCAACTATGATTTTTCTGAATATAATTTTTAGTACTATTCAATTTCACAGATAAATTAGTTATGTAAATATGACAATGCTTCACCATCAGTTTTAAATTTTCTTTTTATTTTTTTGCCTCTGGCAAAAATTTCAAACAATTCTTAAGGAAGTATAATGAAAAAGAGTCTCCCCCAACAGTACTGTAGCCCCCATTGTATTTTTGTTTTTCCCAACAGTAGAATTGAAAGAATTTTACATTGAACACTTATGTACTTAAAACATAGTCTACAATTAACATTTTACTATACTTTTTTTAAAACATCTTTATTGGAGTATAATTGCTTTACAATGGTGTTTTAGTTTCTGCTTTATAACAAAGTGAATCAGCTATACATATACATATATCCCCATATCTCCTCCCTCTTGCATCTCCCTCCCACCCTCCCTATCCCACCCCTCTAGGTGGACACAAAGAACCGAGCTGATCTCCCTGTGCTATGTAGCTGCTTCCCACTAGCTATCTATTTTACATTTGGTAGTATATATAAGTCCATGCCACTCTCTCAGTTCGTCCCAGCTTACCCTTCCCCCTCCCTGTGTCCTCAAGTCCATTCTCTACATCTGTGTCTTTATTCCTGTCCTGCCCCTACGTTCTTCAGAACCATTTTTTTTTTTTTTAGATTCCATATATATGTGTTAGTGTATGGTATTTGTTTTTCTCTTTCTAACTTATTACTTCACTCTGTATGACAGACCCTAGGTCCATGCATCTCACTACAAATAACTCAATTTTGTTTCTTTTTATGGCTGAGTAATATTCCATTGTATATATGTGCCACATCTTCTTTATCCATTCATCTGTTGACAGACACTTAGGTTGCTTCCATGTCCTGGCTATCATAAATAGAGCTGCAATGAACATTGTGGTACATGACTCTTTTTGAATTATGGTTTTCTCAGGGTATATGCCCAGTAGTGGGATTTCTGGGTCGTATGGTAGTTCTATTTTTAGTTTTTTAAGGAACCTCCATACTGTTCTCCATTTTACTATACTTTCTTAAACACTTATATATCCATCTCTCCTATTGATCTAACTTAATTTGATGCATTTCAAAGTAAATTTCAGATATATTTCCTCTTAAATATTTTAGCATACTTAACTAATTTTGATACTCATTAGTATCAGATTATTAGCATTGTACTTGACTACTTTTTACCTTTGATGAATAATTTATATACAGTAAATTCAGTTATTAGTGTATATGTGCTGGATTTTTACAAATGCATGTACATATGTAATCCAAATTCATTTCCAGCCACAGAACATTATCATCAGCCAGAAAGTTTCTTCATGATGCTTTCCAGTCTTACTTGCTTCATAGAGGCAAATGCTGACCCTCCTTTTGTCATTATAGTTTTATCATTCTAGAATTTCATGTAAATGGAATCATGCAGAATGTTGTCATTTATGTTTGGCTTTTTTTCTCCTTCTGTCAGCATAATATATTTAATTTGAGCCATGTTTGGTACATCACTTGTTTCCTTTTACTGATCTGAGTGCTTGGTATATTACAGTTTGTTTATCCATTTACTTATTGGTGAACACTTAGCTTTTTCATGTTTTTAGTCATCATCAATAAAGCTTCTATATTTTAATATTTTCAGGGACCTACGTTTTCACTTCTCTTGGATAAATACCTAGGACTGTTATTGTTAGGTCATAGAGTATGTATATGTTTAGTTTTGTAAGAAATTTTCAGAGCTTTTCCAAAATTGTTGTACATTTTTCTCTGCCACCAAAAATATGAGAATTCCAGGTGCTCTGATGACAACATCTGATATTACACCCTTTAGTTTTAGTCTTTCTGGTAAGTGTATAGTGGCATTTTGATTTTAATTGATATTTTCCTAATAGCTAATGATTTTTGAGCAGTTTTTCATGGACTTCTTGGCCACTCTTTCATATTATTTTGGGTTATTTGTTTATTATTGAGTTGGAAGAGGTATTTATGCTGTATATCAGTGTTTTGTCAGATATATGTTTTGCAAGTATGTTCTCCCACTCCATGGCTTACCCATTTATTTCCTTAACAATATCTTTTGATGAGTAGTGATTTTTGAATATGATAAAATCAAATTTCTTGTTTTTTAAAATGGTTATTATTTTCTGTGACCTGTCTAGGAAACTTGTGGACCAAGCCCCTCTCACAAAGAGAGTCTCTTATGTTTCTTTCTGAAAGCTTTATGGTTTTAGCTTTTATGTTTGGGTCTAGGATCCACATTAAATTAATCTTTGCATGGGATGATTTGGAACCCCCATTGTATTTAACATGTTCCTATTGACTTAGGCTCATAATTTATTATCTTGTACTGTATTGTGTGGTAAAATTCTCATTGTCTACTATTTCTTCCTCAATGCTATAATGTGTTTTCTCCAACAGTAACTATCTCCTTTCAATTTATGGATTGTGATCTCCTGTGATTTGGGAGATCAGATGGTCATGCTTGGGATAATTATTTATTCATCCCACAAACATTTATTGAGTATACACACTGCAATGTATTGTGACAACTGCTATAAATAGGAAAAGGAATAAGACCCTGTGCTTGTCTCGATAGGAAAGTGTTTAGTGAGGACACATATAAGTAAATAGGCAATTGTAATAGAGCAATCTCTATTTAAGGATGATAAGGCATGCAAAGAACTGTGAGGGCACAGACAAAGAACACCTAATGCAGAGTTTAGAATCAGGAGATTTCCTATAATAGGTGATTTCAGTGCTTTGACAAGAAGAATAAATAAGAAGATTTAATTGGACAACAAGGGGTTATCAAGATTCCTGCCCCCAAAACTTTATTGATGAGTAAGCAAAATGAGATAAATGTACATATCTACAGTAGATACAAAGATATAAACTTTGGAAAATTTGAGATTTCAGGATGGAAAAAAATGTCTCCCACAGTACACAGGTGTATATGTGGAGGACTTTATGGGGGAGGTAGCATTTGAGCTGGGTCACGGTGTTGTTTTAGAGATTAAATGAATTAATAAATACACAGTGCTTAGGATGGTACCTGACATGTTGTAAGTGTTGGTAATAATCATTGTATTATTATTGAAATATATATATAGGACTTGAATATTTACACTGAGGAAAAACATTTTAAATGTTTTCCCATGACAAATATTTTAAACTGTTCATAAGGTTTATGGCGTGAACACTGAGCTTGGAATTCAAGAAATATTTAGGAATTGGAAAATAATTCATTTTGACTAGAAGAGACTAGGTTTCAGTAATGTTGGAAAGGTAGTATGGGTACAGCAAACGGAGAGCTTTGGAAAACAGGGTGAGCATTTGGATTTTACTTTAGTCATGATGGGAGCCATTGTGGATTACTTTTCTTTTTGGCCCACAGAGGGAAGAGCGAAACACTACACACATCCTTTTGTAGAATTTAGACTTAGGGAATGGTAAGAGCCAGAGAAACAGAGATGTAAGGAGTGATCACATGGATAGAAGAAGAACCAGGATGGTTATTGTCCAGCAGGGATTGTTGGTCAACAATCCTGATACCACTGAGTGATTGAGAAAGATGAAAACTAAAAAAAAAAAAAAAAAAAAAAAAAAAAATTAGATTAGCAGTTTGCCTATACTTTAATGACTGTTGAAAGAGCAGTTTAAGCAGAGTGGTGGAGGTTGGGATCAGATTTCAAGGGATTAACAGTGGTTTAGGAGTGGAAACTAAACACTGCAAGTATAGTTTATTTGGAAAAAGTTAGATGGTAAAAATAAAAGTAAAGAGGGAGATGTGATAATTGCTTGAAAGAGTAGCAGAACTGAGCTTAGAATGTTAAGGCATGACAGTATTTCTAGATTGAATCAGGAGAGAGAGAAGAGAGAAAGAGTGAGTGCCCATGAGTGAGGAGATTGTATTGAAAATAGAGGAAGGATTTTTTTTTTTTCTGGGAAAATTGTCCAGAGGAGAGGAGACAGGAAGAAAAGAGGACAAAGGCATAAGTGTAAGCATTGCCATTGGAGAGACGTTTTATTCTCTGACAGGAAGAAGGAAGAAAACACAGTAAATGAAGACAAGATAATGATTTTAAAGAATGTGAAAGGGAAGAGATTTGAAGATATTCATATAGACAGCTTATCAGAAAGTGGGAGGCAAGTCCATCCAGAGGGCAAAAATATACAGATAAAATTTAGAGCTGAGGAGATGGAAATTGCTTTGAAATGAATTCTGTGGTAAATGTATTAAGGAAGTTTATTAGCTTTCTATTGCTGTGTAACAATGACCACAAATGAGGAAGAGCGCTCTCAGCAGAAACCAAATCGGCCTGTACTTTGACCTTGGATTTCCCAGCCTTCAGAACTTAGAAAATAGGTTTCTGTTGTTTAAGCCACCTAGTCTTTGTTTTGGTAACCCAAACAGAATAGAATGGGAGTCTGATTTCTCACTATGGGAGAAGCGGGTCATAAATAGGAAAAAAAAAAAAAAAAACCTGGAATTAATCCTATGTTGTTAGACTGGAATTGGAAATATTGGCATGAACTCATGTTTGTACTGTATCTATATATCTTTATCTATATAAATAGGTGGATAGAAACACAGATGTAAATTTATATGGACATTTTTACATATATCCCTTAGTTATTTCCACTGAGAAGTAAAATCCCAACAGTAATGTGCATACCTAGGACACAGATCTTAGTTTCTAAATATAATTCTCAACTATAAGGAACTAAGCCTCCTTGGAGAACACCTGGTTTCCGTTCTGGAGCAAGCAAAGTACAAGATGAGCATAGAAAATTTTATTGGGTTGGCCAAAACTTTCCTTTGGTTTTTAAAGTAAAAACAAAAGACACATTTTTCATTTTCACCAAGAACTTTATTGAACAATGTATTCAACATTTTGTTCCCCTACCTTCTGCCATTTTTCAGGCAGCTTCATAATTCCATCTTCCCCAAATTTTTTATCTTTTCGAGCAAAGGACTGTTCTAGGTGCCTTTTACAGTCTTCCAGGGAATTGAAATTTTTTCCATTAAGAGAATTTTGTAAAGATCAAAATAAACAGAAATCTGAAGGTGCAATATCTGGCAAATACGGCTGATGAATCAGAACTTCCCAGCCAAGATGTAATAGTTTTTTCCTGGTCATCAAAGAAACATGCAGTCTTGCGTTATCCTGATGGAAGATTATGCATTTTCTGTTGACTAATTCCAGACGCTTTTCTTTGAGTGCTGCTTTCAGTTGATCTAAATGGGAGCAGTACTTGTTGGAATTAATCATTTGGTTTTCTGGAAAAAGCTCATAATAGGGGACTCCCTTCCAATCCCACCATTTACACAACATCACCTTCTTTGGATGAAGATTGGCCTTTGGTTCATTTCACTTGCACCATATCTCTTCCATTCTACATTATTGTACAGTATCCACTTTTCATCGCCTGTCACAGTTTGTTTTAAAAACATAAGGTTTTCGTTACGTTTAAGTAGAGAATCACATGCGGAAATACGGTCAAGAGGGTTTTTTTTCACTTAACTTATGTGGAACCCAAACACCAAAGTGATTAACATAACCAAGCTGGTGCAAATGATTTTCAGTGCTTGATTTGGATATTTTGAGCATGTCGGCTCTCTCGCGCGTGGTATAATGTTGATTGTTTTCAATTAATGTCTCGATTTGATCACTGTCAACTTCACCTGGTCTACTCAACCCTGGCGCACCGTCCAGCGAGAAATCTCCAGCACGAAACTTCGCAAACCACTTTTGACGTGTTTGATCAGTCACAGCACCTTCTCCATACACTGTACACATCTCTTTGTGTGTTTCAATTGCGTTTTTACCTTTCCTGAAATAATAAAGCATACTATGCCGAAAATGTTGCTTTTTTCTTCCATCTTCAACATTAAAATGGCTACACAAAAATTCACCAATTATGATGTTTTTTTTTTAAAATGCATGCTGATATGACAACTATCACAATACAATCTAACAAAATTGTTTCTAATGAAGTTAAAGACAACTAAGTGTTACAGTAGGAGCTATCTTATGGAAAAAAACAAACGAAATTTTTGGCCAACCCAATATTATTCTAGAAAATGAGGAAGTGCTCAGAAATTGATGTAGACAGAAGCAGCTTGAAGAGGCCCCATTAGCCAAATATTGGAATGATTTGAGCATCAAAATAATGAAGGTAATGGATTATGATCTATTGAATAAAATAGAAAGCCATTTATTCATATGGATATAAACAAATGCATAACTAAGTGGAGAGAAGAGGAAGCTGTTTGTTACAGTAGAATGCAAACTAATATATGTAGATAGAATAATAGAATTACGAATCATTTGGTAACCATCATACTAATAATTCAGTCACAAAACATCAATGGATGCTAAAGCTAGTGAAAAGTTGAAGAGGAATGTAATATTGACCTAGTTTCAAAGATTTGTTAATTACAAAGGGGAAAAAAATTTTAGAGTGGAGAAACTTGGAACTTTATCCAGTGATAAAAGTTAGCACCACGAATAATAGGACAAATTGAAATTGTTTACCATCTGGTAGAATATAAGAATACAGCGCCACTTCTGTGATTTACCTGCCCAAAATGTGTAATCTGAATCTAATTAGTAGGAAACATCAAACACCTAAATTTAGGGACATTCTACAAAATAATTGGTTTTAATTTTTGAAAATATCAAGTTCATGAGTGTTTAGGAGAGTCTGAGGAACTATTTCAGATTAAAAGAGAAAAAAAGACATTGCAAATGTAATTGTGGCCCTGGGTTATATAATTTTGCTACAAAGAACATTACTGGGATAACTGCTAAGATCTTAATGGGGTATGTGGATTGTATAATAGCAATGTATCAATGCTAATTTCCTGATTTTAATGGTTGTACTGTGGTCATATAGGCAGTAGGAATTGCACAGCAAGTATTCTGGGGTTGTGCAGAATGATGTCTCCAGCTGATGCTCAAATCATTCAGAAAAAAAAATTAATTCACTGTAGCCCAACTGATGCTCAAATCATTCAGAAAAAAAAATTAATTCACTGTAGCTACAAATTTTCTGTTAAAATTTTTAAATATAAAAAAAAAACCCACTCCAGGCATATGCTGTTTACAGGAGACATGCTTAAAACGTAATGAATGAATGCATGTAGTGGGATAGAGAAAATTTTTCAGGGAAACTGCTAATAAAAATCTGATATAGCTATATTTGTTATATAAAATAGACTTGGGGGAAAATCTTATTAGGGATAACATAGACCATAATGTAATGGTAAAAAGCAACATTCACAAGGAATACATAATAATTCTGAAGGTATAGATGCCTAACAACATAACTGTCAAGTACAAGTTAATAGTATAACAATGAGAAACTTATATTTCCCCACTTACAGTGAATTTTTTAACACACACTTCTCAGTGTTTGATAGATAAAAAGACAGTAAAGATATAGAAGATTTGAACCACACAATTAGCTAATTTTAAATAATAGATATTTATAGAAGTCTGAACTTTCAAATTAGAGGATATACATTATTTCACAGAAACTTTACAAAAATTGACCCTTTTAGGCTGCAAAATGGGCTCAAACACAAAAATATTATAAAAAGTCATGTTTTCTACCAATGCTATATATAAAATGGAATCAATAACCGGACCAATAATATATAATATCCAGTAAGCACAGTTGTAAACAGTTCATCTTTCAGTGGGTACTTAGAAGGGAACAACAATATCAAAACTTACAGGATGCAAGTAAAAGCGCTTACAGAGTAATTTATAGCCTCAAAAAGCACTTGTTAAGAAGAAAACATTTCAAAATTTAATACCTGTTCTTGAATTTAAGAACTAAGAGAAAAATCTGAGTCAACCCAAATATATCAACATAAGAAAACTATAGACAATTTTAGTGAAATGAAAATTACCAAAATAATAGAATAACCAAGAGATAGTGCTTTACATATATTGATAAATTATACTTGCTATAGCAAGAATGATGAAGGAAGAAAAAAAAAACCCTAAATAAGCATTGTTAAGAGTGAAAAGGGGAAAGTTCCACAGACACAGAGAGACTGAACAAATAATAAGTGAATTCTGTTGAAAACCTTAGTGAAAATTTTACTAAAATGGAAAATTTTCTAGACAAATATAATTTAACAAATACAATTTACCTATAAGACCATTAGAGTGATCAAAGCAGTAGTTTTAAAATCTGTCATCAAAAAATATCACACCCAGGGAATTTTAACAGAAAATGTTTTAGACATATACAGGTCAGATAGTTCCCATCTCCATTCTGGAACCTGGAAAAGCAGGGGATGCTCCCTACCTCATTTTATGTGGCTATATTGGAAGCTTCCTCAGGAGACACTCCTCCATATCTCTCTTTCTGAGTATCTCTTTCTCTTTCTCCCTCCTTCTCCACCTTTCTGTTAATTTCTAATCCATCTCATATGACCATGAATTCCCATTTTAAAATGACCTGGCAGTTTACATTTCAATTCAGCAATATTTATTGAGTAATTTACTATGTCCTAGGCCCTGTTAGAATGTTTCCCTTATTTAAAAAAATCCTTTATAAAATATGTTAGTTTAAGAGAAGATTTGCTTTGAGCATTTTTGAAAGCTAATGAACAATTTTTATGTTCCTTTTTTATCCTAAGTTTCATGCTTGTTACTTTACACATCTTTTTATCTATACTTGTAACAATCATATGTAATAGATAATAACAGATAAGAAAGCTGAGACTTTGATAATTAAGTAGAGGTAAATCCATGATGCAAACTCTCTAAACCTCTCTAAAACTGAACCCTTAACTTCAAAGTACACACACTTTTCAGACACCCAAATACTATCAGGGCAAATAACTCCTGAATATGACTCTCACAGACATTTTTTTTTCTGAGTTGCAGACCCACAGCAGCTGCATAGGCACCTCTAACTCAAGTATTTCAAGCTAAACATCTTATATTCTATCCCTGCTCACCCCTAACCTCCCTGAAGCCCCTTAGAGTTTGACCTCTCGGCAATCTCCCTTTTCCTCTTTTCAATGAATAGCTACCTAAGCTGTCAGTCAGGGAGACCTCCTTGACCTTCCCTCCATCACCATATCCACTCTGCTCACACTCAATTGTCCATTGAATTGTATCAGCTTCCTTCATAAATCTTGGATCCTTCCATTTTTCTCAAGACTAGCTGTCACTACCTGGTCAAACAAGTTTATTCTTCTCATCAGTGTGTTCTTGGCTATTGTCATGTTCTCACTTATTTCTGACTCTGCTTTTCCTCTGTTCCTATATTCTCTCCACAGCAGCTAGAGTGATCTCCATATTTTTAGTATTATATCTCTTGTTACATGCTTCTTGCTTAAAATGCTTCTGTGGCTCCTCATTTTCAGAATAAAGCCTATGGTCCTTAGCCTGACATGCAAAGCCACCCCTCTGTAATCTCATTCCTCTTTTGTTCCTCCCCCTCTATACTACTTGTTCTAAACTACTATTAATTTCTTGAGCAGCTGCACCCACATTTCCAAACCTTTGTGTCTGCTTCTAGCTCAACCATTTACTTTAGGAACTCCTTGTAAGTTTTTTCTTAAGGTTCTGGGAATACATAAACAATAGCAATTCTCATATGCATTATAATGATCCATTTTCCCACCTGCATAAGACCAGGAGCTCCTTTAGTGAAGATCCTATGTCTTATTTATTTTTGTATCTCCAGGATTCAGAATAATTCATGGCACATAAAAAAAGAAAACCAATGTGTTGTTGTGAAGCACTTTAATACGGAATATTTTTTGTGAGCAAGCTTCCTTCAGTACACTATAAAGTAATAAATGCTTATAAGTTGACTTCCAAAATGTACCTGATTTACTTATAGGACTTTTGGCTCTAGGAAAGTCACTTATTTTCAAAAGTGAATCTCCTATCCTAGGAAAGGAGATTTGATATAAAATGAGAAAAACTACCATCGTTAACCTTGTTTTGAGAAATAGGTGAGAACAGAATAAAGGCCAAGGAAAAAGAAATATATTGGACATTCACTTAAATATCAAGAAAGAATGGAATTTTTATAGAATGAGTCTGGCAATACCCCACCTAGGAAAGTATGAAGTAGTAGAAAGGGGGCAAAAGCAGTTCATATGACATGAATTAAACCCTCTGGGCCTCATGTGAAGCTGGGTGTAATTCTCATCAGTAACATAGGAATGAAATGGCTGCACATCCTGCGAAGAGGCTTGGATGAGACAAACTATATGAGACCATTTTGTAAAGTACACAATGCTATCAAATATAAGATTTAAGACCATTGAAGTAAAAGATAATCCACTTTATGGAGCCTTCCTGAACACTCAGCAGGAGCACAGCATCACTGGGTTAGAGTTTCTCATTATGTGTTGCCTACATCTCTCCCTGCTACAGTGTTAGTTCTCCAAGCATAGGGCCATGCCTTATAGCTTTGTATCTCCAGTGCCCAGTATAATATCTGGGATATAGCAATTGTTCCATATATATTTGCTGATTGATTTATCAAAAGGTTGTTGGTAACCCGTGTTCTTTACTGTGAGGTGATTGAAGAACATTCATGATAAGTCATTTTTATAGATAGACTTGGGCATACTTTTAGTATTGGGGCATGATTTGGTACTATTACAGACATTTGACCATTTTAATAAGTTAACAATGTTTCAGAGAACTGTAAGAGGAGGAAGAGAAATAACAGTTACAGCTTAGTGACATTTGTGAAAGAACCATAAAGTTATTGCAAAGAATCCCTACCTTTTACTACCTTCAGAACCTGATTTTTTATTTTAACTTTGACCATCACTTTATTTCTCCTAAAAATGATGTGGGGCATTCTTCTTTTTAATTAAACTTTTTATTTGGGGAAAATTTTATATTTACAGAAAAGTTGCAAAGATAATACAGAAGGCTTTCATGTATCTTTCACTCTATATCACACTTCCCTTAATGTTACCATGTGACATAACCCATTTATTTTTTCTTTTTCTTTTTTTCAAAAAAAATTTTATTGGAGTATAGATGATTTTCAATGCTGTGTTAGTTTCAGGTGTACGGCTAAGTGAATCGGTTATACATATACATATATCCACTCTTTTTTAGATTCTTTTCCCATATAGGCCATTACAGGGTATTGAATAGAGTTCCCTGTGCTATCATAACCATTTATTTTTCATTTAAAATGGAGTAGAAGGTAATTTGAGCAACTCTTTGGTGGGACTGTCTGAAGGATTATGTGATACTCATTGGAGATTATAGAAGAGAACATTTTAGTTGCAGTGCCAGAATTAGGAATCACTGAGTCAGTCATAGTTAATTACAGTCATGTAGAAACAGCTGAACTTAGAACTTTGGCTCTGTAGAAAAATAACAAATCTGAGCGTAACCTCTGTAGATATGTTAATTGATTTGAGGTATTCTTATAAAAATGGACACAAAAGACATTACTCTCTGGAAAAAAATGAATTTGAATAATTCTATTCATTGTAGATTAGAAAAGTGTTGAAACAATTCTAATACATAAAATTAAAGAAGATCATGATTAAAATAAAAATGTTGAAATATATGGCCATATTATAGGAAACTCTATAAGTTCACATAGTGGCAAATTGTAAGAGTATTCACTTTATTTCATCTGAGTATATGTAAATTTATACTTACATTATGGCAGAGTTAATTTCCTTGAAATGTAATTGTTTGGATTTATTGTAAACTTAACTATTATTTGGGGTTCTTTGCAATGAGTAACAGAAAAACGATAAATTATCCAAGCAAGAAGTAGTACTTAATAAGTAGTCTTTCATAGTATGTAAAGACAGTAAAATATGTTTGATATGGAATAAATACATAAGGCTAGATAAAACAAGTTTTTGCTGTTTTTTTAACCTTTTAATATATGCCATATATATATATTTCCCTTTGCTACATTCTTGCTGTATTATACAAGGTGTAATATTACCTGTGAACCTAATACTCAAATATTTTAGGTTAGGCTGCTTTTGGAGTCAAGACATAATTTAATGAAGAAGGCTTAGTGAACACATTCAAGTTCCATGACACTTTTCTCTTTCTTCTGGTACTTAAAAAATATAAAGATGTCAATTAATTCACTCAATGAACTAGAGTTATCAAGTGAATGTAAGTATGTCACAGGCCTGAGAGCAGCATCAGTGGAGTTTTGTGCCGAGATATCCATCTACTACTCTAGGGAGTGCCGCTGCTTGCCCTGGCTTCACTGTATGATCTTGAGCAAGTCACCTCACATTTCTGAACCTCAGTCAACCCATTTGGAGAATTAGGTAAAAGCTAAGCCTTAGTGAGAAACAGATGCTACATCTGAGATGAGTTTTCTTATGTAAACAAGTAATTCCAAGTTTAATTCCAAAGAAAGTCGCTGTGTGGATGACCATGATACATCTGAGGTAGACCATTAGGCTAAGTCTTGTGGAATAAATATGTTTTTGGATAGAAATTATAGCATTGTAATATTACATCTGGGTTCTTAAAATTATTTTGATTTAATTTTTATTCCATCCTACTCTGGTTTTAGACATATACTGTTGTGATTTTTCGTAAAAGTTATATTTAACGCTTTTGGAGCTTTTCTTATATAGTAAATTATACTTCTAACAGGTCAATTAAGTTGTCAAGGTAGGGGGAAATATAACTCAAAATAGTCCAGTTATTACCTAGTGAAAGTCAATGAAAGTTAAGACCTCTTCTTTTGGGATAAAACTTAACAATCAAGAGATTTGAAGACATGTGGTTTTAAAGACAACAGTTTGCATTTTGGTTTAGTTCCCAGTAGATTACTTGTCATTTTGGTAAATTCTTACATTCTAAAACACTTTGCTGAAAAAGAGATAGATAATTTAATAAATTGAAAAGAATTCCTCAAAGGAAAGAAAAACTCTCTTGAGAAATGCTAGTCTAAATTTCTCTCCTCTACAACTGCTACTTCTGTTGATTGAAATAGCTATGAACATCAAAGTAAGATCTGTGGTTCCAAAAACTCTCCAAGCTTGCCATAACTCTAAACTTATATTTCCTGTGTTGACTTCACGTATTGCTATCATCGGTGCACATTTCAAAGCTTCAGGTTAAATGTGCTGTCGTTTCCCGTTGCATAACTTTTTGTATTTTAAAGTGGGAATAAGTAACACGTGAATCAGCAAGCTCATGGACACTGTTGGAACTCTGTCGGCTAGTTTATAATTCTCTGGTTTGTCTTTTGGCAGATGGTGTTCTTGCCTTTGACATTAGCTAAGGGAGCAGTAGCTTGGCCTTTAGGTGGAAAACAATCCAGGAATTTCAGAAGAGGGGAACTAAGCAACAAGAGGCCTGGAGCTATTATCTTCTGAAGAGACATGAAAAGCACTCTAGCCCCTGTGATTTTCTCTGTTGCCTGCACAGAACTCTTTTGACTTCAGTGTGAGAACATATTGTTTAGAATTTGACCCTGGGTTTCTTTAGTAACTAAGTTAGGTCCAATTGAATGAGATGCAAAATAATTGTTGGCTAGAGTATAATCACCCATGGAAGACCAAGAATGTGATGGGCATAAATCTAAAAAAATGGGGGGGCAGATGGGGAAAACCTAAGTTTAGATTTAATATCTAGAGAAAATATCTAGCAGAAATATCCAATTCACTAAATATCTTGGGAAGAAGGCTAGATGACAGTAACAAAAGGTCTATTATTTTGACATTAAAGGTTTGAATGCGCGCTCATCATGAGTAATCTTACTACTGGCCTCCTTTGGAAGAGTTGAATTACAAATATTTTCCATTCTAAACTTCTTATATGAGTGGTGTGACATCTAGATGCAAAAAGTAATAATTCATTAGCCATCATGTTCTTCATATATGTATATTCTTCATTTATAATATGTATATATTCATACATGTAATTCTTCACATATATGTTTATATATAATACCTGCAAATGCACATGCATATCTTTCCAAGCATTTGCCAAAGAATATTATTTTGATGTGTACAAAAGAAGAGTAGCTTTTGTTCCATAAAAGACAAATTTCTTTTTCTAGGAATTGGAACTCTGACTTCCTCACATTCTGGAGCTGGAAGTGAGATTGATGAACATAAAGTAGGACACACTTGTGGGAGCTCTTATGAATTGGAGCTATATGGGAATAATTAGTTCTATTATTCATCTGGCACAAATTTCAGATTCTACCACTGTTTTGTGTCTTGTAGCATGTTTAAAGAATAAGGGTGTTATAACAGTAAGAAAAGTTGGGGAGCATGAATTGACGTGCTAACCTTGGATCTGAAAGTTGATAAGAGGTGAATCAATGGTATTGAATATCCATTATTCAACCTCAGTGAATAAAATTGCTCTTCTGAAGCCACCTTCAGTGGGGTTGATTTTTATAATTGATCAGGATGAAAGGTTCAAAGGGTCCAAAATGTTTGCGGAAGGTATGATTCATAAAGATTGATCATGCATAAAGTTTTCCAGAAAACAAACCTTTGGACAATGTTTTTTCAGTCGCCTCCTACTTTAAGATACACTGAAAAGAACAAAACAACAATCTAAATTTCTACCAGAATCTTTGGCAGACTCTTAAGATAGTTTCACGTAAGATTTTGAAACATTCTGCCTCAGTTACATATCCATTTTTGAGGAAAATTTTTCTGCCTACACACAGCTCTGAAGTCAATATTTGGTATGTATGTTATTTATGCTCTGATGTTCAGAGTGTATACAAAACTGAGTTATAAACTAGAATACATTTTAATTTGATAAAATGCCAGTCACAAAGTTGTTGTTGATTTTAAAATCATCAATGAGTTTAATCTGTTAAATGTGACTGAAAAATTCTTTTTGTTGTGGCGTACAATTCCCCCAAAGCTTTGTATTTTCAAGTTTTAATATTTTTAACATTGACTTTTCACATTTAGAGATTTTTCTCTGAAGAATTCAAAGATCTTTGATTAGCATCTAATTCAACAATTTGTAAGGCAGGGAATTTCAAGAGAAAACATATGGAATAATCTCTAGGTCAGATTATTCTAGACAGAGAAAGACAAATATCATATGATATCGCTTACATGTGGAATCTAAAAAATGTGTACAAATGAACTTATCTACAAAACAGAAATAGAGTTACAGATGTAGAAGACAAACTTATGGTTACCCGGGGATAAAGGGGGGTGGAGGGATAAATTGGTAGATTGGGATTGACATATACACACTACTATATATAAAATAGGTAACTAATAAGGACCTACTGTATAGCACAGTGAACTCTACTCAGTACTCTGTAATGGCCTATATGAGAAAAGAATCTAAAAAAGAGTGGATATATGTATATGTGTAGCTGATTCACTTTGCTGTACACCTGAAACTAACTCAACATTGTAAATAAACTATACTCCAATAAAAATAAAAATAAAACAAATACGGGAGGTTAAGCCAAGTGAATTCTCCTTTAAGAAAAATGGAATCTTTTTATTTTTTAACATCTTTATTGGAGTATAATTGCTTTACAATTGTGTGTTAGTTTCTGCTGTTAGTTTCTGAATCAGTCATACATATACATATGTTCCCATATCTCTTCCCTCTTGCGTCTCCCTGCCTCCCACCCTCCCTATCCCACCCCTCTAGGTGGTCACACAGCACCGAGCTCATCTCCCTGTGCTATGCGGCTGCTTCCCACTAGCTATCGGTTTTACATGTGGTAGTGTATATATGTCCATGCCAGTCTCTCACTTCGTCCCAGCTTACCCTTCCCCCTCCCCGTGTCCTCAAGTCCATTCTCTAGTAAATCTGCGTCTTTATTCCCATCCTGCCCCTAGGTTCTTCAGAACCACTTTTTTTTTTTTTTTTTTTTAGATTCCATATATATGTGTTAGGATACGATATTTGTTAGAAAAATGGAATCTCTTAAAATCAACACCTTACTCTCACTTTTCTTCTTTCCCAATATTAATAGTGATCATCTCTGTGCTTTCTGGAATTAAAAAAAGTAGGAAAAGTGTTTTCTTTGATTAATAACTGTTCCACCTTGGGGCTTCCCTGGTGGTGCAGTGGTTGAGGGTCCACCTGGCAATGCAGGGGACACGGGTTCGATCCCTGGTCCGGGAGGATCCCACGTGCCTCAGAGCAACTAAACCCATGCACCACAACTACTGAGCCTGTGCTCTAGAGCCCGTGCACCACAACTACTGAGCCAGCAAGCTGCAACTACTGAAGCTTGTGCACCTAGAGCCTGTGCTCTGCAACAAGAGGAGCCACCGCAATGAGAAGTGGGCCCCCCCTATCCCCGCTCGCGGTAGCTAGAGGGAGCCCACGCGCAGCAACGAAGACCCAACACAAGCCAAAAATAAATAAATAAAATAAATTTAAAAAAAGAAAGACTGTTCCACCTTGGCACTAAATTGAGATGGATTCTTTTACTTCCATTCAGTAACTCCATGAGTACTTCCTGTGCCTTTGAGGGAGGCTAGGAGCATGAGGTGATTGACAGTTTAACTGGTTTGGATAATTTCATGATTCTTTCTATTTCCTTTCTACCTTTTTCACACAACTTTTCAAGAACATCAATTACGGAAAAAGGATTAGGTTGTTCTATATCACTGTACCTACTCAGCAATCCTGAGGATGTCCAGCACTTTTCTTCTTTATCCTCTTTGTGAAGGACATCAGTTGTATTTGCTTGTACAGAATCTAGCCACTTCCTTTTGGTAACACCTCTCACTTTCATTTGAGGGATCACCTTTCTCCCACCCTTAGTCCATGTGGTTTAGGTGGGATTAGTTTCTCTACTTGGCGCCAAAGGTTGCTACATGACCCAGATTTGCTCATAAGAACATTCTATTCCTCTGACCACAGTGATATCCAAATCAGGTTACCCATACTCAGTCCTGGGACTCCTGTGGGAAGCACTGATTTTTTTTTTAAAGTTCTTTCAGTCAGATTTGCTGAGCTGTTAGGAAGATGCTCTTGCAAAAGGAAAAATTACCAGACAATGAGGGCAACCCAGAGGAAAGTAGAGCTACATGTAGAGGGACATTTGCTGATAATATCATTTGAATATCCATATCCAACTCTGCCTGAAGATAACTAGTGCTGGACTTTTTAGTTGTAAACAGTTCCCTTCAGTCATTTTATTTATCTTAATTCACTTTGAATTGAACTTCTGTCATTAGAAGCAAAATAATTCTTCTCCGCATTACGTTCCAAAAGCACTAGTGTTTAGTGTCATATAAACAAAATACCAATATAATGCTTATCTGCGATGTAGTTCAAAACTTTCTAAAATCTGTAATGTGTGGGTGCTGGAGAATGTCATCTTCATAATCAATCTCTCCATTTTGTTTTGAATTTAAAATATAGATTATTACAGAATCATAGAATTCTCAAGCTTTGGAAAGCTTCAGATATTGTTTCATCTAACCCTTTCACATTATATGGCAGCCTGCTGCTACTTAGAAAGTATTGGAGTGTAATGAGAGGCTATACAGCGGGATACAAAGAGTATATATCCAATGCACACCCGCTTTGTTACTTGTTAGCACTGTAGTCTTGAACAAGTTACTTAAACTCTTGTAAGTTTCTTTAACTATTGTTCTGAAGATGTCTGGCTCATAATTGATATTAAATGTGATATCATTGGTTTTGTTTTTTTAGAAATGTTAGATTTTAACATTTAATGTTACTATTTAATGCTTACTATTACCACTACTATTTTAACAGTACTACTAATATTATTATTATTAATGTTAATGGTTTTTGCTGAAAATGTTACTGTTATTGCCCAGGAGCATAGCTAGCTACTAACACCCTTGCTTTGAACACAAGGCATAAAACATGTCAATTTGGGCTTTCTCTATATTCTGCTACTTTAACTAGAAGAGGAGGAACATACATAAATCTGAATCTATTTATTTATTTATTAAATGGCAAGATAAACTAAACCTAAAAGGATTATCTATAGGCATGGGAGAAAAGTGTGGAGGGACAGAAATATAAGCTATACTTTTCTGAATACATCTTTAAAAAATTTTTTAATTTTATATTGGAGTATAGTTGATTTACAATGTTGTGTTAGTTTAAAGTGTACAGCAAAGTGACTTAGTTATACATATACATATATCCATTCTTTTTCAGATTCTTTTCCCATATAAGTTATTACAGAATATTGAGTAGAGTTCCCTGTGCTATACAGTAGGTCCTTGTTGATTGTCTCTTTTATATATAGTAATGTGTATGTGTTAATCCCAAACTACTAATTTATCCCCCTGCAACCTTTCCCCTTTGGTAACCATAAGTTTGTTTTTGAAGTCCGTGAGTCTGTTTCTGTTTTGTAAATAAGTTCATTTCTATCATGTTTTTATATTCCACATGTAAGTGATATCATATGATATTTGTTTTTCTCTGTCTGACTTACATCACTTAGTACCATAATCTCTAGGTCCATCCGTGTTACTGCATATTTCATTTTTTTTTTTACAGTTGAGTAATATTCTGTCATATATGTATGCCACATCTTCTTTATCCATTTATCTGTTGATGGACATTTAGGTTGCTTCCATGTCTTGGCTATTCTAAATAGTGCTGCTATGAACATTGGGTGCATCTGTCTTTTCGATTTATGTTTTTCTCCTGAATACATCATGTTTCATAGATTTCTTGGAACCATGTAAATATTACATTATTACCAAACAAAATTGAATGAAAGTTAATTCTTGAAAATTGAAGGCATAATAAAATTAATGAACTTTACTCTTTATCAAGTTGGGCATAACTGCATAGAGTGGAACCTCTTCATGGATCTTAAAAACATATAATTTGATTGCACATATCTAGTATAATATGAACAAAAAGAATTGCAAAATACTTTTTTCAGTAATCACATTGTGTTATTTGTAGAAATTATGCTTCACCAGAAAATGTTTAGTAACAAACAAATACAGACAAAATAATATTTATTTAGCTCACAAGTCTGCAGAGTTGAGCTTATATGTTCTGGCCTTATGAGTATGTAATCACTTTTCGGTTGGATAGATGGTTCTGCTGTCCTTGGTAAGCTCAAGGTGAGGGTTAGCTGGCTGTTGACTAATCTAGAATGGCTTGGCAGAGGCAGATAACAGAGTCGATGTGGCTCCATTGGTCCCTGGTAGCTCCTGCAGGCTAGCCCAGTCATGTTCTTGAGGCATCGCAGAAGTGCAAGAAGGAAAGCAGACACATACAAGAATTTTTTCTAGCCTCTTTTTGTTTCATGGTTGCTGAAATTCTGTTGGCCACTGAAAATCATTAGGTGGGTCCAGGGTAAGAATGAAAAAAGTTTAAACAGCAAAGTGTGTAGATATAAGAGTTTGGTGAAGAATTGGGGCTATCAGTGACAGCCATCCACTGTAGTAGTATTGTTCTGAGATTGTTATGTATGTGATCTAGAATAAAATAAAGGAGTTATTATGTTGATGTTTATGGAATCTAGGGGTTTAAGCATGTGAGAAAGAAGAAATAGCTGTAATAACAAAGAGATTAAGTAAAACTCTATTATCTTGAGTTTGAATTAAAAGTATCACTATAAAGTTGTATTTTAGCTTGAAAACAAATATGAAACCTAGCTCCACCAACTGAAAAAAATCTAGAAAGAATGACCAACTCTGTAGCAATAAGCAACGCTATCATCCATACTCTGGTCTCTAAATAACATTTCCCAGTAAAGTAAAACAGGATTCCTTGGATAGATGGCTGATTTCCAGGAAATGTATAAGTTAAGTCTGGAGCATCTTGTTATGTTGAACAGCAAGAAAGTTAAAGACTACTAAGCTCACATCAAAAGGAGACCGTTTGAAGATGTGTCCTGGTCAAAGCTGGAAATATTTGATCATGAATAATAATGATTCCAAACATCGAATATGCTTAAATCCATAAGCTCACATTAATACCAAAATATATTTCAGTCTTCAATTTAATATCATGCCAGGAAACCAATTCATTATTTTGAAAACTGGTAAATAAAATGAGGAAACTAACTAGTTAATGAGGAAAAGTTTCCAGAATATTTTGAAGCAATAAATGAAGAAAGGAATATCAAATTACAGTATCAACATTTTGTAACCTCTAATGAAATGATGTCTAGGGAATGAACATCGGTGGCTGCTAACGCAAAGAGTGACAAACAGAAATTATGTGCCACCTGATAGAAGTACAAAACAACACCCATTAAGTATTCTTGACCACCCCACCCCCCGCCAAATCAAACCTAAATGTGATCAAGACTCTAGACTTGGAATTTCCCTGGTGTCCCAGTGGTTAAGACTCCGTGATCCCAATGAAGGGGGCTGGGGTTCGATCCCTGGTGGGGGAGCTAGATCCCGCATGCCGCAGCTAAAGATCCTGCACGCTGCAGTGAAGATCCTGCCTGCTGCAACTGAGAGCCGGTGCAGCCAAATAAATAAATATTTAAAAAAAAAAAAAAAAGACTCTAGACTTAACTGCCAATTTATAGGAAATAAAAGGACAGAGAAGAATATGAGAAAGCACCACAGGAGTGCAATCAGTAAAATCTACCCTAGAGATACTACGGAACCAAGAAGCTGTTTTCTTCAACAAATACATTAGAAGGAAAACAGAAGCAAGAGAAAGAAAGAACATCTAAGTTAAAGAGATTTAAGAGACATATCCACCAGTTAAACTCTATGGACCTTATTGAGAACCAAATTTGAATAACCTGTAAAAAATTATGAGAAACTCAGAAATTTGAACACCTATGAGATACTAGCTGATTTGAAAGGATTATTGTCAATTTTTTTAAGTGGGGTAATTGTATCATGGTTGTTTTTTTTTTTTTTTTTAAGACCTTATGTTTTAGAGATACATACTGTCTAGAATGATATGTCAAAGAATTTCCTTCAAAATAATCCAGCACTGGGGGAATGATACAGGATGTTGTTTGAACATGATTGGCTGTGAGTTGACAGTTGTTGAATTTGCACAATGGATACGTAGGGGTTCATTATACTATTTTTTGATTCTTGTTATACATTTAAATTTTTCCTTATGAAAAGAGTTTTTAAAACCTATTCCATTATAATATCTCCCAAAGGTGTAGGAATCTGCAATAGTTAAAAATGGTCTGCTCATTATTGAGAGTTTGAGCTGTGCATCAGACTGCCTAGGCTTGAATTCTGTTTCCTTCACTTACCTGAGAGACCTTGCATAAGTTCTCTAAACTTTCAATTTCTCAATTTACTTATCTGTAGAATGAGTGTTAGTGTGTACCTAATAGGGTTGTTATAGGAAGTATGAATTAAAATATGTAAAATGATTAGCATAGTGTGAGGCACATATTAACCACTCAGCACTTTTTATTTTTAATTGATATATTATCATAAATATGTGCATGTGAATACACTGATGAAGGGATGAAGGATTTACTCTTAACTTGGAGCACCAGTTACCTCTGGAGGAAGGAGTAGGAGTAGAGAGAGAAGAAAGAGAAGACTTATTCTTTTAATTCTATGTACTTGGTCACAGTAATGAAAATTTTGTAGAACTACATGCAGTAATTTTAAGACTGCTAAGTATCCTCATTACAAAAATTTTCCTGAATAATTACAGTTAAGCTTTTTTTTTTTTTTTTTTTTTTTTTTTTGCAGTAAGTGGGCCTCTCAATGTTGAGGCCTCTCCCGTTGCGGAGCACAGGCTCCGGACGCGCGGGCTCAGCGGCCATGGCTCACGGGCCCAGCCGCTCCGCGGCATGTGGTATCTTCCCGGACCGGGGCACGAACCCGTGTCCCCTGCATCGGCAGGCGGACTCTCAACCACTGCGCCACCAGGGAAGCCCTACTTAAACTTTTTAGTTGGGCACCTTGCCTGGTACCTAGAAACTTTTCAAAACTCCGCAATGAATAACACATTGTGCTCACCTTCAAGGAGGCTTAAATATAATACAAGAATAAGATAAGTACAAAACATCACTTAAGCGCAGGCTAGAATGTGAAGTATGTCCTAAAACAATTTACAAACACAGCAACATCAGGATTTAGAATGTGGTGGGGGACCAAACTCTACTTTAACTAAAAACCAATGCAGTTTATGCAGAAAGCTTATTGTGCTAAAACAGTATTAAGGCAGAGAAACAACTAGGGTGTAAGAGAGCATGAGATATTAATAGGAATTCATTTCATGAGTGATAGGGTGGGTTGGCATCACCTTATTTTCAAAACACAAATCACCACTATCTTAGTATAAATTAATTTGAGGAAAAATTAATGTTGGCTTGTCTTGGATCTCACTAAGGGAAACTACTACTAAATAGGTCCTATGTAGAGGGTGCCCCGGCATGAGCACCGATACCAATACTGCAGGAGATTTCACTGCATTTATATGACTCACCACAGCTTACTGATGCGGAGTGGAGTTTTCTGAACGGACTGTAGCTGTTGGTATTATCACATTTAAATTAAAAACAACAAGGGTCTATTTCCACCAGTACAAATTCCAGCTTGTAGAACTGGGCAAATATATAAATTCTTGCCTGCTGTATGCCCAGCAGGGAAATGGCATAACCCTTGGTTCCTGGTCCTGCCCAGTGCCTCTGGGGAGGCTCATAATCCTTTGGAGACTGATTCAGCATCTTAAAAACGTAGTCATAATAATAGTTTCTACCTCATTGGGGGTTGATGTGCAGGTTACAGAATAAAATCTGTGTGAAGAGTTAAACCTAGGGGAAAGCATACATAAAGTGTTTAATAATTGTCAGCAATAGTGTTTAATGCCTGACTCTGCTCACTGGAATAGGAATCCCTTGAGAACAGGGATAGTCTCACATATACTGCCATGTCCACTGTACCCAGCTCCATGAGGATATGAATTGAGTACTTATTTCCATATACTGTTCTAAAGAGTACCGTTGCCCCAAGAACTCATACACTCACTTAGGGAGGAATCTACACGCAGAAACTCCATTTACTCCAGGAAGAACTGGGCCCTGGGAATTATGTTGGTTCCTCTTTCTGCATTAAAACATTGTAGGATTCAGCTGAAAAAAACACGTTCCTCTCTTCACTGGAGACTTTGCTGAAAGGGTTTCTGCTGCATTTATCTGGGAGATTGAAAGTAAGGGAAATCTAACATACATCAAGGCACTATTTTCCCTGAAGGGTAATTAGGTAAAGTAAAAGAATCATGTTAAATATATACTTGTCTTTCTCATAAAAAGCTTTGTCTTTGAGGAATATTCTGAAGGCAACAGACCACTGTGAGCAGGTCAGCCTGGGGTTTATCCATTTCCTAAGCAACTATCTCATTTTAGATAAAAGGCAGGGGTTTTCCTTAGAAACATAATGTGTCAGGCATTAACAGGGTTTTTATTATTTATTTTCTGAGCTTCATTATGGTTGATGATGTCTCATTTTTTCCATTATAAACCCCTTCTTCTTGAGGGGCTGTAACTCCTCCAATAAAAGGAATGGCTTCAGGCAAACACTGGAAGCATTTGCTCTCAGCTTAGGAAGACCTTTTTTTTCCAGGTCTTGAAAATAAAAATCCATTAAAATTTTTTTAAATTATAGGAGTGTTAAAGTGAAAAAAAGAACCCAGGAATTACTGCTTTCATATGTCTCTTTACTACCCGAGCTCAGAATTTTTGTTTCTTTAAACAGCAATTTTGCAGGCTCCTCTGATTATATTAACAGCCCCTCCTTTATTATCTGAGATAATTCAGTAATGCCTATCTGTTTCCTGTCCACTGGCTTCCTCAGAGATGCTTGCTGGAGACAGTTTGGTGAGTAGTTTGTACTGTCATTTCTCTTTCCCTGATAGATGATCCAGTATTTCCCAGAAGAAAGCACTCCATTCAGTATGTGGTCAGCTTCCTTCAGCGAAACATCACAGTGAGCTGCCAACCTGAGGGCAGTGAGCTGATAGCGAGCTATGTCACCCTGAAGATGGCCGCACACTGAAACACCTTAAACATGTCTCTCCCTATGTTGCTCCCAGAAAAGTGCTGATCTGGAGATTGTCATGTACTGCTGGCTTGTGAGCCAAAGATAAGTGCAGGGTAAAGACGAGGTCCTAGGGACACATTTCAGAGAGTCACTAGAAGCCCAAGGGCTACTCATGGCACAAGTGAGAGACTCTGGTTATGTCCCAGTATGGTGGTCCTAGGTCCTAGGATGTGGCTGGGGATGACTTCTGTAGCTGAGTTATGCCTGAGGGACCCCAGCATCTTTAATACTTTTTCTTCCTCCTTTGCTCTCCCGTCCAGTACTATCTCATAATGAATATTTTTAAAATAAAATTTCAGGTAGTTCATTGCCTCTGGAATATACACATTTAATACATTAAATTCCTCTAGCTACTTCTGTCTAAAACATAGCTGAAAAGAGAGGATATCTCCTTTAGAATATGCTGCAGTTTTCTGGAAAGATTACTTTTAGGAATACATTAAAGGCAGAATATAAAGCAGTGTCAATAAATACAGTGTTGTTTTTTCATATAGAAAAACAAATTAGATTCCTATGTCACACCATACAAAGGAAGCTATAGGTAGATTAAAGATCTATTTTTTTTTAACTTTTAATTAGAACCAAATACAGAAGAGGATTTCTTATAGAAGATACAAAACTCCCAAACCATAATGTAAAAATAGTCAAATTTGACTATACCCAAAAGAACAAATTCTAAACAACCACAGACCTAATAAACCAAGTTATTTTAAATACATATAGCCAGCAAGATATTATTACTTATGATATATGATATATAACTACATCCTAGAAATCAACATAAAAAGACTGAAAATATGAAAAGGATATAATAGGCAATCCATAGAACAACCAATAAGCTTAGAAACTAATGTACTACTTCACAGATAATCAGAGAATGTATATAAAAATAAAAGAGATACCATTCTACAACTATTAGATTGTCAAAAATTGAAATTCTTATCTTACCAAATGTCACTTAGGATGTGGAGAAATGAAAACTTTCATATGCTACTAATTGGCCAAAAACCACTTGGAGAGATTTTTAACATATTTAGTAAGCTGAAAATGTGCATATCCTTTAAAATGCACAAATTTCCCTTCTGAACATATGCTCTTGAGAAACTCTTGCACCTCTGTATAAGGAAATGTGCACGTGACTGTTTATTGAACAATGCTTGTAGTGGTGAACAACTGGAATCAACCTAACTGTTCATTATATTTTAAAAATTTATTAAGGTTGATATCTAGTTTATTTCTTATAACTATTGTAGAGTATTCCACAGTATGCCTATACCTCAATTAATTAATTCTTTTCCCAGTTAATTTATCCAGTGGAGAAGGAGGAAGGAGAATAGAATCAAGATCCTAGGAACCACCATTGTTTCACCATTGTTTCTTAAAAATAAAATATTTGAGAAAAGTATGCAATAATATTAAGATCTGATAGAACTGGGTAACGGGCATGTGGGAGGAGAGACTTCATAAAGGCTTTCCATTCCTAAAATCGTAGTCATCCAGTATTATTCAAAATGTACCTTCTTCTCAGAAGTCTGTCTAACCCATTTAACTATGACTGGCTAGACTTTGTATCCCTTAAATCTTTCCATTTATATATCAATTTGCCAGTACTATATCAATTGGCACTTGGTGATTTGTTTATTTCTAAGTCTTTTATTCAAAGAATAACAGAGCAAGAAAGACCTACTCTTTACTGTTGTTATAATAATGAGGAGACTGAGACCTAGAATATATTTATGCATGTGTGCTTGGTCACCAAACTAGATAACTTTTTTCAAAATAGGGAAATTGCTATTTTTAAATATATTGTAGGTTTGTCATGCTTTTCACGAAGTGCTGTGCACGTCAAGCAGCAAAATGGTTGACTAGACAACTAGAGGACCAATTCTGAGAGACAAAGTCTTGGGTGGTGGGAGTGCAGAGTGCAGAAGGCTAGAATAGGAAAAGTCCTAGTCAGGCGCGATGTCATAGGATTGGGAAAGGGGGATAGACATATGAAGAAAGAAGAGTCATGAAATGGAACTGTGAACTGAGACTTAAGGTATTTTTGGAGAATCAGATGGGGGAACATGTAAAGGAGACTTTCTCAAACGTTAGTCAGGTCTGCATATTCTGCCATTCATTCAACCCTGGATTAACCATTCAGCAAAGTGAGGAGGTGTAGCAAGGAAAGGTGAGTACTACAAGTTTCTCTCTACCCCAGCTATCTTTTCTTTAACTATTTCACTGCCTTCCTTGACTTTAGTACAATTTTGGGGGAGTTATTGCCATGTTTTGCTTTAATCTGTATTAAATATTTTCTTTGTCATGATGAGTGAGTTAAATTTAAAAGTTTGGTTTGAAGCTGTTGTCAGATATCACATTTTTTTCCATCTCATAGCTTGAGACTTTCACTTATATCCAATATAAACATAGCTGGTGAGTTTGGCTAGCATTCAACTCACCAGCTGATTTGTGTAAATGATCTTTAAGCTTTTTATTTTGAGCAATGGAAGGACTGAGGGGGCACCATTGTTGGACTAGGCTGAGGGCATCAGTTGGTCTTAATCCAGCCTTTCATTCATTAATTCATCTCATTTGTCTTGAAAACTACCATGTACCAGACAACTGTTCTGGCATCGGAAATGCATGTTGCAAAAGACTCAGTCCTGCTGCCTTTCAAGTTTATAATAGCCTATGGGCCAGGCTGATAAGTAAAGAGGCAATCACAACACAATATATTCAATATTGCTATAAATTGCTTAGTCAGTACTCTCAGTCATGAATCAGACTGTGCGGTAGTGACAGTGATCCAAATGTCTTCTTTCTACCAGACAGAGTTGATGTTACAGCAAACCAGAAATTGAAACTTTTAAAAAAATTTTATTTAATTAATTTATTTTTGGCTGCATTGGGTCTTCGTTGCTGTGTGCAGGCTTTCTCTAGTTGTGGTGAGCAGGGACTACTCTTGGTTTCAGTGCACAGACTTTTTATTGAGGTGGCTTCTCTTGTTGGAGAGCACAGGCTCTAGGCGCATGAGCTTCAGTAGTTATGGCACGCGGGCTCAGCAGTTGTGGCTCGCAGGCTCTAGAGCGCAGGCTCAGTAGTTGTGGCACATGGGCTTAGCTGCTCCGCGGCATGTGGGATCTTCCCAGACCAGGGCCCGAACCCGTGTCCCCTGCATTGGCAGGCAGATTCTCAACCACTCTGCCACCAGGGAAACCCCCAGAAAGTGAAACTTAAGAATTTTTTTTTTTGAGGAAAAACAAAGCCTACAATACACACTAAGCCACAATTATTTACAAACATATACAATTCAACTTTTCTATTTGGAGCAGCAATTCTCAAACCATAATTGTCTAATTCTATCCTGTCATGTATGCATCCTCCTTGCAACCAAAGGTAATTATGTCTAAGTACATGAACCTAAAATTTGCATTAGGAGTGCCTAAAAGCACTCTGGAAGTGCTGAAACCACAGTACAAGAAGGAATGAGCACAATACCAGTGTGGGTTTTTGGGCATAAACACTAAGATCAGAATAGCAACGTGAATCAGTAGCTGTAGCCAAGATCTGTTATAATTTGCTACAGTTGATGGAAGTCCATTAATCCTTATTCAATCTTACTGTTTAAAAGAATAGTTCAGAATTTCCTTCAAAGCTAGATTTAGGTTATGGGGGAGAAGACAAGGTATATTCTGGGGGTTCCTGGGAAATCAACATTTTTATATTTAAATATAAACCCTTCATCCAAATACACAAAGGCTAGGGATGTAATAAAAGGTCAGTCTCACATTTTAAATCATCCCCAAATATTTTTCATTTACTATAAGAAGTCAAGGTAGTATGATCCTTACAGAGTGAGGAGCTGGGCTCAGAGATGTTCCATGGGTTGGCCAAGATTACACAGCTGTTTAATGATAGAGTAAGGAATGAGCCTTAAGATGTTTTTCAGATGTGCCTAAAGAAGACCATGTCAGTTGCCTCCTTAGGTAGGTTTATTCCTAGGTATCTTATTTTATTTTTTGCAGTGTTAAATGGGATTGTTTCCTTAATTTCTCTTTCGGATCTTTTGTTGTTAGTTTATAGGAATGCAAGAGATTTCTGTGTATTAATTTTGTATCCTGCGACTTTACTAAATTCATTTATTAGCTCTAGCAGTTTTCTGGTGGCATCTTTAGGATTTTCTATGTATAGTATCATGTCATCTGCAAACAGTGACAGTTTTACTTCTTTTTTGCCAGTTTGTATTCCTTTTATTTCTTTTTCTTCTCTGATTGCCATGGCTAGGACTTCCAAAACTACATTGAATAATAGTGGCAAGACTGGGCACTCTTGTCTTCTTCTTGATTTTAGAGGAAATGCTTTTGGTTTTTCACCATTGAGAATAATGTTTGCTGTGGGTTTGTCATATATAACCTTTATTATGTTGAGGTAGGTTCCCTCTATGCCCACTTTCTAGAGAGTTTTTATCATAAATGGGTGTTGAATTTGGTCAGAAGTTTTTTCTGCATTTATTGAGATGATCATATGGTTTTTATTTTTCAATTTGTTAATATGGTGTATCACATTAATTGATTTGCATATATTGAAGAATACTTGTCTCCCTGGGATAAATCCCACTTGATCGAGGTGTTTGGTCCTTTTAAGGAAGCAAAAGACCTGTACGAAGAAAACTATAAGATACTGATGAAAGAAATCAGATGACACAAACAGATGGAGAGATATACCATGTCCTTGGATTGGAAGAATCAATATTGTGAAAATGACTGTACTACCCAAAGCAGTCTACAGATTCAATGCCAATCAAATTACCAATGGCATTTTCACAGGACTAGAACAAAAAATTTTACAATTTGTATGGAAACACAAAAGACCTCAAATAGCAAAAGCAGTCTTGAGAAAAAAAAAAAATGGAGCTGGGGTAATCAGGCTCCCTGACTTGAGACTATACTACAGGGTTACAGTAATCAAGTCAGTATGGTACAGGCACAAAAACAGAAATATAGATCAATGGAACAGGATGGAAAGCCTGGAGATAAACCCACGCATGTATGGTCACCTAATCTGTGACAAAGGAGGCCAGAATATACAATGGAGCAAAGACAGCCTCTTCAAGTGGTGCTGGGAAAACTGGACAGCTACATATAAAAGAACGCAATTAGAACATTCCCTAACACCATACAAAAAATAAACTCAAAATGGATTAAAGACATAAATGTAAGGTCAGACACCGTAAAACTCTTAGAGGAAAACATAGGCAGAACACTCTGACATAAATCACACCAAGATCTTTTTTAACCCACATCCTAGAATAATGAGAATAAAAACAAAAATAAACCAGTGTGACCTAATGAAACTTAGAAGGTTCTGCACAGCCAAGGAAACCATAAACAAGACGAAAAGACAACCCTCAGAATGGGGAAAATATTTGCAAACAAAGGAAATGACAAAGGATTAATCTCCAAGATACACAAACAACACATGCAACTCAAAATCAAAAAAGCAAACAATCCAATCCAAAAATGGGCAGAAGACCTAAATAGACATTTCTCCAAAGATATACAGATTGTCAACAAACACATGAAAGGATGCTCAGCATCACTAATCATTAGAGAAATGCAAATCAAAACTACAATGAGGTATCACATGACAGCGGTTAGAATGACCATCATCAAAAAATCTACAAACAATAAATGCTGGAGAGGGTGTGGAGAAAAGGGAACCCTCTTGCACTATTGGTGGGAATGTAAATTGATACAGCCACTAGAGAGAACAGTATGGAGGTTCCTTAAAAAACTAAGAACTACCATATGACCCAGCAATCCCACTATGGTCATATGCCCAGAGAAAACCATAATTCAAAGACAGTCATGTACCACAATGATCATTGCAGCACTATTTACAGTAGCCAGGACATGGAAACAACCTAAATGCCCATCATCAGATGAATGGATAAAGAAGATGTGGTATATATATACAATGGAATATTACTCAGCCATAAAAGGGAACAAAACTGGGTCATTTGTAGAGACATGGATGGACCTAGAGACTATCATACAGAGTGAAGTAAGTCAGAAAGAGAAAAAAATATCATATATTAAAGCATACATTTGGAATCTGAAAAAATTGGTATAGAGGATCTTATTTGCAAAGCAGAAATAGAGACACAGATGTAGAGAACAAACATATGGTTACCAAGGTGTAAGGGAGTATGGGATGAATTGGGATATTGGGATTGACACATATACACTATTGATACTATGTTTGAAATAGATAGCTAATGAGAACCTACTGTATAGCACAGGAAACTATACTCAATGCTCTGTGTGACCTAATGGGAAGAAATCCAGAAAAGAGGGGATATATGTATACGTATAGCTGATTCAGTTTGCTGTACAGTAGAAACTAACACAACACTGTAAAACAACTATACTCCAATAAAATTTTTTAAAAAGACCATGTCAGGAAACCTAAGGCCAAGAGGCACATTGTCTCTGGGCTGTTCCTACCTTAGTATCAACCAGAGGCCAGTCATGAAAATAAGACCAACAGCAAGAAATTTGATGTAGAAAATGTAATACAGAAAATTATCTACAGGTAAGAAGAGCAACTCAGGAAATTTGAGACAACTCCAAGGTAGGCAACTGCAGGAATCCACGATTACTCACAGGGCTGGAGGGGATTTGGGAGGAGAGTTGAGACCATGTGATAGGAATGAGAACTTTTTAGGAGGGGCCCTTTCATGGGGCCCTGAAAACAGGACTACTGAAGATGCTCCTGTGAGACAGAGTTGGGGGAATACCTTGGATTCTTCCTCCAGTAGCGTATAAAATGAGCTCAGTGGGAAGCCAATTTGCAAGAAGGTCTAGGAAACATAATGGGTGTCTATCCCCCTTGGAAAACAGAGCAGTGCATGAAGAAGATGAGGAATGGGTCTGAGCAAAATGATCAGCATGCCTTTTTCAATGGGATATCTGTGTTTTCAAAATGTGTGTTTTGCATTTTAGGGATGTTTTATTTGATGAAGGGATTCTATATTCAAGAAAGTAAGAGTTTAAAATTCACTACATTTGACCAACTCACTTTTAAGAGAACACTCTACATTTTTAGCATGTCTATATACAAAGTACTTTTGGTTGTGTTCCCTCTTAGAACACTGAAAATTGTTTCTATTTTAACATGAAGAAACTGAAGCTTAGCTTAGAGTAATTAAGAGACTTCACCCAAAAGTCATGGCCAAAAGGCTTAACAGCTATGACCAGAAATATGAGTCTTGGACTTCAAATTTGGGTGCCATCATTCCCAAATTTTGTGCTAAGGCATTGCAGGGTGCTATAGAAGATGTATAGGGACGTAACTAAATATTTTAAAATTTTAAGGGAAATATAGTAATCTATTCTGGACCCTACATGAGTTAACAGTTTGAACATTAGATTGCTATGTTCCATTGGTTCATGTCATATTTTTGTGAAGCTAGGTTTTCTGCAATAAAAAGCAAGGACCATGTGAAAATCATTTCAGAACAAAAAATGAAGGTTGCAGTGTCCCACTGATTCTAAGGTTTGAGAAGTTGTGCTCTGCTCAGCAGTCACTGAATTGTTGGGATATAAGTACTTAAAAATTGTTTGGACCTAACTGCTTAATAAATAGAACTATTAATGTGTCTTTTGGTTAGGCTGTGCTGTGAAAAACTTACAGACATTAAGAATAGTGTAAACTGAGAACTGATTTATTTTTTAGGGACATTATCTCATAAGGACCCAACAGCAATAACATGAACATATTGAGATTGTGGTTGGGGGGTTTTGGGGTGAGAAGAACCTTGGACTGTTATTCTAGAATCCTACACCCTGTAGCCACCACCTTTGTTTGCTTTAATCTGAGGAGTAAACATGGGCTACAGTTGAGTTTAGCGATTTGAAAGCCAAGGTCATCCTTACAAAGAAAACTGTATCTTTAGACTGCTCTTAACCTGCCGCTCAGAGTAAAACCTGGAAGATCACTTGCTGGATTATCAAAGTTCCAAAGACCACATGTAAGACCAGCATGGCACATCATCCCTCACGCCTTCTATCAGTTCCTGCTCTTATCTCAACCTGTCTTTGCCATGTGCTCACTTGGGAAGCTTAATTGTGGCAGTAAGATTGCCAACTCTTTGTCATTCAGATGTTAGTTTTTTTTTCCTCTTCCAAAATGTAATTCTTGAAACAATTTTTATTTCTTGAACACTTCCTCCTTATCTCTGTAAAGACCTCTAAAATGTGCCTTATAATGAAGATTACACCTGACAATAAATTCTCCAAGAAGCATAGGCATCTTAAAAGATCAAAGAAAATGGGGATTGAAATTTGTAAGTGATGTTATTTTAAACAAAAATGAGTGAAACTGACATCTTGTGACATTATAGAGTGCTATGATATTTTGTACTTTGGGAACTAGAGAAACAAAAGATCAAAAGATGGGAGGGAGAAATCAGAAAGAAATAAAGTTCAGTATTCTATAAACGTATCAAACAGTTCTCTTGCTTATTCGGATGGAACTAGAGTCAGTATAAAGCAACGAAAAGACTCACTTTAAATTTTTAAAATGTGCATTACAGGTGCTGTGACTTCTTAGTGTGCAAAAGTTCTAAGCCATGGTTATGAATCAAAGTCACATGTGGAACTTTACAAAAATGCCGATGTCAGGGCTCTGTGTCAGACCTGCTAAATCCTCTGGGCTAGGGCTCTTGAATCCCTGACTGATTGATTGATTTAGTGATTGACGGCAGTTTATTAGTCACCTGTACTCACAGCCCAGAGGAAGACACCACATGCCTGGCACTGCCAGTCAGGAGTTGCATTCGGGCACAGTGAACGAGCAGGAGCTGTGGGAGGCAAGCTGTGTTGGATCCAAAGGGTGGAATGCTCATTTCCCACAGGAGGATATTACTGGCTTGTTTGAATAATTCTGTGGGCTGGCAGGGAACTGAAGCCTGAGTGAATCCCTGTTTTTTTTAAAAAAAACAATTGATGTGCAGCCATTTAATTAAGAGATTATTGAATTAGATGCACCCTGGTGTAGAACTACAGACTAGCAGCATCGATATCACCTGGGAACTTACTAGAAGTGCACAGTATTAGGACCCACTCTGGACCTACTACATCAGAATCTATAGTTCAAGATTCCCAGTGATTTGTAAATATTAAAGTTCCTAAAGCTCTGGTCTATGGGAGACAAATATCAGACTGGGATCAAGGGACTTGTATACCATGGCTCTGTCACATACCAGCTTATATAAATCATTTATCCTCTGTGAGTCTATTTCTCCATCTAAAGGACCAGATACACCTACCGACTTACACCAGGACTGTTGCAAGGCTATGAAATGGAATATGGAAAATATGTGGAAGTACTTCAAAAGATTAAAAGTGCACTGTTTATATAAACTGGTGCTCTCATGTGGTCAATAGAACCACAGATTTATAGAGCTACTTGGCTCTTCAGTTTATTCCACCTTTATATTTTGAGCCACATCCTTGATTACTACATGGTTAAGCCCCACTCACATTTTTTTCAGCCACCTACTAAAACTGCCCAAGGGTAGCGTTAACTTTTTTCTCATAATTTTTAAGTGATAGGAAAGTAAGAAATACAAGTAAAAAGCTCAGTAGAATCTGTAGAGTGCCTGGTAATATGCTATATTCATTAATGTACTTCATATCTGGGACTTCGCAAATTCAGGATTTCAGTAAAGCCACCTTGGCATTATGAATCCTATAGTCTCTCTTGTCATGGATAATGCACATTTGATTCATGGTTTCTTGTTTTGTTGTTTTTGTGTGTGTGTGTGTGTGTGTGTGGTACGCGGGCCTCTCACCGCTGCGGCCTTTCCCGTTGCGGAGCACAGGCTCCGGACGCGCAGGCTTCTGGACGCGCAGGCTCAGCGGCCATAGCTCACGGGCCCAGCCGCTCCGCGGCATGTGGGATCTTCCCGGACCGCGGCACGAACCCGCGTCCCCTGCATCGGCAGGCGGACTCTCAACCACTGTGCCACCAGGGAAGCCCCATGATTCATGGTTTCTTGATTCATGGGTCATCTTCTTGTGATCAGCTGCTCTGTGCCATTAGTTGAATTTGGTAATGGAGCTCTGTCCTTGTGTGTATGTGAATAAAAACTAGAAGAGTGTAATTTTAAAAACTTGCCTGGGCTCTCTTCTCCAACCTCTTTACTCCATTTGTGATGCCTGATGCTGCTTGGAGGCCAAACTTTACCCCCAGCTCCTTCTCTACCTGCCAACCACCTCCTACCCCTCAACCTCCTCCTACCCATGCCCACAACACATACCTGAAAGATGTCCTTCTAGATGAGGCTGAGCACAGCCTAAATACAAGCCAGAATTTATCTCTAACTCCATTCCTCAGTTCTGACTCTCTAGCCAGCTATAACCCTAAGACTTTCTTCTGCCTCAACTCTGTCTGTGTGTGGATGAGAGTATCTCTCTTCATGTACTGCTATTCTACGGTATATTTCTCAGTAGCTGCTGTGCTGGATGTAAACGCCAATGAAATTCCTTTTGCCTCTTCCCCTACACTCTTGTTGTTTTTCATTTTCCCCACCTGAAGTTGTATAGTATGTTCATAGTTCCGTGTAACCAGCTTATCCAAGTTGCTGTTTCTCCTCACTGTGAGCTCATTCCCCTCTAAGTCTTTTTTCATTCTACTGGGCTCAATTACCATTTTTGCACTTAGATTCACTGTACTTCCCTTCAGTTTGATGTCTACCTCTAATTTAAGGCTATGTGCTGCCTTCTGGTCTTTGTCACAAAGGGCAGACCATAGGTAATAAAGTATTTGACCTCACCATTCATACATTTCTCATTCTCATTTCTTGGGTGCTGGGAGTCACTATTTAATTTCATCAAGGGACACGGTCATTCTGGCAGTAAACATCCTTCAGTGTAACCAGAAAGTCAGTCCTGGGAGAATAAAACCAATCATGATATTTCCTTTGAAGATTTCTTGTCAAAAAAGAAGTAGGGGCTTCCCTGGTGGCGCGGTGGTTGGGAGTCCGCCTGCCGATGCGGGGGACGCGGGTTCGTGCCCCGGTCCGGGAGGATCCCACGTGCCGCTGAGCGGCTGGGCCCGTGAGCCATGGCCGCTGGGCCTGGGCGTCCGGAGCCTGTGCTCCGCGGTGGGAGGGGCCACAACAGTGAGAGGCCCGCAAAAAAAAAAAAAAAAGAAGTAGGACCAATGAGTCAGTTATCTGAGAGGACTGAGAAACTGCAAAAATGCTTTTTGTTTATACCTCCTTATGGTCTCTATTACACGTAGGGTACACACATGGCATTTCTAGCAGAGGTTTCATTTATATATGTACAAACTCAGATTGTGGTTTACAAATCTTACTTTTTGTTGTCTAGCCACAGCACTGTCAGCTTACAATTCAAATAGTAACAACTGATTGTTTCTATCATTTGAATTTAATTTCTGTTTTGCAAAATGTCATGAGGTCCCTCTTATACATGCTATTCTGTGTCTTCTTAGTGTATAGAGGGGGTTTAGAGTGTTTAGAGGAATTAAGAAATCCAAGCAGCAATTATGATAAGTTTCAATTATTGAAAGATTTAAGAGAAATGAAATTAAGATAAATGAATAAAAGGCAGGTACATGTCCTAGAATTCCACATGGTTTTGGTCACTTGCATTTGGGCTTTATTTAAAGAATGAGTGGTTTTTATGCAGTATTCCCAGAAACATTTAAATACTAAAAATGTGTCAACTAGTCATGCTGTGAAATTTTTACTGTTTATGACCTTGCAGTCCAACTTTCATGTGTATGGAGATTCTTTCTTGTATTGTGTGTTTTATTTATTTCTTTGCTGGACTAGATTGTTATAGCTCATCTCAGTAATCTTTGTCTCCTGTATTCACACTCTGGTATAGTCCCCTCCCATGTTAAATACAGGTAATATTTGTAAGCTATAGAATATTGTGGAAATGATGGAACGTAACTTCTGAGGCTAAGTGATAAAAGACATCGGGGCTTCCTTTTGCTTTCTTATATGACTTGCTTTGGGGAAAGCCAGCTGCCATGTCATAAGTACACTCAAGAAGCCCTATGGAAAATCCCATGTGTCAAAAACCTGAGGCTTTCTGCCAGTAACCAGTGAGGAACTGAGACCTCGTGCCAGTAGGCAAAGGAGTGAGCCATCTTGGAACGCTAGCTCCAGCTGAGTGTTCAGGTGACCGCAGCCCTGGCTGACATTACCTGTAGTGTCACGGGAGAACCTGAGCCAGAATCACTTAGTGAAGCCACCTCTAAATTTCTAACCCACAGAAGTGTAAGAAAATAAGCGTCTGTTGTTTTAAGCAGCCAAGTTTTAAAGTAATTTGTTAGATTGCGATATATAACTAATGTGTAAATACTCTGTCATCAATGGAAAGATCTCAGATCTGAATGATATTAAATAAATACAATGCCCAAATCAAGCTGCTAAAGAAATTAGAATTACTTATGTCTATTTATTTATATTTTTATGTATCTCAAATAAAATAAATATTCCTTCATTTTATATTTGAAGTTAATGTAAGTTAAAAAATAGAGTGACAAAAAAAAAAAAAAAAATAGAGTGACAATGCTACAACATTGAATAGGGGAGAAATTTTAAAATCATAAATACAGAGAGTTATTTGAAGTCTTTAAAAATAGAAAAATTATTCTATCTCTAAAGAACTAGAAATTAATAATCTCTGTTAAGGTTGGCAATTTTTGAGATCTATTAAAGAAACTATAGTAACATAATTAAGTGCCACTTGCCAATATTTTCCAGTTGTGTGTAAAGTTAACTGAACATATAAAGCATATTTTCTCCTGCTGTTGACGTTTTATTGTCTTGAGCCTGTAGTAAATGTAAGTCTGCTATGCTTAAGGGTATCATTTTGTGCAGGAAACCACAATAAGGTCTGGGAATAATTGCCACAAAAACTAAGATTAAAAGATAAAGTTAGCAAAAATCTTTTGACATTTTCTATCAAAGTCTGTTCTCTAGAAGAAAAATTCTAATTATTTCTTAAATGATAAAATCAATGTTAGAGGAAATGCTATACATTTCATTTTGTTGTATAGTCAAGCAACTCTTCTACTTCTATATCTGTTCTTTAGGTAGAAAAAATTTAAATAGAGTATTAAATCTTTTTTCAGCTAAACTATTTAATTTTAAAGTTAAGTAGCCACAAATACCATATGCTAATGCATATATATATATGGAATCTAAAAAAACGGTACTGATGAACCTAGTGGCAGGGCAGGAATAAAGACACAGACGAAGAGAACGGACTTGAGGACACAGCGTGGGAAGAGGAAGCTGGGACAAAGTGAGAGAGTAGCATGGACATATACACACTACCAAATGCAAAATAGATAGCTAGTGGGAAGCAGCTGCATAGCACAGGGAGATCAGCTCGGTGCTTTGTGACCACCTAGAGGGGTGGGATAGGGAGGGTGGGAGGGAGACAGAAGAGGGAGGGGATATGGGGATATACGTATACATATAGCTGATTCACTTTGTTATACAGCAGAAACTAACACAACATTGTAAAGCAGTTATACTACAATAAATATGTAAAAAAACCAAAAACAAACCAAAAAAACCCCAAACACAAAATACACACACACACACACACACACACACACACACACACACACACACAAACACACAATGAAGTAGCCATATCTATGACAGAAAACATTTAAAATGTTTGGTTTTCTTAAGTTTTAAATATTTCTACATGTCCACCAGCCCTCTCATGAAATAAGTCTCCCTGAATAACCTTATTTCATTCTTCTTGACGACCTTATGGGAAGTAACAAAACTCTGGACCAAATGGTCTGTTGTTATTATGGAAAGATTCTGATAGTTCCTTGGAGTACCACATAGTGGCTATAAAAGCAGTTTTGGAATGGTTTTCATGATCCTAGACCTCCCTAAATTGAGGTCCATGGGGGTCAAGAGATAGCATATAAAGTCCAAGAGTTCGTATATCCTTTTGCATTTTATTTTGGAGTGCTGAAGTTGTGAGGATTTTTGTAATGTACCTGAAAGGGGCCTGTAGTCATCAATTTTAACTCAGCTGTGCTGGAGATCTTTGAGGAATCATGCCATGTTCTTTGCTACGTCTGTATCTTGAGTCCAGTGTTACCCCCCAGTCAAAGCTGAGAAAGTACTCTTCCCACAGTCTTGTGCAGAACTTGCACCATTCATCCTACAAGACCTATCTTGGAATAGTGCGCAGAAAGGTTGTCTACACTTTCATCTGGAGGGCTTACTAGAGAGATCCCAGAGAAGCAAGACCCAAGGACAAGCTTCTGTGACTAGTTCCTTGTCAGAAAACCTATCCTGAATATGGCAGAACATGTTAATGTGAGAGAAATAAGAATGAAGAGAGTCTTATTTCACAATAAAAACAAGGCATCATTCTTTCTCCCCAAATATTTATTTGGCATGTTACAGATGTGCAGCTCATGCCACATGCAGGGAAGACATTTAAAGGCTTATTTTACGGAGATGTTTCAACTCTGTGAGCTAATACAGACAGTAATGGTAAATAAGAATGCAGAATATTAAGGAATTTTTTGTTTGTTTTTTCCAGAGGAGCCCCCAGCCTTTACTGTGAAATTATTACTAGACAGATATTATGCTGTTCATATGCAAAGTCAATGACAAAGCTCCAAATAATTGGGAGGCTTTGATCCATGTAGTATGTATGTATGTATGTATGTATTTATGGCTATGTTGGGTCTCCATTTCTGTGTGAGGGCTTTCTCTAGTTGTGGCAAGAGGGGGCCACGCTTCATTGTGGTGCGCGGGCCTCTCACTATCGCGGCCTCTCCTGTTGTGGAACACAGGCTCCAGACGCGCAGGCTCAGTAATTGTGGCTCACGGGTCCAGCCACTCTGCAGCATGTGGGATCTTCCCATACCAGGGCTCGAACCCGTGTCCCCTGCATTGGCAGGCAGATTCTCAACCACTGTGCCACCAGGGAAGCCCAGATCCATGTAGTTTTAATTTCAACATATGAATTCATAGTTATTGGAATAGGACTGAAATTAAATGATGTCTTTATCAACATCTTGAAAATTCACTTTTCTTTTTCTGACTTTGCACAGAATAACGTTAATGTTGAATACAGAAACAGCAAACAGTAACTTCAGCTGGTTGAAATTCAAAGTTCTGTTTTCCACAGACACATAAAATTAGTTGAGAGTAGCCAACATTCTGGCCTGTACTGCAGTCTGGGTGTGCTCTGTTGGCTTCTGTTACTATACCCCGTCTGCAAACCAGGTGCACAAAACATCACAAAGAAGTCTGGTTGCTGGTAGTTAATGGAAGTTATGTGGTGAATGAAATTCAAAGCAGTAGCAATATATTTTGCTAGAGAGTGTTAGAAAAGTTTTCGTGAAGCTAGCAAAATGACAGCAAATGACAGCTTCTAATCTCAGTGAACGAGGATATTCTGATACTAAAATTCAATGTTTAATCATCAACTCTTGCTTAAAGAATAGGGGAGGGAAAATAGATTTTTATGTGGTGGATAATATGTTCCCTATAAAGCAAATAAGGCAAAGCTACTTATTTTGATGAACTGTGAAAAATAATGGCTCACTAAATATTGTACTCTGCTTAAGGGCTAAATTTAAGGCTATGTCACATTTCCCTTCTCAAAAATGTGTGCGCCCTGGATAAGCTTAACTCATGATTGGTGCTGGAATCTAGACTTTATCTTCTCCCATATTTGACATTATTTTATATGGGTACAGTCATGATTTGAATGATGTTTAATGATGGAGATGTAACTGCTTACTCAGAAAAAATGGAAAGAAGCAGTGGGAGTAATAGATTGTAGATAATTTTATGATTTATGCTGAATAATCATGAGTATATCATTTTTTCTTTCATAAAAGTAAATATGCTATAAATTAATGAGAATTTTGGAGGATTTATAAAGCATTTGTTTATACGGGCATTCTAAAGCCTTTTTTATAATAGATGTGTCAAAGAAAATTGAGGGATAATGATCCCATTAATGCAAGGAAGTTATCCTATTGGCATCCAAAGTCAAATTGCTAAACAGGAAATAAAAGCCAAAGCAAGGCAAAGTAAAAGCAATAAGAAAACTTTCTTACCTATTAGAAAGCTAATGTGGAGTCAAATTTATAGCTGTTTAGAGAAGAATCATTTAATCAATTAACAAGTGCTTATCAGTAACTACTAAGTCTTCAACACTGAACCAGACTAAGCTACTATGCTTTGTAACAGAATCATCTGGGCAATTTGTAATTGTGGATGGTGGTAGGTCACCATAATCTTGTTGCTAACCCAGTTTGAGGTTCATTGTTCTGGGGGAGTTATCCTAAAGAAGACACCTGAGTCTTTCTGCAGAGGGAAGGAGATTACTATATAGTATAGGAGACTGGATATTTGTACAAAAAAAAAACCACCAACAGCAAGTAATTGATGAAAACTTTTCTCTAACTATAAATGTTGCCTCCTATTTTTTGCATTGGAGCAGTAAGTGGATGTTTAAATTTAGTCAATCAGTAAGAAATGATATATCACTTACCTAGACCAGTGATGTTTAATTTTTTCTTGGTGGTAGGCCCCTTTTGAATCTGATGGATATTTAAAACTTATGCAAAAATAACATTTTAACTTATTGTATAGTTAAAAAATTAATCAAACTATACACCTTCAAATTATGATACATATAACCAAAATAATAGAAATACCTACTTATACACATGTCTTCTTAGGGAAAGTGGAGGGATAGTTCTTTGGTTTCATTGATGGATGATAATTGAAACCAAAAATATGGATGAAATCATCATTGGGAAATATTTAGAACAAGAAGAGGAAGGAAGAAAAGGAACACTGAAAGACACAATTAGGAGGGAGTGGAGGATTAGGAGCCCATGAAGGCAAGTAAGAAGCAATAGCCAAAGAGAAAGGAGAGATGCCAGAAGAATATTATGAGAGTATTGGAAGGGTATATTGTCGAGGACAGAGTGAGCAATATTGCTGAGTGCTATTGAGGTCAGGTAAGATAAGGAAGACAACCATGTAGTTTAAGAGGAACAGGAGTGAAGTCCTCAGGACTTGAGGTAATGAATCTATGAGACTACAGTTTGTGATTTTCTTATATGGATTTTAAAGTTCTCTGGAATAATAACAGGGCTTAGTCTGGAATAGGTGACTGATCCAGGAGCTCTTTGTCCCATGTGAGTGAGGTTCTGAGTGGTGGTAGATTGGTTCTGATATGCAGATTCAAGGCCTGAGGTGCCACAACCATGGTCTCAGATTTAAGGATGCTCATCATTTAAAAAATGCTGCTAAAAGAATATGTTATGTAAAATAAGAATAAATAGAGTCATGTTATTTGTTATCAGGTGATCTTGAGTAGTGACATCATTTAGAAAAGTTTTAAGATCTAAAAATCTAAGCAAATGGCTGTTAATACTGGCTGCACATACAATCACTTGGGGTAGTAAAAACCTAATTCCTGGCAACAACCCAGTCCAGCTGAACTTTTAAAAGCCTCTTCTGGTTTCAGTCCTGACACATAAACAGCTTGGAATTCACTATTCCTGAACTTACAATGAGAAAAAATCTGAACGAACTAAAAATCAGTGACTTTTGTTGAAACTATCAGAAGAATGAAGTCACAGGGAAAATCACCTTCCCCAAATGTGGAGAGAGAAATGAATCCAGAGAGTTACAGTCAAACAGAGTGAATTAAAAAATATACATGTAGGCATATACTATTCAAAAGGCAGAAAACCAAAAGCAAAGAGAACATCTTGAGAGAAGTCAGAGGGAATAAAACACCTTAAATATAGATTGGCAGCATAAGAATTACAGCAGACTTCTTATCAGAAACCATGCCAGCAAGAAGAAAGTGGGATGAAATATTTAAAGTGTTAAAGGAAAAAAAAACTCATCAACCTAGAATTCTATAACCAGTAAAATTATCCTTCAAAGAGACCTTCAAGATGGTGGAAGAGTAAGACGTGGAGATCACCTTCCTCCCCACAAATACATCAGAAATACATCTACATGTGGAACAACTCCTACAGAACACCTTCTGAATGCTGGCAGAAGACCTCAGACTTCCAAAAGGCAAAACTCCCCACGTACCTGGGTAGAGCAAAATTAAAAAAAGAAAAAAGAAAAATCATAGACAAAAGAATAGGGACAGGACCTACACCACTGGGAGGGAGATGTGAAGGAGGAAAGTTTCCACACACTAAGAAGCCCCTTCACTTAGAGATGAGGGGTGGCGGGGGGGAAGTTTTGGAGCCACAGAGGAGAATGCAGCGACAGGGGTGCAGAGGTCAAAGTGGAGAGATTCCCGCACAGATGATTGGTGCCGACCAGCACTCACCAGCCTGAGAGGCTTGTCTCCTCACCTGCTGGCACGGGTGGGGGCTGGGAGCTGAGGCTCAGGCTTCAGAGGTCAGATCCCGGGGAGAGGACTTGGGTTGGCTGTGCGAACACAGCCTGAAGGGGTTAGTGCACCATGGCTATCTGGGAGGGAGTCCAGGAAAAAGTCTGGATGTGCCTAAGAGGCAAGAGAACATTGTTTTGGGGTGCATTAGGAGAGGGGATTCAGAGCACCGCGTAAATGAGCTCCAGAGATGGGCGTGAGCCACGGCTATCAGTGCAGACACCAGAGATGGGCATGAGACGCTAAGGCTGCTGCTGCAGCCACAAAGAAGCCTGTGTGCAAGCACAGGTCACTATCTACACATCCCCTCCCAGGAGCTTGTGCAGCCCGCCACTGCCAGTGTCCCGTGAGCCAGGGACAACTTCCCTGGGAGAACACAAAGCATGCCTCAAGCTGGTGCAATGTCATGCAGGCCGCTGCTGCCACAGGCTTGCCCCGCATTCCGTATCCCGCCTCCCCCTGCCCTGAGTGAGCCAGAGCCCCCAAATCAGTTGCTCCTTTAACCCTGTCCTGTCTGAGTGAAGAACAGACACCCTCAGGCTACCTACACATAGAGGAGGGGCCAAATCCAAAGCTGAACACTGCGAGCTGTGCAAACAAAGAAGAGAAAGGGAAATCTCTCCTAGCAGCCCCAGGAGCAGTAGATTAAATCTCCACAATCAACATGATGTACCCTGCATCTGTGGAATACCAGGATAGACAATGAATCATCCTAAAATTGAGATGGTGGACTTTGGGAGTAACGATATATATATTTATTTCCTTTTTCTCTTTTTGTGAGTGTGTATGTGTATGCTTCTTTGTGTGATTTTGTCTGTATAGCTTTGCTTTTACCATTTGTCCTAGGGTCTGTCTGTCCATTCTTGGTTTTTTTTAGTATAATTTTTAGCACTTGTTATCAATGGTGGATTTGTTTTTTGGTTTGGTTGCTCTCTTCTTTTTTTTTCTTTTCTATTTTTTTTATTACTTTTTAATTTTTTAATTTTTAATATTTTTTACTTTTTATTTCAATAACTTTATTTTATTTTTCTTTCTTTTTTTTCTCCCATTTCTTCTGAACTGTGAGGCTTGCAGGGTCTTGGTGCACCAACCAGATGTCAGGCCTGGGTCTCTGAGGTGGGAGGGCCGAGTTCAGGACACTGGTCCACCAGAGACCTCCCAGCTCTACGTAATATCAGATGGTGAAAGCTCTCCCAGAGATGTCTATCTCAACGCTAAGACCCAGCCACTGGGGCAGGCACCCAAAACAACGGGAACTACAAACCTTCAGCCTGTGAAAAGGAGATCCAAGACACAGTAAGTTAAGCAAAATGAGGAGACAGAGAAACACACAGCAGATGAAAGAGCAAGGTAAAACCCCACCAGACCAAACAAATGAAGAAGAAATGAGCAGTATACCTGAAAAAGAATTCAGAGTAATAATAGTAAAGATGATCCAAAATCTTGCAAATAGAATGGAGAAAATACAAGAAGTGTTTAACAAGGACCTAGAAGAACTAAAGAGCAAACAAACAATAATAAACAACACAATAAATGAAATCAAAAATTCTCTAGAAGGAATCAATAGCAGAATAACTGAGGCAGAAGAATGGATAAGTGACCTGGAAGATAAAATAGTGGAAATAACTACCACAGAGCAGAATTTTTAAAAAGAATGAAAAGAATTGAGGACAGTCTCAGAGACCTCTGGGACAACATTAAGCACACCAACATTTAAACTATAGGGGTCCCAGAAGAAGAAGAGAAAAAGAAAGGGACTAAGAAAATATTTGAAGAGACTAAAGTTGAAAACTTCCCTAATATGGTAAAGGAAATAAGTTAATCAAATCCAGGAATCACAGAGAGTCCCATACAGGATAAATCCAAGGAGAAACATGCCAAGACACATATTAATCAAACTATCAAAAACTAAATACAAAGAAAAAAATACTAAAAGCAACAAGGGAAAAATAACAAATAACATACAACAGAACTCCCTTAAGGTTAACAGCTGATCTTTCAGCAGAAACGCTGCAAGCCAGGAGGGAGAGGCAGGACATATTTAAAGTGATGAAAGGGAAGAAACTACAACCCAGATTACTCTACCCAGCAAGGGTCTCATTCATATTCGATGGAGAAATTAAAACCTTTACAGAGAAGCAAAAGCTAAGAGAATTCAGCATGAGCAAGCCAGCTTTACAACAAATGCTAAAGGAACTTCTCTAGGTAGGAAACACAAGAGAAGAAAAGGACCAACAATAACAAACCCCAAACAATTAAGAAAATGGTAATAGGAACTACATATCGATAATTACCTTAAATGTAAATGGATTAAATGCTCCAACCAAAAGACATACACTGTCTCAATTGATACAGAAGCAAGACCCATATATATGCTGTCTACAGGAGACCCACTTCAGACCTAGGGACACATACAGACTGAAAGTGAGGGGATGGAAAAAGATATTCCATGCAAATGGAAATCAGAAGAAAGCTGGAGTAGCAATTCTCATATCAGACAAAATAGACTTTAAAATAAAGACTGTTACAAGAGGCAAAGAAGGACACTACAAAATGATCAAGGCATCAATCTAAGAAGAAGATATAACAATTGTAAATATTTATGCACCCAACATAGGAGTACCTCAATATATAAGGCAAATTCTAACAGCCATAAAAGCAGAAATCAACAGTAACACAATCATAGTAGGAGACTTTAACACCCCACTTTCACCAATGGACAGATCATCCAAAATGAAAATAAATAAGGAAACACAGCTTTAAATGATACATTAAACAAGATGGACTTAATTGATATTTATAGGACATTCCATCCAAAAGTAACAGAATACACTTTCTTTTCAAGTGCTCATGGAACATTCTCCAGGATAGATCATATCTTGGGTCACAAATCAAGCCTTGGTAAATTTAAGAAAATTGAAATCATATCAAGTATCTTTTTTGTTTTGTTTGTTTTTTTGCAGTACGCAGACCTCTCACTCTTGTGGCCTTTCCCGTTGCGAGCACAGGCTCTGGACACGCAGGCTTAGTGGCCATGGCTCATGGGCCCAGCTGCTCCATGGCATGTGGGATCTTCCTAGACCGGGGCATGAACCCATGTCCCCTGCGTTGGCAGGCGGACTCTCAACCACTGCGCCACCAGGGAAGCCCAAGTATCTTTTCTGCCCACATTTAGCATTGCAACAAAAAGAATAAAATACCTACGAATAAACCTACCTAAGGAGACAAAAGACCTGTATACAGAAAACTACACAACACTGATGAAGAAATTAAAGATGATACAAATAGATGGAGAGATATACCATGTTCTTGGATTGGAAGAATCAGCATTGTGAAAATGACTCTGCTACCCAAAGCAATCTACAGATTCAATGCAATCCCTATCAAACTACCACTGGCATTATTCACAGAACTAGAACAAAATATATCACAATTTATATGGAAATACAAAAGACCTCGAACAGCCAAAGCAATCTTGAGAAAGAAAAATGGAGCTGGAAGAATCAGGCTCACTGACTTCAGACTATACTACAAAGCTACACTAACCAATACAATATGGTACTGGCACAAAAAGAGAAATATAGATCAGTGTAACAGGATAGAAAACCCAAAGATAAACCCATGCACATATGGTCACCTTATTATTGATAAAGGAGGCAAAATATACAATGGAAAAAAGACAGCCTCTTCAGTAAGTGGTGCTGGGAAACAGGACATCTACATGTAAAAGAATGAAATTAGAACACTCCCTACACCATACACAAAAATAAACTCAAAATGGATTAAAGACCTAAATGTAAGGCTAGGCACTATCAAACTCTTAGAGGAAAACTTAGGCAGAACACTCTATGACATAAATCACAGCAATATCCTTTTTGACCCCCCTCCTGGAGAAATGGAAATAAAAACAAAAATAAACAAATGGGACCTAATGAAACTTCAAAGCTTCTGCACAGCACAGGAAACCATAAAGAAGACGAAAAGACAACCCTCAGAATGGGAGAAAATATTTGCAAATGAAGCAAGTGACAAAGGATTAATCTCCAAAATTTACAAGCAGCTCATGCAGCTCAATAACAAAAAAAACAAACATCCCAATCCAAAAATGGGCAGAAGATCTAAATAGACATTTCTCCAAAGAAGATATACAGATTGCCAACAAACACATGAAAGAATGCTCAACATCATTAATCATTAGAGAAATGCAAATCAAAACTACAATGAGATATCATCTCACATCAGTCAGAATGGCCATGATCAAAAACTCTAGAAACAATAAATGCTGGAGAGGGTGTGTAGAAAAGGGAATCTTCTTGCACTGCTGGTGGGAATGTGAATTGGTACAGACGCTATGGAGAACAGTATGGAGGTTCCTTAAAATCTACAAATAGAACTACCATACGACCCAGCAATCCCACTACTGGGCATATACCCTGAGAAAACCATAATTCACAAAGAGTCATGGGGCCTCCCTGGTGGCGCAGTTGTTGAGAGTCCACCTGCTGATGCAGGGGACACTGGTTCATGCCCTGGTCCGGGAAGATCCCACATGCTGCGGAGCTGCTAGGCCCATGAGCCATGGCCACTGGGCCTGCGCATCTGGAGCCTGTGCTCCGTGATGGGAGAGGCCACAACAGTGAGAGGACCGTGTACCACAAAAAAAAAAAAAAAAAAAAAAAAAAGAATGTACTGTATAACAGGGAATATAACCAATATTTTATAATAATTATAAATGGAATATAACCTTTAAAAATTGTGAATCAGTATGTTATACACCTGTAACTTACATAATTGTATGTATCAAATATATCTCAAGAAAACAAATGTGTGTATATATTTGTGTGACTATATATTATGTTCTTAAATTAATATGAACATATAATATAAAAAATATCCTTCAGTAGTGAGGGAAAAATGAAAGCCCCTTTAGTGTCTCAAATTCACAGCCAAGTTTGAGAACAACTGGTTTAGGTAAAGTTTGCTTAAGTGGCAAGAATATATGGAAGCATTCTTATAAAAAGATTTAGTCAACAATGTTTAAGTTAAATGTGTCCACCGTCCTCTCTACTGATGACAACTAAAGTAGATTCTGGCCTTGTGAACTCAGTTTTTTCCCATCCCCTCCCTTTTAGGAGCTACCTACATAGCAGAAAGAGAAAGAGAAGGTAGAAAACAAGGCTGATCAAGACTTAGAGAATTTCTCTTTATTTTTTTCTTTCTCTCACATTTCCTTCCTTCCTTCCTTCCTCTTTTCCCCCTCCCTCCCTCCTTCCCTCTCTCCCTCCTTCTTTTCTTTCTTTCTCCTTCTTTCTCTCTTTCCTTTCTTTTCTTTCTCTTTCTTTCTTTCTTTCTTTCTTTCTTTCTTTCTTTCTTTCTTTCTTTCTTTCTTTCTTTCTTTCTTTCTTTCTTTCTTTCTTTCTTTCTTTCTTTCTTTCTTTCTTTCTTTCTTTTCTCCTTCTCTCTCCCTCCCTCCCTCCCTTCCTTCCTTTCTCTCTCCTTTTCTTCCTTCCTTTCTTTCTTAGAAACTAGCATGAAAATAGTAGCTGTATATGAGGAAAACTTATGGGCAAGAAAAGGAGTTTTCAAATAAGTGTTGCCATGAAGTACAGTAAGTCCCCTACATACGAACCTTCAAGTTGCAAACTTTCAAATGTGCTAACATGTGTTCACATGTCCAGTCACATAAATTAGTTCTGTTTTAGGAGTAACTGTTAGTTTTTGAGGCACAAGACCCGAATATAGAATGGTACACGAAGGTTGGAGCAGCACGTGTTCAGAATGCAATCCAGTGTTACCATGTTATCTATGATGAGAAAAAAAGAGCTACTACCCAGACATCACTGGATCATTTTTTCGAGAGGGTAGATAGAATTGAATAGAATAAGGAACCAGAACCTGTGCCATCAACGTCAGGAAGGAGTGAAATTTCAGCTTGCCCTCTGTCTCCTATTGCTGATGATCCTTCAGCTCTACCATCTCCCACCCACCTCCTCTCCCTCCTCCAGTCTGTAACTCTTCTTGCCAGTTCACTCAATGCCACCCCCTGTATGCCAGCTGTTGTACTGTACTACTGTACTTTTCACAGTAGTGTACTGTAAGATTTAAAACATTTTCCTTATTTTTGTGTTTGTTTTTTATGTATTATTTGTGTTAAAAGTATTATAAACCTATTACAGTACAGTACTATATAGGTGATTGTGTTAGTTGGGTACCTAGGCTAACTTTGTAGGGCTTACGAACAAATTGGACTTATAAATATGCTCTCAGAATGGAACTCATTTGTATGAAGGGGACTTACTGTATATCCACTTAATGGTGTTCAAATGATTTAAGACATAAGTTGAGTTACTTTTACTTATTGCTCTGTGTTCTTTCTCTGCTGTAACACTGGACCAGTGGGTTATGGCTCACTAATTTTATAGTAAAGATATACCTCACAGTAATTCTCACAAGATTTTGTCCTACTTTGTTGAAACCACCACATGCTCATGAAGATTGCAGTTGATACAAATGAAAGTTTTTTGGTTTTTTTTTTTTTTTCATCTTTATGGGAGTATAATTGCTTTACAATTGTGTGTTAGTTTCTGCTTTATAACAAAGTGAATCAGTTATACATAAACATATGTTTCCATATCTCTTCCCTCTTGCATCTCCCTCCCTCCCACCCTCCCTATCCCACCCTTCTAGGTGGTCACAAAGCACCAAGCTGATCTCCCTGTGCTATGTGGCTGCTTCCCACTAGCTATTTTACGTTTGGTAGTGTGTATATGTCCATGCCACTCTCTCACTTTGTCACAGCTTACCCTTCCCCCTCCCCATATCCTCAAGTCCATTCTCTAGTAGGTCTGTGTCTTTATTCCTGCCTTACCCATAGTTTCTTCATGACATTTTTTTCTTACATTCCATATATATGTGTTAGCATACGGTATTTGTCTTTCTCCTTCTGAGTTACTTCACTCTGTATGACACACTCTAGGTCCATCCACCTCACTACAAATAACTCAATTTCGTTTCTTTTTATGGCTGAGTAATATTCCATTGTATATAGGTGTCACATCTTCTTTATCCATTCATCTGTTGATGGACACTTAGGTTGCTTCCACCTCCTGGCTTTTGTAAATAGAGCTGCAATCAATGAACATTTTGGTAAAGACTCTTTTTGAATTATGGTTTTCTCAGGGTATATGCCCAGTAATGGGATTGCTGGGTCATATGGTAGTTCTATTTGTAGTATTTTAAGGAACCTCCATACTGTTCTCCATAGTGTCTGTACCAATTCACATTCCCACCAGCAATGCAAGAGGGTTCCATTTTCTACACACCCTCTCCAGCATTTATTGTTTCTAGAGTTTTTGATCATGGCCATTCTGACTGATGTGAGATGATATCTCATTGTAGTTTTGATTTGCATTTCTCTAATGATTAATGATGTTGAGCATTCTTTCATGTGTTTGTTGGCAATCTGTATGTCTTCTTTGGAGAAATGTCTATTTAGTTCTTCTGCCCATTTTTGGATTGGGTTGTTTGTTTTTTTGTTATTGAGCTGCATGAGCTGCTTGTAAATTTTGGAGATTAATCCTTTGTCACTTGCTTCATTTGCAAATATTTTCTCCCAGTCTGAGGGTTGTCTTTTTGTCTTCTTTATGGTTTCCTTTGCTGTGCAGAAGCTTTGAAGTTTCATTAGGTCCCATTTGTTTATTTTTGTTTTTATTTCCATTTCTCTAGGAGGTGGGTCAAAAAAGATCTTGCTGTGATTTATGTCATAGTGTTCTATCTATGTTTTCCTCTAAGAGTTTGATAGTGTCTGACCTTACATTTAGGTCTTTAATCCATTTTGAGCTTATTTTTGTGTATGGTGTTAAGGAGTGTTCTAATCTCATACTTTTACATGTAGATGTCCTGTTTTCCCAGCACCACTTATTGAAGAGGCTGTCCTTTCTCCACTGTACATTCCTGCCTCCTTTATCAAAGATGAGGTGACCATATGTGTGTGGGTTTATCTCTGGGCTTTCTATCCTGTTCCATGGATCTATATTTCTGTTTTTGTGCCAGTACCATACTGTCTTGATTACTGTAGCTTTATAGTATAGTCTGAAGTCAGGGAGCCTGATTCCTCCAGCTCCGTTTTTTGTTCTCAAGATTGATTTGGCTATTCGGGGTCTTTTGTGTTTCAATACAAATTGTGAAATTTTTTGTTCTAGTTCTGTGAATAATGCCAGTGGTAGTTTGATAGGGATTGCATTAAATCTGTAGATTATTTTGGGTAGCAGAGTCATTTTCACAATGCTGATTCTTCCAATCCAAGAACATGGTATATCTCTCCATCTATTTGTATCATCTTTAATTCCTTTCATCAGTGTCTTATAATTTTCTGCATACAAGTCTTTTGTCTCCTTAGGTAGGTTTATTCCTAGATATTTTATTCTTTTTGTTGCAATGGTAAATGGGAGTGTTTTCTTAATTTCACTTTCATATTTTTCATCATTAGTGTATATGAATGCCAGAGATTTCTGTGCATTAATTTTGTATCCTGCTACTTTACCAGATTCATTGATTAGCTCTAGTAGTTTTCTGGTAGCATCTTTAGGATTCTCTATGTATGGTATCATGTCATCTGCAAACAGTGACAGCTTTACTTCTTCTTTTCCCACTTGGATTCCTATTATTTCTTTTTCTTCTCTGATTGCTGTGGCCAAAACTTCCAAAACTAGGTTGAATAACGGTGGTGAGAGTAGGCAACCTGCTCTTGTTCCTGATCTTAGTAGAAATGGTTTCAGTTTTCCACCATTGAGGACAATGTTGGCTGTGGGTTTGTCGTATATGGCCCTTATTATGTTGAGGAAATTTCCCTCTATGCCTACTTTCTGCAGGGTTTTTTAAAATCATAAATGGGTGTTGAATTTTGTTGAAAGCTTTCTCTGCATCTATTGAGGTGATCATATGGTTTTTCTCCTTCATTTTGTTAATATGGTGTATCACATTGATTGATTTACGTATATTGAAGAGTCCTTGCATTCCTGGAATAAACCCACTTGATCATGGTGTATGATCCTTTTAATGTGCTGTTGGATTCTGTTTGCTAGTATTTTGTTGAGGATTTTTGCATCTATGTTCATCAGTGATATTGGGCTGTAGTTTTCTTTGTGACATCCGTGTCTGGTTTGGGTATCAGTGTGATGGTGACCTCATAGACTGAGTTTGGGAGTGTTCCTCCCTATGCTCTATTTTGGAAGAGTTTGAGAAGGATAGGTGTTAGCTCTTCTCTAAATGTTTGATAGAATTCGCCTGTGAAGCCATCTGGTCCTGGGCTTTTGTTTGTTGGAAGATTTTTAATCACAGTTTCGATTTCAGTGCCTGTGATTGGTCTGTTCATATTTTCTATTTCTTCTTGATTCTGTCTTGGCAGGTTGTGCATTTATAAGAATTTGTCCATATCTTCCAGGTTGTCCATTTTATTGGCATACAGTTGCTTGTAGTAATCTCTCATGATCTTTTGTATTTCTGCAGTTGTTACTTCTCCTTTTTCATTTCTAATTCTATTGATTTGAGTCTTCTCCCTTTTTGTTCTTGAAGAGTCTGGTTAATGCTTTATCAATTATGTTTTTCTTCTCAAAGATCCAGCTTTTAGTTTTATTGTTCTTTGCTATCGTTTCCTTCATTTCTTTCTGATCTGATCTTTATGATTTCTTTCCTTCTGCTAACTTTTTTTTTTTTTTAATTCTTCTTTCTCTAATTGCTTTAAGTGCAAGGTTAGGTTTTTTATTCAAGATGTTTCCTGTTTCTTAAGGTAGGATTTTATTGCTTTAAGCTTCCCTCTTAGAACTGCTTTTGCTGCATCCCATAGGTTTTGGGTCGTCGTTTCTCCATTGTCATTTGTTTCTAGGTATTTTTTGATTTCCTCTTTGATTTCTTCAGTGATCACTTCGTTATTAAGTAATGTATTGTTTAGCCTCCATGTGTTTGTATTTTTTACAAATCTTTTCCTGTAAGATATCTAGTCTCATAGCATTGTGGTTGGAAAAGATACTTGATACAATTTCAGTTTTCTTAAATTTACCAAGGCTGATTTGTGACCCAAGATATGATCTATCCTGGAGAATGTTCCATGAGCACTTGAGAAAAATGTGTATTCTGTTGTTTTTGGATGGAATGTCCTATAAATGTCAATTAAGTCCATCTTGTGTAATGTATCATTTAAAGCTTGTGTTTCCTTATTTATTTTCATTTTGGATGATCTGTCCATTGGTGAAAGTGGGGTGTTAAAGTCCCCTACTATGTATGTGTTACTGTCGATTGCCCCTTTTTTGGCTGCTAGTATTTGCCTTATGTATTGAGGTACTCCTATGTTGGGTGCATAAATATTTACAATTGTTATATCTTCTTCTTGGGTTGATCCCTTGATCATTATATAGTGTCCTTCTTTGTCTCTTGTAATAGTCTTTATTTTAAAGTCTGTTTTGTCTGATATGAGAATTGCTATTCCAGCTTTCTTTTGGTTTCCATTTGGATGGAATATCTTTTTCCATCCCCTCACTTTCAGTCTGGATGTGTCCCTATGTCTGAAGTGGGTCTCTTGTAGACAGCATATATATGGGTCTTGTTTCTGTATCCATTCAGCCAGTCTGTGTCTTTTGGTGGGAGCATTTAATTCATTTACTTTTAAGGTAGTTATCGATATGTATGTTCCTATTCCCATTTTCTTAATTGTTTTGGGTTTGTTATTGTAGGTCTTTTCCTTCTCTTGTGTTTCTTGCCTAGAGAAGTTCCTTTAGCATTTGTTGTAAAGCTGGTTTGGTGGTGCTGAACTCTCTCAGCTTTTGCTTGTCTGTAAGTGTTTTAATTTCTCCATCAAATCTGAATGAGGTCCTTGCTGGGTAGAGGAATCTTGGTTGTAGGTTTTTCTCCTTCATCACTTTAAATATGTCCTGCCACTCCCTTCTGGCTTGCAGAGTTTCTGCTGAAAGATCAGCTGTTAACCTTATGCGGATTCTCTTGTGTGTTTTTTGTTGTTTTTCCCTTGCTGCTTTAATATGTTTTCTTTGTATTTAATTTTTGACAGTTTGATTAATATGTGTCTTGACATGTTTCTCCTTGGATTTAGCCTGTATGGGACTCTCTGTGCTTCCTGGACTTGATTAACTATTTCCTTTCCCATATTAGGGAAGTTTTCAACTATACTCTCTTCAACTATTTTCTCAGTTCCTTTATTTTTCTCTTCTTCTTCTGCATCCCCTATAATTTGAATGTTGGGGCGTTTATTGTTGTCGCAGAGGTCTCTGAGACTGTCCTCAGTTCTTTTCATTCTTTTTTCTTTATTCTGCTCTGTAGTAGTTATTTCTACTATTTTATCTTCCAGGTCACTTATCCGTTCTTCTGCCTCAGTTATTCTGCTATTGATCCCTTCTAGAGTATTTTTTATTTCATTTATTGTGTTGTTCATCGTTGCTTGTTTCCTCTTTAGTTCTTCTAGGTCCTTGTTAAATGTTTCTTGAATTTTCTCTATTCTATTTCCAAGATGTTGGATCATCTTTACTATCATTATTCTGAATTCTTCTTAAGGTAGACTGCCTATTTCCTCTTCATTTGTTAGGTCTGGTGGGTTTTTATCTTGCTCCTTCATCTGCTGTGTGTTTTTCTGTCTTCTCATTTTTCTTATCTTGCTGTGTTTGGGGTCTCCTATACGCAGGCTGCAGGTTTGTAGTTCCCGTTGTTTTGGTGTCTGTCCCCAGTGGCTAAAGTTGGTTCAGTGGGTTGTGTAGGCTTCCTGGTGGAGGTGACTAGTGCCTGTGTTCTGGTGAATGAGGCTGAATCTTGTCTTTCTGGGGGGCAGGTCCACGTCTGGTAATGTGTTTTGGGGTGTCTGTGGCCTTATTATGATTTTCGGCAGCCTTTCTGCTAGTGGGTGGGGTTGTGTTCCTGTCTTGCTAGTTGTTTGGCATAGGGTGTCCAGCACTGTAGCTTTCTGGTCGTTAAGTGAAGCTGGGTGTTGGTGTTGAGATGGAGATCTCTGGGAGATTTTTGCCATTTGATATTATGTGGAGCTGGGAGGTCTCTTGTGGACCAGTGTCCTGAAGTTGTCTCTCCCACCTCAGAGGCACAGCACTGACTCCTGGCTGTAGCACCAAGAGCCTTTCATCCACCCGGCTCAGAATAAAAGGGAGAAAATGTAGAAAGCAAGAAAGAAAGAGGATAAAATAAAATAAAATAAGGTTAGATAAAGTAAAATAAAGTTTTAAAAATAATTATTAAGAAAAAATATTTTTTAAGTAAAACAAACAAACAAACAAAAACGTACGGACAGAACCCTAGGACAAATGGTGAAAGCAAAGCTATACAGACAAAATCTCACAGAGAAGCATACACTTACACACTCACAAAAAGAGGAAAAGGGGAAAAAATAATATATCTTGCTCTCAAAGTCCACCTCATTAATTTGGGATGATTCGTTGTCTATTCAGGAATTCCACAGATGCAGGGTACATCAAATTGATTGTGGAGATTTAATCCGCTGCTCCTGAGGCTGCTGGGAGAGATTTTCCTTTGTCTTCGTTTTTTGCACAGCTGCAGGGGCTCAACTTTGAATTTGGACACGCCTCTGCGTGTAGGTCGCTGGAGGGCGTCTGTTCTTCACTCAGACAGGACGGGGTTAAAATAGCAACTGATTAGGGGGCTTTGGCTCACTCGGGCCGGGGGAAGGGAGGGGTATGGAGGCTGGCCAGCCTGCGGCGGCAGAGGCTGGCTTGATACTGCACCAGCCTGAGGCGCGCCGTGCGTTCTCCTGGGGACGTTGTCCCTGGATAACGGGACCCTGGCGGTGGTGGGCTGCACAGGCTCCCAGGAGGGGAGGCGTGGACAGTGACCTGTGCTTGCACATAGGCTTGTTGGTGGCAGCAGCAGCAGTGGCCTTACCTTCTCATGCCTGTCTCTGGCGTCCACACTGTTAGCCGCGGCTCACACCCGTCTCTGGAGTTCCTTTATGTGGTGCTCTTAATCCCCTCTCCTCATGCACCAGGAAACAGAGAGGGAAGAAAAAGTCTCTTGTCTTTTTGACAGGTCCAGACTTCTCCCGGACTCCCTCCTGGCTAGCCGTGGTGCACTAACCTCTTCAGGCTCTGTTCACACAGCCAACCCCAGTCCTGTCTCTGCAATCCAACTGAAGCCCGAGCCTCAGCTCCCAGCCCCTGCCCGCCCTGGTGGGTGAGCAGACAAGGGTCTCGGGCTGGTGAGTGCTGGTCGGCACCGATCCTCTGTGCGGGAATCTCTCCTCTTTGCCCTCCACACCCCTGTTGCTGTGCTCTCCTCCGTGGCTCTGAAGCTTCCCCCTGTACGCCACCCACAGTCTCCGCCCGTGAAGGGGTTTCTAGTATGTGGAAACTTTTCCTCCTTCACAGCTCCCTCTCCAAGGTGCAGGTCCCGTCCATATACTTTTGTCTCTGTTTATTGTTTTTTCTTTTGCCCTAACCAGGTACGTGGGGAGTTTCTTGCCTTTTGGGAGGTCTGAGGTCTTCTGCCAGCATTCAGTAGGTTTTCTATTAGGAGCAGTTCCACATGTAAATGTATTTCTGATGTATCTGTGGGGAGGAAGGTGATCTCCATGTCTTACTCTTCCGCCATCTTCTATGTACCTGGATGAAAGTTTTGAGTGTGAATTGTGATAGGTTCAGGGCTGCCTCTCCTTGGTTTGGCAAGGCCATGGCAAAAACATCTCTTGGAAGGGGCTGCTTCACACCACTTAACATATCATCTGCATCATAGTTATTGCCATAATCATTTAACCACAGGAATGTCAATAGATTGCTCAAAGTATTTCTAGAAAATTGAACAGTTTTGAAAAAATATTTGTCTCATAAGATGGATTATATTGTCATTTTATCTGCATCCAGTTGTTGTATAAGTTTATCTAAAAGCTAAAAATGTGGCTTGAACTTTAAAGGGTCAAAAATGGAAGAATTTCAGCAACTAGTCAAGCATTGTTTCTTTTCTTTCCCTCATTTGTTTGTTTTGATTTTACTTATTTATTGGATGGCTTGTAGGATTATGGAATGCATTGGCCTTGTTTACCTTCAGAGTTTTAAACTTACATGGTCTTCTGTTTGCTTCTCTTTTGTGGGAGGGGTTGGAGAGACAAAAAGACTGAGCTCATTCCTGGTGATAAAGCTTCTTTTTTGACTTTTTTATTGCTTTAACCATAGAAACAGAAGCCCTAAACAGGAAGCCGAAGCCCTAAACTAGAGCAGCCTGAGGAGTTGGGTCTCTTAGCAGGAGTGATACAGTGCTTAAGTGAATCATATTGTCGTCATTGAGCCCTTAATCCAGATGGAAATTCTTTTTCTCATCACTCAGTGTAAGGGGTTGGAGGAATCTGGGAAATTTGGTCATTTGCTCATTTCCCCTGCATAGGATTAAATCATGTTATTGAAATAACAAGTAAACCTTCTAAAAGTGCATAGACACACATACACACATAACCTTATTAATCTTTAAAAACTGTTAAATTATATAATTGATATAAACCAAAGAATATATATGTAAAGTAGGTTAACTATGTAGCATAATAACAAGTGGTCAGGTATGAAATCAAAATCAATGAAGGCTCATGTATTCCTCTCCTATCACAATCACTTACTCCTCCTACAACCACTATCCTGAATATTATCACTACCTTGCTATAAAAAGTAGTTTTTCTACCATGTATGAATCCCTAAGCCATTTGAGCTTTATAAAAAACAGTGTTATCATATATTGTCTTCTAGGGCTTGTTTATTCATCAATGTTGTATTTCTACAATTTATTTGTGGCTTTGTGTGTAGCTATAAATTCATTCTATATTGTTCTACTGAGTGAGTATAGCATAATTTATTCATTTACCTGTGGATGCTGAAGGGCATTTCAGTTTCTGTTGTTTTGCAGTTATAAATAATATTGCTTCTCTGAAGATTCCTGTACATATTTTCTGGAATATATATATGTATTCTGGTGCTCATGTGCAAACATTTCTCTGGGAGTGAAATCACTGTTTTAAGACAAAAAGTTCCACTTTACAAGGTAGTGCCTAATTATTTTCCCAAAATGCCATAACAAATTTGCTTTCCCATGGATAGTATGTATGAGTTCCTATTGATCCATCCTCATGGCACTCTAGTACTGGATCATATTCGACTTTTTAGTTCTTGCCAATGTAGTGGATATAAAATGGTGTCTCGTAGTCTTATTTTACATTTATGTGATTATTACTGAGAATGTAAATTTTCTTTTGTATATTTACATTTATATTCACTATTGTGGGGAATGTTTTATTTTTGATGATTTTATTATTGGCCATTTTATCTTATCATTTTATAGTCTTTTATATATTATGGCTGTACTGTTTCTTTGCTAGTTTTGTGCTGCAATTAACATATCTCAATTTTACCTGTATTTTTTTTACTTTATGTCTTTTTTTTTTCTGTATGCGGGCCTCTCACTGTTGTGGCCTCTCCTGTTGCGGAGCACAGGCTCCGGACGTGCAGGCTCAGCGGCCATGGCTCACGGGCCCAGCCGCTCCGCAGCATGTGGGATCTTCCCCGACTGAGGCACGAACCCATGTCTCCTGCATCGGCAGGTGGACTCTCAACCACTGCGCCACCAGGGAAGCCCACTTTATGTCTTTTGACTAACAGAAATTCTTAATTTTAATGTAATCTTATTAATCGACCTACTTTCTTTGTTAGAATTTTTTTCCTTGTATCTAATTTAATGCATTCTTTCCTACTCAAGGTCATGGGTATTCTACTATGGTTTCTTTAACTTTTAAAGTTTTCCTTTCATATTAGTTTTTAACCCATTAGAAATTAATTTTTAGAAATAGCACAAGCAAGAAATAAATTTTGGTTTTCCCATATGGTCTTATCATCAGTGGTGCTAGAACTTATTTTTTTTAATGACTCAACATTTCCTCAGGGAGTTATAATCCATTTCTGTCTTTTGTCTCATATTCCCATATCCTTATATGTAGGAGTTTATTTCTCTCCTCTCTACTTATGCTAGTCAATTTTTCTATCCTATGCCAATACCACACTGACTTAATTATTACAGTTTTGCAATAAACATTGATATTTCATGGGGTGCAACATATCATATTTTAATCCTTCTTTAGCAATGTTTTGATTATTCTTTTTTTGTGCACATAAACTTAGAATAAACTTGTCAAATTCCTTGTAAAGTCCTATTACAATATAGACAAATAATTCCAAAAGTCAGTTTAAGAAGTGACATCTTTAAAACATTGAGGATTCTTACCCCAAAAGCTGGTTGTCACATAGCATTTCTTACACAGATGGTGTTGGTTAACATGAAATTGTTGACTTCAAATTATGTTTAGTGGAGTGGAATTGATTTAGATATTAAAAGCCTATACCAAACATTCAAGGAAGAAATAATGTCAGTTCTACACAAGCTCTTCCAGAACACAGAAGAGGAGTGTGAACACTTCTTCATTCATTTTATGAAGTCAGAATTACCTTTTTTTTTTTTTTTTTTTTTTGTGGTATGCGGGCCTCACTGTTGTGGCCTCTCCCTTGCGGAGCACAGGCTCCGGACGCGCAGGCTCAGCGGCCATGGCTCACGGGCCCAGCCGCTCCGCAGCATGTGGGATCTTCCCAGACCGGGGCACGAACCCATGTCCCCTGCATCGGCAGGCGGATTCTCAACCACTGCGCCACCAGGGAAGCCCCAGAATTACCTTTTTAACAAAACCAAAGACCCTATAAGAAAAGAAAACCATAGACTGATATTTCTCATGAACATAGGTACAAAAATCCTCAACAACATATCAAATTAAATTCAACAACTTAAAAAAAATATTATGACACCAAGATTGAGTGGGATTTATCCTGGGAATGCAAGGTTAGTTCAACATTCAAAATCATTGTTATCAATATATCAGTATACTAAAGAAAAAAATCCATATAATTGTGTTTATACAGAAGAAGTATTTGACAAAATTTAACATCCATTTGTGTTAAAACCCTTGATAAAATAGGAATAATTTATTGTTTTCAACCCAGTAGAGAATCAACCAAGAAAATAGGGCTAACATAATAGTAATTGTGAAAGACTGAATTCTTTCCCTCTAAGATTGGGAAAGAGGAAAGTATGCTTACTTTCACCATCACTCTTATTAAACAGCATACTGGAGGTCCTAATTGTGCAATAAGGCAAATAAAGAAGTAAAGAAAATAACAAATAACTATTGTACAGAATGGAGAGAAAGGAATAAAACTCTATTCACAAATGACATTATTGTCTATGAGGAATCTACAAAGAATCAACAATAAGGTGTTAAAATGTGAGTTAAAATGTGAGTTAAACAAGGCACCGGATACAAATATCAGTTGTATTTGTACATACTAATAATGCACAATTTGAAATTGAACTGGAAACCTAGAAGAGTTTACCTAATGACTGGCCATTCATTAATTTAGTAAAGTTAACTTGTTTTTCCTTGTACATGATGTCGTTAAGAAGCTTGGTTAGGATTTGGCATGAATTTTCATAGCCCCTCAAAGAAAATCACTTATTCACTGGGTTGGACTTCTCATGTTTCAACATACCCTCAGTCTTATTTCAAATCTCTGATGACACAGTGACAACTCAACAGTTGTTATATGTAACACAGATTGACGAGAACTATTATTTTCAACAATAGAAGACAGTTGTCACATGGTCTAAGACCATCACTATTCTGACTTTGAATTCCATGGCCAGTTTTACTCCCCAATTGTTTGTTTCAGAGAAGAGTGACAAGTTAAATATATAAACCACTTAAAATATAACATTTTGCCAGAAAGATAAAAGAATAGGTAGCCTCCTGCTGCTCTGGCAAAATAATTTAAAAACAAACATACTTGAGCTGGAAGAAGGTGAGACTGACCTTGAAGGTTTGTATCAGATTGTTGTTACTGTCTGGAGTGGTAGCATCAGCTCAGAAACAGAAAGAAAGGATCCATAAAGTAAAGTCTAAGAACTTTATGTCAGCAATTGTTGGTATTCATGTCCTTGAATTCTGTTTACCCAAAGGAAAAACAAGGTCAAAGAGCCCAGAAACGTTTTGTGGGCAGCTTTTATAGTTCAAAACCAATTTATTTGCTTTGGTGGCTAATTCTTTGTAAGCAAATTCTCATGTTTTTCCACCACAGTAGCCACACCATTGTTCAGAAAAGTGTGCTCTCTGTATTATAATATTAATAATTAAAAGTGAACGGTTACCACAAATGTGGAAAGGAGAAGAAGAAAAAAGTTAAAAAAAGTTATTTCTTTTATATGAATGATGCCACTGGAAAAAGAATTTTATAAAATCAGAGGCAAGACTTAATGCACATAAATAGCATCTATTAGTTTTTACCAGGTTGTTTTGAACCTGACGATTTAAGTTTGGGGGTCTAGTTAGCAGACTGCGTTATTAATAAGTTACAATCTAGTGATCTTGATTCAGATAAAACCAATAAAAATATATGTAAATTCTAACAGGATTTTACTGTTGAATTTAAGCATTTGAACCATCTTAGCAGATTTGAAGGAAAAAAACATCGCTCTGATATTATTTCTTCAGACTGAAGGCTCTTGTGTGGCCAAAGGGGATGTATTTAAATTTCCTGAAGTCTTGTAATAGCTATGGGAACATATTCCTATTGTTAATTTCACCTTCAGTAAAACATATTTTGAATCAGCTTGTGCCTTAGATCTCCCATAACACAATAATAATTTTTCATTCCTTAAAACACAGAATATGAGGTTACTGTATAAAATTATAAGGATTCGTTGATCATGAGAAGAAATTTTAGGAAGTAAGAACATAAAAGAGTATCTAAGCTTAGGTAATTATATATTTTACCTCATGCCAGAGGATATGCCAGGGGATGAGAGGAGGAGGGGTAGCAAAGAGACTGATGGAAGAGGCAGCACAATATGGACTACTCAGAATGACGGTATTTGGGCTCCAGAAATGCAAGTTGTAGAATAATGTAGTCAGCACCATGACATGTGGATCCCAGGAATACAAGTTCTTGCTTTGGGAAGATATTCTGCCTCTGTGAATACAGAATCCTCAGATGTAAAATTAAATGTTGTAGAACCTAGCTTGCAAGATCATGGAAAGCAGTAGCATATTGCTTGATTCTAAGCTTGGAACACAGTAGGTCCCACATAATATCTGGCTTTTCCTCTTCCTGCAATAGCATTTATTATTCAGTGTGGCAATTGTGTTTTAAGCATACTGAGGTCACCAAGGAATGAAGAGTGTCTCCTTCATATCTGTACTCTCAGTACCTTATCATACCCTTGCCAATAATTAAGTTCAAAAATATTAAATGAAAAAATTACAGAATTGTGTACAGGAAGATCATGAAGGAAAATATTTCAACCATAAGCATTAAAGGTTATCTAAGGGCTTCCCTGGTGGTGCAGTGGTTGAGAGTCCGCTTGCTGATGCAGGGGACACGGGTTTGTGTCCCAGTCCGGGAAGATCCCACATGCCGCAGAGCGGCTGGGCCCGTGGGCCATGGCCGCTGAACCTGTGCGTCCGGAGCCTGTGCTCCGCAATGGGAGAGGCCACAGCAGTGAGAGGCCCTCGTACCGCCAAAAAAAAAAAAAAAAAAAAGTAGTAGTGTTGGTAGGAAAAGAATCAGAAATGGTTTTCAAATGTGGTTAAGGATTTGCAAGCCAGTGGAGTATGGTTGAGGAGAGTTGTTTATTAATCACTAAAAATGTTCATTAGTTCTCAGTTAACAGCTTGGTAAGAATCAAAGATGTGCTTGACTGCTTGGACCCTTGCTCCAAAAGCCTTTCTAAGCACGCTGTGTCAAACTAACTTTCCCTCTTTCACATGCTGCCACATTCACAAGCAAGGTCATGATCAATGACTGTCCAGAACACAGAGTTTGTGTTGTACCAGGCACAGTCCTATGCCCTGAGCAGAGAGCTGAATAAGACAGCCAAGGTCCCTGCTGCCTTGTCACTTACATTGTAGCTGGGGTCCTAACATTAGGCTGAGACCTGATTCACATTTTGTTCTCTGTTTCACATGTATAAATTTTGTGTCCATTCTTTCTCTTCCCAACAAGACTAATAGTTCCTTGAAAACAGAAAATTGTCATATACTTCTTCCATAGCATTAAAACTTGCTAGGAACATGTGTAAATGCAGAACAAAAACAAAAACTAGTAGCTGGGATAACACAGTAGGTTCTAAGTTTGCTGTTCTCAGTCCCATCACTCTATCTTTGTGTCACCTGGATAGATCAAGTTCAGGAAGTAGAAATGGGTTATTTAGGCATATTCTTAAATAGGAGTGGTTGGAGAAACTCTTGAGACAAATGGTTAAAACTCAGACAAAATTAATTAGTGTCAAGTCCACAGTAGGTGTTCAATTGATAGGTCTCCCAAAATAGTGGGTTATCTTAATTATTGGTCATAGGTGGACTGTATTCACCTCATATCACAATGTGAAAGAGGTTACAAGAAAGATGGCATTTTAAAATTCTAACTAGTGAATGGAATTGATCCAGTGAAATTCCCAAACCTAAAGTGTCCTAATTATTCTACAAGCTATTGAATTTAGCAATATAGCTAAATTCATTTTTCCCTGGGATCCATAGGTCCAAGTTGTGATGGAATGACTCACAGCTGAGAGATTTTCAAATTTATTTTACAGGCTACTCATCTATGGTAAGAATATTATCCAATACAAAACCAAAACCAAAACCACAAAAATATTAACTAATCACCAAAGTTACTTGGTAACTTGAAATAATAAAATTCATGAAATTCTTGACAGAATTAAAGCACAGGAGCATAATTTTAAAAATCTTAAAAATCCAAGAAATATTTAAAAGTAATTAAGTTACTTCAATGGAAATTATAATATTATTTAACACACAGAAGATTAGGTTTTGTTCAACCAATAAGATTTGCTTCCTTGTGTGTGTGTGTAAATTGTGTGTAAATTGCTATAATTTACACATACAAGGAATATCAAATGAAGTAATGAAATACTTTCTATAACAAGATGTATTGATATAATATGTAAAAGTACAAAGAATATTGTTCCTTCTTTAATATCTGTATCCCTATTTTCAGATATGAAATAAAATCAATAACTATTTCCATATCTAGCTTTTACTGGTAATGTTCAGTAATTTTGGTTGAAATACAGAATATTCAGAATTTTGAAAAAAAAGGCATTTCCTATAGGATGCTAGAATCAGACTAAAAAGATTGCTTTGCTAGATTAAACATAATGAAGATACTAAATGGGTTAGTATTTTGAAAAGAGTATATAAGGATGGTCAGTTTGAAGAAACACATCAGCACCTCACATTAAGTACTCAGGGCAAGAGAAAGCTGTATCTTTTGTCTGTTTCCTTTCAATATCCCTTTACTCATGGGATAATACACTGTTTCCAAAATAAGTTATGCACCATGGAAGAAACTCTAGAGGTTAAGGGTGAACCTTGGTGTTCCTGGAACAGGATTGAAACCCTAGTTTTGACTCTTTGCATAGAATGCCTAGTGTCTGCAAGGCAACCCCAATAATTACTTGAAGTTACAGGAAACGTCCTCTCCAAGAGTAGGCAGGTGATGAAGTACCAAGAGTTTTCCCAGCCCACCTCATGATCTAGGGGAAGAATTTGAATTTGGGGAGTAGGAGGATGGAAGTGAAACACATTTCTACCTCCGGTGTACAGAAATGATGCTTCCTTTATGTCTAGAAAAATGTTTAGAGAATAAGGTTGAAATGGTATTACAAACAACACTTTCAAATTGCGTATTTCTAACATTAAATTCTGTAGATGCAGATGTGTAATAATGCCTAACTGTATTTTGAGGGGGAAGCAAATGAAAACCAAAACAAATGGCTCACCAAGCAAATTGCTTTGGTTTCATAAGGGCAGCCTTATTTGTATGTAAGGAATGATATGGTCATATCTGGATAAGTAAAAATATTTAAACTGGTGCTAGCATTTCTACTGACTCAATTCTTTTATTTTTTTTTCTGGAAATTACTATTTATTTTCACTACTTTCATTGAAATGGTGAATTAAACATATTTTCTTCTTTATTTAAACCATGTATATTAAATATGGTGAAAAAACACAAATAGGATTTATTCAAATAGTGAATATATATTTATGAAAACAGTCTTCTAGACTATATATATAAAATTTGTAGTGGTAAGAATATAACTGTTCCCAAATGTTAAAGTTGTAAAGAACAAAAGATTCTGATGACTACACCATTAATTTTATTTTAAAATATGTCTTTAATAATAAAAATATCTATTGGCTTCTTGGACTCTGTGGATGTTAAAACATCTGAAGATTATTTTTAAAATATAAATTCCAAATAACAGCGTCCTACATAATTTTTATGTGATCGAAGAGTAGTGAGGAAAGGTGATAAACTAGAATATGATTGCATGAAAAAGGGAAGGAGGAAGTGATTGCAAGGATCTACCACAGTGGTTTAATGTCATTATTTAAAAAATAATTTTGTGTTATGTAAAGTCTAAATGGACCCAGAGGGCTTCCCTGGTGGCGCAGTGTTTGAGAATCCGCCTGCTGATGCAAGGGACACGGGTTCGTGCCCCGGTCCGGGAAGATCCCACATGCCACGGAGCGGCTGGGCCCGTGAGCCATGGCCACTGAGCCTATGCGTCCGGAGCCTGTGCTCCGCAACGGGAGAGGCCACAACAGTGAGAGGCCCGCATACCACAAAAAATAAAATTAAAATAATAAATAAATAAATAAATAAATGGACCCAGAACCTGAAAGATGGGTTGGAGTGGAGGAATTAATAACAGAAAGTACTGCATATTTAAAGACCTGGAGGTGACAAAGTTCATGACACCTTCAGAAACCTGAAATAAGTTCACTATGGCTAGAACATATGTTGGATTAAACAGAACATCAGGGGCGATTCCATGTGGATATAGAGCAGGATATTGTGACTGATCTATATTCATGATTTATAAACATGTGATCTGTAACTACATATTTCTTAAATAATTAGTAAATCTAATCTTACATTGCCTATCAAAGTTTAAGAAATTTAAGGGCAAGGTAATGTTATCTGGGCATTTCTATAGTTAGAAGCAAATATTCTTATAGAGCCAGTATAAATGATAAGGAAAAATCAGAGTTAAATAAGAAACATACCGTTCTACTTTGTTTCTACTGAATCAGCTACAACCCTAAAAGATGCATAGCAACATTTTCCAAACATTAGTTTGGTTTTCAAAATTCTTGGCTCTGTAGGAAAAATAGATCTTGCTATAACACTATACACGATTTGATAGAATTCACGTAATGCTGTTTGATTCTTCATTTATTCACTAATTTAAGAAATAGTTGTTGAGGACAGACCTTATGCCAAGTATGACCTATAGACATATAAAGTGCTCATCTTTATTAATAATCATGGAAATTATTTCCCATGATTATTAATAAATGGTAACAATGAGATACCATGTCACAGGACCAGGCTACTAAAAATATTTTTTAAAGTTCTCAAAGTTCAAAGTGTTGGTGAGGATGTGTTGTGATGGAAACACTGTGGGAGTATAGCTATTACCATACTGTGAAAAACCATTTAAATAGTAAATGTTCATACCCCAGCAATTCTGCTCTTAGGTGTGTGTATACTAGAAGATGTGTTTACAGGAGCAAAAGACAGAAACAAGCAAACAAACAAAACCAAATCATTTACTACTGGAATAAATAAATAGTGATACCTTCATAAAACTATGCAACAATGGATATGAATTAACTGCAGCCAATTTATCAACACGTATGAGCTTCAAACCCCAATTTGGGGAAAAAAAGTCACAAAGTACATACAGTTTGGTTCCTTTTATAGAGAGTTCAAAAGCAAGCCTAACTAAACAATAAGTTGCTTGGGCATACATCCATATGTGGTAAAACTATTGTGAAAAATGAGGCCTTAATTATACCAAATTCCCTTCCCTTAGTATCTTGCTCCTTCTTCCTTTGATGGCACTATTTATTCTTTTTGCCTCTCCTCCTTCTTCTCGTCTAATATTCACCTGTTCAAATCTTACCTGTTTTTGTAATATTCTTTCACCACGATCCTCTTCCAGAATGTATCCAGTCTTTTCTGTAATATGTCTTTATTATTTGTCACATGATACCTTTTATAAGTTTATCTTCTTGTCTATGATTTCTTTTTTATATTGCTACCATCTCAAAGACAAAGATCATAAGGCCTTAATTTTTACATCTTCACAGCCTTTAGCAAATAATTGAGAATAAATACAAATTCTCACATTTTTTATTGAATTATATTTTGACTAAAAGTCGCTTTATTATAAAACCCTTAAAGAAAGCCTCATAATGAAATTGTAGGAAGAAAACTCTTTGATATATATCTTCAAATTTTAAAATATAAAGAGGAGGATTGTTTTAGAGACAAAGGTATGAAAGTTAAAATAGTGAAAATGGAATTTAGGAAAAGGATTCACAGTGTGTGTGTGTCTATGCACACAGGCACAACTGTTAGAGTTAAGCACAGAAACTTGAAATTTTATAAGTAATAAATATATGTTTCAACATAAAATCATGTGACAATAGAAATATCTCCAAGCCTCTATTTTCAAATTATTCTTACCACATAAGAAATATATTTACTCAAAAAGCCTTACTTTTCAATCTCATTGATAAAACTTTACTTTGAAGAGATTTTTTCAAAAGTTTTTTCAGAAATTACATGCTAGTTTACCGTGTCAGATTGGATTGCACTGTCATTGTTTTTAACCTTGTAAGGAAGCTAAAGCTTGTTCAAAAGTAGAAGTGCAAGTTCTATTTTCTAGTTGTTTGTGATTCTATTAGTAATCTTATCTTTATTCTGAAATTTTTATAGAAATCTTTTAAAACCATTTGTCCATCTCGTTAGAGTTAGTTTAATTAAAACTAGATAATATAACCTGTAAATCTAATTAATTGGCCACATGTAAATTCCACAGTATGCTAATATTTTAAAAGCAAATACATCACTGTCCACCTTCTTTCTCTGAGGGCACCTCACCTTGTAAGTGCTCATGACCATTGGACAAAGGGCCTATGGGAGGTCAACAGTGTCTGTGTATGTTAGGTATTAGGAAAGCTTTGTTTCCATTTTACTTTTTCATTTAAAAGATATAATATGTAACACACAGATCATTTTGTGGCTTGTATGCCCACTTTCTAGAGCCTATGAATTAATCTAGTGATTGTCAGTGGAGGGTAGGGAGATGAAGAATCACCAAAGAAACTTTTTCACAATCAACATGTACATACTACTTCTCCACTAACCCTGGTGAGGATTGTGATATTAGATTCTAATGGCCTTTTACCCATATATAAAGAAAAAGAAAGTTCCATAAATGTAGACAACTGGCTGTCCAGAACTGAAGGTTATAAACAACAGTAATTCCCCCAGAAGAGTATTCTTTTTGTGTGTTTCTTCAATTCCGTTATTTTCTTCTCCCACTTCTTAAATCATAGGCTTTCAAAATAACCTTGTAAAATTATGTGTAAGCTATAATTCCAATACGTGAGAAGAAATATCCATATGAAAAGAGTTGGGAGAAATAATACCAGAAAAATGAAAGTGCTAAGTCATAGAATTATGAATTTCATTTTTTATGAACTTTTTGTTATTACTTTAAAGCCAGGCTGCCAAGGTCTAATCCCTTCCATCACTTAATTTCTTAGGGCCTCTGTTTCACTGTCTCTAAAACAAATGTGTTGAACTAGTTGATCTCTAAGTTATTCCAGTATTAACATTATGTAAGTTGTATGTGTCTGAAAAATTTAGGAGGCAAACTAATTTTTCAAACAAATACTGGTAAAAAAAACACCTTTTAGGTGTCCTCAGAGTTCAAATGATTTTGTGTTTATTGAGCATTTTCCATAATCCAGAAGCTGTGCTAGGAGCTTTACATGTATTGTTTCCAATCTTTATAGCAATATTCAAGAAAAAAATTACAATCCCTCTTTTATAATAATTCATAGCTGACACTGAATTCAGCTAATAAATGACTTAGCTGGGATTTGAATGTACGTATGACAGACTCTAATGTTCATATTCTCTCTACTACATTGAGGTTATTGAGGCTAGTTCTTTAATAGACCTGTGAAATAGATTATGAAAACCTATGTATTCTCTTACTTTATTTTGGGTGTGTGTGTTGCAGGGGGGCAATAATGAGAAGAGGCAAAAAATGATAATGATTTTCATCATTGTACAGTATACTCCTATATTACTGAAAGGAATGGAAGATCGTTCTTTCTCAAACTTGGCCACTAAGTTTGGTTTTAGGCTGACCTGCATAACAAGTAACATGAAAAATATTTTCTACAGGTGATTTTTATTTTCCTGTATCTTTGTAAACTATTGTGTATGTGTGTGTACACTATCATATATATTTATTCTTGAATGTAATTCCACATACATGGCAACAAGTCTGTTGCATATTTCATGTTCATTTAAAAAGAAATCTTGGGCTTCCCTGGTGGTGCAGTGGTTGAGAGTCCGCCTGCTGATGCAGGGGACACGGGTTCGTGCCCCAGTCCGGGAGGATCCCACATGCCGCGGAGCGGCTGGGCCCGTGAGCCATGGCCACTGAGGCTGTGCGTCCGGAGCCTGTGCTCTGCAATGGGAAAGAGAGGCCACAGCAGTGAGAGGCCCGCGTACCGCAAAAATAAATAAATAAATAATAAAAAAAAAATAAAAAGAAATCTTACAAGATTTCCATATATTATGGAAAGATCGACATCTGTCCCCTATTTAATTAGGTCCATCCTGGTTATGTTAAATGTGTTCTAGCTCCCGTTAAGAAAATTCTCTAAACATACATGAAGAAGAACCTTGTTAAAAATGAGTTGTCAGCAAGAAACAGGAGAGATTTAAACAAAGAAATTCCAAGGAAAGCTTAACAGAGAAATATCTCAAACCTGAATGCTTACACTGAATAAAATAATAACCCTTCCCCTTCACCTCTCATGACTAATCCACACCAAAATGCAAATGTAACTTGAAACCAATTGTTTTGGAGGCTTCTGAAGTTTGGTTAATTTTTCCTTTCTGTAACTTTTCACTTTGAAACACCTTTTGGCTTCTGGGATCTGACTGGAGCCAGGAGGGGAAATGCCAAAATTCTATGGGGAAGGCTTGTTCTTAAGGTAATTTAGACCTAACTTGAGGAAGTCAACTTTTGCTATAAATTTTATGTTAAAAAACTCTGAAATTTCCAGTGGGTTGAACAAATGCAAAAATTGCAGATAATAAAAGAAAATTTAGATAATAATGCAAAAGTAAGGAATTGTCAGACACTTCATGGGGGTGAGGGGTGGAGTTTAAGCTTTAGATCTTGAAGCTTGGGCTCTCCCCTTTGTTTTACCATTAATTCAGTTATTGTTTTCAAACTTTTCCTCTAAATTTCCCTACCTTAAATATATGCAGCAGTAAGATCTCTTCATGCCCAATCATTAGGGATATACAAGCCTTCTAAGGGTGTGCAAATACTTTTTTTCATTCACGTAGCAAATATTTGCTTGCCATCTACATGCCAGGAGCTAGTCTAAGTTCTGGGTATATAACAGTGGGAAAAAAACAAATCTGACCTATGTACCCTAAATTCCAGTGGGGATTAAACAAATAAATATATGTTAGATTTTATTAGGTGCCATACAGAAAGATGAATCTATGTACAAAAATATTTTATATAGAGTGGTTGGGAAAGGCCTTTCTGAAAAGTGACCTTTAAGCAGAGAACTGATGGAAATGAATGAGTGAGCCATGTAGACACCCTAGGGGAAGCGTCCCACAAAGTAGGACTAGAAAGTCTGAAAGTCCTATGTGCTTATGGGTTTGAGAAGCTGTGAGAACAATGTGCTGGGGAGGGGTGAACATGGAGGAGAATGGTAAATGACATGTTCAGGGTAAGAGCAGGAAAGAGATACTCAATTTTGAGTCTAGAGTCCATGCTTATACAGAAAAGAAGCAGTAACCAGCATAGTCACTGAAATTGTTGCTGTTCTCCTGTGATTTAGGAGCACGATTGAAAGCGCTCTGCTACTTGAGTTTAGAATTTCAGTCTTCCCTTCACCAAATTTGTCAGGACAATTGGCAGGAATGTAATTTAAAAAGAGGAAACCTAAATATACAAGAAGAGGTAGAAAGCTTGTTTAAACAAGAGGAGGAGACAATTGGAAAAAATTAATTCCCCCCTAATTAAGCTATGAATTTTCAACAATTGAATCAAAATCCCAAAATGATGCTTCCAACTCCTCTTTTTCTTCTCTTCCCTTCCCTAACCTCCCTCCCTTACCCCTCCTCACTTTCTATTTCCTCCCCTTCCAAAAGGTTACATGCTGTATGATTACATTATATAGCATTCTTGAAATGACAGAATTATAGAAATGGGGAACAGATCAGTGGTTTCCAGTTGTTAAAGAAGGGGTGTAGATGAGAAAGAGTGGGCGTGGCTATAAAAGGGCAAGATGAGGGATGTATATGGCAATAAAAATGTTCTCTCATATTGACTCTTTTAATTCCAGTATCCTGGTTGTGATATTTGTCCTATAGTTTTACAAGATACTACTATTTGGGAAAATTAGGTAAAGGGACACAGGATCTGTGTGTATTATTTTTTTTACAACAGTATGTGAATCTACAAGTATCTGAAAATAAAAGTTTACAAATTTAAAATAATGAGCATCGTGATGCTGGAGGACAACCGACACTCTTCCCTTAGCATCTTTCTGTAAGGCTTTTCTGACACCAAATCTTCTACGGCGTGTTTATCCCTTGGTACAGTAAAGCAACATTATCCATAATTTAAATTCACTGGTACTCTTTTAGGCAAGCAAGCTGTGATGTTACCCAGCTGAGAGCAGGAAAATCACCCAGAAGAGCCAAAATAGTTTTCAGAGGAGCAAGATAATCTGAAAATTCATATAGAATAGAAAAGGGCCACAGCGTACTTTGGAACATTTTTGATGAAGAAGAAGTTAAATAGATCTCCCTTTTCCCCCCTGTTTGCCAAGACACCAGCAGAACATGAAATTTTCCATTCCACCAACTCTTCTTCAATACTTAGTGCTATCAGAATTTCTAATTTTTCCTAATTTGATGGGTGTGAAGTGGTCTCTTTTTGTTTTATTTTCTTAGAAATTTTTAGGAAGTCTTGATATATTCTGCATACTAATCCTTCTCAATATTATGTGCTGCACATGTTTCTCAATCTGAAAAGTTGAGATTATGTGAAATAGTTTCTATACTATAGATTTTATCTTGTTTAAAATTTTGTTAAAACTTGCCTGAAACTATCTGGCATTATAAACCTTTAATTATTACAACTGTGTGTTGCAGCTGTAGGAATAGACAAAAATTTTAACAGAGAAAACTAATCAAGAAATATACCCACACATTGAATTTGATTTATGATTAAAATGGCTGTATGTCCCAGTTTGCATGGGACTATTCCTGGGACTTATGCCTGTTGTCCAAGCATAATTATTAATAATGCACTTTTCAGTTTCAAACACCTTTTGGTATAGATGAAAAATATATACAGTCATCCTATATATATGAGAGGTGGACCTAGAAGTAGAGATATCATTGGCTATCCATATTGAAGAGAATAAAATTTTATGCCTATTCAACACTAACAAAAATACATTCCATATGAATTGAAAATATAAACATGAAAGAAATCTTCATAACTTTTAGAAATAATTATAACAGAAAAGCTTTACAACATTGAGATGGGGAAGAATTTCTTTAAAATGACATAAAGGGCTTCCCTGGTGGTAAAGTGGTTGAGAGTCCGCCAGCTGATGCAGGGGATGCGGGTTCGTGCCCCGGTCCGGAAGGATCCCACATGCCGTGGAGCGGCTGGGCGCGTGAGCCATGGCTGCTGAGCCTGCGCGTCCGGAGCCTGTGCTCCACAACGGGAGGGGCCACAACAGGAGAGGCCCGCGTACAGCAAAAAAAAAAAAAAAAAAAAAAAAAAAAAAAAGAAGAAAAAAATGACATGAAATCACAAACCACATTAAAATTAAAAAAAATTATCTTTTGGAGAAACTTTGGGGAGCAATTTGACAATGTGTGCAGAAATTCTAAGATGCTCAAACCCATCTCTAGATACACAATGAAGAGAGCTTTTGACCTTGTACACCAAGGGATGTGTATGAGACATTTACTGCGTCAGTGGTCATACAAATTTAGAAACAACCTGTATGTGCAACAGTTTGAGGATGGATAAATAAATTGTGGTATTTTCATAAAATGGAATGCCATGTAGCAATTAAAACAAATGTACCAAGTAAAAATTTGCACAAAATTGTATAGGAGGAGTATCTTCTCCTTTCCTCTTGTAATTGACTCGGTCACTTGTTTCCTACATCTGCATACCAAGGTTGCTGAAGACAAATGTGCACATCTCATTAAAGATTATTTTGTGAAAGTGAGAAAAGAGGGACATTGTATACTTTTATATTTTAAGACTTATTAGCAAACTCAGAATTTAAAAAAAAAAAAACCCTGTGTATAGCATGTTGTATTTTAGCCACCCAGTTATATCTTAGATATAACAAAGAACAAGATCTTCAAAAAAATTCAAGGGTGCATATTAGAACTTAAAACACTTCCAAAATTTTTAGCCTATCCTATGTTAAACTCTTTAAGTAATATAAAAATATAGTAGTTCATACAATATTTTAGAACCTCCATAAAAGAAACATTGCACATATAAGGTGATTTAAATATGTACTAAGTTTTCTTGGATCAAACTGTTAGTTGTACCCCGTGACTACGTGTAAGACTCGTTTTAATCTAAGTTTATTTTTACATCAAAAGTCTTGTAATCCCTGTATCTATTTCTGACTTTTGATTATTGAAATATTTCCTCTAATCCATTCAATGAATAAATCCATTAAAATAATATTTACCCTTGTCTCATGGAGGGTTGGGTATTTCCACTGGGCTTGAGGAGTGCTTCTATTTTTCATCTTTGGTTTCACTACTGGCCACTGTAAATTTACCTCTGTGTTAAAACTGGCTAAAGGAATTTCTGTCCTGAAGCAAATCATTTGCTTCCTGAAATTGGCAATTTGATATTGAGGAACCAATCCAAGGAACTCCAAGGTCTGGGTCATAAATAGTATCTAAGGTGAAGGGGAATGGCGGTCTTGTTCTTTGTCAGCTCTAATTTTGCTTCTTCATCTCTGAGCAGAATATCTGTCTCATATGTCCCCTTATTCCTCCTTTTGCCTCTTTTCATGACTCACAGATGATAGAGTACTTAATGGCAGGGCGTTGGGGCAGGGATTATGGCAATGAGGTTTTTAGTAGAATAATTAAGGACCTATTCCTTTCTACTTCATATTTCAATGAGAATTGCGTTATATTGCTGATACTATGTGTTGTCCTATTTGAGAAATATTTGAATAATTTATTTAAACATGTGTTTCATAGAAATACCATACTTTGCATTTTATCCTGTATTTCTTCAGAGGCATTCAGGGTGTGCTCATCAGAATATAAACTGACAAATACCAACATGCTAAATAACAGTGTGGAGTGCCCTTTGACTTGTGAAAAGCGCTGTACCTCATTTCTTTGACTAGCTTTTGCTGTGTGGTAATTGTCAGGGAAACATCTGGTTACTGTCACATATTTTAGTATCCAGTCTCATTGCATGACATTTTGTTCTGTGACATTTAGTTCCCACTTGGGACTTTGAACTGGAAACCTAAAATTAAGTTTCATTTCCAACATAATAATAGGGAATTGTCCGGGTTAATGATGTTTGAGGTTCCCAGTAATGGAATTTCAACATAGCACATTGGAAAAAATAATAGTAAATTGTTATCCGTGATTTTCTTTACAAAAATACAAATACTTAGACAGGTCCCAGAAACTGTTTGGAGGGGCTACTCTGGAACTTTTCTTAGTCTTGAGAATATTATCCTTTGCTTTTTAGACTCATGATAAATAGAAACAAACTCTCTTATGGTGAAGTTCATATACCTACATATCTCTCATTTACCCTTTACATGGACATTTTTTATTCCTGTAAGGAAACATTTAGGAATATTCAATTTGAAATGTTTGAGTATACTTTTCTTAGGTTTTCCACAACAGAATTGTGTCTATCATGCATTCTCTCTGCTGGTTCTTTCATAAAATAAAAAGGAAAGATTTTAGACAAATTTCCATTTTGCCTCTGCTTGAGTTTGGCCATCAGCTTAGTGCCCATGTGCCTCTAGTTCATCTCCTGGACTAGATGGGAAACCCATTCTTACTTTCCTATGCTGTTGGCTCAAGCTAGTCCTAACAACTGGTGCTTCCCTCATCAATTTGTTCCCAGGAAATGTTGTGTGTCCTTAGGTTTCTCCACTGGACTTATTAAACTCACATGTTATTTAAGTTAAAACTGATGCAACCATCATTCAGAAGAAGGGATAGCTGGTTTGTTACAGTTTTGTTGAATAGTCTCCACCTTAAAAACAAACAAACTGCACTGATAGGATGTTTTAGATCTAGTTCCAGAGGAAACAGACTGTGTGATGGAGATTTGCATATAGGAAGTTTATTGGAGAGTGGTCTTGGGACATCTTTGAGGGGTGAAGGAAGCAGGGTTAGGCAGAGGAAAATAAGTTGATCTGGGATGAAGTCTCAACAAATATTTCAGCTGGTCCCACAGGGCTGACCCCCACTGGATTATTGGTAATTGAGCAAGAGGACAAGAGTTTTATGTGTGACAGTGAGCTGTCATTGGATGTGGCTGCCATAGAGGAGGGGCATGCAACTTACTTTCAGCATCTGGGGAATGAGTGCCCAAGTCCTGAGAAGGGTATCTGGGCAGTGCACCACCTGATAACTAGGCAGGATTCTAAAAGCTGAATTGTTGTCTTGGAAACAAAGATGATAGGCATATTTCCCCTCATTTCCTGATTTATTTCAAACATATTAAGAATTTAGCAGGAGGTAGGTGGCTGCACAGTGCAGAATACACAAAATATTTTTATCTGTTTTTTGGGGGTGTGTGTGAGCTCCCTGTTTCCTGTGTGTTTAACAGCTATCACTTTCTATGAAAATGAGGCTTTGTTGGGGGGACAAAAGCTGAAATATTGCTAAACCATTGCTATATTAAGACATATATAACTTTTCTAGAAACTATCATGCTTATAGTGTGTACCCTTAGTTTCAAGTGAATATTTTAAAACATCAGTCCCTCTTCCCACAGACAGTGTCCATCTCCATAACTGAAGTAAGAAAGCTATGTCCATTTGTAAGTTATCTTGGCCTCCTTCGTTCTGATGCCTCAGAAAGCCCATCTTTCCAGGGGAGAAAATTGAGGTTCAAAACCAGAGTACCTCCTCATGAGCTTGCCTAGGACCCAGTAATCCACAGTGCTGAGAGAAGCATGATTTTAACATACATTGATGGTGTAGTCAATGGTCAGAAAAATGTTTCCTGGGAAGAAAGAAATAATACACAAACTGAGCCTGAAATCTGTGTAATGAAGTAATCTCCTGAGTGTGGAGATTTTGAAGGTGACTCAGACATTATTTTAACACATTAGGAAATTTTTTATAAATATTTACCATCGACCAGCAAGAGGGCAGAAAATCAACATGTACTGAGTACTTACTGCTTGCCAGTCATTATACAAGACAGTTAATAATATAGTAACATTCAATCCTTACTACCGTGCCAAGTGTTATGAATTATTATCCAAGCTTTTTGTTCATTCATTTCTATCTTAAAAGAGGTAACGTTTCTAGGTTTACACTGCTAGAAAGTGGCAGAGCCAGGATTGAAATATAGTCGCTCTGATTGAAAAGTACATGCCATTCCTCCCAAAAGAGTATCTATAAAGAAAAACATGTCATTTAAAATAAAACACCTTCATTATCCTTAGAATTACATTTCTGAAAAGAATTGAAAAAAAATTGGGTTGTAAATTGTGTGGATCTGATTTTAAAAATTAATTTTTATTTTTTATTTTGGTAGAGTGCCCATATAATAGAGAGAAAAGTAATTTTGGAATCAGGAGATCTGCATTCATTTCCTGGCAGTGAGCTCTGGGAAAGAAAATGAACTTCAACTTTATCACTTACAAAATTAGGGTGTAAAAGTAGGATGTAAAAGTAGAATTTCAGCTAATTTACTGCATTTCATACTGGAGACAAATCTGAACAAATCAGAACTATGTTGTGTCCCAGAACCAATCTGTGATATTTTTTATGTTAGGTACTCCTGTGGTTACATGAAACATTGGTTTAGCATTGGGTTATCCCAGAGTGATTTTATCTCTATTTTGTTGAAGGCCTATTAGCTTTTTGCTTGTTTATTGTACAAAAAGAGAGAGAAGTTCAGATGGTAAAGAAAGGAGGATAAAACACTGAACACTGTAGAAATCCTGCATATTATTGGCTTCACCAGTAAATGATCAGAGAAGGAGAAATAAATGAGGAAAGAAGGGTTGGCAAATGTGACTACAGTTACAAAATGTCCCTGGTTTTTTGGTACATAACACAGGCATTCCATTGTTTTATATATCATTGGTTCTGAATGGATTTACTAAAATCTTTGGAGAGGGTACCCGTTTTACCCACCCATCTTGTAGTTGCACACAGTAGGATGACAGGAACCTATTCAGTCATGTATTTGGATTCAAAAGTTGACTCTGCAGTTCTACTGGGAAGATTAAGATTTAAAAAATGAAAGCTAGGGTTATGAATTAGTGTGTGTCCAGGTAACTACCTCTGGTGTAAACTGCTATATATGGGATGAAACGGAAAGTCACTTGGATCAAAACATGCTTGGAAGGAGGTAGGAGCTGGATTAGAGAACAGCTGATTTCTGAGGTGAAGAATATTATTAATAAAAATATAGTCTCCTAATGTTCTCCTCTGAAGTTAGCAATATTTATTTATATATATAAATTTTGATATATTAGCCAATTCCATTTAATAGTCATGTCTCCTTTATAGTCTAATTCCAAATATTTTTGAAATAAATAAAATTATTTAGATGTTAACTCATAAAAATTGTTATAATTTACCAGGAATTAATGGAGGCTACCATAAATAGGTTTATATTTGTATGTACTAGTTTGATTTTGTTTTTTCTCTAGTTAACAGAGAAGGTCAACATTTAAAATTATAAGAACTCCCAATAGAATATCTATTCATCGCTAAATTTTCTGGCCTACATAGAACTCATCTAAATTGCATATTGAGACTTAATTCAGATGTAGTTATTTGATTTCCGTCATATTTGGGGTCATTGAGAAAACTATAAAATAAATTTTTGTAGAAAAGTGTGACATGATTCTGGGTATATTACAAAAATCTATGGGTTGATTAAGTAAAGATTTATTAAGCAAAACTGTATATTGGATTTTGTGGTGACATGGCTTAGGAGTTTGTTGAGATTGCTTGATATGAAGGTTAGTGTCAAACAATTCTGTTTTATAGACAAGAAAGCCTTATGGTTCCAGATGTGCCAGAGCACCTCCTAAACTTGAGTTCTAAGGGTCTTAAGTTACAGACTCTGTATTAGTTTTCTCGGGCTACCGTAACAAAGTACCACCATCTGGTTGTATTAGGCAACAGAATTTCATTGTCTCACTGTGCTGAAGGCTAGAAGTCTGAAATCAAGGTATTGGCAGAGTTGATTCCTTCTGAGCACTATGAGGGAGAGTAGCTTCTAGTGACTTGCTGGCAATCATTGATGTTTCTTGGCTTGTGGACTCATCACCCCAATCTCTGCTTTCATGTTCATATGGTATTCTCCCTGTGTGCATGTCTATGTTCAAGTTTCCTGTTTTTATTAGGCCATCGGTCATATTGGGTTAGCTGTTCACCCTAGTCTAGTTTGACCTCATCTCAACTAACCACATCTGCAAGGACCCTATTTCCTAATAAGACCACATTCTAAGATACTGGGATGTCAAACCTTACTAGGGCCTATGTTTAAATTTTGTTTTAATTTTTTCCCAGTAGTAGGAATGAATAACTTAAGTGATTCGGAGCCATTAATTTTATCACTAGGGAATATTTATAAGCATGGAGAAAATATAACTTAAAAAAACCCATAGGAGTGTGCAACAATAATTTCAGGTACTCAATATTGTCTCCAACAATCTCTACTAATATTACTGTGGAGTCTATACTCATTTGATACAGCTGAAGTTGGTATTAGTTTAAATAAAGCCTATATTTTTCTTGTGAGTCTAATAAGGAAATAGATTTGACATAGCTATTTAATGTCACTTGGAGTCAAAAATTAGAAAGAATTTTTGCAGTTGAAATATGGTGATTTGACTATTTCTTAGGAGATCTTGGAGGATGGAATGCAGAACTTTCCTAGGGTAAGATGAGGAGGAAGGATCGCGGATACTGACTTTAAAATACTAGTATTTTTTAAAATTTTAATTTAATTTATTTATTATTTTTGGCTGCGTTGGATCTTCATTGCTTTCTCTGGTTGCGGTGAGTGAGGGCTACTCCTTGCCGCAGTGTGCGGGCTTCTCATTGCGGTGGCTTCTCTTGCTGCAGAGCATGGGCTCCAGGTGCGCGGGCTTCAGTAGTTGTGCCTCGCGGGCTCTAGATCGTAGGCTCAGTAGCTGTGGTACACGGGCCTGGTTGCTCCGCGGCACGTGCATCTTCTCGGACCAGGGCTCGAACCCGTGTCCCCTGCACTGGCAGGCGGATTCCTAACCACTGTTCCACCAGGGAAGTCCCCAAAATACTAGTGTTTAAAAAAAATATACTACTTAGTTTCATTTGTTTCCTACATGAGGGTAAGCTTGCATTGTAAAATGCATTTTACATCCAATTTTCAATTTATCAGGAAAACAAGTAAGATGTTGTTTGTATCTTTACTTATTTGCAATACCATTTGTCAGTGTTTCTTTTTCATTTTTCTCAGTTGGAAAGCTCCCTAATAAACAGATATTTTAATATCATTTTTATAGATATTGGCTTAAATATTATTGTTTAACATATTGATAGTGTCATGGAAAAATGGCATTTGAAAAGTCTGGTGTTTAAATACCAGATGTTAAAATATTTTAATGTTGAATTGATAACCCTTAACCCAAATGCCTCCTGTAACCATAAGGAGTAATCTTTTTTTGATTTATAATACCTCACGAAACACTGATTTTAATTTACTGCTCCTTGAAAGACCTCTTTGAGAATATTTGTATTGTCAGCAGCTTAAATTGACCACAGAAATGATCACTAAATAATTTCAAAAATTGTGAGATTATTTAGGCATTTAAGATGTGTATAATTAAAACCAAACTTTAGGAGGGTTAAGGCCTTACCATAGTTGGTTATTCTACAACTGGGGTCACTGCCTAAGTTGTACGAAGGCCTATGCTCAATTAGCAGTTGTAATGAGGAACATGGGATGTCTTGATTCTTCATTTGCTGTTCTCATCTTTAGAGGATGCAATTGCCTATATTAAAACATGAACATAGGCTCTTTTGTGGAGGATAATAAAAACATGTTAGGTAATACATGCCACATGCATAGATGGTTGGCATATGGCTTTTCTCTTTGAGTATGGAATTGTTGCCCTTAGCTGCTATCATGGAACAGCCACATGGAAATGTTCATTATTAGTCACTTAGGAATGAGACCAGTTCCTTTGATCTCATTAGTTTGATCATGATTATTCCATTTTAACATGGTGTTTTGTAAAGGTGTTTTCAGTAGATTATTCACTTGCAAGGGCATTTTGTGTTTTATTATTTTCTAATCATCTGAAGAAAAGAGATATTCATGTTATAAAGCTTTTTCCTCTCATATTGAATATATACAAGACATAGTGAGAGATATAGAGCACATTGTCACTTTTTCTTTTTTATTTTACAATTAAAAAAAAAACAAATGGCATTTGAGTTTCAGATTTTTCTCTTCACGTTGATATATTTGAAAATACTAGTACCTACTCTTGGGATAAATATAAAGAAATACTTATAATGTCATGTTGTGATATAGACTGATATTTAGTATGAGAACCACCTATTGATTCAATGCAAACTTGCATTCATCTCAATGACCAGTTTGCAGAATTATAGTGAGCGTGCCTATATTCAGGGCCCTATTCTTGGCTTTAAAACAAACAAACAAAAATGAATACAATCTCTCCCTTTTAAAAAATGCCTTTAAAAATCTTGATCTCTCTGATTTGAAGAAAAAGATGACACCTAATTAGAATTAGCAAAAAATGCAGGATTGTCAGTAGTCTCATTTATATAGATGTAGCTGAGAACTGATTTGTTTTTACACCTGCCCCGCACCACCCTTTCCTTGGTACACAGTTATTCACCAGTTCCAGTGGTGTGGGCTGCCAATATCCCCACGGTGTAGCTCTGGATCATGTAACTGAAGCTTGGCCAACCATACTGCCCATATGCCTTGTCCTGCTGTTTCCTCTGAAAGTTGGCATCTTATCCAAACTTGGCCAATAAGAGGCATACCTTGGATGTTTCCATTTTGGAATCTTGAGAAAAGGAGGTATGGGATTTTGGGCTTTGGAGTTGGAAGAAATGAATTGGAGGCAAGCGGTAGCCAAGCAAATAAAGCCAATCAGAGGTAAGAGTGCCAGAGAGGAAGAGGATTTTAGTTGCTTCATGTCTCAGTTCTGGTGGAACTCAGAATTGCCCTTTTCCTTCTAGTATCTTTCCAAAATACCCCTCTTTTTTTCTTACAGCTTAATTTAAGTTAAAAAAGTCCTATCTAGTGAAATAGACAAGAATCCTTAATCAATAGGATACTTGTTTGCATGTGAATGTGTTACTTCTAATGCTCTAGATATCTTCTCTTAAATATTTCATGGCTTCCTACAAATATCTTTATTTAAACAAAGTTTGGAACAGTTAAAACATTCCCTGATAAGGCAAAGGTAATTTTTATTTTTGCTGAATAATCATAAAACCTGAATTAAGAAACATCTAAATTATTAGAACTGTGCATATTAATGATGATCTATTTAAATGGTGTCCACAACCTTGCTTGGACCCTGCACCCAACTTGCATTATTATGTATTTTTTTCTCTCTACTTTGCAAGTCAAACTCATTGGCTTACTCTATCCCCTGAAATCAGATTTTGCAGCCTCCTGGCTTTCCTCCAAAAGTCTTTCATTGTTTCACAAGCCATCCTTGTTTTTAATTCATCCTTCTTTATCCACTGTGCAAACTAGGTGGACCTGAATACTTAGGAAAAATTGAAAGCATTTGGTTGTTATTAGAGTAGGGATAGCTGACTCACACATGTAAAACATTAAAGAAACCTTACAAATGTTTGAGTGATTTTTTTCTGTTGTTGTTGTTTGGGCCTGTGGGGCATTTAACCACATCCTGCCAAGCACACAACACATGAGCTTCTCTCTTTATTACCAGGTATAGTTTTAGGCTAATAAAACAAACAAGGCCAATATTTTCATTTTCTTTTCCCAGCATTTTTATTGATTCATTTAAATGTAACATACTATACACTGTTCAGCCTTTTGGGAGGTAGGAGGAGGGAGGGAATCTATATCTTTATGAGGAGTCTCCTCGAAATCAACACTCAGATGGACAAACATTTGTGGCTGATGCACCTTGATATTGTAGCCAGGGGTCACACTTCCTACAGAGACAGAACTCCCCAAATCATGATTTTCTTTTTAAACATATGACATTTAGGACTGGAGCTGCTTTTCCTTCAGTAGCACAATCGAGCTGCAAAGAGGACCAGAATTCTATCCCAATACTAAGCAAAAATGCCATTTTTAAATGTGGAGATTCTCATTACTCCTTACCAAACGGTTTCTGTCTTTCTCTCTGTCAATGTGTGTGTTTTGGGGGTGACTCGGGGGAGAGGTGAAGGAAATGTTTTCTATTTTTGGCTTCTGCAAGCTTTGATACATTTTGCTAGAAGCTGTTTTACTGTTGTGAGTACTATAATGATGACTGTTTACACATAGTCTCTTGGTAATCTAAATGGCTATGTGAAATACGAATCCAGTTTATGCCCTATTTGCTGTCACCATGGTCATCTAATACTGTATTTGTCTCACCAAACATTTAATTTTGGTTGTGGGTGGTCCATGTTCATGTGTCAGGTGCAATTATTATTTTAAAATAAAACATTAAAGATAATCTAGTTCTCATAGGAATGCATTACATTATAGCTCTCAGACTCAGTTACCAATTAAATTTTAACAGATTACAACCACAAAATTAAACATTTTTAGAATCCCATTTGTCAAAAAGCAAGTTGGAAGCCAAGTACCATAAAATGCAACTTTAGCCATAAGGCAAAACACTCTGCCTCAAATGCATTTCCTTTGAAATCCCAACTTTTTAAGGAATGAGAAAAATATGACCTTTTATGGGAAAGTTTCTTAATAAAGCTAATTCTTAAATAACAGATTAACTGGAAGTGCTGGTTAAGCATTGACACAATTAAGTTATTACAGAGGATCACAAAACACCAGCCTTTCTAGAGGTTAAACTTTAGTAAAAAGACACATTTAGTGAGTTTTTCCTTTGTACCAAAATACTGTGTCCAAACAATAAAAATAAACAGACCTTTTCAAAACAAGAGATATGAAGGTAAAACTGCAGCATCAATATAATCTTATAGTTATCACTTAAAGTATAGAGCAAATATTATTTTTCTACACTTTTAAAAATCACTACAGACCCTGCAAATAAGGCTTATGTATTTATTTAGTGGAATACTATGTGATGATGACTGGTACACTCTTATGTACTGTTTTCTATACCTGCTCTAACAAAATGAATTTCAATAAGGTTACACTGTGGAACCTTCCAAAGCTCTTTAAATTTACAGAAAATAAGTTTTATTGGGTTTTGTAAAGACTAGATCATACAGCTTGAACAGATTTCAGTATATGGTTGCACATATACCAGAATATATTTGCTCAGTTTAAGCCCCTTGGAGGGTTGCACTTCATACCAAATTCTTTGATAGTTCCTTTGGGGGAGATTCACTATGTGAGACTTATAAAGTGTTCTTATATATGCAAACAGCCTCTTCATCACTTGCCACTGTGACGTATGGCCAAAATATCATTAGTAAATAATGAGGCTAGGCTACTAAAATGTATGTAACAATTAATTTTCCTTCTTTTAATATCTTGGAGACCCACTGATGTATTGAAAGGGAAGAATTTGGCCTTTTGGTCTATTTCTTAGGAAAGGAAGCCTTAGGAGTGATGTATGGTTTTAAATGATGGCAAACATCTCTCACTCAAGCCATGCCATAGCACTGCCATATTTATTGTTGATGGTTCTTATGGCAGAAGTGCAGATTAAGTCAACTGATAGCACACGGGGCACTCACACTCTTTCCCCGATTTTATCTCCTACCCTTGAAGTGTTTGCCAAGTTTTAAAAACACTTTGTCATGAACATGCATGTGGTGTGCTAAAGAAAAAGAAAAGGTCAATCAGAGGGCAGCTGATGAGGATACTCTTTAAAACCCCAAAAGATATTTAACATCCTATTAAATAAATAACTTAGAAAGAAATAGAAAGGGATGAAGGCAGAATGCACAAGCATACCATACTATTTGTTTTGTTAGAACAGTTTTACACTACCATGTTTATATTTTTTAATCCTATCCAATTCTTCCATGACGCCACGCCCAAAGCTCCTTTGGTTGTGCATATGATATGACCCAAGTGCTTTCCAGTAAATGCTTGCGTGTCTTACTGCTCATTGAATCATTAGGCTTGAATGAGCAATGAAAGTCTTTGTTATGAGTTCGTATTCCATAAATAACTTTCCCGAAGATCATTCAACAGACTGTTCCTTGTCCTTTAAGTTCTATCTCAGAAGTTAAAAACGAAAACAGAAACAGAAACTTAACCCAAAAACTCAGCCACAATATTGTTCACTTAGGAATAACTTCCATCCCATCTGATCTGCTTATATCTCAATTACAAAGCAGGACACAGAACTAATTAAGAGAACATCATATGTCAGCAGAGAGTACAAAAACCTTCAAAGGCTTCCTTTCAACCAAGCAGGTACTTGCAATGTGTCTTTTCCTTTTGAGCTACTATCTTCATGAAGAATACCATCTATGCCTGGTAAAAGAGCCTTTGGTTATACTGCATCCACAAACATTGCCTTCCTCTATGAGTGTACCACCATTGGAAGAAAATGAGCTGAGGTGTTTTTCCTTCGTGTTTTCTGTCCTCTCCTGGGAGCTCCTTTTCCATTCAATGCCACATACATTTGCCTCCCATTGTGCTGCCAGTTAAAGGATGCATAGGTATTGTATCCGTTTTCCTCAATCCTCTCCTTCAGCTTACAGTCATTGTTAAATTCTTTCTGCAAGGGAAAAACAAAATCTTTTATTCCTATGGTGATGATACTTGATTCTATTTCACACAAACCATCCAGAGAACTCCAGTTCCTGGGGTTTTTTTTTTTTTTTTTTTACTGTTGCCATTTGTACATAAGTTGTGCACTTAATACAAAACATCAACAACAGAAGAGTAAAACTCATAAAGACAAAACAGATTCTACATTAGAAGGCATGTGATTTATTTTAATCTATCATCATAACCACATATTGGGGCCCTTTAAAAAGCTGATGTGCTTTGAACATGACATGTTTAAGTGCCTAGAATGATTGTTAAGAAGCAAGCATTCCAATAACAATATTTGTGATGAGCCAATGATAAAGAATGCTGTTATAATCCTTTTTTTCAGAGTAATAACTGGGGTTCCATGGGAAAAACAGAATTACAGGAAAAAAGTGGACTTATCAAGTTTGCAAATGTTATCTACCTATAAATCCACAATAAATACACACACATTGATAAGAAAGCAGATCTTAAAGCAAACCATAATAGTTCTAGATAACCAAGAGGCCCGGGGAGTGAGGGATGTCCCTCTCTTCCAAATACCAGATTTCTCAATTTTGTAAATTATTTACAATTTTCCGTAACTTGGAATTTTGCCCAATTTTACTCTGAGGTTTAGGAATAGTTGAACAGTAGGACATGAGACAACCTTGCTTTGTGAATGTCCATGTCAAAGAAACTATAAATCTGGTGACTAGAACTGCTTATATTGTATAAGCCTGAAGACTTGGATCCTGGGAAATTCCACTTTACAGACATAGTCCTTTGGCTTTGTTTCAAGTGGCCAGGTTTTTTAAGGGGATCTTTTGTGACAAAGATTGATAACTCATTCATTTTAGAAATCCAGATTCTCACTCTGGAGTTAATAACAAAGAGGAGATACCTCACTACTCTCAAAACTCTGACTTCAGAAATATCCCTTTCCCCTTATACACAAACTAAAGCAGTTAAAAAGCTAAGGAATTGGGGCTTTTGCTCTTCTGGGTCTATCTTCTCTATGCAAATCAAGGGCATTGTAGGCATCTTTCAGCTGAAACTTCTACTAGGCAGTTCAGTTTCTCTCACGTGAGCACTTTTGGAAATTTTGACTAAATTCCCAATTCCTGAACGTGTGTATATTTAAATATCCAGGTTTCTGCAGGCTAGATCCTAATTTTGAACATTATCACAACTGTAATGAGCAGGTATATTTTATGTTAATGTTACCAGTTTAAGCTTTGTTTTCTGGAATTTATTTATCCTCTGTGCTTCTCTTCTATAAAGAATATTTAAATGTAATGTTCAAGTAAGGACTTATTTGGTTGAAAGTAAGAAGAAAAGGTAAATTATTTAAGGTAATGATTTTAAAATAAAAATTAGGCTTTAGAGAAGATTTGAATCCTTAATTTGAGGTTTTTTTTTTCTGTTTATTCATCCTAGTCTGTCTAAAACTGTATGGTTTTCAAAGCAGAGAGGGTTTTTTTACATGAATAATTGTATTTTTTCAATAAAGAAGGTGTATTTTAGAGACTACAGAAGGATTGAGGTTATTTTAGCTGATTTTATATTTGAAATAGAGCTATGTATAAAAAAGTAGGAATGGATGCTAAATTATTTTTCCTCCTGAAAATTAATTTATAGAACAATGTTTCTGAAAGTGAATTGCACCTGTATCAGACTCCTTATCTCAGGTGTATTGAATATTTAGACCATTGGTCAAATTTTTGTATCAGAATCTCTGGAGGAGACCTAGGAATCTATTGTTTACAGCATTTAGGTGAATCATAAATATTAAAGTTTAAAAAAAATCTAGGCTAGAGCAAGATCCCAAAAGTAGGGTTTTGGTAGTTAAGAAAAAGGTTTTGGATTTCCTCAGGATACCAGGGTAATTTCTTCGGTTTTTAAACCATGCCCTACAAGGGCTTGTCCTCTATACTTCAGTTTTATAATCTATTTACTTAATTCCATCTGTCAGGAGAAAACTCAGTATACAATAGTATACAGTAGACACATTGCTCAGAGGGTGAATAATGAAAATATAAGAGAGATAAGTTTTCCAAAAGGGAATCGAGGAAAATATTCAAGAGAATAGAATATATAGTGTGGTTTAATCAGTTCCTCTGGGTTTTGGCCTAATTGCTATTTTCAAGAAGGCTGTGGAATCAATGAAAATTATCTGAAAAAAAAAAAAAGATAGGAATTACAAGAGTTTGTCACCTGATATACAGAATATATACGATGTGTACTCATGAATTTTTTTTTTGTTATACCCTTTAAATGCAAAGTTCCTAGTCCTATTCTGCCCTGAATAGGACACTGAATTTGAGTAGATTTTTAATTTAATTTTGAACAAGCCATACTTTTTTACTCTTCCTGGTGGTAATGCAAAATTACAATAACAGTACACTATGGTTAGAGAATGAGCTTTTTTCTGAGACAGGCTGAAAGTGGAGTGCATCGACTATGATGGGCTGAGCTACTTGGAAAGGTAGTTAGGTTAATGCATTGCGCTATTCCATGCTGAAGAAATCATGTGGGACAAGGCAAACCCTGTCCTCTTGAAGTCCACAATCTACTGGGAGAAGACAGTCAACAACAAACACATTATTGAGAGAAATATCTGATAAATGCCATTGTAGATCATTAAAAAGGTATGATGTGATAGAAAGCAAATGAGCATCTACATAAGAAATAGAGAGAGAATGAAATAATCCATAGGCCTTAGAGCTCAAGAAGAAGCAGTGTGTGAGCTGTGTTGGGATAGAAGAAAAAAGTGGGGGAATAGAAGGAAAAGTATTAAATAATTTTATGACAGTTCATTTGAGAGCTATCCAGTTTTCCTTGATGTCACCTTTTTAAAGAAATATACTTTATCAATTAAAAATTATTTCAATCTTTTATTGCAATTAAAACTTTTATATTTTCTCTCTCAATCTAAATTTTTATTAGGTTTTACTTTAAAGCATTGGTTTTGACTATGCATCAGTATCTCTTTGAAGAATATATGCCTGGACCTCTTACTCAGTAATTCTTATATAAGAATTAGGGAGGGAAGGGACCTCGGCATGTTTATTGAAAAGAAAAACAAAAAATGTCTCCAAAGTGGTTATGCTGTGAGCTCCCAAATGGAACCACTTCTTAAAATGGTCCATTACTCTTCTAGACTCATTAGTAGAGCTACCTATAATGGAAAAATTTAACTAAAAATTTTCTGACCCCTTCACACGAAAAGCATTTATCCTAGTCAAAGAGGCTCACCCAAGGTATGCCTGACTCCCCAATTATAAGTGGATCTGATATGAATGAAATACAAGGCTATTGTATGTCCAGACCAATGATGGAATCAATTTCCAATGACTCTCAAATTGTGGGTACCATACCAGGAGCGTTAGGGAAACCTGGGACCTTGTTAGAAATGCAAAGTCTTACAGATTTAACTGAATCAGAAAATCTGGGATTGTGTTTTAACAAATCCAATGAGTGATTCTGACACTTACTTAAGTTTGAAAGCTGCTGGCCCGAGGCAGGCACTGCAATCATCCTTATACTAATCAACACAATAAGTTTATTTACACATTTTAAAGTGATATTCCCTGATACTTGCTATGGAACACAGGGATGTATGTACTCAAAGCGCTGGCTGTGTACCAGCTCCGTAACTGAATTAATCGTTATTGTTTAGGTAAATAAAATTCTGGAGTTGATTGAACAGCACAGAAAATGTTGAATTTCCTGATGTGTCTCACCATTTCAGATTTCAATGGAATGCAAAACACCCATGCCCTCGTTTTATCTTCAGCTATAACACATACACACAGAGTATGTGGTTTTCTACTCAATCCAAGATCTTTGTTTTCAATGATTCTTCCCCAAGTTGTCTGCAGCAACCATGACAATCTGACCAGATGCTTCCGTGAGAGTCTGACTGGTTAGCTCAGAGCATTCAGAATATTAGCATTCAGAGCACTGACTGATGAATGCTAGCAACAGTCTTCATGGTAGACTAATGGGTGAACAACAGGGGAGATTACAGAGTTGTTAGAGCTGCCTTGCCAGCCCTTGAAACGCTGGCGACCAGCCCTCTGGTTCTATTTACTAGCAATAGAATGATAACAAAACTATTTAATGTCTGGGGGAAACATTGCAAAACTGTGGTAATAATTTACTGAAGTGGATTTTTCAAATAAAAGCAGAATACTTACTGAGCCATAGAGTTTCCCCTTCTTGTTCATGGCTAAATAATAGTTGCTGTTAATGGCTTTGACGGCAACAACTCCAATTTCCACTGAAGTTATCTCCAAGATACCTAAAACATACAATTCAAAAAGGCTAAATTTAAAGAGTCACATAAATTTAGTTGAAAGAAAGAAAAATCAGAAGAAATTATTGTTTACTTTTTGATGCCTCCAAAATCAAAAATTTAAATAATTGGGGGGAAAAAAACCCAACCTTTTCCACTGTGCCTAAAAGCACAGCAACAATATGGAAAAAAATAGTAAGTCTTTAAATGAATTCCCTTGCATTTTACTCTGCGCATATAGGGGAAAATATTGTTTTAATTAAAATGCTTCCTTTGCTAACTCTACATTTTCAACCCCATAAATATTGAAACAGCTCTGCTCATCTTAGCCTAGGTTTCACAAAAACTTATCAGAGCACACATCTGTACTATGGTATTAAATTAAATCTATAGCATATGTCAATAATATGTCAGATTTACTTCAACCTGTAAAAACAGTGGTAAACTGTTTCTTCTTTGTAGGACTCTTAGATAAACTAAATCTCTTGGCTACATTTAACTGATAAATTTATTTTTGGCAAATGTGTTGACATTCTGAAATACTGAGAAACTAATCCCAATATACACATTGTCTTTAAAATAGCAGAATCACTACTCTGGGTTGGGAGAAAATCCATTAGTATTTTTAAAAGTTTTAGTTTCTTGTTTCCTAGAAAGAATGAAAAACTAAGGGAATTAGGAACTGATAGAAAAGAGATCTTTTTCTCTAATAGACAAGTTTTGGTTGGTGCATCTAAAGATAATTTCCTCTGAAAAGTTGGTAGGTAAATTATCTACTTAAAATGCCCACCTAGTTTAGGTTAAGGAGACCTCAGGTCCTAAACCTACTTCTTAGTTTTAAACCCTTGGGAAAGCTTTCTCAGGGCAGAGAAGCAGCGCTCTGATTAGCAAAGGTCTCTGAATCCAGGCTGAATTTGAATCCTGGCTTTGCATTTGTAGTGAATGACCACAGGAGAAGTCACTGAACTCTTATGTCTCACTTTCATTTGCAAAATGAGCAGCATATTAGTATCTCCCTTACAGTTTTGTGATGGTTAAATGAGTTAGTACACATAAAATAATTAGAAATTGCCTAGAGCTTACTGACTCCTTAATTATGATGAGAGGAAAGTTTTCCTCCAACAGTTATAGAGTTTGAAGCTTCTTCTTCAACAAGCTGTGTAAATCCTGAACAGAACATACAAATTCCCACTGGCTTAGCCCATAAAATCTGAAAGCCAATATATGTTATCATTTATCCTGTACTTTCTATCATAAAAAACACCATCCTAAATGTGGTCCACAAGAGTATGTTTATACTCTTCCTAGAGGGAAAGAGTGTCTTGTTCTTAAGACATGGACACCTTCTTTCCTTTCTTCACAGGTTAACAAGCCATGTCATGGTCAATAGAAATGCTTTCATGCCCCCAAAGCAAAGCTGACATCACTAGAGAAACTTGTGCCAGAACTACATGCTATAGAACATTCTGTTCTTATATTCTACAGGAAGCCTGTGACTTAACACAGCATACCTCCTCATTAATACATTGAGACAGATCTCATTTGGCAAGCTTAAACAAGGAAAGATTGTGAAGAGTGAGGGAGACAGTATCTGTATTTTTTTGTTTTGTTTTATTGGAGTATAGTTGATTTACAATGTTGTGTTAGTTTCAGGTATACAGCAAAGTGATTCAATTATATGTATGTCTGTGTGTCTCTGTATAATGTTCTTTTTCAGATTCTTTTAAGTTATAGGTTATTACAAGATAGTTGAATCAGTATCTGTATTTGTGTGTGTGTGTGTGTGTGTGTGTGTGTGTGTGTGTGTGTGGTACGCGGGCCTCTCCACTGTTGTGGCCTCTCCCGCTGTGGAGCACAGGCTCTGGATGCGCAGGCCCAGCAGCCATGGCTCACGGGCCCAGCCGCTCTGCGGCACGTGGGATCTTCCCGGACCAGGGAACGAACCCGTGTCCCCTGCATCGTCAGGTGGACTCTCAACCACTGCGCCACCAGGGAAGCCCCAGTATCTGTATTTTAAACATCCCTTTTCCTTATACTTGTAGTTGCCCTCAAGGTACAAACATATACACACATTTGTTTGCACATTTGAAAAAGTACTTTCTTGTGCTTTATTTCTTTAATTCTCCTAACAGTCATCTAAGGAGGTATGATTGTTCTCAATTACAGATGAAAAAATGGATGATACTGAGGTTTTGTAACTCACAAGGTGATAAAGTGACATAGGTCTGTAATGAGCGACCCAACACCTAAGCCTCTCACTTTCAGACTATTTTGCTCTCCATCTCTGACTATTTTGCCTCTCCATCATATCTCCCACTTCTTTCCCATTTACACAAGGGAATTCTGCTAGAAAACCAACTGACGTAATGACTCATCGAGATAATAGTCTTTAACAAACTAATATGCTTTTCCTCCCAAGGATCTGGCAGGCCACAGAGGATGATGCCTGAGTCTCAGAGAAGGAAATCTAATATACTTTATTTATGTCACAAGCAGAGGATATAGAACAAGGTAGTGATAAGAACCTGGGGCAAAATATTTAGGCTGCTATTTGCTTTGCCTGCCAAAAAGGCAAGTAAGTACTATCAGTAAATTATAAGGTGTTCCCTATGTATGCTTTTGTAACTGGAAATTGTTAGAATGAAAAAGGTGGATTTCAGCAAAGAATTAAAGATTTTTGAATGTGAACAAGAAGTAGTGGGATTAAGCTATAGTAACAGACTGAGTTGGCAGAAGCAAAAATGTTCTGGTGTAATAAATATTACTGAATCTTTGATTATTTCTGAGCGTGCATGGCACATAGTAGATCATATTTATGCTCAGAAACCCTTGGGTTTCTTTCTGCTTTGCACAAAATAGGAACACAATATTCAAAGAATTCATCAGTCAATTAACCATTTTTCTTACTCTGCAATCAGTTAAAGCTAGCTTGAAAAGGTTCAGTATGCTTCAAAATGGAAAGAGGAAGACCTGGATGATTTAAGTCCTTTTGAGTCCTGAAGATGAACTTTTGCATACACCATGTGTCAGTAAGTCATAATTTGATAATCTCGTGGGTAATGGACAATGACATGTCTTTATTGTAAATATCTGTGAATGTGTGATTTTCTAAGGAACTCAAGTGTAAAGGACTTGCCTATTTTTTCATGAAGAATCTCTCCCATATTCTCTGTTCTTTGGTGAGGATGATCAAGTTTGCCTATAAAAGTATTTTTGGAAAGTATGTTTGACCGTTGTTGGATTAATAACTTATAGTTATATGGGTGTATAATTTGATGCAAAATTGAATGCCAGCTGAAGGAAAGCCTGCCAGGGGAAGTGAGGAACAAGGCAGGAAGTTGTCAGAAGTACGGTTGGGGAGTTGTCAGTCTCAAGTTATCAACCATCTTCTACGGACTCTAAGGATTTTGGCAAATATGAAATATTTTATCTAAAAATATATAACTTTAAAAAGAACATATTAGAAAAAGCCAATTTTTTTTTTTTTTGCGGTACGCGCGCCTCTCACTGCTGCGGCCCCTCCCTTTACAGAGCACAGGCTCTGGACGCGCAGGCTCAGCGGCCATGGCTCAGCCGCTCCGCGGCACGTGGGATCCTCCCGGACCGGGGCACGAACCCGCGCCCCCTGCATCGGCAGGCGGACTCCCAACCACTGCGCCACCAGGGAAGCCTGAAAAAGCCAATTTTTAAAGCAAATTCCTTTAATAATAGCAATATATTAAGTTTATTTTGAATTGTATTTGAAATAAATAATAAAGTTTGACCATCAATATAACAAAAGTGATTGTGACAAAAATCAGCTCCTGTTAATTGTCAAATTCTACCTAATGAGGCAGCATCACCATAGTAATGGGGAGGATTTTACAGACTGATGAACTCCGAATGGAAATAACCTAGACATCACAATTTTCATGTAAATCAGTTATTCTTTTAACTTTAGGGCAAGAGTTATGTTTTGATGAACCACTGAGTTGTCAGTCTGAGGACGTAGCCATTCAAAAGCATTTTTCTCAGTTTATGCCTCTCATCCTTCTCCAGAAGAGAAGCATCTGACCTGTTTTCTCTCCAGCAATTACATTTGACCAAGACTACTCTTTTTGGGCTAAGATAATAAACAAGCTATTGGCCTAGATAGTAACTTTCTCCTTAAATACCTTTTCATGGATATAACAGGAGAAAGAAAGTAAAAGTCATTTAAGAAAATGGATATATACAGGGGGGGAAGTTAGATGTGAAAAATAAATGCAAAATCCCATTCTGCTCTCCTAGATAAGCAGAACATGAATATATAAATAAATCCTGGAGATTATTTGAGTAAATTAATTCTGCTAGCATGTACTTAGCACCAATGTGCAGGGCTTGTGTTAGCTCTCACGATGGAGGATGAAAAAACAAACGAGACACCATCTTTACCTTCAAGGAGTTTTAAAACTGGGTGGGATACAGACAGGAATAATTTAAGTAATTACAGCACAAATAAAATACGTTAAGTGCTCTATTAGAAATAAAATATGTTGCCATGGCTTTAAGTAGTAAAGAAGTCGTCCTGAAGAAGGTGGTTGGTATTTGAGGTGAACCTTTCAGGGGGTAGGATTTTAATAGGTGGGAATTGAAAAGTCGAGGGGAACATTTTAGGAAGAGAAAAGTGAAAGAGTAATGAAAGGCATGGAGAAGGGGAAAGAGCTCAGTGTGTGCCTGAACCACTGTTGGCTCTCCCCACCGATTGCACTTTGTGGGGGACACTTTTACTTAGTAAAAGTAAGCGTTCTGCTTCATTGAGTAGCAGTGATGCTCTCCTGGGTGAGGAATGTACTTTTTTTTTTTAATTTTAAAAATGTATTTATTTATTTATTTGGCTGCATTGGGTCTTTGTTGTTGTGCATGGGTTTTCTCTAGTTGTGGCAAGCGGGGGCTGCTCTTCGTTGCAGTGCGTGGGCTTCTCGTTGCGGTGGCTTCTCTTGTTGCAGAGCACGGGGTCCAGGCACGCAGGCTTAAGTAGCTGCGGCTCGTGGGCTCTGGAGCTCAGGCTCAGTAGTTGTGCACGGGCTTAGTTGCTCCGTGGCATGTGGGATCTTCCTGGAGCAGGGCTGGAACCCGTGTACCCTGCATTGGCAGGTGGATCCTTAACCACTGTGCCACAAGGGAAGTCCTGAGGAATATACTTTTCAAAAAATTTATTGTGAAACTTGGAAGCAGCTCAATAAATGTCAGAGCCGTATGAATTCAGAATCAGTCACATTTACTTTTGTCTAAACATTTTAACTCAAATAGATATTAATGCTATATACAGTTTGATAGTTTTAGTCAATGTGCTGAAACATATCATGACTAGTATAAGATGATACACAAATCCTATCCTCTCTAAGTCTCTTTCTTCCCCATGAATTGTTCAGTGGCCCTAATAGTTCTATTATATACTAATATAGAAAGACTTATGGAGTGCCTTGGCTTGTTGTCATATTTACACCGTATACCTCCGAGATTATGTGACCATACCCAATAGTGAGGGGCTAAATGGCTCCAAATATGGTATTCAGTTTAGAATCACTGTGGGTCTATCTCATTAATTGTGTATCTTTCTCAAAGAACTGTAGTAATCATAGTGGTCTTTTTAAGAAAATTATTAGAACAGTGCATCGTTCATAATATGTGCTTAATATGTATTTATTGAATGAACAAATTAATTGTAAGTGGTCAGTCCAATGACTGGCTGAGGAAAGAAAAATTGGGTATTCATTAATTTTTTTTCTTTTGACAGTAATCATCTTTGTAAAATCTTGAGATGAATTAGTAATTCCACTTCCAAATTAAAGTTAGAGGAAATGCCAAAATGTGTGCTTCAAACGAAAGTTGGTGAATTATAAAATATAAATGCTTATTAATCCTTTTAGGTAAATTATAACAAAGGCAATGATAAGGGTTGTTTTACCTATTTAAATACTTTTCTCCAAAGTACTATTCTGTTCTCAAAGTACTATACTATTCTAGCAAACACTTGATTTTTAGATTTCAAAAGTATTTTAGAGAAGCACACTTTTTAATCCACACAAAGGGATTCACTTCCATATAGACTAATTTTCTAGGTAGCTGAAGTTTTTCAGCTCTCAGACGTTATTTATTAAAAAAAAAAAAAACACTTGGCTTCTAAATCTTCAAGTTCACTCATTTCCTTGTTCATATATGGAGATTACTAGTCACAAGTTTGTTTTTCTTTATGACATTAGCACTGATGGCTTTCTTTGATGTGAAAGTACATTGCTCTCATGAGTTTCTACATGAAACTGCCAAATTAATGTGTGATCTTGTTAAAATTGAATGAAAAATATGAGCAAGGTTTGGAGATTTGCTTTTCTAAATACAGGACATGAGGCTTTATGTAGAAACCTTAGTATTTCTTTTTGATAGGCTCTCAGTTATATTCTGGAGAGTGGATATCTACACAAGTGTGATGTTAAAATTCTGGAGTGAACATAAAATATATAGCTTTAACTCTAGAACAAACTGCATTTGTTTCATTATAGACATAAAGTCATATATTTTTATGTCTATGATGAAACACATGTAATTTTTCTTATGTAGTAAAAATTATAACAGTGAATTCGCAAATAACTTAATGGAGCATAATTTTGCTTTATAAATACTAGTGTTGAAAAAATTATACAGAAATTATTTCAACTGATAGTTAATTTACACCCTTGAATTTGTTAACAACTTGATGCCACTCATGGTTCTTGAGCATAAAATGCTACTTTAGATCTAGAAAGTCCAACAGATTCTAGGTCTGCATGATCATGTCCAGAAAAAATACACAGAGGTTTTCAATAACTAAATAATTGTCATCATATTAATTAGAAATATTTCAAATAATGTTTTCCCCTCTCTTTAATGTGAAACAGAGCTAAATTAAGTGAAGCCTCAACACATTATGTGAACTGTTGAACTCCTGCCCAGCACAAAGGACTTTCCTGAACACTATGCTAAGAGACTCAGTCAAACTTTACCCTGGCTTCCAACCTCACTAGGCTGTGTCCCTAAAGGTGACTCCAGCCACCATGCTTAAGAAAACGCAACACTGCCAAACTTAATTGTTCCAGCCCCCCTTGCCAAACTATTTTCAGTAATTCTCCATTCCACTCCCTTCTGTAATGTTCTATTTCCACATAGCCACTAGTCTCTTTTTTGTCCCCTCTTTATCACTTCCCCATAATCTCTTTTTGTTCCCTCTCTCTTCTCCCTTAAAAACTTCAGTCACCTTTGTCTTAGTTGGAGTTGAGCTCCAACTAAGCTCAGTTAATACTCTAGTCTCTCTCCCTTACTGCAGTAGTTTAAATAAAATCTGTCTTGTAACCTTTAACAAGCGTCTGGTGCTGGATTTTTTTGTTTGTTGGTTGGTTTGAGTTATGTGAGATTAAAAAAAAATCTCACAAGGATTATAGAGTAGAAAACTGTCACCAAAGTCAGGGGTAGCATGTGCAGGCAAAATAGTTCACAACTGGTAAGTGTAAATGGAAGAAAAGTATGGCTTTTTGAAAACTGGGAGAGGAAAGCACCTAGCTGAAAGGTAACAGAACTATGTTAGTATCTCTTAGCTTAAGGGTCCACATGCTTTACACTTGTTTGGGATTGCATATTTGCTTGGAGACTCTAGCTTAACTGTATTAAAAGAATGTCAAAATGTACCTGAGTAATTGCTGTATATTGAGAGTAACTGGAACAACAGCAACATTTGTGATATTAATTTTTATTTTGTATCAGCTACTTATTTTCCCATCTCATTTCTCTCCATCTACACCCCCTTCTCCCTCTCCATCCTATCCTCTCTCTGTCTCTGTCTCTCTCTTACACACACACACACACACACACACACACACACACACACACACACACACAAACATGATAGGCAGCTAATAACCACACACACAAACACACACACATTTTTTAAAGGAAATAGCAAAGTCACATTTCATGTGATGAAATTAATAGAGGAGGCACTTAGGTGTAAATGAGAGGGAAATTAGTGGAAGCTCTAAAAAGCAGAAGAACTTGGCTTAATAGCTCTGCTTCTTAACTAGCTGTGTGACCTTGGATAAGTCAAGACTCAGAGTCTTGGTTTCCTCATTTGCAAGTTGGTGCTAACTGCCTACAGCTCATAGGATTGCATAGAGTCTCAGCCAGTGGATATTGAATAGATATTTACTGTCTGCTGAGTCAGAATGGTGTCAAGTTAACCAGTCTTCTACACTAGTGGTTCTAAAACTTGATCATGCACCAGAATCATCTGGAAGGCTTGTTTAAACAGATTGCTTGGATTTTTGATTTGGTAGACCTGGGGTAGCCAGAGAATTTAAATTTCTAGCAATTTCCTAGGCAGTGCTGATTCTGCTGGTCCAAGGACCACACAGTGTTTTATACACTACATTCAGAGACAGAGCAGGCCTTTGATATAAAAAAGCATTGACAGAAACATGTGCAGAGAAGCAAAACCACAAACAGGAATAGATGCAAATAATGGTAGCAACTTAACAACAAAGTAAAATTGTTAAAGAATGTGGAAAGAAGTACTGGGTTTTTCTTTTGCTTGTTTTTGATAGGTGTGGGATTCAACATCTGCTGAGATAATGTGGATTTGGAATTCATGTACGAGTGTAGTACATTGTTGTCTGTAGTCAATTTTTTGAAGACTTGCAATAAGATTATTATCAGAATCTTTATTTTCTTCTCCTCAGTAAGGGTGTGGACATGCTGGTGGAAACGTAAGTGCCTTCAGCTACCCATAAAGAAGTATTTTATAGGCATTCTCATAGGGCTAATTGTGTTGACATTCTAAGAATTAAATGACTGTATGGCTCCCTTAAAATTATGCCAATGGCCAAGAAATTGCTACAGATCTGTAGGGATTCACTTGATCTCCCACCCTCTAGAATAATCTCACTACCTTTAAAGGGAAGATACCAGAGTGGGCTAATCATTGATCTAGATCTGGTCCACCTCGTACTATTATAGACTCTGGCTGCCTTTTCAGCATAATGCAATAGAGCTATTTAGTTTTTCTATCAGCCACAGTTCTTTCAGATATCCTTGACATTCATTTAGAATTGTAGACAGAAACAGTACCTACATTAGCAGATAATCTTTACCATCCCTATATAAGGAGATATATCTTTGCCAGTTTGCTACAGTACAAAATGACCTTTCACATTCTCACCTGGTACTTCAAGTCATAGGATAAGCTCAGTGACTAGCCTGGTCTTATTGATGAATATGGTGGCAAATTCTAAAACATTTCTCAATTTAAGGCTATATTTTAATTGACCAGTACTGTAATTTAAACATTATCATTGACCTAACATTAAAAGTATCAGAAGCAACACAATCTAGAGACTTTATTTATTTCCTAGTTATAAATACATTTTAAAGTGTGTTAGAGATTCATCTCATTATTATATTTTTATTACAAATGAAATGTGACTGAGGTCTTCCACGATGATCATTAGTCAATAAATATTTGCAGATGGCCATCTAATGTGGCTCTTCATGACACTGTACTAGATCAATAGATTTAGTAAACTTAATATTTTCTAAGTTTTTTTCCTCACTAGCAGAGTTTTTTTGGTTGTTCACTTAACTTTATTGCACTGTGTCAGGACATAGACAATTACTAATATGTAACAGTGCTGTGTTTTCAGACATTACTTCTGTGTTCTCAGGGAAGATTCACAATGAGACATAAATTACATGTTTCTAAGAATAAGACATAAATTACATGTTTTCTAAGAAAATTCTTGAGAATTTTCCATAGTAAGTACTGATATAAATTTAATTTGAAAAATGAGAAAAAATTGTAAGCTGAATTTTGCATGAAATAAAGACCTAGAAAAGCTTGTGTGCCTCTGGAGATAGGAACCCTCACCCTACTTCCAACTAATAGTAATCCTGGAAAAAGAACACTGGAAATACTTACATGTTTGAGTCATTCCTGTGACCCAAGATAATTGACACTGGATCCCATTTTACAGTGGAATAAATGGTGGGAAATAGCATAAAACAAAAAGAGAGGCTGAAGATACACTGAGAAAAGCCCAGCACAATGCATTTGAATGGTAGGTAATAAGGCCATAATAAGGCAGAGAGTAAATAAGGAAAATATTCCTTCTTGAAAGGTAAAGTTATTTCTGTGTCAGAAAATATATTTATATATAAAGTTATAAAGCTACCCCCCCCCATTTCCTTTAGTAATCAAATTCTTCAGAAAATTCCAAAATGTTAGAATTCCTGATTTCTTGCCTGGGCATCCAGCCACACACCGCTTTGGCCCTACTCTTATTATGTCTCCTGTATTTCACATTAGGGGAAAAAGCCTGAGGGAATCCTTATGTGGTTTATGTCTCTTCACTGAGCATTGGAGGGAAGGAAATTTTCTTTCTTTCTTTCTTTCTGCTATTCTGTGTAGAAAGGTTGGTCTAAATATTAACATGTGAAAATAAGGGACAATCACTGCAATCTTATTGCTGCTGGAAAAATCTACAGATAATGCAAAATAATACTAGAAATGTGTTATGTACTAGAAAAAGCCAAACAACTCTCTAAATTAGATCTATCAAGATAAGGAGGCTTTGGTAAGCGTATCAATTGTGATATTCCTCTTCCCCAATCCCCAAAATGAGTCATCATAGATTATTTTGAGAAATATTCTTGGTTCAAACAAAACTTCTGATCAGTCTAATTTAAAGCACAGATTTTAAAGCCTCAAAATCAACTAAAATTACAAAATAAGAAAACTTCATGTCATTTATTTTAGTGAGAAAAGTTCAGGTCATTTAAGGCTTAAGAAAAAGCTAGGTCTTACAAATTGTAGAGTCAGAGAAGAGCTTGATGAAATCTAGAGATTGTCTGGTTTATCTCTTTCCCTTCTGTAATAGATGACACCAGGGGACCTAGGGATATCCAGGGACTTATCCAAGCACCTCTAAAAGATTACTTAGAGCCTGAAATAAATAGTTAGTACATGTTCTTTCTACTACAACATGAGCCTCCTATAAACATTTAAAAACTGTTGGCAGCCAGGCAAAAGTTTTCTATCTACTTAATGTTTTATAGACTAATTTATCTTGCTCATTACACAGAAACAATTCATTCTAGTTGAGCTTGACCACTGTATATTTTATTTATAAAGGAAGAAAAAATTTAAAAGCCAACATAAAGGGTTAGAGGAATTATTTCATGATATATTTTGCTAAATGATCACCAAGTCAATATATTTACTCTAAAGTTATTCTTATAAAATGTCTACCACATTTACTAGAGTTTTAATGAATTTCTTTAATACAACTAAATGTAATATAGAATATCTTTTCTCCTCAATTTAACGAAAAGCATAAAATGGGCCAGTAGAGCACATCTTTTTCTTTTTTTGAATTTTATTTTATTTTTTATACAGCAGGTTCTTATTAGTTATCTATTTTATACATATTAGTGTATATATGTCAGTCCCAATCTCTCAATTCATCCCACAGTAGAGCACATCTTGATGTTGGATTTCTAGTAAGAAAAAGTCTTACTTGATGCATTGAAGTGTTCACAACGTTAGCTAAGCATGAACAGCCCTGAGTAGCTTAAAATACTTAATGTAGAACATATATTAGAGTTCAAGCTCAAGGCTCACTTTGAACATGTATTTTGTAAATTTATAAAGCTTTTAGCACGATATGGAATGGTATATAATTAGTTTCTTTACTCTTTCAAAGATTCTTCCCATAGTTACTTGGGCAGTGGATAATTATAATACTAAGATATATAAACATGACTATTTAGTAAGTGTATTTTTATTTGATTATGCAAAAAGACAGTTTACCTATTTATATATACTTGTTAATTTGAAACATTTATTCATTTGCCATATATAGAATTATATATTGCAATAAGGAATTCTGACTTTTGCTGAAAAGGGGAAGTTTAATCAAGATACTCAGGGAAGGTCATAGCTCTCTGGACATTGACCAAAAGGATGTCCTTTTTTGGTCAAACACCAAGGTAGAAGTGATTTTGTCTCCAAAGTTCATGAAAATGCCCTGTCATTTGCCACACAACTGGCAAAGAAAACAGATCTCTTAGGTTGGAAATAGAAGACAGCATCACACATTCATTTCTAGTCACTAGTAAAGCACACAGCCAGTATTGCAGAGTACACTGGAGGGAATACTTTCATAGAAATTAATATAAGGGATTTTCCTGGTACTTAAAAAGAGTATTTTGAGACAGCATAAAAATTAAAATATAGTGTAAAAGTCAGAAACAACATGGGAAAAGCAACATTGGGCTAGGAAGAGATTTTTAAAGAACATATGTACCTTAACCACGGGTAGGGGAAGAGTATTACTCCTTTAGTGAGATGCAACTGATGATTGATGTTAGAACCCAACATATATCCTTTATTATTCTTTGTAATTATACATGGGAAATGAAATACTATGTATGGTTTTCTAACTCTCACTGACTATTTTTGTTGTTTCACTGTTTTGAGTTAACAAGCTATAAAGAAATTACTAGACAGGGGCTTCTCTGGTGGTGCAGTGGTTAAGAATCCGCCTGACAATGCAGGGGACGCGGGTTCGAGCCCTGGGCCAGAAAGATCCCACATACCGTGGAGCAACTAAGCCCGTGCACCACAACTACTGAGCCTGCTCTCTAGAGCCCGCAAGCCACAACTACTGAAGTCTGTGCGCCACAACGAGAAGCCACCACAATGAGAAGCCCGCTCACCGCAACAAAGAGTAGCCCCCGCTCGCGACAACTAGAGAAAGCCTATGTGCAGCAACAAAGACCAAACGCAGCCAAAAATAAAAAGAAATTACTAGACAGGATGAATTCTACCTGACACATGATTTATGTTTTCCCATAGTTGACAAAGACCAGGAATTATCTTAATATAACATCTTATTTAAAAATCAGTGCTTATATACACACTACCAAGTGTGGGTTAGATAGCTAGTGGGAAGCTACAGCATAGCACAGGGAGTTCACCTCTGTGCTTTGTGGCCGCCTGGAGGGGTGGGATAGGGAGGGTGGGAGGGAGGGTGACAAAAGAGGGAAGAGTTATGGGAGCATGTGTGTGTGTATAACTGATTCACTTTGTTGTAAAGGAGAAAGCTAACACACTATTGTAAAACAGTTATTCTCAAATAAAGATGTTAAAAAAAAAAATCAATGCTTAAATTGGTTTAAAATAGTACACTTTTGAGAAAGAACACACACCCTTTAAGAAAAACACAATCTATTTGACCCAAGTTTGAAAGTGAAAACTGATGGATAAGAGAACGTTATATGTAGGTGCTGGTTCCAAATAATCAACAGGACCATATAGGAGAGCTTTGAAAACTGCCGAGAGGCAAATAAGTAGAGTAATATATAATGTGTGTGTGTATAATATATATGTATTTCAGACAAGTGTTATTTCATACTCATCTTGGTGCAAGTCTTAGAAAACTGTTATGAATAAAACATGCTGAACATTCAGCATTTGAGAATAGAAAATAGATTATAACTACTATGTACTTGAGTTCTCATGCACATAAGACATGCTTTCTGGTATCCAGATTACAGGGGAAAAAAACAGAGAGAGGAAAGCAAAAACTAAAAGTTAACAGAGAAGAACCACAGAATTAAAATTATTCTACCAACTTGATTTTGTATATCTTGCATTAAAATACATATCCAAACCATGCTAATTGCAAATGACTCACTGTATTCAATTATATTTTATTCAAAATTGTTAAAATCTTTAAAAATTTGGAAAAAGTATTCAAAGAAAAGTTATCTTAAACTTCTTTGTAGTATACTTCAGTTCAGCTGGATAAAACTCCATATATATATATATATATATATATATATATATTTTTTTTTTTTTTTGGTACGCGGGCCCCTCACTGTTGTGGCCTCTCCCGTTGAGGAGCACAGGCTCTGGACGCACAGGCTCAGCGGCCATGGCTCACGGGCCCAGCCGCTCCGCGGCATGTGGGATCTTCCCGGACCGGGGCACGAACCCGTGTCCCCTGCATCGGCAGGCGGGCTCTCAACCACTGCGCCACCAAGGAAGCCCTCCATATATTATATTTTGAAGCACTGTTTCCACTTATGTTTATTTGTCAAAATCTGAAAGCATTTCCCCCCAAAAGAAAAACTCTCAATATTATTTAATTCATATACTCAATTGCAAGAAAGTATTTGAATTGATTTGCTCAATTCTGACTCGCTTGTTTTGTCAAATAATTATTAAATTCAACTGAAATAAAACAACTAATTTATAAAATTTATGGTGAGTAAAATTTTAGTGTATGGGTATAAGGTAGAGAAAAACAAAAGCTGAAAAGGACAATACAAATTTGAAAATAATTTGTCAAATTGTCATCAGATTGGCAAAACATATTCAGGTAAAGTGGTTGGTTGGTTTTTTAGCAAGTCAGGTTAATAAATTACTGGAAACATCTATAAAGAAGGATGAGCAACATTCACCAGTTTCATACCACTCAATTTCCGTTGTAAATGTTTCTTCTCCCACTAATTCTAGTAGGTCAGAAAAAAATTGTGATTGTAATACAATTGGATTTAGTACAAACGTTGAAATATTTCAGTGTACTTTATTCTTGGGTAAAATTCAAAGTAAACCTTGTTTATTTGTTTTCATATAAGAATCTTTACAAATAGATGTCAAATATAGTGTCATAATTTAAGAAGGGTATATATTTGATGCCTCCATATTTTACCAAAACAGACTCAGAAATTCAAGACCCATGAGACGACATACATTTCATAGTTACTGTTATTAAACAGATAGATGAATAGAAACATGTACATCTATCTTACATAAACCAGTGAGAAAAACAATTTTTTAAATTTCAAAAAACTAAAACAAAAATAGACATGCTCTTAAAAAGCTTGAAAAGTTTGATTAAACTATGGCAGAACATGGAAATGGAACTCAGGGTTAGAAGTCTCTTAAGAAATTTTTAACTTATGGATAAGTTACAGCTGTCATGCAGCTGAACTTATTTCTTTATGCATTTTGATACAAGGACTAGGCATATTTTTATGTCAAGGAGAAGTTCAGTATGCAGATGAGAACTATGGTGAAGAAAGAGGAGAGTGCTTTTGGCTGGAGGTAGGAAGAACATCAAGTTGCCCTTAGTTTATTGAAAGCATGACTCTTCTATTTCTCCAAATGGGCCACATCTGTGCTGTCAGCACCTAGCCCATAGCAGGTACCAAACATATAATCATGGAACAAATTAGTAACTTATCTGAAGGAACTCATGTGCAACGTACCAGTTTCAACTTATTTTCCTCTGGAAAGAGGAGAGGAAAGCTCTTCTCCATTGGCAGGTATTTGAGTGTGCCAACTGTACCTAGAGTACTCAGTGGGGTAAAATCCAAAGCCAGTTCCTCTTCACCTTCCATGGCAGGAATATAGAGGAACAAGCCACCCTCTGCACCCCCCATCCTGTCCCAATTTGTCTTCTAACCTCAGCATGGGCTGTATCCTGAGACTGATTCCTCACATTATTTTACGGATGTACATTCAACTCAAAGTAAAGCACAGATACCTTGAGGGACCGATTATCAAATGCAACCCTATGAAAATCACATTGACAAATATTTGGTGCTTTCTGTGTATGAAAGCCACCTACTGAGCATAGAAAGAACCACTGTGACATGTGTGTTATAGGAAGAGAAAGAATAAAATGGAGTCCCAAGCCGAAATTATTCTGCTCAGTCTTTTCCTACTAAATTCTACTCGCTTCAACCACAGCAAAAGCCAAGAACCACTCTGTTCCCTTTCCTTTCATAGGTGTACAATCATGGGAACCTGTCTTAAAAGGCTAAAAAAAGAGGTCTCCTAACCACAAAGTCCAGTATCTCAGTCCACAACCTGGTTGTTTTTTTGCCTCAGAAACTTAGTCAAGGATGTTGAGGTAATGAGGTCTGCTGCAAATGTCCAAATATAAACAACTGCTTGCTGACTATAAAACCCTGAGTGTTTTCATCTTGAGTGCTTAACAGCTTTCTGACGTGGTGGGAGATCCTATCTTTATTCTTCTAGCCAACAAAAAGCCTTCTCATCCCTCTTTGCCTTCTCAGTCAACACTTTAAGTCTGGAGAGTTTGACAAAGTCTTTATGTTGAAAGTTAAAAGCTACTGAGAAGAGTACAACCATTTCACGCCCTTCCTCTTGCATCATCATCAGCTCCTCTTTTTATTGTTTCTCTAACATGCCAGTTGACAAAAACAGCCGCTAATAATTATGTTTGCAGTACTAGGCTATGTGATCTAATTGCACAGACTTGTGCCACATGTCTTGTCCAGTTACACAAACTTGATTTCCAGAAAGACAGCTTCAGAGACACTCTCCTAGCTGTCTTCCCACTCACAAACTTCAAGGGGTGTGCACACTGTTAAATGTTAAATACTGTTAAATGGCTGTACATGAAAACTGTTTTCATGTTTTTTTCTTTCACCTTCATTCAACCCCTCCCAAAATACCGACGTTTCTGTAGAGAGAGCAGTGTACTACTCTTTGGAATCTGATAGTTTTCTTTTTTAATTGCCCTTGCTAGCTAACTACTTTGTAAGGTAATCACATGAAAAGTCAGAGATATTTTGACCTTTAAATTGAAGCAAAATATCAACACACTAACTCTTTTGGTAGACAAGATTTTCTGGCAAATTTATTACAGGCAGAACAAATATATAATCAGTTACTTGCTTTGCAAGATACTTTTTCAGATTCTTTACATTTCCCTTATTCCTTACTATAACCTGAAAATCTCACTATGTTAATACATAATTTTAAAAATCTAAGGAAAAAGCTATATAAGGAAAATTATTTCAAGTAGATTTCTACCCAGAATAACTTGACTTATTTGAAGAACTGATATTGATGAAGATTTTGCTCTTACTGTTGGCAAATAAGTGCACCAGATTGATTTCTTATGACTTGGACCAAGTCTAGTTTTCATTGTTTGTTGAAGCAGATCTTTTCCTAATTGGCTGACATGTTTTGATCATAGGCTTTTAGCTTGACATCAATGCCTTCTACTTCGATACCACTGATCTAAACCAGCACCCATTCCACGTGATAATCCAAATGAAAAATATCACAAAATGAGCATGTACCCAATATCAGAAACATTTGCTTTGACATTTATCGCTCAGACCTTCTAAGTAGTTCTGGCATGGTCTAAACTAGACCATCTAGTTTCCAACACAAAACAGCTGGTTTAGGTGGCAAAATCTTGTCAAGTTAAAGCACACAACCCTTAAGAATGAATAATTGGCAAGATCTTGTTCCACTTCATCTTTCGTCTCTACTGAATCTGGACAAATGACTGTAAATTTGCGCCAAATTCCTTTTCCTAAAATGGGCAGCCTGGCTTCCCACGGAGACATAGAGTTTCAGAGCATTAGTGTCCCCAGGGTATCTGTCAGTACAAAGCTGGTCTAGGATAAGCCACATTAATAGCAGTTTCCTCTTGTCATTCTTAAGCTGTCTTTTTATATTTATGAGCTCATCCATATGAGTTAAATGTTTCACATTATTTTTGCTACTTCAATATTTATCTGATACTTATTCAAAAACTGTAAGTGTTTTCATCCTTTAGTAAATAGCATTTCAACATTTCCCAAAGTATTGGATTTTCAAAAGAAAGTTGGCTAAAAGAGCATTATAAACAAGGTGCAAGGAGACACTGGTAGTTGATACTTCTCTTTCTCAACATATGGCTTATGTTACAACTGAGCAGGTTCCCAGCTTTTATCTCTGGGAGCTGTGAAGTTGACTGCTTATAAGGTCTCATTGTCTAATTAATCCTTACTTAAAATTCACCTAAGTAAGTCTAACATGGATAGGAAGTTGGTTTCTGTTACTTGTTCCACCTTTCACCCTACCACACATCTGGGAAATATTCACTTTAAGATCAGGTCCAAGCCTTTTGGCATTAACTACCTCAAAACATTAAGATATCCCCAGCAATTTGCCTCTGCATCAGAAAATTAAAAGCATATTTGAGATATAAACATGAGCATGCCACTAATATTACTGGCAATAATTGAGAGCTGTTCTTTTATTATAATAGGAAAAAAGAATATTCTCAGATAAAATAGGTAAATTAAGTCCAAATGGTAATATTAACTTCCTAAAATAACTGCATATATACTTTTATATGAATGCTAAAAAATAGTTTATTAAATGCTACTGTTTTTCTTTATTGTTGTACTGTTAATGGTAGAGAAAACACATATCCTATACAAATAGTATATAATTGGTTTATCCCTTAGGAAAATCAAAATTACAATTTAAGTTGTTTAAATTATGGATTACTAGCTCAGTTGATCAGACATCATCATTCTTTTGCTAAGATTATTTCCTTTTTAGTTTAAAATGGGAAAATCAAAACCTACTTAGACCTTTTACTTTAGACTCTGCTCCAGTCTTAGCAGCTGTGTTTTGCATTTATATTCTTGATAATTAAAGTGAGCTTGTGGGTAACTCATTATAAACAATTTTGATATAAAATTATGACAGTTGATTAGGAGATCATTTAGACACTGCAGCTAAAGGTAAGAGGAGAGATGGGTAAATCTGGACTCTGAAAAATTTATTCAGGAGCTAGATTTAAATTTCTTTGTGAAGCTAGAAAGCTAGAAATTGAGCAAGATTAGATATTCCTTCAGGGAGATTAGCTCTGTGCCTTGTGACCACCTAGTGGGGTGGGATACAGAGGGTGGGAGGGAGACCCAAGAGGGAGGAGATATGGAGATATATGTATATGTATAGCTGATTCACTTTGTTATAAAGCAGAAACTAACATACCATTGTGAAGCAATTATAGTCCAATAAAGATGTTAGAAAACAAAAAAGATACTCCTTAAAAAATTTATGCTCTTATTTTTGGAGCATTTTTGTTGCTGGGGTCACTCCACCAAATCTTTGCTTCACATTTTTTATCCTGGACCTTTGCTCAAAAACTGGAGCTCTGTCTAAGAAACTGCTTGTATTATATGCATCAACATTCAAATGCTTATGCCTAACTAATTGTATGTGATTTTAGTTTTTATTAAATAATTGCATTGACAAGTTAGAGAAAGAGAAAAGGAAGAGGAAATTGAAAATGTGGCCCTTTGTGCCTTTAATTGGAGATTCAGAAATTCTTCTCATGCGATTTCCATGTTTGGCTCAATGTTTTCTAAAAAAGCGTTGATATTTAAAGCATTCTTTAAAAGGTCATTTTGAAGACACGTGAGCAAGTTGTACTGAGGGTGTTGTATGTGCAATTAGGGTTCCTTTTTCTGTAAAGCCTTTCCAACTTCTTAGATGAATAAGGATCCACCAGCTCAGTTTTCATTGCCTTCTGTATCTTTTGGTCTGACATAATGTTGATCGCATTTTGCATGCAAAAAACATATGGGGATTGAGAATTAAAAGCAGTTACCAGCCAAGCTATTATAACACACGTAACTAAAGACCACCAAGAGCAGAAATCATGCTAGCATCATGCTAAAAGGAATATGAAACAGTACCATGAATATTATGATTACTTAATACTTAGTGATTGGTTGATATTTACATGTGGACACTTATGGGACTGGAGCTAGAGACATCTATGCTGTGTTTTTTTTCTTTTGACGTGGCCATTTTAAAAGTCTTTATTGAATATGTTACAATATTGCTTCTGTTTTACATTTTGGCCCTTTTTGCCCCAAGGCATGTGGGAGCCTAGCTCCCCAACCAGGGATGGAACCCACACCCCCTGCATTGGAAGGTGAAATCTTAACCACTGGACTGCCAGGGACGTCCCTATGCTGTGTTCTGACAGTAATACAACTGAGTATAAATAAGTGAAGGAAAAAAAAGACAAATGCCCCCATTGCTATCTCCTCCCTCTAAGGAAACAATTAACAATATTAAACCCATCATCTGTGTAAAGCACAAGTATGAATTCCATTTTACCATGAATACTACAGAGATTTGTTTAGCATCTTGTTAAAATCTTTTTACTCTTGGTAGGGAGTCTGTTGGTAGTAGTTCCAGCTTTGGCTTGGCAAACTGTGAGCTGTGTGAATTTGAAAGGGGCAGTTAACCTCTCAGAGTCTCCTTCCTCATCTGTAAAATAAGGAGGTTGCCCCAGAGGTGATTATCAAAGCCTTTTCCAGCTTTACAATTCTATAATCTATGGACAAGAGCCAACATTACAATTTAGGATTTGGCACCTGATTTTATACTATGCTAGTGCCATGGAACTGCTTGTTTCATTAATCTCACATGTTGAGTTTCTCTATGTAACCTGGTTTGACTTTGTTTTTCCTTTAAAGGAACTAAGCATACTATCCCTTTGGCAACTGTGGGTAGCTATAAGAATATTTAATCATACTTGGGAAATACATGCAGTGCCTAGTGGTGCACATGTCCTACTGCCCTCTAGTGGGTGAAACCATATCTTCCCTAGATTACCTACAAGACTGGCTAAGATAAGAGCTGCTCAAGCTTTATTGAAATCACCTGAGCTCCCAGTTTCTGCAACTCCCAAGTAACTTCACTGCTGCTGGTCCTGGGACTACACTTTGAGTAGCAAAATTTAAGTGATTAGTGTTCTTCGGCACATACTTGGTTGAAGGAAGGAAGGAAGCATATTCAGCATGGGCTAAGAAGTATGTTTCTAGCTAGTAGAAGAGGAAGGAGGAGGAGAAAAAGGAGGAGGAAAGAGAAGGGCAGGAGGATAAGAAGAAAAGAGGAGGAGGAGGAGGAGGAAATCAATCCACCAGACTGAAAGGACTCCTGTGGCAGAGCCACATTCCTCTTGATCACTAGCCATCTCTAGGAAGTTTCTAAGTCTTAATGTGACAGTATATGCGTTTGGATTTACATAGTCTCCTAATATCTTATTATATTTTAGTTAATTAACAGATAGACCTGCAAAAAAATTAGAACTAGTTGAACCTGTCAGGATTTTACAACTCTATAATTATGTAAAAACACACATTAAAGCCAGTCTAGATGGAAAATAATTCACCATATTTGTGTAACTTATACATAAGTAGGTTGTATTGATGGAACAATGAGTACATACGGCTGGATGCACTGAACCCTTGCATAGTGGGATTTCTTTCCAGAAAGCAGTGGTCTAAGTTTAGCAGAAAAAAACTGTCTATGTTCAAAGCACTGTCCTAGGTACTAAGGGTATAGAGCTGAACAAGGAGGACAACAGTGGTCATGAGTTCATTTCACAGAAGGGAAGAGAGAAAATGAACATATAACTATGATAAAAGTTAAAACTTATAGCTCCAACTTATAGGTATCCCTATGTACTTGACCCTATGCTTAGAACCCTGTGGTCATTAACATTGATGGCTGCATTATATGTCCCATTATATACATAAGGAAGCTAAAATTGAAAAAGCTCAGCGTTAAGGTCCAAACATATATGACATCAAATGTGCAGGCTCTTAAGCACTAAATGATGTTGCATTTCATTGGTTTTCAGAATGTTAACTAACAAACTCCCTCTGTGTGATTTGATTTCCATATTCTCAACAGCTGCCTCTTTAGTCTGTTAGCAATGGAAGGAGATAATGCTGAGGCTGCCAGTTTGAATAATAAAAGACGTGTGTCGGATCCCACTATCTCTGTGTTTGTATTCTATGTGTTGGGCATGTTATTGTAGGAAGAGGGAGGAGCTGGCAGGAGGAGGGAAGGCAGAGCCTGACACTCTCATCTGTATTTTAGATCTGGTTTCCCACTCCATCAGAGCTTTCCTTCTCTTACACCAAGTCTTCTGGGCCTCGCTTTTTTTTTTTTTTCCAGAAACAAATGGTCACCTGTTGCAAAGGTGATTCTCATCTCTCTTGCTCCTACAACTAGGAAGGGCAACACTTCCGTTCAATAATAGTAAATGTTACTTCCAATTTTTCTTACCAGTATTCAGCTTTCAGTAAACCTCAGTTGCTTGAAACTTTGTGATTCCCTAAATCATTTTTCTGAATGAGGATATAAATACCTTATCACTTTAGTCTTTGCATCTTCTCCCATTTTACCTTATTATCCCTGCATTCTAGAGTGAGAATCTATTTGAAAAATACTGCTTCCACTGGCCCTTTCCTCAAGTGTGTTTGGAATATTTCTAGGCCACCTCTACAAAAATTTCTTGAAACCCAAAAAGAACATAAGTTTTCTCCCAATTCACTAAAAAGAAATTCCTGGCACTGCCTCACCCCAACTACGAAGGGGAATATGGGCACTTCATACAAGAAGAACTGAATTCAGAAATGCTTTAGAAGCTTATCAATACACATCTTATTAGAGGTCATATTAAAGAATGTCAATAATTTGGATTAGGCAGAATGACAGAATGGTTAAATGAATTACTTGGCTTTATACAACTGGTGGTTAGCCCAGCTGAAATTCCAATGCAAGTTTTTTCAATCCCAGGCAAATGTTCTTTCCACTAGCTCTAGAAAAAAGGTACTCTGCAAGGTAGTTACCATCTGAGGTGGTAATGCCTGGCAAACAGGAGTGCTGATGCCTGGTATTGCTTAGTTGGTTGGAAAATAAAGATAACTGGTCATGAACAAACCCAGGGAAAGTTCAGTGGAAATTGATCATAAATGCTGGGGAGTAAATCATAACTGACCATGAGAAAAATCCCCATAACAAGACCTTTTCTTTCTCTCTCCTAATCATTCTACTTGCACATTCCCTCTGTTAATGCTGTAAGATTTTTAATAATATAATATTGTATTTGGTTTAATCCCTTACACATAGTGCCAGACTCAGAATTTAACTTCAATGTAAAGAATGGTGAATAATAGCAAGGGGATAAGTTAAAAATCTAAATAGCTTGTATTTTTCTAACCATAAGTTATAAGAACTTAAGCCTACAGGGGGGAATATGTAGATCACAACATGACAAGGATATTCATAACAATGGTCACTCACCAGGAGACACTCATGCCTCTTAATGATGAGAGGAAATGACCTACTCCACTTTCCCTTAAGCAAGTGCTATTTGATTGGAAAAGTCTCCAGATTTCTTTTTTGTATCAGGAAATGTTGATAATTTTGATAATTGAAAAGCTTCCATTTTGGCTGTATCTCCAATCCTGTTCATATCTAGTGTTCTACTTGGTACAAATCTTAGCATATAATAAAAACTCTCTTTTTATATTAAGGATACTTCATCAAAATAAAAGAAAATTTAAACAAAAGTCTTCTTGGGAATTCTACTGGGAAGAAAAATTTAGATTTTATGATCCCAAAGCTACAGGCCACATACAGCTTCTGGCATGCTAAATTTATTCAGTGATTTACATCTTGAACATCCTTAATAGAGATCAATGAAGTTCTATTTAGGTCACTATTTTAATTCATTTTGTAATACAAGCTAATCATAGAAAACAAGTCCTCTATATAAATTCACATAGTAGTTAAGTTATATGCTTAGACTTTTCTTGTATGTTTAGCTTTAATTTACTGTTTTCTTCCCTACTGACTATACATATCACAAGAGTACAAGTTGTGAAAATAGAAAAAAAAATTCTGTAAACAAACTCTAGAGAATATTCTATATTACATATGCATACCCATTTTAAGAACTCATATAACTATTCATATTCTTGAATATTAAAAGCATCAGAATATAATTAATGAATGTTAATAATGATAATGACTTCAACACCAAAGGTGACCCTCAAACATCCTTAGAACCTATATTCTTCATTACCTGATTCAGACTGAGAAAAGGGTCTACTTTTAATGAGATAAAATACCACCATTACTACCACTACTATTGTAAAACAATTTCTCCAATCCTAAAAATGGCTCTGGGAACCACTAGTTATACTTGTGAAAGTTATTAAATATTCTAAAACAGGTAAACCCATGCTGTATTAATAATTCCAATTTATTTTGCCAAAAAGCATACCTCTGACACTGAAATATGATAAAGATAGTACAAAGAAAGCTACCATTGAATCCTAAATAAACTACTAATTAGTTGATTTCAATAGCACAGTATAGGAAGATGCCATTATGATCAAGTGAGATTTATCCAGCTATTCAAATATAGTATGATATTAGGTAAACTACACCATTGACAGAACTAGTATTTAACATGAACCAAGAAGTTCAGGTCAATACAATACAGCAAAATTAGACAAAGATTAGAAGAATATGTATTAAAAAGAGTAAGCAACACTGTTATTACCTTTGAGTGATAGGATTAGCTAACTTAAATGGCAAAATAATCTACTGAAAACCTTAATAGTTCTTTACTTTGGATCATTATAGGATATTTAAAATTAATAGCTTTTTAAAAATATGCCAACCACTATTAGAAAAGGAAATGAAGATAATCCCGTTGTAAAACCATGAGGAAAAAAAGCAAGAAATAATCATAAGAGAAATATGCAGCACTTATAAGAAGAAACATAAAATTTTGAGAGATATAGAAGAAAGCTGAGTATAAAGAGATAAAATATTGTAAACATTTCAGTTTTTCAATTATTATGTGCTTAATACAATTTCAATCACAATTTCAACATTTTAATTTGGCAAAGTGGTCTTATACTTCATTGGGAAAAATAAATAGTTTAAAATAGTCAAATTTTCCTTTAAAATATGTAATTTTGAGAACATTTTACTCTCAGATAATAAAATATATTTTATAGATACAAGAATTTAATCAATGTGAGAAAAGTACAGTGAGATTGATGGATGGAATAAATGGCTCAGACACTAATTATCCTATGTATGAAAATTTCCTCCAAGCAGAGGATGAGTGGACTTCCATTCAGAAACTTGACATGACCTTTTGACACTCTTCTATTTGCTCAAGAAGATGTCAGTTCTATCCTAACTCTTCAAATTGTTAATCCTTGTTCTGCCCTCAGCTGGCTGCATTCATTAGTGGCCCCCCTGAGGTTGAATATTCTTGAATTTATGCCTCCTCAATATATTTCAAAAGCTTGTATAAGAGTATCAGTAATTATGAGGGATATGCAATACATTCTTAGGAATATTTTTAAAACTATACTTGAATTAAACTCATCAGAGAACTAAAGCCATGGGCTTGAAAACAGCAGGTTAATACAATGGAATTTTTAGTGTTGTTCTGTTTGTTATGAAGATATAGTAAAAAATATATTTCACCATAGTGCATAGTGTTCTTCTTTATGGTTTCACTGGGCACAAAATTTGTGATTTTTTAAAATTTGTGATTTTTAAGAGCATTAGTTTTTTATATCTGTGAATACTGAATCCCCTAACACACTAAACTTGCCTTTTCTCCCTAACTTTTTGAAAACCTAAGGGGCACTATTTATGGCCTATTCTTTGTATAGGTATAACATTTGAAGGCAGAAAATTTGTGTTAACTCATTCTGAACTCTATCTACAATTTCAATTATTATTTTTTCTTTGCTTCATTTTACTTATTTTGCCTTTGTTTTATCCTTTATTCATTTTCTTAAGTAATTTGGAACTAGACACAGTGTAAATAAATGATAAATAATAACAGTATGTCAAATATAGTTTACAATTAAGATAGCATAACAATTAGAAATAGAGTCATGCTGGATAATTACCTATTTGGGCAAATTATTGTATCCTTTTCTCAAATCAGTAATAAACTCCTAGTTAATGAAAACATTACCTATGAAAAACAATACCATAATATGATCAGAAGTAAAAATATAGGGAAGTAGTCTAATCTCAGGGTATGAAAAACATAAAACACATTGACAAACTCTCAAAGTGAAAATTATGGATTTGAATATTTTAAAAGTTAATGATTCTGTACATCAAAATACATAATAAAAAGAAAAGATTTTTTAAAAAGAGAATATTCTCTACCACAAATTTGACAAGGGAGCTAACCTAAGTCTTTAAGAGATCACAAAAATTGATTAAAAAGAAGATAAACTAAAACTCAAGAGAAGAGCAAATAACATAAATATGTAATTCAAAAGAAAAAAATACAGGTTTTAAGCATATAAAATATTTAGTCCTCTAGTTAGTAAAATAAATCCAGATTAAAACAAGGTAAAATATTTTGCTTATCAAATTAGCTAACATGAAAAAAATATAATAGCCAGTGTTGGTATTGGTTTGGTGAATGGCCAATAGGCCTGTAAACTGGAACATTTTTAAAGCAATTAAGCACTTGCTAGAATAGCCTTCAAACAGTTATGCCCTTAACCAAATAATTTCAGTTTTAGAAATCTATGCCAAAGAAATGGTTACAATTGCCAAAACCAGATTTATGTATTAAATGTACATTGAAATTATTACATAATACTGACAAACAGAAAACAATCTAAATGTCCAACTAAAAGTGTTAGATAAATCATTCTTCTAACTTATGATTGCATATTTTATTTCCACTAGCAATCATAGAAAATGCCAGAAAAATGTTAGAAATAACATTATTTAATTATTTGAGGAATTGCTAATAATGTAAGCTTTAAACATGGTACTGTATGATCACAATTCCATAAAAATGACAATTTGACATATATAGTTATATATCAGAAAGGAGGAAGATAATCTAAAATAACAGTGATTATTTCTGAGTGTTGGCTTTATTGGTGATTTTTATTTGTCTTTATAATCTTCTGTATTTTCTACAACCAGTATTTAGAACGTTTTTCCCAAGCATAGAATTGACTTTCGGAAAAGATGACTTAACAAAGTTGAGGGATACTAAAAGAAACAGAAATTATGAAGTTCCATGTAGACCTCGTAGAGTCCCTGCAGTGACAGGAGCTCCTGTCTGCCATTTAGAGGAGATAAATGCTATATCTCCATAGGAAGATGGGGCACAGATAATTCAGATTGACAAAAGCATCTGTCCAGCATTCTTAGCTTCCTAAGGCTTTGATGTGTTTAAAAGATCAGCAAAGCTTTCCCTTTGCCTTCCCTCTCTACAGCACAAGTTCAAAGAAACATTTATTATGAAGAGGCTAAATTGTAACAGAAGCTTCTCTCTAGCTTTGAATTACAATGTAAAGTTTATCTATAACTTTATATCAGAAATGCCCCAACAGCTGAGTTAAAGTACTCTATTAATTTTCATTAGCGGTTTGTGATTTATATGTTCTGTTTCAAGTATCAAAGACAAATAATAGAGACATTTTATTGTTCTTCAGTGAGGAATGCAAGAAGATAACATAGAGAATTAATGTAGAAAAGCAAGCCATATTTAGGTTGAGATTGTCTAACTATCTACTTAATAATAAATTTAAAGCATGTTAAGAATGTCAATTAGAATTTGGATAGCTGTTCATGTAAAGCCAAATCAATGAATCTAATTTCCTGTTCTTTTAGGGCCAAGTATATTTAATTTTAAAAATCCCCTTTCTGTTTACTATTTTCCTTTCTAAAAGTGACCAAAGAAAACAATGAATATGATTTAAATATGGTATTTTTGAAAATTTCCAAAATATCTAAAGTCTCAAAACAGAGATTAAAATCCAAGCACAAAGAACATTTAAAATATCTGATTATTTTTATTTGAACCCTGTACATCTAAGGTTCTAAATGTCATAAAGTGATGGTCAGAATAGATAAATCATTTTAGAATTCAGTAATACAAGTAAATGGAGATTAACCCACCCCTCAAATATGTTACACATAATTTAAGTAGGGTTTAACTTTTAAATGTACAAATGATTCTGCCCTTAAAATATATTAAAGAAATGCGAGTTTGGGGAAAATAGAAAAACAAAACACAAAATAAAAATTTAGTATAAAGCATTCTATTATGGAATTTATCTTTTTTTATATACAAATGGCTTGTGCCCTGCTCTAGCAAGAAAATTTTCCATGTCGTGTATCTGCAAATTATCTAAAATGCAGTGATAACCTCCTATCAACACTCTATATGTGAAACTGTAACCTATTTGGCCCATGCTGAGAAATTCCACTTATTTCTTCCTTTTTCACTTTGAAATTCATTGAAAGGTGTCCTCTTATCTGAAAGGTCTCCTCTGGCCATTTGACCCCTATCTTTAATATCTTGCTTTCTGCTCTTTGTTCTTCAGCGCCTCACTTTCTCACTTTTGACTGCATTCTCCCCCTCTTACAGATTCATTATTTTGAACAAAGGATACCACTTCAGGCCATCTGCCCCCATTCTTTTTACTCTCCTATCAACACCCACATTTTGCCTCTGAAGACTCAGATCTCCACTCTTACACACCCCTTTAAAATAAGGTACAACCTTGCTCATTTCCCTTAACTTTACAGGTCTTTCTCCACTATTTGGTTAAGAGGACATAAAATGGTAAGAAATCAGAATTCATGGGAGCGTGGGAGTGAGAGATTTTAGAATGCAGTCATATCTTTGCCCCACTCACCAATTGCTGGTCTTGCCAAAGTGACCATGAAATTTTCCACTTCACACACAGCTACCACTTTGGACAATTAAGGAGGAATGGCAATAAAGATGAGAAGGATATATTAAAAATGACATTAGCAGTTGAGACCAAAAGAGTAGGTGCAGGGAAAAAGCAGAACTATGCACCAACACAGAACTGGAAGGTGAAATGAGAGTGGCCCAAAGAACAGGAATGACATGCCTTAGATTTGCTTCTTTTCCAATTTCAAGGATTGCCTGAGAGTTATAAACTTGAGTGAGAGTCATTAACCTTTGAAATCTACCCTCTACCCATACAGTTCTCATCTTTTAAGTTTTTGGTAATCCCCTTTAACGCTTTAAAAAATACACCCCACTGACATAATATTAAAATATTATGAAACAATAAAATATTGAAAGTTTAAGAACATGGCATATACAGGCATTAAGACAAGGAGTGTTAACCCCAGGACACAGTTAAATGTTTCTTTATCATGATGGCTGTAGGTATTATCTTTTGTCAAAGAGAAAGTACTTTTCATTATTCCAACAATAGTAATATATAGATTGCTAGCCTGTAGTGTTCACGTTATGACTGGAGAGTGTGACCAAACATGAAGTTTATTTGGGCTCCAATGGAATAGCTGTCCTATTTCTAGGATTTTGGATCTACCACCTTGAATAAATTCAGAAATACAGAAAAGAAAATAGAATTAGGATTTCATGTATTCTCCCTTACCCAAAAGGGAAAAAAAAAGACATGGAAGTCAGCCCAGGAAGAAGAAAATGCACTTCTCTATATAAATCCTAGAAGTTAACATGAAAACCATCCAATGGGTTTACATGATGATCTGAAATATATCGTCTATCTAATATGAGAAAAATTTATTCTAATCAGTTCTTCCTTTGTTCTTATTTTTCAGCATCTCTGGGGTCTGTCTGATCTATAAGGTTCCAGAGTAAAAGTTTGCACATGAGTTCTAGGTGAAATAAATGGCAGTAAATGTTTGTTGATATAATAACTATTATAGTATAATGTTTTATAATAGAATTTACTTTTTTCCTATTTATATTATACAGATTCATTGAACATGTGTTCTTGGAAATTTAATATATGTAATAAATACTGGGCTAGATAAAAATTGGTTGGATTTAACTTTTAAGGAATTCTTAGAAAGAAGAATTTTAAAAAATAGAACTACATCACTCAATTCTACTTCATTAGGTTATGGACCTGATTTACTGAATAAGTGAAAGACCAACAACATAGTCCATTATTTTACATATCCAGGTAGGTATATGAATTATAGATAGATAGTCTCAGCTACTCATCATTAGAAAACAATGAGACAACATTTATCAGAGTTTACAAGTAAGTGAGTTATTTTAAAACTCAAGACATTGGACGAAACAATGAAAGTTCTATACTGTCCACATTATAGACCACCCCCACTATAAGGGAGTCATCTTGGAAGGGATTTTACACCATTATTTGAAGACCTAAATCAACTAGGGAACCGTTAGTGTTGCTCAGTACGGTCAGCATCATGGTGGATTGGTTCCAGGAACTGTTGTAGATACTGGAATCTGTGAATGATCAAGTCCCAACAGTTCCAGGAACTGTTGTAGATACTGGAATCTGTGAACGATCAAGTCCCATAGTTGGCCCTGACAGTTGGTTGGAGCTGACTGTCCTGCTATTATAGGACCCAAATGTAAGAACAGAAACATTTGTGAATATGAGCTGTAGTGACTGGGGGGAAATCATGGGACAGTGGATTGAGCACAGAATTTAAAACCAGATAGACCTGTCTGCCTTCTATTATTATTTTGGGTGATATTAAACAACCCTACTTCACAGGGTTTATATAAGAGAATAAATTTTTTAATGCATGGAAAGTGTTCAACAAGTAATGGATATTCTTATTTCTATATTCTAACTGATCCAGCAGGCTTTGCAAAAATACCTTTGGTGATGACGAAGGCAGAGCTGGGAAGGCAGCATTGTCTAACATAAGCTTTAAAAACTAGGCATGTATTCTGAATAACCTCATTATACCTTTAATATTTGTGAATTTAATCCTATTTGGAAGTTAGTGAACTTATACTTTCAGTGGATACCACCTCTTGTTAGTTATTCCTTAGTTAACTGTCTCCTCTGTAAAGTTATATTATTTTAGCCCTAAATTTGATATTCATAAGCATCACAGACAAATCAATGACCACTTGTGAAGTACCACATATGTATTATTTACTACAGGATACAAGGAAGTGGAAGTCACACTCTAGCAGCTAGATCTTACTTTTAATTAAGCCACTCAAATTCACTGAACCCTGTATTAGGCACATTCTATCAAGGGGCAAAAGAATGTTTGAAAAGTTAATAAATATTAGATACAGATGTCCATATGTAATATCTACGATGCCAAGTGAATTGCATAAAGAAGAACTTCAACAGGAGTTCAAGAGAACAAGGATTTTGTATTAGGAAGGTTATGGAAGGTTTTATGGGAAAAACAGAATCCATTATTCAGAGTATTTACTGACTGCCAGCTGTAGGTCAAGCACTCTAGTAAAACACAGGCAGAAGGAGGGAGGCAAGGGACCCTTTCGGTAAAGGAAATGAAAATATGATGAAATTCTTTATAACCTCGCCCATGTTAAAGTTCATCTACATTTTAAACAAATCAATTACATACTTTGAGATATTTCAAGAATTTTAGGTTGGGGAGTGTTTCTCCTTAGAGGAGTTTGGTGATGTCTGCAGACTGAATGACATCACTTTTTACTCTCCAAGAGTAAAAATGCTGCTGCGTGCAGACAGATCAAGGCAAGGCTATGACCAAGGAATCATAGAGGTGGAAAGATATAAATCCAGACATAGGACCAAGAGGACAAGCTAAGTTGGAGGGTCAGAAATCTGGACAGAGAGCAAAGGGACATCTAAAGAGAACAATGAGAGAGGTGAGCATGACAACACAGAACAGGTATCAGCTCTGAGGCTGAGGCAAGCTGCTTTCTCAGCCTAAGTACTTCAGTGCATTCCATTGTCATGGTCCAGTTTTGAGGCTTAACCAAACTTCATCCCTGCATGGTGATAAATTCAGGTAGATAATGACACCATGTCCAATTAAAGACTAACCATTAGCAGAATAGCATTTGGAAAAATTGTACTTTACACTAGGTTTGCTATAAAACCAAAGGATATATGATTTGAAAATTTTTTAAATGTTAAATGAATGGTTTTTGCTTCCTAAATTTAAAACACCATAAAAATGACAGATTTAAGTTGAGTGATATCTTGGATAAAAGTTCATTTTTTTCTTTTTAACAAAATTAGGGTTTTATAGTTTTATCTTGTTTTCTCAGCAACTCCTTGACTGATTTCTTCCTGGAACAAATATTTTGTATTTCCAATACTTAGGATTGAGAGATTACAAATTTTCTTTTAAGATGACTTTCTTTGAAACATTTGCTGAGAATAACAGTAAGTTTCAGCATTGTTCTAATTTTATGGTATGTGCTGGGTCAGTGGTTTTTAGGGGTCGGTAGAGGAAAGGAAGTGTTTGGACTTTCAAAGGATTTCATTTGAAAATAACTTTTTGAATTTGGATAAAAGTACTCATATATTCCTAATAACTTTCCGGATTCAGGCTACCGTAGTATATACAATTATTTGTTGGCTTCTTTTTATATTGTATGTGGACCTCCCTCTAATCTGCGTGCCTAATGGATCACAGTTATTATGATCAATGGTCCCCTTACTCATTGTCTGTAACCTGAATAAGCATCGTATCTAATGAATATACACTATTTCTCAATAATTGTGGAAATTTGGTAGTGATACAATTGATTTTAAAGCATTTTGTAGTGATGAATTTTATTTTAAAGCATACCTACTAGCCTTCCATCATTAGGTAGTTATAAGATTTCATATGGGAGTCTAAAAATATATTAACCTTAAACAGAGTCTGCAAATGTTAAAAGGTTGTGAATTACAGTATATTATTTGATTACAGAAAAATAATAAATGATAGAATGAGAAAATTTGATTTGAGAATACTTTGGGGGAAAATAAGCAAAGTTAAACTGAACTAAGATTATAGTGCCTGAGAATATCAGATTTCAACCAGATTTCTTTTTTAGTCTTCTGTTTATAAGAATAGTAATACATTAAAATTTTGCATTATCAAAAAATTTTGCATTATCTTTGAACTTCTGTTCATCTTAGCTCAAGCAAATGACCATTACCATCATCAATGTCTGCCCCAGTACAGGATTGTTCTCTACAGTATGTCTGGGTATTGCTAATCTTCAAACATTCCTTTGACCTCAAGCTTTTCCTCAATTTTTCTCCATTTTTTTCTCCCCTTCTCAGCAAAGCATATGTTGTCTACATATACCCATTTTTCACTTTTCATTCTCTTTCTCAGCTCAGTGAAACTGGGCTTCATCTTGGCACCCTTTCATCAGGCACCAACAAATTCCATGCTGCTAAGTTCCGGTGGTCTCTTCTAGTCTTACCCCAACTCCCGTGGCATTTGAAATCACTATGCTTCCACACTTCTAGAAACAATTTTCACACTTGCCTTCTGAGAATTCGCTCTTTGGATTTTTCTCCTATCTCTTTGGTACTCTTTCTAAGTCATTCTTCTATCTTCTCCCCTTGCTCTACTGACTATGGAGATAATTGGGTTGACTTTGGACTCAGACCCAGCCAGGTATTCTACACTGTCTCCACAAGGATCTCTCAGTTTCATGACTTTAAATTCCATACATATGATGATGATGATGCCCAAACATACATCTCCAGCCTTCTCTCCTTCTTTTCTAAGCTCATAAACCTCTAACTACTTGCCAGCTGCTCTTAAATTTTAATAGTGATCTTAATATCTCCAAAATTAAACAACTGATTTTTCCTCCCAAAGCTGTTCCTTGCCCCCGCAGATTTCTTCATCTCAGTACAAAGCAATATCATTCACTCTTTCTCTCATCTCTTCACCTCCCAACCCCATTTACTGTCAAACACAAAGATTTGTTTGTTCTGCTTCCAAATTGTGTCTGGACCCCTACTACTTCTCTACAGCTCTGTTGTTAGTGCAATCCAAAGCACTAACATTTTTTTCTACCAGCATAATGCTTTCATTTTCCCTCCAACTACCTCTTGTCCACAAATAAAGTGATTAAAAAAGGAACAAAACATAAATCCCATGATGTCATTCATATATATTAATTAATTCATTGGCTTCCTATTAAGTTAGAATAATTTTCAGACTCCCTAGTATGGGCCTCGGGAACCACAATCTACTTTTTAAACTTCTCCCACCATTCTCTCCTTCACACACCATTCTCCAGCCCCTCTGGCTTTCTCTCTCTTTCTCGAAAATATTGATTTCATTCTTCAGGACTCTTGCACTTGTGTCCTCTGTCTGAGCTTTATTTCCCCTGATTTTGACATGGCTGACTCTATCCCATCATTCAGGTTTCAGTACAAGTGTCATTTCCTCATAGATAAATACTTTTATATAAAGAATCTATATTAAAGTAGCTCCATCCTGAATTTCTGCAGTGACAGAAATGTTTGATAATCTGTGTTGTCCAATATGTAATTATTAAGCACTTAACATGGGACTAGTGATAATCAGAAACAATAATTTAATTTTCATTAATTAAATTAATCTAAATTAAAGTAGCTACTTGTGGTTAGCAGCCACTGTATTGATTAGTGCAGTTCTAGCACAGCACTTCATTCTATTTTTTTTAATATAATTTAAAATCATAGTATTATTTTTAAATTTGTTGATATACTTTTGAAAAAACATTTTTCTTCTCTACAGTATAAGCTTCATAGAACAGGAATATTTTTGTCTGTTTGCTTCTATGTACTCAGAACCCAGAAGAGGGTCTAGCACATAGCAGGTACTCAATAAATATTTGCAGAAAAAATAGATAAATGAATGAATGGATGAACCCATCCCCTCTGTTTCTGGCTGAAGTCAGGCCGATGTTGTAGTATCTTTAGTTCAGACTATTGATAATAGTTTCCTCCCTGGATGACCTCATCCTACTTCTGCCTCACTCAAATCTCTCCTTCATGTCACTAAGTGATGATTTTGAGTTACTTCTGTGATCAAGTGACACACTCCTGCTTAAAACACTTTGGTGTAGGTCACTATCATGAGCATTCCTTAATGATATGGTGACTTCTGCATAGATGGCTCTCCCCACCTCTCATCTTACACTCAAGCAATACTGAGGTACTAGCAGTTTTCACACATCTTAGGCTGGTGGGAACAACCCTTCCTCTTCATGTTTGGCAAATCCTCACGTATCCTTCAAAAACCCAAAGAAATGTTTTGTATGATGATTCGCCCATGGCAAATCTTCCTTCTCTTGCTGAGAATAGTCCCTTTGTGTGTATGTGTACATTTAATACCTTATTCATACTTTGATGGCTACATGAATATATTGAACTTGGTTTCAGGGACTGTGGTTTACTTTTATAACCTTGGCACAGAGCAAAATTCTAGCTGTCGCACTTAGTAAGTGCTCCATTGATAATTGTTAATTAAATTCAGCTCATGTCCTTATAGCAGGGTTCCATTGTACTGATGGATGGGACCCAGTGGGTCTGGCTCAAGGCTTTTATTTTTCCTACAGACAAGTAATTCTTTTCTCCCATTTTTACTACATGGAACAATTGTTTTTAGTGTCTGAGTAATATGATTTTTATTTATGTTGGGGCCATATTATATTTTTATTGAATTTAGAAGGTAAATATAGGAGTCTTCCATACAACCATTCTGCAATATGTCATTTTTCTTAAGATTGTCAGATTTTGGTGTAAAATGTGTATAGAACCTGTCAAAGTGAAAATATTTTACAACTGTGAGGATAGTTAGAAGATCTCAAGGATTCTACCTGCCTTCTAGCTGTACCACGGATGAGGTGGTTAGTAAGGCATAGCTAGTCTTGCAACATTTCTTTAAGGAAATGTGTGAACTATTCCAAAGAGTTGTGCATTTAAAGGTGGGCGAGCAGTGAGCTATTAAAAATGTAATTTTCTTATATGAAACCACTGATGATAGTAGGATGAAATATTCTATAAGTATTAAACAAAGCTAATGCTAATAAAACGTACTAATGGAATAATCCTACCACAACAGGAGCAGAACTAGAGACAAAAAAAGGACACTGTTTTATTCTAGCCGGGCTGCTAACAAAACACTAGAGACCAGATGGCATATAAACAGCAGAAATTTGTTGCTCACAGTTCTGGAAGCTGGATATCTGAGATCAGGGTGCTGGTGTGGTCGGATGAGGGCCCTCTTTCCAGGTCACAAACTTCTCATGTCCTAACAGTGCATAGGAGCTAGGGAGTTTCTTAGGATCTCTTCTATAAGAGCACTAATCCCATTTATGAGGGTGCCACTCTCATGACCCAATCACCTCCCAAAGACCCCACCTACCAATACCATCACCTTAGGGGCTTAGGATTTCAACATATGAATTTTGAGGAGATACATTCAGATCATAGCAAGCACTTAACATGCGATCTGTACTTCATAGTAATTCTGACACTAACTATGCATATTTGTTTTTGCCCTATCCTCTAAATTGTAAAGAAAATTCAGCACAAAGTTCTATCACTCCTCTCCCAGATAAGGCGGAAGCTGTCATCCTTCCTGTTATCTCTGGAGGTTATTAGGAGTAGGTTGCAGATTTAGTAAATAAAAATACAGAATGCTTAATTAAATTTGAATTTCAGATAAGCAATGAATGACATTTTTTAGTGTAAACATATCCCATGCAATATTTAAGACACATTACCTATAGCTCTAAATGCTTGTTTGCACTAAACTCTCAATCTTATGTGCCCACTAAAAGTTCAACCACACTTTCCATGAATCTTCTCTTCTTTATGCTCACACTGCTTGTGTGAGCTGTTTCACACTGTGAAACAGGGCTTCTTTTCTGTAATGTTCCTCTAAACTCATTCAAGTCATCTGTGTGTATAGTGGGCTTCACTTAACATTTACATTTGAAACTAGGGAGAGGATACAGGTCATAGCGATTTAAAATAATTTAAGATTAAATAAAAGATGTGTTTATTTTCTAGCATACTTTAATCACACTCCCTACCCCCTTCCTACTTTTCACTATGACCAGTTGCTCACTACCCACTTGTCTCCATAGTCTTTTGTCTCCTATTTTGTTTTACCTCCTCTTTAATTTCTTCAACCTTCTCTCCTGTCTTGCTACTCAGCCCAGTAGCGATTTCTAAGTTCACATGCAATGCAATTTCACCATCTTATCTTCTTCACCATCACTTTATAGATCACTTCTTCATGACCTTAATTTTTTAACAGATAGCAGTTCTTCCCTAAGAGATATCATACACACACACACACACACACACACACACACACACACACACACACACACACACACGCACCTTTGGCAAAAATCACTATTTCCCTTACTGGAATGTAGTCTCTTTATTTTGAAATCAAATTAGACTTGGCCTAGGTGTATATGTCATACCAGTTTGACTCATACTAGGTTTTGAAAATAGTTTAATATTCTAATTTTACTCTCGTTAAATATCTTGAGAAAAAACTGAAAAGCTGTTTGGGAATATGTGTTGGTAACTTTAAAAATTTGAATACTCTTTGACCTAAAAAGTTGGCTTCTATGAAATCATTTGAAGACAGTGAAGCTGAGTGGCTAAGAGCATAGTGTTTTGAATCATACCGACAATCCTTGTTTTGTCATCTACTAGCTATGGAAAATCTAAGTCATGTTTATCTGAGAGATTGGGATAACAAGAATATTAAACTAATAAGATTATTATGAATATTTTAACTATTGACACATATATTTCCTAAGTATATATCTAAATATATATTATATGTAAATGGGTAAACTATGATATAGATGTGTCAGAATCTTATAGTAGTCTTAAACTAATATTTATGAATATTTTTAATAATATGAAAAAGTGTCCAAGAAGAAACAAAGTTATAACCAGGATAAAATATAGTATGTACAGTATGATATCCACTAGGAATATCTGCATAATATAGAATTATATAATCATAGACACAGAGAAAGGAATGAAAGGAAATTGACAAAAATAAAATAGCAGTCACCTCTGGGTAGTGAAATTATGAGGAATTATTATTTTAATACTTCCTCATCTTATATATTTATAACAATGGACATGCAATAATAATAGCAATAAGAAAATCATATATGTGTATATATAAACACATGCATAACACATACATATGTAACATGAGTATATATAATATATATGCTCTTAAATTATATATAAGAAATATATTCAGTTTAAAATCATCAATAATAATTTTTGAAAGAAGATTATTTTTATTCTATCCGTGGTTCATTGAAAAAAAATCAGTATCTATGTTTAGCAAATAGCTTATTAAATAACTCTAGTAATTCTTGTTTTTTTTTTTTTTTTTTTAAAGAAGATGTTGGGAGTAGGAGTTTATTAATTAATTTATGCTGTGTTGGCTCTTCGTTTCTGTGTGAGGGCTTTCTCTAGTTGTGGCAAGCTGGGGCCACTCTTCATCGTGGTGCGTGGGCCTCTCACTATCGCGGCCTCTCTTGTTGCGGAGCTCAGGCTCCAGACGCGCAGGCTCAGTAGTTGTGGCTCACGGGCCCAGTTGCTCCGCGGCATGTGGGATCCTCCCAGACCAGGGCTCGAACCCGTGTCCCCTGCATTAGCAGGCAGAGTCTCAACCACTGCGCTACCAGGGAAGCCCCCCTAATTCTTGGTTTCGATTCATGCTTTAGATGGCAGTGCAGTTATATATATATATTTTTTAGGAGAATATTTTTAGTAGCTTACATGTTGAGAAAACTTGTTAATATTTGCATCATTAGGTAGCTTAGAAAATAATGGTAAATAAAAACTGCTATATGTATTACATTGCCCCTAAGAATTTCAAAAGCACTTAAGTAAATATTGAAATTAATATTGAAAATTAATCTTCTCAGGTCAGATTGCTTGCTCTGCTTGTTAAATTAATAAAAAAAATAAGCTAATTCAATTTAGCCCATGTTGAAATTTGAATTCTCTTGGATTTTAAGTACTCCTGTTCTCTCTATCTTGAGAGAAAATAATCCATGATATGAGTTTCTTATTTACTGACTCCAAATACACTAATCAGCTGCACAAGGCATGCTTTAAAGACATGACAGTGTCTATGAATATGCTTACATAAAAGACTGGCTTAAATTATCATCCAATGATAGATTAGATAGAGAGATAGAGAGATGGATAACAGATAAAATGAGTTAGGGATTTGTTCTTATATTTGTAATGCTTAGAGGCTATGCTCAATGAAAGATAGTCTCTGATTTATTCCATTTTATATGATCTAACTTGTTTTTAAAGTTAAATAGTTTTCCAAGTATTTAAAAACAAAAATCTTTGAAGAATTGAGAACTATAATTAAAATTTGAATTAGAGAATCACAAATACCATGTGCACTTAATTAAACAGAGATACATGCTACAATGTGTGCTTCCCTTCTGAAAACCAGAAGTATGTAATTTCCAGGCCAGCTCATCATTGGAATCTCATCTTCTTGAGGAAAGACGGCTTCCAGGTTACCACTGGCTAAATTTCTATACCATTTCTATTGATATTTTGCTACTACCAATAGTTTGGTATTTTGTAGATACTAGACTGAATCGTGTAAATTTCCATTTTTATACATAAGATTTGGAGGAATATAGTCAATAATACGTGATTCAACCTAACAATCTGTGCCAAAAGATGCACAATGGGTGTATTCCTTTCTTCAAATTAAAACACACGCACATATACATAATCTAGAGTTAAATATTTATTGATTTATGTCTTTATTTTATTTATTTATTTTATTTATGTCTTTTTATTCTTACTTTAAGGTGTGAATTTTCCAACAACTGGGATGCTGTGTTTTAACATTAATTCAGTGGTAAAAATTTAGAAGCTAGTGGATATTTGTAGAATCAGTCAATTATTTTATTATGATTCCATCTCAGGCTAAGGAGGGCCAAAACTTATAGTCCATGTAAGAGGAGCACATTTGGGGTACACTGACATGTGAGAGGGTAACTGTCATTCAGCCCTGGCCACAACATTGGGCTTGATGAACAAAAAGAACACCATGCTACTGACCCACTTAGCAGGTGAGGGCTTTGGCTTTTAGCTTTTCTGAAGTTGCTGATGCACAAGTGCAGGATGTGTTGGAATCTATTGTCAGAACTCAAGAGTTCAGTAAAAGAACTACTTGTATACAATGCAAAACCTGCCACAGAGGAAACTCATGCCTGACACTCCATGCCCCCATGCAGCAACAATGCAGAGGTGGCATGGCCCTTACCTGGGCCAGGGTACAAGCCAGGCTGTTCAGTTTTGGAAACAAAGTATCAACTGTAGGAACTCTACCTGACTCCTACCAAGCTCCTATCAGAACTTTGATTGAGATAACTGATTTTTGAAATAGGTAGTCTGAAGTCCAAGAGTATCTATCAAGGTATTCTAAGATCCATCCCTGCATTAATTCAGATCACCAGGAGTATATGATTTGGACATTACCCAGGAAAGTTCTAGGTTCTGTAATTATGGGAACCTAGGCCAGTTGATCCCTTTGTGACTCCTTTTCCTCATCCGTAAAATAGGGATATTAATAGTATCTAACACAAGAATTGTTCTCAGGTTCAAATGAGTTAATGTATAGTATGTGCTCAATAAATGCTTGCATAATTGTTTTGTTACTATTAAAAATAAATTCTCAGACTTCTCACTTAGGCTTGTTACAAGAATGGATATGAGAAACTTTCTTATCAAAAGTGTTTTGGAGTTAAAAAAATTTTCCCTTAATATGACATAGTGCCATGTGTAGGTAGAATGAAACCGCATAACCTCAGTGTTTTCATTTTTCTCATGGAGATAATACTAACTCACCTCATAGAGATCTTGTGATGATTATAAATTAGATTATGTGGATAAAGTATCTAGAAGAGTGTCTGGTCAATAGTCTTTTCTCGGTTAACATTAGTTTCCACATCTGTAATCCATCCTCCCTCTTCAGTATCCACAAAAGAACCCAATGCCAAAAAATATTTTTATTGTCCAGATAACCTCTCTGTTATTGTTGTGGTAGTGGTTGTTCGTTTTTGCTCTGTTCATTTGATTTTGGCTTTTTGTTGAGAACTATATGCTTTGTTCTGTGTTTTCTTTTTTCTTTACATTTTCATAAGTTTAGCGCTAAATGTTATGCTCAGTAGCAAGCCCAAACATAGTTTCTAATAAAACTATTGCAACTAAGCCCTTATTATATAATTCCTATATATTCTTATTTCCTTATTTTATTTTTTTTTTTTTTTTTTTTTTTTTTTTTTTTTTTTTTTTTGTGGTACGCGGGCCTCTCACTGTTGTGGCCTCTCCCATTGCGGGGCACAGGCTCCGGACGCGCAGGCCCAGCGGCCACGGCCCACGGGCCCAGCCGCTCCGCGGCACGTGGGATCCTCCCGAACCAGGGCACGAACCCGCATCCCCTGCATCGGCAGGCGGACTCTCAACCACTGCGCCACCAGGGAAGCCCTTCCTTATTTTAATAGTTTTGTTTTGCATTTGTATTTTATTTTAAATTGCCTCAAATCCTTTGGTAATTAGGTAGAAATAATAAAAGAAATCCTGAAGGTACTTTTCAAATATCATAATGAGAGCTTCTCAGATACCTTCTAAATTGGAAGACTGTTCGTAAAATTGGATGTATCTGGAAAATTTTTCTTTGGCAGAAGAAGCTGCGGGGTAAGGAATTTGTGGAGGCTCTACAATCTCATCCTAGTAGCTTTAGGATTAAGTGAACTATCTTCTAAGTCATCATTGGGGGAGGAAACTCAGTAATTTATCATGAAGAAAAAGGCTCTTATTTTCCTTGCTAGAATGCTGCTAAGCTTGAAAGGGTACTTCTAGTTTATCCAGCTAGCTCATATGTTTCCATTTCTAAAATGAAATGAAATGGTAACAAATGCACTTATTCCACAAATAATTTGAGGATTTTTCCCTCTATCTTTGACTCTCATACTAGAGCAGTAGAACTAAGTAATAAAATAAAATAAAATAAGATGGTGAATAACAAGCTATAACTCTCTGGGATTCTTAGTTTAGGTGGATTAGAGTATGTTGGATCTACGTTATTTATTAAATGTTAGAAAATTCCCCTTTCTTAGAGGAATAGCATCTCTAGCAATATTTAAATCTTTTCAAGTAAAACTCGTAATGGGTGACATGTTAAAATGTCTGTGTTCTCAGTTCTTACATGTTTTTGTCTAGCATGCATATTACCTTAATATTGTAATGAATGGCATTTCTCAGAATGACTGAGGAAGGTACACTTTTAATCAGAAGTGCTTATTAAATATAAATTTAATATAATCTGTACTATATTATATCTAATATATCTTCCTTGACTCCAACTACCTCATGCTAAAGGGCAATTACATTGACTTTTATAAGTCAAATAATTAATTTGCTCTTAAGTCTAAGTGTATCTGAAGACCTTAAGAGCCCTCAAATTTTGTTCATTGTCCTTGCAGAGCTGTAAACATCACCTAATGGGTGGATGTATCTAAACTTTTCATTCCTTTCAGAAGGTATCCAAGTAGACCCGGATCTTCATATAATATTAAAATCTCTAACAGTGGTAATATGTTTGGTTATAGCACCAGGTTGTGTATGGGAATCTGTTGCATTAGAAAAGTTATATGCAGCTGGTGTTTTAATACTAAATCTGTGATGGATAAAACCCAGGGCTACTGGTTTGGCTACTGCCTGCCCTGAGTCACACTATCTCCTCTCCAAAACACATGTAACACATTAACAATCTGATAATTAGTGCACATTCCTGCCTGCTCCTTAAAACCTCACTCCCAGATGCAGCTTTGGTCGGATCTTGTTTTTATTAGCTTTCATGATTCACTACTGTTGTAATACTAGTTCCCTTTTCCATTCATTAGGCTGTCTATCTGGCTAGGCAGTGTTGATGTAAACTCAGGTCTTAAAAAGGCAATGACTTCATCTTCTTTGCATGTACCCAGTCTCCAAATTATGTGTCCATATAGTGTGGAACTATGGTCTCAATGGCATGAAAAAGAAAATAGGACTTACAAGAACATTTATTTCACTTGTATTTAGAGTTGGAAAAATGGTGTAGGGAAGGAGACAATTGATTCAAGAAGAACAGCCATTGTCTCCTGGACTCTTCAGCATGTGTAAAGCCAAAACACTCTCATATATGTGGGCCCAACCTAATATTACAAATGATCTTCTATGGGGGCATTTATAGAAAAGTCAAAGTATATTCCCTTTCTACATGGGATAGTAATGTATTTGTTGTAGACATAATAAAAGATTGAGCAGAAAGAGAAAACAACTTACAAGGATCTGACATGAATAGAATCAAGTAGAACAGGAAACTTGCTGAGGACTCAAAAGTGTGGGATATTCTGGTATATATTTACAATCTACATTAAAATGGTACCATTTACTAAAAAAGAGAGAACTAACAAGCATCTCAGATTTCTGAGCTCAAAACAAAGAATGACTTATTAGGTATTAGTGTACAAAGGTATCATAAAAACAAGGAGAGTCCAATGGCCCATATTTTTCTGCAATACTTTAGCAACACTAAAATGATAACAGTAAGTACAACATAGCATAGAAGAGAAAACTTCTTATATATGACTCCATGTGGCTATTTTGAGATTAGGGTGTGTTTATATTTAAAGCATCATGATTCTGTTTCCCTAATCTGAATTTTATAAGTAGGATAAATTGAGATAAATTATCTTAAGTGATACTTTGGGCAAAATATGCAAAGCACATCACTGCTTTTCCCAAGAGGCTTGAACCACTAATGCTTTAACAAGGGAATGCTGATCATACAACTCTCAGTGTCAGAAAAGGGTGGGAGGTGAAGCTGTTACAATCTCCCTTAGGAAATCAAGGATTGGAATCTAAGGATTTAATTTCATCTCCATTCCCTAACTTTTACCAACTCCTTTCTGGCTCAGAGTCCATAGGTCAGCCAACAGGGACAAGAAAGAATATTTTTTGCCAACTGCATTTTAACAAATTTGAGAATCAAAATCAATTAGATAGATGACCATCAGCAATTCAATTGAGATTGGCTAACTTCTCCCACTGAAAAGGAGTGTTTCTCATGGGCAACATCTAGGTAAGAGATCTCACCGTCTGTTATCAACAAAAAGTTGAGTATGTTTCAGCTTATTGAAAAATCAACTCTCTTTGTCCCCTTTGGGAGAGAGAATTAGACCCAAATTCAACTCAGATTTAAGTCTAAAGTAATTTTATTAGCTGATCTACCTAACACTTTATTACACTATGCATTCAGTGTTGTAAACATGATTTTTGGCAATCTCTTACTTTAGCTCAAGAACTGAGTTGGAAAACACTGGACAACATTTGGATAATGACAATCTCATCTTGTCTTCTTTGGAGAGTAATAATGTAAACAAAATGAGCTCTTCACTGGCAGCCAAATGCAGTGGAGCTTGTGTCTGTTCCTTTTCTAATATCAATGTCTCAGGGATATTTTCTGAGCATGTTTCTAGAGGCAGAAATGTTCCATGTCTTTATTCAGTAAGGGGATCTTATATGGTATTATCAACTGTTTCTCAGTCAGACTCTTCTAGTGAAAAGAATTTCTCAAGAAAATCATTAATATATCTGCTATTTTTAAAAGCAGTTCTAAAGTTCTCTGATACTTTAATGGAGGGAGTGTCCATGAAAAGGTGTCCAGGATGGTTTTAGTTGTTAGGAAGGGCAAGAGAGCCTTATCAAACTGATGCAATATTACTCAACTGCTACTCTGAAGAAGCAAGAATGAGGTGAGAGAGAAAAGAATTACACACTTCAGACTAACCGGGTGACCTTATAACCCTTTCCCTGCAATATACTTTGCTTTCAAAAATCTAATGTTTCACTTCTTCCTGCTCCAACTGCCAAAACTTTTAGAAAAAGGATTGTTACAAAGAAAAAAATGTATGTGCGTGTAGGTGATGGATGCCATTTAGATCACTAACACTTATCTGTAATTTCCTAAGATTTTATGAAAAAACAAACATTCTGATGCAATTTGGAAACATGATGAGTTATTTTGGCTGGACAACAACAAATCTCTTGAGTTGGAGTAATTGGATGTTAGACCTGAAAGGGGCTATAGACGTAATCTACTTCAACCTCCTCATTTTACAGCTGAGGAAACCCGAACCTCAAAAGACCAAGTAATTGCATAGTCACACAGCTCGCCAGTGCTGGGATAGGGCAAAAACTTCTACATCTTGTCATCTGTGTGTGTTTCTTTTCTCACTCGTTTACAGATGTAAAAATTGATCTATATGTGAATTCTAAAAGTGAACTTAATATCAGAGAAGTGTATGAAATTAAAAATTTCCCATTGCAATTCTGTTTAAAGCGTACCAGGTAATACAGATCAAGTCATTTAACCATCTAACAGCCCTATGAGAGAGATACTATTACTATCCTATTTTACTGAAAGATAACAGGCACCTGAGGTTCAGTAACGCCTGAGGTTACATACCTCATTAAGGTGAAGCCAGGATTCAAACTCAACATCAAATCCAGTGTCCTTGCTCTTAATCTTGTGGTATTTCACCTCTCTTTATAAGGTGCTTAAGTAGCTTAATGACAAAGATGCCAATTGGGGGCAAAATTCTCCTGCTTTCTCAACATCTTGGTGAATATAGGTTTCTGTTTATAGCTAAGTGCAGTCTCTTTTTCCTCACCAGCTACCCAATTTGTATTTTTTTTTTTTTCCTGCCATGGAGGTTCTTAGGAATACCTGTAGGAATTATATATTTCCCTCTATTGCCTTCAGAACTTATCATACCCACCAAATTATAAGATAATGAAACAGAGGCCATGTGAGGAAAAGTGGAACTGGTGTACCCCAGAGGCTGAGTGACTTCAAAAACAGGAGGCTTGATGGAAGACAATTGTATTTCCAGGTCAAATTAGACTATTGGGTCCCCAGGTGTTTTTTTGTTTTTTGGTTTTTTTACCCTTCCTTTGTTTAAGAACTGAAAGAGTGTTACAGATAAGAGGATTGTGACTCATTGAGAATTGGGAGGCTTCTACATGGCAGAAATTCCAATAGATAAGGCAGAACATACTCAAGGGAGAAGAAGATCTTTAACTTATGCTTGTTGGCTAACTTCTTTATAAAACTCCTGCAGGTAAGGAAGGCTCTCAGCACTACACTATGTACTTTCAAGTTTTGGGTCAACACTGGAATTCTTTCCCTGTGGTGCAGTGGACTGCTGTCCCGGGGCACGTAATCTTAAATTAACAACTGTTCCTTGAGATAGAGAATTGATATTCAAGGTTTTGATCCTCTTGGCTCTTCATTATTTGGCTTAATAAAGCATACATTAAGCAAACAGAAAGGCTATTTGAGTCAGAAGCTCTGAAAAACAAAAGGACATTATAGAACACAGACAGCTAGCTGCTTTCTTGCTCTGCTAATAAAGGACTCCATCCAGATTGTTTATTTAGTGAGCACAGAGTGTCAACTGATGTGAATTGTCCTGGAAACTTTCAGATGTAATTAACCTCAGTACCCTCATAATGCAGTTTCACCTATAATCCACAGCCCAGTCTGTACCCCAGAAGAATCTCACAGCTAACTCACCCCAGGATTGCAACATTTCATGAAGAATTTGTGATTAAAGCCAGACATATAGACAGTAAGAAACCATGTGGTGCCTATTATCTCCACACATCAATTTTAATGGTACATGCTCTACCCATGACAACACTAAAAGTTAGTACATTGTATCTTAAATTGATGTATCTATTTTTAAAGCCATGAAAAATGGAAATTATATAATTAATAGATTTAGCTCCCCAAAATAGAAAATTTCAGAATAATATTCTCTAAGAACAACTCTGTTTTTGCATACATTTGTTTTTCGTGTGATGCAATACACACAACCCCAAACGTCCAAACCTCAGTGTGCACAAAGGCTCAAGCCTTTCACCAGTTGATTATATGCAGTCTTATTACACCCCAATGAGAGCCTCCTACTAAGATTTGAAATCGTGTAAAGGTCGGGGGTGGGGGGGCAGGGTACCATCTTACACTGCTTTTGAACCATCCACAGTACCTTGCAGAGTGCTTATATCTAGTTTACATGCTAGTAGAGTCTTGAGATTTTCTCCCTGATATTAGGTGTGCTCTGAACCTGCACATTTTTACATAAAGGATCTTGCAAGGAAAAATTATATTGAAATACATTGGCAAGATAGTATTAAAAATCAGAGGCATATTCAAAGACAATGACATATGATATTCTGGATCTCCTAGGGAAAATAATCCTTAATTATTCTAAGTGGCATTGTGCAGCTTTCCAAGGAAATCACAAAACCTTCCACATTACCTGGGAGAGGGGAATTCCATATTAGATAAGCCTCTTTGGGGCCAGTCCTGCAGACTGAATCAAAGCGAGGGTGTTGTTCACTGGACTTTTCCGTAGAGACATATCCAACAGCACATGGAATCATTTGCATATGGCAGATACTCTTTAATGGTTGGTTACTTTGCCCCTTGGTTCCCAAGGTACCTTGTGCTGGCTAAGTAATGGTGGTCTAATTTGACTAGACTGGAAAACCTAACTCCATCTTGAAAATTTGTGATCTATGTTTAAACCTATGATTGTTTAGAAAGTACCACATTCCTGGACCGAATCCCCTTCTAGGAAGACCTGCACCCTTTTATGAACCCTAAGAGTTTCCCCTTTCAAATCATCCGAGTCCTCACAGTCCTGAAAACCACAAAAAGGCTTTGCATTGACAAGTGTTCATTTGATGCTTTGGCTCATAGTGACATATAAAACTTCATGGGATGTTGTTTGTCAAGACATATTTGGAGAATTTTGAAGTCCAAATTTTACAATTCATTGTTCCACTATAAAATGACATTATCTTAATCACATAAGGATCATCTTTAAAACAGATTCCATTTAATTGTTTAAAATACTCCATCAAGGAGTTTTGAAGGGTAAGACATTTAGTGTGTTGATTGAACTTTCCAACTTAACCTTACATTTGAGTTTCTCTAATGGCTCTTGATATGCGCATTTAGCTTTTCCTGCCAATCTCCCACACTCTCTTCCCTGTGGCAACCATTCATTCTCCTACAAGCGTCTGTCCTTGATCCCTGAGCATACTGGCCACATTTCTCATTTAGGCCATGGCCACCACCTTGTGTTCCTTGCCATCTCAGACACTTGTCTAGACTGCATATTTCCTTCAAAGAGCATCTCTCAAGTGTCTGCCTCTATGGCTTCTTCATGCCTGCCTCTCTATTGATTTTATATACTATTCCTTTTGTACTCAGTAATTAGGAATTTTTTTAGGTACTTATTACATTACCAACTTCAATCTTATAAACTAGACTGAAGACTCAAGCTTGGGGGCTGGAATATTATGCCTGTTTATGTTATGCCTGCAATCATTATTATCACTGCCATTAAAAGTAGCAAGACACCTCTAGCAACCCTATCACCAATTGACTGATTGTCAAAGAATATTAAGGGTATGACTTTCTCTAGAAAATATACTGTTTTAATGATATTTCAAGATTTGGGTCTTCTAAGGAGGCCTGGTGCTGATGAAAACATAGATGAATTCCTAATTTTTTTCTAGTTTAAACTTCCAACTTTTTCTGAATAAACGTCCTCCTAGTTATCTCAGTGGCCCAGTACAGAACACAAACCCAAGTGCCCTGAAATATCTATATTAAAAGGTATTCTATGGACTTACGAGGAATAATAAAAATTTTAAATGGGAAGACTTGTCTTGCAGAGGCAACTCTGTGTCAAGATTATTCTTCAGTGTTGAAATCTTGACTGGAATCATGACAATCAGAGTTTGCTAGTTCAGCTAAAAACAGCTTCTGCTGTCCCACAGAAGCTCTATGGGCCTTCTTAGCTTGTAGTTTATTGCTTTCTGAGTTCAAAAATTTTTTTTAATTTGGAGAAATAACAGCTGAGATTTTTCAGACACTCACAAGAGACTTCTATTTTAATACTGAGGCATTTGAAGGCCACTCAAGGGGTCCACCCAACCCTATCCTCCCCAGAGGCAGTGTCATAGATTTGAGGATCTGACAGTCTCCAAGAACTACTGGGTGCATGGAGATGACCCATAGTGTTAATTAGGAGAGTAAAGCTTGGTGCATCACTCTGAAAACCCAATGAAGAGTAAGAGTTCCACTCCAGATGACTGTTCATCAAATAAGAATTTGGAAGGGGTCAAAGCATCTGGAATTATCTCTCCAGATAATAGCTCTGTTTAGGAGCTGAGCCAGGGAGGAGAGAGAAGTCTGTCTTGCATAGTCTGGCAAGACTTAGAAATGTTGGGCTTCTACAGATTCTCTGTGCCTCACGAACTCATTATTATGTAGCACTTAATAAATCTGCATTTGATATTTTCTGTAAGTTTACTTGAAAATTTTCACCGATTTTGGTTTGTCTGCTCAGCAGTTTTGTAATTTCCATTTCTGAAGCACCTAGATACTATTTCTCATTCCCTTTCATCTGCATTTGCGAAAAGTGTCTCAAATATACCTACACACAAAGCCACCTCCTACCACTCTCTCAATTGCTCCCTTTACCAGAAAGGTGATCTGTATTTATTTTGTCCAAACAAATCCTATGCTTTTATGCCTTCTGCTTCCATTTCTTTTAGGTCCCTTGAGAAGACTATAATCTCTAAAAAATCTTACTAAATCAGATAACACACAGAGAAGGAGGACAGTATTGCATAGTGGTTGGATTCATGCAGATCCGGCTTGACATCATGGCCCTGCTACTCATTGTCCTCATCAGCTTTCATAAGTGATCCTTTAATTCTTCTGAAAAATGGGAAAATACCAACTGTTCCGTGTATTTTTGATAGAATTAACCTAGACATATGTAGAGTTCCTCTAACCCAGCATACAGCATAGCAGCTATTCTTATATTTCCTCATATTTGATAACACTAATATTATTCACAGTAGCCGATCTTGTAAAAGTTTTGGCATATCCTCTGTCCTACGTAGAGATATCAGAGTATCAATGGATGCTATGTGCTAGAGGATAAATACCGATGATAAGTAAGGCATTTTTAATTTTCCTAAATATGACAAATTGTTTCAATCCCATCTGCCCTTATATGTGCTTTTCTCCCTCTATTTACAATGCCTCTAATATCTTGGAGATATTCTATATGTGCTTTATCCTCTGCTGAAGAGATTCTCCCTGGAGAAACTTGAACTGACATTATTCATTTCTGAGTGTTCCCGCCCCAAACGCTCTGAGGCAAAGTTAACTCTTCCCTCTTTTTGTGCCTCCACTGCACTGTTCTTTTGCACTAACTGTATTATATGATTATGTGTTTATGTGTCTATCCCTGGTTCTAGACTGTGAGTTCCATGTGGGAGACAGCAGTGACTAATTTTGTTGTCCCCAAAATATTTCACAGGACTTGGAATGTAAACGGTAGTCAATAAATGTTTGTTGAATAATGAATGTACTCGTGAATAAGTGTGCTCTGTGACTTTTCCAATTGTCCATGACAATATCAATTTTCCTGGACTTCATTTTGGGGGAAAACAACAGATGAATATAATTTACCTAAAAATTACATGTTATAAAAAAACATGTAATTTTGTTTCACTTGCCTCAGATCTCTAAACGCCCATCATTTAATGCACTATTAATACAGTTTTAACTTGCAGTACAAAAGATAATGGCTCTTCAAGTGAAAACTTGCATTAAAATAACTGGTGCATCTCAGTTAAACATAATTCTCATTTAACAGCTAATTGTGAATGTCATCGGGACACTTAGATAAGTAGAAGTAATGAAATGGGTATTTAACCTTTCATAAGGATGTAAATTATTACTTACAGTGAACCAGCAAGACTTAGCCATTAGGCATTCTTGAAATCAATAGCAAGTTAAAAAATATAGATTGGAAGCTTTTAAAGACATCTCAAATAAAGCTTGACCACTCTAAATTTTCTGTGCGAACCTTGGACCAAGCACATTTCACAGAGCTTGGACTTTCACACCAATGATCTTATACACCCAAGGAGTACCAAAAAAAGATGTTTGTTGAAAAGTGAAAAATGAACATAAAGGGTTTGTGACTTTCCAATGAGGTTATTGACAATATCTTTCTTCATTGATTAATGAGACCCTCTTTACAATATAAAGGAAGTAATTTTTGGCAACCTGGTATTCGTTCTATGTAATTAGAAAATTTATTATTAACTTAGAAGGTAGAGTGTCACTGACTACATATTCACTTGAAATCTCTCATAATTTATATACATTTGTGGTCTATGGGAAATCTTAATTATTCTTTTTGCTTTCATTAGCTATTTTCTAGGTCACCCCAGATAAATTTTTCCTTCGTAGTTTGTCTCTTCAGCTCTTTCATATGCCCCCACTTACACAAGTAAGATAGCCCTGGATCACATAGTAATGAGGCAACAAATTAGCAACTGGTAATAAACATAAATTCTTTATATTTGAATTGAGTTGTAGAATTCACTATACATGTCAGAAACTGATAGCTTCAGAGAGTACTGCAAAAAGGAAAGAACACTTCAGGGCTCAGATCTTGTCTATAGACTGAGACCTTGGCTTTGGAGCCTAAGAGACTTCCAAACTCATCTGAGTTACATCTTCTTCTTTTGTAGTTTAAAAGTTTAAGAAAAAAAAAAAGCTTTTTGAAGAAAAAAAAGTTTACTGTGACTCTTTCTAAAGTAAAGATGGAAAATTAGGATGGGAAACTAAAAGCTTTAGAAGTATTAAGGGAAGGTACTAGATTATATCCTCTGAGTGGACAGGCACTCATTATCAAAAAATCACAACGCAACAATCCTATGAATATTAATAGAAAGATACACATCTTATATTTGGGGAATTTCATGATATCTAACAGTAATTGAACACAGTTATCCTCCAGATAGGGTCAGATTGTCAGTCTCCTAGCCCATGGACTATGACAATGACAATTTCTGGTTGTCACAAGTGGGAGAGGACTATTACTAGCATCCAATGGGAAGAGGTCATGGATACTGCTGAACATCCTACAACTCATCAGGCAGCCTCGCACAGTAAAGAATTATCCAACCCAAAATGTCAGAAGTGCTGTGGCTAGGAAACCCTATTCCAGGAGAAATATAATAGTACAGTGGAAAGATTATTAATTAGTAACCAAAGGAAGAGAATTCTACATTAAGTACAATATGATTAGTTTTTTCACATATATAATGAAGATATTACCACCTACCCTGCCTAATTCAAAGAGCTATTGTGAAAATCAAATAAGATCTTACATATGAAAGAGTCCTGTAAAACAAAGTATCTGAATGAATTCAGCCACAATATAACTTCTTTTGATTCAAGGAAATCAAGATAGAAATGTGGCAAAATAATCTTTTTGGATGGTTTTCTATGGATGGTTTTTACCTTGAAAATGTAAAGTTGCAGGATACAAAACCAACATACAAAAATCAGTTGCATTTCTATATACTATCAACCAACTATCTGAAAAAGAAATAAAATGATCCCATTAATAATAATATCAAAAACAATAAAATGCTTAAGAATAAATTTATCCAAGGAGATGATAGACCTGTACACCGACAGTGATAAAACATTAATGAAAGAATTGAAGACACAAATAAATGGAAAATGTAAAGATTTTAAGTAGGTCATTATAAAGATATTAAGTAGGTTACTCAGTTATCTCTCGTGCTCACTGAGAAACCAAGACATAATGAGCTAAAATTAGAGAACCAGAGCTTTAAGATAAAATTTTAATATACATCCAGATATTATATCCAAATACTAGAATTGGCTATTAATGAGTATCATAGATTCTCCGATTATGATGATTACTGTGAAATACCAGTATGGGCGTGATATGTCTAAAATGACATAGAGCGGGTTTTGTGGAGGGCGAGTGGAGGTGATGTAAATGGCCTCAAAGCTTCTTCCATACCTCCAACCTCCACTCAGACTTTATACCCCAAGATTAGCTGTCAGCAGGCTCTAGCAGATTGCCCTGTAGGATTCCAGACATTGCCACATTAAGGAGCTCTTCAATCAATTGCCTCCTTTTCACTTCTTCATGCTCCTTTCCTGGTGGTCAATCCAGTTCTCAAATAATTGGCCAAAAGAAAAAGTTTTCTTCTTGTTATTGTCTTCCTTTCTTCATAAATCATGATTCTGTAATGTTATTTTAAAAATACATTTGGAAGGAAACTCAAAACCTTCTTTTTGCACCTCCCCCTTCTTGCTCCATGAAATTCCCACTCCTCTGAGCCATGACTAACATGTACAGCATGCTTGCAATGAAAATTGTTTTTTCCCCCTAAATGTCCTAAGTCCAGATTTTTATTCTTATGACTCTAAGCCTTGATTAAGACATATGTTAAAAGTAAAACTCTGTTTCATCCTAGGAAGTTTTCATCCCATTCCTAGGTTCCTTCCTTTGTCACTAGGTACTTGATAGGAAGGTCTAACCTTACTAAACGTTGCAGATAATTTCAGCATGGAGAACCACAAACAGATAATGCTATTAAAGCAGAAAAATACACAAGGTTAGAAGGGGGAAATTAACTACAGACGTAATTAGCCAAAAATGTGTGGGTTGTGTGTATCTGGGCAATAAGAGAGAACATTTGACTGTCCCTCCAAAGTACAGAAATAAATGAGAAATGTTAAAAATAATATAGCTTGGGCATAATTGCCCACAGTTGGATAATTTCTAGATGCACAGAATCAATATAAAGTCTTTCCCTGCCTCCTATTACTATTATAGCAATCATCTTTGATTTGATCCTTTTGAAAACTGCTCTTCTATCACTCCATCCATAATATTTCCATATTTCAGCCAATCTACTGTAAAAGTTCACTCTCACACCTCTGTAACAATTATTTCCTATTTTGTACTACTTTATTTTTTCCCTCCCTCCCCCTAATGGAAGCCAATTAGGATAACGAGGGCAAAAGGTTATATATACATTTGGTTCCCCCATTTAACATCTGGTTTATTGTTTATGCTTTGTTGAGAACAATAGAGAGAAGTGGGCAGAAACACCTCCTTGTACATATTTTCAATGCCCCCCCCCAAAAAAGGATTCTACATTTTGTACATATGTGACATCTGAAAAAACTCAGACATGGCAACATTAAGGGAATCATTGCTTCTTAGTTTCATGTTTAATTGTCAGAGCCAGGAAAGAAGGAGGTGAAGAAAGAAGGCAGGACTTGCATGGGCTGACACTCTTTGAGGGACAGAGCTGGAGCAGGCATGGCTTTCGTTATATTTAAGTGAATTAGTCTGTTTCCTTTAAACAGGAGAGATTAACAAGCCACCAAGGGCCTGCTGTGGGATTTTGACACTTTTAGTGGCTTGTGACATATGATTTGTGAATATCAATTCACCTTCAAAAGCAGAAAGCAAATCTACCATTAGCATGAGGTATGTCAAAAGCTGATTTTAGGTTAGTTTGGTTGAAATTCATTAGGATAAGATGAGAAAATAAATATTTTATTTGATTCAATATTTGGATCATTTTTAAGTTCTCCTTTGAGCTTAAAAAATGGCTACATGTAGACGTAGGAGTTTAATATGGGTGACTTTCTTTGATAAGGAGAATACTTCAAGTCTTGAACTTGGAAACTATTGAGACATTAAGTAAAAGGGAAAAGCTCAGCAATTCCAAGTAAACTTGTCTTAATATTTTGCTTTCTTAGTGAAAGAGTATGTCTTTGGGCAGTTTGGCATCCAGACTATTTCCCTAACTGCAAGAAAACAGAATAAATATTTTCTTTTCATATGTGATTAGATTAAAAGTATCATCTTTGATATTAAATGAATGATATAAAGAATTTTAAACTGAAAGAATTGATAGAAAAATGAACTCATACTATAAAATTTATTTTTGAAACATTCCCAGTTTGTCATTCTTTAAAAAGGTTACTACTGGAAAGGTTCACATATTTTTTGATCTGTTTCTTATTTTTGTCATTGTGAAGACAAAAGTGATCGGGGCCAGATTTTTTCAGCTGCAGGTACAAATCTGTAGATGGCAAGAAGAGATATTCTTTGGTCTTTATGTAGACAAAGTTGAGTCAAGAAGCACAGAATACTATACAAGACTCCTCCAGCTATAAAATTTAATTTGCTGATGTACCACAATGCTGTTTGCCTCTGCTTGACTAAAGGATTTCAAATTGGACTAGTTACAGGTTGTATCTTATTGAAAGGTGCAGTATTATGGTGTTTAAGTATATGTGCACGAGAGCCGCTCTACTACGGTTCAAATCCTAGTTCCACCACTTATTAAGTATAATACTTCAGTGAAGTTACTCAGTCTCTTAGTGGCTTAAGATTTTCCCATCTGTAAATTGGGATGACACTAGTATCCACACCCTAGGGTTGCTTGAAGATTAAATGAGTACACTGTGAAGTATTTAAGACTAGGTATTCAGTATCATTATCTGTTATTGTTATTTTATCTCATTCTAAAAACAGCTGAAACAATATCTAAAACCATGGAGCTTGATATCAGTAGTTGAGAATATTCACCCAGTTTGCATCAGTCATTCAATGCTGACTAATAAAATCCCTGTTACCTTAAAAACAAAACAAAACAAAAACCCCTTTGCCTGTTTATTCAGTGGATTCTGCTGATGTCCAAAACGATTTTTTTTAAAAAGCACAACAATGTAGCATGAAGAACACATATGTTAATTAAAACTGAACTGCCTCACAACATTTTCCATGATCAACATAGAAAAACAAAAAATTTTTATGTAGTCGGTCTAAGAGATTTTAGAATATTACTGAATGCTTCATTTATTTTTAATGTAAAATAAGAATGAAATTAATAATAAATTTATTCCAAGTTCTATTTTTTCTTTCTAGTATCCAGCTCTGCTCCATCAAAAAATTTCACTGTTACTAGTTGAAAACATTGTTAGTTCAATTAAAGTGTTAGTCACTGAATAAGGACATGGGACGGTAAGAAGGTCTAGAACAAGGAGCTTTTATTCTATAATCATTGTCACCATAAAAGAAAATAATATGGCAATTGATGGTGAATAAAATCCGCAGTGTTCAATTTCAGATTCTTTAATAGTTGAAATAATTTGATGCCTTCTTTGGAGCACAAAACATTAGGGCAAAAACGCCTTGGGCCAATTGCTTCGTATAGCACGACAGGATATAACAAATAATTTCAAACCCCAGGAAGTCTTTTTGGATTGTGAAAAGCCCAACCACACTAGTTAAGTTGCTCAGTACGATAATCATCTCAGACTAATAAATTATGGCCAGTGTCAGTGGTGACACACTGCTAAGCTCAGCTGAACATATTCTGATTAATCTTATTAAATGATTTTGAAGCCTTCAGTACAAAGAAAAAATATATAAAAAGAAAAAGAAATACACGGAGGAAAAAAAAAGATGCCTCCCAGGGTGTGCTAAGTGTTTTCAATTTTATTAACATTTCCAGATCCATATTCCCTGTGACTTAGCAGTAGACATTCCATTTACATTCCATATGGGCTGTAAATCTGGTCCAAGGTGTCTTTTGTAAGTATAAAGAAATGTCACTGACACCTGGAGGAAACCTATAGTTTGCATACTCTGGAACATCGGTGGACATAGTCACAGCTTTTACTGTAGTGCCAGTCTCAGTCATATGAAGAGAAGGTCATACACAGGAACTGAAACAAAGGTACTTTCCACAGCTGAAGGAAAAAATTCCTTACGATAAGGAGAAGTTCCTCTCAAGAACGCCTAAGACATTAAGGAGCTGTGTAAGTTTGAAAGATCGTTCCCGAGGAAACTATAGAATCTCACCAGTATTCCCTTTTCACTTTTTCAGCTTTGGAAGCTGTACTACAAACTCAAGTGATTACTTTGAAGGCTAGGTTTCTGCCAACACTCTTAGGATTAGAGGCACTTATGAACAAATTCCTGTGGCTTAAAAAAAAAAAAACAAACCACAAGTGAGAAGGATCCCTGAATCTCTAAAGTTGTTTTATGCAATTGTCATTTGGTGTAGCACCCCCAGCTCTTCCTCATATATAGCGGTGGCAGAGTATTCTGACATGGTGAGAACACAACCAGTTTTAGACAGGTACCGTCTCTTCTTGCCCATCACCCCAGATGTAGCGTACACACAACTCATACACTTACTGTAGTGAGCTGAAAACTGACCAATCTCAGATTTATCCGAAAATCTTCCACCAACCAAGGGGTATTTAACTTGAGCATATGTCTTAACTTTAAAAATTACTTTCTCTTTATAGAATATACTATCGCTTTCTTCTTTCGAAGAATATGTGCAAAAATGGAATATGTCCATGAAATTCATTCTGCCAAATTTTTCAGATTACCCCAAACTCAAAACACCTTTGGCCTTTCATTCCTCACCGCTACACTTAACTTAGTGTCACCCTTAATTTTATTGTTTCTTAGAGGTTCATTGGCATTAAGAATTGCTTGGGGTGTTCAAAGTTCAAATTCCTGTGTGTGCCCTCTTATCCATCTCCTCTTCCTCTTGCAGTACTTCTGGAATAGGACTCCTAATGTGCATTTTGAGCAAGCACCTGGTTCGTTCTCATCATGTGGTCCATAGGCCCAACTTTGAAAACTACCTAGCATTACCTATTATTATTAGCTGTTTCAAATCTGGCCTCTCCTTTTGCTTCAAATCTCTTTTCTAATGACTTATTAAAAGGAATCTTATTTTCATTAAGATAAATGGGTAGGGGACTTCCCTGGTGGTCCAGTGGTAAAGAATCTGCCTTACAATGCAGGGGACGTGGGTTTGATCCCTGGTCAGGGAACTAAGATCCTACATGCAGCGGGGCAACTGAGCCCGTGAGCCACAACTACTGAGCCCCAGTGCCTCAACAAGAGACCCTGCATGCTGCAAACTACAGAGCCCATGCACCCTGGAGCCTGCATGCCACAACTAGAGAGAGAAAACCCACACGCCACAAATAGAGAGAAGCCCATGCGCCACAATGAAAGATCCTGCGTGCCGCAATGAAAGATCCCACATGCCTCAATGAAGATCCCATGTGCTGCAACTAAGATCCGATGCAGCCAAAAAATTAAATAAATAAATAAATAAATAGATCTTTAAAGAAAAAAAGAAGAGAAATGGGTAGGGGCTGGATCTCAAACCATAACTCGCAACTGTCTCTCTGTCCATTCTACTGCTAAGAAAGTTTCAGAAGCCTGCTGTAGATCTGTATGTACCTATATTATTTGCCAGGTTTCAGAGACTATAAGTACCACCAGGGCTGGTAGGATTGATCCTCCCCGTTAGCACGCTCACTGTGCTCAAGAAAGTCCTGGATCAGATCTTATACCCAGTTTCCATGTACCAGAGCCCTATTCCTAATTGCACTCACCTTTCCCCTTTCACCACCATTATTTCTCTTCTCAAAATGACTATAACCCTAGCACTCAGTTAACAATGAGTGTTAAGGATAAAAAGGAGTACGCTCCATAACACTCTAAATTAGGAGATGCCACTGTCAGCCTCAGCTTAGAAAAAGCCCCATTACCCTAAGACATGACAATAAAACATAATTCTATTGTCTACCACTTCATAGCTTCTATTACTGTGAGAGAAATTAATTTTCTGGAAGAGGAAATGCCAGTTTTAGAATCCTGCTTTTCCAGGCCTTACCTTAAAATTTTAAGATACAGAAACAATCATGATAATAAACCTTAGGAGAGTTATACTAGTATGGAAACATTTTGAGATGTGAGAGGCTTAAACATGGGATGTTGCATGAATTCTATCCATAGTGAAAGAGGATAGATGATGCAGGGTATAGTTTCAATGAGAGCACAAGTATAGTAACTTCAACATATTTAAACATGAAATATTTCAGAAAGGACCACTTGCTTACATTTTAATTATACTAATTATCCATTTATAAAATAGATCTTTTATCATCCTTAACAGTAAGTTGGAAAGCTTCCCATGGTTTAGCATGCATCTTCAGGACGGTGGCTCTTGGACCAGTGAAGAGGAAAAGAACAAATATTCTTTAATTCAGATGGAATTTACAACCCAATGGAAAAACAGACCACTTTATAGCTAGGTTCTATGTCAAACAATCAGAGCTCTTCCTTTGGTCTTGTAGTGCCCAGCAGTCAAAGTACTAGGTGCAAATAAACTATATTTTTAGAACAATGTTTTACAGATATATAGTCAGTTAAACTTGTCATCAATTTAGATTCAACTAAAATATGGGGTTCCATTATGAGCCTAGTACTTTTCTAGATATTTTTAGATAAATTATTTTAATCTTCATTGGTCAGATAAAGAATCAGAAGCTCTGAGACCTATCTCAGTCACACAAGTAGTAAGTGGTGGATAAAGTGTTAGAACTTAAATCTACTTGATTTAAGAAATCAAGAAAGCACTAAGAAAGCTTGGTGCTTTCTATTATAAGATACTGTTTTTGTCAAATCGCCATTAATTTGGGCCACATAAATTTGTCATAGGTTACTGTATTATTTTCCTAGGGCTGCTGTAACAAATTAACACAAAGTTGGTGACTTAAAACAACAGAAAGTTATTCTCTCACAGTTCTGGGAGCCAGAAATCCATGATCAGTTTCATCGGGCTGAAATCAAGATGTTGGTGAAGTCATATTCCCTCTGAAGGCTCTCTCAGAGAGAAACTCTTCCTTGCCTCTTCAAGGAAGGCACATTTCTTGGCTCATGGCCTTTCCTCTATCTTCATAGGCAATGGTATAGTATCTTCAGATCTCTCTCTGCTTCCATCATCAAATCACCGCCTACCTTCTGTATGTCAAATCTCCCTTTGCTTCTATCTTATGAAGACATTTGTGATGGTATTTAGGGCTCACTTGGATAATCCAGGATCATCTCAATCTCTTCATCTCAAGATTTTTAATCTAATCTTATCTGCAAAAAATTACTACATAAGATAACATTCACACATTTCAGTGATTAGGATCTGATATCTTTGTTTTTGTTTGTTTGTTTTTTTAATTTTTATTTTATATTAGAGTATAGTTGAGTAACAATGTGTTAGTTTCAGGTGTACAACAAAGTGATTCAGTTATACATTTTCATGTATCTATTCTTTTTCAGATTCTTTTCCCAATTAGGTAGTTACACAATACTGAGCAGAGTTCCCTGTGCTATACAGTAGGTCCTTGTTGGTTATCCATTTTAAATATAGCAGTGTGTACATGTCAATCCCAAACTCCCTAGCTATCCCCCCCCCCCAACTCTTCTCTCTGGTAACCATAAGTTTGTTCTCTAAGTCTGTGAGTGTTTCTGTTTTATAAGTAAGTTCATTTGTATCATTTTTTAGATTCTGCATATAAGTGATATCATACGATATTTCTCTTTCTCTGTCTGATTTACTCAGTATGATAGTCTCTAGAGGACCTGATATCTTTGAATGGTCATTATTCAGCATACTGCAGTCCACCTTCTGGATGCCAAAATTTATATCCATTCCATACATAAAGTATATTCACTCCACCCCAACATCCCCCCAGATTTCCACACATCATAGCATGGATTTCAGTCCAAAATCTCATTTAAATATCGTGAGCTCAAAAATCCCAAGTCTCATCACCTAACCTAAATTAAGTATGGGTGAAACTCTAGGTATGATCATATTGGGGCAAAAGGCCTCTATATCTCTGGATCTGTAAAACTTGAAAATAAAGTATCTATTCCCCAAATACAACAGTGGGAAAGGCATAGTACTAGTGTTGCAGACATTCCCTTTACCAAAAAGGGAAAGGTAAAAATGAAAGAAGAAAAGGGTCACCAGTCCCAACTCATTTCAAAAGCCAGCAGGACAAATTCCATTAGGTTTCAAGACTTGGGATTAGTCCTTTGTAGCTGGAGGGTCCTGCTTCTGCATCTGTGGTTCTGCCTTCTCTGCCCAAGGCTCTGCCCTCACCCTGACCCTTCCTTTTCTTGAAAGCTAGTATGTGTTTGCAGCTGAATGGCTTTGTCAGCCTGTTTCCTGTTTGTAGAATTTGGGGAGTCTGACAGTTTTCCTACATTTTGTCCTATCTCAGTTTCTTTCAGTCCAAGCAGGCAGTGTTTCTGCTGATATAACGTTCTCAAAAACTTTGTGGGTCTCCTGTGTATATCACAGGCATTCATGTCAGTAGACAAGATGCTGCTCCCCAGACCTTTGAATAATTTCTATTTCTGGCTTCTGTTGAGATGGCTGAGGGAACCCATCAGTCACATGCACTAGCATAAGCTGTTCAGTCACACCGTTGGCCTTTTCTTTAGAGCATACTTTCCGAATAGTGAATCTTTTAATTTAGCATCTTTTGCAGTCTGGATAAGTTGAGAATTCCCAGTCAAGTGTTGGTTCCACTTTACTTAACAGTTCTTTCTTCACTTTATCTCTTTCCTCTCACGTTTTACTGTAAGTGCTGCTCACAGAAGAAACCAGACTGCACCTTCAACACTTTCCTTAGAAACTTCCTCATTTAAATTTCCAAGTTCACCACTTACCGCTTTCCACACCACTATAAGACACAGTTCACCTAAGTATCTGCCACTGTATAACGTGAATTTCCTTTCCTCCAGTTTCTAATAACATGCTCCCTATATCCCCTATCTCTCACCAGCAGCATTTTTAATATTTCTATTTCTACCAACATTCTCTCTATGAAGATACAGGTATTCTCTAAGATTACACAGGCTTTCTCTACTGTGCTCTTCACTTCCTTCTGAGCCTCACCAAAGGGCCTTTAATATCTATATTTCTCCCAAAAGTACATTTAAGGCAATCCATGGGCTCTAGGGAGAAAATCTGTTTTTCTCCTCTTCCAGCTTCTATAGCCACATTCCTTGGCTCTTGGCTCCTTCATTTGTCTTCACAGCCAGAGCTTTGCATCTTTATGTCTCTCTTTGTCTGCTTCCATTATCAAAGTGTCTTCTGCTATCTTATCTCCCTGTGTGTCTAATCTCCCTGTCTCTCTTTTATAATAAGAACAAGTGATAGCATTTAGGACTGACCTTGATAATGCAGGATAATTTCCTCATCTCAAGATCCTTAACTTTATTACATCTGCAAAAATTTTATCATATAAATGTAACATTCACATACTCTGGGGATTAGGACCTGATATCTTTGGGTGACTGTTTTTCAGCATACTATAGTTATTATCTCCTAAAATAGGTATGCTCCTAGAATCTAGTCCTTAACCTTGGAAATGATTGAACAAAAATATTTTAATCATTGTATTTGGTTTAATATACTCATTTCATAGATTAAGTTTCTGAGGCCAAGATAAAGTAAATGATGTGCCTGATTGCACAGCACATGTTTTGACACAGCCAAGACTATGAACCATATCTCTTTACTCCCACTCTTTTGCAGTATGTTCTTCTCTAAATGAATCACTAAGAATTGCTTATTTCTTAATTGTCACCAAATTACCCCAGAACCCAAATACAACTCTGAAGCTATAAATAACTATCCCACAGTCAGCATCAGTTTTAAAAGAGAGTAAATTCATCATTTATCTCTACTGAACAGTCAGTAGTAACCTGAGACAAATAGGAGAAATATGGGAAACAACCCATTTCAAGGATTACACAAACTTTCATTCGGAAGTTTGTATGAATGCAAGTATCTAGCATTTAGTTAAGTAATAAGGCCTGATTTATCTTCTAAGTTCTCAGAATTGTAGAACTTAGAACTCAGTGGAATTTTAAAAGATAATTTACTTCAACTGCATTTTTCAGGTGGGTAATATGTTAATCACACTTTCCAGACCAGGTGACGAGACCAAAGAGAGTCTTAAGTGTCTTGGCTCAAGGACACATGGTTAAAAAGAGAAATTTATCTAATAAACATATAGAGAGGACCCATTATATTCCAGACAGTATATTAAGGGCTGGCAGGCAAAGGTCGGTGTGATGCATACAGCGCTCACCCTCAACAAGCTTTCTGTGTATGAGGAAACTAGGTGGGTAAATTAATCAAGTGTGAGATTGTGTTGAAATACTAGATACTGAGTGTTGGGCTCTGTGGAGACAATAGAGTGGTCAGGAAGGTTTCCTAGAGATGCCATCTAACTGGGACCTGAAAGAAAGGGGACAAGGGGCAGGAACATCACTCCAGCCAGACCTAGGAGTGTGTGCAAAGGCTGCGTGTGAAGGAACAAGGTATGTTCAGGAGCTAACATCAACTCAGTATGTCTATGATGGGGAGTATAGTAAGAAAGGAGGTGGGGGTGAGGGCTTAGGGGGAGCAAATCCTGAGGGCTTGAAAAGACATGCAAAGAGATGAAGTTATTATTTTGAGGGTGCTGGGAAAAAACAAGTATTTCATAGAGAACTGGCTTGTGTAGATTTGTGCCTTACACAAATCAGAATGGCTAAAACTAGGGTGCTTTTGTAATGCGGTACTTTGAGAGTGAATAGGGTGCTACTGATAACATGCCAGAACAAGAGGCACATCTGAGACTGCTCCAGGCAAAGCAGGACAGAAGGTGACCCTAGCCAAGGCTGTCTTAGGTTTGAATCCTTCCTCACTTATGGTAACTATACAACTTCTGTCTGGTACCATAACTTTTAGACTCAATCTTCTCATCTATAGTAAGGGGGTAACAGTGACTCTTTTACCCATTTCACAGAATTTTTCTGCGAGCCAACTGATGAAACCATTAGAATTCTTTATGAACTATAAAATAAAGTAAGGTGGTATACGATATTACTTTTCTGTTTCATTTTTTATTATCTTATGACTTAGGGGTCTTTTCAGAAAATGGGATAATTAAAAACAACACAGTAGTCACAGCATAAAACAGTAATAAGAGCTAACATTTTTGAGCTCTTAAAATGTGACAGGCCCTATATTGAGGAATTTACATTTATAGTCTCATTTGTAAATTTACAAACTCATCCTTCTAACAGTGATGAGGTAGGTGATATTATTATCCTCACTTAACAGTTGCACAGATCAAGTCCCTGAGAGTCCTTTGTCCAAGGCCACACAACTATGCAGTTTTAGAACCCAGATTCTACATCAAGAAGTTTGTCTGCAGGGCTTCCCTGGTGGCGCAGTGGTTGAGAATCCGCCTGCCGATGCAGGAGACACGGGTTCGTGCCCTGGTCCGGGAAGATCCCACATGCCGCGGAGCAACTAAGCCCGTGAGCCATGGCCGCTGAGCCTGTGCGTCCGGAGCCTGTGCTCCGCAACGGGAGAGGCCACAACAGTGAGAGGCCCGCATACCAAAAAAAAAAAGGAAGTTTGTCTGCAAAGCTCATGGTCTTAATAGTGGGTGCAGTTGCATATATGCTGTCAGCAGCCTGCTCCCTTAAAAGACTTAAGTATACTCTTTCGCAAGAAAAAGAGCTGTAGTCGATTTTTTTTTTTTTTTTCCTAATCACCTAAACCAAGTAAATCTGAGACAATTTAGAATGACAATGACAAGAAAAAATATACAGGTGGAGCAAGTAATATTGATGCCTCAGTAGTTCCCTTTGGGAATCTGCTGTGAAATTGTAAAACCCCTTCCCAGTGATATGTGTAAGTTAAGAATGCAGGAGGAGCTATTTTAAAATTTTAAGTAGTGATCATTTAGCAAATCAGGTATGCTAAAGATGATGCCATTTGGTATAGATCACAGGAACTACTTTTTCATGTCACTAGTATGAAAGTAGTTCTGGGTTTTTTTTTTGTCAGACCAAGCTACAGGTTTAATATTTTTAGGTTATGTCAATTATACTATAATTTATACCCTTTTCAGATATCTCTCTTTCTCTTTTTTCTTTACTTCAAAAACTAAAACAAACATAAAATAGAGAAGGCCGATTTTAAATGCAAACTATATGTGTAATATTTTAGCAGAGAACTTAAGTCCTCAAATCTAAGTATGTTTACATACTTCCCTCTCCCATGATGGCACATTCTAGTGTATTTTGTTTTGTATTTCATAAGATACCCACCAATTTGTAAATTCTGCTCTACCCCAGTGGCCTACCTGTTGTTTCCTGAAAACTTCACATAAGGTTCTGTGCCTGCTTTTAGAATATTCTTACTCCTTTCTTCTTATCTATCTGGAGTCCCTTATCCTCAGTGTGATACTCCCTTGTCATTCTTCCCTCCCTCAGTTACAGGTTGCTGTTTACTTAAATTCCATCCTGTTTCTTTGGAATTTAGTATAAACTGCCTTATATTATTACCTTCCAGCCGCCTGGGAAGATCCGTCTCTACCTCTAGATTACAAACCCTTTGAGGGTATGGGCCAAAAAGTTTACAGTCATGGGATGAGAAACAAGAAGTTTAACTGCAGAATATCCTGAAAGCTGAGCATCTGTGATAATCCTGGTTCAAAACCATATCATAACTTGAAATATAAGATTTATTTTGAAATATTTAAAAATGGAGTCACTTTTATTTTTTCCTTTAATGCAGTCATCTGTCTTCTTCTAATCTTCATGGTTACCTGTTTTGTCCTTATTTTGTTGTTGTTGTTTTTCTTTCTTTTGTTCTTTTTTATTGTTGTGTCCTTGAACACATTCGTTACCTTCTATTCTTTATTTTTGGTTCTTCACTCTCTCCTCGTCTTCAATTTTCAAATGTCTGCTACTAGTCTCTTAATGAACCAGACCTCTATGCTTCCCCCAAACTTCAGAACATTATGGATACTACAATTCCAAATCTTAAATTATTTCAGATGTTCTAATATTTCTGTTTTTAAAAAACGCCAAGTGCATTCCTCATTCCTTCTTCTTTTTTCTAATATTTTTAGTTTCCACTTCGTCACGTAATCTGCTGGTTGCTTTCCTGATACTTTCCCTTGAAATAAGAGAAGCATCACGTTTACTTTTCCTTTATATAATACCCATTTGATGAGGGCACCATTAAGCTACTGTAAACACTAACTTCAACTTCTCCAAACTTCTCACCAAACCCCAGGCTCAGTGTGCGTTTTCTGTACTTCTTGGAGGAGGCACCAAACTCTCCTCATGCTGTTCCCTTCCTGCTACCTCCCATTTTCAGAAGGCTTCTCTAGCCTAGCATAGTTCCCAAATGTTTTCTGTTAGAGTACCCTGCTTGTTTTCCATACAGTTACCCCAATTTTTCATCACATATCTATTTGTTTGTTTGTTTTTGCGGTATGCGGGCCTCTCACTGCTGTGGCCTCTCCCATTGCGGAGCACAGGCCCCGGACGCGCAGGCTCAGCGGCCATGGCTCACAGGCCCAGCCGCTCCGCGGCACGTGGGATCCTCCCGGACCAGGGCACGAACCCGTGTCTCCTGCATCGGCAGGCAGACTCTCAACCACTGCGCCACCAGGGAAGCCCTGTTTGTTTGTTTTGATATTGTCTGTAGAGTGAAGCTCTGAGAGAGCAAAACCAGCATCTTTGTTCAGCATGTATTTAAGTGTCAGACAGTATCTGACACAAAGCAGGCACTTAATATATTTCTGTTGAATGAATAAATGACCTCACTTAATCTCTACCATGTAGAAAAGGGATAGTTGTTGTTAGTATCCTTGTTTTACTGATGACAACTTGCCCCAGTGATACACGATTGTCTGGTAGTTTGGAGCCTCAAATGCACCCACTTCTGTGTTTACAAAGCTTACTTTTGATCCAGGCCCATAATTGTAATCACTTTTAATCAAAGCCCACACTTTTAATCCCTCTACCCTTCTGCCTCTTTAGCAGGAACTCAGATTTAGCCTTCCTTATTACTCTGATACCGTGGCTGCGATTACTTCTGTGGGATTCCTTTTAGATCACAGGTTCTCATTTCAGTTAATTTAACATCCAGTTGAATGCCAGGGATTGGGTTATATTTCCCTCACACCTTTCTTGTCATGTCAGCCCTTTTGCAGCGCTACTCATTAGCTTGATCTCCTTCCTGAGAGTTCAAAACCCTTGTCTTCATCACTCCAGCAAAGCATCTCCTCCTCCTTTCACAGTCTATGTCTAAATGCTCTATGGCCTCTTCTGCTTTTCCTCTGGCTTCTAACATTCTAATTATATGTTCTTTACCATCTCTCTTGCTTCAGCTTTAAAGCACTTATGTAGTCTCATTCGCCATCTTTTTATACCATAATCTGATTAACATCCCTAGCACTTTCTCTCTTCATCTTTGTGGAATCACATCCTTCTACAGAGACATTCCGAAAAATGCCCTAGAAATCTGGCTTACTACATTGCTAATTACCGTTATTAATAACATTGTAAATATATCTCACTTCAGATCATAAATAGTATAAAAATTAGTGTCATGTTTCCTCATGTTGCAGAATATTAATTTTTCTTTTAATAATTCTATCAGTAAATCAAAACTATCCCTATAGATAGATAGAAATCTGTCTGTCTATATCTGTATCGATCTATCTATATAATTTGAAACAAACTGTAAAAAGAAGCTTGGCTTTTAATTATTATTACAGTAACAAACCAATCTAACATATGTAAATAATCAGATTCTGCATATAATGAAAATAAATCTAATTCAGCAATCAGTGCCAAAAGGTTCTTTCTTGAGAGAAGTATGTGAATACACATATGCTATGAATTTAAATTTTAACTCCTGTCAGTGTCTCAATGTTTTCTAATAAAGCTATGTGCATTTCTATATTTGGTCAGCCTGAAATACACATGCATGTACGGTTTACATTTTTCCCCTTTGATAACCAGTATTAAAATGAGAACATTAGTTTCATTTTAAAGAACTACAGTTGGCAGGGGTGTACAGAGAAGCTTTATACTCTAAGTGAGGTTCTGGAAGTTGGAAATATTAAACATCTCCAAATTAGTGTTCATCTTTTTGAAGTAAATGATGACTTCAAAAAGAAGCAAAATAATTATTTGATTTCCTAACTCATCTTCACTTTCCTTCTCTTATAGGAGTCCAGACAAATGCAAAAAGGTCAGAAAATTGACAAAGTAATCAGTAAGTGTTGCATATACTGAAACAACTTTTAGAAGAAAGGTGAAATGAATGTGTAGGGAGAGTTACTGGGAACAGAATATTTAACCTGAACGGAAAGTGCAGATTGATGATTTAGTAACTAGACGATCAGCATCCATTCTCAGAAGATGCTTATTCGTGGTTTGCCCACTTCACTAAAGGCAAAGCTTTAAGAAATTGGCCTGAGTGCTGGGATAATGGGACTTCATTGGAGATTCACAATGAGAAGAGGCACCTGATAGAGTATGTTGAATTTGTATTGCTGAAGACGTTTTTGCGTAGAATATAAACTACATGTTTTGGTTGCTAATGTGCCCTAGTGATACATCCAAAAGCAGCTAAGCTACTGGTTCTAAATGTAATGTGGGATGCTAAGGAATGATAATGGATGTCTTTCCCTTGCTTCAGTGGTATGTAAGGGGTTTAGACATGAGGGAAAAGGAAAAAAAAAAAAATAGAAAAGAAAAGGAGGAGAAAATAATGAAGTGGTGAAGAGGTGATAAAATATCAGGGATTCACAATGCCTCAGATGGCTGATATTTCAGATGTATAACTGCCTCAAGATAGAACCATTAGAAAGCAGTTGATGGGTCTTGAATTGTAGATTCTATGAATATGTCAAGTTATCCTCAAACAGGGGCAGTGCCTCAAAAAAGGTTAAGGATGAACTAACACATATGTTTATCAGTAAACCATGTTAACCTAAGGTCCTTGAAAGAAAATAATAATGATAATAGAAAATAATAATTATTATGGAAAAATGCCTGTTTAAAAGAATTCTTAATTTTGCAGTTAGGATTAATTAATTAGAATTATTAAAGTTAATAATACTTTTAAAGTTCTTAATTTTGCTCTTTAGAATTAAGTTCCAGTTAACCCCCACTATTCATAATTAAGTTATCATTGTAGTGAAATTATTAGGTTATATTTAGTTGACAGTTATGTGAAGTTGGGGATGTATTGACTTAATATTTTACCTCATGTATTATGGTTAATTAAATGATTCATTAATATCTTAATGTCATTGCTCATTGTAGGAAGCATGCCAAACATTTGAAACTTCCTCATTAATGATAACACACATACTGACAGATTAGATATAGGTAAAGGTAGACAGGTTTAGGCTGAAGAATTATTAGGTGAAGTATAAAATGAGGCAATACTTTACTGCCAGCACCATGAATCTATCAAATGGTAATTGGATGCACGTGTTAGCAGCAGTAAAAAGTCACTGTCCAGTTGTCCACCTTACATGGGAATCTACTCTGAGTGTCATCTTTGATTTATTGTTCCAATTAGGACATAGCGTTCAAAGAAAGAATACAACTGACCTGATTTAAAAGCAAGGAAATCTTTAAGGCCATTATTTTGTGGGTGACCCAGCTCCCTTTTAGATGTCTTGAAATTTTCTATTTGTGCAAAATCTGTACTACATAAATACTTGGTTTTAAACTAATTCTGTAAAACATTGACACATTTTATTCATTAATTCGGTACCAGAGTATTACTGGTGGCTTCCCAAGATGCAGGTATATTTTCTTACACTAATTTTAAAGGCACGTTTCTAGGTTATCACTTGTTATACCGATTGACCAGCACAGGTAGAGGTAATGGGCACTGAAAAAAACAAGTCCCAATTATGAAAAGTGAATATTTTTAATCTGCAAAACCAAGTGACAAACACCATTTGTCAAATGGCAAAGGTAAATGATCTTAAAACATTGCAATATATCAATACATGAAAAATTAAGATACTTCTGCATAAAAAGCTTGAGACAAAATCATTTTCATTACTCTGCTAGATTATAATAAAACTGTATTAAAATTAACGTAAGTCTTATGCCCAATTTTACAGTAAAATTAAAGGAGAACTAATTTCTGGGAGGGAAATGCTAATGTTTTACTTACACTAAGCAAACATCAACTATTATTGCTGAAAAATGTTGGAACAGTAATACTAAAAACGTCATCTGAATTACTCTTCATTGCAAAGATCACAGAATTAATGTTAAGATAGATTGAAATCACTTTGAACTAATACACATGTATTACTCTTCCTTCTGAAGCATAATAAAGAGATATCATTTGTACTGCAATTTTGGATGTGTGCAGACATTTAAGGCTTAGGAAAGATGGAGATATTCATAGGCAGCTCATAAATGTGAGGAACATTAGCTCCATTTCAAATGAGCCGTCAACTTTTTTCCAACATTTTGGCTTGTGGAAAGTCAGACGTTTGGATAATAAATGGGGTTTGCCTCTGAACATTAAGGTAATTGTGTAGGAATTTAAAGTCCTCATTCAGGTTCTACCATAAGCTCATTAAAAAATGAAGAAATGAACTGCAGTAAGGCTTTTCGCTCTAAACTGGGTAGTAAAAATGTAGAGGAAAAATGCGTGCAATGGAGTTTCCTTCATTGTATAAGGCACAATTCTTCTTCTTTTAAGTTCTGTGCTTAAACATCATTTTGAAAACACCTGTTTTTATAGAATGGTGCATGCCTTTCGGTAACAGATTACTAAAATACTCAAGACCTAGAGATTGGTGTCTCTGAATTCTCATACTCCAGTATTGGCATGTGATTTCTGCCAACTGTTTTCTTGAGTTTCTTCTAGTAGATGGTTATAAATCAGGTTTATAAAGAGGAAACTCTCTGTAATTGTGCATTTTTAATGGATTTATGATAAATCCATCAAAGTGGAGGGTCCATATGGTAGGAATGCAGTAAAGGTAACAGGACAGTGTCATGTAAACATTATATAGTGCCTTCCACCTTCATAAATCCTCGACCCTCATGATTAAATGCTGCCAGTTATAAATTATGCAACCAAACTCTAGAAACAACCACAACTTAAATAAGACACCAGTGGAAGCCATAAGTTGTATATAGGTTTCCTTCCCAGAAAACTGTTGTATATTTATTAGGAGATAATATTCAAGTCCGTATTTTCCTCAAAAATTATTTTCTTATTTAACTTCCTAAAATAAGCTCTAGTCCTAGAGCTTATTAAAAAGTAATAAAAAGTAATAATGTAAACCTTATTTACAAGACAATAATCAGTCATTTCTATGTGGTGAAATACCTTTTTGATTTGCGGAGTCATTTTAAAGCTTTAGGTCTCTAAGATTTGCTCCTTTTAGAGTCATACATCAGAAGTTTCTTCAACAGCCCAATTTCACACTTGTACTTACAATCAAATTGTTTTATTGCATGTGGGAACAATTAAACATTTGGCCCTTAGCTGTAAACAATTACTATATACAATGATATTCATGGATTTTTCTTAGTCATGTATTCCTAATGCCTTCTGTGAGGTGGATGTATGTGTACGTTGTATGTCTATGAGCAGTTATATTCTCAAATATAATACCAAAGGAGAGATTTCACCTAGAGAATGCACTAACATTGTCTGAAACCATGCAGACACCTGCAATGATAACTTTAACACACTCACTCTGTTCCACTGTCATTTTACTGCTCTTCCAATTTCCTTCTGATGAACAGTTGGTGTGCATAGCAAAAAGCAATTAAGGATCTGGATAATTTGTTTTTTAGAGTTTTGTGGTGTCTACTTCTGATATATCGACATCAATGTTGTCAGTAGTAGCGAGGTAGAAGAAATAAGTAATGATAAAACCAAATCGACTTGGGGCTTGAATCTGGCTCTGTCAATTCCTAGTTGAATGACCTTGGGTAATTTACTTTTTTTCAGGGTTAGTTTTCATATTTGAAAAATGTGGATAGTCCTATCTAAATCACAGAACTATTATGAGTGTTAAATGAGGTCTATATTTAAAGAAATAGGGCACATACTGCATACTCAGGGCACACTGATTTCTCTAATGTCTCACATACTCCTTTCCTGAAAAGACCCATAAGCACTGTGGCTTTCCATTTTGAGAGTATCTATCCTTGGCTCTCTCAAGTTTAGGGATACATTTTCTTTTCACTAGACTCCCCTTTTCTATAAGTGACAATCAGGGGAGTAGCCCACAGCTGTTTTACTCACATCCAGAAATAAGTCCACTGGTTCCAGTTGCACGGGTACCTAACAGCTGTATCCAGCCTTTCTAGTAGGCCAGAACTGGAGCCGAGTGGTAATGTTTCAAGGGCAAAGCTCTAGATGTAAAGAATGATATAACAAACCTAAATGAGCCCGAGCATATCTAGTGACGGATACGCCACAGCTATTCTAAATTATTCAAGCTTTCTCAGACTTCTAGCAGGAGAAACATAATTCATCACTGCTCCCTTTATTCTACTCTCATATAACGACAAAGGGGCAAACAAAAAATACCCCACCCCTAAAAATTTATAATAATCACTCAAAATGGAGAAGAGTTTCTCTAGCACATGTAATATTTTTAGAACCATCAATTTCTGGGAACCAACTTTTGAGGTAGAAGTTAAAAATGATTTTTCAGTGCTCATGGGTGATTTCCTTACTTCCCTTTTGTTAGCATTTTGCTGGCAAAAAGCCAGTAAAACAGTTGTTTAATTACCCAGGACATCACAAACCTGTAACCTCTTAGATAAGCTGTTACTGTATTTTAGCAGCAGTAATACTAGGGTCAAAAGTAACAAAGAAAATTAAGCTTCAAATAAGCAAACCTTAAAAGAACAGCTTTGTGTATTGAGAATAATTAATAACTTGTTTAGGAAAATGTTACTGAAATGTGGTTTTTGGACAAGGAACTGACACTCTTCAGAGGTTAGATACCCTAATATTTAACAGGCTACCATTTGGTGGGCTGGCTGGCTGGTTACCCTGTAGGCATAGCAAAAGTTTGTTCTCATGTAATTATGCAACATTTAGACAATATCTTAATGATACCATGTAGTTCAGCTGAATCAGTCCAGCTGGAAATTGTAGCAGCATTCTGATTACCCAGCCACATGTGAAATGAAAGCTGTTTCAACCTCTACTATTCACTTGCTATGTCTTGATACAGATGTTCTTGGAAAACCTAAATTATTTATGGTTTGACATTATTTAATATAGAAAGCTCCACCCCCTTTCATTTTCAACCATTGATTAGGATTGCATTACTATATAAGATATTATAATTTTAACAGGGACTATTAGTTATCATTTATCACATGGAAGACGTATTAGTATATTTTAGACAGTTAGGATGAAAATTTTCCACACTTGTTTTTACACGATAAAAATCATATACTTTTCTCTTTGCAGATAATTCTTACTGTAAAAAGATATTTTAATGTGTACACTGGAAACCATTTACTATTAATCACACAGTGATCATTATTTTAGAAAATAGTAATTTAAGTTGCATAAATAAACTACTATAGATTGCTCCTTATATCACATCATAAAGACACTTAAAATACAGCAATAGCAAAGTCAAATTAGTGTAAAAAAGTATTTGCTCAAGGTTAACACTCTGAAATTTTATTATATTTCTTTGAGTTATTTCCATGAACTAAAAATACAAAGAATTTCACTCCCTGTGAATTTTTTTTTTTTTTTTTAACACCCAGCTCACTTTTCAGTAAGTGTTTGGGCCACTTCTTCCCCATCGTCCTACCTGGATGATATCACAACTATTTTGTTTTAGAAGTGAATAAAAGTATTAAAATTTTAAATTAATAACCATAACATCTATACATCATATCTAATAAATTCAGGTAACAAATTACTTTGGAGCAAAAAAAAATGACATTATTTCAGCCACTTCTTATGAATAAGAATGGAAAAAATACAGGTAATGGACTATAGGTGCATCTCTGGTAGTAAACATCAAACGGAATACTTTAAAACACTTACACAAATCTTTTTTATTACTTGTAAACATATTGTTAATTTTAGTAAATGGAAATAGCAGCTGAGGAGGAACAGAAGTTAATGTTGAAGGTATGTGAGTCCCCAAATAAGAAAAATGTCTTATTTCTTGTAAATCTTTATTTTAGAAAGATAATGCTAAATTCTGGTTAACTGTCTTTCCCATTAATACCAGATACTTTCTGGGCTAAGGAATCATGAAGTATATGACTCATGTATTTAAGTTAGCTAGCAAATATATGCTTGGAATTCCCAAACAACTGACACAAAAAAATCCTTTGAAAAGGTGACTTGGAGCTACCATTGAGATAATGCTAAATGGTCATTAAAGATGTTTAAATGTTATTGTCTACTGTCTTCAGTGTGCCATTACATAGCCTCAGGGATCCTTTCAAATTGCAATCAATAGAGGATGAATAAGTCTCACCACTTGAAAGTAAGCAGGAAAGGAAGCCAACAGAGTAATCTGGCTTTGCTGGACTGATTCAGGAAGAGACACAATGTTCACTCCTCCTCTTCTAGTTCTCCCTCCCCCTACCCAACCCACGTCCCTGCAAGAAAGAAAGAAGAGAAAGAGCTAAAGAAGGAAAGAAAGAGGGAGGGAGAAAGGAAAAAGGCAAGAAATCCAAGGATGGGGCATAATTTGTATTGAGGTGAAAACCTCATCCTATGGGATAAACCAACACCATGGAAACAGACCTATGACTTTTACTTTGAAAATAAAAGAATGACAATGAAATTTGTGTGAGGTCTGTGTGACTCCAGTCCCAGATGTTTACAGTGCTGTAGTACTATGGCTCTGCAATATGAGAGGTTTGAGAAGAAACGAGTACAACAGGACACCACAAAGCAGCGCATATGCTATTGACAATGCAGACATGAGCATCATGTTACCAAGAGAGAAGGCAGGCAGAAGACAAATAGCAGCGGTGGTGCCTGAAAAGCTAACTTCATGGACTGCAATCACTCAAACCAACATGAGGGACCAAAAAAAAAAAAAAAAATCAAAACCAGAAAAATGCTTTTGCTCCTATCTAGAGGGGTGGTAGGGTAAAGGGATGGGGGTGGGGGAGAGTGAAATTGACTTTTCTTTCTTAAATAAAGTTCCCATAAAGTGCCTATAATTGACAGCGGATAATTATTTTCAGCTTGAGGAAACTGTCCTGAAACTCTTAATAAGATTGCCAGCCAAAAGAAGAAAATGTGTTTACTTGAGCCATTTCCAGAAGGGAGGGAAAGGAGACCTTGGGATGAGGTGGGGAAGGGCGATGGAGACAGAGAGGGGCATCTATGCACTGCAACAACTCTTGGGCGCCCTGCGTGGTTCCGCGAGTGACAAGCCAGAGAGACGGGGCGGGCGGGGTGGCAAAGAGCCGGGGGGGTGGGGGGGGTGGAGAGAGCGCGCTGCGGGGAGGGGGTTAGGCGGCGCAATGTATACACCCGGGGGGGGTGTGATTTAGTGTGGAAGTATTCCACTTAATCATTTTACAGGAGTTGGGGACGTAAATATTTAGCTGGCCACATCTGGAACAGATTTCCCCCCCCCCCCCGTGGGGTGGGGTGGATAATTGGAAGGAGGGGAGCGCGTATTTGTTACTTACTGTACGGGCAGTTCTCCTTCTTGGTACCGCTGACCTTCCCGTTCTCAATCTTGAGAAAGTACTTGGTGAAAGAGAAGAGCTTTCTCCAGCGGACATCTCCTTGGAGGTGATTGTAGCTCCGCACATGCCTCCCCGCACTGGAAGGAGAGGAGAAGGACGACGAGGACGAGGAAGAAGAGGAGTTGGTGGCCTCTGGTGACACCATGCCCTGACCAAGGGCTTGGCAGGTGACAGGGACAGAAGACACTAAGAACAGCAACAAGAAGCAGCAGCAGCAGCAGCCGGGCAGGTGGGGAAAGGCTGAGGCACAATGTGTCAGTATCCATTTCCACATTGTACTGAAACTCTTGGCACTGGAAATTGTCTCATCAGAAGGAACATACTGGAACGGTAAGACCTGGTGCGAGGCAAGGAGACAGCTGGAGGTGGCGGCCGCTGGTTAGCTCCCTCTGGGCTCGGATCTGGCCAGAAGTGAAAGCACCAACATCCATAACTCCTCGGAAGGGCCGGCTGCCTCTTCTCGCTCCTTTCTCGGATCCGCTGCCGCGCGCCCCTCGGTCTCCCAGTGGATGTGGACGTGGGTGGCCGTAGTAGCAGGAGCTGGTGGTGGCCGTCTTGGTGTGGGTAACCCTCGATCTTCTCTCCCCCGGGAGTTACTTTGTTCTCTTCTTCACTCCTTTCTTCACCATGTTAGATGCAGAAAAAGGTCTGAAAAACAGATGACAGCACGGTGAACAAAACCCAAAGGGGCTGGGGTGGGAGGCTGGGGGAGGTATCTGCGCCCTTCTGCGGTTAGCACCTTCTGCTCCCTCTCCGCACAGCCCCGGCTTGCTGGCCAGTTCTAAAAGTGAGTCCCTTTGAGTTGTCAGAACTGGAGTCAGCTGCCCGGTCGCCGTTGTTCTCTTCCCCTTCTTGCTTTCTCTTTTTGGTGGTGCCTGTTGATTTGAAGCCTCCAGAAAGTCACTTCTTGTTTGGAGGGGATGGCGGTTGGTGTTTTGTTTGGCCCTATTTCCCTCCCCCCGCCCCCCCACCCTTTCCTTTGGAAAGCCCGCTTGTAAACAGGTTGAAGCCTGGAGTCTAAATGTCAGTGATTCTAAGCCAGAGGTGGGCTCTGCCTCTGCTGGCCAAACCTCATTTGCAGGGGTGGAGAAGCGGGGGGCGGGCGTGGGGAAAGGGGGTCAAACGGCGGTGGGACATCTGAAACCCTCGGCTGCTGGGAACGCCGAGGAGAGGGAGGGTGGAGGGGGCAGGGAAGGGGGGAGAGCAGGGGAGCGAGGAGAAGGGAGCGCGATGCCTCTGCCTGGAGCTCGGGGGCTGCGGGTCCCTTCCTCGCCACCCGGGCCGCCGGAGCCTGCAGCCTCCGCCAGCGCCTCCAGCTTGGGCTAATTGCTGCGAAAGCGCCCTTGTGCTCGCAGCGCTGGTCACCCGAGCAGCAGTATCCTCACGCTTTCCGAATTTTGCTGTCTTCCAGTCTGAACCAATCCCCTCTGGGGAGCCCTGTTCGCACTTGTTTTCCAGTAGAGGATTTTTTATTTATTTTATTTATTTTTTTCCTTTTGGCAGTGAAGAACTTGAGAGCCACCTGGAGCCTGGGGTTTGGCTGACTTTTTTTCCGCCCCCCTCGCTCGCAGAAGCAGGGGAGGGCTGAGGGAGAAAACAGAAGATGCTGAGGATAAACCCTCCAAGGCAGTAGATTATAAACTGGTGGGAGCGAGCAAAGAAAAGGAAGACATAATTAGCTTCCTTTCCTCCTCTTCTGCCAGCTTCCAAGGAGGTCTCTGCTTTAATGAATCACTGATTTCTCGCTTCCTTTGCTGAAGTAAAAAGTTCACACTTTGGCCCTCTCTGACTTTTAAGCTCAGGGAGATTTATCACCACCCTTAAAAATCGCCTCTCTCGGCGCAAATGAAATCAGGGACCGAAATGACCGATTTCTGATAGCTAACAAGGGTCGTTTACAGAATAACGCGTGCACTTCAAAGCGAACTCACTTTATTGAGATTGCGAAGATTTAACCATACGATTTTGCCGAATATCCTGCTGTTTGCTAGGCAATTTCCTTTGCACTTTGCCATCAAGGGGTATTTTCTTTCTTCTGTCTTCAAATTTTAATGTGTAAAGAGCTCTATTTTACAATATAACTGTATTACCAGGCTCCCTCTCTTTTTTACATTCACCACCCTGAAACTCCTTCATTGCTAATAAACTTGCTCATGTCTCAGGTACAGACAGAATCAAGACCCTGGCTAGGCAGCCTTTGCCAAGGATTAAGAGGCACAAAGAAGGAGATACTGTGATAATCCGTTCCAATCTGAGTAAGAATTCCTAGAGAATCTCTTTAAGAATTGCTCTAAACTAGGGACAACCTGACTGGAAGAAGTGACTGAAGATGTATTGATATAAAGTATTTATGTTCTGTAAGGCAGTTGGACCTTTGTGTTATGTTGAAGCATGTGAAATTGCCAATATTTTATGGTTTTTGACCTTCAAAAGCGGCAGTTTCATATGGTTCAACCTAATTTTTAGGCAGCTATCCTAAGAGGGTGAATCACTTCAAGGTGAACTTGGGAGTTTGACCTCTGCAACTGTAATTCGGAGGGAACTAATCAGGCGAGCTTGTGTATATACTTCAAGCCAGAGTCCCTGCAATGTGCATTTGGTCTCAGTCTTCATTGAACAGGAGAAAAGACAAAGAAATTAAAAAATCTAGCTTTGGAAATGGACTTTAGGAATATTGCCTAATTGTGTTGTTTGGTGACTTGAAAAATGACTTTACACCGTGCTCTTATAGTTTCCTGTGCGTTCAGAGCCTTTGAAACAGACCATTTTAATACTAGAATCAGGATTTTAACTGCATTGTTTATAAACCATTGCATTGCTTATTCAGAAGACTTTGACAATGTGGTGAACACAGTAGATTTTTATATTTAATGTAATTAGCTCTGATTTCTGTAGCTATTAATTGGAGAGTTAAACAAATAAAGAGCATATGTCCAACAAGTCTGGTTCTTTCATTAAAGCATGGATATTTAAAAATAAACTCACAGTGCTAATTTCAATTTTCTAGTTCACGGTTTTATACCTGAGCTGAAAAATGCCTAAAAAAGAGTGTAGTGTTTCTAAGGAAATAGTTTCAGCCCAGTTGTTCAGCAGAATCCAAATGTTTGAAGTGACAAGTAATTAAACCTACATGTCTTTTTGAAAAAAAAAATATGTTTGATGAAACCGTACAATAAAAATCCTGCCGTGAAAAGTTACGAAACACATGAAGTTATTATTTTGAGGTTTCTCTGCACTGGGCATCAACAGTATTGGTGCCAGCTTGAGATCCTTTCAATTCTTTTAACTCACAATAGACAACCCCCCCACCCCAAACCTCGAAAGTAGTCTCTCTGTCTCTCTCTGTCTCTGTCTCTCTCTCTCACACATACACACTCTCTCTCTGTCTCTCTTTCACACACACACACATCTATCAACTTTCTTCTCCAGTAGAAGAAGCTGTTCAGACATTTAAGTTTGAGGTTTTGTGTTTTTATTCTGTTCTAAATGGGAAAAATACATCTTTAAAACTTCCATATTAAAATCTGGTTGCAGCAGGTGCAGTGTTTAAAAGTTCTAGAGCCCTTTCGCCTCTCTTCTGTACAGCGTGATGACAGGAAGGGCATTTACAAAACAGCCCAAAGGAAAAGCTGACATAGCTTTTTAGATTATATCTCATTCTTCTTTCTCTTTTCTGTACAGCCTTTCTTTTATAGCACAGTTGAATCCCTAAATACTCCACTGCTTTGCATTGTTAGGTCACCTCTTAGGTTAGCCCGAGAAAGCCTGAGAAAAGTTCCACAGGAAAGATGCACTATTTAACGGAATTCAATCTCTCCCAATAGATTTGAATCACTAACATAAATGTATGAATGTAGATTATATCTCTGTAATGAGGCCTGAATCATTCTCAGTTACTTCAAAGGACTGAAATTCTACCTTCCTTTTTTAGCAGCAATAATCAGGTCTTAATGGATTCCTTTAATTGTTTCTCTGCAACGATTGAAAAGGACAGTACAAGCTTCAGATTAGAATGGTACCTACTAATTCTAAAAGGCAGTTTTTCTCTTCTTTCCAACCTCTGCAAGGCATGCTTTATTTCTATGCCCTAAACATATCCAGTAATGTTAGGCTAAATCTTTACTGGGGGAATTAGATGTGGCCTTTTGTTAAACACGATGTCTTGAGAAATTATTGAGGCTTTTAAAAGCAAGACTATGGCAGCAGCTATTGAAGAATCCTAAAATGTGGTTATTTGACCTTAGAGAAGCACTTTGTGTATTTGCTTCCAGATCCTTCAGTAGCAATTCTGTCGAAGCAGTTTACGTTGTAAGTGTGTATTTCCTGGATTCTTTATGTTGCCTGGCACTATCTGTGGTTCACTTACAAGATGTGTGTTCTATTATGCGCGATGTTATTGGCAGTGTCAGTAAGCTGCTTTAAATAATACTAAGTCAGGTCAAAAGTCAGCCAGGCTGTTCTACAAAGTAGACATGTGCAGGCCTCATTTTTGAAGTTGGCAGTGCAGCCTTTATGAGTATGTACTCCAGCTCATTGTTTCTTTTGGATACGGAAGATGCCAGTTTTAAGGCTTTGTTGGGGCTTGTGATCTTACCAGGATGCAGCTAGAGATGATGCTAATAGTCATAATATCTGGGGGGAAATAAAATAGTGATATCTTTTTTTTTTTTTTTTTTTTTTTTGCGGTATGCGGGCCTCTCACTGTTGTGGCCTCTCCCGTTGCGGAGCACAGGCTCTGGACGCGCAGGCCTAGCGGCCATGGCTCACGGGCTTAGTTGCTCCGCGGCATGTGGGATCCTCCCGGACCAGGGCACGAACCCGTGTCTCCTGCATCGGCAGGCGGATTCTCAACCACTGCGCCACCAGGGAAGCCCAATAGTGATATCTTATTTGCTTTTAACTAGGGGTTTCAAATGAAAAAAACAGAGGTCTTACCTCATGGAGAGTAGTGTAATACTGCAGAGCCAATGGGACTCTTAGCAATAATTGAATCTAACTCATTCATTTCATAGGTGAATGAACAACTGATGCCCGAGTCACTCAGTGGTAGAACAGAGTTGGGAACTCAGGTACTAGGTTATGGGTTATTGTCCTAATTTTTTGGTAATACCTGTCTTGACTATTTTCTCTTTTCCCCTCTCTGCTCCTCTTCTCCTTATCATTGACCACTCATCACTCTAATGTCTGAGATGCCAGCGGGGAAATGATAAAAAGGGTTAGGAGGCTTTACTTACGGAAAACCAATATTTCTTTGTTATAGCAGATTAGCCAGAAAAAAAGTAATAAAATAGTTTAGTGTTGAATTATTAAGTACCAGTTGACTAGCCAAATAAATATTGATATTTATTTGGCAAAGGGGGCTATTTTATCAAAGCCTGTGAAATGAACACAATTGGAAAGCAATGTATATACATATTTCCAGAATATTCAAGGATTTTTTTTTTTTTTTTTTTGCGGTACGCGGGCCTCTCACTGTTGTGGCCTCTCCCGTTGCGGAGCACAGGCTCCGGACGCGCAGGCTCAGTGGCCATGGCTCACGGGCCCAGCCGCTCCGCGGCATATGGGATCTTCCCGGACCGGGGCACAAACCCGTGTCCCCTGCATCGGCAGGCGGACTCCCAACCACTGCGCCACCAGGGAAGCCCAAGGATTTTTTAAAATATATAATCTGAATTTATAAGTTATCCTCCAGAAAATTTATGGCAACTTTTAGAAAAATAGATTTATAATTTGATTCTGCTTTCTTCATTCTACTATTAAGTTTCCATAAAGTAGTATGATATTTCAGAGCATAGGTATTGGCTTAAAGAATTTTTTTCAAAGTTTGAAACTAATGTAAATTTCCTATTCCCTAGCTTTCAAACAGACTTAATGATCTCTTATTGAGAAGGAAAGATGGCCAAGATGGTGAAAAGGACCTTTTGAAGGAAAAAATATTCTATATAAGGATGTTTAAATCATATAATAAATCACCAAAAATTCCTGGAAACTGAACTCTGCATCTTGGCACCAAACACAACAAACATATTTCCACAAAGCTGCTGTTTGTCTCCTTCCAGCTGATGGTAAACAGAACCTTCCCTTGACAAAGCTGTGAAGTCTCTGAAGAGTTCTGTTTGTTTTCTGTGTTCTCAGCTGTCCCTTTGTCGAACTGTGCCTCCTTTTACTTCAAGCTCTCTAGTTTTCTTAGTCCTGTATCCTAGATCAAAATTTTAAACATTTTGATCTCAGCCATTTATGTTTGTGAATTAATTGGCAGGTCGTAGTGTTTTCTTTAAAGTTGCAATGTTTTATAACCACAGACATTTATAGAATCTTCATTTCTCCATTCACTAATTGGTTTTTATTCAGCTAATGTTTATAGATACCTATTGTGTGCTAGCTGGGCATTGTACATTTTGCAGGATTTTACCGATAAATTAGAGCAATTTACCTTGCAAAGAGCATGAATGAATGAATGAACGAATGAATGATTTTAGGCACTTTATTATTGATGGACAAACCAGGGTTATCTTAGGACTCGGACAGCAAATGGAGAGATTGAGAAGAGAAAGAAGAGCCCCTGAAATTTCTTTCTGGTTGTTCTACTCCTTACAGGAAGAGCTGAAGGAAACCCTCAACTCTATTCTCAGCTTCGTGAAGGAGCAAGACTCGATCTTTGGCGGCTTTACGGCCCTGGCACAATCCCTCACAGTTTCTCCTGCACTCTGGGGATTTGGGCTATGTTCTTCCTGCTAACTAAACCTGACTCGGTTTCTTTTCCTTCTGTTCTCAGACTCCTGGATGCACATTTTGTGTTTTCTAGCTCATTATTTTAATTATTTCCCGTTAAGAGTTCCCTAATCTATCTGCTGCCGTGTGCTTCCCATTAAAACATACATATCATCAAATATAATTTGACCTAACATCCGTTCTCCCTATCTGACAAATTTTTCTCTGATAAATAGACTTTGACAAAGATTTATTATCAATGAATTAGTATTCATAGAGTACTACAAATTAACAGAAATATTATTGTTTCGGAGGAATGCAATATGCACGGTGCTGGTTTTTCTTGGGTTAGTCCCCAGACCGATTTTCTGCCCTTTTCTGCTCAGCTCTGTTCTGACATCTGTGCATCACCAGTGTCCCTTGGACGGGTGACTTGCAGTTGGTTTTGGCAGTGAGAGAATGGGATCTTCAGAAGATTAGAGAACTTCTGGGTATTTCTTCCTCTCCTCCTCTTTGTTTCAGTGTCACTTTTCTAGTAGTGGCTGTGTCCCACCAGATCCTCTCCTCCAGGGCTCCAGCTACCACTGGAGTTCCTACGATAAGATTTCCTCCCCTCAGCCCTTAAGTGCAAGGAGTGGTAACAGTTCCCCTCTATTGCTGATCTGCATCACCCTTTGCTCTTTCCTTTCACATACATACACGTCTATAACTAGTAATTTTGTTCAAGTCTTTTCACATGAAGCAATGAGGGTAAATTTTGTGTCCTAGTCAGGACACCAACTATGGTATATATATTCTGATGACCAGCGTATAATAATATACATTTTGTATATATGCAAAACTCCACAGGGGAGTGTAATTTAATACAAAGTAGCTTGGGGAGCATCTAGTGCTTGCTTGACGTGCTATATTCCTTGATCTGTATGAAAGATAACGACACATGTCATTTGCCCTCAAGAAGTGTAGAATCTAGTATTAAGTTTTGATTGATTATCGTGGAAGTTTTTTGATTTGCTGAATGATTTTGAAGTACAAAATTAAGGAGTAGAACATTTTGGTTACCAAATGTGCAATAGAACACTTTTACATAAATAAATTTAGAAAAGGAATTCAGTAAAGTAGAAATTGTGTTCATTAAAAGAATATGTATTTGTGGAAAGCTGTAAAAAGCTCTATATTAAAATTAGCTTTCTTCTTTTTAGTTTGGTATGAAAATGTAACTGTTTTCTAATTTAAATCTTTACTAATCTTTAAAAATCATGAATTTTTTGTGAGTAAATTTGTTGTACTAAGTGACCTTTGCTTACAGTTTAGTAAAGAAGGGAAGGAGGGGAATTAATAGTATTATTTTCTGGCCTACTTTGTTTTTATATAAAGACAACTCTTTAAGAACAGAGATGTAGGCAGGCTTGAAATATACAGTTGGGCATAAAAGCTGGTTATGGTACCAAAACTCCCCACATTAAATACATATACAGATATTTTGTGGGCTGACCACCTTTCAGACAATTCCACAAATTTGACAGAAGTATAATTTCTTATAGAAATCAATATAGCCTAGAATATATGGAGCTCAGATCAAGGATTTCACTTTTATCTTCTCACTTTTTCACCCTGAACAATGATAAAGCTTTGTAGCTGGAAAAGACTTTTAACGTCCTTAGTTCTTTATAGGTGAAAAAAGAAGAAGAGAAAAGGCCTGGGAAGATGAAGCAAGCTGTTCAGGATGACAGTGATGAGCCAGTACGTATGCACTAAAATAGCAAATTGCAAGAATTTCAGCTTTCACATACTTAATGGGTGTAATCTCCTTGCAAGAACAACAGTGGCCCCTGCTGAGGCTGTGGGACAGGGAGGGAGAAAAGGAACATTTCAGAATCTCCAGGGCATTTAGCATGCTGTTTGGAGAATTCTCAGGGTTTATTCCAATGAGTGCCTTTAGAAGAGCAAGTCCCTGTGGTTAACATATGAAGTTACCCCTGAATTAGGAGAGCATCTACATAAATCTTAGCTAAGGGGTAAAGAGACTGCTCTTGGAATAATAGTTCAAAATATGTCATTTTAAAATTAATCAAGAATCTATAAGGGCTTCTTCTTGTCTCTGCCATTCTGGCTTTTATGTTCCTATTTCAGTTATCAGTGGAGGTTTGGACATTTTGGTTTGATATATTTAAATTTTATGGGCAGAGAGGAAAAGGACTTAGAAATATTTCTTTGACTAACTTGTGAGAAAGAAATATTATTTTGTCTTTAACCAAAATTATACTCATTTGTGCATGGATTAGGGTATGCTCTTCCTACTTTATAGCATTACATTTTCTGGATTTATGTATTTATCTGCTATTGTTTTTACTGTTTTACCTATATTTGCCATGGTTAAAAAATAGGAAAATATATATGAGAAATATTTTAATCTCATATTTTCTGCAATTAGAAACTTAATTGTGGGAAATCACCTTACCCATTCCCTCGTTCCTATCATTACACACACACACACACACACACACACACACACACACACACCTTTAAGCACTTCTTGTTAGCTATCTAGTTTTGTTTTGAATTATTGAAAAATAAAGCCTGTCAGATCATTTAAAATTGATTGAAAAATAATTTTTTTAACTCCAAAGCTTGAATTAGGAAGATGGCCAAAAATTACAGTGGCTCATTTTCATTATTTTCTTTTTTATTCCAGTTTTATTGAGAAATAATTGACACGCATCTCTGTATAAATTTAAGATATACAGCATGATGATTTGATCTACATATATTGTGAAATGATTACCACAACAGGTTTAGTTAACATCCATCATATCATATAGATAAAACAAAAAGAAAAGAAAAAGAAAAACATTTTCTCCTTGGGATGAGAACTCTTAGGATCTACTCTCTTATCAACTTCCCTGTATATTATACAGGGTTAGCTATAGTCATCATGTTGTGCATTACATCCCTACTACTTATTTATTTTGTAAACCTTTTGACCACCTTCCTCCAAATACATAAACAACTTTTGCACTAGTTTACTATTTACCTATAACAGATTTTTGTTATTTATACAAATTAGTACTGGATGCTCTCTGTTTTACAGGTCAACTTCTAGATTGACAGAAATAAAACTTGCAAAAGAATTGCTCAGTGGAACAGAGAAAGTAGTCTGTTGTAATTGGAAGGCAACTATGAACATTTGGTTTATCAAAGAAAGTTAAATGTTACAGTAATAGAAACTGTAGACAAACTGTGAGTTCTTTGTCATCAATGAATAAGATAGCGGAGGAAGTAGAAAGGAGTATTGACCTTAGAAGTACACGTTGAAGTCCAGGGAGGTGGAGTAACCTGCCCAAATGGCAGGATTCCCACACAATCCTGTGAATAGAAAAGCACTGGGTACGCAGATTGAGTACTTTGAACCTCAGAAATGCCAGTTAGCAAAGTTTGGGGGTATCTGTTGGGAGGATCTAAGGGGTAACAACAGTGGTACTTTGTAATGATGTCTTTTTGTATTTTTCTTTTTTAGATACCTCATTTTAATATTTCTTCCAGAAAGTTCAGGGTTCTGAATGTAGGCTCAAATGAAAGCATGTCCTCTGCTTCTTTATTCCTTTTCTAAATGCAGACATTTGTTTTGCACAAGTGCTTCTTCTGCTTCATTATTGATATTGCAGCAGTAACAGTAAAGAGAGCCTTTTCCCGTAACTTGGGGGCTGTGCTTTATGTGTTAAGTTGCCCTTCTCCTTTTATCCCTTGGGGGCAGAGACCTGACTCCTGAGCTAATTTTGTGCCAAGATAAAAAATAATTTGGTTATTTTGCTTAGGAATTGAAGGCTGATGGCTGCACATAGATTCTACATAGTTAGTGGAGAAAAAAATGTTCAAACTATTTGAGGACATTCCCAGTGAGCAACTGGAACTTTCTTTGGTGAGGATTCTCTTTTTTTTTTTTTTTTCTGCGGGGGGCCTCTCAGTGTTGTGGCCTCTCCCGTTGCAGAGCACAGGCACCGGACGCGCAGCCTCAGCGGCCATGGCTCACGGGCCCAGCTGCTCCGCGGAATGTGGGATCTTCCCGGACCGGGGCACGAACCCGTGTCCCCTGCATCGGCAGGCGGACTCTCAGCCACTGCGCCACCAGGGAAGCCCAATGAGGATTTTTAACACAAGACCCCAATCTGACCATTAAAACCTGAGGCATGATGCCAAATCATTTTTTCAGAGAACAAAGGGGGCCATGGGGGTAAAATATCCCTATTTACTCATTGCTTAAGAGTTAGAATTTAGGTAACAAACTGCTGCCATTTTCAACTTTGCTTTTGTATTTTGAGTGTGTCAGTTGAATTTTTGTTAATGTACTTTTAAATTAAGTAAAACTTTAAATTAGAACAAACATGGAAAACCTAAGGACAGGATCTCCCATTATCAAAATCCAAAATAAAATTGACTGTGATGTTAAAAAAAATTATAACTAAGCAAAGCCAGTGGGAAAAAGTGACTAGTTTATCTTTTGGTAAATAAGCAAGGGAAATGAAATACAGCAAGGAAGCCACATATTTGGTAAAGAGAGAAACCTCAGATTTTTTTTTAAATAAAGCAATTTTCAGATTTAGCAATATAAAGTATAATAGTTTTGGTACGTAAGAACATTTTATTGATAAACACTGCCCTTTTAGGCCTACTGAAAATATACAAGGCTATATCCACATGACAGCAGATAGATGTTTTAGGAAGAAATTAATTGCTGTATAAAGTTTTGGGAGCCAGTTTCATTTACATCATTTTTTGTCTTAAAGATATTTGCTTCTGTCATTTGGAAGGAATCCTTTTTTTCCTGTTTGAATTGTCTTTATTACCAAGTAGATTTTCCAAAGCAATTCTGCTGAGTGACTATTAGGGAAAATTGGAAATCTGTGCCTGACATGATGTTGGTAGATGGAGAAAGAAAAAGCTCGGTACCCTCTAACTTCCATCAGGAGAGAGCAGAAGCTGGAAGTAAATTACTATCAAGAAGGGATGAAGGGAAGGTGAACTATTTTGTCACATAGGCTGTTCCCTCCTAGGGCCCAGTGATGGGGGATGGAGAGAGCCCAGCCACTCTGCTGGCATGCAAATGGAGAGGGTTCTGATCCAAATCCCTGCCTTTCATCAAAGCAGCTGTAAGACCAAGAGCCTGAGCCTTGGCACTTTCCTCTTTTGGTGGAGAGAAGTAGACGAGGCACTGTTCTCAATTCTAAAGGTGTGTGAGGTTCAGTGGAGGAGGCTGGAAGCTTAGGTAGCAGCCTGACAGGAGGGAGTGGTTGCTCCTTCGGTGCACATTTTTTAAAAGCAAAACCACTTTAAGAGCCCTAACATAAGTCATCACTCTTTTCTTGTAATGTTTTACTTTCAGCACTATTGTATGGATATTATCAAAGTTAGTAATAGTAACATGCTTTTGTTTAAAAGGGAGTGAATCTTTTATAGAATGAGAAAGGAATGTGTTTGGAACTGGGCAATATATGGAAACTCAAATCAGTCTTTGCCTCAGCAGATGTTGTGTATGCTACGTGCTGTTGAATATTATTTGGGGTTTATTTTCTGACAGAGGTGTATTTCCTGGAACTGTCTCGTAGAGGAAAATATGTAGTTTCTCAGCCTTCACTTTCTATACTTTCACATTGCTGGAGACTGCCCAAGTGTGTCCAGATGCAAGTTAGTTGTCGAATGACAAATGCTTGTTAATCTGTGTTTTAATTATCTCTTCTAATAGTATCTTTTACAGTTACTCATGTGGGGGGAAAGAATAACTCAGAATATTTGTCAGGCTTTTGTATATTATTATATTTATAAGCGTAATCATTATAATTATTACATTTGCAGGTGAATAGCAAAAGAGGAAAGGGCACTAGCCCTGGAAGTTAGGAAATCTAGATTATATTTCTAGGTCTAACACTAATAATTTTGAGGCCTAGGACTAATATTTAGGTAAAAGAGTAGATACCCTTTGGATCTAAAATTCTCTAACATGTGAGACCCAGAATAATGAAGGATGTATTTTACCAGTACTGCATATGGCACTGGTAGGAACAAATAGCATTTACCATTGAGGGTCTGATCTTGTCACTTGAATTATTTGTGGAATCATGGAATGATAGAACTGAATGCCCATTTACCGTTATACTCTATTTTCATTTTTCTCCCTGCAGTTGCACAGGAGGCAACTATGGTCCAGAAAGGAAAATTTACTTGCCCAAGATTATCCAGCTAATTAGTGACAGAACCTGTAGAAGCTGTGTGCCCCAACTTTCCAATATTCTTTTCTCTATACCCATCTTTTGAAACAAATGGAATGTAAATTTTTTGTTTTTAGAAAGATAATAAGTAATAGAGTGAGAAATGTAGTGAGTAAATGCAAATGTAGATAAAGGGGAACTCTGACTAAATGGATTTTTTTGAAAAGAATCTTATGCAAGTTACTATAAAAAAAACTTCGGCATAAATCTAGCTACTTAGGATGGGAAGGGGTTGGAAGTCAAGTCGATGGTACTTGATTAAAGATAAGAAATCAAGAGTAACTATAGGTGACCCTGATGGGATAAGACAATTCTGTTTGATTACTTATTTATATTTTAGAGTCCTCAATGATACTGAAATAATCTGCAGTTGAACGTTCTCAGCCAATAGAAATTAATTGAAAAGAAATTATCAAAAAACTACATGAATGAGCAGAAAAATGATGAACTCTTTCATCAGGTGATTTCTAGCAATTTACCCCCAAGAAAATAATCCTTGGCCTTCCCTGCCCTCTGTGGAAAGATGACTTAAGTTTTAGTACCTGTCTCACTCTTGCACTAACTGGACTTCAACCTTGCATATTTTGGTCCTGTCTCCTCTAGGATGCTTTAAACACAGAAGTTTGCTTTTATCATCACTTTGTGGTTTTTATTTCTAATATGCTTTTGTTTTGCTTTATTTATTTTGAGAAAACTTAGACTTTTTATAAAATCTTAGTCTAATGATTTCTCTTTATCCATATATTTTCTCAGTATGATTCTATACTACTCTGTGTACTTTCCCCTTAGAATGCTCTCCTTATTTCTTATATATCCATGCTTAGGGGTTTCATACATTGAATTCTTAATCAACACTAATCTCACTTCCATTTAAGTGGTTCTTCCATTAGCTGGAAATAAAACTGATTCTCATTTTATGAATTTCCCAATCCCATTTTCATAAAATTATCTAGAAATTAATTTTAACAGCACCACATTGCACAATTCTGGGGTCCATCATTCCTGTGTTAGTCTATGTGAAAAATGTCTCCTGGTATTTTGCGATGCATTTGCAATGCTGAGATTTATGTAGCAGACAGTACTGGCTGCCGAACCAAGAACTATTGCCAGCCTTTCTCTTTGTGACATAGTTGCTAATTTATTTGGTAAATCCACCCTCTGCTTCAGGGCCATATAACTCACTGAATCAAACATAATATACTATTGTTTTTGTTGGTGATTGGTTTTAGGATGGGCATGTGATATAGTTATGGAATAAGGGAAGACTTCTGGCAACCTTACTGATAAATAAAGAGATGCCTTTTTTCATATGCCAGCCATATGTCTTATGTAGATGAGGTCTCTGGAACAATGGCAATTTGTGTCTATGAAGGGAGGTGTAGACTACAGTAAGCAGCCATCTGCGGTGACTGAAACTCTGATGGAAAACCACAGGCTTTCTAGTCTGAAACACCAAAATACAGAGTGATGACCTTAACCATTGGAAAGTGAAGGGCAGTTCTGGAAAGTGAAGAGTCAGAGAATTGTAGTCCCAAATTTTGTTTACAACCTCTGCATAATTATCTGGCTAACCACTGAAACATGCATGTGTGGAACAGACCCTAGCTAAAGATAAAATAACTGAACTGAGATCTGAGCTACTGAAAAATTTGTACTTTGAATCCAGTCAAATTAATTAGCCAGAGAAATATAATAGAATCCACAGCATATCATTTCCAATGTCCAGTATATAACCCCAAATCACTCAACGTATGAAAAATCAGGAAAATATGACCCTTTCTCAAGAGAAAGGACAATTAGCAGATACCAATACCAAGATAACCCAAATGTTGAAATTATCAGAAGGATTTTAAGGAGTTACTCAATGAGGCAAATTAAGGTAAAGAAAAATATGCTCACAATGACTAAAAAGGTAAGAAATCAAATCATAGAGATAAAAACATTAAAAAGGAAAAACAAATGGAAATTCTGGAGCTGAAAAATGCAACATCCTCAATAAAAATGTCGCTTAATAATATAATGGATATTTCAAGGAAAATAATCAGTGAGACTCAACTGGGTGCAGGCGATTATCTAAAGAATACAGAGGAGAGAGTGGCAGGGACATATATACACTATCAAATGTAAATTAGATAGCTAGTGGGAAGCTGCCGCATAGCACAGGGAGATCACCTCTGTGCTTTGTGACCACCTAGAGGGGTGGGATAGGGAGGGTGGGAGAGAGGGTGATGCAAGAGGGAAGAGGTATGGGAACATATGTATATGTATAACTGATTCACTTTGTTGAAAAGAAAAACTAACACACTATTGTAAAACAGTTATACTCCAATAAAGGTGTTTTAAAAAATATATATAGAGAAAAAGATTTTAAGAACATAAAAGAGACTCTGGGGCTTATAGAATAATATTATTAGTTCTAATATATGTGTAATTGGTACCCCTAAGGAGAGAAAGGAGAAAATATGGCAGGAAGAAGGAGAAGGCAGAAGAGGAGGAGGGAGAAATAGTGGCTGAAATTGTGAAAGACACAAATTTATAGGTTCACAGCAGCTCAGTGACTTATATGAACAATATCCCTAGATCTCTTAAGTAGATTGAATTATTAAAGAAAATTTTATCATGGAATAAACTGCAGGCCCAGAGGGTTTCACTGATAAATTCTAAGAAACATGAATGAAGAAATAACCCAATATTACACTAAACATTTCATGAAAAAGAGGAAAAATTTCTCCCAAATTATGATGAGACTAATAGAAGTCTGACTAAGGCACTGCAAGGGAAAAAAAAAGAAGAAAGAAACTAAAGAACAATATCCCTTGTGAATATAGACGAAGTATATATGCTAATAACGAAGTATTAGCATAACAAAACATTAACATAAAAAGCACATTAAATCTTGACTAAGCAGTTTATCTTAGGAATGCCCATTTTAACATTTAAAATCTATTTTATTAACTGTATTAACAAAGTACTATATTAACAAAATAAAGAAAAATTATTTCAATAAATGCAGAGAAAACATTAGAGAAAATTCATCACCAATTTATGATAAACATTCCCAGCAAACTAGGAATTAAAGGGGATTTCCTTAATCTGATAGAGGACAGATGTAAAAATATACAGCTAATATCATACACATTGGCAAAATATTGAACATTTTCTCACAAATATTGTAAACAAGGCAAAAATGCCCTTGGTATTCAACATTGGTTGAATTCAACATTGGTTGGAAGTCCTAGTCATTGGAATAAGACAAGAAATAAACATTTTAAGATGTAAAGATCAGATAGGAAGAAATAAAATTGCCTTTAATTCACAGGTGATATGATTATTTGTATAGAATATCCTAAGGAATCTACAAAAATTACCAGATATAATAGTTAAATTTGAGAGCGATGCAGGATACAAACCTGATAGGGAAAAAAACACAAGCAACAACAACAACAAAAACAACCTATTGTACTTTTACATACCAGCAATAAACAGTTGGAAAATAAAATATTAAAAAACTGCATTTGCAATCATGTCACAATACACATAATACTTAAAGATGAATTAAACAGTAAATGTATGAGATCTCTGCACTGAAAACAACAAAACATTCTTGAGAGAAATTAAGAAGACCTATATAAAGAGATACCCCATGTTCATGAATTGGAAGACTCAGTATTTTTAAGATGTTAATTCTCCCAAAATTGATGTATAGAGTCAATGCAATCCCAACCATAATCTTAGCAGATTTATTTGTAAAATCTACAAATGATTCTGAAATATATATAGCAATGCAAAACAATTAAAAATACTTAAGGCACTCTTCAGGAAGAGCAAAATTGGATGATTTAAAGCCTTACTACAATTCTGCATATCAAGACAGCATGGGACAGAGAAAAAGACTGATAATGGAACAGAATAGAAATCTCAGAAATAGACCCAAATTTTATGGTGATTTGATTTTCAACAAAGTGACTTAAGCAATCCAGTGGTAAAGGAAAATATTTTCAACAAATGTTGTAATAACTGGGTATCCAGATTAAAAATAAAAAGAAACTTAGTTGAGATTGAGGGTTTGGAAACCAGCATGTAAGCTGTTTAGAAGTTACCACTCCATCCTAACAACAAGTAAAAAGCTGAACAAACTGAAAAATCAACAATTCTTCTTAGATCTGTTAGAGATTCCGAGGTCACAGTCCAAACCACTACCCCAAATATTGAAGAGACAGACAGGTAGATAGAGAGTCACAATTTATGGAAGCAGAAATCCATCAGCATAAATCTCCACAGGAACAAGTGCCAGGGTAGAAAAATGTAAACAGTGATTGGCAAATTGCTGGATGATCAGTGTGTATGACTTTGAGAGTTAAAAACTCTATGGGGACCCAGTCATAGGAGTGCTCCCACACTTCTGGAAGGAGTTTTACTTCTAGAAGCTCTACCAGATCCTCAGAGTACATTTTGGAGAAAAATCTTATGCTTCTGCAAGGGGAAGAAAAAGGAACCATTTTGAAATATGCCAGAGCATTCTGGTCTTCTTAATGAGGACTTCTCAGGAAAAACTCTTTTATCAGAGCCTATCCTTCTGGGTTTTATCAGAACCTAATCTACCTAGGGGAAAGGAAATATCCAACTCTGGCCAGCTCTAGCCTTCCAGGTAGGAGAAAGGAAATACCCAAATCAATTTTCCACTAGCCATTCTGTCCCACCTAAGGGCAGGGGGCTGTAGAATTTAGAAGTAATGATGAAGTTCACAGTACAGCAGATAGATTCACCAAAAGACTGAGACATAATCATAGAACTATAGAATGCTTCTTCTCCCCTCCACACACAGAGGGAACTTCCAAATTTTGATAAAGAACAATTACCAAAAACCTATAACTAACATCATTCTTAATGATGAGAAACTTGAAGTTTTCCCATTAAGATCAGGAACAAGGGAAGAATGTCGCCTATTACCTCCTGCTTTTCAACATTGTACTATCAGTCCTAGCTAGTATAATAAGACAAATAAAATAAAATAAAATAAAATACATACAGATTAGGAAGGAAGAAATAAAACTGTCTTTGTTTGCAGATGACAATAGTCTATGTAGAAAATCTGAAGAAAAAAAATCAACGACAACAAAAAAACACCTCATGGAGATTATAAACATTTATAGCAAGGTTGCAGGATAAAAGATTAATATACAAAAGTCAATTGCTTTCCTATATACCAGGAATGAACAAGTGAAATTTGAGATTAAAAGCACATTTATATAAGCATCCTCCAAATAAAATACTTAGCTATAAGTCTAACAAAATATTTACAACATCTATATGAGGAAATCTACCAAATGATGGTGAATGAAATCAAAGAAAAGCTTAAATGGAGAAATATTCCATGTTCATGGATAGAAAGACTCAACATTGTCAAGATGGCAGTTTCCCCAATTGATCTACAGATTCCATGCAATTTCAATCAAAATCTGAGCAAGCTATTTTTTGGATACTAACAAGTAGTTGTAAAGTTTATTTATTTATTTTTATTTATTTATTTTTTTTTTGTGGTACGCGAGCCTCTCACCGTCGCGGCCTCTCCCGTTGCGGAGCACAGGCTCCGGACGCGCAGGCCCAGCGGCCATGGCTCACGGGCCCAGCCGCTCCGCTGCACGTGGGATCCTCCCGGACCGGGGCACGAACCCATGTCCCCCGCATCGGCAGGCGGACTCTCAACCACTGCGCCACCAGGGAAGCCCTGTAAAGTTTATATTTATATAAAGAGGCAAAAGACCCAGAAGAGCCAACACAATATTGAAGGATAAAACAAAGTTGGAGGACTGACACTACCTGACTTCAAGACTTTTTATAAATCTACCAGTAATCAAGACAGTGTAGTATTGGTGAAAGAATAGGTAATATATCAGTGGAACAGCCCAGAAATAGACCCACATAAAATAAATATAATCAACTAATCTTTTACAAATAAGCAAAGACAGTAAAACGGAGCAAAGATAGTCTTTTTAACAAATGGTGTTGGAATAGCTGGACAGCCACATGCAAAAAAGTTAATCTAGATACAGACCTCACACCTTCCCCAAAATTAACTCAAAATGAATCATAGGCCTAAATGTAAAACACAAAACTATAAAACTCCTAGAAGATAACATAGGAGGAAACTTAGATGACCTTGGGTATCGCAATGACTTTTTAGAAACAACACCAAAGGCATGATCTATGAAAATAAACTATAGATAAGCTGGACTTCATGAAAATTATAAACTTCTGCTCTTCAAAAGACAATGTCAAGAGAATGAGTAGGTAAGTTACAGACTTTGCAAAAATATTTGCAAAAGACATGATTAAGTACTGTTATACAAAATATACAAAGAGCTCTTAAAACTCAACAATAAGAACATGAACAATCTGTTTTAAAAATGGGCAAAGACTTTAACAGACACCTCACCAAAGAAGATATAACAGAGAGCAAGTAAAATATAAAGAGTTGTTCAATATCATATGTTACTAGTAAATTGCAAATTAAAATCCAGAATGCTAACAAAATTCAGAATGCTAACAATACCAAATGCTGATGAGGATGTGAAGCAACAGGAACCCTCATTCATTGCTGCTAGGCACGCAAAATGATACAGCCACTTTGGAAGACAGTTTGGCGGTTTCTAACAAAACTGACCATATTCTTAACATATAATCCAGCAGTCATGCTCCTTAGTATTTACTCAAATCAATTGAAAACTCATGTCCACACAAAAACCTGCTCATGGATGTTTATGGCAGCTTTGTTCATAACTACCAAAACTTTGGAGCAACTGAAAGATATACTTCTTACTACTGAAGATATACTTCAGTAGTAAGTGGATAAATATACTGTGGTACATCTAGACAATGGAATATTATTCATCACTAAAAAGAAATGATCTAAATCAAGGCATGAAAAAACATGGAAGAACCTTAAATGCATATTACTAAGTGAAAGAAGCCAATCCAAAATGGCTACATACTGTATGATTCAAACTATATCACACCTTGAAAAAGGCAAAACTATGGAGACAGTAAAAAAATTAGTGGTAACCAGGCTTTAGGGGGAGGGAGAGATGAATAGGCAGAGCACAGAGGATATTTGTGGTAGTACTGTACAATACCGTAATGGTGGACATATGTCATACATTTGTCAGATGCCATAGAATGTACAATACCAAGAGGGAACCCTAGTGTTAGCTATGAAGTGTGGATGATAATAATGTGTCAATGTAGATTCATGGATTGTAATAAAAGTACTCTGGTGCAAGATATTGATAGTAGGAGGAAGTTATGCATATGTGGGGATAGGTTGTAAAATGGAATTATTGAGAAATGCAGACTCATGCATTCAGTCTTTTGACCCCTCACTCAGTCACCAAAAATGGGCCTTGGTCCTGGAATTCTTCCTTACCAACTGGTAAAGGGCCCACACAGCCCGTGCAGGGCTTATAGCTTTGTGTGGAACTATCTTTCCCTTTCAGGAGCAATGAGTGTTCCTTTATTCTGCATAAGCGTAGGAGTCAGTTGCCCTCAGGTATTCCCCCAACTTTCAGTATTTCATAAGAGGGGTCAGGGTTTCTTCCACCAAGGCTAGAGAAGGATATGAGTAAGCAAATTGTTCTACCAGGAGAGACCTGTTGGCTATGGGATACCCACACCAAATATTGAAACTGATCTTGCTCTGTCTCTTCTCTATTTAAATAAAGTATCATTCTATCCAGTGCTTAGCTGTATTGTATTTCCCTTGGTGACTCTGATACAACGATGCAATGGGCAGAAGTGTTTGCAGTCTTGCCTTGTGATTGGTAATTGGTGGTACAGAGTACTTTGACCAACAGGAACTCTCTGTACTTTCTTCTCAATTTTGCTGTGAGCCTAAAACTGCTCTAAAAAATAAAATGTATTACTTTAAAAAAAGCAGCTTAATCTCTACCTCACCCTACACACAATAATTAATTGAAGATGGGTTATTGACCTAAATGCAAAAGCTTAAATCATCAAACTTTTAGAAACAATATATAAGAATTTTCTCATGATGTGTAAAAGCAAAATGCAAATGTTTCTAAGGTTAAAGAAAACAGTAACTATAAAATTGACACATTATACTTTATCAAAAGTTAAAAATTATGCTTATCGAAATACACTTAAGGAAATGAATAGTCAAACCACAGATGGGGAGAAAATATACACAAACATATGTCTGGCAAAGAAGCAGTGTCTAGGATATACAAAGAAAATCTGTAACTCAATAAGCAGAAAAGGAAACAGCACAATTAAAAATCAGCAAAATATTTTAATAGACATTTTACCAAACAAGATATACAAAAGGACAGTAAGCACATGAAAAGGTGTTCAACATCGTCAGGCATCAGTAAGATAAAAATTAAACCTGATTTCTGAAATTTACTGTGAAATGTATCAAAAATAGGATAGCTGATTTGCTGGATGGAATGAGGAAAGAGATGGAGACACGTGATAAAGCAAGTAAAGTAAAATATTAATGGTCAAATGTAGGTGATGAGTACTGAATGTTTACTGCAAAATTCTTGACACTTTGTTGTATGTTAAAATTTTTCATAATGAAACCTTGGAAAATGTAAGGACAAAAGATGCAATGATAAGAAATGAACATAAAAAATGATTTTCATTCAATTATAAGATATCCAGAGTGATCTGGAATATGTAAATTATACATTTTATTTAAATGTGATAAATGCTATAAAAGAATAAAGCAGGAAAGAATATAGGGATTGGGATGTGAAATGTGATTAACAATTTTAAATAGGGTTGTTATAGAGTTCATTCTGAACACTTGATCTGTCTTAAGTAAAAAAGAATTACTCTTGCTATGTGTTGAGAATAGATTGTAAGGTAACAAAGGTAAAATAGACCATTTTGGCAGATAGGGCCATGATCTGGAAAAATAAATAATAGCTTGGACCAAAAGTTGTAATATTAAAGGTAGTGAGTGAGAAGTGGTTATATCTTGTATATATATTAAACTATAATCAACCTGATTTGCTGATTTATTGTATGTGTAGCATGAAAGAAAGAGAATAGTCAAGGATGGCGCTAAGTTTTTTGTCTTGAGCAAATGGAAAAGTTGAGGAGAGGGAGAAAGAGGGGAGCATTGCTAGAGTAACAACGTCCTTGAGTAAGACATGAGATTCAGTGCATGAACAGAGAGATCAGATTTAGAGAGGAGAATGAATACATCATTTATGATGGGAGCGAGGACATGGTATATGATACAGATCCTGGCCAGTTGTAAATCTTAAATCTCTTTGAAGCAATTTGTGAAGGTTCACCTCTGATTGCTTCTATTTTCTCAGTAAAATGGGAGGAAAGGTCATCAACAGAATTTCTTTTTAACTTTTAATATTAGAAATAAGCATATGGTCTTCGGTGGTGCAGTGGTTAAGAATCTCCCTGCCAATGCAGGGGACACAGGTTCGAGCCCTGGTCTGGGAAGATCCCACATGCCGCAGAGCAACTAAGCCCGTGCACCACAACTACTGAGCGTCTGCTGTAGAGCCCATGAGCCGCAACTACTGAAGCCTGCGTGCCTAGAGCCTGTGCTCCGCAACAAGAGAAGCCACTGCGATGAGACCGTGCACTGCAACGAAGAGTAGCCCCAGCTCACTGCAACTAGAGAAAGCCTGTGTGCAGCAACAAAGACCCAACGCAGCCAAAAATAAATAAAATAAATGTTTATAATAAAAACCCCACCAGTGACACTAAAAGAACTCAAAACCTCCACACTGTTTAAAAAAAAAAGAAAAGAAAAGAAATCAACATGCTCTTTGACCCAGAAATCCCACTTTTAGGTATCTATTTACAGAAATAAAACACTGGCATATAACGACACATGTACAAAATATTTTAGTGTAGTATTATTTATAGAAACATCTTTAATGTTATTCATAGAAAAATAATTTAATATATTCTGGGTTATCCATATTGCTGAATATTTTCTCTTGGTCTGGTGCGATGCAAGGGTATGAAAGGCAGCTTTCTCACCCTGGAACAGGATAACTCTGAGGTATAGCCTATAGGGGCAGGGTCTTTGCTGAAACTGCATTCTTGCTTGGCTTTTCTCCTCCCTGTCCTGTTTCTCCCACTCCCTTACTGGTTTTCCTGGGAGTACTTTCTTCATAAATCACTTGCACATGTATTCTTGTAGCTGTGTCTATTTCAAGGAAATTTGATCTAAGAAAGATATACTCAAAAAATATGCTTTTAAATTCTCACACTGTCATAATCAAATCTTCACACTTTAGTCTTCTGTCTTGATAGCCAACAACTAATTAAACTGTTCCTAAAGGGGCTCGATGACTTCGGGTTCTTTTAAGTTTCTCAGATTTTATATAAATTTCCTTTTAATAATTGCTTGTTGTCCAGCAGTGACTTCAGTGTTTAAAATTCAAAGCTCTATTTGAAAATTGAGGCAATAAAGCATATGTTTAGGAAGAGCCAAGTCTATCAGCTTTTTACAAATGAAGTTACATTTGTTACCACTTATTTCACATTCCTAGAAATCTTCTCTGGTAGAATTAATTTCTATTCTAGATAAATTTTAAAGCCAATTTGCTTGCTGTCTGCTATGTCCTAGGTCCTTTAAGTATACTGGTTTGGGGCTTCCCTGGTGGCGCAGTGGTTGAGAGTCCGCCTGCCGATGCAGGGGACATGGGTTCATGCCTCGGTCTGGGAAGATCTCACATGCCACAGAGCGACTAATAAATAAATAAATAAATATACTGGTTTGTCCACCTAGAACAAGGGTAGCCAAAGGCATTAGTCCTGGTCATTACCTCCCAGTTCCTAATTCTGTCCTGTTGTTTCTTGGTGTAGCCTTGCCTGGATTCTTGGCTGTCTTAGCTTTGACTATCAGGCTTTTACGGTTTGACAGCACCTTTGGACACATTTCTGCAAATTGACCCTTGGCATCTCTGCTTGGAACACAAGTGGTATTTGGACTCTGGTGCCATGCACCACAGATGCAAGGAAAGGCACTCCACTCCTACCTTCTGAGGTGGCCCCTCAAACTCCAGCCAGCTGGGCCAGGCCTGTCTACACTGTCCTTCAACAGGAAGATTGGAGAGTTGCTGCTTATTGACTTTCCCAAATGTCATTGCTTAACCAGGGTTCTGAAGACTGAGTTTCATGAACCTTGGACTGTTGTCTATGGTTATAATTCTAAAATATATTATCCTTATTTTCAGCCTTATTTTTAGTTGTTTGTTTCCTGAATCTTGAAAACACCTATAATCTATTTACATTTGTTCTAATCTTACTTCTGATCTTGATTTTAAGAGAAAATCTAATATCTAAGATCTATAAAGCCCCCAAGTGTTATTTTTGAGTTCTAAGATGTACTTTGAAATCTTTAGTGAAAAAGGCTTTGTAATCAATTTTCTGAAGATTACCGAGAAGACAATAGTTAGCTCCTACCATAAGGTAGTTTGCAGTCTATATAAAGAATATTATATCTGGTTTATAAAGTAACAAGTCATTTTCTTTTTCTGAGCCTCAGAGCTATACATATTTGATGAATAAATGATTTCTTCTCAGTCTTTGTTCAAATTTTACCTCTCACCTAGAATTCTTTCTTCAGCCCCTATGCCTACATAAGTTCCAATTAATATTCAGGTTCATCTCAAATTTCTAGCAAAGATTCCAGAAAAGTTGGAGTTGAGGTATAAAGTAGGACTGGCAGGTAATTTTTAGCAACACGATTACCGGAACACATGTATTTGCTCCAAGTGATTTTTTTTTTTTTTTTTGAGGTTTGAGAAGTTTCCTTGGGGGGTGGAAAACTGTACTTTATCCAAAATGATAAACATACAGGTGTAATTAATGGTTCAATAGAAAGCTCCAAAAGCCAAGGTACACGGAGAACCTTGAACCCTTGCAAAAGTTTTTAGATTCAGCAGCATGGACTGAAGAGCAGAATGGAATGGCAGTTCTCAGTTTGGTGTGGTGCTCCGTCCTCAAACCAGTCCCAATCTAACTACCCCAGAAGCATGTGTAGAGCCTGAGGACATGAAGGGCTGCTTGTGTGGATTGGTAGAGCTATTCCGCCGCCTTCTGAAACACTATGAGCTGTGGCAGGCATAGTCAATTATCCTTCAAAATTTCATGAGTTGTTACTGGTAAGTGACGTCTAGTGTAACGTTTCCCAGCTCTCCATATCTTTAGGTATTAGCATGTGACTGAGTTCTGTCCCACTGCATGTGATAGGAAGTGATAGTGCTACCTCCAGGCCTGGCTCATAAAACTCCCTATGGTGCTCCTCTGTGTTCTTTTCTCTTTCCTGCCACCTATAATGGACTTCCCAGGAAACTTTGGAAGCCACATGCTGAAGACGGCAGAGCCTTCATCAGTCCGGGTCCCTGAATGACTGTATGGGAGATGGCTGCCCTGCCAACCTGTTGTCCCACCTAGTACCGTCACATGATCAGAAAACACACTTTTATTGTTTTGAGCCTTTTACAATGTTGAATCTACTTGGTACAATTGTGAGTTTACTCTTACCGGTACAAATGTCCAACCCATCCTGCTGTGGAACCCCGTCTCTTCCAACTGACCTTAATATAGTGGGATGGAACTGCAAAGGCTGTTGACATATTGCAGTACTGTTAGGGTTGAGAGCATTAATGTTGGAAATGAAAAGGTAAGGATATGCACCTTTCTGAGATTAGAGGTTTATGTGAGATAATCAGCAGTGATGGTGAATGTGGAGCTTGGAGTAGCAGAGAACAGTGGGGAGTTACAGTCCAAACTGATGTTGGAGCATATAGAAGACCCTTCTTACTGCCATAGCAGTGGGGAGGGTCAAAGCATTTGAGTTCCTGAATGAGCAGATGGGTTGCTGGAAATAGCAATATCCAAGCACTAATATTAATGTGACCTAAGATCTGTTGTAGATTGGTATCATGCTGTCCTATAATCAGGCACAAAGCAGGCACTCAACAAGTGCTTGAATCAAAAGATGAATGAGTGCTGTGTTGATGACAAGTGAAGACATATATTGAGAGTTTTCTAGTTACATAGACCTGCACTCTGCAATAGAATCTGTGCTCTTAGCAAAACCTAGGCATTCAGATCATTCTATTATTTATAGACATAGTAACATGTCAGAACCTAACTACTCATTCATTCACTTAGGTGTTTAAAAATATTCAGTGAACATTTGTTCTGTGTACGACATGGTGCTAGGCACTGGTGATACAAGGATTGGCATAGTCAAGATCTCTGTCTCTGCCTGGGGGGAGCTTATTTGCTAGTAGGGAAAATAGCATAAAAATTATTAAGTGAGATGATAAATGTTGGCATTGGTATTATGAGGGAAATAAAAATGACTCTTTAATAGAGAATATCAGGAAATGTGAAAATGAGAAGGTATCAGACATGAGAAGAATGTTCTAGACAACAGCAAGCACAAAACCACTGTGACCGGAAAAAGTTTGGAATGTCCAAGGAACTTGGAAAAGGCTGGTGTGGGTGGAACATGGTATATAAATGCTGGTCAGTATAAAATCACAAATGTTGCTGGGGCCAGATCAGTAAAGACCGTAAGTCATGGTGAGGATATTGAGTTTTATTCTAAAGAAAATGAAAGTTTTAAGCAGAGCAGTGACATGATCTGAGAGTAAGCAGTTAGGAGTCTATTGCCAAAAATAAAACAAGAAATGATGGTGACCTGAAGTGGTAGAAGTAGAGATGCAGAGAAGTGGATGAACTTGAATATGTTAGAGGTAGACTCAGTAGGATTTACCACGCTGGTTAAAGGAGAGGGGGAAGTCTAGGATTCCTCTGAATTTCCTGCATTGTAGCTGGGTGGATGGATCAGGCGTAGGACAGAAAATCAAGTTGTCTTTGACATGTATTTTCCGAAGTGTCTCCCAGCAGAACACAATGATGTTATCATCACACCTGTGCTGTCTTTACGGAGAAGGTTTAGCCTTATGATAGCCTGTATCTATTAACTCCATTTAAGTTTGTTCACGCATTTAACTCAAGAGGAAAGATAGATGCAATACACATACACACACTCTATTGATTCTGTTCCCCTTGAGAAACTTTACTACTATACATAGCTACAGGTGAGGTGGCTGTCTATATCTCCAACCTCAGCTAACTATCTAACAAATTAATGTGCGACTGAAGATAGTGTAGGGAAAACTCCCACTGGCGTTTGAAAAACAGCTCAGTGAATTGGCTGTCTCGTAAATACGTAAATTACCAGCCCATTCCTGTAAGAATTAACATCTCAGCAGAAAAACGTAAATATTCTCCATGTGATACAATAAAATTTATTTATTAGGTCTCAAATCTATCACTGAGACCAGAGTGTTCTCAACTTTGGCAGACATTAGCATCATCTAGGGAACTTTTAGAAGACACCATTCTCTGATCGCTACCCCAGACGAACTGATCCAGATTTCTGGACGAGGGGCCTAGGCACGTTTAGTTCTTTCACTCATGCGGTGACTCTAATGTGCAGCCAGTCTTTAGAACCACGGATTTAGACTAAAAGTTGTGACATGGTAGTCATTAGGCTTAACCAAGCCTGTGAACCTGTTTTGCTGAGCTAGCTCTGCGTTTTTAAATAATAATAATTTGCATGCTTTGCACTATGTATCTATTTTGCAGTTCACCATAGGTCCCGCTTGCCTCTGTACCTTACACCTGCCGGTTTACAAATGAACATTACCTTCCATGTCTCTGATGGCTTTTGAGTTCACAATCCTTGAACTCAAGACCCAAAATTATCTCATTCACAAATAAATGTCTCAGTTGAAATTTACTAAAATATAAAGGATATATAAAGGATTGCAAGATAATTGAAAGTAATTGTTTATCATGCTTACATTAATACCATAAAGATCTTGGTTTTCTGATGATGATCTAACATTATCATCATGTTAGAACATGATGATGTTCTAAAACAGGATTGTGTTGGCTATTAGTTTACTCCCTGTTTATTATATAAGTTAAATCTGATGGAGTTGTAATAAAGAATGTGTCAATTCTATTGTCTAATAAAAAATACAGTTTTGTTAGGAATGTGTGGTTAAACATCTTTCTTAGTATTTAAAGAGACTCAGAGGTGACATTGATAAGATGGCTTAACAAAAAAGATGTAAAATCTGGGGTAATTAACAAATCTCACAGCTTTGTCATTTGACCATTCTTTGCCATTTTGGCAATAAAATCTATCCAAAAACCTTACAAAATTCAAAACCGAATTAACGACAGCTTTTAGCTGGACTTCCCAGGCGGTCCAGCGGTTAAGACTCCGCCTTCCAGTGCAGGGGGCGTTGGGTTGATCACTGGTCGGGGAAGTAAGATCCCACATGCTGCACAGTGCAGACCAAAAAAAAAAAAAAAAAAGAAAGAAAAAGAGATAGCTTTTAGCTGAGCATTGTTCACAGAAGTTTTAGTTATATAGCATTTCCCTAAATCAGGTTGGTACCTGTCTGTCATTAACAACATTTACCCATAGCACTGTTTTATATCTATAAAGCAACAAATTATGTTATAATGATAGTTATAGTTAGTAGGGGCTGTAGTTAGTGGTTTGGTCATTATTTTTGATGATATGAGAAGAGTTTCTCAAATTTTAGAAACATATTTTGACACCAAGTTCAAAATTATCTATTGTATAATGAGTTAAATCCTGTTACTTACACTGCATTTTAATTAATGGGGAAGGGCTAAATAAAATGCTCTTTGTTTAGAAAAACGTAAGACTTTGGTGGGCTCAGTGTAGCTGACCCCAGTCAATGGCCAGAGCTTTGGTTTAATTTTCTAATGGTATCAAATAAAAGTCGAGGCTATAGTTCTTGAAATCAGTCCTTTTCCTAGATCTAATGTTGGCAAAATTATGCTGCATTCCATTTCAAACTAAAAGCCTGTGGGGGATTCTTGGACAATTCATTTTATGCAGTTGCTCATTTATCCATGTAGAATGAGTCTTTGAAATTCTGAATCATTTTGCTTAGTCTCTTCATTCAATTAATAGCTATTTGCTTTGGTAATCAGTGCCTCCCTTCCATGCTTAAATATCTCGTGAGCATTATCATCAAGTTCTGGAGCTTTAATATTGTCTTGGCCCTGACAGCTATAATAATCTTTTCAAAACAAAGGAAATAAATAATTTATAAACTGGAAAATAGGCCCCTGGATAATTGAGTTCATAACGTATTTGAATAGATATTAGGAATCAACAGACCACGTTCTGTTTTATTAAAGTCTCATTATGGTACATAGATATTAATGTACACTGTATGATTCAGGGACCAAGACACAGTTATTTAAACTTACAAGTATAACCTTTCCAAGAAAGGATATTTTCCCCCTACAAAGATTCTTCTGAGTTTGGCTCTAAAACTAATTGGGAATTTATCTGTTTAATCATGATGCATATTGATTAACAAATTCTCTGAATTTTTATTGAGTCAAATGGGTAATTGAAGCATCATGATATGGTATCTTCTGTCTAGCATTATTTAAAATGTATGCAATATGTTTAGGATTAAGAAAAATATTCTAAAGTACAGTTATATATTCTATTTTCCTTTAAATTGCAAATTATTTTAAAAGTATATAAATAAAGGGGGCTTCCCTGGTGGCGCAGTGGTTGAGAATCTGCCTGCCAATGCAGGGGACACGGGTTCGAGCCCTGGTCTGGGAAGATCCCACGTGCCGCAAAGCAACTAGGCCCGTGAGCCACAACTACTGAGCCTGCGTGCATGTCTGGAGCCTGTGCTCTGCAACAAGAGAGGCCGTGACAGTGAGAGGCCCGCGCACTGCGATGAAGAGTGGTCCTCACCTGCCGCAACTAGAGAAAGCCCTCGCACAGAAACGATGACCCAACACAGCCAAAAATAAATAAATAAATAAATTTTTAAAAAAGTATATAAATAAAAACTGATCATTAAAATTCAAATGGGGCTTCCCTGGTGGCGCAGTGGTTGAGAATCCGCCTGCCGATGCAGGGGACGCGGGTTCGTGCCCCGGTCCGGGAAGATCCCACATGCCGTGGAGCGGCTGGGCCTGTGAGCCGTGGCCGCTGAGCCTGCGCGTCCGGAGCCTGTGCTCCGCAAAGGGAGAGGCCACAACAGCGAGAGGCCCGCGTACCACAAAAAAAAAAAAAAAAATTCAAATGAATACATCTTTTTATCACATTGCAAATTATTACTAATAATTAGCTCAAAGAACTTTATTTACATAATGTGACTGTACATTGGTTGTCCTTTTTCATCAAGCAGAATACTTATGCAAAAAAAAAAAGGCATTTGAAGAGCAAAGAACTCTAATATCATTCATGTACAGGATATTTAAAAGCTATGGCAAGCAATTTTCCAATGTCACCATCCTTTGCCAGAAACCCAAGAGTTTCCAAGAACAAAGTGTTCCCAATTATAAGATGATATGCTAAGATATCAAGCAATAAAGCTGGTAATGACTTTCTTATTTCTAGATTTTGGCTTTACTTTTTATTATCTTATTATTTCCATCTGTAAATTATAATAATAACACTAATTTGTTTAATTATTTCTCAATTAGGATGAAATGGGAAGAATCTCATGGCTGATGATCAGAATGTCTTATAAAGTTTATATAAAAAATATATTGTCTGTATTCAACTCATAAGAATTTTCATTCACTTTTCTGGGAATCCGACAGAACATCTGTATTTTTAAAGTCTTTCACAGCCAAGGTTGAGAGCCATTGGATTAGATTATCTAGAGTATGGATAATGGAAAAGAGGGAAGAGATACAGTTACATAAAAAATGAAAATTTTATTAGCTGAAAAATACTTTAAAAAGTTGATTACATATGTTTACATATTCAAGAGATAATACTATGAGAAACAAATTAAAGGGTAAGTGAAGGAAGCCAAGGTGGCCAGTTGAGGGTTGCTCACCACCCTTGGATTCCAGGAAGCAGCAAGGAGGAAATTGAACATTGGTTTCTGGCAGATTTGGAACCTGATCTTATTAGAAATGTGAAATGTGTGTTTCTATGGCAAGGAAGCCGAACAAAAATAGTCTTATATCTTTAACCATTACGCAAGACAATTCAGGAGGGTGATTTTGGCAGTATGTTGGGAGAGAGATTTTAGAACTGTATACAACAACCTCAGATTGATGCTGCTAAGCAGAGTGTTATGCTAATTACGTTTATTAACATAACTCTGTTCTAAGAGAACTTGAGAAATATTGCATATATAGAAAGAACATTAACTAGCTTAGTATACTAGATATTTTAAGCCATAACATATACTAACATTTAATCTGGGTCTCTTACTCTGGGTCTATTCAAGCAGTTGATGATAGGGAGTTCTAATATAACTGCTAAACAGCCAATGTTGTATAATACATGCTATTCTGTGTTAAACAGATCTGGACTGTTTAACAGATCCAGAATGAATGGATCATTCTCCATTTTCAATTGATACAGTCTGATTAAAAGCAGCTGAGACAGTGATATCACAATAGTCTTTTCGAATAAATTGGGAAAAATTGGAGGGATGAGGCAGCACAGTTAAACAGAGTTAAACTATTACAATCAACATTCTGGAGAGGATTCTGAAGAAGCAGGTTGGGCGGGGGAATAAACAATCAAACATAGAGAGGAGATATTGCTTTTCAAGGAAACTTATTAGGCTAGTCTCTTCTAGAAGGGATGATGTTTCTTTAAAAAACCAGAGTAGTCTATCCAGCACAAGACCAGGCTTCTAACAAGAGGAGTGACCAGAAGGACAAAAAGCTCACTGGAAAAAGACCCAGCTATAAATAATGCTGCTGCTAATGATGATGATGAAGATGATGATGAGGAGGAGGATAACATTTACTTTGTGCTAGGCACTATTCCAAGCTCTTTACCTATATTAACTCATTCAACCTTCATAACGGCACTATGGCATTAGGCATATTATTATCCCCATTTTACAGAAAAAAAAAACCCGGAGACATTATTTCATTATTTTATTCATTAAATGAATATTAAGAATGTATGAGGAAACAGAAAAATATTCTGATGAAAAGTTAACTAAAAAAGAAAAGATGGGGACACTCCTATTTACATTTCATTTTGATTCATTCAATGAATAATTGAGTACCTAACGTATACCAGAATCCAATCATGCAAGAGGTACACGATTCAGATACGGTTCCTAAAATTCCTGGAATTTATGATATTTTTAGGAAGACATGTAATTTCACAAATAATTAATATTTGTTCACTTTTTTCATTGCTAAATTGAGCCTCAAAAGATCAGGAAGAGTCGCCAGCCTAGGAGATCAGGGGTTTGCTTAATATTTAGAAAATTGTCAGGTGTATAGTTCTCAGTGTCAGTGAATTAAAGAATTTGTTTGATGTTTTTTTTTTTTTTTTTGCGGTATGCGGGCCTCTCACTGTTGTGGCCTCTCCCGTTGCGGAGCACAGGCTCCGGACGCACAGGCTCAGCGGCCATGGCTCACGGGCTTAGTTGCTCCGCGGCATGTGAGATCTTCCCGGACCAGGGCACGAACCCGTGTCTCCTGCATCGGCAGGCGGATTCTCAACCACTGCGCCACCAGGGAAGCCCTGTTTGATGTTTTGACACTGTGAACTGATATTTTTTAAATTTATTTTTAAAAATTTTATTCATTATTTATATTTGGTTGCATTGGGTCTTTGTTGCTGAGCGTGGGCTTTCTCTAGTTACGGTGAGCAGGGGTCACTCCTCGTTGCAGTGCGCGGGCCTCTTACTGCGGTGGCTTCTCCCGTTGTGTGGCACGGGCTCCAGGCATGTGGGCTTCAGCAGTTGTGGCGCATGGGCTCAGCAGTTGTACCTCGCGGGCTCTACAGCGCAGGATCAGTAGTTGTGGCGCACAGGCCTTGTTGCTCCGCAGCATGTGGGATCCTCCTGGACCAGGGCTCAAACCCGTGTCCCCTGCATTGGCAGGCAGATTCTCAACCACTGTGCCACCAGGGAAGCATGATATTTATTTTTAATGTAATAATTTGTTAAGACTCCATATGAAACCCAAGTGTAAGGCCGTGCTTGCAACCAATAGCAACAACTCATCCCTAATGGCCTCCAAGTAGAGAAGGACAAAGTATAGAAAACACTTAAAAGCTGTTTTAGGGTTTATCCTGAAACACACCCACATATGCACATGATAGGATCAGTAATAACATCTTTGTGTCTAGCAAGATTTTTAAAAAACAACTGTGTTTTTTTAAAAATTATTTAACAGCTTTAGAGTATAATTGCTTTACAATGTCATTTTCTGCTTTATGACAAAGTGAATCAGTTATACATATATATATGTCCCCATATCTCTTCCCTCTTGCATCTCCCTCCCTCCCATCCTCCCTATCCCACCCCTCTAGGTGGTCACAAAGCACCAAGCTGATCTCCCTGTGCTATGCGGCTACTTTCCACTAGCTATCTATTTTACATTTGGTAGTGTATATATGTCCATGCCACTCTCTCACTTTGTCCCAGCTTACCCTTCCCCTTCCCATATCCACAAATCCACTCTCTAGTAGGTCTGCATCTTTATTCCGGTCTTGCCCCTAGGTTCTTCTGAACATTTTCTTCTTTTTTTTGGTTCCACATATATGTGTTAGCATACAGTATTGTTTGTTGTCTTTCTGACTTACTTCACTCTGTACGACACTCTCTACGTCCATCCACCTCACTATAAAAACTCAGTTTCATTCCTTTTTATGGCTGTGTAATATTCCATTGTATATATGTGCCACAACTTCTTTATCCATTCATCTGTTGATAGACACTTAGGTTGCTTCCATGTCCTGGCTATTGTAAATAGAGCTGCAATGAACATTTTGGTACATGACTCTTTTTTTTTTTTTTTAATTTTATCTAACTTTTCCCCCTTATTTTTTTTTAACATCTTTATTAGAGTATAATTGCTTTACAATGGTGTGTTAGTTTCTGCTTTATAACAAAGTGATTCAGTTATACATATACATGTTTTCCCATATCTCTCCCCTCTTGCGTCTCCCTCCCTCCCACCCTCCCTATCCCACCCCTCTAGGTGGTCACAAAGCACCAAGCTGATATCCCTGTGCTATGTGACTGCTTCCCACTAGCTATCTATTTTATGTTTTGTAGTGTATATGTGTCCACGCCACTCTCTTACTTCATCACAGCTTACCCTTCCCCGTCCCCATATCCTCAAGTCCACTCTCTAGTAGGTCTGTGTCTTTATTCCCATATTACCCATAGGTTCTTCATGACATTTTTTTTTCTTAGATTCCATATATATGTGTTAGCATACAGTATTTGTCTTTCTCTTTCTGACATACTTCACTCTGTATGACACACTCTAGGTCCATCCACCTCACTACAAATAACTCAATTTCGTTTCTTTTTACGGCTGAGTAATATTCCATTGTATATATGTGCCACATCTTCTTTATCCATTCATCTGATGATGGACACTTAGGTTGCTTCCATCTCCGGGCTATTGTAATTAGAGCTGCAGTGAACATTTTGGTACATGACTCTTTTTGAATTATGGTTTTCTCAGGGTATATGCCCAGTAGTGGGATTGCTGGGTCATATGGTAGTTCTATTTGTAGTTTTTTAAGGGACCTCCGTACTGTTCTCCATAGTGGCTGTACCAATTCACATTCCCACCAGCAGTGCAAGAGGGTTCCCTTTTCTCTACACTCTCTCCAGCATTTATTGTTTGTAGATTTTTTGATGATGGCCATTCTCACAGGTGTGAGGTGATACCTCATTGTGGTTTTCATTTTCATTTCTCTAATGATTAGTGATGTTGAGCATCCTTTCATGTGTTTGTTGGCAATCTGTATATCTTCTTTGGAGAAATGTCTATTTAGATCTTCTGCCCATTTTTGGATTGGGTTGTTTGCTTTTGTGATATTGAGTTGCATGAGTTACTTGTATGTTTTGGAAATTAATCCTTTGTCAGTTGCTTCATTTGCAAATATTTTTCTCGCATTCTGAGGTTTGTCTTTTCGTCTTGTTTATGGTTTCCTTTGCTGTGCAAAAGCTTTTAAGTTTCATTAGGTCCCATTTGTTTATTATTTTTTTAAATTTCCATTTCTCTAGGAGGTGGGTCAAAAAGGATCTTGCTGTGATTTATGTCATAGAGTGTTCTGCCTGTGTTTTCCTCTAAGAGGTTGATGGTGTCTGGCCTTACATATATGTCTTTAATCCATTGTGAGTTTATTTTTGTGTATGGTGTAGGGAGTGTTCTAATTTCATTCTTTTACATGTAGCTTTCCAGTTTTCCCAGCATCACTTATTGAAGAGGCTGTCTTTTCTCCACTGTATATTCTTGCCTCCTTTATCAAAGATAAGGTGACCATATGTGTGTGGGTTTATCTCTGGGCTTTCTCTCCTGTTCCATTGATCTATATTTCTGTTTTTGTGCCAGTACCATACTGTTTTGATTAATGTAGCTTTGTAGTATAGTCTGAAGTCAGGGAGCCTGATTCCTCCAGCTCCGTTTTTCATTCTCAAGATTGCTTTGGCTATTTGGGGTCTTTTGCATTTCCATGCAAATTGTGAAAATGTTTGTTCTAGTTCGATGAAAAATGCCAGTGGTAGTTTGATAGGGATTGCATTGAATCTGTAGATTGCTTTGAGTAGTAGAGTCATTTTCACAATGTTGATTCTTCCAATCCAAGAACATGGTATATCTCTCCATCTATTTCTATCATCTTTAATTTGTTTCATCAGTGTCTTACAATTTTCTGCATAGAAGTCTTTTGTCTCCTTAGGTAGGTTTATTCCAAGATATTTATTCTTTTTGTTGCAGTGGTAAATGGGAGTGTTTTCTTAATTTCACTTTCAGATTTCTCATCATTAGTGTATAGGAATGCAAGAGATTTCTGTGCATTAATTTTTTATTCTGCTACTTTGCCAAATTCATTGATTAGCTCTAGTAGCTTTCTAGTAGCATCTTTAGGATTCTCTATGTATAGTATCATGTCATCTGCAAACAGTGACAGCTTTACTTCTTTTCTAATTTGGATTATTTTTATTTCTTTTTGTTCTCTGATTGCTGTGGCTAAAACTTCCAAAACTATGTTGAATAATAGTGGTGAGAGTGGGCAACCTTGTCTTGTTTCTGATCTTAGTGGAAATGGTTTCAGTTTTTCACCATTGAGGATGATGTTGGCTGTAGGTTTGTCATATATGGCCTTTATTATGTTGAGGAAATTTCCCTCTATGCCTAATGTCTGGAGGGTTTTTATCATAAATCGGTGTTGAATTTTGTCAAAAGCTTCCTCTGCATCTATTGAGATGACCATATGGTTTTTCCTCCTTCAGTTTGTTAATATAGTGTATCACATTGATTGATTTGCATATATTGAAGAATCCTTGCATTCCTGGGATAACCCCCACTTGATCATAATGTATGATCCTTTTATTGTGCTGTTGGATTCTGTTTGCTAGTATTTTGTTGGGGATTTTTCCATCTATGTTCATCAGTGATATTGGCCTGCAGTTTGCTTTCTTTGTGACATCTTTGTCTGGTTTTGGTATCAGAGTGATGGTGGCCTCATAGAATGAATTTGGGAGTGTTCTTCCCTCTGCTATCTTTTGGAAGAGTTTCAGAAGGATAGGTGTTAGGTCTTCTCTAATGTTTGATAGAATTCGCCTGTGAAGCCATCTGGTCCTGGGCTTTTGTTTGTTGGAAGATTTAAAATCACAGTTTCAATTTCAGTGCTTGTGATTGGTCTGTTCATATATTTTCCATTTCTTCCTGGTTAAGTCTCCGAAGGTTGTGCATTTCTAAGTGTTTGTCCATTTCTTCCAGGTTGTCCATTATATTGGCATAGAGTTGTTGTAGTAATCTCTCATGATCCATTGTATTTCTGCAGTGTCAGTTATTACTTCTCCGTTTTCATTTCTAACTCTATTGATTTGATTCTTCTCCCTTTTTTTCTTGATGAGTCTGGCTAATGGTTTATCAATTTTATTTATCTTCTCAAAGAACCATCTTTTAGTTTTATTGATCTTTGCTATTGTTTCCTTCATTTCTTTTTCATTTATTTCTGATCTGATCTTTATGATTTCTTTCCTTCTGCTAAAATTGGGGATTTTGTTCTTCTTTCTCTAATTGCTTTAGGTGTAAGGTTAGGTTGTTTATTTGAGATGTTTCTTGTTTCTTAAGGTAGGCTTGTATAGGTATAAACTTCCCTCTTAGAACTGCTTTTGCTGCACTCCATAGGTTTTGGGTCGTCGTGTTTTTATTGTCATTTTTTTCTAGGTATGTTTTGATTTACCCTTTGATTTCTTCAGTGATCTCTTGGGTATTAAGTAGTGTGTTGTTTAGCCTCCATGTGTTTGTATTTCTTGCAGATTTTTTCCTGTAATTGATATCTAGTCTCACAGCGTTGTGGTCAGAAAAGATACTTGATACAATTTCAATTTTCCTAAATTTACCAAGGCTTGATTTGTGACCCAAGATATGATCTATCCTGGAGAATGTTCCATGAGCACTTGAAAAGAAAAGAAAGTGTATTCTGTTGTGTTTGGATGGAATGTCCTATAAATATCAATTAAGTCCATCTTGTTTAATGTATCATTTAAAGCTTGTATTTCCTTATTTATTTTCATTTTGGATGATCTGTACATTGGTGAAAGTGGGGTGTTAAAGTTCCCTACTATTTTTGTGTTATTGTCCATTTCCGGTTTTATGACTGTTAGTATTTGCCTTATGTATTGATGTGCTCCTATGTTGGGTGCATAAATATTTACAATTGTTATATCTTCTTCTTGGATTGATCCTTTGATCGTTATGTAGTGTCCTTCCTTGTCTCTTGTAATAATCTTTATTTTAACGTCTATTATGTCTGATATGAGAATTTCTACTCCAGCTTTCTTTCGATTTTCATTTGCATGGAATATCTTTTTCAATCCCCTCACTTTCAGTCTGTAAGTGTCCCTAGGTCTGAAGTGAGTCTCTTTTAGACAGCATATATGTGGGCCTTGTTTTTGTATCCATTCAGCCAGTCTATGTCTTTTGGTGGGAGCATTTAATACATTTTCATTTAAGGTAGTTATCGATATGTATGTTCCTATTACCATTTTCTTAATTGTTTTGGGTTTATTATTGTAGGTGTTTTCCTTCTCTTGTGTTTCCTTCCTAGAGAAGTTCCTTTAGCATTTGTTGTAAAGCTGGTTTGGTGGTGCTGAAGTCTCTTAGCTTTTTCTTGTCTATGAAGCTTTTAATTTCTCCATCAGGTCTGAATGAGATCCTTGCTGGGTAGAGTAATCTTGGTTGTAGGTTTTTCCGTTTCATCACTTTAAATATGTCATGTCATTCCCTTCTGTCTTGCAGAGTTTCTGCTGAAAGATCAGCTGTTAATCTTATGGGGATTCCCTTATGTGTTACTTGTTGTTTTTCCTTTGCTGCTTTTAATATGTTTTCTTTGTATTTAATTTTTGATAGTTTGATTAATATGTGTCTTGGCATGTTTCTTCTTGGATTTAGCCTGTATGGGACTCTCTGTGCTTCCTGGACTTGATTAACTATTTCCTTTCCTATATTAGGGAAGTTTTCAACTATAATCTCTTCAAATATTTTCTCAGTCCCTTTCTTTTTCTCTTCTTCTTCTCGGACCCCTATAATTTGAATGTTGGTGCATTTAATGTTGTCCCAGAGGTCTTTGAGACTGTCCTCAGTTCTTTTCATTCTTTTTCCGTTTTTTTGCTCTGCAGTTGTTACTTCCACTATTTTATCTTCCAGGTCACTTATCCGTTCTTCTGCCTCAATTACTCTGCTATTGATCCCTTCTAGAGAATTTTTAAATTTACTGTGTTTTCATCTCTGTTTGTTTGTTCTTTAGTTCTTCTAGGTTCTTGTGAAACGTTTCTTGTATTTTCTCCATTCTATTTCCAAGATTTTGGATCATCTTTACTGTCATTATTCTGAATTCTTTTTCAGGTAGACTGCCTATTTCTTCTTCATTTGTTAGGTTTTGTGGGTTTTTGCCTTGCTTCTTCATCTGCTGTGTGTTTCTCTGTCTTCTCATTTTGCTTAACTTACTTTGTTTGGGGTCTCCTTTTCCCAGGCTGCACGTTCATAGTTTCTGTTGTTTTTGGTGTCTGTCCCCAGTGGCTAAGGTTGGTTCAGTGGGCTGTGTAGGCTTCCTGGTGGAGGGGACTAGTGCCAGTGTTCTGGTGGATGAGGCTTGATCTTGTCTTTCTGGTGGGCAGTTCCACGTCTGGTGTTGTGTTTTGGGGTTTCTGTGGCCTTATTATGATTTTAGGCAGCCTCTGTGCTAATGGATGGGGTTATGTTCCTGTCTTGCTAGTTGTTTGGCATAGGGTATCCTGCACTGTAGCTTGCTGGTCGTTGAGTGAAATTGGGTCTTAGTGTTGAGATGGAGATCTTTGGGAGATTTTCACCGTTTGATATTATGTGGAGCTGGGAGGTCTCTTGCGGACCAGTGTCCTGAACTTGCCTCTCCCACCTCAGTGGCACAGCCCTGATGCCTGGCTGTAGCACCAACAGCCTGTCCTCCACACGACTCAGAATAAAAGGGAGGAAATATAGAAATAAAAAAGAAGATAAAATGAAATAAAATAAAGTAAAATAAAACAAAATAAAGTTATTAAAATAAAAAATATTTATTAAGAGAAAAAAATTTTTTAAGTTAAAAACCACACACAAAAAACCAGACAGACAGAACCCTAGGACAAATGGTAAAAGCAAAGCTATACAGACAAAATCACACACAGAAGCATACACATACACACTCACAAAAAGAGAAAAAGGGGAAACAATTTATATATTGTTGCTCCACCTCCTCAATTTGGGATGATTCGTTGTCTATTCAGGTATTCCACTGATGCAGGGCACATCAAGTTGATTGTGGAGATTTAATCCACTGCTCCTGAGGCTGTTGGGAGAGATTTCCCTTTCTCTTCTTTGTTTGCACAGCTCCTGGCGTTCAGCTTTGGATTTGGACCCACCTCTGCGTGTAGGTAGCCTGAGGGAGTCTGTCCTTTGCTCAGACAGGACGGGGTTAAAGGAGCAGCTGATTCGGGGGCTCTGGTTCGCTCAGGCCAGGGGGAGGGAGGTGTGTGGATGCGGGGCAAGCCTGTGGCGGCAGAGGCCGGCGTGACGTTGCACCAGCCTGAGGCGTGCCGTGTGTTCTCCCGGGAAGTTGTTCCTGGATCCCGGGACCCTGGCGGTGGCAGGCGGCACAGGATCCCAGGAGGGGAGGTGTGGATAGTGACCTGTGCTCACACACAGGCTTCTTGATGGCAGCAGCAGCGGCCTTAGCTTCTCATGCCCGTCTCTGGGGTCCGCGCTGATAGCCGCGGCTCGTGCCCGTCTCTGAAGCTCCTTTAAGCAGCTCTCTTAATCCCCTCTCCTCGCGCACCAAGAAACAAAGAGGGAAGAAAAAGTCTCTTGCCTCTTTGGCAGCTCCAGACTTTTCCCTGGCCTCCCTCCCGGCCACTAACCCCTTCAGGCTGTGCTCACTACGCTAAGCCCAGTCCTCTCCCTTGGATCCGACCGAAGCCTGAAGCTCAGCTCCCAGCCCCTGCCCGCCCCGGCGGGTGAGCAGACAAGCCTCTCGGGCTGGTGAGTGCTGGTCAGCACTGATCCTCTGCAGGAATCTCTCCACTTTGCCCTCCACACCCCTGTGTCTGCGCTCTCCTCCGTGGCTCCGAAGCTACCCCCCTCCACCACCCACAGTCTCTGCCTGCGAAGGGGCTTCCTAGTGTGTGGGAACCTTTCCTCCTTCAGAGCTCCCTCCCACTGGTGCAGGTCCCGTCCCTATTCTTTGTCTCTGTTTATTCTTTTTTCTTTTGCCCTACCCAGGTACTTGGGGAGTTTCTTGCCTTTTGGGAAGTCTGAGGTCTTCTGCCAGCATTCAGTGGGTGTTCTGTAGGAGCTGTTCCACATGTAGATGTATTTCTGATGTGTTTGTGGGGAGGAAGGTCCGCCATCTTGAAGCTCCTCCCATACTATGCTTTTAAAGAGGCTTTGCCTTTATCCCTTTTTGATTAAAGTTTTATTTTATTTTTTAAACATATGCATTGTGGTTTCTTTATATCTAGTAACATAGTCTTAGAAAAAGTTTATTTCTTCCTTTATCATAGGTAAATATTGATGATTTCACATATTCTTGCCATTAGCTTATTTTCTTTTTTCTTTTCTAAATGTAGAGTTGCCAGATATAACACAGGTCGGTCTGTTACATTTGAATTTCAGATAAATTATTATTTATTTTTATTATTATAAGAAGATTTTTAATTTGTTAAATCTGGCAAACTTAAATTGGCTTTCATAAGCTATCCTTCCACTATCACTTGTCAATTCATTCTTTTTTATTCATGTATTTAACTAATATTTATTGAATATCAATAACATATCAAGTACTCTAAGCACGTGGGGATATATCGGTGAAAAAAATAGAGATTTTGCTCTCATGAGGCATATATTCTTATGAAAGGAAAGACAAAGGAGAGGATTCATAATACTAAACATTTTGAGAAATTAGAAGATAAAAATTTCTAAAACATTCTTATCCTTCCCACAGTGAGCAAAATATCTTCTAATTACAAAACTTACTTGTAATATACAGTTTATTGACCATGTAAGATTTGTTAATTATTTTATCCCTAATAAACTTGGAATATCTAATGTTTTATCAATCAACCCATTAATCAATATTTTATTTTATTCTTCATATATTCGATGCCTGAAAAAGTAGAATAAACTCTTCCATAAACCAATTTGGTTTTATGTGAAGGAAATTTCTCTTCTTCACCCAGTGTTGTTATTACTGTTCAATATGGTTTACATTGGATGACAGCTCTTGAGATATTCAAGCAGAGGCTTTTTGATGCCCCTGTGGAAGAGTCATAGAAGCAATCAGATGGGCAAGTGTCCTGAATGGCCCATGAATCTCTTTTGTAGGAAAAAACGTATTTGCATAGCATTCCCCTGAACCCAATGCCGAAAAACCTCATCAGGGTGGTATAAAATTTACATGTTTGTTCTAGGTTAACTCCACATTTTCGAGTTGCTTGTTCTAATCTTTCAATTAATTCCCACATGAAAATTGAACACAAAAAAAACCTCAATAAAACAAAACTGAACATTAAGTAGTACTCCATCATGAATCATTTTAAGTAACGCTCACATTTTTGTGCCATAGGTATTACTGTTATCTCCATTTTACAGAGGTGAAAGCTGAGATTTTAGAAGTTAAGTAGTTTTCCTAAATTAGGAAACTGAATGTAGGAGGTCTGAACCCACAGTTGCTTGCTATCAATCACCAGGACCTATCATCTCTCCTAGTGAGGGTCTTTGTACCACAAGCTTGTATTTTTCCAAATGATTTTCCCGAAAAGCTTAAATATCACACGTATGTAGGCAGATAGATAGAGAGATAAATCAATTGATTTACTGATATAGGACCATTGAACTGAAGCCTAGCATACATTTATTTCAGATGAAAATTTGGGACATATGGTGCAAAATTGGCAAGTACACTCTCAGATTTATATAGTCTATACTCATTAAACTTTACATTTTAGAATGCTCTGTGCAGACATACATATGCAAATAAACTCATGTCTCGGAATAGCATACAAAAAGTCACCGAGAAGCCCCAGGCAATATATATTCAAGATGATGTGACTTTACTCCACATGGTTTTCGCTACTTCTTCTTTCTCAAGTACTCTACTTTATACTCTTACTTGTGAGCATGCCCCTACTCGTTCTGGAAAATACTTTCTTTTTGTAAGTGGGAGAACTTCTTTAAAAAAACAGCTCCAGAGGAGGAATTTGGCAAGCTGGGTTCTAGCTTGGGATCTGCAGTTAATTAATTCTGTGTCTACCTAGAGTCAATTTTCTTCATTTTTCTGGGCCTCAGTTCCTCGGCTGTAAAATGAAGGGGATAGAATTCAAGCACCATATGAAACAGCTAGCCTAGCCCTCCCTGCCATTCAATGATTCAATCTCATGTTTGTCATCCCTACCAGTATGTTGTCTAAATCCTGACTAAATACCTCTAGAGACATCATCCCATTCTACTTACTCAGTATGAGAAAGGGTTTTTCTTGTTGTTGTTTTTTTTAATTTGAACCTAAATCTTTCTCTTTGTCGTTTCCAATTTTGGTTCCATTTTTGTTCTCTTGAGTGTCCTAGATCAAGGGTACTCATTTTCTTATTTTTGAAGACAGCTATACTGTCTCATGTACCCATCACCCTTCTCAAATATCAGTTCCAGCCTAACAGCTTGAGATATTTTAATTGTCCTTAAGAAATGGTTTTGAATCTTTTGCTCTCTTGATCATTTGTCTCTGGACTGAGCTGCTTATTGGTGGTGCTCTTAAAATGCAGCACCCAAAATGAATCATAGTCATAATAATGATAGTAAACAATAGCTAATACCTAGTACTTACGTGCTAGCCACTTTTTTATATATACGTATATATATTATCTCATTTAATTATGCAGTGGTACTATCATTGTTCACATGGAACCTGAGAACAAGAGAGGTTAAACAACTTGCCCAAGTATATGACGTAGCTGGTAATGTCATGAACCCAGGTAATCTGGGCAGCAGAGTCCATGCTGTTAATTACTGGGATCAACTACGTTTTCTAAAACTTATACTTGATATATAGTTTGTGCAACACTCGGTTGACTAGAACTTAACATCGCTCTTATTCTAGACATTATATTTCGATGAGTATAATTTACGATTGAATCAAATGTGTATGTTCTATGTGTTCAGACTCCAATTTTGAAACCTCTATTAAATATCTACTATATATCATGTACTATGCAGAACTAAAGGATTTTAAGGATAAAAATTCTCTGGAAAATAGATATGCAAATAAGAAACTAAAATATAATGTTAAATACAGCTAAGTTGTTTAGTAAAGTAAGAAGTTTATTCTAAGGTTAATGAGAATACAAAGAATAATCCCTGGTGCAGCAACCAGATCCTGTCTGTACCTCTATTTATTTAGCTAACTATTATTTTTCCAATCTTCTTTCTATCTACAAAATCCCCAACTCTTCTAAAATGGGAACATAGATGAGACCTGCCTATCAACAAATCCTTTAGTTTTCTGCTTAGAGCTCTAATTCCTAGAACTGTTTCATAAATTTCTTCTGTTAATTTCATTTATCCCTATTCAACATTGTAAGTAAGTGATGGTGAGTCAGAGGATTTATTCATTTATTTATTCTACTTCAAACTACAGTTATTGAGTGATCATTGTTCCAGGTACAGTGCTAGGCCAGTAAATTGGTATGTCCCAGTGGACTCTGCATGGAGATGATGGTATTCATTTCAGGAAGCAAGAACAACTACTGATTATCTATGTAAGTTATACAAATTGCTATCTCCATTCTCCTGTTTCTTCCTTGTAGATCCAGTAACTAAGTTCTTCGAACTCTAGAAGACCCTTTTGTCATTTCAAAGAAGTAGGGCATATTGCTTTCTTTCCAGAAATTATACATCTCTTCCCAAAGGATCCCTCCAGTGGATCAAATTTCCTTCTCCTTCCCTTCTTCCTTTGTATAAAATTCTTCCATTGTACTTGATCTAGTTTAATTCCCCTCTGCCTTCTCAAAACCTCTTCCCTTTCCATTTCATGTTTAGGCTGCTTCTTTATGTTATCCAGGAAGTCATTTTTCTTTCAATATAACAAAGGATAAAAATTTGTTAATTTTTAAATTTCATTAATTTAATTACCTTACAGCTACCAACATAATTTTTTATTTCTTCTAGAAAGAAGCCTAGTGGAGTCTTTATATCAATTTCCCCTCTCCCCCACCCCTAGGAAAGCTATATGAGCAAACAAATAGGATGTGGAGTTCTTTTAGTTGGTCTTAGTGTCTTCTCATTTTCTGAACTTCCTGTGTGATTTTGATCAGTACCTACCACTAGTATGACAGCTTTTAAACTGTCAAATGTTAAATACAGTCAACAAATAGAGGCAGTTAATTAACTTTTTAAAAAAATACTAATTTTTCCTCCTGTTTTATTTCTCCTAGTTTGCTGGTACCTGTTGCGTGAGCTCCTTTGACTCCTAAAATTCCTTCCACTCTTAAGTGTAACTTTTTCATGTATGGTGGCTGTTTATGAACCACTTAAGCCACTATGTGGTTGAAAATTACATATTCTCAATTGAGGACTGACACTTTAAAGAGAATTTTACATGGTATAGAAGGTACCATGGGGGCATGTTAAAATGAACAAATGTGTAATTACTGGGATACCAGTTTTACTGTAATATTTTGTTTCAAAATAGGAAAATAATTCCCTATAAAACCTGAAATAAGATTGCCAATGCATTAAATAAACTGAAAAATTTTATATCCATTTCTAGTGGGAGGTTGATTCTTCTTTCTTTGTATGGCCTTTGTAACATGTAAGCTGCGCATTCCTTTAAATTATATACTATGCCCACAACCTGATGATAGAGGCCCAAGGTGTCTGTATCAGATCAGATGTACCTTGTGCTGGTCATAAATGGTAAGCAGGATGCACAAACCAACTTTGGCAGGATACATTTAATTCAGAAAGATTTATGTCCGTAATCCCCATCACGCAGCTCTTTTTTGCATATGAAAGGAAATGGAAATGACAAAATACCAACATTTAAATAAAATTAAGAATGCAACACAACTGAAGTTGGCAAAAGAATTTTTTATTTTTTTCATCAGTTGTGGTTTCAAAAAACTGGACTGAATTTCGAGATCTCTGAATCTTTTGTGACTTAATTTAAAATCTTTTATTTATTTTAAATGAAGTAGATTTCTTATGATGTGAAAGGAGTAGTTGAGGATGGAAAATTCTGAAGTACATAGCATTATGGTTTTCATAGAATTAGAAGTGCTTTAAAATCGACCTAACAGAGACTTACGTGTTTGATTGGTACAGTTGGAGGCATGTTTCATTTCGTCAGAAACTGCCATTGTAAAAAGTGCAATAGTTCAGAAAATGTGTTTACTGCTTTGCAAAAGAATTCTACCCTTAGTTACTAGCATGAAAAAAGTCCAGGATCAAAGTGTCTTATCTCCTGTTCAAAGTGTATCCCCAGCTCTCTTATTGGTTTTGACATGACTTAGAGTGCTGCACCGTTAACAGTACTCTTTCCCACTTGAGAAAACTGAGTCCTGAATAGGTTAATTTTCTAGCTTACAAATATGTAAAAAGGATATTGAAGGATGTGTGCGTGTATGTCTGGTTTTTAGCTAAATTCCCAAAGTTATGTATAATAGGCATTAAGAATCTCCTTATTCTAAGGAGTTTCAAGGAGATGCCAGACACCACCTCCAGAGGTAAAGAAGAGGTGACTAACTGGGTCCTTCAAGTCTTATCCTCAAGATGACTCGCAGGCTATATGAACAGAAGACTGGAGCTTATTGGAGACTAGGTTTATGTATTTCATGAGTTTTCAGCCTAGTGTGGAGTCTGGAAGCATTTCACCTTCTCTTTAAGGAAAGGACAGTGGCTGCTCTCCCACTCACAAAACAAAGGATTCAAAAAAATGCCAAACAGTAAACTGAGAGTTTCCTAAACAAGGGAACACTGGCATTTCATTGGATGTTTGCTGAGCATCAGAAACTTTTAGGCCTATTTCTTGGTGCACCGAGTAGATCATGATAAGAAAGCACTTTGGAGAAACTTACATCTTGAGTTCACGGGCAGAATGAACATATATTCTAGTTCCTGCTTATTCCTGGTTAATTTTAACTGTGTGAGTCAGGTTAAAGCCGCTACCAATAATAAGGTGAGAAGAAATCGTAGCAGAAAGAAACCATTCCTTCCTATTATTTGGCATGAAAATAATGTATGAATCCAGGGCCAAGTAGATGTTGTGAACAGATATCAGGTATTAAGTAGATGTAGTGAAAGGTAGTCATTTTGGAGGCAACTTGAAAATACTTCATGCAAGAGCATGACATGACAAAGTGAAGTTGCTGCAATCAATAGTTGAAGGCTATGGAGTGTGTTTTCTGGAACTAACAGTGAAAGAGGTCAGGGTGTAAGGGGTCATGGTGGAAGGTTGTTTTATTTGGGCAGAAGATATCTTTTCCTGCCTAGGAAAAGGGTCATATTTCTTGCCCTATAGACTCCATGCTTCTACATTGACTCGCTTTGCTAAAGGAATGTGAGCAGAAGTGGCATGTAATACTTCTCAGTTAAAACCTTAAGGGTCATCTTCTGTTTCTTCTGTAATGGCAGCAGCAGGTCGCAGATAAGGGCTGCTTCTTCTTTCCAAATCCCCGAGTCCCAGAATAAAGAAGCTGGGAGAAAAGATGATGCTAGCAAACAGAGGACATGTAATGTAAATTAGTTATAAGCTTTTGTTATTGTAAAGCCACTAAGATATGAGCCTGTTTGTTGCCACTGCACAACCTAGCAAAATATGACAAATATAGTCACCCAGAAAGGGCATCAGTGGGAGAATAGTATGAATGTTTTCTATGCAGACTTCTAAAGAAACCATCTGGGTATCCCACAAAAGAGCATGCATTGGGGTGCCTGCCCATTGGAGTCATCTGTGGCTACCTGTCAAGAAGGTATATACATAAGCCTTTTGTTCTTTTTCCTCCAATATTCTTTTGCTTCCCCAGAATACCAGTGAAAAAAAGCGATATCTAGAGGCAGGGGAGTGAGTCAGAAAAATATAACAAAAGATCTAGAAAGAGTAAAAGAGCAAAAGATCATCTTACTTCTCTCCTCTGCAGTATGATTCAAGCCTGAACTTGGAAGGCAGATAGAGACTTTTATTTGGAGACGAGATGAGAATTGACATTTAAAGTGGACTAGACTAGGTTTTATAATAGAAAAATGAGTCTTAGAGACCAAAATGAGACTCTTCATATCACATAAAAACCTAGGAAGCCAAGAGGTCTCAACCAAAATCTCATTAATCAATGCAGAATGAAGATCTAGGCAGAGGTTGGAAAAAATTGTACTGAGTGTACCCGACAGGGTGTAGATTGTTCAATATGCTTGTTATAGCTTATGTAATTTGTTGGTGACAGAGTTGGGACCAGAATCCAAACTCCAACCACAATACTATTTTGAACATTTATTTCTTAAAGGATATCGTCTATGGGAATTACATTAATCAAATAACAAAACGCAAACTCAGCTTTGAGCAATGAATCATTTGGCAGGACATAGCGTGAAGCACTATAGTGAGCAAAATTTTAACACATCTTTCTGCCAGTGATTGCACACTTTGGCTCCCTAGAGTAATAACGCATACCTATTATATTATGATTATATTAAGTTTCTTTCTACGGAAAAAATATTATTACCTATGTCCAGAATTGTGTCTATTAGCTGTTATACTTCTATTTGCTAAAGCAAATATTTGCTAAACAAGTATGAAGTGCAATCCTGTATTGGATAATTTGTCTCTTTCTCCTTCCACTTGACGATATTGCTGCCGCAGCAATGCACTTCTAACCAAGAACATTGTGTGATTATTGGATTTCATTTTAAACTTCAAGTGTTGCCCACTGCTGTGAGGTACAGTTTGGTATTAGGATCTAAACCAGAGGTCTGAGTTGGAAAGACATTTGATAGGGTAAAACCATTTTACTTTATTCCCCTGCCTAACGATTTTCTGCATTGAATGTTAAAAAATTTATGAATCCTGGCCAACAGGACTTTAAAAATATGTTTATAACATGTTCTTTCCCTAGCTTGTAAATAATTATCAACTTAAAAAAATTATCTGACTAAAACAAAATAATAAGTATAATTTTAACCTTTTAACTATAAAGTAGAATAACTAAAAACGGATGCATGGAGTATCTAGGCACCCTGATGAGAAAGAGAAAGGGTTGCTTAATGTGTAGAGAAAGGGTTGAAGAATGTCTGGACTCATTTCTCTATTCAAAATATTTGTTTAGTTTCCACCGTGCCAGATGAATATGTCAAAATCTCTTCTCTTAAAGAATTCAATCTGTAGGGGATGAGTGGGTGGGCAGGGAGACTCAAAGAAGGTAGGAAAATGTCCTGGTAAGCACCACGTAAAAAGGAGGTGGCAGGAGAACAGAGGATGGAAATCTAACTCTGCCTTGAAGTATTTCACAGAGAATGCCATACACATGTCATAATGGATAGGTTGAAATTACCCAGTGAATGATGGTGGAAAAGCATCAGACAGAAGGCCACCAAACACAAAAATATATTAGCATGTCACAATCAGAGAAATGAATTGTAGTAAGCAGGAAAGCAGTGAGAAACAAAAATGAAGGAGTAAATAGCCAAAAGCATGTTAGGTCTTATATATTATGCTCTTTGTGTTTGATACCATAGACAATGGGTAAAGATCTAGAGTGTAAAAATATTATATGATTGTTGTATTAGTTTGTTAGAGCTGCTGTATCAAAGTACTACAAACTGGGTTGTGGATTAAGCAATGGGAATTTATTGCCTTACAGTTCTGGGGGCTAGAAATCTGAGATCAAGGTGTTGGCAGGACTGGTTCCTTCTGAGAGCTATGAGGAAGAATCTGTTCCATGCCTTCCCCTAGTTTCTGATGATTTGCTAATAATTTTGGCATTTCTTGGCTGTAGATATGTCACCCCGACCGCTACAAGTTCACGTAATGTTCTCCCCGTGGACATACGTCTGAGTCCAAATTTCCCCTTTTTATAAGAACACCAGTCATAATGCATAGTGGCCCACCCTACCCCAGTATGACCTCATCTTAAGTAACTACATCTGCAATGACTGTATTTCCAAATAAATTCACAATCTGAAGTACTGGGGGTTAGAACGTCAATATATGATTTTGGAGGAGACACAATTTAAACCATAACAATTATATTATATTAAACATTTTCAAAAGATTATCCTGGTGGCATTATTGCAGCTGGAATTTTGGGAACAAGAGAGTTATCAGGGAGATCAGTGAGGAACCTCTTGTCATAATCCAAGAAAGAAACAATATTGGCTTGAACCAAGGTGGTAACCACAGAGAGTGGAACAGGTTTTAGAAATATTCAAGAGGTAGAATTGACAGAATACAGAGACTAATTTTATATAGGGTTTGATAGCATAAAAGAAAGCTGGAATGATCGAGTTTTCTGGATTTAGAAATTGAACAAACTGTAGAATTATTAATAGATGAAGGAATGTTGTAGAAGAAGGTTTGAGCAAAGATCATAAGCTTAGTTTTAAGGTGCCTATGAGACATCCAGGTGGACATGTTAAGTGGACAATAAGATATACGAGTCAAAAGCTCAGGTTAGAGATTATGCATCTGGAAATCAGGATAATCAAGATGGTAACTGACACTGTGAGGAGGTAAGAGAAAAGAATCAAAGAAACAGTAACATTTAAAGCATGGTTTCAGGAAAAGAAACCCATAATGACTCAGTATAAGTACCATAGAGGTAGCAGAAGAATCAGAAAAGAATAGTATTCTAGAAACCAAGAGAGGATAGTGTTAGGGAAACTTGTAGTAATGTTAACTGTAGCAGAGTTCCAGCAACTGAAAATAATCCATTGGTGAGGTTAGCACGGGCAATTTCAATGAAGTATGGTGAAGATACAACACATGTGCATTTAACCTACTTGAACTCAGTTATATGCCCTCATTATTATCAATAATAATAATAATTACTATCATTATTATTTAAATACTGTAGGCAATTCTGCCTGACATCCCACTCAATGAGAATATGTATAAACGTCCAGGAATAAACATCAGGAGATGTATAAATTTGCTGATCTCCCAATCAGTTTGCGTTTTATGTGGTTCTGTAAACTGAGAACCTTGTCATGCTATATAATTCCAGCGTTATAAGTTATTTTAATTTTTGTTAAATTTCTTTGGCCCTTGGCCTTCAGCCACAAGTAACCTACTTATCAGCTAAAACAAAACAAAACTACCAATTCTTTCAATATTGGGAGAAAAACAGGATGAGATGGATTTATTGAGACAGCAGAACAGTCTTCAATGTGGTGATCTCATAACAGGTTTGCAGCAAATTTGCCTCTGAGATTTTTACCTTGTGTGATGATTTTAGAACTTAATCTCTCTATATAACTCCATTTTACTTACAAATGGTGATGTTTACTAATTGGTAGTGTCAGAGGAGGTACAACCAATCAACCTCTGACATTGAGAGCAAAAAAATGGGAATAAAATAGATGGAAAACGTGAAAATGAAGTGAAACAAATAGAAGAATTGGTTTATATAAATCAATTGAGTTGGTTGCTTGACTCAATAAAATAACCTAGCCTTTCAACTATTTCTGATAATGCTATTTATGGAAGGAAATTGTTGTCATTGCCAGTAGCACTCATGTTTTAGGAAACTTAGAAGGGTTTCATATTATGGCAGAATCATGTTTATAGTACCCAATGTTCAATTTCAGCACCCTAACACCAAAAACTGTAGGTATTCCTTTTTCCACACCTTTCCAGAGTCTTGGAATCTGAAGACGAAAATAAGAACTGAAAATTAGTTTATTTCTTTGTTTTATTTTAAAATCATTTAAGAATTAATCACTCTGGGATAGTTTAATCTCACAGGTAAGAACATGGACTAGCTGACCTCAGAGGAATTTTTTTCACTTTCATGATTCTATGATGTGTTAGAATTTTCCAAGAAGGATAAATAATGGTGACTTCTGAATATTCATGAATAGAATCTATTGTGTTGTAGAAAGGGTTCTTTAACTTAATTTCCTTAGAAGAGAAATTGAATGGTGGTTGGTACACAGGGGCAAAAAATAGAGGTCAAGTTATGAATTTTGTACTTGATATGAAGTAAGGAATGAAGAATGAGAATGGATAGCTAATTCTGAATATAGAAAGATGTTATAAGGGTGTTTCTGTGGGGATAATTCGGTCAAATATATTAACAATAAGAGTAGCAAGGGGAAATAATTTGTTGATGACAAACTATTTAGCCTAACAAGGAGGAAAGGAAAAACATCCCAGAGGAAAATAAAAAAGAATAATTGATAATACAATAGCAGTTAAATTCAACACAGACCAGTACCATGGAAAGGTAATTACAAAAAGAAAATCAGATAGTTTATATATGCTGGTAGTTTCTTAATGTTCTGTAACCTTCCTGCATAAACATTTATGACCTTTTGTGGTCACAATGAAAGCAGCTACTCTTTAAAGTAGACTCATTGGAGAAATAGATGAAATATTTATTTATAAAATAAGTGAGATAAAGAAGCTATAGTGGGGTTTAGTAATATGCTAATAAACTATTTGTGGAGATACTGAGATACTTAGATTAGTTCATACCATGATGCTCCAGAAATTTTGTTTCTATAGAACAACAGGAGAAGGTAAAGGAATCCTAAGAATGGGTAGGCATCTCTACAGAAAATGCCTGTTTCCAATCCTCAAGATTTCAAAACGTGTCTCAACAGATCTTGAGAATGACAGTGGGAAAAAGGAGGGGACACAGCAGAAGAAATTATCTTCACGATATAAAGAATTTAGAGAAGCTTCCCTAACTCTGGAATTAGAAGGCTCATTTTATTCAGAGTTGGCATCTAAATAACAATAGGTTTTGCTTATTGAAATTTTTAAGTGTGTAGAAAGATGCTCACACAATTTTTTCTCATTATTTTAGTTTTAAAGTCTCAAAACCAAACCACTATAACTCAAAACCAGCTTAAATTTTCAAATGAACGTTTGCCACCAATTAGTTCAGAATGAGTATTTGTCTGAAATGTTTAATGACCATAAGAAAGCTTTTAAAATTGAAAAACTTTTATGTTTAGGACTTATGTTACTCCACCTGACTTATTAGTGCACCAAGTTTGATCACCCAAAGAGTTCATAAGGTTTTAAATGTGAGGACTTGTCTCTCCCAACAGGATGACAGAGCTCCTGCCCCTGTTTAACATCTTGCATAGGAAATCTTTTAAACAAAGGGTGGATCTTAATTGCTTGTTTTGTACTTAAACATCACACTAATCCCATTGCTGTCAATAGAAAGTCTGTGTGTGGAATTTTTGGGCTGCCCATTCACAGAGCTATTGAGAAAAGGAAATGCCCCTTTATTTCATCATTAAGGCCAGTTTTCTTAACTATTTTTTTTTTTTTTTGGTCTAATTAGTACCTCAAAGAATCCCTCCTGACTTTATTGGAAATGCTTCTAAAGTTTCACTATTAAATGCAATGTTTACTCTAAGTGTTTCTGTTCTTAGTTGATTAAGACTGTTTTTTGTTTTTTACTCACAAATGAGTAACTTTATTGAATGCTATATGGCAAACATTTAAAAGGTCATAGGATTTTTCCATCTTAAACCATTCAACGAAGATCTTAGAATAACGGATTTTCTAATTTAGACTTGTGGGGGAGGGGAATATCCACCCTTCCCCCCCTTCTCTTAGTTCTTTTGGCTGGTCAAATAATTAAAATGACGTGTAAGACAGATTAACAGGAGAATATCAAATTTATTACATACGTATGGGGAATTCATGTAAGTTTGAATTCCAAAGATAGTAAGGCAAGATGAGGTATTTATGTCATTTGGCACTAAGGATAAGGAGGTAGTGGTCTGGAACTTCAAAAGGAAGTAAAATAATTTACAGGAAGACTGAAAGAATTAATGTTTGTTAAATGAATGTTTTCTGGGCCATCTAGAGACAATGGGACACAGAGAGAACTTTGATCAAAAGGACCTTGCTAGGTTCCTTCCTATCTACCACACCTAGTTCATACTTTACGACAGTTATCTATGGTGATAGCGCCTTCCTGGAACAGGCCTTCTATCTTAAGTTTTTTTTTAAGCAGTTAGGGGGAAGTTCAAAGATTCTTCCTGAGTCTTTTGGGTCTTGCTTGTTTTCAACTTGAAATAATCTGCATGCCAGAGTGGTACATCTCTCGGAGTGGCCTTCCCTAAACCCCGGCAGAATCATCCTTGCATTATTTGGAAAACCCACTTGGTCATGATTTTTTTTTAATTGACATTTCTGTATTTGATTTGATAATATTTTATTTAGGATTTTTGTGCTTAAGGGAAACTGACATTTAATTCTGCTCTGAATATTGAGTTTGTTCTAGTCTTAAAAATAAATTGAATAGCCTTTCCTATTTTTTCATCTAAGAATTCAAAATTATTGGCAAAACATTGCTTGTAGAACTTTCTTATATTTTAAAATTATGGCCTTATCTGTAGTTATGTTCTTTTTCCTTTGTAATATTTATTTGCTCTTATCCTTTTTTCCTCTAATCAATTTTTTCAGAAATACATTTTATTAATCTTTTCAAAGGTTAAGCATAAAAAATGATCTCTAATGTTACTTTACTTTCTACTTCACTAATTTCAATTCTGTTAATTTCTTACTATTTTCATTGAATTTACTCAGTTTGCCTTTTTAGCTTCTTGAATTTAATGTTGGTTCATTATTTTTCCATTTTCCCCTAATGTATTTATTGAAGGCTATACATTTCCTTTTAAATAATAGTTTAGATGAGTTTTAATCTGTACCATTTCCAGTATTTTATATCTCTAGATATTTATAACATAAATACATTTTAATCCATAACTCAATTAGAATTTTTTAAGGGTAATATAGTAAAAATTTTTCTTTTGCTGTCTTTCATAGATTAATATATGTTCTACATTATATTATCTCTGGATTTTGCTAAAACTTCCTTATGCTGGCATTTCAGCAATTTACATAAATATTCAATTCTTGAAAATAATGTGTATTCTTTATTTTTTAAGACACAAAATTCCTTCATACAACTATTGGATTGATAGATGAATATATTATTCAATTCTTTTTTGTATTTATGTTATGCTTTTTGATGTATCACTTTTTTTTTTTGTGGTACACGGGCCTCTCACTGTTGTGGCCTCTCCCGTTGCGGAGCAGAGGCTCCGGAAGCGCAGGCTCAGCGGCCATGGCTCACGGGCCCAACCGCTCAGCGGCATGTGGGATCTTCCCAGACCGGGGCACGAACCCGTGTCCCCTGCATCGGCAGGCGGACTCTCAACCACTGTGCCACCAGGGAAGCCCTGATGTATCACTTTTTAAGAAAGATTTAGTGAGACTCTTTTTCGAATTGTCCTTGTAATGCTATTAATTTTATTTGAAGTATCTCAATATCACATTGTTAGGTGCATAAAATTACACGATGAATATATCTTCTCAGTGGTTTGTTCCATTTATCATTATGTTATATCCTTAATCCCAATTGATGCTTTTTATTCAAAAGTCTGTTTTCCCCCAGTATTTATGCTAATAAAAGCATTTTCTTTTGATTAAAAGATACCCACTTTTTCTTTGATAGCCGCTTGCTTGGTCTGCCAGCATTTAATGGGGGCTGTCAGTGAGGAAGGAAGGAAGGAAGGATGAGATAGGGCAGTTCTGTCTTACTTGGGTGACTTTGTGCTCTCTGCATCTGGCAGATGCTTAAAGCTGATACTCTTGTGGGATCTGAGATTCTGGATCTTTCACCTGTAACTGTCAAGCATCAGGCAGAGCATTCTGTTCCCCACATTTAGGGGTCCTCCTACAGCCTTTACTTTGCAGGTGGTCTGTACCACACAGCTCGTGCTACTGATCTCCCTCATTCTTCCTCTCTCAAGGCAGTTTTCTAGGGTAGTATTTAAAATGGCCCTAGCCCTGCTCTCTGTCCATGTGGTCCATGGCAAGAGAAATAGCCATAAAACCTAGACCTATACAGACCCTTGGGCGGGTGGTGCAGTCCTGGGGCAGCAGCACATTCCTGCCTCCAGGACCACTGTTAGTTAGTCTTAATTGCAACTTGGCAATGTCTCAAGCAGGAGTCATGCCTCAGTCCCTGGGAAAAGAAGCACTCTTGGTGTCCTGTTGAAGCCAAACCCTTCTAGATGGAAGGGGGTAATCATTCATCATTTCAACACCCTCCTACTACACACACACACACTCTTAGGAAGGAGGAATTGGGAATCTCAGCACTACTTTCCCAAGGAAATCTTCCTCAAATGCTCCTTCTTACCCACACATCCATCTTCTCTTTTTATGAGTACTGATATATTTAGACTTACTTTGATCATTTTATTTTAATCTGTTTATTGACTGTTTTTTCTTTCTCTGAGTGTGTTGGAGTAATGGAGTTTTCTTCATTTCTTCTTCTGGTTCCAAAGTTATATATACTATTACATTCACTTTAATGGCCTTCCCAAAATATTTAAAATATCTAAATGCACACAACTTTAGTATTTTTCAGAAAAGTCTAAAGGTGATCAGTCCCTTAACAAGTATAAGAACCTGAGTGCTTTAATTTCCCTCCAAACCTGCCATCTTTTCCATTGTATTATCGTCATTGTACCTTGCTTTTAAATCCTAAAAATATAGTTATTTATGTAATTCAATACTTATTTTGTTTAATTTAACAACAAATATTTACAGTACCTCACGGCACTTCTTGGCTCTGGTGATGCCCTCACCCGGTCCCATTTATCTTTTTATTTGACTAATTCCATTGTTCGTTATTGTTTCTTGTTATTCCCTTTCTGGGGAGTTTAATTTCTTTTTGTTGAAGTACATCCTTTACTAGTTATTTCAGCAAGGGTCTTTACCAGTAAACTTTTAAAGTCTTTTATACCTTACAATGTCTTTTTTTAACCCTATTCTTGAATGGGAAATCTATATGTATGTATGTATACATATATATATATGTATACATACATTTATATAGTAATTGAATTGTAAAATATATACTAAATAGTTTAGTTAAAGGATCAACTTAAGTACATCTGAATAGATAGTAAGTTTGAAGATAAAACCGAGGCTATCACCCAGAATACAGTTTATGAAGGAAAACTTAAAATGCATTCCATGTAGGATTAGCTCCTGTGTATTGCTAATAAAATTTACAGAAGCTGAGAAGACTGAGAATGAACAGAGAGACAATGGCAAAGTATTCTCCGGGCTAGTTATATCTATGAGTGAATTTCTTTATATTACCCTACTGGATTTTGTGTGCCCTTTTTTTTTTTTTTTTTTTGTCGCACCACATGGTTTGTGGGATCTTAGTCCCCCCCACCAGGGATTGAAGGGATTGAACCCAGGCTGTCAGCAGTGATAGTGAGGAGTCCTAACCAGGGAATTCCCTGTGTGCCTTTTCTAGATAAGGGAACACATCTTTCTTAAATCCTGGACATTTCATATTTTTTCCCAGTCGACCTTTTTTTTTTTTTAAATGATATCCTGTTCTTGTTTTATGGATTCTATTCCATCCTTTACCTTCTTGCTTGTTCTCAATTATAGCAAACTCTTTCCTATCCCAGACAAGAAGGGTTTTAGTAGCTCAGGACCAATTTTTTTGTTATATTCTCAGTCTGTTGTTTCTGTATCATATATATTGTATGTATTTGGGCTACACATCTGCGTGTCACTCAGATTTGGGGATCTGATTTCTCCTGGGAGACACTATCCCTGCTCATAGCTTACTGTTGTGGGGAGGGGAGTACTCAGTTCTGGGCTAAATTCCTGTGTCAGTGATACAGTATTTCTGGTTCCTGTTAATGGCACAGCAGCTCTCTCCTTCTCAGGGTTGTTCAGAAGACCTGTTCCAACTCCCTGCCCTGCACAATGATTGTGGCCTAGATCTTTATAAGATTTTACTAACCATCGCAGGTCCCAAGACTCTAATATAATGCAATTACCAACTTGCTACAGATTTGAAATTTCTCTTCATTTCTGACACCTAAAATTTGCTCTTTTCTGTCTAAAAGTTCAGCTTTATTAAAAATTGTTTTGCTACATTTTGGCTAGCTATTGTATGTGCTTGGAGTCGTTGGTGTGTTTCACATGTTCAGTCTTCCATATGATCTACAGTTCTTCTGATAACTTAACACTTGGTAATATTTTTATGTCCCCAGCCTAGTAGTAGCCATTACTTATGTCTTCATGGATCTTTAAAACTTCCTTGACATGCCTTTGTACTTTCTTCTGTATCCTGGCCCATTCCATTTCTCAGAATGTCTTTTCTGTGCTGTCCACTTTTCTGCAAAGCACCATCATTTAGGGTCCACCTAAATCCATCCACATGGGTTACATTTTCTTCTACCTTCTAACTCAAAGTGATCTTTTATTTTTTTCATGAAATTCCTGTGGCATTTAATTATCTAAAGGCATCATTCTGCACTTAATATCAGGCATTTATTTTCTTTTCATGCATGCATAGCCAACTTTATCATTTAGTCTGTGATCTCTTTAAGAGAGGGAGTATGGATTTTAATTTCTCAATTTCTCTTTCAGATTCAAGCTCTGTGCAATATACAGCTTTGTTTAGTAGGTTCTCAATAATTCTTAGATTGAATATTTGGCTCTCTCACTGTGTTTAAAGTCCAGAGCATATAGCAGATTGTCATTAAACATGTAGATTAATATTTAATCAAGTAAATAATCAGCTCCTCTTCTCTGCCATCTTGGTGTAGTAAAGAATGTGGCTTGGAGTTAATATATCTGGGTTAAAAATCTACTTCTGTTACCTGCAACATAATGATTCTGGGCAGTTCAATTAACTTTAAAGAGTATCTTTTTCCTTATTATTAACTGGGAATAATAATACATATCTCACAGTGTTGTTATGAGAATGAATGAGATAATGTACGTGCAAACATTTTTTTTAAATTAACACAGTAGACAATGTTAGTTGCTATCTGAAAACTTTAAATAACTAAGGGGTGATAAAAATCTTATAAAGAAGGATGCAGTATTTTGGGTAAGAAGGGAGATTGAAGGGGGGAAAGATGCAATTTCAAAGGAAAGAAACACAAAGGAGTAAAAATATAAATAAAAAATTAAAAGAGAAGAATTCTTGGATTGAAAAACTGTAGAGTAGGAAAAATATGGACTCTTAGGACAAATATTGACAGACTAGAATGGAAAAGTTATAATACAAAAGAATGGCATACTTTAAAAAACCATTTGACATATGTTGTAAGTGATTGAGATCCACAAAACTAGTAAGAAATAGTATCTTAAGTCTATTTGAAAACTATTCTCTTGCCTCAGAATTAAATTAAATGCCAAAAAGTCATTCATCTTTTATATATCAGTTGCTATTTTTATTAATTCTCCAAAATAATTTTGGAGGTAAGGGTGTTTGTTAATGTAACCTGAAATATAATAAGCAAAATTACTCATATTGCCCTGACTCGTGTTTCCTTTCATATTTTAACTTTAAAAATCTTATTCAAATACACTTCAATATTACTATTATCTCCATAGAAAATAGAGTTTTTCCTTACAATTTCATTTTTCTTGTGCTTAATGTCTATTTGTAAATAATCAAATCAACCCTGAAAATATTTTTCTCTGTTTTAATATAACTACTGAAAATTAGTGCTTCAATAATTTAGCTAAAAAAATATATGTTAAACATAACACCATGACATATTAGAGATGGAAATGAATCCCAGACTTGTCTATGCAAACAAGTCAGTAATAACTGTTTTAAGAGACACTGATTACAGTAGACATTGATGCTAGAGGAATTCAGAGCAAGAATATCTTTTATCATTGTAACCAATGTTAGAACATGTTCAGTTTATCCTAAATTATTTAACTCATAGATTGCTTTTTAGGGTCCATGAGAGAGCCAACAACTACTAGAAGAATACTGAGGTATGATAGGCCTTTCAATGTAGTCATTTAAAAATCTGGCTTTTAAATAGTCATATGAGGATAGTAGGTAAGAGCATGGTTATGTAGCACAAGTCCATATTGGCTAGGTTGAAATTCTGCACTAGTTCAAATCCTGCTATCACTCCTTATTACCTGTATAACCTTGGGAAAATTACTCAAGCTCCCTGTGTGTTCATTTTCTCACCTGTAAAATGGGGAAACTGAGAGTAACTACCTTACAGGTTTATTATGGGAATTAAATGTGTAATTATGTATAAAGTGCTTAGAAGAATGCCCGACACCTAGTAAATGCCCAAAATAATTAGTTGTGATTATTATTGTAAACTCACTTCTTCTATTTCTACCATTGTATAAATTATTTAACACCTCTGAGCTTTAGTTTTCTCATTTGTAAATGAGATAAGTACCTCATGAAACTATTAAGTGTGATAATACACATAAAATGTTACAGAATAATGCCTGGCTTAATAAACATTAGCGAATAAACCTTGAGACCTGTTTGCTTATCATAATATTAATCATAATATAACTGGGTTCTTGGTAGTCTAAAACCATTCTTAAATCACTTAAATGTGTTTACTGCATCCCAAAGATTTTAAATCCTGAGCTTCAAGAATAACCTTAGAAGCACTAGATTAGAAATCAGGAAATCTAACTTCTAGTTTTGATTTTTCTATTCTTTTTGTGAACTTGAACACTTTTTTTTTCACACTTTCTGGACCTTGGCATCATTTATAAAGTGAAGGACTGGTTACCTACTTCCATTTTATTTTATAATGAGAAAGTAAGGGACTGTAGTACATGATGTCTCCTTAGTGTACTGGGGTGGTTTTCAGAATGCATTTCTGTCTTTGATAGCATGTACTATTAATACAATATTAGTGATATTATGAGTTGAGAGTTTTTGTTAGCCTGAAATTGCTTCTTTGGAAAAGAGATTAAATTTTCAAATGAAATTTTGGAATCTTGCCTTCCCACCTCAACCACAAGGATTATATGCTATTGTAATTCTTCATGGCAAAAAAAAAAAAAAAAAAAAATGTGTTTGATTCAAGCCAATTATTTGGAAAATAAGTTAATAGGTTTCAGGGGACCTTTTGTAAATACTATTTTATGTTCACAAAAATATGATAAGCAAGAAAATAAATAGACTATCAATGGCATTTTAAGTTTTAAAATAATAATAATGGATACTGCAATTCCTTTTTTTTTTTTTTTTTTTTTTTTTTTTTTGCGGTATGTGGGCCTCTCACTGTTGTGGCTTCTCCCGTTGCAGAGCACAAGCTCTGGACATGCAGGCTCAGCGGCCATGGCTCACAGGCCCAGCCGCTCCACGGCATGTGGGATCTTCCCGGACCGGGGCACGAACCCGTGTCCCCTGCATCGGCAGGTGGACTCTCAACCACTGTACCACCAGGGAAGCCCTGCAATTCCATTTTTAAAGCCTTTATTTATCTACTGAGATACCCTATCTGTTGAATCATTGTTATCACTTTTTTTCTTTCATTCTTTGAACATAGTTTCTTTTAATTATTTGATCATATTTATAATAATTGCGTTGAAGTCTTTATCTGCTAAATTCAACATCTGGGCCCGCTAAGAGTCAGTGTCTATTGACTGCTTTTATTTCTGAATCACACTTTCCCATTACCTTATATGTTTTTTTAAAAATATTTTTGTTGGGCTTCCCTGGTGGTGCAGTGATTGAGAGTCCGCCTGCCGATGCAGGGGACACGGATTCGTGCCCCGGTCCGGGAAGATCCCACATGCTGCGGAGCGGCTGGGCCCGTGAGCCATGGCCGCTGAGCCTGTGCGTCCGGAGCCTGTGCTCACAACGGGAGAGGCCACAACAGTGAGAGGCCTGCGTACCAACAAAAAAAAAAAAAAAAAAAAAAAAATTTGTTGAAAATTGAACATTTAAAATAATGTAGTAACTATTGATCCTGACCTTTGTCTCTGAATTTTTGTTGTTGCAGAATTTGTGTCCCCTCTGGTATATGACTGTTGATGTGTCTGCTCATATTTTTATTCTTATTTTTCTTTTTAGCTTGGCTTCCTAAGGCTCACCCTTGTGTCTGCATAGCCTAGTGTTTTGGGTTAAGCTTGTGCTCAAATGCTTCAATTCCATAAGGCTTCTACCCTCTACTAATATAACTGTGTGTGGTTGAAGAGCACATTCAATGTTCAGCAAGTTCTGAAGTCTGCTTTGGCTTTTTCTTTCTGCAGGGCTACTCTGGCTTTCTCTGCATACGTACATAGTTTTCTGGTCAGCCAAGTCTTATCTAATACATCTATGGCTCTCTCACATACACGAACTGATCTCTGATTAAACTTTTGGCTGGTCCAGTATTGATCCCTAAATAGTTTTCAACTTTAGGCTGGCAAAGCTACAGGTTTTCCCTTTTTGTTTTCTGTGGGATTCACCCTCTTGCCCCCCACTCACACTCCCACCCCAATCCCTTGTCTATCGCCTCCTGAATCTTTCTGTTGGTGTCCATGGACAGACTCTCTCTGGTAAAACTACCAGTTTTGCAGACTGAGCTGAGCTGGATCAGGAGCGGGGCATGGGGAGGGTGGGAGTGGGGTGGGAAGTGAGGGAGGGAGGGAGACACTGATGGCAGTGTCTCAGGCAAGAAGGAGTCAGACTTCGGTTCTTCTTACCCAAAGCTCTAGCAGGTTTTTTGCCACCTTCTTCATGCCATAGCCTGAAGGCCCTCTCCTAAGTCTTACAAAAGCTGGAATATTTTTATAATAATAAAAAATATTCTTATAAATAAAAATTAGAAAGAATGGGACATTCATCTATTTTTCTACCTCAGAGAATATCCTGAATCCTGCCTTATAACTAGATTCTAAATCTTTAGGTCTTTTTCTTTTGAGTTTTTCAGCATTTTTTTCAGAAATGCCAGGAAAATGTGGTTCCCTGAATTTCTTTGTTTTGGAGCCAACCAACAATGCTTGCTACCTTTTTTTTTTTAACTCTACAAAGTGAAGATAAAAACATGCACCTCAGAGAAGACTGTGCAGCTTCAGTAGATATTTTTTGTTAGAGATATCTGGAATGACTGCTAGGATCTAAAGGGAAACACTAACTTCATTCTTAAGAAGATGACAAAAGAATACAACCAATTTTGGGGGTGGAGGCACCTGTGAAGGACATGAAAAAACATTAGAAATTGGACCAAACAGTTGTCAGAGATCCCTGAAAAACGTTAGGGTTTTTGAAGGACTTTAAATTTTCGAGATTTAAGTGACCTACATTGAGTTTTTTCCTTACATCTTTATTGGTGTAGAATTGCTTTACATTGGTGTGTTAGTTTCTGCTGTATAACAAAGTGAATCAGCTATATGTATACATATATCCCCCAATCCCTTCCTTCCTCTGGAGCAAAACGGTAACACACAGGTGGGTGGCTGCTCTTTAATAATGAGAAAGTAAGGTAAGCCAGCCACTCCTTTCAGAAAAACATCCTGTTTTGGTTTTCAGTTGCCTCAGGCAGTGGGCAAACTCAAGTGGGTAAATTTGTTTCTGAAGCGCATTTAATTTGAAAGTTCATTCTCATTTGCTTTGGAAAACATGCACATGTACACATGTTTTCTTTCCCTAAGCACAGTGATCAGGGAAGGAAGAGAGCCAGCAGATGGTAAAACTCTCTCAGTGTGGACTTAGCCACTTCAGGATGATAGACCTTAATTATTGGCATTTTTCAGCTCTGACAAGGAGAAATAGTTAGCTCTCACATGGGGCAGGCCTGACAGGTGGAAATAGTCCAAACATCATTAAGTGATTTTCTGAAGAGAGACAACTGTCTGTTGAGTAGATGCACCATCAAAATGATTTGATTCTTCAGCAATATCTTACTCAGTTCAATTTAGGGAGAAGGCATCTGGATTTGTAAAATGTCTGAGAAGTCTTCATAAAGCTCTACAGTTAGTTCTTGTTTATTTTATTTTTATGTTCTCAGTGTAGGACCTATTAGCTAACTCTTCACAACTATAGATTAGAAAGGCTTTAGGGAATAGATAAGATGAACTTGTAAGCAGTTGTGTATACATATATATTTTTTTGGCCGCACAGCTTGTAGGATCTTAGTTCCCAGACCAGGGATTGAACCCAGGCCCTCAACAGTGAAAGTACAGAGTCCTAAAAACTGGACTGCCAGGGAATTCCCTGTATATTTTCTTACAGTTAATGTGTTTGTAGTTTTAAAAAGAGTTGGCTCTTTTAAAATCTGGGGAATCTTTTGCGATATTGTTTATGGTGTTAATTTAATTTGTTTTGTTTTTTTTTTCCAATCAGAGATTATATGTAACCCAAGTTGAATGGATTTTTAGAACATTTTAGAATTGCCAGGGATCTTTCAGGACATCCCAACCTATCTCTTCCTTAAGCCATTCCTGGCAGATAGTGATCCAGTCTTCATATAAAGGTTTTTGTCAAGAGGAGGTTCATCCTACTTGGAGACCATCAGCTTTATTTTTAACATATCTATACTCAAGTTATGTCACTGTCATCCTATAATAATTGGAGTAAAGAAATTGTACCAAATATAGAGGGATTTGGTCAGATCCACAATCACATTGTTGTCAAATACTTATCAGGGATAAAGTATGCATTTTGCTTTTATCAAGTTCTGGGTTAACTCCTCTGTTCTCTCCAGTTTCTGGCAGGCTGTATTATATAAGGATTAGGAGGACAAGATCCAAAATCACTATCTTTGCTTTGTGACAACTTTTTTTTTTTTAACCTGTTATCTCAAAATGGTGATAGTAGCAATGCTTCATTTGAGACTAAAGATTTATATAATAGTAATACTGACAACATGCACTGCTTATTATTTATTAGGCATTGTTAAAGCTCTGTTTAAACACATCTAACCTTCAAAGTATTTTAATCACTTTGTTTAAACCTCACATCTGTCTTAACAGTTGGGTATTGTTATTACCCATTTTAGGGAAAAGGAAAGTCAAGTATGGAGAAGTCTTGTCATTTGTCAATATCATGCAACCAGGAAGTCAGTTTCAGGACATAGAACTAGGCAGCCTCCCTCCAGGACCCATGCTTTCAAACACTTCTGGAATCATCAGCACAAAGCTTGCTTTTTTTTAAGCTAATTTTGTGCTTATGCTCATATATATATATTTTAAAACCCCCTTTTTACTTTCATGCTTTTAGGTTTTCTTCTTTCTTTCTTTCTTCCTTTTTTTTTAAATAAATGATGCTTATCTAGGTAGACATTCCTGTCACTGAATAAAAATAAAGTGCAGTAATATATTGGAACAAAAACAAACGAAAAACACAAAATGAATTAGCACAACAATATTTTCCAACCCCATTGTGGTATGTAGAATACCAGTTGTCAATAGAAATTTTCAGTGTTTGCATTATCATAATAATTACTTAAATTATTGTTTATATTATTTAACATATTTATCATAATCTTTCATTGTTCTGGCTTCATTACAGAAGATGTACAATGTAATGGGCTTCCAAGATAATTTTCTTACACATTTAAGTAAATAAACTTTATAGTTTTTAAGCATTTTCAAATGAAAATATTTCCAAAATATACTATAAAGTCTCCTCTATTTAAAAATATAAATGATACTGCATCTCAGGTCACAAACCAAGCCTCGGAAAATTTAAGAAAATTGAAATTGTATCAAGCATCTTTTCTGACCACAACACTATGAAATTAGAAATCAATTACAGGAAAAAACTGGAAAACACACAAACACCTGGAGGCTAAACAATATGCAACTAAATAAGCAAGAAATCACTGAAGAAATCAAAGAGGAAATTTTAAAATACAAAGAAACAAATGACAACAAAAACATGATGACCCAAAACCTATGGGACACAGCAAAAGCAGTTCTAAGAGGGAAGATTGAGCAATTCAATCGCACCTCAAGAAACAAGAAAAATCCCACAATCTAACCTTACACCTAAAACAACTAGAGGAAGAAGAAGAAGAACAACAACAACAACAAAAACCCCCAAAGTTAGTAGAAGGAGCAGAAGTAAATGAAATAGAAACAAAGAAAGCAATAGCAAAGATCAATAAAACTAGAAGGTGGCTCTTTGAGAACATAAACAAAATTGATAAACCTTTAGCCAGATCCATCAAGACAAAAAGGGAGAGGACTCAAATCAATACAATTAGAAATGAAAAAGGAGAAATTACAACTGACACCACACAAATACGAAGGATCATAAGAGACTACTACAAGCAGCTATATGCCAATAAAATGGACAACCTGGAAGAAATGGAAAAATTCTTAGAAAGGTACAACTTTCCAAGACTGAACCAGGAAGAAGTAGAAACTATAAACAGACCAATCAGAAGTAATGAAGTTGAAACTGTAATTAAAAATCTTCCAGCAAACACATGTCCAGATGGCTTCACAGGCGAATTCTATCAAACATTTAGAAAAGAGCTAACACCTATTCTTCTCAAACTCTTCTGAAAAATTGCAGAGGGAGGAATACTCCCAAACTCATTCTACGAGGCCACCATCACCCTGGTACGAAAACCAGACAAAGATAACACAAAAAAAGAAAACTACAGACCAATATCACTGATGAACATAGATGCAAAAATCCTCAACAAAATACAAGCAAACAGAATCCAGCAACACATTAAAAGGATCGTACATCATGATCAAATGGGATTTATCCAAGGGAGGCAAGGATTCTTCAATATATGCAAATCAATCAATGTTATACACCATATTCACAAATGAAAGAATAAAAACCATATGATCATCTCAATAGATGCAGAAAAAGTTTTTGACAAAATGCAACACCAATTTATGATAAAAACTCTCCAGAAAGTGGGCATGGAGGGAACCTATCTCAACATAATAAAGGCCATATATGGCAGACCACAGCAAACATTATTCTCAATGGTGAAAAATTGAAACCATTTCCTCTAAGATCAGAAACAAGACAAGGATGTCCACTCTCACCACTATTATTCAACATAGTCTTGGAAGTCCTAGCCTTGACAATCAGGGAAGAGAAAGAAATAAAAGAAATACAAATTGGCAAAGAAGAAGGAACACTGTCACTGTTTGCAGATGACACGATACTATACATAGAAAATCCTAAAGATGTCACCAGAAAACTACTAGAGCAAATCAATTAATTTAGTAAAAGTTGCAGGATACAAAATTAATGCACAAAAATCTCTTGCATTCCTATACACTAACAACAAAAGATCAGAAAGAGAAATTGAGGAAATAATCCCATTTACCATTGCAACAAAAAGAATAAAATACCTAGGAATAAATAATACATAATGAAGCAAAAGACCTGTACTTAGAAAACTATAAGACCCTGATGAAAGAAATCAAAGATTACACAAATGGATGGAGAAATATACCATGTTCTTGGATTGGAAGAATCAATATTGTGAAACTGACTCTACTACCCAAAGCAATCTACAGATTCAATGCAATCCCTATCAAATTACCAATGGCATTTTTCACAGAATTAGAACAAAAAATTTGTATGGAAACACAAAAGACCCTGAATAGCCAAAGCAATTTGAGAAAGAAAAATGAGCTAGAGGAATCAGGATCCCCAACTTCAGACTATACTACAAAGCTACAGTAATCAAGACAGTACGGTACTGGCACAAAAACAGAACTATAGATTAGTGGTACAGGATTGAAAACCCAGAGATAAACCCATGCCCCTATGGTCATCTAATCTATGACAAAGGAGGCAAGAGTATACAATGGAGAAAAGACAGTCTCTTCAATAAGTGATGCTAGGAAAACTGGACAGCTACCTGTAAAAGAATGAAATTAGAACACTCTCTAACACCATACACAAAAATAAACTCAAAATGGATTAAAGACATAAATGTAAGGCCAGACACCATCAACCTCTTAGAGGAAAACACAGGCAGAACACTCTATGACATAAATCATAGCAAGATCCTTTTGGAACCACCTCCTAGAGAAATGGAAATAAAAACAAAAATAAACAAATGGGACCTAATGAAACTTAAATGCTTTTGCATAGCAAAGAAAACCATAAACAAGATGAAAAGGCAACCCTCAGAATGGGAGAAAATATTTGCAAATGAAGCAACTGACAAAGGATTAATATCCAAAATACAGAAGCAGCTCATGCAGCTCAATATTAAAAAAACAAACAACCCAATCCAAAAATGGGTGGAAGACCTAAATAAACATTTCTCCAAAGAAGACATACAGATGGCAAGAAGCACATGAGAAGATGCTCAATATCACTAATTATTAGAGAAATGCAAATCAAAACTATAATGATGTATCACTTCACACCGGTCATAATGGCCATCATCACAATATCGACAAAGAATAAATGCTGGAGTGGGTGTGGAGAAATGGGAACCCTTTTGCACTGTTGGTGGGAATGTAAATTGATACAGTCACTATGGAGAACAGTATGGAGGTTCCTTAAAAAACTAAAAATAGAATTACCATATGACCCAGCAATCCCACTACTGGGCATATACCCTGAGAAAAGCATAATTCAAAAAGACACATATACCCCAATGTTCATTGCAGCACTATGTACAATAGCCAGAACATGGAAACAACTGAAATGTCCATTGACAGATGAATGGATAAAGAAGATGTGGTACGTATATACAATGGAATATTACTCAGCCATAAAAAGGCACAAAATTGGGTCATTTGTAGAGATGTGGATGGACCTAGAGTCTGTCATACAGAGTGAAGTAAGTCAGAAAGAGAAAAACAAATATTGTATATTAATGCATATATGTGGAATCTAGAAAAATAGTACAGATGAATCAATTTGCAGAGCAGGAATAGAAATGCAGATGTAGAGAATGAATGTGTGGCCATGGTGGGGAAGGGGAGGGTGGGATGAATTGGGAGATTAGGTTTGACATAAATACACTACTATGTGTAAAATGGATAGCTAGTGGAAACCTGCTGTATAGCACAGGGAGCTCAGCTCAGTGCTCTGTGATGACCTGGATGGGTGGGGTGGGGTGGGGTGGGGGGTGGGGGGTGGGAGGGAGGTTCAAGAGGAAGGGGATATATGTATACTTATAGCTGATTCACTTCATTGTACAGCAGAAACTAACACAACATTGTAAAGCAATTATACTCCAATTAAAAAAAATACTGGCTAAAACTAGATCTTTTCCTGGTAATTCAGGTTCTTCAATATTAACCAACCATGCAGTGAGGTTTTCAAAATTCATTGGAAGTGTTCACTAAAGGACCCAATGCTTCTGTACTTATTTTTAAATTTTTCTTTATGTTTTCGGTAAATATTTGCTAACTCCTTGCTGCATGGCAGTGTCTATCCTAAGCACAACAGAGATGGAAGGGATACAAGCTAATGAAGAAATGTTTGTGTCCATGTTTTTTTAAATTCTTTCAGCAGAATACTGTGAGATTTCCATTTTTTTCTGTTATACAAAGTTCATGAGTGAAAGAATATTCTGTATGACTTTTCTATGGCATTGAGCAAGTCACATGACCTCTTTAGATCTTAGTTTCTTCATCTATAAAGTGTATGTGATGGACCCAATCAATGTCTCCCCAAACTGACTTTTAGACCAAGGTGAGAACAATATACAGGGTTTCTGATTTCTTTCTTTTTATTCATTAGCAAATGGTTTGGACTTAGCTTATTTGTTTCTGTCATCCACAGTGACAAACACATGATACAGGCCTAGAAAACATTATGCCTTTATATATTGTTGAGATATGGGGATATTCGTTTAAAAGATAACTTTTAGCTTCTTTGAAGTTGAAGAACTAAAGTGCACACATGCATACATACAGTAAAATCTCTATATGTAGCAAAATTGTTAATAGAAGCCAGTACATATACATGAGAAAATATATATAAAAATCTGACAATTAAAAAAACTTTACATTGGCAACAGAATAATTTATTTTTTCCTTTAGATATTTATTCAAAACATCACTATTAAGCTTACTAAAGTTATTATTGCTATTGATATTCTGTTTCTTACATATAGTTTTCACAAAAGTGTTTATTTCAAGAATTTATTCCTGTTTTTAATTTTCTTTCTGAAATGTGTAGGCCTGTTTTTCTTATTAAATGCATGGTATATCTTTGTATTTATGTTAACACTTCCTCTGGGAACACCTAAAATGCTTTTGAAGCTTTTTTTATATTTGCACAGTATCCCTGAAGGGCATTGTCATGGTATATCCTATCTTGGGAAAATAAACCAAATAGAATTCAAATGATAATTATGATTACTGGTGACCCTGATGAGAAACATGATCATTTTTCTCCTTTAGGGCCCAATGCAGGATGAGATTTTGTGAAGCAGTGATTATCCTATTTTATTTAGTTTCATTCTTGTCTGAGATACTTGAATTTTTCTTATTCAAAGAACTGATACACTAAGAACAAAACTTTGGAAGATGTCTCAAATGTTGGTGATTACTGACAAATTTTTGAGATAAGCCCCAACTGGAAGATTGGTTGATATCAATGATTTTGATATGTGTTAACTGGCTTGGAACAGGATAAAGTGGTAACCTTAAAGATACAACTCTTATTTTTAGAAAAAAATTTATCCTAATCTTGTTGTAATATAAGATGAGGATTATGGAAAAAAAATCAGAATGGATCAAATAACTTTTTCTTTGAGCTGTTAGCTCACATCTGATTTTGAAAGTCTAGTGTTTCAGAGTATCCTTATGCCTCCATTTTTAGAGTTAGAGATGGATGCCAGATGGACACCATCTGTATCTATCATTAGTGGACTAATGTTTCTCTACAGTGGGCCAAAAATATGGGAAATAAGAAAGATAAAACAAAAATGTTCAAAATAATATACCCTAAATGGACTATTTTTCACTATTTAGGACCAAAGTAAAATATGTAGCTTAAAAGTTGAATTAGATGCTAAACTGTCTAGTACTGTGAAACGCAACTAGCAGACATTTCAAAAAAATAAAATAGAACTCATCAGAGAATATAAATTGATGCCATCTTTATTATGGAGCTCAAAATCAATCTTTTGAAAAAATATAATGAAGGTTGTAAATAAAATATGCATAATTTTATTCTGAGATATATACTAAAAAATATTTTTGGTGTTAAGACAATATCTGTAAGAGCATCCAACAATGGGAAAGGAGAACCAGAAAACTTCCTTAGAGCTCTTTTCCCTGAAATTTTTATGTGACTTCTTTGCTTCTAAAAAAGATAAAGATAACTAAAATGACTTTCTCCAAGCAAAAATCTATTTACAGAATAGAAAACATATGCTATAAAAATACATTTAAATTGTGTTTTCAAAAAACTATGATTGATGAAAAATAAAATGTTTTCAAAATTTGTAGACACCCACCTGATGCCTACATGTCTTCAGCAGTAGTCCAATCAAATGGTCATCTATGCTATGTTTGAATACCTTCACTGGTACAAGTTCAGAAACTCACATTTGCATTGAAGACTTCTAACTTTTAAAAAACTTTTCCATAAAATATTACTTATGGGGCTTCCCTGGTGGAGCAGTGGTTGAGAGTCCGCCTGGCGATGCAGGGGACGCGGGTTCATGCCCCGATCCGGGAAGATCCCACATTCCACGGAGCGGATAGGCCCGTGAGCCATGGCCACTGAGCCTGCGCATCCGGAGCCGCAACGGGAGAGGCCACAACAGTGAGAGGCCCACGTACCGCAAAAAAAAAAAAAAAAAAAAAAAATTACTTATGGCTTCTACACATTCATCCTTGCTTGGCCCTAATGAGTACAATAATAATAAAAATAATAATCATGTTTAAAGTACCTTATACATTTCAAAATACTTTCATACATTTTCCTTTGATAACATTTGATCCACATCAGTATCCACAGGCAGTATCATGATCCACAGGCAGTATCATGGTTAGTAACTCAAGCCCTAGAGTAAGCAGACATGGATTCAAAGTTTCAATCCATAACTTTGTGACCTTGGGCAAATTACTAGATATGCTAAACCTCGTTTCTTCATCTATAAAATAGAACAAATCTCTAAAGTATAATTACATAATTTTGACACAGTAGAATGCCTAGGAATGCCTAGTATATAGGTAATGTTCAGTTAGAGTAAATTATTTTTAAAAAATTAATTAATTTATTTATTTTTGGCTGCGTTGGATGTTCGTTGCTGCACGAGGGCTTTGTCTAGTTGCGGCAAGCGGGGGCTACTCTTCATTGTGGTGTGCGGGCTTCTCATTGTGGTGGCTTCTCTTGTTGCTGAGCACTGGCTCTAGGTGCGCGGGCTTCAGTAGTTGTGGTTCACGGGCTCTAGAGTGCAGGCTCAGTAGTTGTGGCGCATGGGCTTAGTTGCTCCACGGCACATGGGATCTTCCCGGACCAGGGCTGGAACCCATGACCCCTGTGTTGGCAGGTGGATTCTTAACCACTGTGCCACCAGGGAAGCCCCAGCGTCAATTATTTTATTTCATTAAATTATTATCATTATTATTAATTCTTAGGATCTCATCCAGTTTCACTTCTGTAAACTAAACATGCCCAATTCTTCATATGGTATAATTTTAATTCTTATAATCTTGATTATAAGATTTGATTTGACTTTGCTTTATCTGTATTATTCTTTGTGTGAGGCATATGAAATAACCCTCTCAAATTTTTAATATATTCCTTAATGTAAGCCAAGAATACATTTGATTATTAAGAAATTATATCACATTTTGTCTCATTGTTTGCTCTCAAGACTGCAAGCTCCTTGAGCACTGGGTCATAACTTATTCTACACTTTACCTCAAAATCTAGCTATAGGTAGGCTGATACTTGATAGGTGTTTGATATAGATTAGATTATATCCTTTTTTTAAAGTTGACATTTGTCTTTTAATTACTCATTATGGTCACCAAGATTCTCCTGTTTTGTAACAACATCATTTTTCAAGTAACTTGCAATAGAATTTTTTTAGAAATACAGTTCTATTGGTAATGTGGAACATGTATCAGAAAATAACAAGACTGTAGGCTCACAAAATATTTAGTAGATTTAAAATAGTAGTTCAGAAAAGAGTACACGTGAGCTGGAACCAAGCAGTAATATCTCTGTTTTCTTTCTAATTATCCATTAAAATATCCTGTAAGAAATTTGTTTAGAGTTTAATGATATAATAAATAATATAAAAAGATGAATATCTATGCAAAGTATCAGTAAATTTAAAATGTGGAATACAAAGTATCTAGCACAAATAGTAAGTTTACGGTGAAAGTTTATTGAATAAATAAACTTCTAGTATTGCAAAATTTCTAGTTATAGTCAATAAGATTTCACTGTATTTATTGAATAAATGAAGTTTGGAAACTCATGAGGATTATAATTTTTTTTTAATTTACAAGATAGTGAAACTATATCACTTAAGGCTTGTATCAAAAAGAACTGAATTACCAGTAATCATTGGTTTTCCTTAAGAATTGCTTTGGTTTCTTATTTGCTTCAAGTTTCTCATTTTTCCTTAAAAATTAAGTGTTTGGATGAATTCTTTGTCAGATAGTTAATTACCTTTTTTACAATCATCAAAATGTGTAGTATTACTCAAATTGGATAATTCCAAGATTGGGTTAATTAATTAAAAAACTGTAATAGGGAAATCTCTGGCAGTCCAGTGGTTAAGTTGCCACACTCTCACTGTGGAGAGCCCTGATTCAATTCCTGGTTGGGGAACTAAGATCCCATAAGGTGTATGGTGTGGCAAACAAACAAACAAACAAACAAACACCACCACCAAAACAACTGTAATAGATCTCTTAACTTAGTAATATCATTTATGAACATGTAGTATTCGTTGATGAGAGCATAATATAAAAAGACAAACGTATCAAATTAGAAAAGTGTATAATTTATACATCTAGTCAATATTGATACAGATGATTGTAACATAATTTTAAATATTGTCTAATTTATCTGAGCAATATTTTTTATAATGTTAGTGGTTCTCTGAAGCAAACTAATAAAAAAGAAACCTTAATGAACTGTTGGCTTGAATTGTTTCAGCTCTGTAAGATAATGACGTTGAATCTTAAACATGAGAAAAGTAGAGAGGAGTTAAAGGAGACATAAAAAAAGAGGTTAAAAGTTAAGAAAATGGTAACTATGAGGAAGATGTATCAGTTAGTGCCACTTAACAAACTCCAAAACTCCATGACATAAAATGGCAACCATTTTTTTAACTCCTGTATTTGTAAGTCAGCTGAGATTGAGATGATCTGGTCTGGGGTTAGTGAGGCTTGATTGCAAGCTATAGTGAGGCTTGATTGCAAGTTCATGTCCCTTCTGTGTATTTCTCATCCTTTTTGGATTGGCTGCCTAGCTTAGGTATGTTCTCATGATGACACCAGAAGCTCAGCATGTAAAAGAGAATTGTCACTTCTACCCACGTTCCATTGGCCAAAGCAAGTCATATGACTGAGCTCAAAGTCATAAAGTATGAAAATACTGTGCCTTTAGTGGGAGCAGCTGCAAAGTTGCATGTCAAAGTGTGTCAATTAGGGAGGTCAGAAATATTGGGGCCAATAATTCATCTACCATTAAATGTTAACTGGGAGTCTGATTATAAAACTTGGGGAAGAAAGTGTCATGGGCAACTGAGTTCAAATTCATCTAACCCTTAATCCTAGACAAATTTCTTAAAAAGTTACTGAGAATTAGGTAAACTGTATGAATTGTGTGAACCCCTAAGCTATGTAGTCCTGTTTCACTACTGCTTTCTGAAACCTCTTTAATGCCTCTGCAGGCCTCCAGAGCTGCTAAAAGTGATGCAGGATCATTAAGAAATCAATGAAAATAGCCTTAAAATTTGAGTTAACATCAATGTTTACTTTATTGCATCATGATTCTTGATAGTGGGAAACTGACCAAGTCATATTTGATTATGTAGGTTACCATGGCAGACTTACATCCTTGAGCTTTCTTGTTGTTAGATGAAAGGTATCTAAACTTTGCAGAATTTTATCCAAGCAGAGACCTCATCTGGAAATGAGTATCTTATCTTTATATCTTATCATCAGCGGAGTAGGAAGAGGGAGAATAAGAATAGTAGGCAAGTAGAACTTTACGAAGTTAAATACATCAGCTTTTAAGGATCTTATTTCCAATTATAAGTGCTTGCCCTCAGACCTGTCCTTTATAAGGGCCCAGAAAAAAATCTCATATTTCAAATAACTGCCAGTTATTAAGGTAAAATGCATTCTCTTGCTGTTTATAGTCTATTCATGTAACTACCATCACAGAAGGGCAGAATTGGGATCAAGGATTCTTCTCATATTCTGGAATATCTGCTGGTGGTGCCTATTCCTCCCATTCTCAGGGCCCCAAAACTTGTATTGGTCACTCATTCAGTCTAAATCTGGAGCCCAGAAAAAAATCACCCATAGTCTCCAAAATTGCTTATTTTGGCCACTGAAAATCAGAATTGTGGATATGTGTAATAAACCAGAACTAATTTGGCTTGCAAATAAAGGGTTTTTATTGATATATCAGATGCTTGAATATCTGGAGGAGAAAACAAAGGCAACCACAGAGGCAAAAGAAGTTAAGCTTCTATACTATCATCCAAGGCAGAATTCTTTTTCCTTTCATGATGCTTCAGTGCTTAGTTTTACTTGGAAGTTGAGAATTGAAAAATTCTTTCTATATGTAACTTCACCAAGATTCTTTCTAATTATCCATTACTCATATTTTGAGTAAAGATAAAAAGAAGGAAGAGTAATAGTCGTAGTAACGGTAGTAATTCTTACCTGAGACTAGCTTAAGCTTGGATTACACATTTGAGGTGCATTTCAGTTTTCTGACATCTAAACCTGTATTTTAGGGGAAAAATTAAAATTAGTGATAAACATTATTCATGGTATCTAATGTTTTCTTGTGTTAAACTGGAATCTATAGTTTGAAGGAGAGATTAAATAGATTGATTACATTTTAATTTGTTAATAGATAAGAATATTACATAGAAAGATGTGTTAGAATAGCCTCACTTTATCCATCAGTGACAAATACTCCTATATTTATTATAGCAGTGCTACTTACTCAATTTCATTAGGTCAGGAACTATTTGTTTACATATCAGTAGTGGGTGACTGACTTCCCTAGTCATGCTTAAATGGAGCTGAGATGCTGTACTTAAAGACCCAGCCCCATTCAGTTCTTGAGATAAATCTAACCAGAGAAGAAAGGAATAGTAATAAAATAATAATAGTAATAACAACACATTTTGTTTATTATGTGACAGGAACTGTGCTGAGTGCTTTTCATTCATTCAGTCTTCTTCATCATCCTGGGTTAGGCCTGGACATTATGCCCATTTTCCATTTTATAGATGAGAAGATTGGATCTCAGATAAATGATCTAATTTGCTCAACATCACATAGCTAACAGGTGGTGAGGAACTGAGCCTTCAGAATCATGCTCCCAACCATTACACTATCCTGCCTCCTAGAAGATAAGAGTCTTTGATTACTTTTGCTAGAGTATAGGTTGTCTTCAGATATACTATTGCTCAGTGCATACAGCTGGATCCACACTTTGGTTTCATGGTAGGTGTTTACAGTTCCTTTTTAGTTCTAAACCTCAAACTAATATTTGAGATCTGAAAAGCTACCTATTCCAGACTAACTGTCCATTTGCCTTGGAGTCCCACTCTCAGTAGACGTTGCATTCCTGGGCACTGGCCTGAAAGGAGCTCAAGTTAGCTTCCTCTTCTCATATGCCACTCCCACAGGAGCAAGCTCTATAGTCTGGCCTGTGTCCCATGGTTTCCTCCGTTTTCTAAGATAACCATTTAAGTTTCATAACATCTCACATCTGAGTCCATCTGAATTGTGAAAGAAATGTATCTGCCATGAGTCATGTACTTTCTTAATATAGCTTATCATCAGTAAGAAGCATCTTAACAGAGATGATTGGAATAACTGTCCTCAGTTCTATCCTGGATTGAATCTGTGACATCTTTCTTACCATGATAATATATCCTAAAGTTCTAAAATCATTATCCAAAACACTAACAGGTCCTGATCATTTCTTAGGTGTCACAAGTTGTTACCCATAATAAGATACTGAAGGTTGTGAATGACTTGCTTTTTATCTTATAAATTAGGACATAGTAAATATTTCAGTACACTAACATTATTTTTATTCACTTGAATTCCAATATGTTTTCTTAAATTGGAGGAAAAAATGATGGCATGACAGCTAGCAAACCAGAAATTATATCTCACTGTTGCCTTCTTTATTGTATATTCTGAAGAGCACTGTCATTCATATTTTATGATATATTATCTCTAGGTTTGGTGTGCATTTCTATCAGTTGACCATGTCTGCTTATTTTCCCTTGGAAAATGGATCAAGGAGATAGTGTATTAGCTGATTTGATAAATTTCCCAACATTTTGCAAAGTAGTTGACCAACTTTTCTTTGTGATGCTAGATGGCACTACTAGTCAAGACTTTGTTTTGTTTAAGAAAGCTGACTTTCTTATTCTAAAACTTGTAAATAGGCATACAAAGTAAAATTTCAATGAGTACATATTATGATATTGAAATTTGATGAGTAAATATTATGATAAAATTTCAAAGTAAAATTTCACTTTAAAGTTAAAAGTGTTTCAAATGAAGGAAATCACAAAGTCACATGTAAAAGAAAATGAGAGGAAAAGAGCAATAGAATAAACATTTTGGGCTTCATAATTCAATCTAAAAATTAAGGTGCATTTATTTGATTGGCAGTTGACAAAAAAACCCTCAATGTCCAGGAAGCATTTATTAGTCTGTAGAATTCAATGCTCTTAGACACAATGCTAGTATTGCTAGTATTTTAACAACACTGAAATTATTTCTTAAAAGAGTGTTGTCAAGTAACCTGTCTCCTAAATCCCTTAGTTGGTAATAAAAGCTGCAACTTTCTCTTATTTTATTGAGGTTTCCCTGTATGAAAGCATTACCATGTTTTCAGGTAACTTATATTGTTAGATATTTCTGTAAATGAGTATGATTTTTGGTAAATGGTGATAGGTTTACAACCAAGGACAATGAAAAATCTGTGCTAAAGAAATGTAGGACCCTGAAGTTTTTCCTATGCCACATAAAGATTTGTGTCTTGAATACATTCATCCAGTGTTATTGTCTGTTCCTTCTCTATGTTTAGTTAGTATCAAATACCAGTCTTTTGTTTATTGTATAGTAAGCTTACAAAGAAAAGGCAAATTCTCAGCCATTTATGCAGACATTTGAATACCATGTCTGAATGTTTGGGTCATCCAAACGGAACCTACGGCATTCTGACCATTAGCTGGGTGACTAGTTACGGGCTGAGGGCCTCACCTGAGTAACTCGAGAATCCCTTCAATCTGGCTCTTTGATTTGGCTTTCACAGGCCAGTACTTTTTATTTCTTCTCATCTGTCTGCTATCATGTTAACAAGACAAGGCAAATCTCTGCCGTTCATTGACAACGTAATAAGATGAGATTAGAATTTCACCAGCGAAAGAATGGCTTCTTTTAGGGCTTTAGGCTTGAGGCTAATGTTTGTATGTGCCTTGGTGATCAAAAAAGAAAAAAAAAGCAAGCCAAACAAACAAACAAATAAAACCATAATAGCTGCCTACAAGGACTTCTTACTCAAATCTGCTGAGCCTGATTGAAACCCAGATAAGTTCCAAACCAAAACGATGCATCATCGTTCATGTCACTGACATAATACTGTCAGGAAGCTTACCCCAATGTTGTTTTTGTACCATTAATAACTATTATCGCATTTACATTTTGTTAATATAAACCCTGGTTCAAGGAAAGTCAATTGATGCTGGAAGCTACTGGAAAACGGCTACTTCATTTAAGGTGTTTAGAACAAATAGGTGGAATGTGTGATATTGTATTAAATACTGAAGATTTTGGCAACTTCTAAAGGCATTTTGAACTAACATAAATAAAACTTTCAAAAAAATTGGGAGGGAGACAGTGTTGTTTATTGTGCAAAAACAATCAAGCACACTTAATGGAATATTGTGACAAAGAGCCACAAATTAATATCTAATCTCAATATATGCAAGGCTTTTATCTTCCTAAGGCTGACCAAAAAGACTAACAAATTGTCTTAATTGTGTTTATATTTTCAAGCCACATTTTCCACATACAATTAAGTTATTTAAAACTCTGCAATTGAAGTACTTGTCTTTAATAATAAGGTCTGGGTTTATTTGATTAAAATGTGATTTAGCATGGTTATACGTCTAACATTTTAATTAAGGAAATTGCATTTGCTTTCTTGATATTTGTCTATACTCTAACCAGTTGTTTTATCAGTTACACATGACATGTAAACACATTTTGCAAATTAGTTCACTGGTTATTCCATATCCTGTGAAATTTAGATAGTGGAAAGATACATAGAATATGTAAATAATATGTGTGTATTAGCTTGCATGCAATAGAAAGTTAGGTAAATAAAACTACTTTAGGGCTTCCCTGGTGGCGCAGTTGTTAAGAATCCACCTGCCAATGCAGGAGGCACGGCTTAGAGCCCTGGTCCAGGAAGATCCCACATTCCGTAGAGCGTGCGCCACTACTGAGCCTGCACTCTAGAGCCTGTGAGCCACAGTTACTGAGCCTGTGTGCCACAACTACTGAAGCCTGCACGCCTAGAGCCCGTTTCACAACAGGGGAAGCCACCGCAATGAGAAGCCCACCACCGCAACTAAGAGCAACCCCCGCTCGCTGCAACTAGAGAAAGCCTTCGTGTAGGAACAAAGACCCAATGCAGCCATAAATAAACAAACAAACAAATAAATAAAACTAATGTGCTCTATTCATTATTAATCAGGGCAACTCAGGAGTTTAAATAGCCCTGGCCATTTTAGCAGGAATAAAGATGTTTTTAAAAGAGCAGCAGTCCTGTAACAAATCCTGTTTCTCAGCTCTACTAATTGCTTTCTTTGCATTAAAATCCTTACTAGTGCTGAAAGGTAAAAGCAAGCTAGGAAGCTGCAAGACTGAGAAACCCAAACAACTCTTTAAAAAATTTTCTTTTCTAGTCCTGTGCCTTGAGAATTTGCCATCTGGATTGCATACCGTATTCAGTGATTTAGCTCTAGACGTTTTTAAACAATAGCACTGTAGCATTTCAGCATGTTGTCTCATGATAAAATAAATGTTCTGTGCATTAAATTATGCTGGTATATATTTAACACTCCCCATGTGACCAACGGACACAGTGAGGACAGGTACTTACCAATTTGGTTTCGATATATCAAAATTTTGATAATGTGTTATGCATGTATTATCAGCTCTGCATTCATTGATATTTAGGGGAAAATATTTCAGAGATAAACACGTCTAATTTTGTATTGCTTTGTGCTTTCTCAAGGTTAATTAGTATCCAAGTGACTAAGATATTTTATTCCTCTTTAATACTTTCATCCCAGGGTGATATTTGCCTGAGGTTGCACTGTTTTTGATTAACTCTATGTGATAATGAAAACCATGAGAATGACCTCATGTAGGAGTTCCGTTTTTTCTGATGTTACATATAAAACTGCGGAAGTCTTCCGATATTTAACACTAAACTTTTGTCCCTTTCTGCACCTAGACCTCAAACTAATTATGAAAGTGTGAGGAATGATTTTGTCTAAAGTCATTACTGTTTTCTAAGGTGTGCCTAAGTGAAGAGTTCACCTATTTTTATTGGGGGAAAAAACTACGTACTAATGAGGGCTCAAGGCAATTTTTGTGCTCTCCAAGGACAGGCAGGGAGTTAGATCAGCAATTGAACATAGAAGATAGAGACACACGGACTGATGCCTTTTCTATTGTGATAAAGAGTATATTTTGAGCTAATCTGCAATGACTAGTGGTATTTCCTCCATGGCCTGAATTGAAAATAGAAAAACAACCAACTAGATAAAACTGTCAGAGTTGTTCGAGGAGAAACCTAAAAATGTAATAATAATTTTTTTCTTCCAGAAACTATACTAGATTGTGAAAAAAGGAAATTCCCTTCTCTTTTATTTTCTGTTTTGGTGAGCACATTTTGGTGCTGCTTTTTATTAAATGAAATATGTAATGGGCTTAGTGCGCATGTTAATCTACAGACATAATTACAATGAGAAATGGACTTATTTAGAGACAACTATAATCTCTCCACCTTTCAGTTTACTCTTTACCAAGTTATGTCTGAATCCAAAAGGGAAAGATAATTCATAAACCAATTTGTACCATTATTACACTTTCAAGAAGTCAACACTTTATACTACACCTTTGTTTCTACTCAATTTTCTTCACCATTAACTGAAACAATTAAAAATTTTAATTGAGATATAATTGACATAGAACATTATGCTATTAGTTTTAGGTGTACAATATAACATAATGACTTGATAACTGTATATATGTATTATGAAATGATTACTACAAGAAGTCTAGTTAACATCCATCACCACAAAGAGTTACAAAAAAGCAAGTTTAATTGATGAAAATATTTATATCCAATGGGCTTGGGTTAATAACCTATGTGTTGTTTGATGTTTTTCAGGTAAGAATAAATTCAATTTGCCTCAGTAAATGGAGAGTTTGTTGGAAACTTAGCAAGGGAAGATGGAGAAACATGTCTCAATGATGTATCACAAACATCTTTCTGTGCCATTTAGTTAAAAAAAAAAAATTAGGTTTCATAGCTTAGGAGGAGGTCTAAATGACGCAGTGGCAATTCTAGTAGCTATTGCACAAGCACTGGGTCATTTTTCCATCTTGATTCATTCTGTTCACTCTATTGCCAACTAACTGATATGTCTCTCTTTTTCTCTCTGTCTTTTATAAATGGGAAAAAAGAGGTTCCAGTTGGTCTGGCTAGTCACCTCCAGAGTAGGTACACATCGGTCAGAGTCTACCTCACAGCCTCCTTGCAGGATGATTGCTTTATTTCCCATGTCCATTCCAATTAGCCCCCATCCAGGCAGGCCACACATGGTAAATTAAAAAAAAAAAAAAAAAAGCAATTCAGGTATAACAAACACATAAGACTGGGGTAATGAACATGGCAGTGAGTCTGAGACTTCTCACAAGACTGCTATATAACTAGCAGATAATTTGTGTGGCCTGGCCATGCATTTGGATCCAGAGAAAAGAAATTCTTGTTTTATATTATCAAAAATTTACTATTTGAGTGGCTCAAAGTACATAGGTTTATTAACTGATAACTTTAAAAAATAGCTATTTGAAAGAGAAATGATATGTAATAAAGGAGAGTATATATTATAAGAAATGCTAAAGTGGTTTCATATTGAAAGGCAATTGAAATAGTCAGCCATCACTTCTCATCAGCTGAGTGCTGTTAAGTACTTATTCATTAATTGCTAAGAGCTTCTAATGAATATTGACATAGGCCTGCATGGTTAGATCTTTTAATTTGCTTAAAGAAATACATTTGAAAGAAATTGAATCATGATTGAAGGAGCTAATTCTAGCAATTAAGTGGTTATTTAATGGACTATTTCCTACATAGCACAACAAATGGAACATTTTTCAAAGGGAAGAAAAGTCATGAAAATGCTTGCAGGCACAAAAGAATAATAAATTTTTAAACTACAAAGCTAATAAACTAGATAAACTGGTGTCATGCTAAGGAAACCCATCCTGGTTCATTAAAGTGTAACATCTGAAACCACTAAGCGATCTGTCCCTTTCCACTATCGCAGTACAAAGGTGCTAAATTACAGGCATCAGATTAACTCCTCATACATTTAGGTTAAGCTTTGCTTGAAATGCTACCATACATGTTCAAAAAAAGAGTGTTTATTTAACAGTGTTTATGAAAACTCTGATTTTAGGTATAGGTATATATGTATGCATATAAACTTATGTACAGATTTTCTCTTTTTTAAATTGAAATATAGTTGATTTATATTATATTGTGTTAGTTTCAGGCATACAGTAAAGTGATTCAGATATATATATATATATATATATATATATATATACAGATTCTTTTCACTATAGATTATTACAAGATATTGAATATAGTTCCATAGAGTTTCTTTTAATAAGGCTATCTTGAGAAATCAGACCTGCTAGCCTTTGACAAATAAAAGTTGCACTTACTGAAATCATTCATGAAACCAGGATTCAGTAGATGTATTACTGCTAATACTTTTGTTAGTGATACTGAAAACTCTTAATTCTTAGAGATCAAATTGACTAGTTTATCTTTGGCTTCTTCTATGTAAAAACACATTGTAATAATTAGTTTTTTGAGACATCTGCCTCCAATTTAGTACTGATATTTAAAAAAATTGAAATACTCATAATAATACTTTAGTACATATTCAATTTTTCCATAATATCAATCATGTGATTAATAAATAGCTGCTTCTATTTTATACACATGGCATAGGTACTTTAATCTTATTATTATAAAAACATTACACTTTAGAATAGTCTGGCTAAGGAGTCTGAGCTTTTGTTGCATTGTTGAATTTAAATGTCCCTAAACATTAGCTACTAGCCACATGTGGCTTTTGGGCACTTAAAATAGGACTAGTTCAACTGAGGAACTGAATTTTTCATTTCTTTATTTTAATTAATTTAAATTTGAATGATATGTGGCTAGTGGCTACCCTATTGGACATTATAGTATAAAGTGTTTGCTTAATGAAATGTATAATTTCCTTAGCATTTACTTTGATTATCACCAGGAAAAGCGAGATTCTAAGTTATTTTCCAAATCAAAGAAACTTTTGGAAATTAAAAAATTAAGTGTGAGGAAACAATTGTGTCTAGGTAATGTAAGATACTCTTCAATCAACTATATTGGCCATTTTGTGTCTTTTTGTCTCAGAGACAAAATTGTAAGTCCTGAAGAAGAAAATGATATCTGTAATTTCCATGGTGTTTCTCTAAGGTATTGCCATGTGCACTTTAATTTGCTCTTTGAATATGTGAGCAATGCCTTTGGAAACAAATAAATATGCAAAATAGGTTATTATGAGCTGACTTTGTAACTTGAAATCTGATACCCAGAGGAAGAATATTCAGTGACTCATGCGCTTCTAAACAACAAACTATGTTTTGAAAAAGAAGAAACAAAACAGAAATCTACTTATATCTGTATAAAATCATGTGAAATTAAAGTAGGTGTTTATAAGTGTTATGACTTTAATTTGGTGTGTTAATTCACTAACTTCAGAATAATAGTTCAGTGTCATTACTTTACAGCCAGTTTTCAAATTGCTGTATTAATGTGAACTCCTATACTTGATTGCCTCTCTTTTTTTTTTTTTGACTCTTTTCTTTCCAGAATGCTTATTTTGTGTGCAGGCCCTTATTAGCCTTTCTCTCTGAATACATTATTGCTCCCCGGTTTCCAGTTAAGTCTCCTAGCTTCTGTGTTTCTAATCAGGGCATCCATTAAACAGTCAGAGGTTATTGTTTGGTTATGTTTGTAGTTAGTAGCTCTTAGCTTTATCTGCTTGGTGGTGGTTTACAAATTCCTGCTAATGCTAAATTAAAACAGTAATTTCTGGTGGCTTCTACTCTTATTTTCCCTTTCTCCTGCCCCTGAGAGAGATGGAAGAGGAGGGAAAGACACTGCTAGATGTAAAGCTTTACCATATTCACCCTGTAGGACGGTGGATAAGGAAGATCACAGTTGTTTGGCCTGGGATCTGGATCTTATTAATGTCACCAGGCTTCCCCAATACTCAGTGGCAGAAATCTGGATTCTCCCTGCTGTTAACAGGCCTTAACATGAACTGAAGTTCACTAAACTTTCTGTAACTAAATAAACTCAGGGCTGCTGAAACTTTCCTCCTTCCTTTAATAGACTAGAGAAGAGGATAGTGTTGGTATCACAACACCATGCAGTTGCCTGATATCCCCAAACTGACATATGCTAAAACATGTCATTTTGGCTGCCCCTTCTTTCAGCCATAATCTGCTTTCCTAAATTTTGAGTTTAAAATGTGTGTCTTTTAAAGCACTGGAAGAGAATGTGCAGGAATATATTTTCTGCATTGAACTCTCTCTTGCAGTCTGAAATAGAGCAAATTTCTGCTTCTGCAATATAGCTGATACCCCATATATTCCAAGGACAAATAAATAAGAAGAAAAAGATAGAAGGAATGTTAAATATTACATATGAGAAATGAACTTTTAGGTATTCTCTCATAAAGCATTTAGAGTATTAATAAAAATACAGTTGACCCTTAAACATCCTGGACGTTAGTGTTCTGACCCTTCAGGCCATGGAAATCTCTGTACAATTTATAGTCCGCCTTCAGTCTCCATGATTACTCCATATCTGAGGTTCTGCATCCTCGGATTCAACCAATGCAAATTGTGTAGTACTGTAGTATTTACTATTATATTTATACATTTTATTTACTTTATATTTATATTACATTTAGAGCCCAGAGCTAAAATAGCATCCAAACTGGGTATGTGTACACACACACACACACACACACACACACACACACACACAATGGAATGAAATACATTATGATCTCAAGCAGTACTTATGGGAAATGAGCAATTTGAATCAATCCTTTTAAGTGAGAAACTAGAACAAAGTGTAGGCAGAGAAAAATTATTAAATGCTCTGTTGGTTACTGAAATTCCATCGCCATAGCAGATTTGGGGCTTAGAGAATTATTGTTTGTAGTGTTTTAGTGTGTTACTGCAACTGATAACAATTACTTAAAGAAAAAAATTGGCCTTGCTATTTGCCAATTTGGCCCTAACACAGTCTTGTGAAAATGTTGCCTCTACAAAAATATAAGTTTAGGGAAGAAGGGTCAATCTATCTTTCTCCCTTTTTAAATGATCTTTGATAAAAAGGGTTGGCTCCCTAAATTCACAAAAATGTAAAAGAGGATAAAGTACCTCATGTTCCTGGAGCATCAAAAAGGGAGAGGCCAGCAGCTGTGTAGCTGATAGGGTCTTGGTGCTCCAGCCAGGTGTCAGGCCTGTGCCTCTAAGATGGGAGAGCCGAGTTCAGGACATTGGTCCACCAGAGACCTCCTGGCTCCATGTAATATCAAATGGCGAAAGCTCTCCCAGAGATCTCCATCTCAATGCTAAGGCCCAGCTCCACTCAACAACCAGCAAGCTACAGTGCTGGACACCCTATGCCAAACAACTACAAAGACAGGAAGACAACCACACCCATTAGCAGCGAGGCTGCCTAAAATCATAATAAGGTCACAGACACCACCGGACACAGTCCTGCCCACCAGAAAGACAAGATCCAGCCTCATCCACCAGAATACAGGCACCAGTCCCCTCCACCAGGAAGCCTACACAACCCACTGAACCGACCTTAGCCACTAGGGACACACACCAAAAACAATGGAAACTATGAACCTGCAGCCAGCAAAAAAGGAGGCCTCAAACAGAGTAAGTTACGCAAAATGAGAAGATGGAGAAACACACAGCAGATGAAGGAGCAAGGTAAAAACCCACCAGACCAAACAAATGAAGAAATAAACAGTCTCTCTGAAAAAGAATCCAGAAAAATGATAATAAAGATGATCCAAAATCTTGGAAGTAGAATGGAGAAAATACAAGAAACGTTTAACAAGGATCTAGAAGAACTAAAGGGCAAACAAACAATGATGGACAACACAATAAATGAAATAAAAAATTCTCTAGAAGGAATCAATAGTAGAATAACTGAGGCAGAAGAACTGATAAGTGACCTGGAAGATAAAAGAGTGGAAATAACTACCGCAGAGCAGAATAAAGAAAAAAGAATGAAAGGAATTGAGGACAGTCTCAGATACCTATGGGACAACATTAAAAACACCAACATTTGAATTACAGCGGTCCCAGAAGAAGAAGAGAAAAAGAAAGGGACTGAGAAAATATTTGAAGAGATTACAGTTGAAAACTTCCTTAATATGGGAAAGGAAATAGTCAGTCAAGTCCAGGAAACACAGAGAGTCCCATACAGGATAAATCCAAGGAGAAACATACCAAGACACATATTAATCAAACTATCAAAAATTAAATGCAAAGAAAAAATATTAAAAGCAGCAAGGGAAAACCAACAAATAGCACACAAGGGAATCCCCTTAAGGTTAACAGCTGATCTTTCAGCAGAAACTCTGCAAGCCAGAAGGGAGTGGCAGGACATCTTTAAAGTGATGAAGGAGAAAAACCTACAACCAAGATTACTCTACCCGGCAAGGATCTCATTCAGATTTGACAGAGAAATTAAAAGTTTTACAGACAAGCAAAAGTTAAGAGAATTCAGCACCACCAAACCAGCCCTACAACAAATGCTGAAGGAACCTTCCTAGTCAGGAAACACAAGAGAAGGAATAGACCTACAATAATAAACCCAAAACAATTAAGAAAATGGTAATAGGAACATACATATTGATAATTACCTTAAATGTAAATGGATTAAATGCTCCCACCAAAAGACACAGACTGGCTGAATGGATACAAAAATAAAACCCATATATATGCTGTCTACAAGAGACCCACTTCAGACCTAGGGACACATACAGACTGAAAGTAAGGGGATGGAAAAAGATATTCCATGCAGATGGAAATCAAAAGAAAGCTGGAGTAGCAATTCTCATATCAGACAAAATAGACTTTAAAATAAAGTCTATTACAAGAGACAAAGAAGGACACTACATAATGATCAAGGGATCAATCTAAGAAGATATAACAATTGTAAATATTTATGCACCCAACATAGGAGCACCTCAATAGATAAGGCAAATGCTAAGAGCCATAAAAGGGGAAATCGACAGTAACACATACATAGTAGGGGACTTTAACACCCCACTTTGACCAATAGACAGATCATCCAAAATGAAAATAAGGAAACACAAGCTTTAAATGATACATTAAACAAAATGGACTTAGTTGATATTTATAGGACATTCCATCCAAAAACAACAGAATACACTTTCTTCGCAAGTACTCATGGAACATTCTCCAGGATAGATCATATCTTGGGTCACAAATCAAGCCTTGGTAAATTTAAGAAAATTGAAATCGTATCAAGTATCTTTTCTGACAACAATGTTATGAGACTAGATATCAATTACGGAAAAAATCTGTAAGAAATACAAACACATGGAGGCTAAACAACACACTACTTAATAACCAAGAGATTACTGAAGAAATCAAGAGGAAATCAAAAAATACCTAGAAAAAAATGACAATGAAAACACCATGACTCCAAACCTATGGAATGTAGCAAAAGCAATTCTAAGAGGGAAGTTTATAACAATACAATCCTACCTCAAGAAACAAGAAATATCACAAATAAACAACCTAACCTTACACCTAAAGCAATTAAAGAAAGAAGAACAAAAAAAACCCCAGAGTTAGCAAAAGGAAAGACATAAAGATCAGATCAGAAATAAATGAAAAAGAAATGAAGGAAACAATACTAAATATCAATAAAACTAAAAACTGGTTCTTTGAGAAGATAAACAAAATCGAGAAACCATTAGCCATACTCATCAAAAAAAAAAAGGGGGAGGGGAAGACTCAATAGAATTAGAAATGAAAAAGGAGAAGTAAAAACTGACACTGAAGAAATACAAAGGATCATGAGAGATTACTACAGGCAACTATATACCGATAAAATGGACAACCTGGAAGAAATGGACAAATTCTTAGAAAAGCACAGCCTGCCGATACTGAACCAAGAAATAGAAAGTAAGAACCATCCGATCACAAGAACTGAAATTGAAGCTGTGACTAAAAATCTTCCAACAAACAAAAGCCCAGGACCAGATGGCTTCACAGGCGAATTCTATCAAACATTTAGAGAAGGGCTAACACCTATCCTTCTCAAACTCCTCCAAAATACAGCAGAGGGAGGAGTACTCCCAAACTCATTCTATGAGGCCACCATCACCCTGATACCAAAACCAGACAAAGAAGTCACAAAGAAAGAAAACTACAAGCCAGTATCACTGATGAATTTAGATGCAAAAATCTTCAACAAAATCCTAGCAAACAGAATCCAACAGCACAGTAAAAGGATCGTACATCATGATCAAGTGGGGTTTATCCCAGGAATGCAAGGATTTTTCAATATGTGCAAATCACTCAATGTGATAAACCATATTAACAAACTGAAGGAGAAAAGCTATATGATCATCTCAACAGATGCAGAGAAAGCTTTTGACAAAATTCAATACCCATTTATGATAAAAACCATCCAGAAAGTAGGTATAGCAAACTTACCTCAACATAATAAAGGCCATATATGACAAACCCACAGCCAACATCATTCTAAATGGTGAAAAACTGAAACCATTTCCTCCAAGGTCAGGAACAAGACAAAGTTGTCCACTCTCACCCCTATTATTCAACACAGTTTTGGAGGTTTTAGCCAGAGTAATCAGAGAAGAAGAAATAAAAGGAATTCAAATCAGAAAAGAAGCAAAACTGTCACTGTTTGCAGATGACATGATACTATACATAGAGAATCCTAAAGATGCTACCAGAAAACTACTAGAGCTAATCAATGAATCTGGTAAAGTAGCAGGATACAAAATTAATGCACAGAAATCTCTTGCATTCCTATACACTAATGATGAAAAATCTGAAAGTGAAATTAAGAAAACATTCCCATTTATCATTGCAACAAAAAGAATAAAATATCTAGGAATAAGCCTACCTAAGGAGATAAAAGACCTGTATGCAGAAAATTATAAGACACTGATGAAATACATTAAAGATGATACAAATAGACGGAGAGATATACCATGTTCTTGGATTGGAAGAATCAACATTGTGAAAATGACTCTACTACAAAGCAATCTACAGATTCAATGCAATCCCTATTAAAGTACCACTGGCATTTTTCACAGAACTAGAACAAAATATTTCACAATTTGTATGGAAACACAAAAGACCCTGAATAGCCAAAGCAATCTTGAGAAAGAAAAACAGAGCTGGAGGAGTCAGGCTCCCATACTTCAGACTATACTACAAAGCGACAGTAATCAAGACAGTATGGTACTGACACAAAAACAGAAATATAGATCAATGGAACATGAGAGAAAGCCCGGAGATAAACCCACGCACATATGGTCACCTTATCTTTGATAAAAGAGGCAAGAATATACAGTGGAGAAAAGACAGCCTCTTCAATAAGTGATGCTGGGAAAACCAGACAGTTACATGTAAAAGAATGAAATTAGAACACTCCCTAGCACCATACACAAAAATAAACTCCAAATGGATTAAAGACCTAAATGTAAGGCCAGGCACCATCAACCTCTTAGAGGAGAACACAGGCAGAACACTCTATGACATAAATCACAGCAAGATCCTTTTTGACCCACCTCCTAGAGAAATGGAAATAAAAACAAAAATAAACAAATGGGACCTAATGAAACTTAAAAGCTTTTGCATAGCAAAGGAAACCATAAGCAAGACCAAAAGACAACCCTCAGAATGGGAGAAAATATTTGCAAATGAAGCAACTGACGAAGGATTAATCTCCAAACTAACAAGCAGCTCTTGCAGCTCAATATCAAAAAAACAGACAACCCAATCCAAAAATGGGCAGAAGACCTAAATAGACATTTCTCCAAAGAAGATATACAGTTTGGCAGCAAACACATGAAAGGATGCTCAACATCACTAATCATTAGAGAAATGCAAATCAAAACTACAATGAGGTATCACCTCACACCAGTCAAAATGGCCATCATCAAAAAATCTACAAACAATAAATGCTGGAGAGGGTGTGAAGAAAAGGCAACCCTCTTGCACTGTTGGTGGGAATGTAAAATTGATACAGCCACTATGGAAAACAGTATGGATGTTCCTTAAAAAACTAAAAGTAGAACTAACATATGACCCAGAAATCCCACTACTGGGCATATATCCTGAGAAAATAATAACTCAGAAAGAGACATGTACCACAATGTTTATTGCAGCTCTATTTACAATAGCCAGGACATGAAAGCAACCTAAGAGTCCATCAACAGATGAATGGATAAAGAAGATGCGGCATATATATACAATGAATATTACTCAGCCATAAAAAGAAACGAAACTGAGTTATTTGTAGTGAGGTGGATGGACATAGAGTGTGTCATACAAAGTGAAGTAAGTCAGAAAGAGGAAAACAAATACCATATGCTAACCCATATATATGGAATCTAAAAAACAAAAAAACCCAAAAAGGTTCTGAAGAACCTATGGGCGGGACAGGAATAAAGACACAGAAGTAGAGAATGGACTTGAGAGCACGGGGAGGGGGAAGGGTAAGCTGGGATGAAGTGAGAGAGTGGCATGGACATATATACACTACCAAATGTAAAATAGCTAGTGGGAAGCAGCCACATAGCGCAGGGAGATCAGCTTGGTGCTTTGTGACCACCTAGAGGGGTGGGATAGGGACGGTGGGAGGGAGACACTAGAGGGAGAAGATATGGGGATATATGTATATGTATAGCTGTTTCACTTTGTTATAAAGCAGAAACTAACACACCATTGTAAAGCAATTATATTCCAATAAAGATGTTTAAAAAAAAGCTCTATTTGATGGCAAGCTTCACTTCCTGTTATCAAAACAAAACAATCCTGATTTCTTTCACTCACTTTATGTAAGCCCATTACATAAATAAATCATTTTAACATTTTAAGGTACATTTCAGTGGATTTAAGTACATTCACTTTGTTGTGTAATCATCATCACCATCCATCTGCAGAACTTCTTTTATCTTCCTAACTGGAACACTGTACCCATTAAATACTAACTTCCCATGCAGCCCTCCCTCCAGCTCCTGGCAAGCACCATTCTTCTTTCTGTTTCTATGAATTTGACTTCTCTAGGTACCTAATGTAAGTGGAATTGTACAGTTTTTGTCTTTTTGTGAATGGATATTTCACTTAGTGTAGTATCTTTCTTTTTTTTTTTTTTAGCTCTGCCGTGAGGCATGTGGGATCTCAGTTCCCTGACCAGGGATCCTGCACTCCCTGCAGTGGAAGCATGGAGTCTTAACCACTGCACCACCAGGGAAGTCCCTAGCATAGTATCTTTAAGGTTCATCCATATTATAGCATGTGTCAGAATTTCCTTCCTTTTTAAAGGATGAATAATATTCCATTGGAGGTCTATACCACATTTTGTTTTTCCATTCGTTAGTTGGTGGACACTTGTGTTGCTTGCATCTTTTGGCTAATGTCAATGATGCTGCTATGAAATGGGTGTACACATACCTGTTCACATTCTTGTTTTCAATTCTTTTACATATATACCCAAATGTGGAATTGCTGGATCTTATGGTAATTCGATTCTTAAATTTTTTCAGGAATTGCCATGCTGTTTTCTGTAGCAGCTGCACCATTTTTCATTCCACTAGCAGTCCACAAATATTCCAGTTTCTTCACAGCTTCACCAATATTTGTTAATTTTATTGTAGCCATCCTAATTGAAGTGGTATCTTCTTATGGTTTTGATTTATATTTTCCTAATTATTAGTGATGTTGAGTATCTTTTCACATGTTTATTGGCCATTTATATATCTTTTTATGAAGAAATGTATATTCAAGTCCTTTGTCCATTTTTAAATTGGGTTACTTGTTTCCTCTTGTTGTTGAGTTGTAGGAGTTTATATATTCTGGACATTAACCCCTCATCAGGTATATGATTTTCAAATATATTCTCCCATTCCATGGGTTGCCTTTTCACTCTGTCAATAGTATTCTTTAATACACAAAGATTTTTAAAAATATTTTGATGAAGTCAAATTTATCAATTTTTTTCTTTTGTTGCCCATACTTTTGGTATCATATCCAAGAAATCATTGCCATATCCGATGCCATTAAGTTTTTCCCCTTGTTTTCTTCTAAGAGTTTGTATAGTTTTAGTTCTTGGTTTTAAGTCTTTGATACATTTTGAGTTAATTTTTGTATATGGTATAAGGTAAGTGTCCAACTATTTTCTTTCACCTATGGATATCCAGTTTTCCCAACATCATTTTTTGAAAAGATTGTCCTTTACCCATTGGTTTGTAGTTTGAAGTGCACAGATTACACTTGAGGTATACAAAGTGTACCTACTTGGTTAAATTTATTGCTAAGTATTAATACTTTATTCTTTTTGATGCTATTGTAAATTGAATTGTTTTCTTAATTTTTATGTTGTTCATTGTTAGTGTATAGAAATGCAGGTGATTTTTGTGTGTGGATTTTGTATGCTACAACTTTGCTGAATTCATTTATTAGTTTTAATGGTTTTTTTGCATGTGGAATTTTGAGAGTTTTCTACATATCACTGGAACAGTGAAAATTTCACTTCTTCCTTTTCAATTTGGATGCCTTTTACTTGTTTTTCTTGACTAATTGCTAGGACTTCTAATACTATGTTGAATGGAAATGACAGAAGTGGGCATCCTTGCCTTGATCATGATCTTAGAGGAAAAGCTTTTAGTCTTTCACCGCTGACTATAGTGTTAGCTGAAACCTTTAGTTATTTTTAAATATTATTATTTCGTGGCTCAATTTCCTTCAAATATGAGATAATGCTGTGGTATTTTCATTTCCATTAAGACATTCTTCTGTTCAAAAAGTGACTTGTTAGAATGTATTCTCTCTCTCGGTTAATAAATATCTAACAAGATATGGTATGAGTGCATCCGACTGTGTGCACTTCATTGCTATTCCTCTGTCTTGTTGTTGATATTCCCTATACTACCTTCCCAAGCCTAATTAATCCCCAGATACCCTTGGTTCACCAACATTCCCTCCTCTTGGGCTCAAATGGGAGTCTCATTTTCCTCCTTTGGATTATTTCACTCTGTTGTTTGGCCACACTTCAGACCTAAATACTCAGTTTATATGGCATTAATTTGTTCCCATTGGTAGGCAGTAAAAGTAACTTAGCACCTAGGTTCTCTCTGTTCAGTTAGATTAAGTTTTGTTTGTGTGGTGAATCCAGTACTTTGCAAGCAGTAGGTTCCAATAAATGTTGACTGAAGACTGGCTGAGGCCTGTGAAGTAATTTCATTATCACAGCAATCACATCACAACAGTCACCAACAAATGCTGCTACTTAAGACAGTAGCATTTCACAGCTGCTAATAAGTTCTGTGAGAAAGTACAGCTGTTGACTATCATTGAGGATAACAAAAACATTCTGGTAAGAGCCGGAGGCAGGAAAAAGAACAAGTGCATGGAAAAGAAAATCTAGATCTGTTTCTAATTTTAGAAGTATTTTAAAGAAGATATAACTGTATAGCACTCTACTATTTTTTTTTAAAGTAGCAATTGCAACCAAATTGAATTAAAATATAAAAACTGAATTTTACTTATTTTAATGTCTGAAATGATTCTCATATATTTATTTTTTAAATCTAAGTTATAAAAATGCCATTAAATGATTTAAGCTAGAACTGAAAAAAAAAAAAAAAGAATTTAAGTGGAACTGAAGTTATACATTACCTAAGGCTTTAGGACAACCTCAACATATTTTCTAAAAGAAGTCAAAGTTTTTCAAGTCACCACTGAAAATTAACTCACAGTGGTATGTAAAAACTATAGTCTGGATTTCATTTTGATAATATTAAGTAACTGATATAATGAATATTTAATTTCTTTAAAAAATAAACTAGCACCTACTTTCAGCCAATTCATTCTAATTTAAAGAAAATCAAGAATCAGTAGCTGTAAAACAATGGCAATTACTTTCTGATATTATTATTGATTTCAGTAAAAACTCCAAACCATATGTTTCTAAGGAAAATAAAAGAAAAAAACAGTCTGGAAATAATAGGAAGGGAGAAATCTAGGTGACCTGAACATTTTTTTCTTCTAGTTTTATTAAGATATAATTGACATACAGTACTATGTAAGTTTAAGATGTACAGCATAATGATTTGACTTACATCATGAAATGATTATCACAATGTTTAGTGAACATCCATCATCTTATATAGATACAAAGTAAAAGAAATAGAAAAAAAAATTTTCCTTGTGATGAGAACTCAAGATTTACTCTCTTAACAACTTTCACATAAAATATACAGAAGTGTTAATTATATTTATCATGTTGTACATCATATCCCTAGTACTTATTTATCTTAAACTTGGGAGTTTCTACTTTTTGGATGCCTTCATCCAATTCACCCTCTCCCCATTCCCTGTCTCTGGTGAAGACAAATCTGATCACTTTTTCTATGAGTTTGTTTGTTTGTTTCTGAAGTTTAATCACACAGCATAGTGATTTTGTATTTCTATATATTTCAAAATGATTACCACAGTAAGTCTAGTTACAATATTTCACCATACAAAGATATTACATAGTTATTGACTATATTCTCCATACTGTACTATGCATACTTATGACTCATTTATTTTGCAACTGGAAGTTTGTACCTCTTAATCCCCATTCACCCATTTCTCCCATTCCCTCACATCCCTCCGCTCTAGCAGCTACTGGTTTGTTTTCTATATCTATGAGTCTATTACTGTTTTGTTATGTTTATTTGTCCCTTTTGTTGTTTAGATTCCACATATAATTGAAATCATACAGTATTTATCTTTCTATGTCTAATTTCACTTAGTATAATGCCCTCTAGGTCCATCCATGTTGTTGCAAATGGCAAGATTTCATTCTTTTTGATGGCTGAGTAGTATTCTATCGTTTATACAACATCTTTATTCATAATTTATTAATGGGCACTTAGGTTGCTTCCATATCTTGTCTATTGTAAATAATGTTTCAATGAACATACATCTTTTTGAATTAGTGTTTTTATTCTCTTTGAATAAATACCCAGGAGTGGAATTGCTGGATCATACAGTAGTTATATTTTTAATTTTTTGAGGAATCTCTGTACTGTTTTCCTTATTGGCTGCACCACTTTACATTTTCACCAGTAGTGTAGTTGGTTTCCTTTTCTCCACGTTTTTGCCAGCATTTGTTTTTTGTTATCATTTTGATAATAGCCATTCTGACAGGTATGAATTTATATCTCATCGTGGTCTTGATTTTCAGTTCCCTGATAAGTAATGATTTTGAGGATGTTTTCATGTGCCTGTAGGCCGTCTGTGTGTCTTCTTTGGAAAAAATGTCTATTCAGATCCTCTGCCCATTTTTTAATTGGGTTGTTTGCTTTTTGGATGTTGAATTGTATGAGTTCTTTGTATATTTGGGATATTAACCCCTTGTCAGATATATTGTTTGAAAATATCTTCTCCCATTCAGTAGATGGCCTTTTTGTTTTGTTGATGTCCTTCACTGTGCAGAAACTTTTTAGTTTGATGTAGTCCCATTTGTTTATTTTTGCTTTTGTTTCCCTTGCCTGAGGAGACATATCCAAAAAAATAATTACTAAGACCAATGTCAAAGAGCTTACTGAACATTTTAATTTACAGTGCATTGCTCTAAAGCAGTGGTTTTTAATGTATTTATAGAAATATTTGAGAATGTGTTTGATAATATGTTAAGCTGTAGGACATTTTAAGAGCTTTTTATGTAGCTAAAAAGAGAAATTTGGAAACGTAAGCCCTTTTTATAGTAACATATGTCATGGATTTCAACATTCTTAGTATTTTTAAATGGAGCTATGTTATTAGCTTTGCCTAGATTTAGAAAGAATATGCTCCATTTCAAACAGGTTGGGGAAAGAGGAATGGAATTTGATGCCTATTAATAGGTGGCCATATAAGGGAATATTCCTTAGAGAAGGGGAAGTCGTTCATTCAGCCACATTTCACAGAAAATTCCGAAACGGCCCCAATATTTTTTTCATTATGTCCAGAAAGAAACCAAATAAACAAAGTTGAACTTCATGAGTTGTCACATAGGTGGAATTCATCCACTTACATCTCAACGATTGTGGTGCCTGGAAAGAGGATATTTGTGAAACGTGATTAAATTATTCACAGCCTAAAATTGGTCACTTATATGATGATCTTCAGAGCATCCTGTACATAAGCAAATAAATGATGCTTTATTAAGATTTAGCCATTTTAATCAGTGAGCATTTCAGTCATTTAGAGGCAATTTTTCTGTTTTCTGTTCACTTTCTAAGAATAAATATGGCATGTAAATGACCACAGGGAGTTTTATTTTTCTGTGTTAGTTTCTTAGGACACTATCTTTTTGGTCTTTATTTTTAAAAAGGGTGAAAAACAAGACATCGTTGGATTATGAGAGGAACATTGGACTTTGATTTGCACTCCACCATGTTCCTGTAGGGGTTTCCTTGGACAAGTCACTTAAACTTTCCTGCCTCAGATTTCCTACATAAAAAACAAAGATAAGACCATTTGCTCTGCTTTTTGAAAGCAAAAAATGAGATCACCCTGTAATACCATAAATTAGCATGTAATTACATAGCTTCTTTTTTAAATTTCAAAGATAGTGTTTCAGGGTAGAATGGAATATGAACAACAATAATTGCAATTTACACATTTATTATGTATTAGATACCCTACTAAGCCCATGATACTAACCACATGAATTGGGGCTATTATCTGTGTTTTTTAGAGGCAGAAATGGGACATAAAAGGCTGAGGAATGTGCTCATAAATGCCTCCTCTTACACTATTATGACAATTCTTAATGCTAAATGTACTGTGTGGCCTCATTTTTGGATAAGAGAGAAAGTATTGGAAACTTGGCTGAACCAGACAGGGGCCATAACATTTACTTGTCTTGGTTAAGTGAGGGTTTTACTGTGTCACATAAGTGGTAAATCAGAAATGTACAGCTTTTGTCTTCCATAGATATTGTCACAGCAGGCTGTGACAGCCTAATATTCCAGCTCTATTCTTGTCTGTTCACTAATTATCTGCTGTATCTAGGTTTTTTTCCTTCTCCCAAGAATACATGTATGAACAACTACATAATGGCTTAATACCAGATCTGAATGTTTCATTCTGCTGCTAGTGTGCTTTTTCATAGTTCATTGTGGTTCTCCTCTTGCTGTTGAATCTTTTACAGGACAGCTCCGGACTGCCATTGGATGTTTTGAAAGTTCCATGGAACTTTCGAGATATTTGGGAAAAATATATAAATATCCCTACAGAGCACCTGAGGTATATCCTCTAGAGGAAAGAGAATGAGAACAGTTACCTTGGTCCTGGCTTTGCAGGCTGTTCAGCTGCCTATTACTCCAATTTGATTTTAACGAGATACCTAAGTACATTCCCTCTAAATGTCCACTCGTTTTTTTTCTCACTAGGATGTCTGTCCTAAATTTCTAACTGCTTTTAGTGAGCTATTCTAAATGGCAATAGAAAGGCAACATTTTCCTTCCAAACCTAGATTAAGACCAGCTAATCTTTTCACTAGTCCACACAGGTAGCCCATCTAAATTTAAAGTACTTAGAAAAACCCTGAGGGGTCTCATCTATCTACTCAGAGAAGGGATTAGAGGGGAGGAGATGAGGGAAGCAAGCTGCCTTTTATTAGTTTATTTTCTGCAAATCTTCTTCGCCTGACCAGTTATCTCCCAGCCCGACCCAGGTGTTCTCTTGAGGGGTCCTCCCCAATGACACCTCTCCTCCCCATGGAGACTGGAGCAAATGGAGCCTTTTTTCAGGGTTTGGGGGTTGCAAATGCCAAACTCTGCAAGTTGGTAGCATGCATGCATGGTATAAGTACATCTGAAAGCACTGAATGAGTTTGGTGGAGACCTTAGTGATTGAGGTCAAGTTTCAAGGAAGCGACAGCAACTATTCAGTCCCAGTAGATTTGTGGTAAGGAAATGCAGGCTCAGTTATAGAAAACCTGCAGGATTTTTCAGGAGAAACCAGAGATGCAGATTTTTTTTTTTTTTAATTATGAAATCCTCCACTTTTTAAAAACAGTTTCATGTGTTATGTAAAGAAAAGATGTGGCTAAAGAAAATATGTCTAGGCCCTTAACTTGCCCAGTGGACTCCAAACTTGTGGCCTCTGCAATAAGAAGTAACAATTATTATGTCTGATGACAGGTCAAGCACAGTGCTCAGTGGTTTACATAACTTATCTTAAAAAATTTCTTTTCTGTTTGTGTGTATGTGTGTATCCATGCATCCATGCATGTAGGATGTTACTATATATTTCCCTGAAAACTCTTCCCTTGGCTTAGGCAATGATTCTTATTTTTCAATTTGAGCAATTTGCAATGACCTGGTTTAATTCTTACCTGCTCCACACAGACTTCTGTATCAGTGATCTCCTATTTCTGAATTGATTTACATATGTTTTCATGTAAATTTTCATATGTTTCATAGTGATACATTTACATCACTAAGTTGTAATTTAGCAAATACTATTTTATGGAATCTCTTATAACAGCTACTTTATCGTTCAGTTTTTCTTGAATGTTATGTCTTGATTCCCAAGATAGATTATAAGTTTTTTTAGGGAAAGGAATAGATAGACTTTTTTCTTTGTCTCTTCTAGTGACTAATAATTAATTGTAATATGTACAAGATAGACTTATTAAATATTTGGATGAGTATGTTCAAAGTCAATAACTATGCCAAAATATAACTAAGTATTTAATTTCTTAATTAATATGTAAAAACTATGTTGGGTGCTTGTTAGGCACTGTGGTAAGTGCTTAAAAATCTTATTAGTTGAGTATTATTGGCTCTATTTTATAGAAGCAAAAAACCAGAAAAACCACCCCAAAACCAAGGAAAGAAACCCCCAAACCTTGAGGTTTTACAAAGTAAATATTTTGTCCTAGTCACATACATTATAAGTTGCAGAGCTGGTATGTACTTTAATATTAAAAGCACTCATAAGAGGCATCAACATGGGTGTGAAATATGTAACCAAAAAGATAAAAGTGCTCCAAACCAGGAGAGTAATCATCCACAACTCAGCAAATAGTAGCATGAAAAGAATTTAAATACATGTGTTGCAAGTTTCCATCTCAGAGAACTGTAGATACTAATAAATATTTCTTATTCAGAGAACTGACACCAACACTATAGTTATTCTCAACTTTTTAAATAATAAAATGCTCTGTCTTCTCCAACTATCTATCATGGAAAGATTAATACATTCCATCAAAAGCTAACAGCTTGAGTCACAAAAAATAGAATGTTGGAATTAGAAGGGATTTTAGAAACTGTCTAACCTATTCATTAGCAAATGAGGAATATAGACCCAGGAAGAGATGTACACACTTGTATCCTACCTAGAAAATAGTAAAATCAGTGCTGTTTTCCTCATAGAAAATAAATTTTTAAAAGTTCAATAACCTATATAAGAGTGCTTGGATCTCCTCTACTGATTGACAGAGAACAAATGCAAATGAATTGTCAACAGCTAATTCTTTATTCTGATTGATAGCAGTTGTCCTAGATATTGATCTGAGCCAGCTGGATGGAAGAAGTTACTGTAGATGAAGCTTGTAGCAGATAATCAAATAATGCAGAAACTGTCTAGGTCCTAGACTCTAATAAATATAACTTAGCTCTTCAAGAACAGGAATTCCATCTTGCCTGTTTTGGCTTTCCAGGAAATAGCTGAATGCATAATACTTGTAGCTGAAAGGAATGGTAGATGCTTTCCTTCTGCTTCTGCTCCAATTAATGTTTAATGATTGCTTTCTGTGTGTTAGACATTGTGCCTTGAGCTTTCACCTATATTAATCTCACTTAATCCTCACCAAAAACAAACAGAGAGAAGGGGAAAGGGGCAAGATAGGAGTAGGGGATTAAGAGATACAAACTACTATGTATAAAATAAATAAACAGCAAGGATATATGTCCAGCACAGGGAAATATAGCCATTATTCTGTAATAACTGTAAATGGAATATAATCTATAAAAATATTGAATCGTTATGCTGTATACCTGAAATTAATATCGCAAAGCAACTATACTACATTAAAAAAAAAAACAAAACCTTGTGAGATAAGTATCATCCCCATTTTACAGATAAGGACACAAGTTTAGAAAAGGTAATTCTCCCAAAACCTATGATTAGTAAAACTGATGCTAAAACACTTGATTCCAAGTCTAGAACTCTTTAAGCCATACTTCTCTTTCTTTCACATTGTCTGTTAAAAACATTTGTATCAGAAGCTATCTGAGCAAACATCATACCATTTATCAGACTATTGAGTATTCATTACAACGTAAGCAGTGTTCTGAACGTCTCAGCTGGAGGTGACTTGATGATTATAACAAGATTAGGAGCTGATTTTTGAACAGACACCCTAGACCTAAACATCTAAACAAGTATTGTCCCTCACTTGGAGGTGGTACTATTCAGTCAGGGAAGAGCCATAGAGTTTTTAAGACAGCAACAAGATAAAACATTGCTTTCCTTACGAAAAGCCATAGATATTTATAAGGCCCCATCCTAGGAGGACCAAGCTACATAATATAACAAAAACCACTCAGGTCAATGTCTAAGGAATTATATAATGCTGAAAGGATAAAATGATATTCTTGTCTTGACCCTGAACTCCTGGACAGCAGGGACCGAGTTTCCTTTATCAGTATAAAACCAGATACATGACAGATGTTCAGTATGTTGGTGGCTGAATCTGAAACTAATTGTAAAAATAGTAAAGATAATAATATAAGTTTCTATGTCCTCTCTTCCTGTTCTACAGACTAAGCGGGTAAAGGTATAACTGGGTAAAAGTATATCAGATGGACAAAGGTTAAAAAAAATTTAGTCTTGGCTTGTAATTATCAGATTTAATGATTATTATGAAAATATTCTTGGTAGAAACAAACTTAATTACAATTTTATTTAAGAGTATCAGAAAGGTGCATAGAAAAAGAAATGCCTTCTCATCTTCAGTAACCAGTACTTCTAAGACTGCAGAAAGCAGTTTGATATTCATTGAAGTGTGTGGTTAATCTAGCTGTTGTCATTTACATTCCTGTGTTTGCAGTTAGTGTCATCTTTAAATCACTTAGATATTTAAATAAAATTTTAAAAGATGACTTCATTAGTTAGCTGTAGAGATCTATATAGCGTACTGTGAAGGCCTGACTTTTGAGAGCAGATATAAAAAGCAGCACAAACTGGGTTAATTTAAACTCAAACAAAAGGTCAGCTGGCAAAAAGTAAAGACCTCTCTGACCTCTTGTTCAAATCCTGGAAGCTATAAATCCCACTAAACTACTTAGGGCTTTATGAAGCAAGGCCAACAAAAGATAATCAACATTGTAATTATTGTTCAATTATAGGCAGAATAATAAGCCTGGTTTTTATTTGTCAAAGCAACAGGCCTTATGTCATTTGTAAAACCATTTTAATGAATAGTAGAAAGCTGTAGGTTACATAGCAATTAAAGAAAAATCATAAAACCAAACACTTAAAATTGGTTGAAACCTTAACAGTATTCATCAAGCTTTTTGAAAGTCAAGGTTACAAGGGTAACTAAAATGCAAAATTTAAGGACAAAATCTATTCAGGTTTCACAATCTCCAGTGTCTCATTTTTATCAAAAAGTTCAGCCAAAGAGGGAAGGAAAATTGAAAAACCTGTAGGACTCCAAACCGCAAGTTAAGTGACCTTGGTTTTTCCTTGTCAAGTGTCTCAAAAACAAGAAGCAGGATGTTCTGTAAACTAAAAGTTGAAAATCTGGGTAACACTTTATGGTGTATTTTATAAGTACTTAAAAAAAAACAATTAATAAATGATTGGAAGAAAATTTTGCTCTTATTTATTTTAAGATGTATTTGTGTTTCATTGCTCATGCAACACATAATGCAAGGTGTTTTACAAGGTCCTTAAAACTGATTATTAAATAATTTTAAAGCACTAATTTTCTTGAAAGCCTGCTAAGTTATTACCTCTAAATCACTGAGTGGAAATAATTTTTTATTGAATTCTTACATATAATACTTTGTAAGTATTGATAGTATGTGTTTCTTTTGTAAATAAAAATTATAGAGAAGTCTGTAGTTAACAATTTTCTTTTCTAAATATATTTCTGTTATTGATTAAGAAGTTAAAAATGGAAACATAGAATGACACCTTTTGAAAGCAATTGAATCTTTCTTGAAATATAAACTGCTTATTTTTCTGTCTGAATATATGTTTTAAATTTCAAAAATCTGTGTTTTTAGATTTGCATTATAATTGAACAGCTTTTAAGTGAGCAATCCCCGAGGTTATAGAAACCTTGTATAATCAACCTATTGGAGAAACTTCATAAACACAAAGCAAAACTTCAAACCCTCCAGTACATTCCTACAACCTACATTGAAGAGAAAAAGCATGTCATGATAAAGTGAGAATAGTGTCCTCTGGTCTCTGGGGTTTGGGTTGGTTTTGTGGTGGTTGAGAGAAAGAGGAAGCTTTCTGTGGCAAATATGGAACCCACTGAAACCTCTTGGTTCTGGCATTTCAACCAGGACTCAAACCTCTGGCAAAACATAACATTCTGTTTCTAAGAAAAGAGGTTTACAAAGCTCAGAAAACCTTGGACATCAAATGGTTCTTACAAAACAACATTTTGATGATTTAAGTGTAAATGAATCAGAAACATATGGATTAAATTTCTATTAAAATACACTTGGGTTGAAAAATTAACAGTGAAAGTGCTTGGCAAGATGAGTTTTTAGTTTTACTGAATCCAAAAGTTTTGAAAATATCTGCTAAGGTAGTAACTTAGCAGGCTTTCAAGAAAATTAGTGCTTTAAAATTATTTAATAGGGCTTCCCTGGTGGCGCGGTGGTTGGGAGTCCGCCTGCCGATGTAGGAGACACGGGTTCGTGCCCCGGTCCGGGAGGATCCCACGTGCCGCGGAGCGGCTGGGCCCGTGAGCCGTGGCCGCTGGGCCTGCGCGTCCGGAGCCTGTGCTCCGCAACGGGAGAGGCCGCAGCAGTGAGAGGCCCGCATACCGCAAAAAAAAAAAAAAAAAAAAAAAAAAAAAAAAAAAAAAATTTAATAATCAGTTTTAAGGGCCTTGTAAAACACATTGCATTATGTGTTGCATGAGCAATGAAGCACAAATACATCTTAAAATAATTAAGAACAAAACTTCAAGTTGACAAACCCAACACAGATGGATTCTTCAGCGTTTCATTGGTAATACCAACCAACTCTGACCTCAGATACTGTGGATGTCTACCCCATTTAAAAGGTGAATCAGATACTGCCTCAGTCTGTTCTGGCTGCTATAACAAAATACCATAGACTGTGTGGCTTATAAACAGCAAACATTTACTTCTCACAGTTCCAAAGGCTAGAACATCCAAGATCCAAGTGTCAGAAGATTCAGTGTCTGGTGAAGACCTGCTTCCTGGTTTATAGACAGCCATTTTCTTGCTGTGTCCTCACATGACAGAAGGGACAAGGAAGCCCTCTGGGGTCTCTTTTACAAGGGCACTAATACTGTTCATAACAGCTCCACCCATGACTTAATCACCCCCAAGGTCCCACAGCCAAATGCCATCTCATTGGGTGGTAGGATTTAACATATGAATGGAGGGTACACCAACAAGATACACAAGCAAGAGGGTACACCAACAACTCAGGTATAATAGTTTTAATTATACATTAAGTTATAGAATGTTCTACTTATTTCTAAATCTTAAAATCATTGTATAATCATTCCAGAAAAATAGAAAGAGCTTCCAGGAATTCAAAACCATGTCTAATCTCTTCCTACTTTTGCAAAACTCAGAAATCCTGGTTATGACAAGTGCAAATGTTTTCTAAAGTGTGGGATATAGATCAGCTGTGTCAGAAATACCTAGGTTTTTATTTAAAATGTAGACTCCTGGTTCTTTTTTCAGATCTACCCTATCAAAGTCTTTGGAGGTAGGGCTGGGCATCTCCATATTATACAAGCTCTGATTCATAAGCCCTCCAAATGTTGAGAATCACATCAGTAATACATGACGCAGGTACTCCTAGGTCTCATGAGGGAAGGGTACCATCATTTTCTGAGTGGCTAACTTGAGTGTCACATTGGTTTGATTTCTATACTGAAAGATCCTCATGGGCAGAAACTGTCGACTCACACTCACCATTGCACGCCCAACACAGTGCCAGTCATAAGGTAGAATAAAACAAACGTGTCCTAATAAATTCAATGAACCAAAACGTATAATTTTTTCTTTAAAACTTTTGCATGCAAGAATATACTTTGAGGACTTCCCTAGTGGCAGAGTGGTTAAGAATCGCCTGCCAATACAGGGGACATGGGTTTGAGCCCTGGTCTGGGAAGATCCCACATGCCGTGGAACAACTAAGCCCGTGTTCCACAACTACTGAACCTGTGCTCTAGAGCCCGTGCGCCACAACTACTGAGCCTGCGCGCGTAGAGCCCGTGCTCCTCAACAAGAGAAGCCACCGCAATGAGAAGCCCGTGCACCGCAAGGAAGAGTAGCCCCAGCTCGCTGCAACTAGAGAAAGCCTGTGTGCAGCAACAAAGACCCAACGCAGCCAAAAATAAATAAATAAAATTAAAAAATTTAAAGAAAGAAAGAATATACGTTGAGATAGTTCTGAAGGGTCATGATAGTTATTAAATACTCCTCTATTCAACATTTTATTTTCTATTTTTACTATTGGATCTTAAAATGTAAATGAAAGAATGTGTAGGTAGCTTTGTTTATATACCAGAATTACAGAGAAATGGCTTAAAACATATTGTAGCTTTTCTCTGAGTAATATCAATCCACCTAAATTGATCCTCCTGTGCTAAATCTCATGAATAATTCTGTCAAGGGAGTAAATGTTAAATCCAGGTTACAGTTATCTTTACAAAGTTACTTGCTTAATGACTCTCTGTCTGTATCTAGTATCACAGGAACAAGCAGAAAGTTTATCCCTGTAAGGTGATACTATGAAAGAAACATAAGTGATGAATCACAACCAGTTAAAATATTTATGCCAAAAGGTACAAAGAAATGTAATGACAGGCAAGAAAATATTTTAATAACTGTGATTATTAAAAGCATTATTTTTATGTACAATAGTTATAGATATGTTTTTCTCTGTTTATAAAATGAGTCACGTTTATCAATGTTTTTGGGGAAAAAAACCCAATGTATGAACAAGAAATCCTCTCACTACCCAGAATCAATACAAATGCTAACAGTTTGATAACTTCCCCCCCATTACACTACCTTGATGTACAAATACATCAAATGTATTTGTATGTCTGTTCACACACACAAACACACACACATTTTAATTTTAATTTTATATTGGACTATAGTTTATTTACAATGTTGTGTTAGTTTCAGGTGTACAGCAAGGTGATTCAGTTATACATATGCATATGTCTATTCTTTTTCAAATTCTTTTCCCATTTAGGTTATTACAGAATATTGAGCAGAGTTCCCTGTGCTATACAGTAGGTCCTTGTTGGTTATCTATTTTAGTGTGTATATGTCCATCCCAAACTCCCAATATATCCCTTCCCCTCACCTTTCGCCTTTGGTAACCATAAGTTTGTTTTCTATGTTTGTGAGTCTGTTCCTGTTTTGTAAAGAAGTTCATTTGTATCATTTTTTTAGATTCCACATATAAGTGATATCATATGATATTTGTCTTTCTCTGACTTACTTCACTTAGTATGATAATGTCCAGGTCCATCCATGTTGCTGCAAGTAGCATTATTTCATTCTTTTTAATGGCTGAGTAATATTCCCTGGTTCTTTATCCATTCCTCATCTTCTTTATCCATTCCTCTGTCAATGGACATTTAGGTTGCTTCCATGTCTTGGCCACAGATTTCTAAAATATCCTAACATATGGACCTATAATTACAAATGTATTTTAAAATTAATCCAACGGTGATATTTTCCTGCATTCGTAAATATTCCTTACTTTAATGATTACAAAATAGCTCATCTAAGTTATTTAACTGTTCCCGGTTTTTGATACATCTAAGTCTCTTGGCAGTTTTACTATTTTAAATATCTTCTCTGTTCACTGTTAAAGTGCATTTTAAGGCACATCCCTGATGATCCTAAGATGAACTAAATTTAGAATTGGTAACAGTAGTGACTTAAAGCACTTTCTATAGGTCTGACCCTGAGCTTGTAAGCATCAGCTCATTTATCTCTCACAAAATAGCTGTGAGGTAGGTATTAACTTCCAATTTTACATTCTCTGGGTCAAAAAGCTAGTAAGAGGTAAAGTCAGAATAAGAACACAGAACTGTTTTTTTTCTAAAGCCTATGTTCTTCATCTTGATACAATTAATGTGTTAAAGAATGTGCAAAATATTTTTAGGTCAGTACCAAATTACTCTGCAGAAAGGTGCAGCCAGTTTGTATATTCTATATAGGTATCAACAGTGTTAATTTGACACAAAAAATAGAAGCATACAATTTTTTTAACCTCTGTTTTTTCTCATTAATGAAGCTAAATCTTTTTCATATATTTATTTCCATTTACATTTCTGTGAAAACTGTTCTTTGCCCATTTTCTTACAGTTCTTTTGCAATCGATTTGTGAAAAAAATCGCTTAAATTCTTTTTCCCATTTAATTTTTGTATGTTATTTTTCATTTACAGAAGAATTGCATTTTTATGAAACAAAGGAATATTGATTTCCTCTATGCTATTGGTGATATTATGTTTAGCAAGCAGTTCCCTTTTCATATGCACATGAAGTTGTATTTCTATTTTGTTTTCAGTTTTCACATTTAATTTTCTAATTCATCTTGAATTTGTTTTGATATCTAAATACCATTTGTTAAATATTAATTTATTCCTCATTATTTTGGATTAATCCATATATTTTATGAGTTTTCTATGTGAAAGAATATATAACCTGCAAATAAAGAGAGCTTTATTTCCTTCCTTCTAAGTTTTATGGTTTGAATTTCTTTTCCTTTTCAGATTGCACTTGCTAAGACCTCCTCCTATACAATGTACAGTTGAAGAAATAGTAGTGAGTATTTTCATCTTATTCCTCAGTTTAATGCTTCTTATTGGGGAGTACTTCTAACAGCAGCAGTCTTCTAATTCTCAATTTATTTGTTTATTCTTTTAATAAATATTTATTGAACACCAATTATTTGCTAGCCCCTATTTTAGGTGCTTGGGATACAACTGTGAACAAAATTCCTAGTCTTGAGGAACACATTAGACAATTATTATAGATTATCTTTTTTAGGTTAAGGACATTCCCTTGTATTGTCAGTTTACTAATTTTTTTTCATGAATGTGTTGCATTTTGTCAAGTGTTTTTTTTCTTTTTTCTGTTCTGATTTTATTGAGATGACTTTTTCCCCCCAATCAGTTAAGGTAGTGATCAACATTTATAGATTTTTCTAATATTAAACCTTCCTTGCATTTTGAGGACAAACACAACTTGATTACAATATATTGCTTTATTACACACAATTTTTTGGATAATAGTATGTTGATGACATTTATTCATGAGTGAAATGGATCCATAATTTTCTTTTCATATTTTAGTTTAGATTCTAATTTTGTTATCAGAATTATATTGACTTTACATAATTGAATAGAGATGATTTCTTCTTATTTTATTTGCCATAGACAGTATGTCAGATTAGAATAATCTGTTTTTGAAAGTTTGGTAGCACTCAATTGTAAAACCATCTGGAAATGATGTTTGCTCTGCAAGGAGACTTATAATTATAGATTTACTTTTATAGGTATAGGACTACTCAGGGTTTCTATATTTTTAAAAAATCGGTTTTATCCACTTCCTATGTTTTCAAATCTATTGTTATAGCCTATTAATTTTCAGGAGTTTAATTTATTTTCAAATATATGTATTTGAAGCCACGTGATTTTCTTGAAGCACTTATCTTTAGGATATCTCATAATTTTCATATGCAGGTTTTTATTACTCTTTAGTTCTAATATTTTGAAATGTCTATATAATTTCTTCTTTAAACTGTAGGTATATAGAAGAGTGTTTATCAGTCTCATTGAATTGTGGCTAGAAAAAAGTATCTGTAGGCTACCTCCATTAACATTTTTTGAAACTTCCTTTAATGTCCATTGTGAAGTAAATTTTTATAACTATTCTATGTATGCTTGAGATTAATGTATATTTTATAGTTGTTAGATATAGAACTTTCTATATGACCAGCAGATCAACATTTTAAAATTTATTATTCAAATATTCTATATCTTTGTTGACTTTATCCATTTGACAAATAAATGATTAAGAAAAGTTTTTTTAACCCAGCACTATGAAGATGAATGTCTTTGTTTTTCATTATAATTCTATCAATTTTGTTTCATATTTGGATGATATATTATTATGTGGACACATATTTAAAATTATTTTATCTTCCTGGTGATTGGTTCTTTACTTATATGGAAAGGACCTCCTCTCTACTCCTAATAATGCTTTTTAATACTTTACTTGATAATGATAGTGTATAGTAAATAATTTGGCTGTGGTCAAGAAGTCTGGTCTTTGTCACCAGCTCCTATAAGGAAACCTCTAAAACCTTGGAATTTCCCTAATAATAACAGTGTCTTTATTGTTAATGAGGGTCCCTTGAGCAGTACCTCATAGTTTATTATTATGAGGTGAGTTATGGTGGGTCCCTTGGACCATGTGGTATTAGCTGGATCTGAGGAGTAGGGCAGGGTGACGAGATTAGTTCAAGCACTTGTGAATTCAATCAACTAATCATGCCTAGGTAATGAAGCCCCAGTAAAAACTCTGGACACTGAAGATGGGGTGAACTCAGGTTGGCAATACTCCATGTGTATTGTCACACAGGAATACTGCAGGCTAACATGCCCTGATGACAATGAAAGCTTTACATTTGGAACTTGCCCAAATTCTGTCCTATGACTGGTTATGATATATCCGTTCCCTGTAATAAACCATACATGTGAGCATGAAAGCTCTCAGTGAATCATATGAGTTGTTCTAGCAGATTATGGAAACTGAGTGTGGTTTTGGGAACCCTCAAACTTGCAGACTTCATACTCCAGAGGGCTGTATCCTCAAATCTAGTTCTTTGGCTAACTATGGGTAAGTAGCTATACCAACTTTATTTATTTTCAGTGCCCTAAAAATACTCTGTGCTTTGCCTATTCATCCCTTGCCCCTACAATTCCTGGCAACCACTGGTATTTTTACTGTCTCTATAGTTTTGCCTTTTACAGAATAGCATATACTTGAAATCATACCATATGTAGCCTTTTCAGATTAACATCTTTTGCTTAGTAATATGCATTTACGGTTCCTCCATGTTTTTTCATAGCTTGATAGCCCATTTCCTTTTAGTGCTGAATAATATTCCATTGACTGGAGGTACCACAGTTTATTTGTCTATTCACTTTGGAAGGACAATTAGGTTGCTCTCAAGTTTTGGCAGTTATAAATAAAGGTGCTAAAAACATCTGTGTGCAAGTTTTTCTGTGGACATAATTTTTCAGCTCCTTTGGGTAAGTACCAAAGAGTGTGACTGCTGGATCATATTGTAAGAGTAGGTTTAGTTTTGTAAGAAACCACCAAACTCTCATCCAGAGTGGCTGTACTCTTTTGCATTTTCCCCAGCAGTGAATGAGAGTTCCTGTACTCCACATATTTGTCAGCACTTGGTGTTGTCAGTGTCCTGGATTTTGGCCATTTGCATAGGTGTGTAGTGGTATATCTTCTTTGGTGAGGTATCTGTTAAGGTTTGGGGCCCATTTTTATATCAGGTTGTTTGTTTTCTTATTGTTGCATGTCAAGGGTTCTTTGCACATTTTGGATAATAATGTCTTTTGCAAATATTTTCTCAAAGTCTGTACTTGTCTTCTATTCTTTGGACATTGTCTTTCACAAAGCAGAAGTTTTTAAGTCTTAATTAAGTCCAACCTTCAGTTATTCTTTTATGGATTTTGCCTTGGTGTTGTGTTTAAAAGGGCATCATCCTACCCATGGTCATCTAGGTTTCCTCCTAAGCTATCCTCTAGGAGTTTTATAGTTTTGTGTTTCACATTTAGGTCTATGGTTTATTTTGAGCTAATTTTTATGAAGGTTGTAAAGTCTAGATTCTTTTTTTTTTTTGCATGTAAATATCCAGTTGTTCCAGCACCATTTGTTGAACAGACTGTCTTTAGTCCATTGTATTGCCTTTGCTCCCTTGTCAATGATCAGTTGATGATATTTATAGCATGTATTTTGGAGCTCTCTTTTGTGCCATTTATCTATTTGTTTATTCTTCACAAACACCGTACTGTCTTGATTACTGCAGCTTTATAGGTTTTTTAGTGTCAGTCCTCCAACTTTGTTTTTCTCCTTCAATATTATGTGGGCTCTTCTGGGTCTTTTGCCTCTCAATATAAACATTAAAATCAGTTTGTTGATGTCCATAAAATAACTTGCTGGGATATTGACTGGGATTGTATTGAATCTATAGATCAGATTGAGAAGAACTGACATCTTTACAATATTGAGTCTTCCTACCCATGAACATGGAATATTGTTCCATTTATTTAGTTCTTCCTTTATTTTGTTCATCAGTTTTGTAGTTTTCCTCATACCTATTACTTATTTTGTTAGATTTATAGCTAAGTGTTTTATTTTTGTGATGCTAATATAAATGATACTGCATTTTCAATTTCAAATTCTACTTGTTCATTGCTGGTATATAGAAAAGTGATTGACTTTTGTATATTAACCTTGTATCCTGCAAACTTGATGTAATTGCTTATTAGTTCCAGGAGGTTTCCTGTTAATTCCTTCAAACTTTTTTCATAGATGATCATGTCATTTACCAACAAAGACATTCTTATGTCTTCTTTCCTAATATGTATACTTTTTTTTTCCTTTTCTTGTATGATTGAAATAGCTAGGACTCTCCTACACTTTCAAAGGATAATCCAGGATACTGGATATAGAATTCTAGCTTTTTTTCTCCCAACAGTTTAACTATTTCACTCCATTCTCTTGCTTGTTTGCATGGTTTCTGACCAGAAATCTGCCATGATTCTTATCTTTATTCCTCTATAGAAACGAATCTTCCCCTCCCTGGCTTCTTTCAAGATTTTCATTTTGTCTTAGTGTTTTTGCAGTTTGAATATGATTTACACCTACACCTAAAGGCGCAGATTTTTGGTATTTAGCCTGTTTAGTATTATCTGAGCGTACCAAATCTGTGATTTGGTATTTGTCATAAATTTGGAAATTTCTAAGCCATTATTATTTTAAATATTTATTTGCTCTATTTTCTCTTTCTGGTATTCCAGTTATGTATGTAATGTACCTTTTTAAATGATCCCACAGTTCTTAGATGTTTTGTCTTTGTGGGGTTTTTTTTTCTATTTTTTTCTCTTTTCATTTGAGTTAGTTTCCTAGGGATGCTGTAACAAATTATCACAAACTTGGTGGCTTAAATCAACAGAACTTTATTTGCTCAGAGCTATGGGGTCCAAAATTACAGTGTCACCAGGGTTGCATTCTTTCTGAAGTCTCTAGGGAAGAACCCTCACTTGCCTCTTTTAGCTTCTGGGGGCTGATTGCAATTTTTGCTGTATTTTAGCTTATAGGTACATTATTCTAATCTCTGCTTCCATTTTCACATCCATTTCTCCCCCATCTCTGCACCTTAAATCTCTTGCCTTTTTCTTATAAGGAAAAGATTTAGGGCCCACTCTAAATCCAGGATGATCTCATCTTATTATCGTTGATTACATCTGCAAAGACCTTTTTACCACATAAGGTCACATTCACAAGTTCTAGAAGTTAGTGCTTAAACCTCTTTTGGGGCAATGACCTTCAACTCACTACTGCATTTCATTTTGGGAGGTTTCTATTGGCCTATCTCCAAGCTCACTGATTCTTTTTTTGGCTGTGTTTTTTTTTAAAATACAATTTTAATACAATTCCTGTGTTTTTATATGTTAATTTTTAATTGCTTCCTTAATTTTTAAAAATATATAATACATATTATATCCATATTCTGTAACTCTCACTTTCAACATCTGTGTAGTTTGGGTGTTGTATTAGTCTTTGGGGGCTGCCATTACAAAATACCATAGACTAGGTGATTTAAACAACAAAAATTAATTTTCTGGCAATTCTAGAGTAAAGAAGTCTGAGATCAGGCTGCCAGCACAACTGAGTTCTGATGAGAACTCTCTTCCTGGCTTGTAGAAGGCCACTTTCTCACTGTGATCTCACATGGCACAGAAAGAGCACTGGTGTATCTTCCTTTCCTTTAAGAGACTTGTGTCTCTTCCTTTTCTTATGGGCACTAATTCCATCATGAGGGTCCCACCCTCATGATCTCATCTGAATCTAATCACTTTCCAAAGGTCTCACCTTCCAATACCATTACACTGGGGGGTGGGTAGGGCTTCAAATATGAGTTTTGAGAGGACACAATTCAGTTCACAGCAGGTGTCTAAATAACTTGCATTTATTTCTTACTCACAGTAGCTGCTTTGGGAGTATTCTGATAGGAACACTCTTTCCCCAGGATCACTTCTGTGCTCCTCGAGGCAAGATCAGCTTTTCCACCTTCCTGTCATTCTTAAGTTCACTCTCCCCACAACAGGGGAGAATCTGGACCTAGGACACCTCCAACTCCTGGCTGCCTACTGCTCCAAGTTGGCTTCCTGCTGCTCTGGTTCCTTGGACTTCAACCCCTTGCTCACATCCAGGCCACCAGCCCCTGAAGCCCTGGACTGAGCTCCTCCAGCCTATTTTGGTGTTATCATTCAAAAAAAATTGTGGAGTTACTTAAAATATATATGCTAAATTATCACTTGTGTGTACATTATATTTATAAAAGTAATCTGGATGATCTAGACTCCGGATCATTACATTAATTCTACATCACTCATTTCTTATATAACGGTAAATTGAAATAGAAGAATTCAAAATAGTAAATTATTCTTTCAGAACTTTTCTTTTACAAAGCTTCTGTTGCAGGGGGCTATGAATAAACTATCAGGTAATTCTGACCATATAATAGAGGAAATTAGGTTTCAGTAGGAAAGGTAGTTTTATGCTGCCTTTCAGGCCTACAGTGCAGCCAGGGAATTACATGGGTCTGACTTTTTTTTAACTAAACAACATTTTCCCTCTCTGAAATATAAGCATATCATGTTTAGTCTGAAATGAGCTTAGAAATTTGTTCATGATTTGGCACACATGGCTAAAGGGAGAGAATCCAAAGTTATATAGGAAATACAGACATGATACAATGGTTAATTTACAGCTTACTTTCAGTGCCTTTTCTCTTTAATGACTTGAAGTTAAACAGGAACTTTTGGTGTTTTTGTATCATTTTATTTACTTATATGGATGTTGATTTTTTTACCCGTACCTTATTTTTTTCCCTTACATTGGATATTTTTTTAATTGACGTATAGTTGATTTAAAATACTGTGACAGTTTCAGGTGTACAGGAAAGTGATTCAGTTATATATATTCTTTTTTCAGATTTGTTTCCATTACAGGTCATTACAAGATACTGAGTATAGTTTCCTGTGCTATATAGGTCCTTACCTGTACATTCTTTATGCTTATAATAGGATTTTTAAAACAGGGGGGAAATACTTATAGCATAATAGTAATTGAATAAAAAGGAGTATAAAATTGTAAAACTAGTAAGTTCTAACACATTTTTCATTTAATTTTCCCCAATATGTTATTTTGAAAAAATATTGGAGATATATAAGAATTGAAAGAGTAATACAATAAACACTAGTATGCATTTCACCTAAATTCAATAATTGTTAACATTCTGTCACATTTACTTCTCTATCTCTCCTCTGCCCCCCCCCACACATTTATTAATGTGGAATCACTTGAAAGAAGTAGCAGACATCATGACATTTCACTCCTAAAGAGTTTAATATGCATCTTCTAAAAGTAAGGACATTCTCCTAAGAAAATAAATAATTTCCTAATAAAATAAAATATTCAGTTTATATTGGGTATTTAAATAATCAGAGACAATGAGGAGGAGGGGAAGGGGGAAGGAAAGAGGGGGAAAAGGGGGAGGAGGACAGGAGGGAAAAGAAATAAGTCAATGGCCTATTAGAAAGGATTCTTGGACAGTAGCAATTTATCCTTTGCAGTGTTTGTATACCTCCTGTTGTTTTTGGCCATAACAAGGCTACTTCTCCACTGGTAATTTCAGTTTCTGGAGGCAGAAAGGTATGCTATGCTTACGTGGAAAGCAGCTGATTGGGTGAGGAGGATTAGTGAAAAGGAGAATTTGAGAGTGACTCTCAGACTTCTGCCTTTGTAAACTGGAACTAACTCATATTGAAATGATTAGTTCTTTTAATGGGAGTCATGACTATGAAAAATGAGATTTTTTATTTTAATAAATTGAATGGAAATGATTTATATAAATGAGTTTTGATTTCTCTACTGTTTCAAATCTCTTCAATGTGGAAAGATTTTCCTTTTCTGAAGGTGAACTTGAGTTTTGAGAACAGTTGGAACTTGTGAACTAACCCTGGTGACTAAGAACTCTGAAATAAACAAAGTAATGCCAATTTGGCAACATCAAAAATATTTTCACTGAAAATACACAAAATACCAGAATGGATAAGGAGCCAATTATTGTGCCATAGTTCACACCTATTTATGAGTATCATATGCTGATGATACATAAATTTTATTGATTTACTGTTAGTTTAATAACCACATAAACACATTGTATTTCATTATAATTATTGAAAATTTATAATAGCTCTTTTTTAGTCATTTTGTAATTGAGAGCTAAATAGATTACTTTTCTCTCCTCAATATCTATCTCTGCTACCCTTTCTTTTTCTGCCAGCTTTATCTCTTTCATTGTGCCATTCTTGGTTACAAACTTTTTACGCTTGATACAGCCATTGGTTTAATATCAAGAGCCAGCACTCAGGGCCCTGTGGAATCTAGTCCCGTTGTACCAATCTAACATATTTTTATATTTTCCCTTCCATCAGTCTAGCCAGTGTCTCTTACTTTTCCATTCTGAACATCATAGTTATTAATTTACTGATCACACATTTATGAAATGCTTATTATACATTCGGCACTGCACTAAAATCTGGAAATACAAAGATGAATAAGACATCTTTCTTCACCTCAAGGAGCTCACATCATAGTGAAGTTGCCAGGTAATAAACAATAATTTAACACACTGTGAGAAGTACAAGTGCATTCTGGCGATCAGACAAGTTTATGACAGATCATGCTTCCATCCATTATTGTTTGCTATGTTAGTTTTCCTTCCAGTCTAAAACAAAAGAAAAGAGGAAAAGTTCAATGGCACTTTACAGCATATATAACCCAATCCCCTCATTTTTCAAATGAACAAAACTAAGTCTCAGAGCAGACTCGTGCTTAGTGAACAGGATTAGAATTCAACTTCTCAATGCATAGCCCCGTTCCTTTTCAAGATATTAGACTAGATTAATTGGCAACTGATGAGAGGCTAACACAAGGAATATTAGATAGACACCTAAAATATCATAGCTTGGTTTTCCCTCAAAATCGGGTCCTGTGACAAGGACTTGAATGCAGGTAGCTTTTTGAGGAGGTTCTCACAGGAGGTGTAAGAATGTATAAGACGGAGGAGCCCCAAAAGGGTGTGATTATGAGTGAGTTACCACTGTGAGCACCTGAGGCTCAATCTACTGAGGATCCTCCAAATCACTGTGTAGAATATGCCTGAGAATTACATTAACGAAGGACAGGGAAGTTGGGGTATTTACCAGTGACTCGCGTCCCTCGTCATTTTGGAGGTTGCTCTTGGGACCATTGAATCCCCAGTACTCTTCAGCTGTGGGCAGTGTGCACAGCTTCTTAGGGAGCGAGAGAAAAGTCTCAGGCAGTGAAGCAAGAGAGATTCCCCATCAGCAGTTATAGAAAATGCCCACCTTAGCTTCAAGTGAGTGCAGAGGTAAACCAGGCATAGGGAGCAGGGCATCAGTGATATCTGCTACATAGATGGATAAAGAGTTCTTGAGGACTGAAATAGAGGTTAATGTCACTTTCTTAATAATTCTGCCAGAGCCAGATCAACCATGGTCACCCATATCATTTCTCAGGTCAACACTGGCTGTTATTCTTGTTCCGGATAATTACCGCAGTGTAAGGGTTTTGCTCAATCCATCCAAGAGAGATATTCAGTGCACACTGCAGAACAAAATGGGAAAGAGTTATAGTAATTCTCCTTATCCAACATTTTTTCACATAGAGAGTTTTTCTTTATATTTCTCTATATTTTCCATAATTTGTTTTAAAAAGTATGTACCTTGGACTCTGACTAATATAGAAACAGTAATATTTTTCAAATTAAATTGTCATTTTCATTTTGCTCTACTATCTTTGAAAGGACAAACTGAGGATGTTGCTTACAGGGTTAAATAATCTATAAGAGTTCAGTTACTAACTGTTCAGGTAACTGTTTACGCATTCAGAAATAAATCTAAATTTCTTTTGTCTGGAAGTTGTCCCCGAAGAGTTTATTTATTTGTGGATACAATTTGAGTTAGAAGTCCTGGGAGAACTGTTTGTTTTTTGTTTGCCTAGTTTTTGTTGTTGTTGTCATGTGTTTGTTTTTTTGTTTGTTTGTTATTAGAGTATATTTTTATACTTCTAATGTGTGGTTTGGGTGGATTCCATGACATTAGAAGGCATGTGCACTTTTTTTTCCTTTTTGGTAAAAAGTTAGCCAGAGTATTTGAAACATCAGGAACATGAATTGTTTTTAAGATTTCTTTAGAAATTTGGGTTGATTCTTGTACTGTGTTAATATGTAAGGGTCTCTGATCTACCCTGCATTTTATTTTCTTTGCTATGTATTAAAAGAATACAAAGGATTTTGGTGCTGACTTTCCAAACGTATCTGATTCATTGAGATTTGAAAAGAACTCAAGTAAAGCAAAAAAAGAAAAAAAAAATTGTAGCCTATTCTTCATCTGGCTCTTGCTGTCCTGTGCATGATTGTGTATAAACAACAAGGAGTGAAACTTCTGAGGCCTCAAGTTTCTGCATCTATTAAACATACAAATTTAGCAATAGATGATCTCATAGATCGTTTTATTCTTCACAATTCTGTGACTTTTTATAGGTGTTGGAGACTTTTGCTATTTCATATGTTTCTAGCAATGCTTATCAGCTAATTTCCTCAAAGTGATCCGGGCAGATCCAGTTTAATATAATGAGCAAGCTATCTTTAGACACTCTTTAATACTCTGGTCATTTCCATTGTAGAGAGTCAACCTTAGCCATCTAAATTTTACGACCAATTAATCTCATGATAACACAAAGGGATTAGGGATTGGTTCCTGTCTCTAGCTAACACCCCACAAGCTGTGGTCTTCTACGGGATGGGAAAGGAGAGGAAAAAAAACAGTGAAGGGAAGACAGGGTAGGAATTGCAAGAAACCATGTTCCAGGTATTCTCCTGGCCCAGGAAACTGAGTCAAGGAAACAGAGGTCATTATCATACTGGAATCACTGACCATGTCCTAGAAGTCTCTGCCACCACAAGAATCAGAATCTTCCCGGTGGGTATATAAATCCAATCAGACACTGGCCACCAGGTGGCGCCAAACTGCAGCTATGATACAGGTGAATTTGAATCGTTTAGTTTTTTTGATGAAGCAGTCCTCCTGGGTCATTTCACAAAACTTACAATAATTGGACATTGGAATACTAATGACCTTACTTTTTTTTTTAACATTTCTATAATCCCATTATTGATAATTCCTTCTCACTGCCTGTAGGTAAAGTTGAAAACCTTTAGCTTTGTCTAAAACAAAGTCTGCCTTATTTTTCATTATCACCTCTCCCTCTTTCCCCTGAACTCTTACACAGTATAGTTTAGTCACATGGGAACAGCAACCGTTTACTAAATTTCCATTTTCTCATGCCTTTGAAAATACCATTCTTCTTTGTGAGATGCCTTTCCCACCACACTTCATGTGCTCTAGATCTAATTTAAAAGCTTTTGCTCTAGAAAAGGTCAAGCTTCTAAGATGTCCTCTTCTGTGAAGTCTCTTAGATTACGTCCAACCTTACAAAAGGCAGGGTTATTAATCCCTACTTCTCGGGTCTTCCAAAGAGCTTTGTTCATATTTGTTACTGTCATTTCTCACATTAAAATATCATTATTGGTATTTGTCAGTTTGCCACTTAGAATGTGAACAATTCAAGTACAGAAACAAACCAAACTTTTCATCTTTGTGTCAACAGCATCTAGTACTACATTTATCACATACTATACCTTTAATAATTGTATCTTGAATAACTAAAGCAGTATTTGAATAAAATATATATATATATATCTAAATTTGTAAGTTGGATTAAGTTTAAACACATATGGGCAGCTAAGTGTATAAAAGAAGCAAGTGGGGCTCTTCCTGTAAAGCAAACAATCCTTTTCTCATGTAGATGAGCACTGGATCCTTGTTTTTTCAGTCCTTTTGCTGCTGTCTTAGAGCAAATATTCATGAGTATTATATCATGTTATGCTGTTAATGGCCTGAAAATATTTATATGTATTGCACTTCCCAGAGTTAGTTGGTTTATAGGACAGAGTAAATTTACTTGATGGGCAAAATTCCTTTCACTGTGGTCTTCTCATAAGAGAGACTGATGTACCATGTATTCCCTAATTCTGACTTTCTTATTGCAACTCTTAGCTACAGTGATGATCACTGAATGGTCATTGGCATATGTGTTTTTACTGATGCCTCAAATACTCCTGCTGAGTTCAAAATCAGAAGGTAGTTTATTTCAAGAATTGGAAAGGATCTTAGTCCGTATGTCTTATTCTCACAGCTGAGGGAACTATGACATAGGAAAGTTAGATGGATTCCCACACAGCTTTTTAAAGAGAGAATTGCAGCAGGAAACTCATGTACTTCCACCCTGTTGCTTTCCTCTGACCCACAGAGTTAATAGGTCATCATGATTTACTTAGTTTATGACTTGGATAAACAAACAAGTCTGCACAGTGGTAGAAGAAAAGCCTACGAATGGCAACTTAGTTACAAACCATAGGCTAGAGTCCCTCTTATAATATCCTTTCTCCAGAATCAAATCTCAATATTCCAGGCTACTCCAATGTTTTGGTTTTGAATCACCTCTCTCTGGTTCTGAGCACTTTTAGATGCTCTAGAATTCTTTATACTTTTGATCTAGTCAGGGGTCTTATTTTGGCAGTTAAAGGACTTGGAGTGTCCCACAAAGGACTGTTTGCTTTCTTATCTAATCTTTAGTGCATCTAGCAGCAAAACAGACCATTTCACGGTATCATTCTGTCAGCAGAAGGTTGTTTAAGGATACACAACTCCTGTCACTTTTATTGTGTGGTCAAGTAAATAATCTGAGGCATTTCCAGCTCCCGACTACGTCATGTATTTGTAATTTTCTTTTTGCAGCCCCAGTTTGCTTCCCTTCTTTGGGGCCAGGTTCCAACTCAGAAGATCCAGCAAATGTTTTCTGAATAGGTGTGGCGTTCCAGTGCTTAGGCAGCACGGATTAAGAAGCCTCGAAAAAGCAACTTGATGTTGTTTTCTGAATTCTCTTCTACCTACCAAGTTGTGAAATATTTGGAACAGCAGTTCACTTGGCCCAAACTTTTCAGCTGTTTCCTCTGTTTTCATCTCCTCAGTGAATTGTAAAACCAGTTTTAAAGAACAGGATCCTATTGCCATGTTGGATCCTCTTTCAATCACACATGAGGTGTTTGGATGAAGCTTAGTACCCTATGGGCCTGTCTGCCCTGTATGAACACTAAAGTACCCATGAGGCTCTGTAATATGTATCAGGGCTGACAACACTTTTGGAACCTGGATAAACCCTGGGGGTAATCCAAGACTGTGAGTTGCTTCTTGGCAGGTCAGGCCACCTGCTAACAAACCAGAAATATGCAGGGAGTTTGCAATCCCTAGTCAGAAAGAAAATAAAGTTGTCGATGCCAGAAGCTTCATAAATTACAGCACAATCTCCGGAAAGAGGGAATTAAAGGGGTAGAAAGCAGACAACTGCAGGAACACCTGAATGTAATAACAAACTGGAGTGTTTTCAATTGGCAGAAAACTTGGACGTGGAAAAAGAACAATTCTGTTTGTCTCTGGCAAATGAATCAATGATACTCTCTGGTGCCACTAATCAGTCTGATCCTGACCTCACCTAAGTGCAAGTTATACCCTTTGATGACTGCAGTTGTGTCTTTCGAGCCTTCTTTTCCTACTTCCAGAGTGATTCCGATGCAGATCCTTGGCAGATGACAGTTTAGTGTTAGGGCTTTTTCAGTCAGTGGTAAAGTGAGAAATCCAATACGGTTTTCATAACATTAAATTTATTCAATTTAGACTGTCCATTCTTTTGAGAAATTGATTTTTCTACTTTCACTTACTATTAAAATGGCCACTCCTGTATGAAATGATGGAGAAAGTAGAGAGTACTTTTTTTTTTTTTTTTTTTTTTTTTTGCGGTATGCGGGCCTCTCACTGTCGTGGCCTCTCCCGTTGCGGAGCACAGGCTCCGGACGCGCAGGCGTAGCAGCCATGGCTCACGGGCCCAGTCGCTCCGCAGCACGTGGGATCTTCCCGGACCGGGGCATGAACCCGCGTCCCCTGCATCGGCAGGCGGACTCTCAACCACTGCGCCACCGGGGAAGCCCTAGATGGTACCTTTTTAATTTAAATGTCTCTGTTGGCAAAATGACAAGTTGGCAAACCTGAGTCATTCTTCACAGTTTAATGGTTCTTTAAAAAAAAAAACAAACAGCCAAGGAATTGTTAAAGTTCATTTTAGCAGATTCAGTTCAATTAGCTGATTTCTTCATTGACCAAAGAGTTTGGATACTGTGGTCTCTTCTGAAGCAGATTTGGTTTGATCTGATGGCCTCCAAGAAAGAGAAGGTGGGTGTCAGAGGAAGGGAACACTGGGTTATATCTCATCTAGATGACTAACAAGATCATCGCCATTCCTGTAGGACTAGTTCTCTCTCCTTGGATGTCTGCACACCTAAAATTAACTATATTACAAACTATGCTCACAGATCCCTCAGGTCCAGGCTTCATGCATACTTTCCTATCACATTTATGAGTATCGGGGCCAGCGCTGGCCTGACCTTCCTCTGCTAGGCGACACAGATGAAGAAGGCTACAGTAGGCTGACAATCGCTCCTCTTTTTCCACCTTCAGCTTCTCCCTACTTCTTCTTTTCTCCTCTGATGCTCTTCCCGCAGACCCCCCCGCCCCCCCGCCCCCAGCCATTTCCTCTCTTTATGTTCAGAGCTCCAGTCTTGTATAGGCTTATCAAAATCCTCTATTGTGAAAGTGCCAAACAGATCTGTCTTGGGCACCCCCCCATGGACAAGTCCACTCCTGAATCCATGCCTCACTAGACTCTCTGCCATGTGTTTTATCCTTGAAAGCCTGAAAGCAAGTTTCCCTGTGATAGATAATAAAATGAAACTAATTTGTGGCTGATTATGACCTAATATGAAAAACTGTTGGGAGTCTTCACTTCCAAGTAGATATAGTGCCTTAACCTGAAGGACTGATCGTAAGAGTACAATATTGGGCTTCCCTGGTGGCGCAGTGGTTGAGAGTCCGCCTGCCGATGCAGGGGACGTGGGTTCGTGCCCTGCTCCAGGAAGATCCCACATGCCGCGGAGTGGCTGGGCCCGTGAGCCATGACCGCTGAGCCTGCACGTCTGGGGCCTGTGCTCTGCAACGGGAGAGGCCCCAACAGTGAGAGGCCCGCGTACCACAAAAAAAAAAAAAAAAAGGGTACAATATTGCTGTGATGGGATTAAATGTACCCTGACTGCATGCCTGCTTTATATAAATGTAAGCATATATGCTATTCTTATGGTGTCTGAGGTTAGTAATATTGGACATTGAAAAACAAACAAACGGGAGGGAGACGCAAGAGGGAAGAGATATGGGAACATATGTATATGTATAACGGATTCACTTTGTTGTAAAGCAGAAACTAACACACAATTGTAAAGCAATTATACTCCAATAAAGATGTTAAAAACAAAAAACAAAACAAACAAACAAACAAAAAACTCTTCTTTCCCTTTTTTTCTCCTCCATCAATAATACCTGCGAATTATTTTCTATTGACATCTTTCTCCATACTACTCACGTTAATTCCCAGCTGAACCCCTCTGATGGGTTTCTGACTGGCTCCTTGTTTCAGGCTTAGCATCTACCCCTTCCTTATGCTTCACTCTCCTGGTCCACAATTAACTATCCCTCAATACAGCTATCAGAGCAATTTTTCTAAAATATAATCCTTCAGTTACCCAGCTTGAAAGCCTCCAGTAATTCTCTTTGGCCTATCCTCTTATTCCCACAGGACTCATGGTCAGTGAGAATCCCCAAAAGACTCAGGCCATTTAATAATATCCTACTCTCCCAAATGTTATTCCTCTTCCTGGAATAATCTTATCTCCAACATCTACTCATCTTGGAAGACAGTTCAAGGGTCACCCTCTACTGTTTTATATGTACACCTTTTACATTCTACTGAATACAGCACTCTGCATTATAATTATTGATTCATCTGCCTCCCTAACTAGATAGTGATCCCCTTGAGGCTTGGATCTCTGATTATTTCCCTTGGTATTTCCAATGCCTAACTCAATCCCTAGTGTTTGAGAAGTTGCTGGAAATGTATGTGTCCAAAGTATGCAAGATTGTTCCCCTAGGAATAGAAGTTTCCCAACATGGTTTTCCTTTAAGTACAGGCTCTTTTGGTTCTATTAGGGCTCTATATTATGTGCTATCTGTAATAAAATCAAGAGATACTAGTTACTAGGTGCTGGAGAGAATCTTAGAGGTAATGCACCCTTCCTTTACGCGGGCCTCTCACTGTTGTGGCCTCTCCCGTTGCGGAGCACAGGCTCCGGACGCGCAGGCGCAGCGGCCATGGCTCACGGGCCCAGCTGCTCTGCGGCACGTGGGATCTTCCCGGACCAGGGCACGAACCCGTGTCTCCTGGGTCGGCAGGCGGACTCGCAACCCCTGCGCCACCAGGGAAGCCCCCTTCCTTTCTTATTTATATGTGAGGTCCAGAGCACTGACATGGCCCTCTTCTTACCTCCTGCTTCATCTTCCAGGCTTGTGTTTCCAACATGCTCTGGCCCCTCACCGTCAAGTTCCCCAAGTTAGGACGTGGTGGAGTTGGAAATTAACAACTGATGCTGGATAAAGTATCTTTCTTTTCCCTTTCCCCCCATATAGAATACAGGAAGCAAGAGAATAGATGCTATAGGGTTATAAAAACAGTAAAATCTACATTAGAACTTATAAAACACTGGAGGTTGAGACCTGGTTTCCAATTCTAACTATGTCACTATTTATAGCAAGCATAAATGGAAATGCTACAGAGATGAATCCAATGGCGAGGAGCATTAGAAGACACTTAAAGAAGAGGAAGAGGCCTTAAGATCAAGTGCTAAGCTGCTGACATACTAACATTAAAGATGGGGAATTCTGAATAATCTTTCCAAAGATTATCGGGCAAAAATCTAAATGTCCTTGTTCCAAGTCCAATGACCTTTAATATTCTATTATGCAATGATTGATTAACCAATAATATATAAGCAAGATATAAGATGCAGTTCTCAAGATGTAAAAAAACTGTTTAAAAGCACTAAGTGGGAGAAGGTGGGAAAAGCACTGTCCTTTATCAAATGACAAGAAAAGCACTTAAAAAATGACAGTGACAGGAAGGTGCTTTTTATTTCATTCTTCTCTCACAAATGTCAACCATGATCTAATTATGTGAGCAAGCAAAGATATGATGGGAGGCAGAGAGCCTCGCTAAAGTGGGAACAGATAAAAATGACTGACTCAGATTGGATGAGTTAATTCCATAGATCTTGATAGCTTCCACCCTAAAGAACTTAAGAAATTGGTCACAGTCATTGCTGAGTCACAAGCAATTATCTTCAAGAACTCACAGAGAGCTGCAAGTGGCCCCAAACTGGAATATATCATATCAGTTCTTTCAGAAGAGGATTATAGACCACCCTGGACATTGCTGATTTACCGGAGAAGGGAAAGAGATTAACTCGAAATGTTGGTTTTTCAATGCCTAGAAGATAATAGGGTTGGAATCAATGGAACTTGTGGGAATGGAATCATAAAATTTGGGGCTAGGCATGATTTTAGGGATCATGTAATATGCTGTCTTTATTTATAGAGGAGTAAACTTAGCTTTAGAGAAGTTAAATCAGAAATCCTTAAGAGTTCATTTCCTAATTTAAGGACAGTGTGGCAAGTCTGGGAAGCTGAGGTGATGGATAAATGCAATATTTATTGGTTTTTTATCTCCTCTAAATGATTTTCTTCTTTTGAGATCATGAGTTCTTTTATACAACAGGAAAGGAGGCCCTACATGGAAATTCTGGCTCCACACAAATATGAGAAAGAACCTGTCAGCTACAATTTGTGAAATAAGCAAGATCTTGATACCTAGAGGTTATGCTGCAAGTTACACTTCAGAGAGAGAAAAATACTTCCTTAGTTCAGTAAGTTATTGCTACTTTTTCACTTTCCCTTTGTAACACAAACTTCTTAAAACTTGACTAAGTGAGCTGGGTCACAGAGTAAGAGAACTAGTCCTACAGAATCAGAGAACTTACTTGAAGTGAACATTGAGAATAAAAATATGGCTTTGGGCTTCCCTGGTGGCGCAGTGGTTGAGAGTCCGCCTGCCGATGCAGGGGACGCGGGTTCCTGCCCCGGTCCGGGAAGATCCCACGTGCCGCGGAGCGGCTGGGCCCGTGAGCCATGGCCGCTGGGCCTGTGCGTCCGGAGCCTGTGCTCCGCAACGGGAGAGGCCACAGCAGAGAGAGGCCCGCGTACCGCAAAAAAAAAAAAAAAAAAAAAAAAAAAAAAAGGCTTTACAAAGTATTATTTCCAGATTCTGAACAGGTCTTGTCAAAGTAGAGGAACTTTAAGTAAGTAAAAGAATGGCACTGGATTCCTTTCCCTTAACTTCTAGGTCATTTATTTGAACTCCTATCAGGCTTTGGAGCCCCTTCCCCCAAGTTTTTCTGAAGTATTTGTTGAAAATCATTGGTAGGGACATGCTTAAGGGGGAGGGAAATAAACTGCAGGTAAAGTCTGTCATCACAGATACCTGCTGCCGCTCTGAAGATACAGTCATCCCTCAGTATCCGGGGAGGGGGAGAGGAAGAGTGGTTCCATGATACCAAAACCCACGGATGCTGACGTCATTTAGATAAAATGGCAGAGTCCGGTTCATGCCCCATATCTGTAGATTCTGCATCCGGCGATTTAACGAATCTATGTATTAGAATGATTAACCAAGTCTTTCCTCTATGGGCAGCAGTTCTTTGTGCTTTTTGTCTCTCCAAACTGCCTTCCCTGATCATTATTTTATTGTCCTGTATTTTACTTCCGTAGGGCCTTTTGAGCGACAGTTCTTTTGTATAATAGATGAATTCTGGCTAATACGCTAGTTTATATTTATATCCAATTATGTTTAATATGTTGTTGGTAAGTTCTCTCTTTAAACACATTTATTTGGAGAATACTTTAAAGATATCCTCTGTTTCTGGTGGAACTCACCTTCTGTTGCCGGCTGAGGGAAGAGAGTGCTATAAATTACAATGGGAGAAAGAGAAGAAATCGGGCAACCCAAGAGGTTATGAAATGTGAATACAGAGGTAGTGTAAGTCATGAGAGAGACTGCTTGAAAAAAAAAAAAAAAAAGAATACCTACTAACACCCTTGCTAGCATCTACAATAGTCAGATTTGTAGGAAACAGCTATCGGAGTCTAACTTCTCTCATCTGACTCTGCACTTCCAATTTTGCTTAGATGTTTCCAGGGACCTGAAGGTTCAAAGACAGTCATTCTGTTTTCTGCGAGCACTAAAGCTTAATAGTCCATAGAACAAAATTGTGTTGTGCCCCAAATAGATCTACCCATATTTTTTTAACCTATGGCCCCTACTTCTATCTTCCAGGTCAGTGTAGAACAATTCCCACACCTTTTGCATGTAACATCTATTCAAATAGATTTGTGTACAACTTCCATATCCCCTCAGATATGCTTGCTTGAGGTTTCAAATATATTTGATAATTTTTAGCCTGGAAAGTTTTCCTGTATTCTGAAACACCTACTTGCTAATGCTCTGTTAGCGGCTATAGTCTGATAAAAGTAAATATTGTACAGTATTGCAAAGACTTTAAACTTTCTGTTAATGTCATATGAGTGTAAGAAGCTAGCTTCAGAAGCTTTCTGGTTAGAAATATTGGTTCTCTGACTCAATATGTGGAAGTCTTCACTTATATACACCTGCTTGGATAGATTGTGGGAAGACCACAGACAAGTGATTACACTCGAGATGTTTCAGGCAAAGCACGCTATTTCTTCTTACTGTAAAAAATAAAGAACATTTCTGAGTCATTGCAGTCTCGGAAAGTAATGCCAAACAAATGAGAACCAGACCACAAACAGTGAGGCCAAGTACATCATTACCGAGTGACTAATGTGAACAACTTACATAAACTGTGGCTGGAGCTGAGTTTTTAGCAGATGACCATAACCTTTTGATTGCATCAAGAACAGTTAAAAGCTCTTTAATCTGCATGTCGTCCTTCAGGAAAGAAAAACTCATCAATCCTATTCATAATCTCTGAGACCTGTAATTTTTCATTAAGATTTAACTCTACCTTTCTCTGATTCTTCTTCTCCTAGAGAGCATCAGATGCTACTAAAGAGAATTAGCTGGGGTCCAAATATGTTGCATATATTGATAACAGGGGAAGGATGCTACAGGTTAATACAATCTTCTTCCTTTCTTTAAAGTACTGTGCAATGGCCTCTTTCAAAAATTTAGCTAATGGAATAGTTCATGTATTTCATTTGAATACCTGTGTCATATACTGAGTTCCCAATCCTTCAGAAAGTGGATTTTCTTTTGTATCAGGATCATTTCTTCTTAATCATTATGAACCACCGTCTGCCCACAATCCTATTTCGCTGAGGTTTATTTTCTTTAAACACACAAATGAAAGGCAACACAAATTTTCACCAGGGACTCTCTTTAAAATGGAAGCAAAGAACATTGTAACTCCTTCTGGGAAGTAAAATTTTCTCCTTCTTGTTTTACTCCCTAAATAAAAGCACTAATTTTTAGACGTATGTTCAAAACATCTAGTTCAGGTATCACTAATGACTATCTCATAGCTGGATCAATGTTAATATTTTGGATACTTTCTCTCTGTTCACATTTGAATGATAGTCTAACTGGTTCCTGTGTACTTGGGAAGAATATAAGAAAAAGAAAAAGGAAGCAAACACGATGTTGAGTTTTCCTGAAGGGTATTGATATTCTCTAAACTTAAATGTTGATCCAAAGTCTCTCTCTCTCTCTCTCTCTCTCTCTCTTTTATTCCACTTTCTGTACTGTTGTTGCAGAATCTCAGCCCTTACCACAGACCAACTAAATCAAAAGCTTCATTTTAATAAAAGCCCGAGGTTATCCATATGGACATAAAGTGTGTCAAAAGTTACTCACTGAATGTCTAAAATTATGATTAACATCAAATATTCTCACCTGAAAACTCCTATTGCCCTATTCCATCTATCTCTTCCTTGTTTTTTTTCCCTCAAACATCCTCAGTATTAATTTCCTTCTATGCTTAACTCTTGGGAAAAACTATGTAATTTCAGTATCCATGCATAGAATCCTTTTATTATCCTAGCTCTTCAACATCTTAACCTTGTCTCTTCCAATCTTCTTCTCCTCCTGTCTTAGCATTTGGTCCCCTTGTCTTAAAACCTGAAACCCTACCACTAATGAAAGTTGCTGATTCACCATAGCTTTAGTTTTGATCATCTTACTCATAGGTTATCCTCCATTCAATTTCACTCCCTCTGGCGTTCAACTTTAATGTATTTCTGATCCCACTGGGATCTACAGTGTCTTTGACTTTCCCACTTTATCTTTTTCATTACTCTCACCACGTCCTGGTGTCCCTTCTTTCCTGTCCTAAATCCCATAGCCCAGCTATAATCATTCCTTTGAATCTATCTTCTATATCCTTGCACTTTGTCTAGCTATCTTATACTTATCTTCCAAAAGCTCATCACTGGCTAAATTAAACTCTTCATTTAATCCTTTTAAGACTTAGCCCAGCTCAACTGGCTGAAGAAAAACACAAAATCAGCTAATGGTCTTACCTCAATTAAGGACCGTTAATTTCAAGTAGGACCTTAGGGCTGCCTGACAATTCCGTGTTTGTCTCTCCTTTTAGACAATTACTCTTCTCTCCTTCTCTACTCAAATCTCCAATGTCTCCAGCACATCCTCTCTTCAATGATCATGTCTTCCCTCCTTCTCACTCTCAGTTGATGACCTTACTGTCTATTTCACAGATAAAGTATAGAGGTAATAAGAAAAGATATCTCCTCCATACACATAAATCCATATACCTACATCTGGCTGCCTTTTTGCCTATCAGGAAGTACAAACTGTACTTATTCCTAGTAAGTCCAACCTCTTTGTATGGGCACTAGATGGCATTTTTCTGATAAAGACTTAGTTCTGGAAATTCTCCTCTCTCTCACATGATCAACTTTTCTCTCTGTATTGGATTCATCAACATACAATAGAGTGTAATTTCTCCTGTTGAGAAATTTCTTCCATTTCACTCTTGAGGCTCATACCTTGAAATCTATTGTCCTATCTTTCTCTTTCCTTTTACAGGAAAACACCTTGAAGGAGTTTTCTCTATATTTGTCTCTAATTTCTTTTCTCCTCTTTATAAGTCCACTCCAATAAGGCTTTTGCCTCTAGCTCTCCACTAAAACTTTTTTCCTCAAAGCCACCAAGTATCTTGGTGTTTCTAACTGCAGTGGTCAATAGTTAGTGCCTATTTTGCTTGATCTACCAGTAGGATTTGACCCAATTGACAATTTGATCTCTTTCTTGAAACAATTTCTTTACTTGGTTTTCTGGATATTACACACTCTTGGTTTTCTTATAATTGGCTGTTCTTTCTCAGTCTGCTTTACTGGTGTCTTATCGTTTCCCTGAATTCTAAATATTGGTGTATCCCAGGGCTCAGTCCTTGATCCATTCTTTATCTGTGCTCTCTTGGTGGTATCATTCATTCCTAATTTTCTATCTCCAGCCTTGGACCCTTTCCTGACCTCTCTTTCGCCTACTTGGTATCTTCTGCTGGATGCTGAATAGGCATTTCGTACATAACACGCCCAAAACTGAATTCTCAATCTTCATCCCCAAACCTACTTCCACCTACAGGCTTCCACATCTCATTAGATGACAATTGCATTTGTCCAGTTGCTCAAGCCAAAGACTAAGTCATTCTTGGCTTCTCCACTAGCAAATCCTGTCAGCGCTACCATCAGTATTTATCTTAAATCTGACCACACTTTCATGATTACCTCCTACATCCAAGCCTCTACCATTTCTCACTTGTAATACTGCAAAAGCCTCCTGATGGGGTTGCTTATCTGCCCTTGTCAACCCACCCTCCAGTCTCTAATGTAGCAGCCACAGTGATTCCTTTTTTTTTTTCTTTTTTAAAGAAGGCATTGGGTCTTTTTTTTTTTAAATTTTATTTATTTATTTTTGGCTGCATTGGGTCTTTGTTGCTGAGTGTGGGCTTTCTCTAGTTGCGGCTAGCAGGGGCTACTCTTCGTTGTGGTGCGAGGGCTTCTCATTGTGGTGGCTTCTCTTATTGCGGAGCACGGACTCTAGGCATGCGGGCTTCAGTAGTTGTGGCACGTGGGCTCAGTAGTTGTTGTGGCTTGCAGGCTCTAGAGCACAGGCTCTGTAGTTGTGGCATACAGGCTTAGTTGCTCCGCGGCATGTGGGATCTTCCCAGACCAGGGCTCGAACCCGTGTCCCTGCATTGGCAAGCGGATTCTTAACCACTGTGCTGCCAGGGAAGCCCCACAGTGCTTCTTTAAAATCATGTCAGAAACTATCTTGCCTCCCTTCAAAACCCTCCAACATGTCTATTACACTCAGAAAAAAGCCAAACTCATGTCAATGGCCCTAGTGATCTACATCTTGCCATTTTCCACCTCATTTCTGTGGCTCCTTCTCTTTTTCATTCTAATCTAGTCACAGATGCTCCTGCCTCAGGGCCTTTGCTCCTGCTATTTCTTCCACCTGAGATATTTTTCTCTCAAGTTCCTCCAACTTTTTGGAAGCCCCTATTTCTCTACTCTGTCTAATTTCTCACCATTGTATTTATCACACTGACATATATGTCTGTATCCATATCTCTGTCTATGTCTGTATCAGTATCTATTCTTATTTCATTTAAGATCTCTCTCCATTGACAGAATTCAACCTCCACAAGGGTAATGATTTGAGGCAGTTTTGTTCACTTCTGTATCCTCAGTGCCTTGTTCAGTGCCAGACACATATTTGTGCTCAAAATATATTTTCCAACTGACTGAGTGAATACATGAATTATCTATTAGACCACTTATAAGGTGCTAGAATTGCTTGTGGCCCAGACTTTCTGAGTTATCCTAAGTTTTCCACCTAATCATAGACATATATAATTTGAAACTTTGTAAATTATCTAATTCAATACCCTCTCCACTGATGGAATTTAAAGGTCGATTTTGTCTGACTGGATTCTGAGCTCACATGTTTAATGGGTGCCCACTGACGGCTGTCCTCCTCTGTATACACCCCACCTCGATGAGCCACAGGGAGCCCTGTTTCTATCCAAACTCCAGTGCCAATTACATATGATTGTGGTGGAAAAAGTCTCTGTTATTAATATCTTTATGGATTTTTACAAGAACTTAATAAAGTGCCGTACACCCTATGGGTACTTACTAAATAGTTGGGAAGTGACTGACTACAGTAATTAAATCCATCTGAACTTAATTATTTTATCTTGATCATTGTTTCTCCAGCTTGACAACAAGGCAAGCCTGTTGCAATTTGTTTTTGGTTGTTATATACATTCATAGTGCCCCCTGGAGATCCCAAATATATGTTAATTGATGACAAAGTGAATAGTGCTCTTGCTGGCATCTGTTATGGATTTTCAAAGAAATCTCCCTGGTATATTATCACAGAATTTATTAAACCTAGAAACATTTCCAAAGCATATGTTTATAGTTTCATATTTTGAACTGTTCCAAGAATGAATTCCCCTCACTGGTGTTCTAGCCTCCTGCCTGTCTCCCCTCCAGTCCATCCTTATATCCTTGTTGAGTTACTTTCCTGAGTCACAGCTCCAGTCAAGCCATTTTCCTGCTGGAACAGTGTTGATGGCTCCCTACTGAATGCCAAAGAATGTCCAAATTCATTAACATATATGCAAGTGATGAGCCTGGTAGCTATTCCATTGCTAAGTCCAATATCGCCCAAACTTTGTTTTATGAAACACTTGAGTCACATGGGATGTTAACAGTTTTTCTGTGAAAAAATGGTTAGAAGCCAAATAAATTTGGAGAATTCTGGGTTAACATGACTTCAGGACTTCTCATAGCTTTAAAAATTCTCAACATGAATCTCTGAAAGAGAGATTCTTTTGACTATACAAATATATTTTTTTTTCAAGAGAAACTGCTATATTCTGCAAGATTCTAGTCTTTTCCTATAACACAGTTTGGGAGATGCTAAACATAACTTAACTCTCAGCTTATTATCATGCAATTCAAGATTCTGTTCATCACCTAACTGGCTGACCCCAATTCCTGGTACTCCCCACAACTTTTTAGTGTTTGTAAAAGTCTCACCATAGAATGGTACTTTAACCCTCTGTCTGAAATGCCTTACTGACAATCATCTGTCTTACTTCTACTCACCCTTCAAGCATTTGGCCAGGGGTGAGCTTATCATAGAAGCCTTTCCTGAAACCAATATGTATCATAATACCTCTTATCAGAGATCTTACCACATTATATTGACATTATCTCTTTAGTTGTTTATTTCCTCCACTGCCTGCAGCCCACTTGGAACAGGAATTGTGTTTTATTCATCTCCACATACTTATTGCCTAATACAGAATCTGAAAAATGGTAGGCACTTGATAATTATTTGTGGAACTAAACTAAAGTGAGCAGTTTAGTTTATGATTTATGAACTAAATCATAAACTAAATGTATGATTTACGTATTTGGAAAAGAGGACTATGGCAACTCTTTGTAATTATATTTTACATACACAAAGATATTCTGCAGTTTAGATGGTAATAAATGTCTTCGTAAAAATGGAGGGAGTCAGGATAAATGAAATCATTGCTGACAAATGTCATCCTGTGTAAGGTAGGCACATTGCATTTCAGTAATCTACTACACTTCTTGCCTGTTCTGATATGCATTGTGGGCATTGATAAGAGAGCATTAAATGTTACTGGAAAATGTTTTGAAATGTTTTAGAAACCATGTCTGTGGACTAAGGCTGCTAATAAGTTTAGAAGGTAGTGATCTCATTAGTTCTTTTGCAGTGTGCCCTGTGATGATTTGGCAAAAGGCAGTAGGGAAAGAGATAGTGTTAGCTACAGAGGCTACTCTTATTGTTTCTTGGATCTTGGTTGAAGCTGTGAATGCTGAGTATGGATGTAGAAGACCTCCAAGTGGCAACTCTTTTCTCCCTATTAGCCCATGGTGGATTGATTCCCAATATGTATACCCAAAACAAGGGTACCAGCTGTGTGCTAAGAATGTTCCTCCAATCCTAAGAAGGTATCATGATCTCATATCAGAAAACCAAAAAGTAATTGCTTAACTTTATGACAATTGATTTTGACTGTTATATTCCTGAAACATATTAGTTTCCATAATGTTTTCTAAATAATCCTGTGTTTAGTGATATGGGAGATTCAAAGATGGGTTAAATAATATCTGCCCTCAAAGAACTTACAATGTAATGGGGGAAATAGTATAAAACCTCAAATAACTGCAAAGCAATGCAGCATAAGATACCTGCATTTTGAATGATACAAAATGCTTAAGAATTCAGTGCCTGGGAATTGCTTCCATATGGGCTTCTCAGGGAGATCTTTGTGGAAGAAGGGACTTTGTACCAGACTGTGATTCAAGTTGGTTACAGAAATTTGAAGACTGAGAAGGGAATTCAAGGCTGAAGTAGAGAATAGACACAGGCATAGAGATAGTAAATGATGAAACATGTCTAGGAAACGTCCTGTAGTCTAGTTCAGTTGAAATATATTTTCAGTAGGCATAGTGGAAAATCAGACTGGAAAATGCACTGAATTAACATTGATTAAATGTTAGACTAAGTTCGTGATTTTTTTTTTAAAAGGAACTGCGAAGCCATTAAATGTGTAAGGGGAGAAAATTTTATTATCTGAACAGCAGGTACCAAAGTTTATTTTAAGCAAGAACTGTCATTGGAAAAAATATCATGGCTTCTGAAAAAGAATGACAGAATAAACATATGCTAAAATTCTACCGCCCGCAGCAAGCGTAAGAATGCTGAACGCGGGTGCTGTGAGAAATGGGAGAGCAGCTAGCATATGTTAAGTAGTAAAACAGTGCAAAATTCACCACACTTATTTAGGGAAAAAAAAATAGTAACACTGATTCTTTTTAAAGAAATATATTCAGATAATCTTTTATATAAGAGTGACAATTAGTATTTTTAGAAATAGATTGGTAGAGGAAAGTATAGTAAATTCCATAAATGTGAGGAAAAGTAAAATAAATGTTTATTAGTACCTTTAAAAATAACAGTAAAACATTAGTGTGAAGAGTTGCATTAATATGTATTTTTGCAAATCTTTAATGTCTTGGTTAATAGAGGACAGCTGAATTCTCACATCTGTGTCTATATTCAGTTTGTTGCCATATCACTTGCCATGTAATCTCTGGAACTCTCTACTGTTACCTGTGAGACATTGAGGATGAAATACAAAGAACATCTTAGTATTATTAAGAAAATAGTTTTGCTCTTGCAGAACCTCTGAAAGAGTCTCAGTGATTCTCAGAGATCCCAGGATCACACTTTGATGTGTTAATTTTGAGAGAGCTGGAGGGCAATATTAATATTAGGCAAAAGCAAATTTAATGAGAAAAACATTAAAAAGGACAAAGCGGGAGAATTTCTGTGCATAAATGAAGTAATCCACCAAGAAGATGTAATCATTACAGATCTTCATGGACCTAACATCAGAACCTGGAAATATATCAAGCATAATTTAACAGAATCACAGAGAATTAATTAGAACTTCATAATCACTCCAGGAGATTACACTCTTACAGAATCAACAGACAAGAAACAATTAATGATATAAATGGTTTAGTGATATAATTGGTAATTCTGAGCTAATAGATACACATAGATATTTCAGGACTAAAACAGAGCAGACATTGTTTAAAAACAGACATGAAAAATATTTTACGCTTATACATTTGAAAACCTAGATGAAATTGACAATTTTCTAGAAACATGTACTTTACTAAATTGATCAACATGCTTAAAAAAATACAAAACTTGATGGTATAGTAGGCAATAAAGGGAATCTCAACAAATTCAAAATTTTAACATTTTATAGATTACATTTTCTGAACGTGATGCTTTAAAATTAAACACTAACAACTATGAAATAGTGACAAAGTTTCCCATGTATTTGAAACTCTGAAAACAGACTTCTCAGTAATGCATGGTTTAAATAGAAAATCATTAGAACAATTGTGTGATTTTCATACACTTTAGAATAAAATTATAACTTTATTTCTTAGAAGACAAGAAACACTGATGGTAATAAGTAAGATAAACAACTAAGAAGTTGGTGGGACTGAAAAAAAATGATTAAATAGAAAGAAGAAAATAAGGAGGATAAATATTAGAATTTAATGAACTTGAAAAAAAAAACTAACAAATAAAAGAGCAAATGTTAAAACCCAAATTCCCTGTTTCCCCCTTTTTTCCCTTAAACAATGAGAGAGAAAACTCTGGCAATATTGGAGAGAGGAGAGAGGGGAGAGAGAGAGAGAGAGAGAGGGAGGGAGAAAACAAATAACATTAAGAATAAAATGAGTTGCATAGGCAAGGCAATGCAGAAATTCAGAAAAAAAGAATGTTATGAACAAATCTATGTTTATACATGTGAAAAACAAGATGAAATCAACAATTTTTTGAAACATGTAAATTATCAAAATTAATAAACATACTTTAAAAAAATCCTGAATGGACAAAGCACCAGATAAGAATTGAATCAGTAGCTAAAAATCTTTCCATTTTTTTGGCTTGCCAAGACCAAATGGTGTTACATCTAAGTTTTGGTAAAATTTCAGGAATGGAATTTCTCTATTATATGCAACTTGTTTTCTACATATGAAAAGAAAAGAGAGCTACAAAAGTTAACTAAGCTGGACAATGTAACCTTGATATCCAAATCAGACAACAAAATTATTGGCCAGTTTCATTTAACATAAATCCTAACTAAAATGTGAAATTAAATCCAACCATATGTTAACACACACATAGACTCATACACACACATGCACACATACAGCATTACCTAGCAGACTATCTCCTAGGAGTTCATGGATGATTCAGTATTATAAAAAATTCTACCAGTATAATTCACTACGTTCAAAGTTGGTTGGAGAAAACCAGATGACCATAATAGACCAAGACTTTGGAAATTCAATAATTACTTATTGTAAAAACACTTAACAAACAAGAGCTATAAGGGAACTACTTTAGTATTATAAAAGGTAGCAACAAATAACCTGCAGTAAAAGCCACACTTTCTGGTAAAATTCTAGAAGTATTTCTATTAAAGTCAGGAACAAGATAAAATTACACCTTTGTTGGAGCCACATGAATAATAATATAAAGTAGGGGAAAAAAGGTGAAGACTATGAAAGAAATAGGTAAAGTTGATACCATTTTAGACAATTTTATCTACATAGAGACTCTAAGATTCTGAATGATTGAAATCAGAAATTATAAGAGAATTTCAAAAAGTGACCAGCTACAAAATAACCATAAAAATAAAAATAATAGCACATCTATGTAGACATAACTAGTGCCCACTGCTTTTCCTTTCCTTCCCAGTTAACACAGAAAACTATATTTCCCCAGCTTTTTAAAACAGAGGCATGTGGCTAAATCTTTCAGTTGTTATTTCCCCAGAAATGCTTCTCAGAAGTAGAACTTATTTTATTTTTGAAAGACAAGTGCCACACTGTACTCAATATCCCTACTCTGCCTTGGAAATAAAGGCCATCTCACATACCTGCTCATCCCTTTAGGAACAATTCTCTCTGGGAAGGCTCTTCAGCTCAAAACAAAAGAAATTTTGTAGGACTTTTGTAAGTCCTACCAGGCAATGTCTAGACATATTTAATCCCAGCAGTGGATATGGTTTAAATTCCATCTGGTAAACCTAGTACTGACCCATTTCAACATTTCCACCTAAATAGAGATAAAAATTCTAATTTCAAGAAAGAAATCAATAGTTGAACTGGGTGTTCCCACTAAGAACCTTTCCAATAAAAGCACTTATAAATTTGAATTTAAAAATCTATTGTGAGGTCCGGCATTCTGCATATACCCTTAAATGACAAACACATGTTTCCCTTTAATGGCTATAAAGGACCACAGCACAGTGTAAACCACAACACAAAGTTTAAAATCTCAGCATTATTAAAGTTCAAAATATTTATAATATTTGGTGTGTCAATATGTTTTGTTTCTCTCCTAATTCTACTTCTAATTTTAGTTTGTTTTCTTTCTATATCCTCTAGCTTTTCAAGATGTTTGGTTGTACAAGTTAGTTGTGATTCCTTATAGGAGCAAAGTCAAAGTCAAAGTTTATTTTCTTAATCACTGTGGGAAAGAAGACTACTGGTTTTAAAAGTTGCTTACTATGGCTATATTTGAGCCATTTGTGGTGAGACCATTAGTCAGTGTATGGGCAGAATGCTATAGATGTCCCTCCAAGATTCCTGTCCCCTGGTGATTCAGTCAAAATCTATGTTCTGCTGTGAAAGAGACTTTGTGGATGTGATTAAGTTTACCAATGAACTGACTTTAAAATAGAGAGATTATCTCTAATTATCTGGGTGGGCCCAGTGTCTCATAGGAGCCCTTAAAAGCAGAAGAGAAAGGCAGTCAATGAAATGGGCAAAAGAGATTCCAAGCATGAGAAGGACTTGATGAGCTGTTGCTGTCTCTGAGATGGAAGGACCCAGGGGCAAGAACTGAAGAGAAGCTTCTAGGAGTTGAGGGCAGCCCTCAGCTAACAGCTAGCAAAGAAATAGGACCTCAGTCCTACAACTGCAAGGAACTCAATTCTGCCAATGATCTGAATGAGGCTGAAAGCAGATTCTTCTCAGAGCCTCTCAATAAGGGGCTAATGAGCTGACAACTCGGTGATGTCCTCGTGGGATCCAGAGCAGAGAAATTAGTGAAGCCATTCCAGACTTCTGACCTACTGAACCATGAGATAATTGATGAGTGTTGTATAAGCCCCTACTTTTGTGGTAATTTGTTACAGCAGCAGTAAGAAACTAAAACAACCATCATGGTATCACTTTGAGGCAGAGTGTGGGAAAAGTTCATAAGTCAATGTGATGTCATTTCAGGAGAGGTTATAATAAACTTTTACTGAATAAAACTATAAGTGAGCATGTAGTTAATTTAATAAATATCATTTGACTAAGTACATAAGTATAGCTCAATTTTGAGTATCAATTTGATAAATGAAACCCCAGATACAAAAAAGAAAATTTGGAGTATCTTTTTGTAGGTTTATTTATGTAAAATGTCTATTCACTTTAAGAGTAATCTTGGAGTCCCTATACCACTGGATACCCTTAAAACATCTAATATGAATCCTTTTTCAAAATTTAAATTTGTTCACAGCTGTTTTGAAACATATCTATTGATAATAATTTGCCAGGTTATAAAGTAGCTAGTTCCAATATTTCATTATTTTTCAAAGTACTTGACTTTTGAATATTAGTTGCTTATTAGTACCAGTTCCAGAAATTAAATTATAAAGGAAGAAGAAAGCAAATATACTAATTTTACTGATTGCTGAATGCTGTAAGAATATATCTTTAACTATTGGTTGAAATAAAATCCAAATATCTATGCTTTTATTTTATCTAAAGGAGAAAGCTTTTGCTTTACCTACATTTTTGAAAAGTATAAACCATTTATGAATTGATTGTATAAACAGATTAAAGACCCTACATGAATCTATTCTGATAAAAATACAAATAAGGGGAGGTAGTTTGCCCATATAGCTTAGTGACTATTTCAGTTAGGTAAAGTCGACATGACCGAAGCAAATGCTTGTGTCACTAATAATTATATGGTGGACTCTTTCAATTGTGCCGGACTACCCGGGGGAGTAATTGGCATAGTTGCTTGTTGGCCTGTGGGGTAACCTGCACTTTCTGACTTTTCTCCATTTCCTGTACCTCTAAAGGAAATATGACCTGACATGCTTGGAAACTGTCTACTGACTATGACCTTGTAAACTGTGAATTTGCTGGGCCTGCTTTGAAGAAATGGCCTGACTCTGAGCAGATCCCCCTGATTTAAAAAAGAAAGCTAATTAGGCACTAAGAAAAGTCCCATTCTTTTGAGACGGAAAGCATTCTATTTGTTCACATTCAAATGGTCCGAAAGCCTTAATACTTAAAAAAAAAAAAAAGTCTCCTTGAAAACTAATAAAGGATTTGCATTTATTTGGGTTATTATTAGAAGAAATAAATTTAAATTCTATTTTCTTAGTACGTGCTCAAATTTTAGGTACTAGGATAGCTATCTTGACGTCAATTACTTTCTTAGTAAATGCATCAGGTTTTTTCATTTGAAATAAAATGTGAATGAATCATTGATTAAATTAAGATGTGTAGCTTTGTTTTGCTTTGCATATTAAAACATTACTTTGAAAACAGGTAAAACTCTGCCTGACGTCATGGAGGTAGAGGAGATTTTATGAAATTGTTATAAAGCAGATCAACAACAAATAGTTTTTTAATGTTAATAAGGTCTTCTATTTCCTTCTGTTTTTCTTCAAAGGAACTTAACATATCACCAGAAGTATCTTATTAAAACGTCCCTATGAGAATTGTAAAGGAAAAAGACATTTACCTCATTTTAAAGCTAGAGAGACTTAAATATTGAGAAGTTTCTGTTATATAAAATATATATTAGGTATTGTTTTGGCCCACTCTCCGGACAGAAACTCTTTGTCCAATTGTAAATTTTAGCCTGTTTCTCCATGAGATGACCTAATGAAATCTGATCAAAGATTCCCATTTGACCAGTCAGCCTGCGCTTCCTTTACAGCTCTCTGTTTACTTCCAATTAAAACTGGTGTCAGGCTCTCCCTGGCTGATGACACAGATATTTCGGCACTTAATCTTCTTGCCTGAAATGGATGAGGATGAAGTTTCTATTCTGTCCTTCTTGGCCATTTTCCTTGATCAGCAATGGACCCTGGTTCTAAATACCTGGAGGGCCTCCATCTTTATCCACATCAGAGATTCGGTGCCTGGAGAGACAAATAGAAGAAGGCTTCTTTCTTTTTTATTTGATTCATTTTTTTGCCTTTCTATAAAAGTTTTACTGCTATCACTCCCCACCCCCAGTTTTATTGAAAAATAATTGACATACATCACCGTATAAGTCGAAGGCATATAGCATGATAGCTTGATTTACATATATTGTGAAATGATTACCATAGTAAGTTCAGCTAACATCCATCTTCTCTTATAGATACAATAAAAAGAAAAGAAAGCAGAAAAAAGGAAAAAAATTCTCCTTGCGATGAGAACTCTTAGGATTTACTCTCAACAATTTTCCTGTATATCATACAGCAGCGTTAGCTATAGTCATCAGGTTGTACATCACATCCCTAGTACTTATTTATCTTTTGGATTTAGCTATGGACTGAGGCTGAAATAAGACTTCTTGAAGTGACTTCTGAACTGCTTGTAGTTATGAAGAGGCACATCCAGAATAAAGACTGGTGATGGATTAGATCAAGGTAGCAAGTATCATAGACTATGGAAATTCGCTGTAGAACATTAAGGCACTGTGTAAGTTATCATCAAAGAAGGTAGGGGCTACTACAGCCAATTTCAAAAGAGCCATACTGTTAGGTGGTCAAGCACACACATGGAATCCTGAAGAAGGGTTAGTCCTTCCTTCTCTTCACATTCAAGTGACACAGTCCAACTGATACAGAAACTCCCACTTAGTGTAAGTTAATTAGAAACTTATTCATCCTATACATCTTGCTCCAGAACCACATCAGGGCATAAGGCGTAGCCTTACTTTCTCCATAGGCAGCACATTGCCACCCTTGTATGGCAAAAAAGCATTGCTTCTTCTGGAACTTCTCCCCTTCAACCTCCTTACAGTTGCTATGGTTCAGCCTTTTTTCATTCAGCCTCCAGCGCATGCATTCTCTGCTCTGTATAAAGGCAAATGCGGAAGTGGGGAAGTGGGAGACAGGAGAAGGTGAGTCTAAAGGGAAGGATTCAGATTCTGAACAGTGAAGAGGGGAAGAAGAAGGCTTTGGGATAGTCTAACCTCAGACAGAGTACCTAAACACAATCCGATCTTCAACCCTGAGAACATTAACATCGGGCTCAACCTGATTGCAAAACAAAAACCGAGTCTGTGGAGCACCTTTCCTTGATTTACATTGAATAACAGAAGGCATTGGGATTGTATATGGAGGAAAGGACAATAGTGAAAAGGACAATAGTGCCACCATATTTGCAGGTGGTTTGTATAATTTATATTGTTTATATTACATATTAATATAAATATTTTGAAGTAGGTCATATATTCATAGCATACTCTTTACTCTCTCAATCACTAAGAGCCAAGTGATATACCTGTTTGATGAAAAAAACATAAAGTAGGGCTTCCCTGGTGGCGCAGTGGTTGAGAATCTGCCTGCCAGTGCAGGGGACATGGGTTCGAGCCCTAGTCCGGGAGGATCCCACATGCCGCGGAGCAACTAAGCCCGCGAGCCACAACTACTGAAGCCCGTGCGCCTAGAGCCTGTGCTCTACAACAAGAGAAGCCACCACAATGAGAAGCCTGCGCACCGCAACAAAGAGTAGCCCCCGCTCACCGCAACTAGAGAAAGCCCACGTGCAGCAACGAAGACCCAACACAGCCAAAAACAAATAAATAAATTTATAAAAAAAAAAAAAAAAACATAAAGTAAAAAGAAGAACTGGGACTTCTGTATTAGTCTGCTAGGGTTGTCACAACAAAATACTACAGACTGGGTGGTTTAAACAACGGATTTTTATTTTATCACACTTCTGGGCACTGGAAGTGCAAGATCAAGGTGTCTGAAGGTTTGGTTTCTCCTGAGCCCTCTCTCCTTGGCTTGCAGATGGCCTCTTCCTTGCTGTGCCCTCAGGTGGCTTTTCCTCTGTGTGCCTGCATCCCTTGGGTCTCTCCCTCTCCTTATAGGGACACCAGTCATATTGGATTAGATCCCACTCATATGACCTCATTTAACCTTAATTACCTCCTTAAAAACCTTATACCTAAATTTGGTCACATTGGGAATTAATGCTTCAACATATGAATTTTGGGGGACACAATTCAGTCCAAAGGAACCCCTCACTCCCTACACTGCCAGATTACCTGTATCTGTGAAGCTCAGACTCTGATTTATACCTGTACCTCATTCCCTAAGTCTTGCCATCTAATATCTGTAAAAGGAATCCTCTGATTCCTACTGTTGACAATAGCAACCACAATTGGAGACAAATTCTACGTGATCACTGGTTAACCTGAAAGAGGATTCTGCAGCCTTTGACAGGAGCTGACATAGGCCACACTGTGATGATGGAATATTTCCACTCATGAAATTTGTAAGCCTCTAAAAGAAACAGTTAGTACCTAAATTCATAAAAGGCACATTTGGACAGTCAAAATGTCAAAAGGGATCTTTTTATTGGAATTTTTCTCTCATTCTGTGGGAAGGTATCATAGAGGAGAAGCTCTTTTGGGCAGATGTGACTATTAACAAGAAAATACTATTATAGTATCATCATGTCTCACTACAAAGGACATCACTTTCAGAGATTAAGAAAAAAATCTATCTGGATGTAATCAGAGTAGGTTAAGATGGAAATCAATAGAAAGCCATATTTTATCATTCAGAATTTGCTGAAAACTGAGATTTGTGCCAGGCCACCATATTGAAGAGTAAGCTGATTGGTTAAATCGTAACTTTGCTTTATTAGTATTGCTTCACATAGGTGTCTTGAAGTACACGTGGTTAAAAAGTACTGAATGACATTACCCATTTGTAAATGGTAAAATGAATACGGTTCTGTAAAGAGAGGTAAGATCCAGAGTGATGTTAAAGTTGTGTCTTATGATGGGGTGTTTAAGTTGAGATAGATACTGAATTGAAGGAACAGCAGAAATAGAATTCGGAACAATTCTCTAGGAATTGTGCTAGAACTATGCTCTAGGAATAGGGAAAGAAATATTTTTAACAAACTACAGAAAATGTTTTCTAGGGGCTGTTGTGAGAGCTACTATCATGATGCTTACAGCTTAACTTTTTTAAGGCTTGGTTGTGATTAATCCCAGGAGACACTTGACTGCTTTATACATCATTCAAGTTGTATTAGCCTATTATTAAGTCTTTATTAACTTTTAACTGTTATAGTTTTATTAACAATATTAATAGCCTGTGATCTCTGCCAGCTTTATCACCCTCATTTTAGAAGAGGAAGGAAGAAGGAAAGGTATTTATTAATGACAATTCAAGTTCTGCAGTGCCTGTGTCTTTTTTGGAAATCTCTCATATCTTTCCTGAGATTCTGACCTAGATTTTAAAAACAAATAAAATAAAAGCCAGTCAAAACATTTATCTGTCAGGAGGGCACAGGCAATGCTCCGTCAGATGGGGCACCGAACAGCTAGGCTGGATGCCAGCTCTAAGCAACCAGTGTGGCCAAGCTAAAGCTTGCTGGCTGAATACCAGCTTGGCAAATGGCACTTCATTTTGTGTCACTGTTTTACACTCTTCCAAGCAAATGAAATAGAAATTAATGTCAGATTCTGCCCTTATATGCCTTTTGATAGAAATCGGGGTTAGGGGAAAGCTTTCGTTAATCAGTAAAAATCGTCTCTGTCTTCACATAACAGAGGGTAGAATTTGGCATCAGGAGGCCTGACTCCCTATTTATGCGTTATCAGCAGCTGTCTGCTACCAATCTTGATGAATATTTGACATAGCAATACTCGTAAACAAGACATCCTTCCAACATGCAAAATGCTTTTGCTTCACAAATTTCAAAAGCAAGTTGAATAAGAAAATGTAAAAGAAATTAAAGTAATGGATAGCAAAGCAGTTTATATTTGAAGCAGAGAATATTATAAAATTCTTATAATATTAAGAGCTGTGACAGCTCTTAATAATAGAAACACACACACAAGCAAAAGGATGTCTTCTTTTTTAAGTTCTGTTCATCAAATATAGTCACATGTTTGAGAAGGATACTAATATCCTTCCAAATATTCAAAAAATAAATGAGAGAAAAATCTTTTAAAAAACTTCTGTATTGCAAAATATATTGCTATTAAATATATCCATATTCATATCCACATCTACCTCTACATCTACAAGTACAACTACATTTATACCTCCATCATCTATCTATCTATTTATACCTCTATACCTATCCATCTATATATTTTTAAGAATAAATTTATTTATTTTTGGCTGCACTCGGTCTTTGCTGCTGTGTGCGGGCTTTCTCTAGTTGTGGTGAGCGGGGGCTACTCTTCGTTGCGGTGCACGGGCTTCTCATTGCCTTGGCTTCTCTTGTTGTGGAGCACGGGCTCTAGGCACGGAGGCTTCAGTAGCTGTGGCACGTGGGCTCAGCAGTTGTGGCTTGCAGGCTCTAGAGGGCAGGCTCAGTAGTTGTGGTGCACGGGCTTAGTTGTTCTGCGGCATGTGGGATCTTCCCGGACCAGAGCTCGAACCCATGTCCGCCCCATTGGCAGGTGGATTCTTAACCACTGCACCACCAGGGAAGTCATTATATCTATCTATATATTAAAAGATACGGTTTATTGAGTCAACTCGATGAATGGAAATGGGTTTGTGAAATCTTATCCCTGCTTTACCCTAAACCCACTAAAAGACTCAACTCATTTTTCTTTCATCTTCAACTAAGAGAAAGAAACACCCAGAGACAGATAAAATTGTGATGAGTACTGCTTTTATTTGCACGGTACATCTTAGAAAGTAAGTCAGGTCGTGTCACTTCCCTGATCACCTCCTCTAAGGGCTTCTCATCTCACTCAGAGTAAAAGACACATCCTATATCCACATTCTTAAGGCCCTATGTGATCTGTCCCTCCACCCCGTTGAGTCTCACCTCAACTACTACTCTTCCCCCTGGACCACTCGCTTGCTCCGGGCATGCTGGCCTCCTTGCTGTTCCTGGAACAAGGTCTGCATGCTCCCACCTTATGTCGGCCTATGCTATTCCTTTGGCCTGAAAAACTTTTGCTCTGTGTGGCTGCTCCCTGGGCTCTCTCAAGTCTTTACTCCAGTGCTAATGCTCAGAGGAGCCTTTCTGGGCTACCTTTTCAAAATGTATATCATTCTTCTTATTCTTCTTTCCTGCTTCGTTTTTCTCCTTAGAGCTTATCACTAATATCCAATGCATTTTATTTATTAAATTATTTTCTGTTTCCCCCACCATAATGTAAAAGACTTTTTGAGGGCTTCATGAGAACAATACTGCAGTGTTTTCTTCACTGATGTTTTCTTTGTGCCTAGAATAGTACCTATGTCATGTAAGTGATAACAGGGAATCAAAGATTCTGTGTTTCCTATAACGTATCCCCTGCTGTGCTACTAGGGTAAGAAAATATCCATGATGTTTTTATTTCAAATTTTGATAACTTATTCATCAATGAATTTTTACATTCATTTTGATTTTTAAAAATGTATCAAAGTATTATTTATATTGATTACTGAGTTTTTTGGTCTCCCTTCAGATTTGTGTCTGAAGGAAGAGCATTATTTGTCTCTTTCCTATCACCATAGTCTTGACCCTTGAAGAAAAAAGTCTCCTTGGTCTAGTACTGGGTTTGACAGAGAACCAGTCTTCTTTACTGAGGGTCACCTAAGCTCCTTCAAAATACTAATCTGTACTCTGACGGGTGCAGAAGGGGAGAACGTATACATTTCCCGAGCTTGCTTTAATTTGGAAGCCTCCGCCACGGAGCAGTTTGTGAACATGGGACACCTTGGTCTTTCAAAACTATTGTCTAATTTTTCTCAAATTCTAGGTCTTTGATAGCCTTTGTAAGAAAATTAAAAACTAGTTTTGAAAAAAGAGTTGAAGAAAAAAGCTAAAGAATAATAAATACAGTAAAATGTACAAGTGACACAAGTTTATTAATGAGAGTTGTGAAACATAATTTGTATTATTTCTTCAATATAAGTACACAGGAATAGCTGACGTGAGCCTCTACAAGCCTGGAGAGGCTTCACCTCAATTCTTTACACATCAGGACCACAGCTCCAAATTCTTTCAATCCCCTTTCAACCTGCTCTGATCTGGAAATTACTTTGATAGCCACAGGGGAAGGAGTCCTTTGTATTCAAATGTAAACAAACAATATACATTTGAAAAGCAATTCAAGTTTACAAGAGAATGATAATAAACAGAGATACATTTGCAGGACATTAGATATACATTGAAAACCAAGAGGAGTCAAAGTAAACAAGGTAATGTATACTTCCATAAGGATATTCAGATACAGATCTGAAACAAAAGAGAATTAGAGCATGTGTTCAGAAGAAAAAAGGGAACTTTGCACTGAGGGAGTAAATTATTGGTTGAGGTTTTAACTTTTGGAATACTTAACCTAAATTTCCCTTGATTAGGGAGGGACTGATTTCGATTTTCCCCATCATTGCTCCCTTAGTGGAGAGACAAATCATTAGGTTATCATCACACTGTAAGAGACACTGAGGGAGGGGTCAAGGTAATAGAACCTTCCTCCTAGGCAGCAGGAAACTACAGCTGTAAGCAAGGTGAAGACTTATGAATCCTAGTCAGTATTACTCCTGATTTCCTGGACCATACCAGTGGTCTTGAGGTTATTTGCTCTTCATCTTCCCAGTTCTTGCAGCCTTTTTTTTGGTCTTCACTCATTCCTGGATGCTACAGAGTAGCCTCCTTTTATTCTCCTTCTAGTCAGTGACAGCACTTGCCTTCTTGCAGGGAAAGCCTCCATACATGGAGAGGATATCCACAGCGCAACTAAGCATGGGAATAGCCATTGCCTACGATTAGTCAATAAAATCAGTTTGCAGCAGGTTGAGGGACCCCAACCTCTCAGTTGTATTTGAACTTGTTTCTCTGTGTTACAAGAAGCAGAAGTAGGTAGGGCACATCATGAGAAGCAGCTCTATTGGAAAACCCAGTAACAAATCCAGTATTTTTAAGTTCTATGTAACCTTTTTCTTTCTGAATACAGTGTTTGGATTAGGATGGGGAGAATAAAATTGAAGCCATGGGATGCTAGTCTGGGTATACCCAAAGTTCATTAAAATTTAGTCTGGTGACAGCAGGACAGATATTTACAAATCTGTCTTTGAAGAGTCTAGTGGTTGGCTTGGTGAAGAGTTAGACAGAGGCGGATTAATAAGAGATGGAAAATCTTTTGTTAATGGTAAGTATAGTTAAATAGAAAATGTTTAGGGTTATTTAGCTTATTAACACTTCTAAAACTTGTATTAGTTTCCTATTTCTGCCATAATAAATCACCATAAATTAGTGGCTTAAAACAGCACCCATTTATTATTTTATTGTGCTATAGGTTAGACGGTTTCTCTGCTTCAGATCTCACATGGCAAAAGTCAAAGCTGTGTACCATTCTGGTGGCTCTAGGTCCCTGTTTCCTTGAGGACTGTCAGCTGAGGGCCATTCCCAGCTTTGAGAGTCCACCTATCTTCCTTGGCTTGTGGCCTCCTTCATCTTCAAAGGCAGCAATGGCAGGGCAAGTCCTCCTGTCTCATTCCTCCTGCCTCTCCTGTTACATTACTTTGACTTCAGATGGGGAAGGCCCCTTGACTTGGCTTTCAGAAAGTAAAAGAAACAACCTCATAAAAATTAATTGATTAACTTGTTTGGAAAATCTGAGCATTTGTATACTAATCATTAGACATGCATCCTAGGGAGTTATATATCATTAAATCCTAACTAATGAGAAGACTAGAATTCTGGAAGTGATTTAAAATATTCTAGAAAAATCTGTAAAGTTTTAGAGTATTGGCAATAGAAACAAAGTATAGCTCCTCAAATTAGAAAAACCTACATTCTAAATAGCCTCTGTCTTTGAAGTCTCCCCTAGGATTATAGCCATGAACTATAAACTTTCTAACTCTAGACTCTGTTTCAAATAACATTTTATGCCACCACCAAACTAATTTTTTAAAATCAAATTCAGTCCTTTCTCTTCCCTGCTTATAATTCTTCAATGGATATCTTTTGGATACAAAACAAACTCCTAAGCAACATGTATAGATTTTTCATGATCTGTATATGTAGACTCATATCCCAAGGCTCTCTAATATACAACCTAAACCCTAATTGCACCAAGCTTCTTGTCATTCATGAAATATGTCATGCTTACTCATAACTCCTGCCTTTGCAGATGTCATTTCTTGTTTGAATAGACATGAATAAGGAAGTCTACCATTTCTTCTATTGTTTCAATATTCAACACACCTACTGTGCATCTACTTGGTGCCAGACACTGAGAATACAGATCAAAACACACTTGTCCTTAAAAAAATCATAAAGACAAGTCAACAGACAATAGAGTGTGAATAGGGTCTGTGGTAGGAAGATAAACAGTCCCACTAAAGATGTCCACATGTTTCCTTGACTGGAAAAGGGGACTTTGCAGATATAATTAAATTAAGTGTCTTAAGATGGGAAGATTATCCTTAGTTATGCAGGTAGGTTCAAGCTACTCACTTGGGTCCTTAAAAGTGGAGAACCTATCCTGGCTGTGGTCAGAGAAAGAAATGTGCTGACAGAAGCAGGATCAGAGAGATGCTATGTTGCTAACTTTGAAGATGGTGGAAAGGGAAAAAAACAAAGCCAAGACATGTGGGTGGCCTCTACGAGCTGGAAAAGGCAAGGAAATGGATTCTCCTTCAGAGCTTATAGAATAGAATGCATCCTATGGACACCTTGATTTTTATCCCAGTGAGGCCATTGTTGAACTTCTGATTTACACAACTGTAAGGTAATAAATTTGTGGTGTTTTAAACCACTAAGTTTGTTTTAGTTTGTTATAACAGCAATGGAAAACTAATACAAGGTTTGTAATAAAGTTTATATTTGTTGTATTTCATTGATTCCAAGATGGACTTTGCCCCCCTTCCCCAAGCTGAAGAGCTGTGAAATTGAGTAATGTCTTATAATTGCTGTAATCCAGGAAACATTCATGATGTGGTTGAAATGATCATTGCCTACTTATCAAAATTGCAGAATGGGTGATAGTGGCTTGGAAGAGAGTCCTGAAAACAACATTGGACTATATTTTCAAAAAATGCTTTATTACCAATGCTCTTGATGGAACAGAGGACACTACAGTGTGAAAAAATACAGTTGTTGATGACTCTGAGTAGAAAAGTGATTCTGAAAATTGAACTTGAAAGTGAAAAATGTATGACAAAAAGCTTAGCCAGTTTATTTTACTTATATTTCTAAGTATATGCGTTAGAGTCATATATTACAAAACATATACCTAAATAGGTCTGGATGAGCCCTTTCACCAGTATTAAATTAAAATTTTAAGTGATTAAATCATTGCATAGTAGTTTAATTTGCAATGTTAGTTCCCATATTTGATAATATTTGATCATTGGTGATATCTATAAAAGTAATTATTTTGTTATGGCTTGATTGTACCTCCACCCCCCATTTATATGTCGAAGTCCTAACCCCTAGTATCTCACAAAGTGACCTTATTTGGAAATAGGTTCACTGCAGATGTGATTAGTTAAGATGAGATCAGACTGGAATGGGTAGGCACTTAATCCAATATGAGTGGTGTCCTTTTAAAAAGAGGAGATATGGACCCAGAGATAGACACACAAACAGGGAGAACGCCCTCCCAACCCCTCTGTCCCTTCCAGAGGAGGGAGTGATTTACTTGACTGATGCATTTAGGAGAAGGAATTGACAGAGTGTCTTAGGCCCTTCCTCTCGTCATATCTGCCTAGTTGCAGAGAACAGTGTTCCCATTTACTCCTGGCCAAGTAGTGGGCTTCTCAGATAGGCTCTGTCCCTGTGTCAGCTCAGTGCCCCCTGTGTTGTGTGAATACATCTAATTAAGAAGTAAAATATTAAAAAGCCCGCCTGACCCACAGGTCTGAATCATATTCTCTTATACCTTTTATTAACTAAAAGGGTGATATTTTGACCTCCGTCTGCTTGAATTCTGGGTTTGCCAGTTGGCTTCAACAGCCAAGGAAAAGGGAGTGCCCTTTATGACCTTACTGATCATCAATATAGACTCTCAAGCACAGTGTATGGAAGAGAGATATAAATCCACTGATAGAATATAATGAAAAGAGAAATTAAAAGGCAAGGCATAAATGAGGGCAGAGGTAACTCATCTAGGAAAAGTAAGGAAAGGTTTTTCAGAGGATGTGAAATTTGACACTAGAAAGATGACTAGGAATTCTTCAGACGGAGAAAAGGGTAAGGGCAGTCTAGGATGAAGGAACAAAACATGAAAAGTCAGAGCACACAGGACACACATACAGAGCCAGGTATCTTTAGAGAACATAGGAAAATGTATTGTGACTGAACTGAAGCTCAGATAAGATAGGATTGGTTTGGGGCAGGATGAAGCAAGAAAGAGCACAAGGAACTATGAAGCATTTTAAAATAAGAAACAACGAATTATGTTTATATTGTAGATAGAAAATTCTGGCAGTAATGGGGCTATAGTACAGGATACAAGGCCGGGAAGCTGGTCTGGGAGTTGTTGTAGGGCACTTGCTGACGACGATTTGCTTTAAAGTAGTGACAGTGGGTGATAACAGGAGATGACATATCAGGCGCTCAGGATTATTTGTTCAGCATTACTCCTTTTGAACAAATGAACGGAGAAAACAGAGTGAGGTAAACTTTTAATAGAATGATCTTTTAAAAATTTTACTTGTAAAAAAATTTACCTATAAATGTCTATGGGTTCAAGATTACAAGAGTTTGGCTAGAGGTAGGATATATATGGCCAGGTAGCAGAATAGACGTAGTACTCTTGTTCTGGTAGCTACAATGAAACAAAAAATTTAAAAAAATGTATCTGAGATGAAACTGAGCTTCATAGTTGGAGAGAATTTTCCTCAAGAAAAAAAAAAAATCTGTGTCTTCCTAAATGTGCCACTTGAAGATGGTAGATAGTGGTGGGAGGTCAGAGGGTTAGATGGAAGGAGAGCTCTTTAGATGACTAAGAAAGTTATCCTGATTTGAGATGTGCTTGGGGATAGCAATCCCTACACATCAACAAAAAGAAAAGAAGAAAAACTTCTCAAGTGACATGAAGCATACAGAGCATTATGACGGAACTTAAAACCAAAGACTCAATAGAGTCGGCTATGGGCTTCCCTGGTGGCGCAGTGGTTGAGAGTCCGCCTGCTGATGCGGGAGACACGGGTTCGTGCCCTGGTCCGGGAAGATCCCACATGCCGCGGAGCAACTAAGCCCGTGAGCCATGGCCGCTGAGCCTGTGCGTCCGGAGCCTGTGCTCCGCAACGGGAGGGGCCACAACAGTGAGAGGCCCGCGTACCGCAAAAAAAAAAAAAAAAAAAAAAAAAAAAATAGAGTCGGCTATAAGCAGGTAAAGCTCAGAATTCAGAACAAATAAGAGAAAAGTTAATGTTTAAATCTCTGCTGGAAGAGAGCAGGCATTAGGGAGGCGGGAGGTTGGGACTGTTGTTGGCAATCCAAGGGAAAAGGAAATTATAATGGAGAAAGGAGAGTACAGGGAGAGGAAATTCAAATTCACACCAGAGCTTGTTCATATTTTATTGGGTAAAACTTTAAAACTGGAAAAGTGGATGCCATATTGCCACGTCTAAAAATCATTTATGTGCCTTTTAGAATCTACTGACTCCAAGCCAAAATAAAAGTGAATCTTTTTTTACCTTCTTTCTGGGACTGTCAACCACTTGGACATGTTGACTTTTTAATCACCTTGTAACTGATATTAGTATTTTAAGAGAGGCAGTGCTATTTTCTGGATGGCAATATTAATATTCTTTTTAGGATAATGATGTGGCATTCATCCAATGGTCCTGACAGGTTGGTGTTTTTGTTGATCAGCCTTCTTTGCCTTTTCAGTTAATTCTTTTTCTTTCTTTTACATGCAATTTCTCCAGGTTGTAATTTAATAAATTTGAATCTTTCCCATTCACAGGAATTACTTAATCATGTAAAGGCTCTTCCCCAAAGTGAACGTTTTAGTGATCTTTCAATGCCCGTGACTGTTTTAACATTAAACATTTCATCCATGAGTCAGTAAATTTTTCAGAAAAAAATCTCTTTTACTTACATATGATTTCAATTGTTTCAATTAATATACCTGGGGAAAATAAATGTGTAGGACTTTATACTCGTTTTATAATTTATAATGGAAATTACTTTAGTGTGCTGTAACTACTTCCAAGTACTCATTAGATGAATATCACAATATTATCTCGTATCTTGGTATTTTAGAGGAATGATAGCTGCCCTTGGATGAGATGTTATTATAATCATTAGAAGATTCTCTATACGGGAACATATGTATATGTATAACCGATTCACTTTGTTGTAAAGCAGAAACTAACACACCATTGTAAAGCAATTATACTCCAATAAAGATGTTAAAAAAATAAAATAAAATAAAAAAATTAAAAAATAAAAAAAGAAGATTCTCTAAAAGATGCAGGGTTAATTTTAGCAAATCCTTTTTTAGTGATGATAAAACAAATTCTAGCATATAACATGTACATTAAATTTCTTCTCCATTTTTTGTGAAAGAATCTGTCCCTTCCCTACAATATACTAAATTAGAAACCAGTCTATACTTACAGAGACTTCAGAATTAGAAAAAAAAAAATGACTTTTAGATTATGGCCCTGCTTTTCTCAAGATGAGATTCTGTAACACATTATTCCTGAGAAATGCTCCTTTAAAAACATTTCATGGTTAAATAAGTTTGGGAATCACTGAATATGACCATACTTGGAGACCTGCAGAGTTCATTTGTATATTAAAGCCTGTAAAGCTCTTATAGGTTCTTTTATAAAGTTGCATTTAACTTCTTTTAATCCAGTGTTTCTCAAACCTACTGGACCACTGAAAAAATTTCTCAAGTCTCCAGCACAAACATCTTGTACTACACAAATTGGGAAAAACCAATCCAGTCCCATAATAATATAATTAAGAAAACCTAATATGAGCCTCAGGACGGTCAAGCAACTAGCTCAATGTGGTGCCACTAGTTAATGCCAGGATCTGGAATAATTTATACATTTCCTAATTAACAATGACTTGTGGCCCAGGGGCCTGGATGCCTGAAGAGATGAAGAATTTAGGCAATTTTATGATAACCTATATCTTATGACTTACTTTACACCATATGACAGACTCTAGGTCCATCCACATCTCTACAAATGACCCAATTTTGTTCCTTTCTATGGCTGAGTAATATTCCACTGTATGATGATGCTCTAGCTAATTGTTCTGGATGTCACTGTATGATTATATTCTTTTTCAACTACCTTCCCTGAGAAGATTGTTCCTTGGTCTTCTTCTTCCTCATGCTGTGTGACTTTGGTCTCTGGTCAACATAACTATTGATCCTTTGCAATGAATTCATCATACGAAAGGAATAATTGATACAGAGCCTGGATACCAGAGTTTCATCATGGAGTGGACGCTGATTGTTTATGTATCAGCGTCTATTCCATTGATCTCTGGCAGCCATGCTCATCTGGATGGGGCTTCATCCCCAGGTCCAGTGGATAACATATAATCGAATTCCTTCATGTTACGAGTCACCAAGTCTCAATTCCTGGACTTTTATTTTGAGGAAATGGAAAGGAGTGCTCTCTTTCCTGCAAGCCATAAATCTGACACCATATTGAGCTGAAAGAGCTACAGTCATTTTTTTTAACGATGAGGAAAGAATCTGAGAAAATAAGAAGCCAACATAGCATAACATGGATCCAAGAGATGGAGGGAGAGAAACAGGGTCCTCTGATATAGTCTGATCAAGTGGTACTAGGAACTAGTCACCTTCAAATTTTCAATTACAGGAGCCAATAAATTTTTTTTCCCTTTAAGATGTTTGGGTGAGTTTTGTACAATTTGCAATTGAAAGTTTTCATTGAAACATACCACTTACTCTACTGTCACATATCTTTATGTCTGTGTGGTTTTCAGCTGCTCTTAGGTTGCATCATCTTCAAAATAAAGGGGATAGCCTATTGCCTAGATGATTTCTAGTTACCTTACAGCTGTAATTTTCCATTACCCCTCGGTGGCTAGAAGCAGAATTAATGGCTTTTGACTTTCAAATCTGGGCTCAGACATTGTTACCGATGATCCCAAGTTGGGTCCCAACAAGAGTCTTCCTGCCCATGTCATTAGAGCTGAAATGCTTTATTCTTTGATCAAGGATGGAGAGATGGGAGCTCATGCTTTAGACCAAGCCAGTACTGGTCCATGGCCTTTTAGGAACCAGGCTACACAGCAGGAGACAAGAGACAGGCGAGCGAGCGAAGCTTCATCTGTATTTATAGCCACTCCCTATCACCTGCGATACTGCCTGAGCTCCGCCTCCTGTCAGATCAGCGGTGGCCTTAGAATCTCATATGAGCGCAAACCCTACGATGAACTGCGCATGTGTGGGATCTAGGTTGTGCGCTCCTTACGAGAATCTAATGCCTGATGATCTGAGGTGGCGCTGAGGCAGCAGCTGCAAATACAGATTATCATCAGCAGAGAGGTTTGACTGCACACAGACCATAATAAATTAATTGCTTGTAGACTCATATCAAAAGCCTATCGGTGAGTGGCAAGTGACAATTAAGCTGCATGTGGTGGCAGGCTTTATAGTGGCAAGTGAGTTGACGTACTTCAGTTGTACAGCTGCATCTGGTGGCAGGCTTTAAGTCAGAATCCGACGCTTATTTTAGTCCGCGTGTGGCCCGCCCATTATTTTATTTACCACGTCCATCCGCACCTCTTTCCTGCACTGCGCACTTGTCTCAGTTACAGTTTTGGTAAGCCCACAAGCTAACCCTAGCCAAAATGAGTAAAAAACAAATGTCGCTGGAGAGCTTCTTTGAAAAGGGGGAAAGACCCAATAATGAGACAGCAGAAGACTCTAAGGCTGCCAACAAAAAGAAAGCTGCATTTAAAAGAAAATACCAAGAGTCCTACTTAAATTACAGGTCCATTGCCACAGGTGACTGACATTCTTCAAGCCCGCTTTGTATAATATGCGGTAACCGGCTATCCCGCGAAACCATGAAACCTTCAAAACTGCTTCGCCACATGGAGACCAAGCGCCCTGCATTAAAAGACAAGGCTTTGGAGTTTTTCAAAGGAAAAAAACGTGAGCATGAAGAACAGAAGCAGTTACTGAAGGCCACCACTTCATCAAAAGTGTCTGCACTGAGAGCATCATTCTTAGTGGCTGACCGCATTGCTAAAGCTAAGAAGCCCTTTACTGTTGAAGAGTTGATCCTGCCTGCTGCTAAGAACATTTGTCATGTACTTTCAGGAGAGGCTGCAGTTCAAAAGGTGGCACGTGTTCCTCTTTCAGCTGGCACCATAACTAGACGAATTGATGAAATAGCAGAGGATACTGAGGCACAATTGTTAGAGAGGATCAATGAGTCACCGTGGTACACGATCCAGGTTGGCAAGTCTACCGATGTAGACAACAAGGCAACAATGCTTGTTTTTGTGTGATATATTTTTCAGGAGGCTGTGCGTGAGGATGTGTCATGTGCACTTTTATTGCCAACACCACAGCTGCAGAACTATTCAAGTCTTTGAGTGAGTACATATCAGGAAAACTGAATTGGTCATTATGTGTTAGTATATGCACGGGTGGAGTGGCTGCCATGACGGGACAGCTTTCTGTTCCACTACTCGGGTCAAAGAGGTCGCTTCTGAATGTGAGTCTACGCACTGAGTCATCCATAGAGGAATGCTGGCTAGCTGGAAAATGTCACCTGAAATTAACAGTGATTTGCAGGATGTGATTAATATTATCAACCACATTAAAGTACATGCCCTTAACTCAGGTCTGTTCACGCAGCTCTGTGAGGAGAAGGACACAGAGCACACATGTCTTTTCTTATACACAGAAGGGAGATGGCTTTCTAGAGGTAGATCACTGGCCAGAGTTTTTGAGTTACGAGAGCGGCTCCAGAGATTTCTTTTATAAAACCAGTCACCCCTGGCAGCACATTTCAGTGACATAGAATGGGTCGCAAAACTTGCTTAGTTGTGTGACACATTCAACCTGCTCAATGAAGTCAATCTGTCACTTCAGGGGAGAATGACAACTGTGTTCAAGTCGGCAGATAACGTGGCTGCATTCAAAGCCAAACTGGAATTATGGGGGCGATGAGTGAACATTGGGATTTTTGACATGTTTCAAATATTAGCAGAGATTTTGAGAGACTGAGCCAGGACCTTCTTTCTCCCAGCTGGTGCATGATCACCTATCCCAGCTTTCAAAAGAGCTTGAGCATTACTTCCCAACCACAAAAGACCCCCAAACTGGGAAGGAATGGATCTGAGACCCATTTGTGAATAAGCCAGGTGAATAGACTTTGTCCGTGCTAGAGGATCAACTACTTGAGATCGCAAATGATGGTGGCCTTAAAAGTATGCTTGAGACAACTTCAAATCTCCATACGTTCTGGATTAAAGTCAAGGTGGAATATCCTGAGATTGCCACAAAAGCACTGAAAAGCCTGCTTGCATTTCCAACATCCTATCTTTGTCAAGCAGGGTTTTCTGCAGTGACAGCAGCCAAAGCGAGATCATGGAGTAGACTGGACATAAGGGACACACTTCGGGTGTCACTGTCTCCCATCACCCCAGGTGGGACCACCTAGTTGCAGGAAAACAAGCTCAGGGCTCCTACTGATTCTGCACTATGGTGAGTTGTATAAGTATTTCATTATATACTACAATGTAATAATAATAGAAATAAAGTGCACAATAAATGTAATGCACTTGAAGCATCCCGAAGCCACCGCCCTCCCCCACCCCGGTCCATGGAAAAATTGTCTTCCACGAAACCGGTCCCTGGTGCCAAAAAGGTTGGAAACTGCTGCTGTACAGCACACACTGTCTCCCCACCAGACTGTGTGTGGGGCTGCTTTGGAGGGCTCTGAACAGCAGAAGTGGGTGAGGTTCTCCCCAGGCTGGCACAGCTGTGCCTCTTTCGCTCCAGGTTGCAGTAGGGGTGCAGCGTCTCTAAACATGGCCCGCCGCTGCCATCTTGAATTGCGGAGTCGTGCATGGCACTTCTGCACATGGTCCCCGACCCTGAGCTGAAGGGTCCAGTGTAGCCATTTCACACTAGGAGCTCCACTCTGGTCTGAGGTGCTGGGCGCAAGGCCTCTGGCTGCAGTACCCTGTGAACAAGAGAACCCAAACTAAGCATAAAGGTTAAAAAAAAAAGGTTAGACTTTATTCTATTTTTATTTCCTGGGAATTGTTAATGGGCTTGGCCGGTAACCAAATGTATTCCGTAAAAATCCTTTTCGTTGTCCTAAGAGGTATGGAGGACTTTTACTTGACAATGTTTCCACAGTTCTATTCATTGACACTCAGGTCAGAGAACTAGGATTAATAAATTTTAATTTCTGTATCAGAAAACAATTTAGTTTTTTATGAACACACGATTTTAGGGTTGCTTAGCCAGATCTCAGTCCTGTACGAACCTTGAGAAAATAAGAAGCCAAGAAAATTAGTTCTTTTTAATAATGTTTGGTATATATTCTGATTTTCAGACACCATTTGATTCACTTAAAGTAAACATATCCATGTTTTAACATCCACCCTGACAGCAGAAACAAAACAAAATAAAGCAAAACAATAAATTCTTGGCAAGCCAGATGATTCCCTCCCTCTCTCCCTCCATTCTTTCCTTCCTTCCATTCCATTTAGGGTTGTAAGCACTCTGCAAGTTATCAAAGAAACAACAGTGCAAAACAATCAAAGATACTTCAATGGAAACGTGCAGTCTAGTGAGGGCAACAGACATAAATAACCTAATGAATGATTATTATACATAATGATATGTTCTTTGAAGGAAATGTGCAGGGTGCTATGCAAGTGTGAAACAAGGGCAATGCACATGGTGGAGAAAAAAGACTGCCCTAAAAGAGTGCTGTTTGAGCTAAGATCCAGAGCAAAATTTGCAAGTAAATGGTGCAGGGGATACAGGTGCTAATGTAGTAGGCAGAGACAGGTAGGGGCATAGTACGCTTAAAAGATTAACACAGAACAGTCCAATGTGGTTGGAGTATAGACAGGAAGAGAAAGAGGCCAAAGCTGACGCTAGAGATAGTCATGGGTCATGGGTCATGCAGGACTGTGCAGGCTATGTTCGAGGTTTAGGTCTTTATCCTAAGGGCAATGAGAAGACATTAAAGTTGAAAACCAGCAGGGCCACCATCAAATTGGCATTATAAATGACCACTTTGTAGTGTAAAGAATGACTTCAGAGAATGTACTGAGAGGGAAATGTATTGAGATCAATGAGAACCTTCCAGCAGTAGTTCAGGATGGAGGTAATGGGGTTTGTACCTGGGGACTGTAGGGTGGGTGGGAAGGGAATTAATTAAGCTATGCTGAGGAGGTAAATGAAGAGATTTTCTTGAGGTTTTATACCTCACTTACCTTTGAACCCCAAAAATCTAACCTAATGCCTAATTTCAAACAATGACAATAAATAATTATTGAATTAAATTTAGCAACAACGCATGCAGTATTTAAGGGCAGCTGACTCAAGAGATAATTATTTAAATGAATATAACATATTCAACCCAATCATTCTCCCTCCTTTAGGAAATTTTAGTATAGGCCCAGTAAAACATAGAACTGAGTCATTATCATTTGTAAACAGCCAATGTGGCTCATTTAGACCCAAATCCGTACAGTCAGACTATGTGGACAGTCACTGGCTGTGGTTTTCAGTCTAAGTACTCAGAGTTCCTTGCTTAGATGATGACTCTTCTGGAAGCTATTCTAAATTCATTTACTTTAAACATAAGGAAACATTTCCAGGAAATAACAGTCTTTTTGGCAGGAATTTTTATCACCAGAATCTCTGACATTTTACAGAATGCAACAAATAAGTAGCGTAAATATTGCATACTCAAGGGAATTTCAATTTTAATTAAAGCCCACCCTCCATTTTAAAACAAATCTTGTTAAAAAATATCTCCTCCCCTTAAGATGGTTGTAATTTTAAGGTAATATCCTCTAACAAAAGGCAGTTATCTGTGATCCAGTGTAAATGTAACATCTTAAATGCAAAAGTGCAGCAAAATTCAATGAGCTGAAAATTATCGAAACATTTTAGTGAATAGATTTATTATATTTTTTCTCTGATATTTATTGAAAAAGAGTCTCTTTTCTGATATTCATGGGGTTTATTTTTAACAATGGACAGTATTTAACAGAAAGTTATATTAAGGTGTTAAATTTACTCTAAAGGTGAAATACCAAGCCATACATGCATATCTCAGGAAGACTAAGAATTTCAGGTCACCATTAGTTTATAAACACTTTCCTCTCACTACAATCATTGGTGCATCCTTTCTTTTCCAGGATGTAATGTAAAACTTGGTAATAAAATATACTGATTTTCACTGATTCCCAAATACATACTGAATGTGCCCTTATTCGGTTAAAAAGCTTCCCCAAGGCTATGTATTTGCACACTGGATATCCAAGAAAACCCTCCTGATCCATCCTCAAAGACCTATTATTTCTGCTGTTGTAGGCTCTGTTTTCTAGATGGAAGGCATGTCACCTCTTCCCATTTCACTTCCCAAGGGTCGACATTTCACAATGCACGCTGGGATTGTTAATTTTTGAGTCAACTTGGCTGCTGTAAGAGATGCCCAGATAGCTGGTAAAACAAATCTAGGTGTGTCTGTGAGGGCGTTTCTGGAAGAGATTCGCATTTGACTGAGTTGACTGAGTAAGGAGACTAGACTCATTCAATCCATTGAGGGACCTAAAGAAACCAAAAGGGGGAGGAAGGGGGAATTCTCTCTCTTTCCTTGAGCTGGGCTGTCCATTTTCTCCTGCCCTCAGATACAGAAGCTCCTGCTTTCTCGGGCCTTTGGACTCCAGGGCTTACAGCAGCAGCCCTGCTTTCTCAGGCCTTCAGTCTCACACTGGGCTTGCTTGGTTTTTGGGCCTTTGGATGCAGAAGAAATTATACCATCAGCTTTCCTGGGTCTCCAGCTTGCAGAGACAGCTGTGGGACTTCTCAACCTCCATAATCACGCGAGCCAATTCTCATAATAAATCTTCTCATATATATCTATATACATCCTATTGGTTCGATTTCTCTGGAGAACCTGACTAATACCTCTTGGCCTCAACTGTGAGTGGCTGAAGGTAATGTCATCAAGGCAGCCCATTTGGATGTCGTTACATGCAGTTTAAGATCTAATGCCAGTTCCTGCCAAGCCCCACCTTGTTTCCTCTTATCCTCTATTTTTTTTTTCCTCTTATCCTCTTTGATGCCTCATAGGTCTCCAACTTTGCCAGCTGGTAAGGTTGGTTGCATTCTCTTCTCTCAACATTTTCCCCCAATGTATCTATAGGATTTATCAATGTCAGTAACTCCCAAAATGCATGGGACTTTTTTCTTTTGATATAGTTTATTCCTAAAACTTGATACATATTCTAATTGAATCTCCTCATTTCTTTTATTTTAACAAGGAAATTTAGACAGAAAAATGTAGATGACTCACTCAAGGTCACAAAATAAATTAATCGCAGGACCAGGACTGCAACACATATTTCTATGTTCTGTAAAAGTTTACACTCTGTGTAGATAAATGAGGAAAGATTTTAAAGGCATAGTGTTAAGGAAAAAAGTAAAGAAACAGATTGATACACATAATATAACACATAAAGTAAAAGTTCAGGCATTAATGTGGCAATACACATTAAATGTTAGGATATTTGCCTTCAGGGTGAAGGAAAGGGAATGGGAATAGAACATGGGGAAAAAGTATAATAAATAACTAAAAACATGAGAGATTTTGCATGGATCAAATATGATAATGAGCCATGAACTGAGGATAATTTTTTATTGATTCCTTCCTTGGGTTGGTTTTTTATTGCCAAGAATAGAGCTATCTTTCTGTCACTTGTAACCCATGCAATCTGACAAAACATAACTTGTTTCTAAAACTTTTACACAAGTTAGAAAATCAGTTGGCCATTTGAACCAAGTGAAGCATGCAGACCTCAACTTGGCAGCATGGGAAAAGGAAAGAAGGGTGCCAAGGAGTATGGAGAGAAGGGGAAATACTACCATCATTTATAGCAGAAAATCATAATATTTTTGCCAGTTGGTGTAGTCATGACAAATGATCACAAAAAATCTAATTGTGGCTTAGAATTGTATCTCCCTTAAAATAACATACCACAGACCAATGTAGTCAAAAATAAGTTGTGTGTGTTTTGCCAAAAGAAAAAAAATTTATTAATTTAATCAAAGGCAAAAAGATTAATTATATTTGAAGATATACTTCTGAAGAGGCTTTAAACTGTTTTATATTTTGTTCAGCACAGGACAAAGTTCTTTACTTCTTCTTATTTGGAAAACAAAGAAATAAATATGAGAAATATATGTTTAAATAACTGACAAAAATAAATTGATAAAAAGACTTTAGGTAGCATTGATTTTTTTTTTTTTACCAAAAGGACTTACATTCATTTCCCACACTCAGTGTTTAAAAGTATGCATTTAAAAGATACTTTATTAATAATATACCTCAATAATACTATTTCTACGTTACAGTTGATGAAATCAACAGAGAAGACAATTGACATATCTGAGGTTACACAGAGAATATAGCTGCAAGTCTCAAAAGTAGTTCCAAAATATCACCTAGATGTCTATGATATGATAGGAAATTAGTTCCCTATTGAAAAGAAAAGAAATTTCTAGCTCCTCTCAGATATTTCATGGCCAGTTAATCCTTTCCGTGTGCTTTAAGATAATTTATAAATCATATGATTGAAATTATAGATGCCATACCAAAAGACTCACTATTATAGAGTTTTCAAAATTAAACAGTCTCTCTCTCTCTCTCTCTCTCTCTCTCTCTCTCTCTCTCTCTTTTCAAACACATTTCCACCACTGAGCCCATTATCTCTACTCAAAAGAACACTTTTCCCTGGAAAATGCTGCCTCTAAATTTTAAACTATTCTCATTTATTAACCAGATAAGCTAGCATTTAAAATCTGCTTCCAGAAAAATAAAACACTCCAATCTTCCAAGACATCTCCTTAAATATGTGTATTTTATGACATTTAGTAAATTTCTGGCACCAGCAAATGTTGTCCTTTGGACAAAGAAACATCTGAGACAAAAGTTTTATTTATCACTGTTGGTTGAAATACAGGAAGAAAAAAAAACAAACAAGTTTCGATGGCAACAAAGACAAAAATGCTGGAGGTTCCATTTTGCCATTGAAACCAGCCTTATACTGTAAGTTATATTTAATTAAGAGCCCTTTATGTCATCATGTGTGCATGTTGTTTCTTTTACGTATGGTAGTTCCCTTGAGGCCCCTGAGAACTTTTAGGTTCCCTTCAGGCCTAACGTGCTTTATTTTTTTTTGAAGTAGGATTGTACCAAATCCTCTAGCAGACTCACATATTCCCTAATCACCCTGTTACGTATTATTAAAATTTTCATATATTATATGATATTGTAATATGAAGCAGGAAAGAGGCCAAAGGATATTTTTGTTAGAGAATGTGGAGACATGGGCATATTTTTATATTCCCAAATGCTATTTATTTGTTTAGAGATTATTATCTTTAAAGGTTTGTAGGGCAAGTCTGTGGAATTCCATTGGATTTTCTATTTAAATACACTAGTTTGAATTTGAAAAATGGTACATAAGAACATTCTCCTTAGTCTATTTTTTATATTCAGTAACCTAGGGCAAATCACTTAGCACCTCTAAACCTCAGTTAAGTTGCCTCATTTGCCAACTGAGGCAAATCTCCCTAATGGGCATATTAATTTTAAAAACCTTTCATGTAGTTTGTAAAAATGCCCGAATAGTAAAATTTTGGGTCCAGCAGTGCCTTTCAAGATAATCTAACCCCAAAACACTTATCTCAAATGAGAAAATTGTGATGCTGATATGCTAATAATGAAAGTATTTTACACACACACACACACACACAAAAAAAAAAAAAAAAAAAAAAACAAAAAACAGATGATTTCAAGAATATATGATTCAATAAGAACCTTTCTTGTTAAGCTATGAGGGGTTGATTACCTCACCTTTATGTGGAATTATTCTATAGTACTTTATGGAAGCGTGTTTTCAATTGTGTCTGACATAATAAATCAAAACTGCTCACTAAAACGTGAAGTAAATAAATGTCACCTTGAGCTTTGTACAACTCTGATCCGAAACCCATAAACTAGTTAGAATTTATGAATACTATAATTTTGTCTTATACTGGATTTCCATTCCTAAATAAAATGTAATCTCCATAGAATTATTAAAAGTCATATGGATTTGTGCTGTTTCTGCCTTTACGATGGAGAAACAAAGCTATGTTTGGCAACAAGTCTTAGTTCACATAATTTATTACAAATTAAACTCAGGTTTCTTTTATTACCTGGGCAAATTCCAAATAGTTTACTCTTCACTTTTGTTCAGTCATCAAAATGATTAACTTGAGAAACAGAGTGGGCTGTTCTGGAACAATTCTGGAACTACCTCTTTGCATTAAGTAGGCCCAGCAAAAAGTCCAGGAAAACCTAGTTGAGATGCTACAGGTAATGCTCATAAGTAAACCTGATTGTAGGAATTCTCAGTGACAATCAAATTGGAGGGGAGCAAAAAACGAATCATAAAGAAGTGGCCACTGTGCTCTTTTTGTTTTAGGTTATGCTCTTCTCTTGCTTAGACATTTTTTTTTTAACGACTTGTGGTAGGCTATTTAAGCACACACAGTTTTTACTGAAGCTATTCTGTCACCCTACATATGGAGAGAAAAGGGGAAGGGGTACAGCTGGAACCATGTCTGCTTTTCAGATTGTGGAAGAGGTGCTCTCCTTGCTGCAGGGCCTTTGTACCCTCTCATTGGTCTGTTTGTAATAACCCTGTGCCCACACTTCTCACTTTGCTAAGTAGTCAACATAATAAAAAGTTCAGGTTTCAGTTTGAATGTCATGTCATCAGGTAGGCTTTCCCTAACTCTACAGTAAAAACTACATCCGTCCAGTCAGACAGTCTCAGTGTGCCTATCTCTATTGTTTCAGAGCAACTGCATGTTTATTTGTTTAATATCTAGTGCCTCGACTATACTCTGAAATGTGCAAGGACACATCTTCTCCTATTGTCATTGTTTTATATCCAGCATGTCATGCAGCACCTGGATTATAGTGTTTCATCAATATTTGTTGAATAAATAAACTGAAAATAATAATATAGTGTGATATAATACAATAAATATAATATAATATAATATATTTAATGATCAAACAGGTTAAAACTGCCATAAGAGGATCAAGGAAGGAGAGTTTTAAAGAGTAATATTAAGAGGTCAGGATTGTTTTTTCATCATTTGAGATTAGAGTAGCTATTTATTCTGTATTTCACTTATGGTGATTTCGGGTCCATGAACTGAATTTCTGTTTTCCTCTCATTTGTTTTTAATCTCATTTTTAATATCTTGAAAACTTCCATGGAAATGTACTTTCCTTTGTCCCAAATATGTGTAACAGAGCACTAAGACCAAATTATCTTTTTTCTTTAGGCTTGTTAACAGTAGCTACTATTTGATAGGCTTTAGCCACAGTCCAGATAGTACTGAATCAGTTTTTCTTGGGATCTCTTCAGTCTGTCTGGAAGATAGCACATCCAGTTCCAAATGTACGGCTATTCTTAAACTTTAAAAATCTTAAATCCTAAAACCTAAAATCTAAATCTTAAAATCTTAAATCCTTAAACTTAAAATCTAAACCTGAAACCTTAAAATTCAGGGCTGACTATAAGAGGTGACATGGTGAAAGCATGTAAAGGACATAAAATGAAACTAGGACCTACAGGAGTGTGGAGGTTCACATCTCAGGGAGCTCAGCCCAGAAGGGCCCGCTTGGACTATGTACCCACCAGGCCTATTAGTCCTGACTGCAATTAGAGATAAAGGCAGATTTCTGAAAAGGAAGGACAGTCATTTGACTTCCAGGTGTGCAGAAGTGGAAGATGTCATTAGATTCAATGTAAAAAAATGGTACAGTCAGGGCTCTCTGGCTAATCACAATAATAGTGACAATAATTTTAGTGTGTCTTATTTGTTAAGCTCTTACTATATACCATGTACCATGCTACATGCTTTACATATAACATTATTTTTTCATCTTTGCAAAACTCAATTTCTTTAGTGAGGCACTGAGAGTAGAGGCTTGGGTCCCATGCTTGGGTCACACCACTGTGGTAGCAGAGCTGGTCAATGAAACCAGGCATTCTGACTCTAGAGCCATGCTCTTAGCTTGCTTAACCACTATATGATACATGTTGGTTTTTCCTGTTTCTAAAGACACTTGGGGCTTCCAAATCACATCTCTAATTTGTAATCCTGTTAATGCCAAATGCTGTCCATTTAGATCCATGGACTTTTTATTGGCAGCTATAGCTTCCTACAGATGTGATAACACACATGAGTGGCCCTGAGCATGATAAAAACACTGTTTTGTGTTGTGAATTTGGACAGAGGCAGAAGGGATACAGGGTTACTTATGGCAGAGGTTGTCAGGTAGTGATGAAAAGAACACTTTGGTCAAGGGAGCCTGGTACTCTATACAGCAGGACTAAGATAAAGGATGATGCTTGTTAATCTGAAGCTAGTCTGTAATATGTTCTCCCAAACAATTAAATTATGCTCAATCTCTAATATCTTCCAATGATAGTTAGAATTTTAGTGTGGAAGCCCTTTAGTTTCAAAGATAAATTGATTTAAAGTTGAAAGCAGCAAAATTATTAATCACTTACAACTACGATTTCCTTGGTTGAGTAAAATTTTGTTCCTTGGAAAATTTGACTCATGTTCACCTCTAATATGAAGAACAGGATGTGTAGTTTATGAAAATACATTTTCATAATGAATAGCAGTCAGTCTTCAAAAGTCTTCAGAAGTAAGGCACAAACACATCACAAGGTTGGGATTTATGATGTCACTTTTTATATTGATTCAAGTCAGCCTCACTGGCTCCTTTTCAGAACTTCAGAGAATGCCTTCTCTTTCTTCTCCATGATGGCAACCTTCCTAGTTCTCACCCCTAAGTCTTTCCTTGTGTTACTTAGTCAAGCAGAATATTTCGGGTTATTTTGACTCTATTCTCTCTTACCCCACCCTCAGACCACATTGTATTCTACCTCTCTCTCTCTATCTCTTTTTTTTTTTTTTTTTTTTTGCGGTACGCGGGCCTCTCACCGCTGTGGCCTCTCCCGTTGCAGAGCACAGGCTCCGGACGCGCAGGCTCAGCGGCCATGGCCCACGGGCCCAGCCGCTCCGCGGCATGTGGAATCTTCCCGGACCGGGGCACGAACCCGCGTCCCCTGAATCGGCAGGCAGACTCTCAACCACTGCACCACCAGGGAAGCCCCCTCTCAAATTCTTTGAACTGATCCTTTCTTTTTCATCCCTGTCATCACTATATAATTTCATCATCTTTTTTTTTTTTTGCCTGAATTATTGGAAGTGTTTCCTAATTCATTTTCCTGTCTCCTCTTATATCCCTCAAATCAACCCTCAAACTTCCTGTCAGAATGATTTTCCTAAAGGGAAAATTATTTCATATCACTTCCTTTTTCAAAACCCGGCAATGACAATTGCCTTTAGGAAAGCACAACCTCCTCCGCATTGCATGTAAGATCCCCGATGATCTGGCCTTTGCCTACCATCTCTCTTCTCCTCTCTGAGAAGTTTATGTTCTGGGGAATTTTGAGGTTCTTGAAAGTGCAGTGCCCTCTCTCACTTCAATGACTTTTTCATTGTTCTTCCCTTTGCTTGGAATGTGCTTCCTCACTTTGTCCTAAAAAATTCCTCTTCCTTCCTCAGAGGCTCAGAGGGCTTTCTACATCCATAAAGCCAAGCCATCTCATTTTTGTTCCCTTTGGAGACAGTTATTCTCTCCCTTTTCTTTGTTTGCAAATATTGAACGCATAACATGGTATTTAAATGGTGTCATAAAGGTCTTTTTCTATGTACGGTACTTGACATGACATGGCATGAAATTCTCATTTTCATTGGATGTTCTTTAAGAGTGCGTGCTCCAGAAAGAGACTGTGTCAGCTCAAATCCTGCTCTGCCATTTACTACCCCTTTGATCCTAGACGACGTGCTTTATCTCTCCATACCTCCATTTCCTGACCTAAAAATGGGGATATTAATAATAATGTATTATACTTCAGGCTCCAGATTATTAAATGAGATAATGCATATAAAGAGCATAAAACAGTACTTGGCACTTACTGAGTACTCAGTAATTTATTACTTATTAACTACTTTATTATTGTTATAATTTTCATTTAAAAATGTGATCCTAATAACTGGCCAGAGATATTAATAATAATAATAATAAATACTATGATTATTGTTGTTAGCACTATTATATATTCTGCCAGAATCTGAAAGAGAAGTAGGCTAAAAGGACCCTTCATAGTACATGAAAATCTGAAAAAGACATTTATGAATAATTAATAATAATTAGCATTAATATTATATAAAATTAATATACTGTATAATAATATAATAAACCATAGATCATAAAGTTAAATATTTTTCATTCATTATCACATAGCACTAATTGTCATATTCATATTAAACTTACATGTAATCTCACTCCGCATATCAAGATACAGCTATTCACCTATATATGAACAGCAGGAGGAAGAATGAGAGACTTAAAGAGTCAAAATAGGTCAAAGATGGTAAAAATAAACTCTTGGATAATTGAGAGTATTATTACTTTTTTCAATAGACTGCTGTCTCTTCAATGTCTATCTCTGGAAAACCAGAACATTTGTTATAAAGTATGTATAGTCATTTTAAAATGATTTTCTCTGTTTCCAGAGAACAGTTTGAAGCAATCATTTTCTTATGGCTCATGACTGACCAAGAATGGTGACTCATACTCAGAGTGCTGGCCATTTTCTTCTTCATTTTGATACAACAGGGAGATTGCAACTCTGTAAAACAGTTAACTCTTGTAATCATTTAAAAATACATTTTTATCTCATCTGCTCTGATTGCTAAAGTACCGATGTAAATTTTGTTAAAACTCATATAAAGTCAAAAAACATAGTTTACTGCCAAATCGACAAAACACCAAGAAACTGCTCAGTTTTGTGAGAGTTTTTCAAAATTAGTAAGCTATAAAAGCGAGGGGTAATTTACAGGTCTTGGATAGTCTGTTGCTATGCAAGCTAGTGTCTAACATGTCAGTGGGACCAATGTGCTAAGATATGGTATATGGACAGACTCTACTGCTGTTACTTTGTTGTTGTATTGATGATACTTCAATGCATGGGACTGTTGCCTGTCTCTAGAAGCATTTTTGTCGCTGGTATATATGCATGCTGTGCTTTTGCATTGTATAGGTAATAGTGCCCCCTTAAAACTTTAGTTTAAAATAACTGGGGAAGTCTTCATGTTAGAAAGAAATGGAGAGCTGCATTTTCCCCAAATTAATAGTGATCAGCTAAATTATAATCATAAAATTTTATAATTTGACATTTTTCAAAAGTAAAATTAATGAATTAGAATTAAAGATTCACATAGATTAAAAAAACCTTCCATTGGGGTTAATCATTGGTGACATTAATAAGAGTAATTTTAGTGGCACAGTAGAGGTGGAATTCAATTACAAGTGAGCTGAAGAAGAAAGAATGGGCAATAACTAAATGAAGGTGAATGTCAAGACTTTTGCTACAACCTTGACTGTGAATAGAAGAATGATTTAAGGAGGTGCTTTAAGAGGGAGGGAGGCTGTATGAAGTGAGACAAACTCAGGAGAGGAGGAAGAGAAGTATAATGATAGCCTTAGACAGCAGGGTCACCTCTCTCTCAGATCAGAGGAAAAAAGGTAAAAATTGTAAGGTTAAATGTGCATGTTGTGGTGAAACTATGAGGAGGGAAAGTTGAGTGCATTAATGCCTGAAGATCGCTCTTTTTCTAGGCAGAAAATGCTAAAAGTGAAGGTGATCTGAGTGGGACAGGTACTTAGGGGAGGCTCTGCGTTTCTGCCCCTTCAATTCCCTGATCTATTGACTCTATACATCTCAGTATTTCTACTTATTTGTTGTACCTGCATTTACATATGTGATAGCTGTTGGTATGGTGTACTTTATTCTGTTTCACTTTTCCCAAATGGTTTTATTAATTTTTTATTTTTAATTTCATTACTGGATCTATAAAGAAATAAAAAAGAAGTAAAATGAAAACATAACCTCAGTTATATCTAGTTGATAGTTAAAGAATACCTTTCCCTAGGAATATATTTTCCATATAACTGAAACATAACCCAAACTAGAAAATTAGAACTAGAAAAATAGAAAATAATCATTTTTGATGGGAAAACTTTTTAAAGTGTTTGATAACATTGGCCTCATGTGTCAGTAATTTGGGGAATATACTTTCCTATCTGAGTTCTTTCACTTTTTCCCTAGTTTCCCAATAAAAGGTGCTGTCAAGTGCTAGGTGTGTTAGGACTTGTACGAAGCTGACATATGAAAGTAACGAGATAGAAACACCATATCTGGTTTATAAATACAATTAAACCATCTATTTATAGTAAATGTCAATATATAGCTAGTAAATGGCTCTAGTATGAAATATACATATGGCAAAATGTATGTTCCCCAAACCTTACAAATCACTGTTATTTGCATTAGAGTATCTTTATATAGCATAAGAGAGTAGCGCTCTTAGCTATCTGCTCACTGGCTACCTGCCAAAACTCTCCCTGTCATCTTTCCAAAAAGATTCCTGACAGAACTTAGAAGAGTGGTTTTTAAAAGTTAATGTGCTTAAGAATCATTTGAAAATCTTGTTAACAATTAGGATGGATGGGTCTTGCTCCAGAAGTTCCACTATCAGAAAACTGCTCTTGTTAGCAAATTCTCCTGGTAATTTGGCTACATGTAGTCCTTGGAACACACATCTAGATGGCTAATATTTTCTATTTATCTCTATCAACTTAGCTGGAAGCAGGCTATATTCCTTGTAATTTTCATCAGCAGCCAAAGATTTTTTAAGATAATTGATAATCTTCCTCACAGACAACTTTGAAATTACCTTCTGTTAAGACTTAGTCCCTGCCCTAGGGCTGTTCTATTATACAACATTAAGCATTCTATACTAATTTGTATTATTTATTCATACACACACTATAATATCTTATGCATAGCATTTGTGCAATCGTCTCTATATGATACAAAATTCACATTAAATTCAAGTTGATTAAAACTATGTTCTATACATCCTTATCTTTTGAAACAAAATAAACTCCCCATAAATTAAATGATTCCTAATTAGCACCCATTGTTACACTGTTAGGCAATACAATTTTTGTCTTCTTTTACATTTTTCTGTGCCATTCCCTATGGGTGTCTTGCCCATAGTAGGTGCTCAGTAAATATTTGTGGAATAATCAAGTTAACTGTAGGTAAATAAGAATCCAAAGGCTATGAATTAGGGCCTAGAATTAAAGTATAGGTCTTCAGTGCAGATTGATGACATTCCTTTAGCATGATAAAACTATGTTTTAGTTTCCCAGTGTCAGAAAGTTAAGGCTGATGGAAAACTAATTATTTAAAGTGTTGTAGTTCTATTTTTTGTTATTAAAAATAGATAAATTCTCCATGTTCACACATTTTTATATAAATACTTTATGAATCAATTACCTTTCAGTCTTTGTTTAAAAATAAAAATTACTTATTTGTAATCTATTATTTGAGTAGGTAAACAAATAAACAGAGCATATTTTTAAAATATAGCCTTTTTGTATAAAGATATGTAAAAACAGACCTTTATATCTTCTTAGTAATTTCTTATCATGTTGTGGAAAATAGCCTATCATTACTCCATAATATAATAATTTTTCTTTTTGTGAAAAGCACTTTTTAATCCTGCAACTTGTATGATAAAATATCACTTATATTTACTAATTTAGGGTTTTAGAATATATCTTACATTTATATATTACTTGTTACAAAAACTCACATTTAGATTATACTTTAGATGTTATCTTTAACACGCTACCTTAATTGAGGTCATCAGCATTCCTACATAATGTACTTGATATTACAATATGAATATTTTATGCTGTAATTTGAAATTCTCTGAGCCATCAATTCATAGGAATTTGTTTATATGCATTAATGTGGTTCAGTGATCTGTGTCTCTCCCTGGCTATTTGTTTATTGGAAGAGAAGAAGGACGATGGAAGATAAATAACTTTTTTTTTCCACATTTGTTTCCTCACAAAGATTTAATCACAAATTCAACTGTAAAGCAATTCAGTCAGTTCCCTAAATCAGAAATGAATGGTTGCTTTTGGTATAAAGTTATACTCAGATAATTTAATGACTTGCTCATATATGCTGCTCATTTCTTGTGTAGGAATAAAATCAAGTTGGAAAAAGGAAATAAAATTTCACAATATTGATTATAGTACATGTTGCTTCTTTTTGAAGCCCGTAGTCTTCTTTAGCACATTTTTATTAATTTTAGAGATAGAAATAATTGATAAATTTCTTAATCAATTCAAAGGAATAGTCATTGAGATTAATACTGAAGTCTCTGCATCTCTTGATATGCTTTAGGTAAGCATAAACCTTATGGTTTCTCTTTTTTGCTGAGTGGGTACACAGAAGCTGCTATAATTATGTAGAACCACACCCTTCATATAAAACACACATTCTACAGTCCTTAAACAGAGGTTGTTTAAAGCACATAGCACAAATTTGATTTAGACAAGGTAAGGCATTCTCAAATTATCCAATAGTTTGGGACGACCATGATAAAAACCTGAACTAGATTTATGCACCTAAAATCTGCCTCTGCCTGTCCTTTGCTATTACCACAGGGGATTAGGGATGGGTGAACCCAGCCGTGTTTTGGGTTCATCAAACATCTTGAACTACTTTTCCAATGTTCTGGGTTAGGCAAAACCCAAAATGTGTTTTGCCAAGCACATTTTCTCTTAATTCTTAAACCCAGGAGTATTTTAAGGTAAATTTAATCCATATGCTTCTGATTCATTTACACTAAACTCATCAAAATGTTCTATCTTAAGAGCTATCTAATGTGCAAGAAGCTTTTTGAATATTTTATAAGCCTTTTAAAGTCAAATTCATTGAACTTTTACATTCAGATGGGCCAAGAGCTAGTGAACTCAGAACCTAAAACAATCAAGTTTGGTTGCAAAGTCTAAAATATCAAGGTTTGTGATGGTTCTAAACTTGGCTGTGCATAGCTCAATCCTTGGTAAGAATATATATTAACATTATTTTTGCACAATGTAGACTGTGTAACACAATGAGTAGTGAATAAAATGCAAAATAAGGCATAGAAATATAAAGAAGCCAAGTGACAAATAATTCAAAGCAGACTGAATGTCTGTTCTTTAGCAAGAACCATGCACGAGCTAACATAATGGAGGATGACACTGCATCTGTTTTCATTTTTCTTTCTTTTGGGAAGACTTTCTTCTTTTTGGACTGTATTTAGACTTTTCTACAGTTCTCTTCCATTTCTATCTTTTGGACAGTCACAGAACTTGCAGCTAGCATTGTAGCACTAACATTAAATAAAAGAAAATTATGTTTAATATCATAAAAAGGGCTCATTTTTGTCATGAAAAAGCTAAAATGGATTACTAAATTTATTTCTTAAGACATTATCAAGCTTAGGTTTGCAAAATAACAAACAGGTTGAGATTCATTATGAATTTCACAAATCAAATTCACCATCAAAGCCCCAACTCTTGTAAATTTAGGCTGGATAATACTTACTAAAATTTGTAATAAATAAGAATCCCATTTGATTATATATAGGTAAATTCACTTTGATCTCTTTTGATTATTTCTATATGATTTAGAAGACCAGACTATATTTAAAATTTGTACATAATGATAGGGGCTTAGCTATGTAAATAAGAAAACTAAGTAGTAAAGTAGAATAAGAGAAAGTAGAATAAAAAATTTGCATGGAGAAATAATTTATAACATGTTAAAAAGCTAAAATCTTGTTCTTACTTTTCAGTTATGAACATTTCTAAAAACTAGACCCAGACATTGAATAAAGTTAAATAAAAATCAATAATAATTTTAGCATAAGCTTTGCACATAAGAAAAATTTAATTTTCCTACTGTTGTTGTCGTCTCAAAAAGCATTTTAGTGGCTTTCCAAATATCTGTTGTAATAAGACACAAATGATAATAAATATCTTTATAATCAGTATCTCAAGCATCCTATATTCTCTTTCAGCACTTTCTCAGAAATGTTGAGGAGTGATATAAATGAACACATCAATGGAGTGCAGAAAAGGTAGGAACAAGTATATTGCAGTGAGATAGAAATTCTTTACTAAAATGACACACTTGAACATTTTTTTTCCCTTTCTCTATATGGCATGTTTTTGTTTAATAATGCCATACTCAGATAATAGTTTTTAAGAGTTAGGGCTTTGGCAGTAGTATATTTTAGTGTTCAACCCTCACCAGCTGGTTAACTTTGAAAATTTTAAAATCTTTTTTTAACCCAAGTTTTCTCCTCTGTAGAATGGGGACAAAAAGCAGGATTCTTAAAATTATTGCAAATGACAATATACATGAAAAGCTTAATATCGAATGAGCTTAAGACCATGTGATAAGTGCCAAATAAATAGTACCTGTAAGATGGACAATCTACTTTTTTTTTTTTTTTTTAACTCTCAGGTATGTATTATCCACTACCAAAAAAGGTAATTAATGCCTATTCCAATTATGCAAGACTTCTTGCTGTGTCAGCTTGGCTAGGTTACAGTCCCCTGTTCTTCAACCAACAACTAACCTAGATGTTTCTATGAAGGTATTTGCTAGATGTGATTAAGATCCACAATCAGTTAGTTGCATTTAGGTAAGAGAAATTATCCTAGATAACCTGAGTGGGTCTGATTCAATCAGTTGAAATGCCTGAAGAGCAGAGCTGAGGTTTCCCTGATGAAAAAGAAATTCTGCCTATGGACAGTAATATTTGACCCTGACCAAGTGTTCCAGCCTGCCTTTTCCGATAGCCTGCCCCATGGATTTTGGATGTGCCCAGCCAGTCCCCACAACTGCATAAGCCAATTCCTTGCAACAAATCTCTGAAAACAGATCTCCTGTTTCTGCTTCTCTGCTTGAAACCTGGCTGTTGCATGAATTTATTCAGCAAATACTTACTAAGGGTTTTCTATATCTCAAATCAAGTATTATTCTAGAAACCAAGGACTCTGTACAGAACAAATTAGATATTTCCCCTGTCATCACTGAACCAACAGAGGATATTTCCTGAGATAAATTATATATAAATAAATATTTAAATTAAAAAAATAAAAAGTGCTTTGAAGTAGAAGAGATAGAACATTATTTTAATATTAGCCTTCTTAGTTTCCATATGGAACCATTTAAAATTTTTTCTAGTGAATTTAAATCATACTTATATCTTAATTCAGCGAGTTTTTTGTTTCTGTGAATCTAGAGTTTCTATTATTTAAATGCAAATGTAGATTTTCTTCTAAGTGGAAAAGGTGTAAAAATTTAAACTTTCTGGGTTTAATGTATTCAGTGAACGAACATTGATTCATTGATTGAGTGCTTCTAGGTACATGAAATTGATGTGAACAAGGCAGGGAAGGGCCATTTTACCTGCATTAGGATCTAATGTGTTACCCAAGTGATTGTCATTGTCATTTTTTTTATTGTATTGTCGTGTAGCTAATATGATATGCTCATTCATGTGACTACAACATAAAAAACTCACACTTTCAGTGGGAAATACTTAATCATTAAATGTCTCTATCAGAATAATTAGAAGATCCTTTAAAAAGTAAAAAGTGGGGCTTCCCTGGTGGCGCAGTGGTTGAGAGTCCGCCTGCCGATGCAGGGGATGCGGGTTCGTGCCCCGGTCCGGGAAGATCCTACATGCCGCGGAGCAGCTGGGCCCGTGAGCCATGGCCGCCAGACCTGCGCGTCCGGAGCCTGTGCTCCGCAACGGGAGAGGCCACAGTAGTGAGAGGCCCGCGTACCGAAAAAAAGTAAAAAGAATTTTCATCATTAAACGTTGAAAATAAGGATTAAAATTTTGAGATCTGGTATGTGTTTCTTATTTAAATCTTGAAGGAATAAACAAACAGATCATCAGTAAACAAATTTGAAGGGGATCCAATCCTTCAAATAGAAAGTGTTACAAATAATTTTTCTATTAAAAACATTATTTTCAATTTTTTCTACACTATTCCAATATCACAGGCAAATTAGCCTTTAAATCATGTGTGCTTAAATTCACAAAAGTTTATTACAGTTTCTCATTTATAATTTCACAAAATTTTCCAGAAATTAGCAATTTGATTGGAAAAAAATGAAATGGTTTCCCTTTTCTTTGATTGTCTGTGAACACACAGCTCTTGCCCCCGTGAGCAATCAAGAGCACCATTTTACATGCCTGCTTAAATTTCAAATTGCCAAGCCCTTTAGTGGCCGAGCCCTAGCCTAGAATTTGATCAGATATTAATCAGACTTAAAAAATAAGAGCTTTTGGGCTTCCCTGGTGGCGCAGTGGTTGAGAGTCCGCCTGCTGATGCAGGGGACACGGGTTCGTGCCCTGGTCTGGGAAGATCCCGTGTGCCGCGGAGCGGCTGGGCCTGTGCGTCCGAAGCCTGTGCTCCGCAATGGGAGAGGCCACAACAGTGAAAGGCCCGCATACCACCAAAAAAAAAAAAAAAAAAAACAGCTTTCTTCAATTATAAATGTAAATACTTTCTTACTGAATTGGATGGTTATAAGACAAAATATGATATTTTCATTTTAAAAATAATCGTTTTGGTAACTGGGAAAGCAAGATGTTTGCAAAAGTATTTTAAACATGGATATTTAATTTGAAAATGCTTTTTAAAATATTATAACTTTTCACAAACATGTTTTTTAATTACCCTGAACAGAAAGGAAATGTAATATGGAAATATCCAATTTCTCAGACTTTAGTAATTTCGAAGGTTAAAACATTTGCTATATTGTGAATTTTTTTTTTAAAGAAAAAGACATTTGCTATACAATCAGCAAATGTCAACAGCTTTCTAGGAAGAACATTAAAGGAACAAACTTTTCTACATTAAAGGAACAAATCTTTTCTAGGATTATTCACGTATAATGAAACAATTTAACTATCCTAGAAATTGGAGCCAATACAATTGGTAATTGATGTCATTAAAACTATTGCTTATCGCAGATTTTACCAATAATTGTCATGAATGGGCTGCTGGGACACCAAGAAATCTTAAAGTTGTTATTACTTTTACAACTAGTTTTATATTACAGCCATTCAAATATTTATAAAAATTCAAATATTTGTAATTATATATTATAAATTATGAATTAATTTTATCCCTCATATAGACATTCTTAGCTCCTCTTTACTCCTCTCTCCACTACAATTAGCTCATTTTCTATTTGAGTCATGATGGAACCTATTGCTTTATTGTATGAACCCTCTGAGCCAAAACACTCTTCTCTAATTAGCCTAGTTTCATAGTCTTTTGAAAATGCAAGCACCCACAAATTAATAATGCAGAACTCCTTAGTAATTCTCATGAAAAGGATTTTATGTAAAATTAAGGAAATATTTAAAAGACCAAAGCTCCCAAAGCACCTCATTTAAATGCTATGTAGTTTGCAAAGAGCAATTAAAGTGATTCTACACGTTACTTTCCTTCAGTTTTTCTTCTTTGTAAACGTGTCCAAATAAAACAAATGTTTACACACAACCAAGCAATAGATCAATATGGAGTGAAATAAGGAAGAAAATATTGAAGGAAAATCTGTAAGCAGTTAGAAGACATGGAATTTTGAACCTTAAGCACCGTGGTCCATAATGAACAAATCATGCCAGACCATGATGATAGGCCTGTTTGATAGAGTTGCAAAACTAATTGGATGAAGAGGATGGAATTGACGTCATGTATCTGGGCTTCAGTGAAGCATTTGAAACAGTGGATCATGAACTTTTAGTTGCAAATTAATTATAATTGTTTTGGATGAGAACAGAGTCACATGGATTAGGAACTGGCTAAAAGATCATAAACAAAAATAATAAATGGCAATGAATCCAGCTGAGGATAACTGCAGCAGGTTTTCATAATGGTCAAAGTTTTGTAAATCTCTATTTATTTGTTGCTAAAGACTATTTATCCTCAATAATTTTGAAGTAGAAGTGTTTTCAGAGGTACCCAAAGAAAACAATCAGATCAGAATATGAGTTCATATGAATCAATATCTAATTTAGAATTTATGTTTGACTTCAGTTGACTTTTGAAAATGTTATGTAAAAAAGTAGGAGTGCATAATATTCAGGCAATAACTAGTATCAATAAAACAGAATATTTTAAATATTTTAGGTGTTATTAACTATTATGTCTTACCCCCTTAGTAAAGTAAGTTCAGTAGCACCTCTATTAGAAATGTATCAAAGAAAAAAACTAATCTTTTAATTTTTATAAATAATGCCTGTGATTTCTCTATATTTGTTTAAATTAAATGGATTTTTATAGTAATAGGAGAATAGCATAACAAATTTAAAACGTAATATACACAATGCAAATTATTTTTTAGGTTTTTAAAAAAATTCACAATACAAATTTTTAAAACTGCTAGGAGACTATCAGAAGATAACACTGAAAGTTAGATTCTTCTATGAAAGAAGAAGGAAATTATATATAGATTTTTGTTTTTTAACACCCAAATCGCTTTTATTGGAGGGAGATGGGGGGAACAGGAGTGGGGGAAGGTTCTCCAACTACACAGCTTGTTCATTGGTGCTGATTCCTGAGTCCTGCGGCTTCATCACACAGAGCAGGCAGCTCAGGTGGGCTGGAGAAGGGCTCAATGCACAGGGCTTCAAACGCTTCATCTGCCCGGAAGGCTAGCTCCACAGTGGCTGCGGCCTGAGGCCTTGCTCTCTGGCTGGTGAAGCTACACTCACCCGATGTCTTCCCGACGTCCAGAAGCTGGTGGTCTTTGTACAGCTGCTACTCTTCCAGCGGCTGCTCGAGCTCGATCACATTGCTCTGCTCCTTGACATCTGTGAAGATGGTGGTCTTGTGGCAACGGATCATGAGGAACACCTCCATGGCAGCGGAAGCCTCTCCCTGAGATTTATAATGAAATATGACAGAACAGCTTTTCTGAATTGTGGGCTACGAGAGAATTTTAGAAGTTATGCAATAACGTTTTAAATTGTATGCATTTACCTATATTAGGGGAAAAAGGGATTAAATGACATAAATATTACTTAAAATATATTTGAATTCAAACACGTACGTTATCTCAAGAAAAATATTCAGTGAAAGATGGTACAGTAGTATAAAATATGCCAAAATTCAGGTAATTGGTACACAGAAGACTAATGTTTGGGAAATGTTGTGTTTAAAAAGCCAATATTGTCTTATCCATTGAACCAAAGATAGGTTTAATTACATGAAAGGGTAATGTATTGAGACCGATACTGGCAAGATTCTCAAGGAAAAATAAGATTAAAATGTTAAACAAATAAACAAAAATAAGTTTCATAACATTCTATATAATCCTAAAATGTCCCAGCTCCAGCAGACAGCTCATTTAAGTAAACAATATTCCATTAAATTTTTAGCATCACAGCAAATGAACCTGAAGATTTTACTAAGATTTAACCTACTGAAGTGATAAATTCTGACTTTTTTACCCCTTCCAATTTCTAAACATCAATAGAATGAAATAAAAGTGTATTAAACCTAGAATAGAAAAAAATTATTGTCACCATTAGGTTTACTTTAAATGAAAAGAGTACATTTGCTGCTTGTAACTGAACTCTTAGTTGAATGAAAACTACTGCTCTAAGATTATATCACCACTTATTTTTATTTATAAAACCTAAAAAGATAGAGGCACAAGAGAGCTAGAGTAAAATACACACATTGAGGAAAAGGCAAATTTTAAAATATTTTACCCAAGTAGAAGCAATGGAAACTTTTGGTTTGCACAACAGCCTCCCAAGGGTAAAGGTGGGATTTACATCGCTGGTTGTATTTAAAATTCACCCTGAAGAGCACTGAGGCCAACATTTAAGAGAATTCTCACAGGAGAGATTAGATGACCTGTCATGGCTTCCATTTCATATTTAACATGATTTTGTTGTCCTAATAATTATTCTTTTGGAAAACAATTTGCTGGCAACTTAAGGTTTTAGTTATATCCTTGGGAGTTGTCTGGCTGTGTTCAGCTAGAGTTGAGCTGTCATGTCTAAAATGGCGAAGTTAGGAAAAGGCACACCATGGATCCCAGCCTTTCCTTGAGCATTTCTGATTACGGAGGCAGTGTTAATAATTCTCAGCTTTTGGAAATGAAGAATAAGCACTACATTTCACCTTACAGATGGAATAATAATAATGACATTAACTCTAACGACAAATATCTCCTACTTCACCATAATTATTGGTTTGAATAAGGTCAATGACCCTTGTGTTATCATATTTTTGCTTGAATCATTAGCATATATTTATTGATTCATTAATTCTTCCATTTAGGAAATATTTCCAGTGTCTCCTCTGGTAGTTGTGCTGGATATTGAAAACACAGTAATAAAAAAATACACAACCTTGATGCCACCAAAGGGCATAATCAGGCAAATGAGTAATTATAATAAAAGTAGTGAGTGCTCTGATTAGAAAGTAACAGATGTTTTGGGACTTTATTGGTGGGACACCCAGCTCAGCTATCATGTTGATCGCAGGGGTGATGATAAAAAGTATCTCAGAGCAAATAATACATATGTGTGTATGTGTGTGTGTGTGTGTGTGTGTATATATATATATATATATATATACATATAGCATATATGAACATATACATAATACACATATATGCTACGTATATTATATAACTATGCTATATACACTAGGCAAAGAGTACAGCTTGTCTGGAGGCTCCAAGGTAAGAGAGTATGAAATGTTTAAGGAGACAAAAGATGTTTAATATGCTACAGAGTAGAGTTTGAGAGGAAGATGATAAAAGATGAGGCTAGAAGGACTCCAAATGTTGCCTACTCTACAACTCCAGGGGCCCCATTCACGTAGACTGAGTCACCCAGGTGAAAGAAGTAGTGATTTTAGTTAGGCTAGAAACAGTGAGATGGCAAGAAGTAAAATGAGCGAAGAAATATGTGGGAGGCAAATTAAACAAGACTTAATGACTGGATATGGAGAACAAAAAAAAAGGAGAGAAGATATTTTGCTTTATCAATTGAGGTGTAGATGGTACTGCCTTTAACTAAGATGAGAAACATTGAAGGAAAAATCGATTTCAGGTAAAAAAGCTTTCTTAAGGTGGTTTGAACTTGTTGACTTGGAGGTATGCCTGAGAATTCTAAATGGGTATTTCTTGCAGGCAGTTGGATATGCAGATTTTCAATTCAGAAGAGGAATCTACATTAGATACATGTTTTGAATAGATGATAATTGAAACCATAGGAATTAGAAAAAATTGAGAGGAAGATTAGTCTCTTCTGATTTTGGATAGGATTATAGCTATATAATTCTAGATTTATAATAATTATTGAAGGATATTTACAGGAGTAGATTTTATAATTTACTTTGACAATCCACATTTTAGCTTAACATCCATGCGATTTATTGACTTAATTTTCCAAAATAGTATAGAAATACAGACACTACAAATAAGCAGAGGAAACCAGCCAGTTTTTGTTGTATATATTTATAGTTTCTGCAATGGATATGTAATTATTTTTATAAGCAGAGACAAGTAGATGCTATTGAATGTCTTTCTAAATTATTTAGGGGAATAGATAATAATTGGCTCATTTTTGATAGCTGGAACACTATTTATTTTTAAGAAATTAAATGAAAACATGAGTAAAAATATGGAAATCCTTAATTTATTTAATAAAAATATTGGTATGGCCCTTAAACACTTAGTTGGACAGCTGAAAATATTGATATGGGTTTCTATTCTTCTTTATCAGCTTACCCTATTGTGGAGATAAGAATGAATAATAAAGTACCACACTACTGAGAGAAGGAAAAAAAGCAAAGAAGCCATAATTATGAAGGAGGCTATTTGTATTCTGGGTAAGTGACAATTATTTGCCTATAATTAATCTTCTTTTTGGTACCTTACAAAAATGTGAAGTAAGAATGACTGTAGTAGATACATTTTTCTTTATAACATAGATTGCTATGAACAATATAACACAGTCCTGTGTATTGTTATGAATTTGAAGATGATGATTTATTTTTGATCACTGGCATGTGGTTGTGTATATAGAAATCCAAAACAAGTGAAGCAATCAGTTCATCAATTGGTTATTTTGTTTACATGAAATCAAAAGAGTTAGCTTGACTGATTCCCCCCTCCTTGGATGTTTGGGCATTAAATATGTAACCCAGATGTCAGTTGGGGCCACCTTGTCTTCCTTGAGATCTAGATAAGATTGCCTTGAATCTTGATACCCACCTTGTGGAAGGAGGAAACACTTTTCAAATGTCAGTGAAATCCAGGTAGCTTGAGTTCTTAATGGTTACTCTTCCTCCAGCCTGTGTCTAGGTTTCTATGTTTCCTGTCTCTTTTATCCACCATATCAATCAAGATTTACACTCTGAACTATTTTTTTTCCACAAAACAAAAATGTAGCCCATGCAAATGAAACATTTGTGAGTGTAGAGAACTTTTTGGAAGATTGGGACAAGGGGATTAAGAGGGCAAAGCATTTACACTGCTGTAAGAAGAATGACTCTACATTTAGTACAAGGCTACCTTGATCCCTTCTGTTATCTTTCTTGATGGAAATTTCCATCAGTCCTTCAGCCCCTCTGGAAGTGTGCTCTGGAATAAATTTGTGAATTTATCTATACATTCCAAGATTTAAGTAATAGTATTGTTTATAATAGCAAAAATTGGAAACAAAGTTTCTTATATAAGAGCCTAATTAAATCGATTAGGATAATCCATACAGTGTGACATTGAGCAGTCATTTAAAAATAATGAAAATATGTACACCCTTGGATGGAAGAGTTTCCAAGTGATATTATGAAGTAAAAAAATCAGGGTGCAAAATGATGTCTGTGGCATGTTTCTATTTTTGGCAGTAAATAAATATACTTTGAACTGGAAGAATACACCAAAATTATAATAGCATTTCCTTTTAGGGAGAGGTACTGGGTTAGTGGGAATGACTATTCCTTTCATTTTTATACTTCAGTACTGTTTAATTAAATTCAATTTAAAGCAGGTATGTTAAATTAATTAATAGTGGATTGATTTAAATAAATCCTTTTATTATCTCATTTAGAATAGCTGAGTCACTCCTATATGGTTATGAGAAAAAGAGCTGCTATTAGAATAAAATCCAAAGTTCTTTACACCCTAAGTTCTGGACACCCTGGCCTTCCTGGTGCCTTGCCAACTTGCCGCATCTGTTCCCAAACCAGATCCCTTGCACTTGTTCTTCTCTCTGCTTCCAATTCTCTTTATCTGCTGCATCACCTCATTTGGGTCTTAATTCAAATGTCACCTCTTCAAAGATGCCTTCTGTGACCATCCTATCCATCCTAAGTCCCCTAACCTACCTAGTTATTCTCTGTCTTATTGTCCTATTTGCGTCATGGCACTTATCACTCCCTGAAATTAAGCATATATGTGTGTCTCTGTGTGTGTCTCCCCCACTAGAACATTAACTTTATGAGATCAATGGCTTTATCTGTTTTGTTTGTTGCTATAACTTCAATGCCTGACAGTAAGCACTCAATGAGTGCATGAGTGAATAATAAAGGAATGAATAAGTTAAGGGGTCCACATGTGCCCCCTGGGTCTTATCTTCTATAATCCAGGAGTTTACCAAGAATAGTTTCTTTCCTAAGAGGGACTCAAGTGTCAACTCTTAAATATTACACTTATTTGGTTTTGAGTATTTATCAATTTATACCATGTAATTTAACAGGATTCAAGAATTGGAGCAAGTTTTGATAAACTTGCTGGAATAAATATAAGCATAATTCTAAAAAATTGAACCATCACTAGGTGCTCTACATATGCATTATTTTAGGTAATCCTCCCAATAATCAGATGAGATGGCCCCTATTATGATATTTATCATATTAGAGCTGATTTCAGATTCTCAGAGGACTCATATTCTCATGAATCACTACAGATTTCCTTGATTGAACAGGACATGTTTTATGAATTTTTCCCATTGCAGGAAAGAAAATGACAAGATCTACTAAATTTTTGAGCAGAATAGTAAGATGTGGTCAATTGAATTATAGATGCATACTCAGCGTTAATGGTTCTGTTTTTCTCAACACATCTACATACATTTCATAGAATTATCAAAATAAACCAGTTTCAATGTGTTGACATTCTGTTGATGGTGATTACCAGTGTTTGAGAATAGTTTATAGCCATGGAACAGATGGAAAAAACATTTTTAAGGAACACTTATGGAGCTGAATGCTCCAGGTAAGACTACTAGCTCTCCGTCTTTCTCCAGCCAACGACACTGCTGGTCTCACCACTTTAACTGCAGCCTGGAACAAAATTCAATAAATAATGCATAATTAGAATCAAATAGCCACCTTGCCCTCAGAATAAACTGCATTATGTCTTTCATCCCTTTTCTCCCTCAGTTACCCCCAGAAATACAAGCCTCCAAGGCCTTCTACCATCATGCAGAGTCTTAGCTTTCTGTATTCTCTAACCTGACCAAATTAGATCATCCCAGGCATTGACGCCTCCATTTGTATTGACCTAGATCTTCCTTCTTAGAGCATGAATGTCTTTTGCCTCAGTCATGCTAGAAACCAATACTATTCTCTTAAACGTGAGTTCCACCCTATTCTCATCCATCCATTGCTGAGAATAATCAAGATAGAATGTACTAAGCAAAGAATGGGGAAGGTGAGTCCATTATGAGAGGTCTGCTAAGGGGAGAAGAGAGTTTATTGCGGAGAATAGTAGAAATATAGAATTAGATACAGTAGGCCTATATTGAAAACCAATTTCCTTTAAGTAGTTTGGACTGTATTTTCAAGCTCACTTTTTAAGCAGGGGTGTCTGGTTTATGGTCACCCTTGTAACAGTGTGGAGGATGGGACAGAGCCTAGGTTTTACAACTGTTCAGTGGAACCAAAGAGTTCATTGGAGGTACGAATCACAATCTTCAAGCATTTAATCCACATGCAATTGAAAAAATAATTTAACATTTAAAAACTGTAATTAATATGCCAACCAGTGCTATAAATAGTTACCCTCACCACTCCAAGCTAGAAACAAGGTTAAGAGCAGAAAGGTTAAAAGCATCTTGCTGTAATAAAACCAGGTTGGTTTTATTCATACCTCTGTTATGAATTTTCAGCACATGGGGTTGACTGTAGGTTACCTGATATGAGCCATCATTGAGTGGGGAATCACCAAACTGTCTTATCACCTAGAATACTGGACCTGTTAGAGTCTTGCCCGGCTTCTGGGGAGGCCTGTGTTGGTCACACTAAGCCACTTCTTTCCTGTGACAGTGACAGTCACTCAGCACCTTGATGGGTCCCAGGGAAAGACATGAGCACATGTATGCTTCACGGAGCACACCCAGTGCTCCTGGACCTGTCTGCTACCACTCTGATAGTAAAATGCGAAATGATTTTCTTAGCAAAAAATGCATGTAGTAAGAAACTTTGAATATGGGAGACTTCAAGGTATTAAGAGGTGCTTTTGGGTTAACTCATTTGTTGTGTGTTGAGCTGAGAACAAAGCTCCTCTGACTGCTTTTGAGCATTTATTTAAAGTACTTATATTTGATCAGGGATTTCTTGCTCTGTACTGATTTTGAACTCTGTTTTTGTTGTGGATGTTTATTCATGTGTTTGACCCATACAGCCCTGTGAGAATATTCGAGTCAGACTATTATTTCTAGACCCAAGCTTTGCAATAACACCTGACAAGGTGCAGGCACAGCAGCCGGGTGTGGGCCCTCGGCATCTTTAATCACAGTTGCACTGTAACAAATGAATACATAATGCCTAAAGTGGAGATAAAATAATACTGTAGTTCCTTTTGCATTTAGGTTAAGTTTGGACTTTTTTTTTACATTTGACTATTTCATATTTAATTATTTTATATTTGACAATGTTACTGGACAGTTTCAGTGGTTTCTCTTTTTGGTCTAACTTTTGTCAACAGTTCTTTTATAGGAGAGGTAAAGTAACCAGAAGTAGACTTTTGGTTATAAATAGAAAATTTAAAATAGCATTTGATGATGGCTGTGATGAGAATGATTAGGCTGAATAAAATATGATAAAGTATAGCGTAAATGAATTTCACGACTAGTGGTAAATGCCTTGAAAACAGAATAGCACAAAATGGTAAGAGGTCCTTTTTTTTTTTTAATGTCCTAGGTGTGACGTGAATCACACTTCACACTACTTTAGATCTGGGCAACAGGGACCTCTGCTGTGGGTCCCATGCTTTATAGAGGGTCCTATTTTTTTCCTCCTATGGCTGCATCCCTCTCCATGGAGCAAATGAGTCCATGGAATCAAAGAGATAAGTCCAACTGAAGGCACAACTCTCTTTCAGACGGTCCTTTAGGTATCCTGTTTCCCAGAATTCCCTGCCCTCAAGCACACTCCCGGGTAGCATGAGAAAAACTGGCCCCCAGTCTGCAATCTGCCTCCTTCTCCTCCCATCACTGCCTCATTCCACACCCTGGGGGGCTTTTCACGGATGTGTGTGGTTACCTTGGCTGCATGCCAAAGCTCTGCTGACACCCAATAGTGACCCCTGGGCCACCCCTCAGTCCTAGGGATATATACACCAGCAGTATAGAACTACTTCAGGAAGGATGGATCCAGGTAAGATCCTCATGGAAGCAGAGTTGTGGGGTGGGGATAGAAAGGAAAGGAAGCTGAAGCATAGAAGCCTAATGAGGTCCCTCCCATAATTCTTTCTGTCTAGGAAATATGCCCCATGTAACTCTCTGCCAGCAGCTACCTGCTAATTTGTCATGCTTTACCCAGAGAAGACCGAACAATCACTAAAGAGAATCACCTGATTATGGTTGCGCTATCATTCCTTCTTTTCTCTTTATTCTTAACTAAACACACATTGTCTTGTTAGCAAGTGTCTCAGAAAGCTAATAGCCTGTAACACCCCATGTAAAGGGAACTTTTTAGTGCCTCACTCCACTGACTAATAACAAACATCAATTCCAAACTTTACAAATGAATGTAATAAGCAAAAAAAAAAACCCAAATAAACAAACAACAACAATAATAAAATAATGTATCTATTTCCCTATTTTTCTCACTTGTTTCCGCAAAAGCAAGGTCTTGATATTCAAAAACCGGAGCATGCATAAAAACCCACAAGGTGTGATTTTAGCTATAAAACAAGACAACTGCAGAAGACAAGAGACTTTCTGGAGAAAAATATATTCAAGTCTAAATATTTCATACCATCTGTAAATGGAAGTCACACTAGTGGTTATCTTGAGGCCGGGAGTATAGATTGGAAGGGGGCATAAGGAAAACTTCTGGAATTCTGGGATGTCCCATATCTCCTCCTGGGCAGTAGTTAGACACGTGATTACTTAAGTTAAGATTATCAAACTGTACGCTATGATTGGTATACTTGACATACTTTACTATGTTATACCTTAATTAAATTTATAGTACTTAAATTTTGTTCTGTTACACCTTAATTGAATTAAACATGCTTTACTATGTTAAAAAAACAAAAACAAAAACTGGGGCATGGAAGAAAATCAAACTTGCTGTCTCCTGGAAGATCTCTGGTGCACACCAAAGTCATTAAGTAGTAGCTCTCTCCTCCCTCCAGATGCACTGAATGAGGGGTGAGCCCTCCTCCCCACCTTAATATGGCTACTGGCTTTGTTCACTAATGAAATATTACTGCCAGAATTCTATTTATTGGAACATTACCGGTTTTTAAAAAACTTTTAGAGTAGTATACATAGCATTCAGTGTTTGCACATCAAATTGTTTTTCTCTTTTCCCTTTAACTCAGAAAAGAGTTTGTGACATATTGAACAAAGGGACTGCTCTGAAGTTTTTTAAAAAAGAAAGGAACATTGTTACTACTATGTCCTCACACCTCCCAATTAGATGGCCCTTGACTATGTACAAATATTTCCCATTTTGGCAGAGGCCCTAGTGCTGAATCAAATGGCAAATCCTGAGTATTCCACCTTCTCTTTGATAAGAAGTAAAACCATGTGTAGTTTAACTGAGGGCACTGCCTTTTATCTTGCACGTTGGCTATGTCTATGTACAGGATGTGAAGTCGACAATTGAAATAGTGTCTTGATAATCTGACTTTAAAACCCACTTTGTCGGACTGTATTAGATAATTAACCAGAGGTGGCTAAAGAGAAAGTTGAGCGAGCCAAATAATTGATTTTCTCAATTTTTAGATAGCCTCTATGAGTTAAAATATAAATCTTATATATTTTTATGCTTATAAATGGGGTTATTAAGTTCCCTCCTAAATGAGTGTATTTTTCCTGATTTAGTAAGCGAGGTTTTATCTGAGGCAAAACAGCATGGAGAGTGTTTACTTACCAGATGGGGAGAATAAGGCAGCTGGCATTCCATCCCTGACTTGACATGAATGGTGTGTGCTGTGCCCTTTCCTTTGGTACCTCAGCAGCTACTAAATCCCGCTGTGCTTCCTATTGCTGGCTGACAAGAAACAGAAGCCTCTTCCCACAAGTGACTGGCGGCAGATGGGCCGAGCCAGTGAGACACTGCTCCCTGGACTTCCATCTGTCCAGCCGAACGGGGTCATTACAAAGTGTGCTTTCACGCATTGTTCCTCTTACGGCTGAAATTTATGTGTAGTGTGGGCAATAGTTAGTTTAATTTAGCAAGTTTATTTTAAACATTGACTACATGCCTGGCAGTGTGCTGCTTACTTTCCAAAGGTTAAAAAAGACATGGACACAACATATTAGCTTGGTGTGTTTCTTTTTCTTTTCTTTTTTTTTTTGTGGTACTTGGGCCTCTCACCACTGTGGCCTCTCCCGCTGCGGAGCACAGGCTCCGAACGCGCAGGCTCAGCGGCCATGGCTCACGGGCCCAGCCGTTCCGAGGCATGTGGGATCTTCCCGGACCGGGACACGAACCCACGTCCCCTGCATCGGCAGGCGGACTCGCAACCACTGCGCCACCAGGGAAGCCCGTTTTTCATGAGTAATAAATGTAAATTTAGGAAGAAATGTCATTGCAATAAATCCAGATCACTTGGTTATCAATTTTCCTGTAGATGAACAAACTCTTTTAGGGGTAATTAGTGAGCAGAACAGTTGGAAAGAGAAAGAAACAGGATACACATAAATAGCTATTTGGGGAAAGGGAGTAATAAATTTTAAAGGCTTAAAAATTTTGAGTATACATATTGAAATTTAAGTAATGTATATTATTATTTACTTTTTGGTTTTAGATGTGGAATTACAGAGGGGGGTCTCTTATTTAGTTCTGAGCTTATATCTGTCTACCTCTTTTTCTATCCATCCGGTATTCATCCATCCCTCTGGTTCCTTATTTTGTATTCAGAGTTTTCTTTGATGAAAACTGAGTTTCTGAACCATTTATCATATAATCCATAATTAATTTTTTTCATCTAAACCTGTGACTGAGAAAAACAACTTTGAATCAAGTGTATTGTTTAGGATTTCCATTCTAAGAAAGCCAGCTAGTGGGCAGTACTTCCTCAAAGGGAGGCTGGCAAAAATATCTGAAAATCCAAAGGAAGATCTTATTCTGAGCTTTTATGAGCCCACAAAGTTCTTCCTCTATTAAAAAGCTTGCTGACTTTTGTATGTGTGTGTCATTTTTTTTTTCTTCTTAAACCCTTTGGGAGACATAAACTGGAAAACATTACCTGGTTTCGGACATGCACCATAGCTCAAGGCAGGAAGAAAAAGTGAGAGCAGGTTTGCAGACTTGCTCTCTAGATGCAAGTGTCCGGGAATGTCTTGTTGCACCTAACCCAGAATCAGCTAAGAGTATTTATTTGAGAAAATCCAACAGGTAGACACATTTGGTGGAGAAATTGAATAAAACCCAACTTACGTTTGCTGTTTTACAGACATTAGCTATTTAAGTTCCCAGCAATAAAACAGTCTGTCCTCAGTTTTGACAATTCCATGAGTCTAAAGGCTCATAAGACTACTTTATCTGAGATTTAATACAAAATATGTCAATTACATTTATTTGAAGATAGGCATTCACTTTAATTAACTTATAAAATATACAACACATCAACACATTAAAACACCAACATATCAACACATTAAAAATCCAACACATCAACACATTTATTTTTCAAACCAGAATAAACACAGGTAGGCACATTTTGGTGTAATTGTATATATTCTTTCCAAGTTAGTGCTTTGAAAAAGTGATGAAATGCTTCCTTATTGAAAGAAGAGTCAAGCAGGAATGCCACACCGATCTGAATATGACATATGAAAGGTGGCCTAAGCAAGAGTTACTCTTTTATTAAATAATTAACTGCTTTAAAACATCTTAACAGTCATAGACTGATTCTTAAGGTTTTTGTGGCAAGTGACATGGACCTGATGAATTTTATGGCAATTTGAGACACCTGACTCCTATTCCTTGGGAATATTATTTGAGTTTTTTGAATCTACAGATTTTACCTAGGAATTTGGACTCAGTTGGTGTGGCAGAGGCTGGTAATCTATATTTTTAAAAGGGCCACAGGCATGTCTGGGAATCCTGCCAATCAAACCTTTGCCAGGTTGTATATGTGATTTTTGACTTGTTTGTGAACTGAAACATGATTGATTTATTGTACAGTCCCAGTTTCCTAATGGTTTTGACTCCATTGCATTCAAGTGTTTAGTGTCTGTTTAAAAAATACTGTCTAAAAATAATTCCCATCTTCCCTATACTTTCTACCTCTAGAAACATTTTTATCCTTTTGAGTGGATGCAAATGTTGCCACCTCCAGGTGGCCTTCCATGATCGTCATAGCTGAAAGTAACACTTTCCTACACTGACAAGAATTGGTCTTCAACAGAAGTGATTTCTCTAATAAGCTTTTTGGTGTGGTATGTGTGCCTATTTGGGGAACATGTCTTTCAAATTATTGTGGACTCTACTATAAGGATTTTCTTAAAGACGTTACCACATAGTGTCATAATGAGGATCAGAACACATTTTTTTCCCCATAAGAATCCTTGTATTTTTCTGCAGGCAGTGTGGCAGAACCATTAGGATCAGGGATTTTGAAACCAGACTGCATATATTAATATCCCAACATAATTACTTATACTCCATGTGACCTGGGGCAAGTTGCTTAATCTCTTTTGCCTCAGTTTCTTCATCTGTAAATTGAGGATAAGTGTAATGCCTACCTAAAAAGGTTATTAGGATTAAATGAGTTAATATACGCATAATGCTTAGAATAACACCTGGCATTTAAAATTACTATATTAGATATTTGCTATTATTATTATTTGCCATAAGTCATTTGTTTTTATATTATGAATTCTGAGACTCTGTTCATCACTTTTCTCTCTTCATATTGACTGAATGTAGATTTAAAGCCAAGTTTGTAACCTGAGCAAAACAAGGAAGGAAACATTTTTAGCCTTGTCCTTTTGTCTCTTCTAGTGCATTTCTTATCTCCCATTTAGTTAATGTAATCTTGTATAATTTTATGAATTCATGGATGTTGCTTGATATTCTTTCTGGAAAAGGGTAGGGTATATAAAAATAAATAAGTACACATTTTTTCTTTATCCTGTTAATTGAGCTGCACAAAAATATGAAGAAATTAAGGAATAACCTCATTCCAGGACAAAGCAAAATACAGAAAGTTAGCATTAAAACACAAGAGTTTGAGGGGGGGAAATATGTGTTAAAAAAACAAGGAGGGTCACTGGTGGTAGTAGACAATTTTCTTTCCAGTTTGCTTTGCTCTCAATGTACAGTTTAGTGTAGCTATCCAGTGTAAACTTCCATATCATTTTCAGTGGGCAGATGCTCCTTTTGTGACAGGAGATGAAATTTTGGAGTCACTGAATGAAATTACAGTAAAACTAACCTGACAGTTTGTAAGCCCAATGCCATAATATTCGAAAAGCCTCCAGACATGGGCAACACAGCTATTCATAAGAGTTTGTTTTTTTAGTTCCTTAAGTGGCTTTTTAAAACTGCTGTCTTATGTTGAACATTTTAACCATAAGAGCAACAAAAACAATCCTCTCTATCCCCTTTATAAATAACACTGGCTGACTAGGGATGGATTTCTATCGTTGAAATCTCTCAGAGGCTCAGAATGTTTTTTGCAAACCACAAGAGCATTACTCCTCCAAAAGAGCATTATGTCTGTGGTTGTAATGTCATCTGGACTTCTTGATTTATTTATAGCATAATTAACCAGCCATCTCAGTTCATTAACTTAAGTATTTTTCTCAGCTTAGGTCATGTGTCCTGTCAAATCAAGACTTCTCTTTAATTCTCAGTTATGCCCTGATGCTGGAATACTGTAAATTCCAGATTAGGAGAAGGTCTTTCGACTCCATGACTCATGTCTTCAACTTTCATTGGACAAAACTATTCACCCAAAGACTTACACTAAGTGAGACTTGGTCACATGTTTTGGGTTGAGAGGGTGAAGCTATCAGAGATGGCAAAGATCTACTGATGAAGCATTAGAACTCCTTCCAAATTATAGCAAGTCCCACTTGAAGAAAATTCTGTACCTGGAACCCAGGAAATGAAATGGGAACATCACATATGAATTTAATTGTTAACTATTTAACTCTATTGATATTTTATTCTCATGTGCCAATCCTAAATTTTCTGACCACTAGCAAGTAAAGAAACCAAATAAATCTGTCATTTTAAAATGTGTTGCTATTATACAGTGATTACAGCTAATAGAAGTAATTCCAGAATTTTTATTCTGGTACACAAATATGTGGGATTAGAAAATTGTACATAATAAGCTATATATTAAAACAAAAGCATAACCACTCAGTAAAATTATTATGCCATGGTAAAAATGACCATTGGAAAAAAATCCTAACAATATTCTTGGATATTCATGGTAGGCATTCAGATAATTACTGTGTGGAACAAAAAAGAATCTGGAAATATTTAAAGAAATTCACTAAATATCAAAATCTTGGTTACATTTATTTCCTTTCTTATTTCTCACAAGCATTTTACAAATGCTTTGATTTTAGGTCAGAAGTTCTACGTGGTCCATTTAGAGTTTGGGAGAGAATTCTTGATCTACAAATGTTTGTGGTCTCATGAAATATCTTGCTTTGCATGTAGACTTCTATCCTCAGCCCTGTCTTTTGCTGAGTAAGAGTAACATATGTTTGTAAGTAGAATCTTGCTTTTGGAGTTTACCCTCTAAGAACAATTTTATCAAAGAGTAAAATTTGGAAAAGAATATTGGAAATACCTTTGATCATTCTTAATTTCAGAAATTTCATTTAACTTCCACCACCTTTTTCCCAACCAGCTGACTGAAATGAAGACAAACTTTATTTCTGATGATAGCAATTGTCTGTACTTTTAATGACTTCTCCTTTATGACCTTTATTTTAAGTAAATAAAATATTTTATATTTTTTAGGAAGGAGTGAGGAGGGTGACACAGTGCATAAAATATGTATTTCAAATGACACATGTAGGGCTTCCCTGGTGGCGCAGTGGTTGAGACTCCGCCTGCCGATGCAGGGGACACGGGTTCGTGCCCCGGTCCGGGAAGATCCCACCTGCCGCGGAGCTGCTGGGCCCTGAGCCATGGCCGCTGAGCCTGTGCGTCCGGAGCCTGTGCTCCGCAACGGGAGAGGCCACAACAGTGAGAGGCCCGCGTACCGGAAAAAAAAAAAAAAAATGACACATGTATATCTTTTAAAAAGTAATTTATATCTTCAAATACAAATAATCTTTCTGATCTAAAATCTTAAGTTAATAGTAAAAATAGTCAACTCTCTATTTATGAAATATGAAACATTAATATCTCACCGAAACATAGTTTTTAATGAAATAAATATATGAGTATCAATGTTAATTGACATTTTATATACTTACTGATATTTATGGAAATATATTTAAAAAAAGAATTAAACATACTCTGCAATTTCAAAAGGCAAAATTATATGTAGCCCAAAGTCACTTATATAAATTACATTGACAAGTAGGCATCAACTTTATAGATAGACTATCATTCTTAGAGGAATGCCATGTAAAAAATTATGATTATGGTAATAGAAAAAAAAAAGAGTACATTCTGGTCAGAAACCCAATGCTTGTCCTTAGAGTTAAAGGATTCTACTTTTGATTACAACTTCTGAGCATTCTCCAACCTGAGCAGTTTATACTCATGGGATAAATTCATGGTCTTTATGGCACTGGATCTGTTTCATAGTCCAGTTGTTGACTGTTAAACATCTTATGATGAGAATAAGATCTTATTATTCTTCCTCTGACTTTTCCATCTTAATTGTATCTTGCAACTTTTCTTAAATTTGGGGACATAAGAAGGACCCCATTAATATATAACTCTGTAAGTCTCTCTGGCTAATTATATCCTGTCATTTAGCATTTTTTGTGTGTGTGTGTGTGGTACTCGGGCCTCTCACTGTTGTGGCCTCTCCCGTTGCGGAGCGCAGGCTCCGGATGCACAGGCTCAGCGGCCATGGCTCACGGGCCCAGCCGCTCCGCGGCATGTGGGATCTTCCCGGAGTGGGGCACGAACCCGTGTCCCCTGCATCGGCAGGCGGACTCTCAACCACTGCGCCACCAGGGAAGCCCAAGGATAAGCATCTTAATCTTTCTAAGCTTCAGTTTCCCCATCTTGCTAGTGGGCATCATACTGACTTCATATATTGCTGGTAGTATTAAATAAGATAAAAATCTCTAACAATAAGACCTGTTGAGTAGAAATAGTCAGATTTTCTCTTCTGATTATATTTATACTTTCTGTCTTCCTCCTTCTACAGCCAGACAGATACATGGCCTTTACAGCTATTATTACTTTTTGTGCTTGATATTATGCTATAGTTTACTATTCTCTGCTTTATGTGTATATATTTTCTTTATTTCTAAGAAGCAAAATTTGAAGGCAGAGGCTATATTTCCTTGTGTTTTACCATGTAGTAGTAACAGACAGTTGGATACATGGTAAATGTTGAACATACCTGCTTACCAATTTGTTGACATAGGCCAAGACTTATTCAAAATTAGTACTTTTGACATATAAATGTTCTTAGATGTATTCTCATTTCCATGGGTAATTAAGAGTTACCCATGAGAATCATATCTCTGATAACTATTTATGGTATAGAGGATGAAAGTTGTGGGTAGAAAGGAAGAAAGAAATAATTATTTGCTAAAATGAAACATATGCTTAGCTGTACTAGTAAATATCTTCTAAGCACAAGTTAAAAATACTGCCATTTCCAGTAACATGTCCTCATCTGAGTAGCTAAATCTATTATACAGAGTTTGAGAAGCTGCCGGGGATGGTGGAATGAAATTCTCACTAGAGAGTTATCTAACAGGAAATATCTAGAGAAGATTTAAATTTTTATAATTCACTGAAACAATTACATTAGTTGTACAAAATTTCTGTTGGTTTTACAGTACAGGGCTTCAAAGAATGATACTTCTAATCCATATACTAAAGCATGCAGTTTATAGCTTGAAGATTGTACACGAGTGGAAAATTATGATTTCCAAGTGCATTAGGAGGAATCATCCATTTCATAGTACTATTTACCACATTCTTGGCAAGCTATCTGCCTAATAACTAAAAGGCCTATTGTAAATAGCCTATAAGTTATTTTCAAATAGGAAATCATTTAAACATCATTTCATTTACTTACCAAAATTTTTTATTTTCTTCTCTCCACAGCCTAGAAATATAGTGTATATGTGAAAATAGTTTCCATTAACAAAGACAGAAAAGGCACATTTACAATACAATTCAGATACTAGCAATACAAAAATTCACAGAAGACCACCTTCTTCGTAAATTGACTTTATGTCTGCCAATAATACTATTAAAAGTTAATGTAAACTCTAGGATGGGATGTTAGACTTGCCTACGACAGATTGGAAGGAGGATTCTGGAACATTTCAAGGGTAAAAGAAAATAGGACTTGACAGATTAAAGAGTCCTGAGCTGTGCTCACCTTCCTGAAATTGCCCTTTATCAGATGGATTAATGCAGTCTTACCATTGGAAAAGACAGGCTGCTACCTATGACAGTAACCAAAGAGCTTACTGAATGTGGCCTGGCATTAGTAGGGGAAGAACTGGAAATGTTTATTTCCCCTGTCACTATACTGAAAGAAATAGACAGCTGTTGGCCAGTGGCTTATCTTAAAATAGCTTCATTAACTCAAAGAAGCAAGTTAGAAAATAACAACATAGGGACTGGAAAGTCTAAATGCCAAAAACTGAGACATCTGGCCAAATAGCATATTTACTAGGTAAATGTGAGTTAATTTGGAATTTTGTCTTGTTTTTAAGAAGACAGATTAGGGCAGATTCATCTCTGATTAAGTAAAACTTAAAAAATGCTTCTGGATTTTTATTTTTTAAATGTATTGATTAGAACATTTTAAAAAGTTTTTTTTAACCTTAACTTTATTAAAGTATAAAGTTCATAAAACAAAATACATCTATATTAAATGTACAGCTCCATGAGTTTTGAAAATTAAATGCCTATATAAACACCACCCCATATATACACATGTCCATCATCCCCAAAAGTTCCCTTATTCCTCTTTGCCCTCAAACCTACTCCCTTATCCCTGACCCCAGGTAAACACTGATCTGCTTTATTATGCCATAGATTAAATTTGCCTCTTCTAGGTTTCATATAAATGAAATCATCCAGTATGTTCTCTTTTGTGTCTGGCTTCTTTTACTCAGTATAATGTTTTTGAGCTTTGTACATGTTGTGTTCCACTTGTATCAATTAAAAGTTAATATAAGTTAACTATCAATTAAAGTTTTAATTTCATTGTATGGCAGTTGGCACAACTTGCTTACAGATTTACTTGTTGATGTACATTTGTGTTTCTTCCAGTTACACACTATTATGAATAACGCTGCTAGGGGTATACTCATCTTTTTATGAACATATGTTTTCATTTGTTAGGGTAAATGCCTAGGAGAAGAATTGCTGGATCACATGATAAATAAATTTTTGACTACACAGAAATTACTAGGTTGTTTTCCAGAGTGGTTACACCGCTTTACATTCCCAACAGTCATGCATAGAAGTTTAAATTTCTCCACATCCTCACTAACACTTTGGTATTTCTAGTCTTTATAATTTTAGTCATTCCAGTAGCTGTACAAAGGTAACTCATTGTGGTTTAATTCACATATCCCTTGTGAATAATAATACTGGGTATTTTTTTCATTTGCTTTATTTGTATATCTTCTTTGGTGCAGTGTCCATTCAAATATTTTGCCCTTTTTTACTGGGTTATTTGTACTATTATGTAGTTGGAAATTCTTTACACATTGTAAAATACATGTATTGTGAAGAATTTATTTCAACCCACGGCTTATCTTTCCATTTTGTAATGGTGTTTTCAATGAGCAGATTTTTAAATTGTAGTAAAGTTTAATTTATCCATTTTTTACTAATCAGTGCATTTAGTGTCCTATTAAAAAATATTTGCCTACTCCAAAATCACAAAGATTTTTCTGCTATTTTTGCTTTTAGAAGTTCTACAGTTTTAGCTCCTACATTTAAATATATGCTAGATACCAAGTTAACTTTAGTATGTGCTGTGATGTAGGGTTGAGTTTCATTATTTTGGGGCTATGGATATCCAATTGCTTTAGTATCATTTGTTGAAAAGACTACATTTTAAACTTAGAATTACTATAGAACCATTGTCAAAAATCTATTGAATATGTACATGTATCCTTATGCTGCTTCTACACTGTCTTGATTATTGTAACATTATGGTATATCTTTAAATAAAATAGTAGAATGTCTCTAAATTTGTCCATTAAAAAATTGTTTTGGCTATTCTGGGCCTTTTGCATTTCCATATAAATCTTAAAATTGTCTTTCAGTTTCTACAAAACAACCTGATGCTATTTTGATGGTTATGTATTGAATTTAGGGAGAACTGAAGGTTTAAAAATCTTGAATCATCCAATACATGACTATGGCGTTCCATTTATTTCTTAATTTAAGATGCCAATTGTAATAGGATATTTATACATAGGATGTTCTACATATATAATTATAATGTCTATGAATAAAGGCCATTTTATTTCTTTAATTCCAATCTATTTCTCTATTTTCTATTTATCTATCGATCTATATATTATCTATCCTTCCATCTATATTTTAATATCTTTTTTTCTCACCTTATTGCACTGGTCAGGACCTCTACTATAGTGTTGAATAGTGATGGTGAAGATAGACAATCCTTGCCTTGTTCCTAATCTTGAGAGAATTGATAATTCTTTCATCAGTTGCATATTAGATGCATGTTGAGAAAATTTGCTGTTATTCCTAGTTTGCTGAGAGCTTTTATTATGAATGGATGTTGAATTTTGTCAAATGATTTTATATTAAATCATCTGACAAATTGATTATATTAAAATGCATATATTAAAATGACCACATTCTCTTTGGTTATTTTGCTAATATAGTACATTATTTTGATTGATTTTTGATAACAAACCATCCTTACATTTCTGGGATAAACTCCATTTTGCTCTTTTTATATAATGTTGGAGTCAGTTTGCTAATATCTTGTGAGGAACTTTCATGATTATGTTCATAAGGGGTCTTTGTAATTTTTCTTTGTTATGTCTCCGTTGGATTTGATTTTAGTACAATGCTGGCTTCATAAAATGAATATGGAAACATTTCAGCTTCCTTTACATTCTCAAAGGCTTTGTGTAAAATTGGTATTTTTTATATTAAAATTTTGGTAGAATCGTCTATAAAGCCATCAGAGTCTGGAATTTTCTTTGAGGGGAGATTTTTACCTACAAATTTTATTCTTTTAATAGATCTATTTTCTTTCTTTCTTTTTTTTGCGGGCCTCTCACTGTTGTGGCCTCTCCCGTTGCGCAGCACAGGCTCCAGATGCGCAGGCTCAGTGGCTGTGGCTCACAGGCCTAGCCGTTCCGCGGCATGTGGGATCCTCCTGGACTGGGGCACGAACCCACGTCCGCTGCATCGGCAGGTGGACTCTCAACCACTGCGCCACCAGGGAAGCCCCTAAGTCTATTTTTTTATATGTTATATCCTTTTGTCAGTTTATAAATTAGTGTCTTAAGGAAATTGTTCATGTCAACTTGAATTTATTGGCACCAAGTTGTTTATTATATTCCCTTATTATCTTTTAAATATATCTAGGATATGTGGTGAAAATCTTCTTTTATACCTAATATTGGTAATTTGAGTTTATTTCTTATTTTCTTTATCATTCTAGACAAAGATTTAAAACTCATTGATTTTTCAAAGACAGCTTCTGGTTTTATTGATTTTCTTTTTTATTTGTTCATTTTTAAATTTCCTTAATTTCCACTCTTTGATATTTTCTTTTTTACTCACTTTGGATTCAATTTTTTTCTTTAGCTTTTTAAGTTTAAAGATAACTGATTTTACTTATTTTTCTTTTTTAATATATGTATTTAAATCTATAAAATTTACTGTAAATACCACTTTAGCTATACCCCCTGAATTTGGATAATGATCTTTTCCCCATTACAATTTTTAAAATTTTTTTTTGGTTTTATTTATTTACTTATTTATTTTGGGCTGTGTTGGGTCTTTGTTGCTGTGTGTGGGCTTTCTCTAGTTGCAGTGCATGGGCTTCTCATTGGGGTGGCTTCTGTTGTAGTGGAGCATGAGCTCTAGGCGTGCAGGCTTCAGTAGTTTTGGCACGTGGGCTCAGTAGTTGTGGCTCGCAGGCTCTAGAGCACAGGCTCAGTAATTGTGGCACGGGGTCTTAGTTACTCTGTGGCATGTGGGATCTTCCCAGACCAGGGCTCAAACCCATGTCCCCTGCACTGGCAGGCAGATTCTTAACCACTGCACCACTAGGGAAGTCCTCCCCATTACAATTTAATTAAAAATATTTTCTAATTCTTTTGTGATTTTCTTGATCTATAGATTATTCTGAGGTGCATTGCTTAATTTCAAAATATCATAGGGTTTCCTGATTTTCTAATTGATTTCTGAACAGATTCATATAATCAGAAAACATATTCTATATTATTTCAATTATTAAATTCATTGCTACTTGTTTTATATTTTACTGTTTAGTCTATATTGCTGAACATTCCACGTGCTCTTGAAGAGTGTATTTTTTCAACATCGGTGTGTAAATCTCAGTTTGGCCAATTTGTTAGTAGTGTCGTTCAATTTTCTTACTAATTTTTGTGTTTCCTTATTTTCTTATTTCCTGAGAGAGGACTGTTGAAATATTCAACCATAATTGTGGATATGTCTATTTCTCCTTTCAATTTTGTTTTGTTTTGTTTTGTTTTGTTTGCAGTACACGGGCCTCTCACTGCTGTGGCTTCCCCCGTTGCGGAGCGCAGGCTCCGGACGCGCAGGCCCAGCGGCCGTGGCTCATGGGCCCAGCCGCTCCGTGGCATGTGGGAACCTCCCAGACCGGGGCGCAAACCCGCGTCCCCTGCATTGGCAGGCAGACTCTCAACCACTGTGCCACCAGGGAAGCCCTCCTTTCAATTTTTTTATCTTTAGAAATTCCATTGTGTTTTTAAGAAACATCTTCCGTTTATCTCTTCATTATATTCAAGTTTTCCTTCAAATGCTTAGACACATGTTAAATAGGTTTTTGAAAGCTCTTGTCTGTTAATTTCATTATCTCTAATATTTCTGAATCAGTTTCTATTGACAGATTTCTACAGCCTATAGGAAACATTTTCCTATTTTTACATATGTGTAGTCATATTTTTTTTTTTTTTTGCGGTACGCGGGGCTCTCACTGTAGTGGCCTCTCCAGTTGCGGAGCACAGGCTCCGGCCGCGCAGGCTCACGGGCCCAGCTGCTCCGCGGCATGTGGGATCTTCCCGGACCGGGGCACGAACCCGTGTCCCCTGCATCGGCAGGCGGACTCCCAACCACTGCGCCACCACGGAAGCCCCTGTGTAGTCATATTTTATGAGATCCTAACAGTTATGACTGCTATATTGTTGAGTCTCTGGATTTTATTGTTTTCCTTTAAAGAGCTTGAAGTTTGTTCTGACAGGCAATTAAGTTAATTATAGATCAGCTTGAACTTTTTGAAGCTTGCTTTTAAACTTTGTTAGGGGCAGGGGCATCTAGATACATTTTACTCTAAAGCTAGTTTAGCTCTACCACTAAAGCAAGACCCTTCCAGTGTTACTATTAGGTACCCTGCATGTTTAACAAGTTTGTTTCATTTTGGCTAGTCAGCACTCAACCTGTCTCCTAACCCAGTGTTGTTACTGAAATTGTTTAGCTTACAGCTTGCAGGTAGTTATTCTTTGTCTAGCAGTTATATTTTGCCTGGCCTTATGGGGTTTCACCCTACACAAACACAGCTTAATACTTAGCCAAAAACTCAAAGGAGCTATGCAGATTTCTAGAACTCTTTCTCTGCAGAGCACTTTCCTATCTGGTCTTCTGCACTACAAACCCTTACTGCCTTAGTCTTGCTTAACTCTGATTTCTGTCTCTTTAATCAGCGAGACTAGCTTGCATGGGAACTCCCTACTTTTCACAGTCCAGAAAGCCTCCACGGGCAGAAATCTGAGCCAGTTACTGGGCTCACTGGGTTTGTACCCCTTCTCTCAAGGATTACAGCCCTGTATGGCCTGTTGTAGAATGCCTGAAAGCAGTTGTTTCATATATTTTATGTAGTTTTCTAGTTGTTTGCTATTGGAGAGCAAGTCCAATACCAGTTACTCCATTATATCCCCAAATAGAAATCTACAGGTAAACATTTAGCAGTAAGTTTCAAAGAAGAATGGAAAAATATATACTGTGATTTTATTTTTTAAAAGTTCAAAACCTAAGTCAAAACTAAATTATATTATTAAAAGATCCATGTGTAGGTGGTAAAATTTAAAGAAATCAGTAAGATGAAAATAATGATTACTTGAAGGGAAAGAATGGAATTGTGGTCAGAAAAGGGCACATAGTGGAGCTGGGGGCTAGAAATGTTCTATATCTTAATGTGGGTGGAGATTACATGAGTGTTCACTTTATATGTATTCTTTGAACTGTACATACAGGCTTTATGCAGCACTCTATATGTATGGCATATCTCACAATTTAAAAATATTTTATGTGCATATACATACATATATGCCTATAATGTTGAAACCACTAGAAGAGGATCCTGTCTTTGACTTTGTTTCCTGCTCTTGAGTGGTGATATCAGGAAGGGAATAGCTGATCTTTACTGTCCCTGAAGAATCATGTGATGCCAATTTCGATGCAGAGGTAACACAGAACTTAATAAAATCCCTGGAGTTCAAAGGCATTTGCTTTTTTCCCCCAGTATTGCAATCAGTATTATCCATGAAATGGTCTCCCTTGGAAAAAAGACATGCTCTGTAAGGGAAGTAATAGAAAAGTTTGGGTAAACATTTTGACACCCTTAATTTTCAGCATTTCATAATTTCCCAGCAGAATATCAGATCATGTGTCTTTTCTTAGCCCTGAGGAGCCTACAGCTTTGTGTCTGTACTCACTAATGGATATCACTTTGTCTTATATGTATCATTTTGTTTGGTATCTAACCTCTCCTGTTATGAGGCAAATCTGAGAGCCCGAAGAGGGGTTGTTTGAGAGCCCAAGTCACTGTCAATTGCACTGGATTAAAAAAAAATGTGAAATATCATAATTACCTAAGAAAGAGCCTCTTATAATGTAGAAAATGTCCTTTATTTAGTATTCAAAGCTTTCATGGTTAATTAACATCCATGTATAAAAAGACCCTTTTGGCTTTCTGGGAAATGTTTACATTTTGTTTTATTTTCCCCAGAATATTTAGTCCATTTCAGTTATCAGGTAAAGAATTCTGATTCTCAACCATGAAAAAAGATAATATTCTGTTTTTTACTCCAATAATGGTGATGTAGAGTTTTTGAAGTTATCCGTGCCAATATGCAGTCCCAAGTGCTCAATGGAGCAACTGCTCAGTTTTGGGCTCTGGGTATGCTGAGGCCAGATGCTTTAGCTGACCCACAGCATAGCCACAGAACAACAACATGAGTTCCAACACGTTAATTAGAGAGGAGCACTAGGCATGAGAGATTGTTTTGGATTTATTTGTTTTGAAGTTTTACATGAATCAACCCAATATAACGTGGCCTCTCCAGTATTAAGTTCATAGTCAAGGGAGAGGAATATAAGCGAAAATGCTGCAATTAACCCATGATATTTGCCTCACTGATTCTCCACCCATTTTTGTGTCTCATAATAATGGAAAGGAAAGAACACAGCCCCTTCTAATGTGAGAATGGCATGTCTTGTCCCCATTGCGCAATGCTTACTGCTTAAGGATACTACTGAGTTATCGGATTGTCCAAATTTTTATTAAGAAAATAATCAACAAATGTAGGAGGTCTAGATATTTCAGATGAGTGCTTGAACACCGAACCCCTGACATATTTCTTGTGAAATTGCTCACTGTGAAGTTGTACGGCTTTGTTTTAGACATCTCTGAACGAAATCCCACTAATAAGTTCAAGGAGTCAAATCACATACTTAATCTCCATTCTTAACATGGATCCTACACTTGTTATGTAACAGTTGAAATGTATTTAACTCTGACTTTAAGAAGCCCGGGGCTGAATATATTCATTTAGTATTAACTGTCTTTGTGACTTTGAGCAGTTTCATTTTTCTAGCTCTTTGGGGCCTGAATTTTACAAAAGTGAATAGTATTTGCCTGAAGGCAACTCTAGGACTGCTTTTAATAATAACTGTCATTTGTTGAGGGATTAAGTCATGCTTATGTTCTAAGAACTGTGCTAAACAGTGTGCAACTCTGTGAAGTTGAATGCTATCCAAAGGAAAATGGTTGAGGTTAAACTATAACCAAAAGGTACAAAAAGTAAATGCCTAAGATAAAGAAAGGTTATATCTAGACTGAAAACAAAATACTAGAAATAAGATTCACATTAGAAAATACAAGAACTATAAGAGGCACTATGAAAATTTGATTCATATGGGTCTGAATGCAGAGGAAAAGAAGAATAGGATAAAAACCATGAAAATGAAGATAATAGGTATGGCAAACAGAATTATAAATGATCCTAAAGAAGAGCTACAAAAATTGGAAGAGAATTAGTGATCAAAGTGCTCATTAGTATTAACACCGTCCTAACTTTAAAAAATACTTTTAAGTATGAAGACTGAAAGGAGTTGCTTCTTTCAGAAAAGAGATGGTGAATATGGAATCTAAAAAAAAAAAAAAATGTCATGAAGAGATTAGTGGTAGGAGGGAATAAAACACAGACCTACTAGAGCATGGACTTGAGGATATGGGGAGGGGGAAGGGTAAGCTGTGACGATGTGAGAGAGTGGCAGGGACATATACACACTACCAAATGTAAATTAGATAGCTAGTGGGAAGCTACAGCATAGCACAGGGAGTTCACCTCTGTACTTAGTGACCACCTAGAGGGGTGGGATAAGGAGGGTGGGAGGGAGGGTGACAAAAGAGGGAAGAGTTATGGGAACATATGTATATGTATAACTGATTCACTTTGTTGTAAAAGAGAAACTAACACACTATTGTAAAACAGTTATACCCAAATAAAGATGTTAAAAATAAATAAATTAAAAAAAAAAAAAAAAAAAAAGAGATGGTGAATATAGAACCCATGTAAACAGATATTTGCGACTTTTTTCATTTCAAGAACAGGTAAACATTCTATAAGTACCTGGAAAAAATGGTTGTATACAAACAAGCAAAATTCAGGTTAAGATTCAGACTACTTTGTAATATTAAAAGCCAGAAGCTAATGGAACAAAAATCTATGGAGTTCTGAAACAAAATTTGTAACCCAAGAGTTTTACCCTTCAGCGAATTATCATTTGTGGTGAAAAATTTTCTTGATTGTGTAAAGATTCCAAAAATACACTATCCAGAGTATGGGTATGTTCAATAGAAAGTTATTTTTACTTAGGGTAATACTTGGATTTTAAAACTCAATAGACCAAAACTAACAAAGCTATTAAAATTTACCAGTGCTTTATCTGTGTAGAATATAATATTTGCTGCATCGAACAAAATAAGCGCTTGATTAAATGTTAAATATTGTTCTAGAAACTCTTAGCTACAATTTTAACTGTCTGAAAAATGACCCTTCAACAGAGCTATTCACTCAACGAATATTTATCCACCTCTCATTACAGAGGTTTACAGTGAAGGAGGAGAAGCAAACCAGTAAACAGACGATTACATTCCAGTGACTGGTGTTATGAGAGGAAACAAGTGAGTGTTACGAAAACACAGTGAGGTACCTCCTAACCACCTCCAGAGGTAGAAGGTGTCACAAAAGAAATAACACCCAAGTTTATGGAGGAGTATGTGAACCAGAGTAATCCCGATCAAGGGTAGTCATTACAAAAGCCAACAGGAGGGAGTTGTGTTGCTAGAACATAGAATGTGAATGGAGGAGTGGTAACAGTTATTGAAGGCCAGTGCTCTCTGGCCTCATGCTCTATGGTCACCATCTTAAAATACTTAATAATTTTGTCTCTGAGTTTGTGTCTTATAATTGAATTCTGATAGGACAGTAGAATATGTGCCAATGACCCAGAGCCGTGGCCCACAGTGATCCCACCTCCACTGTGTCTCTGATTCCCCTGGACTGATTGTTGGCCACCGGCTTCCCCATCCCCTGCACCCCACCCAGCCCAAGTGATTGCTGTCCTCCTTCACAACTGGCAGGGATCTATGCTCCAGGCTACCAGGGCCATATTGCACTGGGTAGAGATCAGTGAGAACAGGTCTCTCTCACCCAGCCCCTATTTAGGCATTTATCAAATCCTGCTTTGAGATTGCAATTCTGCTTTGGGGGTCATACTACCACTGTGGGTTGGGACTGCCAGCCATGGGAAGAGGAAATATCTGGCTTCACTTCCCTGCCCCCAACCAGGGCATAGCACTTTTGTCTGGCCGTTGGAGGGAGGGAAACACAGCAGCCACATGCATGCCCTACTCTCAGCGTCCTCAGGCACCTGAGATGGTCTGCCCTGTGACGTGAGTATCCCTATGACCAAGGAAGCATGCCATTAAGGATCACCCCACCTCAACACCCCCTCCAACCCCGCAAACCACAAACGAAAACCACCGTGACAGTTCGAAGAGAAACAGTAGAGGGTCTGTTTCTGATTCAGAGGCTACCACTGCATGCCACCCATCAATTCCTGTTCAAAGTTTAGCCATTTGTCTTGTGGTGAGAGAGGCCACATAGCATGGGCCTTCCATTTCAGATTGAATTTTGAGCTTCTGGACTCTCCAAGGTGCCTTAACACTGACATTTTTTCAGGTTATGGTGTTGCTTTTCCAGTTTGATCAGCAAACACTGGCAGCAACATTGTGGCCCTTGAAACTCATCTATGTCATGTTTTCAACTTTCTGAACCATTAGTGATCTGACAGTTGTGCACATTGTATTGCAAAAGTTACTCAACAACGGGCTGATTGTCAAGGTATTTGTTGTACTTTCCATACTTCCAACCATTGACAGGTATCACCTGTTATTAAGTATTGAGAAGACTTCTTCATTGTGGTTTTGATTTGCATTTCCCTGATGGTTAGTGATGCTGAGCCCTTTTTTTTTTTTTTTTGGCGGTACGCGGGCCTCTAACTGCTGTGGCCTCTCCCGTTGCGGAGCACAGGCTCCGGACGTGCAGTCTCAGCCGCCATGGCTCACGGGCCCAGCCGCTCCGCGGCATGTGGGATCCTCCCGGACCGGGGCACGAACCCATGTCCCCTGCATCGGCAGGCGGACTCTCAGCCACTGTGCCACCAGGGAAGCCCCTGAGCACCTTTTCATGTGCCTGTTGGCCATATGCATGCCTTTTTTCTTGGAAAAAATGTCTATTCAGATTTTCTGCCCAGTTTTTAATTGGGTTGTTTGTTTGTTTGATGTTGAGTTGTATGAATTCTTTGTATAGTTTGGATATTAACCCCTTATCATTTGCTAATATCTTCTCCTATTCAGTAGGTGCCCTTTTCATTCTGTTGAGAGTTTCTTTTGCTGTGCAAAAGCTGCTTAGTTTGATGTAGTCCCATTTGTTTATTTTTGCTTTTGTTTCCCTTGCCTGATGAGACAGTTCCAAAACAATATTGCTAAAACCCATGCTAGAGAGTATATTGCTTATGTTTTCCTCTAGAAGTTTAATGGATTCTGGTCTTACATTTAAGTCTTTAATTGATTTTGAGCTTATTTTTGTATATGGTGTGAGCAACTAGTCCAGTTTGATTCTTTTGAATGTAGCTGACCAGTTTCCCAACAGCATTTGTTGAAGATGTTGCTTTTCCCCCATTGTATATTTTTGCCTCCTTGTCATAGATTAGTTGAACCCCATAAAATTCTGGGTTCATTTCTTGGCTCTCTATTCTATTCCATTGATCTATGTGACTGGTTTTGTGCCAGTAACATACTGTTTTGATTATAGCTTTATAGTATAGTTTAAAATCAGGGAGCATGCTACCTCCAGCTTTGTTCTTATTTCTTAAGTTTGTTTTGGTTATTTGGGGTCTTTTGTGTTTCCACACAAATTTTAGAGTTATTTATTCTAGTTCTGTGAAAAATGCCATTGGTATTTTGATAAGGATTGCATTGAATCTGTAGATAGCCTTGGATAATATGATCATTTCAACAATATTAATTCTACCAATCCATGAGCACAGTATATCTTTCCATTTGTTAGTGTCACCTTCAATCTCTTCCATCAGTGTCTTATAGTTTTCCAAGTACAGGCCTTTTACCTCCTTAGCTAAATTTATTCCTAAGTATTTTATTCTTTTTGATGCAATTGTAAATGGGATTGTTTTCTGAATTTCTCTTTCTGATAGTTCATTGTAAGTGTGTAAAAACACAACAGGGCTTTTCAGCCATAGTGCATGACTTGGCTCAATCCAGTTCAAGATGCTGACAAACTTCAGGGCTGGTGCTTGAAAGAAGCTTTTCAAGGAGATAAGGTGTATTTGAACATGTGATGATTGAGAGGTTTTTGCTTTCTTTGTCCCTTTCCTGGTGGTAGCAGGGGTGAACTTTCAAAAAGGTGCCATATATCTCTAAGAACATATATCTGCCCCCTAGAGAATTTCTACAGAATTGAATTCCCTTATTTAAAATAGTTTTTCTTCCAACCAGCCCCAGCCTGAAGCTTGACACAGTAACTAGACTAGCTATTCTACAGCTATCTTAAGACAACTTTGTCAGCTGCTTTAATGTACAAAGATTATTTTAAAATCCCATTCTTTTGACTATTCTAAACATTGTATGTTTCAAAGAATCCTTTTAAAAACTTGGATTTTTGTGTTTACAATTTTTTCTATAATAGATCATTTTGATGATTAAATTTGACGCCTTTGACAGAAAACAGATCAGTGGATTCCTAAGGATCGAGAGGAGTTCATTGCATAGGTGTTTAGGGGTGGGGTAGTTTGAGGAACTGTTCTACACTTTGATTATGGTGGTGATTGCATTTGTCAAATTTCAAAGTGAATTTTATTGAATGTAAATTCAACTTCAATAAACATGACTCTAAAAATTAAAAAAAAGAGACAAAAAAACCACAACAGATTTCTATAAAGTAGTTTTGTATCCTGCAACTTTACTGAATTCGTTGGTGAGTTTTCATAGGTTTTTGGTTGTATCTTTAGGATTTTCTATATATAGTACTATATCATCTGCAAACAGTGATATTTTACTTCTTCTTTTCCAATTTGGATTGTTTTATTTATTTTTCTTGTCCGATTGCTGTAGCTAGGACTTCCAAAGCATGTTGAATAAAAGTGGTGAGATTGGGTATCCTTGTTTTGTTCCTGATCTTAGAGCAAATGCTTCCAGCTTTTCACCATTGAGCACAATGTTAGCTATGGGTTTGTTATATATGGCCTTTATTATGTTGAGTTATGTTTCCTCTATACCCACTTTGTGGATATTTTAAATCATAAATAGATGTTGAATTTTGTCAAAAACCACAATGAGATATCATCTCATACCTGTCAGAATGGCTATTATCAAAAAGACAACAATTAAGTGTTGGCAAGGATGTGGAAAAAGGGAAACCTCATGCACCATTGGTGGGAATATAAATTTGTGCAGCCACTATGGAATATAGCATGGAGATTCCTCAAAAATTAAAAATAGAACTACCATACAATTCTGCAATTTCACTCCTGGGTGGTTATATGAAGAAAATGAAAAGACCAATTCAGAAATATATATACACCTCTATGTTCATTGTAGCATTATTTTTTTTTCCTTTGGGCAATCTTTATTTATTGATTGATTGATTGATGTAAAAAAACCTTATTTTATTGGAGTATAGTTGATTTACAATGTTGTGTTAGTTTCAGGTGTGCAGCAAAGTGATTCAGTTATAAATATACAGATATTCATTCTTTTTTATATTCTTTTCTCATATAGATTATTGCAGAATATTAATTTTTAAAATTAATTAATTTATTTTTGGCTGCATTGGGTCTTTGTTGCTGCATGCAGGCTTTCTCTAGTTGAGGTGAGCGGTGGCTACTCCTCACTGTGGTGCACGGGCTTCTCATTGTGGTAGCTTCTCTTGTTGCGGAGCACGGGCTCTAGGCCTGAGGGCTTCAGTAGTTATGGCACACAGGCTCAGTAGTTGTGACTTGCGGGCTCCAGAGCACAGGTTCAGTAGTTGTGGTGCACAGGCTTAGCTGCTCCATGGCACATGGGATCCTCCTGGACCAGGGATGGAACCCATATCCCCTGGTTAGGAATTGGCAAGTGGATTCCTAAACACTGCAACACTCAGGAAGTCTCTATCACAGAATATTGGGTAGAGTTCCCTGTGCTATACAGTAGGTCCTTGTTGGTTATCTATCTTATATATAGTAGTGTATGTACGTTCATCCCAAGCTCCTGATTTATTCCTCCCTCCCTCCCCACATTTCCCTTTTGGTAACCATAAGTTTGTTTTCAATATCTGTAACTCTGTTTCTGTTTTGTGAATAAGTTCATTTATATCATTTTTTAATTTGATTCTACATATGAGTGATATCATATGATATTTGTCTTTCTCTGTCTGACTTCACTTAGTGTGATAATCTCTAGGCCCATCCATGTTGCTGCAAATGGCATTATTTCATTCTTTTTTATGGCTGAATAATATTCCATTGGATATATGTACTACATCTTGTTTATCCATTCAACTGTTGATGGACATTTAGGTTGCTTCCATGTCTTGGCTATTGTAAATAGTGCTGCAGTGAACAATGGAGTGCATGTATTTGATCATTTTCTCTGGATATATGCCCAGGAGTGGGATTGCTGGATCACATGGTAGTTTTATTTTTAGTTTTTTAAGGAACCTTCATTGTGTTCTCCATAGTGGTTGTACCAATTTACATTCCCACTAACAGTGCAAGAGCATTCCCTTTCCTGCACACCCTCTCCAGCATTTGTTGTTTGTAGATTTTCTGATGATGCTCATTCTAACTGGTGTGAGGTGATACCTCACTGTAGTTTAATTTGCATTTCTCTAATAATTAGTGATGTTGAGCAGCTTGTCATGTGCTTCTTGGCCATCTGTATGTCTTCTTTGGAGAAATGTCTATTTAGGTCTTCTGCCCATTTTTTGATTGGGCTGCTTGTTTTTTAAATTTTGAGCTGCATGAGCTGTTAATATATTTTGGAGATTAATCCTTTGTCCATTGATTCATTTGCAAATATTTTCTCCCATTTGGAGGGTTGTCTTTTCATCTTATTCATAGTTTCCTTTGCTGTGCAAAAGCTTTTAAGTTTCATTGGGTCCCATTTGTTTATTTTTGTTTTTATTTCCATTACTCTAGGAGGTGGGTCAAAAAAGATCTTGCTGTGATTTATTTCAAAGAGTGTTTTTCCTATGTTTTCTTCTAAGTGTTTGGTCTTACATTTAGGTGTTTAATCCAGTTTGAGTTTATTTTTGTGTATGGTGTTAGGGAGTGTTCTAATTTCATCCTTTCACATGTAGCTGTCCAGTTTTCCCAGAACCACTTATTGAAGTGACTGTCTTTTCTGCATTGTATATCCTTGCCTCCTTTGTCATAGATTAGTTGACCATAGGTGTGTGGGTTTATCTCTGGGCTTTCTATCCTGTTCCATTGATCTATATTTCTGTTTTTGTGCCAGTACCATATTGTCTTGATTACTGTAGCTTTACAGTATAGACTGAAGTCAGGGAGTCTGATTCCTCCAGCTACGTTTTTTTCCCTCAAGATTGCTTTGTCTATTTGGGGTCTTTTGTGTCTCCATACAAATTTTAGGAATTTTTGTTCTAGTTCTGTGAAAAATGCCATTGGTAATTTGATAGGGATTGCATTGAATCTGTAGATAGCTTTGGGTAGTATAGTCATTTTCACAATATTGATTCTTCCAGTCCAAGAACATGGTATATCTCTCCATCTGTTTGTGTCATCTTTGATTTCTTTCATCAGTGTCCTATAATTTTCTGAGTACAGGTCTTTTACCTCCTTAGGTAGGCTTATTCCTAAGTATTTTATTCTTTTTGTTGCAATGGTGAATTGGATTGTTTCCTTAATTTCTCTTTCTGATCTTTCATTGTTAATGTATAGGAATTCAAGAGATTCCTGTGCATTAATTTTGTATCCTGCAACTTTACCAAATTCATTGATTAGTTCTAGTAGTTTTCTGGTGGCATCTTTAGGATTCTTTATGTATAGTATCATGTCATCTGCAAACAGTGACAGTTTTACTTCTTCTGTTCCAATTTGTATTCCTTTTATTTCTTTTTCTTCTCTGATTGCCATGGCTAGGACTTCCAAAACTATGTTGAATAATAGTAGTGAGAGTGGACATCCTTGTCTTGTTCCTATCTTAGAGGAAATGCTTTCAGTTTCTCACCATTGAGAATGATGTTTGCTGTGGGTTTGTTGTATATGGCCTTTATTATGTTGAAGTAGGTTTCTGATATGCCCACTTTCTGGAGAGTTTTTACCATAAATGGGTGTTGAATTTTGTCAAAAGCTTTTTCTGCATCTATTGAGATGATCATATGGTTTTTATTTTTCAATTTGTTAATATGGTGTATCACATTGATTGATTTGCATATATTGAAGAATCCTTGCATCCCTGGGGTAAATCCCACTTGCTCATGGGGTCTGATTCTTTTAATGTGTTGCTGGATTCTGTTGCTAGTATTTTGTTGAGGATTTTTACATCTATAGTCATCAGTGTTATTGGTCTGTAATTTTCTTCTTTTATAGTATCTTTGTCTGGTTTTGGTTTCAGGGTGATGGTGGCCTCATAGAATGAGTTTGGGAGTGTTCCTTCCTCTGCAAGTTTTTGGAAGAGTTTGAGAAGAATGGGTGTTAGCTCTTCTCTAAATGTTTGATAGAATTCACCTGTGAAGCCATCTGGTCCTAGACTTTTGCTTGTTGGAAGATTTTTAATCCCAGTTTCAATTTCATTACTTCTGATTTGTCTCTTGTATTTTTTAGTTCTTCCTGGTTCAGTCTTGGAAGGTTATACCTTTCCAATAATTTGTCCATTTCTTCCAGGTTGTCCATTTTATTGGCATAGAGTTGCTTGTAGTAGTCTCTTATTATGCTTTGTATTTCTGCTGTGTACATTGGTACTTCTCCTTTTTCATTTCTAATTTTATTGATTTGAGTCCTCTCCCTCTTTTTCTTGATGAGTCTGGCTAATGGCTTATCAATTTTGTTTATCTTCTCAAAGAACCAGCTTTTAGTTTTATTTATCTTTGCTATTGTTTTCCTTGTTTCTATTTCATTTATTTCTGCTCTGATCTTTATGATTTCTTTCCTTCTACTAACTTTGGGTTTTGTTTGTTCTTTCTCTAGTTCCTTTAGGTGTAAGGTTACATTGTTTATTTGAGATGTTTCTTGTTTTTTGAGGTAGGATTTTATTGCTATAAGCTCCACTCTTAGAACTGCTTTTGTTGCATCCCATGGGTTTTCGATTGTCGTGTTTTCATTGTCATTTGTCTCTAGGTATTTTTTGATTTCCTCAATGATCTCTTGGTTATTTAGTAACGTATTGTTTAGCCTCTATGTGGTTGTTTTTACGTTTTTTCCCCTGTGATTGATTTCTAATCTCATAGCATTGTGGTGAGAAAAGATGCTTGATATGATTTCAATTTTCTTAAATTTACTGAGGCTTGATTTGTGACCCAAGATGTGATGTATCCTGGAGAATGTTCCGTGTGCACTTGAGAAGATAGTGTAATCTGCTTTTTTGGATGAAATGTCCTATAAATATCAATTAACTCTATCTGGTCTATTGCATCATTTAAAGCTTGTGTTTAATTATTAATTTTTTGTCTGGATGATTTGTCCGTTGGTGTAAGTGAGTTGTTAAAATCCTCACAATCATTGTGTTACTGTTGATTTCCTTTCTATAGCTGTTAGCATTTGCCTTATGTATCGAGGTGCTCCTATATTGGGTGCATGTATAATTGTTATATCTTCTTCTTTGATCCCTTTATCATTATGTAATGTCTTTCCTTGTCTCTTGTAACATTCTTTATTTTAAAGTCTATTTTATCTCATGAGTATTGCTACTTCAGCTTTCTTTTGATTTCCATTTGCATGGAATATCTTTTTCCATCCCCTCACTTTCAGTCTATATGTGTCCCTAGGTCTGAAGTGGGTCTCTTGTAGATAGCATATAGATGTGTCTTGTTTTTGTATCCATTCAGCAAGCCTGTGTTATTTGGTTCGAGCATTTAATCCATTAACATTTAGGTAATTATCAATATGTATGTTCCTATTACCATTTTCTTAATTGTTTTGGGTTTGCTTTTGTAGGTCCTTTTCTTCTCTTGTGTTTCACACTTAGAGAAGTTCCTTTAGCATTTGTTGTAGAGCTGTTTTGGTGGTGCTGAATTCTCTTAGCTTTTGCTTGTCTGTAAAGCTTTTAATTTCTCCATTGAATCTGAATGAGACCCTTGCCAGGTAGAGTAATCTTGGTTGTAGGTCCTTCTCTTTTATCACTTTAAATATATTGTGCCACTCCCTTCTGGATTGTAGAATTTCTGCTGAGAAATCAGCTGTTAACCTTATTGGAGTTCCCTTGTATTTTATTTGTCATTTTTTCCCTTGCTGCTTTAATAATTTTTCTTTGTCTTTAATTTTTGTCAATTTGATTACTATGTGTCTCGGTGTGTTTCTCCTTGGGTTTATTCTGCCTGGGACTCTCTTCACTTCCTGGATTTGGATGGCTATTTCCTTTAACATGTTAGCAAAGTTTTCGACTCTAATCTTTTCAAATGTTTTCTCAGGTCCTTTCTCTCTCTCTTCTCCTCCTGGGACCCCTATAATGCAAATGTTGGTGTGTTTAATGTTGTCCCAGAGGTCTCTTGGGTTGTCTGCATTTCTTTTCATTCTTTTTTCTTTATTCTGTTCCATGGCAGTGAATTCCACCATTCTGTATTCCAGGTCACTTATCCATCCTTCTGCCTCAGTTATTCTGCTATTGATTCCTTTTAGTGTATTTTTCATTTCAGTTATTGTATTATTCATCTCTGTTTGTTCTTTAATTCTTCTAGGTCTTTGTTAAACATTTCTTGTATATCCTTGATCTTTGCCTCCATTCTTTTTTCAAGGTCCTGGATCATCTTCACTATCATAATTCTGAATTCTTTTTCTGGAAGGTTGTCTATCTTCACTTCATTTAATTGTTTTTATGGGGTTTTATCTTGTTCCTTCATGTGGTACATACTCCTCTGACTTTTCATTTTGTCTGTCTTTCTGTGAATGTGGTTTAGTTCCACAGGCTGCAGGATTGTAGTATTCTTTGCTTCTGCTGTCTGCCCTCTGGTGGATGAGGCTATCTAAGAGGCTTGTGCAAGCCTCCTAATGGGAGGGACTGGTGGTGGGTATAACTGGGTGTTGCTCTGTTGGGCAGAGTTCAGTAAAACTTTAGCCTGCTTGTGTCTGATGGGTGGGGCTGAGTTTCCTCCCTGTTGGTTGTTTGGCCTTAGGCGACCCAACACTGAAGCCTACCGGGGCTCTTTGGTGGGGCTACTGGCAGACTCTAGGAGGACTCACGCCAAGGAGTACTTCCCAGAACTTCTGCTGCCAGTGTCCTTGTCCCTGTGGTGAGCCACAACCACCCGCTGCCTCTACAGGAGACACTCCAACACTAGCAGGTAGGTCTGGGTCAGTCTCCTGTGGGGTCACTGCTCTCTCCCCCTTTGTCCTGATGTGCACACTACTTTGTGTGTGCCCTCCAAGAGTGGAGTCTCTGTTTCCCCCAGTCCTGTCAAAGTCCTGCAATCAAATCCCGCTAGCCTTCAAAGTCTGATTCTCTGGGAATTCCTCCTCCTGTTGCCAGACCCCCAGGTTGGGAAGCCTGACGTGGGGCTCAGAACCTTCACTCCAGTGGGTGGACTTCTGTGATATAAGTGTTCTCCAGTTTGTGAGGCACCCACCCAGCTGTTATGGAATTTGATTTTATTGTGATTGCACCCCTGCTACCATCTCATTGCGGTTTCTCCTTCATCTTTGGATGTGGGTTATCTTTTTTGGTGAGTTCCAGCATCTTCCTGTCAATGATTGTTCAGCAGTTAGTTGTGATTCTGGTGCTCTCACAAGAGGGAGTGAGTGCACGTCTTTCTACTCCACCATCTTGAACCAATCGCTCATTGTAGCATTTTTTACAGTAGCCAAGAATTTAAAACAACCTAAGTTTCCATCAACAGATGAATGAGTAAAGAAGATCTGGTGTTTATATATACAATGGAATATTACTCAGCCATTAAAATAGTGAAATGTAGACAATTTTGGCAACATAAATGGACCTAGAGGGTATTCTGCTTAGTGAAATAAATCAGACAGAGAAAGAAAAATGCCATGTGATTTCACTTATATGTGGAATCTGAAACAAAACAAATGAGCAAACATGACAAAACAGAAACAGTCATAGGGTCATAGGGAATAAAGAGTGGGTGCCAGAGGGGAGAGGAGTGGGAGATAGGAGAAATAGGTGAATGGGTATTAAGAGATACAAACTTACAGTTATAAAAGAAATGTCACAGGGATGCAATGTACAGCATAGGGAATATAGTCAATAATATTGTAATAACTTTATATGATGACAGATGGTAACTACACTCATAGTGGTGATCATTTTGTGATGTATAAAACTATCAAACTTAAAATTATCAAACATAAAACTATCAAATCACTAGTTTTACACCTGAAACTAATTTAATATTGTAAGTCAGCAATACTTCAAATAAATAAATAGGAACATTGGACACATATACACTCCTTCACACCCTGCCCCAATCCACAGTAGTTCCATAAACCACTTCCCAGCCTTGTGCAGACTGTACAGTTGTCTCTTTGCTGTTATATCACATTTTTATCCAAGTATTATCACAGACATAAATATTCAGATTCCTTCCAGCTGCCCCCACCGCTCCCACTAAAGGAAGAATCGTTGGGTAACGTTTATTTTGGTTAGATGCATATTTTTTGGTCTCACCCACTAAATGTGAATGGCTTGAGGACAAAGAACTACAAACAAACACAGAAGCAAATATTTTCTGGACAGTCACAGAGCGCCATATACTCCTTCTTTGAAGATAAAACAAACAAACAAACATACAAGTGCATATTTTCTGGACACCCTCAATCTAGCAATGACTGATTTTCTTATTTACCTATTTATGTACCACTGTTCTTGACAGCTTTTACCGAATGTTTATGTAAATTGACTCGAAGGTAAGGATCAACCTTCTATGTAGACAAATTGTTCTCAAATGGAGTGAGTTTGCCCCAAGGAGATATCTGGAAACATCTGGAGATAGTTTTGATTGTCACAACTCAGGGGATGCTACTGGCATCTGGTGGGTAGAGCCTAGGGATGTTTTAAGATCCTACAATGCACAGGACAGCCTCTTACAACAAAGAATTATTTGTACAAAATTTTAATTGTATTGAGATTGAGAAACCCTAGAATAGACCAAAGATCCTTACTCCAGGGTTAGTGGACCCCTAAGGGGGCTAAAAAAAAAAAGACTATAAGAAGTAATCTAGTAATTTTCAGAGACTGTACACAAAATGGTGTGTGTTTTCATGTTCACTTGTATTCTAGGGAAAGGAGGTTCTTAGCTTTCTGTAAACTCTAAAAGAGGTTTAGAACCAATTATATGGATAATGTTGATACTGTCTATCTCCTAGCCTTTGCATGGAGCCTCAATACCTTTTGGTGAAAGTTAGCAGTTTTCCATTTACTTGTTTGAGAGAACAGTGTATGTACACACACACACACACACACACACAATTTTTAACTTATTGGTATAACCTGTGATCCCAGGAGGATGGAGACTTGGCCACTAGAAAAAGGAAATAAGCTGTGCAAAGAATAGACTGTAATAAGGACTATATGAGCTGATGGAACCATTAAGAAGGAGTGCTTTAAAGGTAGGTGTTATAGGTTGAATTGCATCTCCCCAAAATTCATGTGTTGAAGTTTTAACAGCAGTCCCGCAGAATGTGATCTTATTTGGAAGTAGAGTCTTTGTAGATGTAATTAGTTAAGCTGAGGTCATAGTAGAGCAGGGTGGACCCCTATCTAATATCACAGGTGTTTTTACAAAAAGAAGAAATTTGAACTGAGACACACAAAGGAGAACGCATGTGAAGATGAAAGCAGAGATCAGGGTGATACACAAGACAAGACAAGGAACCACAAATATTGCCAGCAAACCAGCAGAAGCTTGGGAGAAGCATGAAGCAGATTCTTCCTCACAGTCCTCAGAAGGAAATGACTATGCTGACACCTTGATCTCGTTCTTCTAGTCTTCAGAATTGTGAGAAAATAAGTTTCTGTTGTTTAAGCCACCCAGTTTGAAGAACTTTGTTAAGACTGCTCTAATGAACACTGGAGGGGTTATTTTTCTCAATTGCAGAGGAATAGACATACTGTCCCCTATTCTCACTTTGATGTTGCCCTCCTAGATCATGTGATAAAAATAACAATAATATGATATAGCTGTCATATGTACTGAGAATTTATGTGACATTTATCATGTGTCCCCTTTACTGCATTATATTATTTACTCTTCACATTTTACTAAAATGTTAGCTTTTGCTATTTTCTCACTTATGCACATAAGAACAGAGGGGCTTGTTGCCCCCACAAAGCCAGCCAATAGTAGTGTGAGGATTGGAAACCAGGCAGCTGGTACAGAGCTCTGCTCTCTTGTGGCCTGTTGGTGATCAGGTTGCCGGGAGGAAATGAGCACAGGACTACACTATATTCCATACCCAACTAACAATCTCCATACTCCTACACTGCATTGAAAAGCCAGAAATTATCATTTATTTAAAATTAGTTCAACAAATTTTATCAGAGGAAAACTGTCTTATTTTCACAACACCAAGTTTACCTGCTTGAAGGTAAATTCTCCTGTTCCTAGTCAGCAGAAGAAATATCCTTGCTCCTGTCAAATAAAATCCCCTCCACTGGTGCTAAGGATCTCATCCCCTCTTGCCCTCTCAAGGATTTTGCCTCTGTAGTCATCTCTTATATTTTCTGCATCATCAGTATTGCTTTTCTTTCTATTGGGTTATTCCTGTCAGTATTTAAAACTTTTAGTATGCTCTATCCTAAAAAAAATAAGCCTCCTTTTAATGCCATTTTCCCCTCTAGCTAATGCCCATTACTCTGCTTAGCTTCAGAGCAAAGTCTCTTAAATAAATAACATACACTTGTAATAACACATTCTCACCTCCCATTCAGATTCTGACCCATTTTAATTTCACTTTCATCTCCACCATCACTGAAAGTTCCCTTCTTGGGTTTACCAAGATCATCCCATTACTAATTCCTATAGACCTGTCTCAATCTTCAAGTCCCTTGATTCCTCAATATTGTTTAAGTACTTAAAGTCAGTTCTTTAGAATACTCTCCTTTCTTGGCATCCTTAACGCCATGGACTCCTGGTGTTTTCTTTGCTTTTATATCCCAGGCTTTGCCTTTACATCTCCTGTGCAATTTTTCTTACTCTGCCTATATTTACGTCAACTTTAACTTTCCATGTTGGAGTTCCTCAACTTTCTTTTCTGAGTTCTGTTCCTTTTTCATCTATACTTTCTCCCTAGGTGATATCATCCAGCCTCTTCACTTTAAACATAATCAAATACTGATGATTTCCCTGTTTTATGTTGATATTGCTAAGCCAGATCATTCACTGAACTCCGTATTTGTATATACATCTGTCTGTTTGATGGATGACTCAAAAGTTATCATGTCCAAAAATGTACTAACCTACAAAATCTGTTTCTCATCCAGTCGCCCTCATCTCAGTTAAAGCCATCACCATCTATTCAAGCAAGCAAGCCAGAAAGTTGAGTCCTCCTTTTCTCTCACCATCCTTCATCAAACCCATTAGTTTTTCATCAAGTTCTTTTGTACCTACATCCAAAATGTATCTCAAATACATGAATTTTTCTCCACTTATTTCTACAGCCACCATTCTAGTTCAAGCCACTATTATCTCTGACCTGGACAACTGGTATGCATATGCTTATATACATGACTTTTTCCCTCCCAATTTGTTTTCTACACAGGAGACAAAATGTTCTATCAAAATAGAAAGCCAGACCATATTAATCTATTGTTTAAAAGAATTACGACTTTCACTTAGTTGGAATAAAATTTCCTATTGCGATCATTTGGCTTCTGTCTGCCATTTGTGTGTGTTATTTCATAGATTTCACTCACTCTGCTGCTGCCACACTCCTTTTCTTAATATCCTTAGTTGTGTAGACATAGCATAATTTAACCTCTGCTTTCAGTTTCCTGAATGACGTTCCTATTTTATATTTGGATTTGGCCTAAGTATTCCTGTAGGATATAATCTACATGGGCATGATTTGCCATACAAGTTCACTTCTACTGCCTAATTATGGGCTGGCTATCATTTTGATGTCTCCTAAACATAGATATGAGACTCATGTAATCTATAGTGATCTGTGAACTGCCTGGCTGGGCCTCTCTCTCTGGCCTGCTTTTTCTGGGAATTGGATTTAATCATTACAGACAAGAGTGAAATCTCATTAATTAACAATAAAGGTGGGTATACGTTAAACTTAAATGATTTGCTTAGGTGAAGGTACAGGACAGACTTTTAATTTAGAGTTAGTCTTTATTACAAATAAGGTACTGTATAACAAATCTATAAATCCTAGTCAATAACCTTTTGCAGGATGCCTGAAACTGAAGCTTTGGGGAAAGGTGAAAATTTTGTTTTATCCTAACTTTGAATACTCTATTGATTTTAGTCTCAAGACTTGTAAGACCTTGAATATATACTAAAAAAAATGTTTAGAAATTCACTATTGATAATTTTCAGTACATTTAACCCTTGCTAGTTTTATATAGAGAAACTCAACTTGTGTAATATATCCAAGTGCTTTGGGGGATAATCTAAAGCCTGGGATCACCTGCAAAAGCTGAGTTTGGCTTTTTTCCTTTGCGAGACACCATATAATCTAAGCAGGTTCTTATGTAAGAGTAAGAGAATGTGACTATTTAAGGAAAATCATACATCCAGCTCTATGAGATACGGTAAGTCTGGCATTTCTTCTACTGAGACAATAAAGTAATAATCTTTGGAAGATATTTCACTACTCCATGGAAAACAGTAGAGTCTATTGAAAAAGCTAGAGTTGGCTAATCCAACAAGAACTCTTAAGCTTCCTTTTTGGTAAAACCAAGGAAATCTGGGAAGTTCTCTGTTAGGTGCAGAGAAGGGCAATTGGTGGAAAATACATGGCCCCTTCAGTAGGCATTATCAGTGTCTGAAAATCATATGCAACCTGGGCTGATAGCCCATCAATGTCATGTTAGCTCATGGGGGAAGAAAACGGGGAGAGTGACAGTACCATCATTATGAGAAATCAACATTTGCCAGAGAAATTGCTAACAGGAGGAGGGCAGTATAGTTAGCAACAGATTTTTGACTGATATTCACAAAAACTTGTGAACTTTATTTTTTTTTTTTTTTTTTTTTCGTTATGCGGGCCTCTCACTGTTGTGGCCTCTCCCGCTGCGGAGCACAGGCTCCGGACGCACAGGCTCAGCGGCCATGGCTCACGGGCTTAGTTGCTCCGCGGCATGTGGGATCTTCCCGGACCAGGGCACGAACCCGTGTCTCCTGCATCGGCAGGCGGACTCTCAACCACTGCGCCACCAGGGAAGCCCAAAAACTTGTGAACTTTAAAGTTAAGTCATAGGTCTGTTCCCTTTTTGACATTAGATAGCCCTGTTTGTTCATTATTCTTACCGTTTTCCTTTTGACATCTTGTCCCTTGGATTCTTGTAAATGGAGAAGCAACAGACTATTGGTTGATGGATTTTTTTTCCTTCTTTTTTTAGCTTTTTAAATGGAGCTCAAATGCCTAAATCCTTCCATTTCAGGAGTTCCTCTCCTAGATAAGGTTTACCTAGATGTATGAATGATTTCCACATTAGCCCAGGTTGGGAATTGAAGTAAGTTGAGTTAATGAAGTTTAACTTTTGGAACTATTTTTAGAAAGTTACATTGCAATGCACTGTCATTCATAAAAAAGAAAAAATAAAACCTTTAAAATGTCTGTTTGAAATGAAAGACTATCGGAGAGTCGTTAAAAATAAAATAAGCTACAAAAAGGGTCAGTTTATGTTAAATTTAGAGTATTGCAAGTTTCCAGGGAAACAGAACATATAGAAATTAAAAGCAGATGTTCTTAAATTGATGCTTTGGAAAAGCCCCACAAGGCTTAATCCTCTGCTGGGTAATGTTGCTTACCCCCAAATCTTCATTTGCCAATTTTTTTGCAGTGTGAATTTTGACAACTACACTTTTCCCAGAGCAAACATAGATATTATTACAATGTCCTAATGCCTTGGTTATTACTCTCACAGTGTTGAACAAATTACCCACCACTGCCTTACTGCCAAGTCAAAGTAGCATAACTGTTCTTTCTTGCACACACAAAAAAATCCTGACAAATTTAATAGCTGGCAACTTAACATGTAAACCTGTAGCCCAATTTACTACTAGATTCGCATTGGCTAAGGTAAATTGAAAAATAAAATCTCATATTTTTGCCCCTAGTTATTTCCCTTTACTTTAAAATTATTTCAGCAAAAAGGATGGAAAACAGAGTTGGGTCAATAAATTCCTTGGATATTAAATTCTATAGTAAACTTTGAATGATAGAGATGATAACTAATCAATTCTAATGCTTTCTTGAGACTCTTATTGAACTTCATTTTCTACAGTGCCTGGGTTGCTCCCTGGCGATACAGTCATAGAGCCCTGTCAATTCCATCCTGTTGCAGAGATACTATTTCACATATAACAAACATTTTAAAGCCCTTAATGTTAGTGTTCAAAGACTTTCCTATAGGAAGCCTCACTGGTGTATGGCTGCAAGGTCAAGACAAGCAGTTTTCTCAGTATTTGCCTATGTGAAATCTGTCCTGTGCTCTGCCAGTTCCTGTTTGTGGCACCGCCTCCTGGACCACAGGAGATACTCCTGAAGTCTGAGGCCAATGCAGCATCTCTGTTTTTTACAGCCTAGCAGATGGGCAGCTGGCCAGCTGTTGTGAGGTTTAGTCACCATATTTTTTACATTACTTGAGGGAATGTTTCATAGACATGCAGACTGATAGTTAGCATGTTTGTTCATTTACTATAGACCAGCATTTCCCAGCCTTGACACTATTGACATTTTGGACTCAATAATTCTTTGTTGTGGGGAGGTATCCTCTGCATTGTAGAATGTTCACCAGCACCCCTGATCTCAATCTACTAGATGCCAGTAGCATCCCTTACCCCCCATCTCAGTTGTGACAATCAGAAACGTTTCCAGATATTTCTAAGTGTCTCCTGGGGGTAAAACCATCCCCATCTTAGAAGCACTGCTGTAAGCAAAGGGTAAATGAAAGGGGCTTTGCAGAAGAGAAGTGTTGTTTAGGAGAAATATCTGGTGGCACTGGAGGGGGAGGGAATATGAACCAAGGAAGAGACTTGGAAAGAGAAGAGGTCATATTACAGAGAGCCACAGTTACCACTTGGGAAATTGTGAGTTGTCTTTGATTTTATTTCAGGAAATGTTTATTAAGTTGGTGTTATGTGCTAAGCACAGTGTTTATTGCTGTAGATATTTAGACCAGTGATGCATTTAAATTGCTTGCAGTCTGGTAGAGGAATTAGAAAAGGAAACAATTACAGTCACATATGAACTGCAGTAAGGGAACTTAACCCCGTTGATTCAAAGAGGAAGGGAGAGAAGCCAACAAGAAAGGCTTTCCAGAATATTGACCTCTGTGTTGAAGGTCAAAGAAGAGTTAATCACATTTGGAAGGATGTGGGAAGGTTAGTGTTCTTATAGGAACAACAGGTGCAGTGTACTTATCTGAAACAGCAAGTGCAGAAATGTGTAGAGGGTGTTCTGTGTTTCTGAGTGTGTGTGTGTATGTGTGCATGGGCACGGGCACACATGAGGGAGAAAGCAAGAGACTGACAGATAAAGACAGATAGAAAGGGCAAAAATGTGACATTGGTACATTTAGAAAAATGTAAGTGATTCTACCTTGCTAGAGCAAAGATGTTCAATGTGAGAGTAATAAAGAGACAAAGCTGGAGAAGAGGTCAGGGGAAAAATTATGATGGATCTTGGAAAAAAAAATATTATAGTTTAGGTTTTATCTGCAAGGATATAGGAAGGATTGTGAGCTGAAGGGTGATGTTTTAGAAAGGTAATTCTAGAAGTAGTGAAGAGAAGATATTGGAGTTGAGGATAGGCCAGAGGTAGAAAACCTGAAGGCTGTTGTAGCTTTCCACACAGGTAACAAAGAGAATTTAAGAAGTGGGAAAAGAAGTAAAGAAGCAATGGAGGATATTGCAACAATTTCCCCACCCTCCCAAATCTCAACCAAGGTTTAAGTGACAATAAAGAAGAGGGGTATAGGTATTAGATAGCTGAGCATACGCAGAATACAGAGGAAAGAGCTGTGATAAGGACTGAAGAAGAAAAACTCCTGGAATGATCGTAGGTCTCCTGCTTAAGTGATTAGTTGTGTGGTAGACTCATTTATCAAGTGAGAAAAAAGGAAGAAAAGAAAAGAAATACAACCATGTGTATTGGGAACGATGATAAATTCAGTACCGGACATACTAAGCTTAAATTGCCTAAGGGATATTTAAGTGGAAATGTGAAATGAGTGGTAGGATATGTGGTTGGGGAATTCAGCAAAGGGATCTTGGCTGGAGATCTGTAAATCATCTGGAAATAAATGATCTTTGAAACCAGGGTTATAAAGAATATTACCTTGGAAAAATGAGTGCCAACGGAGCAAAGATAGAAGGACCTCATCCAACTAGGAAATATAACAGAGCCAAGAATTGAATCAAGGTTTGTGGATCCTCGTCTGGGGTCTGAACCACTGTACAGTTGGCTGACTCTAACTCTCAACACCTATCTGCAGCTCATTCTTAGAAATTTACAACTCAAGCATCATGCTTGTGGGGTCTTTCCTCCATTCCACTAATAATAGTCCTCAGAGCACCACTGTCGCCTGTATATACCTTTATCATAGAACTCAACATGGTGAATTGCATTTTATTTTACACTGGATATTGCTACGTATGGAGGGAAGAGACCTTATCACAATCAGCTTGTATTTCCTGCACACGACAGAATGATTGCATATTCTAGGTGCTCAATAACATTTTGCTGAAAGAAATGTAAACAATGAAAGTGGGTCTACAACAGATCATGTGTTGAACCAAGTGGAATACATTTTTAATAAGCTCATTCTGTTTGCCATGACTTAAAATTTTTACTAGTCTTAGAATATTTTATACTCATGCTATTTTAAAGTTATATACCAAGCCACCAACTTACCATTCACCCCATATTCTCATCTTTCAGTTTAATGTTGCTAGCACTTCTCTCATTAGAACCAAACTACAAAGTTCAGTAGAGTGACAACTTTGAAAAACAGGCATAGTAGCAAATAGGTTGCCTAATTGGATTTCCTCATCTTTTACAAATGAAATTCTAAAAGATGGCAAAAGAAATAACATCCAATTCCTTTCACAGTTAGTGTCCATAACAAGGTCATTGTCTTTTAATTTAGAATTATGTGTAATAGTAATTCAATCTACTGTTTGTTGGTGATATGTTGTTTGTTTTTTTTTTTGCGGTACGCGGGCCTCTCACTGTTGTGGCCTCTCCCGTTGCGGAGCACAGGCTCCCGACGCACAGACTCAGCGGCCATGGCTCACGGGCCCAGCCGCTCCGCGGCATGTGGGATCTTCCCGGACCGGGGCACGAACCCGTGTCCCCTGCATTGGCAGGCGGACTCTCAACCACTGCGCCACCAGGGAAGCCTGGTGATATGTATTTTATTGTGAGAATTTGAAAAGGTAGGCCAATATGCTCACATAACAAAAAACATAAAAGCATAGACTTTTCACTCATTTTGGGAGTATTATCCAAATCACTATAGATCTTATTTCTTAAATTATATTAGAAATAGATATGTGTGTGTATGCATCTGCTTGTGTGTTTATTGAAGTTCAATATGGATTACAGCTGGGAATAATGTCTTAAAAATAGCCTGCTTATTCTTCCCTTCTCTGGGCACTGATCTTATAATTTGTATGATATGAAAATGTTAATGTAAGTGGCCTTTAAAATAATACCAGGAAACCTATATAAGTAAGTACCCTGAGAACTAGCAAATTCCTTACCAGTATGTCATTTGCTTTGTGAGATTTCCTCCTATTATATGAGTTGAGTTGCTCCAGAAGATGATTAAACTCAGTACAATACTAAGGTGCTAAGGTGAAAAAACTCTTGTAACAAAGATGAAGGAAGAAGGCACACACCTTAATCATGGTTTAAGGAGATGAAATTTCTGAGCTTACCAGTGGTAGATAGTTCAAGATTCGTTTGTAGAATGTGGTCTTGGAACCATTTAACCTCTATATCTAAACAAAGGGAGAAGGGAAAAGAGCAAGTAAGGTGAAATGTCTGGCACTCCTCTGTTCTTGTAAGATGAGTTTTCAGTGAGATTTACTACATGATTATAACTACTACTTGTAATCATATTCTAAAAGCAGACACACAGTACATACAGAATATAAACTGCCTATAGACTACCAGAGTAGAAAGTGGTATCACACTCTCTCAATGTACTGAAATGGCAGCAAACAAAATCACAACTGGATGGAGCAGGATGGCTGTGCGTTGTGTGTGAAGATAATGCAATGCATCTATAGTCAGCTGAGCATGTGCTTCGAATTGTTTTTCTAGTGGTGGTGAAAGATTTGAACTGACTCATCTGCATTTTCTCACCCAGTCTCCTTTGTGACCAAGGGCGCATATTTTGGGGGCAGCTGGCTGAGGCTAGTGGTAAAGTCTGTGGCCATGGAACAGAGGAATTCAAATTGCCCAGACCCATAACATTGGCAGCATAGTACTGTGCTCCAACCGACCGACCTAATTAGCAGCAGCTGAGCTACTCTGTGTTGCACACATGTTGAGAGCATTCCATAGTGGCCCATCAGATACCAACTGGGCACAGACGAATTCTTGTTTACTTGCATTGAGGCCAAAGAAAGCTGCACATAGTGGTTTGGCTTTTCTTAAACATCCAGCAGAAATGTCTGTCATTTCCCATGTTTATGGCTAAATGAGGCTCAAGTCATCAGGCCTCACTCTGACATGAGGTTTTTATCAGTGGAAAAATGGAAGCAGATGATTCCGTCATCTTTTAAAGTAGTGACATGGGGTGATGCTGACATCATGTGAAATCTGTGTTGCAACCACTCTACTACACGCTATTTCTTTAAAAAAAAATTAATGCCTTTAGAGTTTTACATAAGCTTTTCTAAAGGGCTGATTCTAAAATATTCAGTTGGGGACCGTTCCTCTTATAAAGTGCTCTGCCTTGGTTTCTAAAACATTTTATCCTCATGCGCTCCTCATAAAAGAGCTTGAAGGTGAAAACACAGACTAAACTGCCTTAAAACAGAGATTCTCAGCCTTGGATACACATTGGAATCTTCCGGGCACTTTAATAATCATTGATGCCTGCTCCAAGTGGTTTTGCGTTTGTGTCTGGGGAGTCCAAAAACTCCCCAGATGACTCTGAAGTTCAGTCCTGTTGTAGACTGCTGCTTTAAAATTTAGGGGCAAGAGGAATGAGCTGCACTATTACACAGTCTTTTGTATTTGGCAGAGCGTTTTCTGAATTCCCATGAGTTTAACTAATTAACATCTTTCCATATGTATATTCCACATGAAATTGTATCCATCATAGAATCTATCCTGGATTTCCCTAAACATTTGTTTTTTTTCCTTGGAGAAAAAGCCCAGTGTTCACTAAATAAGTGCCAACTCCTATAAAATTTGTTAGACCATCATTTTAGGCCTATGACTCAGGTGAGATCCAAATATTATAAGCATGATTCTAGATGTTGTATTTAGAATAATAGATTATCAATGGCTTCCTGCTACTTGCTTTTTAAAGGGAGTAAATGAACTGAATTTTCCAGGTAAAATTTGATACTCAATTGTCAGCATTATCCACTAGGCAGGTTGGTAGTTATGGCTTCTCTGTTTCAGGAAGGTAGGAAGGTTTATACAACACTTTTAAGAGATCTGCTAATTTTTATAGAAAAATGAATAGGAGTCATTAAAATGTCATGTTGATACCTTTAGGATGGCATTCTTGAGTAATGATGATGTCATTGAGTAATGATAATGTCTCAGAATGCATGAGAATTCAGTGTTCTTGTTCTTATCTTTTTTTTTTTTTTTTTTTTTTTTTTTTTTTTTTTTTTACGGTACGCGGGCCTTTCACTGTTGTGGCCTCTTCCATTGCGAAGCACAGGCTCCGGACGCGCAGGCTCAGCGGCCATTGGCTCACGGGCCCAGCCGCTCCGCGGCACGTGGGATCCTCCCAGACCGGGGCACGAACCCGCGTCCCCTGCATCGGCAGGCGGACTCTCAACCACTGCACCACCAGGGAAGCCCTCTTATCTTTTAGATTAATAAATTGGGAGTTAGAAAGCTTAAATAATTTGGGTGGATTACACAGCAGTTTATAGCCAAGATAGGTTTAAATTACATGTCTGCCTGACTCCAAAACTAAATCCTGAAATCGAATTACTAAGATAGTGATTGGTGTAGGATAGTGACTTGTGTTCTAGTGACGGAGTAGATTATTCAGAATATAAATTGTAAGGAGGCTTTGGTCCAAGTTCCTTGTTTTCTCTTTAATGGGGAAGATGAATTTGATTGCTGGGAAGGAATAGAAATGTTTAGTTAATAAATAATGCTTGACAATGCTTTCTGTATTTTAGTTCCTGTATAATTCATCAAAATCTGAAATTGAGGTTATGCCAGTAAATGTTTACTCAAATAGCAAGAGATTAAAATATTTGACCATGTCTCATTAGCATAAACACCTAAACAGAAAGCACAGCAGTAGCAATAGTAGCTAACATTTTCAAGGTTATTTCCAATTTACAGAGTGCTTTTGCACAGGTACTTTTGTAATTCACTGAGTACTATTTTAAAAAGCACAAAAACATAAGAAAAGACACGTGAAATCCAATTGTGTCATTTTTCATTTTATAATATTTACCTTACAAAGTTCTACTTTTGAAATTTCACTTAGAAATTTTAAGAGGTGTTTGAAAATTCAAAATTTTCAAAGGGCAAGCAGGTGGAAGTCTTCCTTGAACCCAGGCCCTCCATATCAGGGTTTCAAGGGCTTGCCTGCTATGTCACAAGCAGCAGGTAAAGGAGCAAGGAATTAAAACCTGGTTTCCTCATCTGGAATTCCATATTCTTTTTACTGTATTTTATCTAGACTCTGCCATTTTGTAACAGGGTAAACTTCAACTAGCTATTGAAATTCTGTATGCCTTAGTAATCACATCTGTAAAAATGGGGAATTTAATAGCACTTTCTGCATAGGACTGTTATTAGAATCAAATGGGATTAATACACGTTAATGCTTAGAACAGTGCCTGACTGGTCAGTAGATGAGCGTGCACTCAATGTTTGTTCCATTATTGCATCATATGTCTCCAGTGATTTCTGCACTTCACAGAATGCAAATACTGTACCATGATTAGAACCAGCTGAATCTGTAGATCATATATTCTATGAACTTGTATTGTATCTTCAAATATTTAGGTCTTTCAAATTTGGCCACAAACTGTCAATATAGATCTGTCATTGGTGATTTCAGAGTTCAATGAGGTTACTGGGATACTCCACTCCTAAATTATATACACTTTTGCAATGGGATGTAATAGTAGGTATAATTACATCCCACAAACAAATCACTTGTAGATAAACTAGGCAAAAATCTGAGGATGTCTGAGTTCTTATTCTGTTCTGTCTTGGATGATCTTTTCTTTTTTTTTCTTTTTTTTTTTGGTTAATTATTTTATTGAAGTAGAGTTGATTTACAGTGCTGTGCCAACCTCTGCTGTGTAGCAAAGTGACTCAGTTATACACAGATAGACATTCTTCTTTTAAGATTCTTTTCCATTATGGTTTATCACAGAATACTGAATAGAGTTCCCTGTGCTATACAGTAGGACCTTGTTTATCCATCCTATATGTAATAGTTTACATCTGCTAATCCCACACTCCCAGTCCTTCCCTCCCCCACTTACCTCCCCCTTGGTAACCACAAGTCTGTTCTCTATGTCTGTGAGTCTGTTTCTGTTTTGCAGGTAGATTCACTTGTGCCATATTTTAGATTCCACATATTCGCCTTGTTGTGCAACAGAAACTAACAGTATTATATTATATAGTATTAGTTATATAGTTATTAGTTATATAGCTATATAGTATTATAACTAACAGTATATTAACAGCAATTATACTCCAATAAAGATCTATTTAAAAAAAAATACACACACCCTTATGTTCATAGCAGCACTATTCACAATAGCCAAGTCATGGAAACAACCTAAATATCCACTGACAGATGAATGGATAAAGAAGATGTGGTACATATATACTATGGAATATTACTCAGCCACAAAAAAGAAGGAAATGATGCGATTTGCAGCAACATGGATACAACTAGAGATTATCACAGTAAGTGAAGTAAGTCAGAAAGACAAAGACAAATGTCTTGGATGATCTTTTTTAAACAAAAGCAGTAGATCACAAATTAAATAAGCATTATAGGTCTCAGGTTATCAGTGGTAGAAGTTACCTTGTATCACAAAATGGCCACATCATTTGACACATTTAGCAGCTTCTGCAAAATAGAATCACATGGAGTTTGACTCCTATGTTACACACTCAAATAAATGTTCAAGTGTGGACATGTTTATTTACTCCAGGAAATTAGGATCCATTAAATTCTCAGGGTCCTCACTCATCATGAGAAAAAAAGTTCTGAAGAGTCTTATTTGGCAAGTTCAGTGGACATCATTGAAAACATCAAACTAATAAAAATATTCTATTTCCAATTAAAAGAAGTTACAATCTCTTACCTTTTGACATTTCCAGTTTTCCCTGATCTCTCCACAAGTTTTCCAGTTAACAGACAGTTATTTAGCAATCGATTTTGCAATTCTCTAAGTTCCTTGAGAGCTTGACCTCACTTAAAGGGTAGATGATTATCAACAGAACTCCTAAAACTGTAATGCTCTCTTACCAATGTTTGTTTTCTGTTTCTCAGCATGTAGAAAATTGTACTCAAGAGGAAATTGAAGCAATCAAAAAGAGAACCAATATACCTTCTTTCTATTATTCTTTAACCCTAGGCTATCTAAATATATCCAAGAACCCTGGGAGTAGTTATGTGCTTTGCCTCCATAATTCCTGTCCTAGGGATTTGCCCTACAAACAGTCCACACAAGAAAAATGCTTGACAGAGGACAATGCGGTTCATATTATACATAATAAAATGTAAGAAAATAAAAAATACAAGACAGAAATTCATGAAATTTCCTGTTAATAAGGAAATGTTTAAGTAAATTGTAGAACATTAACTGGATGCAGTTCTAGTCCTGGTTACACCATAACCACTTAAACTGCTATGAATGCATTTTTAAATTCCAGTAAAATCCACGTATCATGAAATCACTACACTACAAATATTGACTTTCTCCCCTTAAGGCTATTGCTTGCAGTGTTGCCTAGGCCACTTGTTTCTGCAAAGGTGCTTGATGAAACCCCCAGGTGTCAAGGAGAGGGCTACTGTCTTATTCACTTATGTGTCCTCATTGCATGGCGGACAGAACTAAATAAACTGAACGGAAACGGGAAGTCCCTGTGGGTTTGGAGAAGGGTGTCCAGCGCATCCCATAGTGTCCTGCCCTTGGGGAAGCGGGGAGGGGGGACTGCTGCTGTCACAGTAGTTGCTTTTATGGTTGGAGGGGGACTCTCACTGACCTCCCCACCCCTCCCTTCCCACAGACAACATCCTCCCTCACAGCTGTCTGCAAGGTTAGGAAACACGCCTTTTTCAGTAAATAATATGTGCCCTCCATGTGGACACCCTGTAATGAATATGGAGAAAACCTGAGGCTATACCCAATGTTTTTTGTCTTACTTATCCATTGTCTTGCCTGGATTGTATACTTAGTTGTTTTTTGTTTGTTTGTTTTTTTGCGGTACGCGGGCCTCTCACTGTTGCGGCCTCTCCCGTTGCGGAGCACTGGCTCCGGACGCGCAGGCTCAGCTGCTCCGTAGCACGTGGGATCTTCCTGGACCGGGGCACGAACCCGTGTACCCTGCATCAGCAGGCCAACTCTCAACCACTGCGCTACCAGGGAAGCCCTATACTTAGTTGTTTGAATCAAGCCCTTGATGTTTAACACGAAATCAGCTGGGCATCAAATGAGCTCCTGCTTGTCACTATAGTCTCCAAAATCATCCTGGTTTTTCTTCAATTCTCTGCACCATGTATGAGACTTAAACCCACTCCTAGGTCAGATTCTCCTAAACACACTTTTGAGTCAACAAGGGAATTTTGTTTGAATCCAGGCTACAGGACATGAAATAAATGTTCCTGAAAGAACGTTCTCTTCCTTCTTGTCTTGGTTCAATTCAGCCTGCACTTTAACTCCTGTCTCTGGTTCCAGAATTTGGCACTGCCTCTCACAGTGTTAAGCATCTGGGCTTTTAGGCTTTTCAGAATGCTGTATACTTTAGGAAGGTCATCACTTTGTAACAATTTTCCAAAGAAAACAGTCTTTGTTGCCATAACCTTCTTGTATAACCAAGTTCACAGAGACTGGAAGCATTTTGTAATTGTATTGAAACAGCAAAAACTGCCCTGGGGGACCACCCAAGGGACAGGGATAAATTGGTTGCCTCCATTAAGTGATCTTTAAGCGTCAAATTTTAGTAGAAATGTTGGGGAGTAAGAGATCACTTAAAAAAGAGGTTGCCTGAGGTCTGAGAGTGCAAGTTGGCCTATATTTAATAACTGCAAGGTCATTGCATGAATCAGTAAGAGGAAGCAGAGAGAAGTGGGTATCTTATTTCCATACCATCCATGCTCTGATGGTTTGTGATGTCAGCAGACCTTCAAAATGGAATGATTGCCTTTAAAATATCATATCATCTTGTTAACGAGAAAAGAGATCAAAGAATTTACTCCAATATCCAGTCATGACACTATAATTTAAAAATGCTTTGCAATGATTCCCATCCCAGGACCTCAAATTCTTTTTCTTAATTAATTTCATTCATAGAAACTGCTCTAAGGGCCAGAGATTTTTATGGCTCTTTTGCAGAGAAGTCAGGTCACATGCAAGGAATTCTCGATTAGGCACGCTAATACTGGAGGAGATCAGGAGTGAAGATTATCCCAAATAGTGGATAATCCAAAAATCCTCTCTGTTGACCTTTGGAAGCGATGGCATTATTTGTTGTCATTGTTTTGCTGCTGCTGCTGCCGGAGATTTTTTTGTTTGTTTGCTTCCTGTTGGTTTTTTTTTTTTTTTTTTGCCAGAAGACACTGAGTAGCACACTAACAGAAAGGACCTCAATGCCAAACTGACCAAATGCCAGTCGAGAAGGTGGCTGTGAACATCCTGAATGACAACAGAGGGGGCCCTGATATAAGGCAGGCAGTAGATTGAAGTAAACAGATACATATAAACCTCAAGTTTGTGTTGTCAGAGAGAAAAACAATTCTTCCCATGACTTCTTCACTAGAGTAATAACCCGGTTATTAATTTATCTTTGGTAAAATGAAAAGGAAACAGGGTTGAAATGAATCTGAACTTGCATTGCAAATTTGAAATGCTGAATTTTTAAAAATCTCCTCTAATTATAAAGTATATAGAATTAGACATTTTTTGGCCAGGAAAAACCTGATTGAGCTTTATCATTCAGGGAATTATTTTTGCTGATGTTTTTAAGTGGAATCAGAAGCTAATTAGTTGGGAATAGAGCATGAAATGAGAGAGTTAAAATATATACCTGGTGTTTGGTTCAAAATATCCCAAAGCTTCCCAGATATTCGTTGCACCCTGTCAGCCTTCACAGGAATCATCTTTATCTTGGTCATGTCGATCCTAAACATAATTCATCTCTATATGACTCTTCCTAAAATGGAGGCACCAAGAAATGTACACTGAGTCTCTTTCACACTGAAATAACTGTCAAAATGGGGATCCAAACAAGAACCTTCATTCATTCATCCATTCAGCTATCCATTTGTTTATTTACCTTCTGTATAGAAAATACTGTTAGATGAAGGATACTGATTGTGTGTACAACAGAGATTATCTCTGAGCATACAATCTACCTGGTAATATAGGGTATTTATATAAGAAGAAACTACACCTTTTGGTATGGGACGTTCAAATGACTTGTAAATTCTGCATATCAGTGTGAGGAGTATTTTTTTTTTTTTTTTGTCAAATCTTCTACATGCTACCTGTGAGGTATCTACTTATGCCAGCTCCTTTCCTTCTCACAACAACCCTCTGAATTACAGTTATCAGCCACATCCCCCAAGTGCAAAACCTGATGCTCATTGAAGAGCTGACAGACTTCGATTACAGCCCAGGACTCCAGGGTTTCAGTAAGACATTCCAGATCTGGCCTCCAGGAAACAAAAAGTAGGGAGAGGAAGAAAGGAGACATGGACGGAAATGTAAAAAGAACTTGCCTCAGTTGGGGTGGAGGGGAAGGTATAGTTTTTATATGGAGCTAAATACTAAGAAAGAGAAATCCTCAATCACAACATTATAAGGGAAAATAAGCAACTAAAACTGTATAGAAATGAAATTGCACAGGAAGAGTGACGCTACCATATCTTCCTCTAGGCTCATAACCCTTGTATCTCTCTGACTCTGTTTCTTCATCCACTGGTCAGACTACCTCATAGATGATTTAAAAGTTCATATTATATATTCCATACTAAAATGTTTTAAAAGTGGCACAATAGGGCTTCCCTGGTGGCGCAGTGGTTGAGAATCCGCCTGCCGATGCAGGGGACGCGGGTTCGTGCCCCGGTCCGGGAAGATCCCACATGCCGCGGAGCGGCTGGGCCCGTGAGCCATGGTCGCTGAGCCTGCGCGTCCGGAGCCTGTGCTCCGCAACGGCAGAGGCCACAGCAGTGAGAGGCCCGCGTACCACAAAAAAAAAAAAAAAAAAAAAAAACTGGCACAATAAACTGAATGTCAAATAAATCGGCAAGTGCTTTTATTGAACATATTTTGTTAGCCATACCTAAATTCGCTAACCCAGTTAGCTCTAAATTAGGATCAGCCACGATTATTTTATGATGGCGCTATGGATATGACACTAAGAAATGTTAGTTCATCAATAACAGCATGGAAATGGCCTTTGCTAAATCCATTGGTTCATATTATGTGATGCAGCTGGTAAAGAGATATAGTTGCATATTCCTATGTTGTATCATAAGCCTGGGTCCAAAAGTAGGCAATGGATTGGTACCTCTTGAATTCAACTGTTTAATAAATGAGGACAGAAGAGGTAAGCTATATATTGCTCTGTCAGTGTTAGATAAAGAAATAGGAAATTTCATTTGAAAAATACCAACAAGAGTTACAAAATAATTCCATTGCTTTTCTAGGTTTAGTAATCTTATACAAAACTTTGCATCAAATTGCAATTACAGTTGTAAAAATGTTAAGAATTTTCTTCATGTGTTTAACCTTTGCTAGCCACCCTCTACATGATGCAACATCAAAGGAATTCCTTTGGGAAAAAGTAGATAATCAGGTTTGTTAGAGAAGAACTTTCATATGTCATCACCATTACTTACCGAACTATAGTGAAGTATAATTTTGCAAGCAAGGAAGGATCAAAAAAGATATGACAGAAATCCTCTTTAGCCACATTCTTAAAACCGATCCAAACAATGTTCGATTTTTATCTTCCATGACAAATCAGGTGTCAAGGTGAGTTTGGGTACCACTCCATTGAATGAACTTCTCAATTAGATGACAACCAAACGATATGTTCAAGCTGCTGTAATTTAACAATATAGAAATAAAGGCCTTTAATCTCTTGTATTTTCGTCTACAATCCTCCATTTATTTCAGTATTGGAGAAAGGAGGAACCTTGTCACAAACCCTTTTGAGAACAAAGCATTAGCTTTTTATTAGAGACTGGGAGTTCAGCTTATTTATACATGCCTCAGTGTCAGGTAAACCAATGTCTAATTTTTTTTTCTCTTTCATTCCTGTAAAACTTTGATGCTTACAATAGAATGTCATCATCAAACGCAAAGATTTCCACAGGTGCCAAACTGGTTGGAATAGAACTTGATCTCTGCTAGGTGAGGACGCTTATTGTAGAAGGTCGTGTCTTTTGTCTTTTCAGACTGGATGGTGATTATCTTACAACTGTTAAATATATAGCATCTACAAATACACACTTTATTTTGACTTCACTGCAAATATGCAGATAATTTCCACTTCTATATAGAATAACCTGGTTTTATTTTTTGTAGTTTTCAAAGCACTGTCAACTGTTTTATCTCTTTCAATTATCACAACAGTTCTATGTTGCAGTTAGGTATATGTCTCAAAACGAAACAAAAACAAAAAGAAGAAACAGACCTGCAAGCTTTAGAGACTTTCTGTAAATCTTATGTGCAGTAAATGTGGTAACATAAGAAACAGATTTCATAATGTCTGGAAATTTGTTTAGAATATTTAGAGTCACCTGTAGTCTACCACTTTCTTGAATAACAATGAAAATATTTATTATAAGGCTCAACAGCTATAGAAATGGAAAGGATTGGAATATGGCTTAGTTTTATTGATTACCTATATCCTATCTTTTAGTGGCCATTTCAATGTACATGTTTATTTTTTAGTGGTTATCACTATTGAGATATAGATCACAGAGAGGACCTAATTTTCATATATCTTCCTAGCAATTTTTAATATCAGGAGGCCACTAGGATTCCTGTTTATTTGTTAGACTTCATGCAGACATAATGAAATAGAACCTCAACAAATGCATAAATGCTAGTAAGGTCCCAGAGACACTGGGAATAAGCCTCATGAACATAAATAAAATGAGAGCCATGAAAGCTATTCTAAAAAAAGGCTAGGTACAATTGGGGTGGGGAAAGCAAAATGATGTCGAGGGATAGCAAGGAAATTACCAGGAGGTAAAAGATGGTCAGAGATACTGACTCCTTCTTATTTAACAAGAAAAAAAAATTTTTTTCATGTATGTCAATGGGTGGTTTCCATCAAATTCTCCCTTCCCTGTTCCTGGAGGGACTTCTCATAGTTACTCAATGCTGGGAATGAGGTCCATCCATGTCACTGCAAATGGCATTATTTCATTCTTTTTGATGGCTGAGTAGTATTCCATTGTATATATGTACCACATCTTCTTTATCCATTCCTCCATTGATGGACATTTAGGTTGCTTCCATGTCCTGGCTATTGTAAATAGTGCTGCAATGAACATTGAGGTGCATGTATCTTTTTGAATTATGGTTTTCTCCAGATATATGTCCAGGGCTGGGATTGCCTGATCATATGGTAGTTCTCTTTTCAGTTTTTTTACCTAGAGATTATCATGCTGAGTGAAATAAGTCAGACAGAGAAAGACAAGTATCATATGATTTCATTTATCTGTGTAGTCTAAAAAAATGGTACAAATGAACTTATTTATGAAACAGAAAAAGAGTCACAGATATAGAAAACAAACTTGTGGTTACCAAGGGGGAAAGGTGGGAAGGAGAGTGATAAATTGGGAGGTTGGGATTGGCATATGCACACTACTATATATAAAATGGATAACTAATATGAACCTACTGTATAGCACAGGGAACTCTACTCAATACTCTGTAATGACCTATATGGTAATAGAATCTAAAAAATAATGGATATATTTATATGTGTAACTGATTCACCTTGCTGTACAGCAGAAACTAACACAACAATGTAAATCAACTATATTCCAATAAAAATTAATTTTAAAAAAAACTGGAAATGAGACATTGTCAGAATCCAACTCTATTTTGTACTCACGAAGGGTAGAACATTCCAAAGAGCTATAGCTACTTAAATGCATGACCAACTGAGAGGTAACATCATAGAGTTGGGAGTGGGGACGAAAAATGATAAGGATTATACCACAGGTAGCAGGAGAACTCAGAGAACAATAGAAGGTGTAAAATGGGATATTGGGGGAGAAAAAGTGATCAAAGATGTGTTATTAAAAGTAACAGCTCCTTGAAGGCAAAACCTGTACTACTCAAGATCTAGAAAAAAAGAAACTTCTGGGAAGCTTGAAGACCCAATGATTATCATAGAATACAGTCTTGCTCAATGTCTGTATTATTGATTGCAGAAATAAATGCTAAAAATTGTTGTTATATGTCATTTGGTTGAGACCAAAATGTCATGTAAAAAAATCTAGGATTCTTTGCTAAAGCAATATGTAACTCTTACCTATGCTTAACTCAGAAGTTCATACAGAGTGTTTAAGAACATGGATTGAAGAAATGTAGGTATGAGCTGAGCTCTGGATCTGAGCTCTGCCACTTATTATTTCAGGGATAGTAGGTAAATTATTTAAATTCGTTTGATCGCAGATTTCTCATTTGTTAATTGAGATAGTAATATGTATGTTCTTCACAGGGTTGTTACACAGGTTCTGTTACATAATGTAGGTATACCTGTTAGTACAGTGTTCGGTACTAGACTGAACTCAGTGTATGGTGGAACCAGATAATGCAAATGAAAAAGGAAAAATGTTAATGTCACAAAATGACTGGACTTTTAGCAGCGTTTCACACAAGTGACCAATGTGTTCTTTTCCCTTTGAAATTATTTCTTCTCTTTACATAATGCTGTGGCTCTCTTCCTGTTTTCTTTCCTGCAGGAAGCATCCAAAATGATCTTATAAAAATGCAAAACACAGCATGCTTCTCTCCAGAATAAGCCTCTTCCTTATCTCCCCATTGCATTTGTAATATATTCAAACCCCTTCCTGCAAACCCTTTCTACCTGTTTCCTTTCTATCTTGCCTTCTACTTTCTCCAGATAGGTTTCTTCCCATTCATTCCTCAAGCACATTAAGAATGTTCTTATTTTAGGGTATTTGCTATAGCCATTTCCTCTGCTGGGATGCTTTACCAGCAAGCAACTTAAGCTTGATTAAATTTTGCCCTATCGATTTTACCTCCGTGCAGGACTTCTCAGTCTCTGCATTGTTAACGTTTGGTCTGCCTAATTTTTTGTGGTGGGGACAGGAATCCTGTGATTTACAGGATATTCAGGAGTATCCCAGGACTCTGTCAATTAATGCCAGTAGAACACCTCTCCACTCCCCCAAGTTGTAAAGAGAAAAATGTTTCCAGACATGACCAAATATCCCCTAGTGGGCAAAATCACACACCACCCACCCCAAACACACCACTGAAATCACTGGCTTCAGGTCACTTTCTCAGAGAAGACTTTCCTCATTCCTCAGCCAAAGGTAGCCCCTGAGTCACTGTCTATCCCCCTTTATCTTGATCTATAGATAAAGATAGATAGATAGATATCTTTATCTATCATAAAGCACATTAATCACTTAATCTTTTCTTACTAAATGATTTATTTGATTATTGTCTATTCCCCCTACCCCTGGCCACCAATACAGTATAAGTGCCTTGAGAGCAGAAGCCATGAATGCCTTATGTATAATAAAGATGTGATGAATACATACGTACATAAATACGTATGTTAGTTTAACAAATGGATAGATGAAGAATGTGTGCAGTGTCCAAACTGCAGTTTAGTTTTATAAACCCTGCCTCTAAACAGGATTTTATGTTAGTAATTTAAAGATTAAATCTTATATTACACTAATTTAACAAATATTAATTGAGTGCTTCCTATGCACCAGACATTATCCTGGTTGCTTGGCAATGCAGTGGTCAACAGGACAGAAGAGACTTACATTAATTCTAAAGTCATTTGACAGGTATTTTAAGGTTGCAGAGTGGAGGGGCACAAAGAATATTATTGGTAAAGTAGATTTGTTGCAAGCGTCATGTGGGAGGATTGTACATCCTTTCTTTAGTCCTTAATTGTAGATTTTTTCTGAATCCCAGTCTTCCAAGACTGAGATTTTTATCCCAACACTTTCCATAATTAATCCCAAAGAAGAATTGGATTTGCCTTTCCTAATCCATTAGGAATAGCTTTATCTATGCTTGTATATATATATATATGTCTGTACATATGTGCATCTAAAAATGGAAATGATTGGAATAAGTCCTGAAACATAGCTAAATAATATAAACATAATTTTGTTATGTATGTACTTTATATAAGTAGGATCTTATTCTAAACATTGTCTATAATTTGCTTTTGTTGAATCCCAATATATGTTGGAGAGTTTCTTTCCATATTAGTTTATGTAAATCTACATTGCTCTTTCAAAGTATTTAATAGAAATTCATATTATGGATACGTTAACTATGTTTAATTATTGTATATTCATTTAGTTTATTTACAGTTTTCATTATTACAAGCCTATAACTTTTCTTGTGTAAGTATATCTGGACGTAGAATTATTAAATTGAAGGGTAGGCATTTACATTTTAATGTAATTCCAAACACTCTTCTAAAAAGTTGATGAATTTATATCTGTACTGATTTAATGGTTGTGTGTGTATATTAATATTACCTATTAATCTGTATATATTATAAACAGGTTCCAAATACATTCTCCCTGTTATTATTTTTTAAGACTCTGAGTATGATTATCTTCCTATTGAGAAGTTTTATTTTCTTTTAAAATGTAGGCAGGGCTCCCCTGGTGGCGCAGTGGTTGAGAGTCTGCCTGCCGATGCAGGGGACACGGGTTCATGCCCCGGTCCGGGAGGATCCCACATGCCGCGGAGCAGCTGGGCCCGTGAGCCATGGCCGCTGAGCCTGCGCGTCCGGAGCCTGTGCTCTGCAACGGGAGAGGCTACAACAGTAACAGGCCCGCGTACAAAAAAAAAAAAAAAAAAATTGTAGGCAAACATCTTAGTCTTTTTCTTTGAGATATTTGTGTTTTATGTTTTGCTAATTAATTAAGTAGACCTTCACTAAGCCAAGTTAATTTTTCCTTATAATTATTGTTTCTATAGTTTTTAAAAAATGTGTAACTAGTTAATCCTCTAGAATTTGTTTCTTGTATATGGTGTGAAGTAAGGATTTAACTTTTTTTCCAAACAGATAGTTATTAAAATATCATTCATAGGATGGTATTAAATCACATATTTAATATATACAAAATTATCAAAATTATGTATGTCTATATCTTTCAGAAGTCTGTGTCTAATTGATCTTATTAATTCTGTTCCAATTCCATACCATTTTGTTAATATAGTTTTACAGTAGGTTTTGACATTTGGTAAAATTTTCCTCTCACCCAACTCCCAGTAATATTTTTTCTATTCTAGATGAATTTTAGAATGAGTTTATCAAGTTTTATTTTTAAAAAATTGTCAGCATTGTATTTCTTTTATAATCAAAAGTACAATGATGACAAAACTATTAAAAATAAAATATATAATAATGTTTTATAGTGACAAAATTCTATTAAACCTCATACTCTGAGACAATACTTTTGGCAATTTGTACTTGTAGCCACATGTACAAAGCTTTCTAAAATTAATTTTATAATTAAAAATTATGCATGTATGTTTTAATTCAGTAACCCTCAGTATGTTTCTTTAGGAATAACATTTTAAAAAGGAAGTGGTCATACGGATTTTATTATAACATGGAAAAGACTTGGAAAGAACTTTAATGTCCAATGGCAGAAAAAGGATACTGTGATACATTAGCTAACTTTTCCTTAAAGAGCAAGTTGCTAAATCAGTTGGGTTGCAGGCTATATGGTCTGTGTAGCAAATATTCAACTGTTCTGTTGTGTCACAAAAGCAGCTATAGACTATATAGAAACAAATGTATATGGTTGTGTTCCAATAAAACTTTATTTACAAAGATGGCTGAGTGGCCTATAGGCTGCAGTTGAAGTCCTGTCATAGAACCATAATAGTGCATATAAATATAATAGCAGTAGCCTGGAGAGTATCTTGTGCTAGAGGATAAATAAGAAAAGGCAGAGTAAAAATATACCCACACTGTGATTGTAATTATGAGTAAATTGTAGGTGTGGAGAAGAACTTGTGAGGAACTAATAAAAATATAAAACTTTTCAGTTATAAGGCAGTTAGATTTGTGGATTGTTTTCTTTTGTTTTAATTATTTATTTGCTCTTTGTGCTGAACATTATTGTTCAACTTAAAAAAAATCAATATTTTGTTCTGTAACATTTCTTTGAGTGTCCTTAATCTTTCCCCATTTATTTCTTGTCTGCATTCTGCATTAGGCCATTCCATACGTGACCTGACTTTAATTATTTAAGCCCTACACTTAATGGCCTATCTCACACTATATCTTTTATTCTCTTTTTCCTCCCATCTGCTTATAATATTAATCAATTAACAACTTCGGCCCTTCATTTCTGAAAAGAATGATAAAAGTAAGAAAAATCTCAAATACTTTGATAATTGCTAGAAATTTTCAAAAGTTAAGATTCTTCCAAGTAATTTTTCTGATATCCCTGAAAGCATTAAAATATATTTAGTTCTAAATCATTATAGAACTCTCTTCAGATAATGAAAAAAAGTACAAAATATGTACAGTTGTAAAAGGGAAAAACTCATATCATGATAGGAATTCTCATTATAAACATGAGCAATTCGGGAAACTAGAAACGTGCATAATTATATATAGCCTACATTAGCAAAACCTTAACAAACTTAAACCAAATCTGCGAAGAACAGATTGTTTGGTTACTCTCTGTCTTTACTAGGCCTGAGCTATCACTTGGGGGAAATGTTAAAAGTGCTAATGTTATATTTTGTTTGTTTGTTTGTTTTTAATTATTTGGTTCTGCCAGGTCTTAGTTGCGGCAGGCGGGCTCCTTAGTTGTGGCATGCATGTGGGATCTAGTTCCCTGACCAGGGATCAAACCCAGGTCCCCTGCGTTGGGAGCACGGAGGCTTAACCACTGCACCACGAGGGAAAGTCCCTAATGTTACATTTTTTTTTTTTTTTTTTTTTTAAAGTGAACTACTGGCAACCTCTCTGCATCAAATAAATCTAAATTGAACATTATATTGATGGACTTTAACCACCAATAGATAGTATAAACTGTCTGAAAATGATTAAAAGTCCAGTGGAATGGACAGTGAAAACATTAATCAAGCTACTTGTTTGGAATACTGAATGTTCATAGATGTATAATCGACACTTTTGCAATGTGCATTTGCTATAATTCTTCATTGTAGATGTGATCTAACGTGAGCACATAACCCTTTCATGAATATCAGTACATTTTTTATAAATAAAATAGTTTACATCTCTGGTGCTTTGTATCAGTCTGTATTTCATTACGTTTTGTGCGACGATGTGACTAGCACAACCTAAAAGTCCTGGATACCTAACTGTTGTGCCATGAAGCCCTTAGAAGGAATTGCCAAAGATCTTCAGGAAACACTTAAAGTGGCAGCAGCAACTGAAATAGGAATAAAATTGTGAGGGCCATCTGTTAGAAAAATCAAAACATCTGGATAAATGTAGACCATAAGGCTCCTGAGATTGACAAAACTATTCTATAATGAACAGGTATTGGATTTAGAGGGGATGATTTCATTTGACTGGGAATAAGAAACTAATATGGGACATATGTCAGCCATACTTCATGTCACTGCTTCACATCTCAGGTGCAGGACACTTGGGATTACAGTCTCCAGACTCCGTAGTAGGTCTGCACATTGTGAAAGTAGCAATTCATAGACTTACTTCCCTGGGGGAAATCCTGAACATTTTCATATAGTGAATAGTTATCTTTTGTGGGGGGACATAAATGTTTTCTATAAATAATTGTTTTTGATTTCTTCTTTTTCTTATACATGCCTTTTCTGCTTTTAGAATCATAATCCAGGCTCTGATAGTTAAAGAAGCATTCACACATTTAAGGCTAAATATCTCAACTGCCGTGTGTTATTTAAAAATATGTCTGTCCTTGGAGGTATTATAATAGAGAAAAAAGGAAAGTATACCATTTAAATTTGAGGATACAAAACATTCCACTAATTTAAGAATATCAATTTCTAGGGAACTAAGCACTCTTTTCAAAATGTTTTATACAACTTAAAATTATTTGTATCCTTTACTTTCTATTCATATTGATTGCTTTCTTTGAAAATATATTCTTATATTTCTTTAAAAGAGAAGTTTGCTTGCCTATTTCCAGGTGGTCATAGAGCAGTGATTGCAGGTGGAAAGCGGATGCCTCTGGTTTATGAAAGAGTTGCTAAAGAGGAATTTCTGAATGGCAAAGCTTACTGTCTATAGCAAACACCCTCTTCTTAGGATGTTAGACCAAGATCACATCTGAATTATCTCCCTGCATCATCCTAAGTGAAGTCTCAGGACTCAAGGTCTTTTGGCCTTGTTTTGAGTGCATTGGTCACTGCTACTTGCCTCTGGTATCTCCTGCCCTCTCCAAACAAACAGGCCTCTCACTTTTTCCGTCTCAGAAACATAGACGGCAAGTAGTTACAAAGAAATCAGAAAATGTTACCTTGTTATTGAGAACTGCTTGAGCTCAAACCAAAATAACACAGATGGAGAGCCAAAGAGAAAGAAGCAAGCTGGTGGAATGCTCAGTGACAGCCTTGGGCACATCCTCCCTGAGTCTTTCAAAGAATGGTCACCCCACTTGGCTGACCCAGAACAGTTTTTCCCCAGGCTACAGGTGCTGCAGAAAACCATGGATCCACTGGAAGGTACCATTTTGGTATTTGAAATTTTTTTTTTTAAGTGATATGGACCACCTTTCAAGGATTGTACCCCAGTCTCTCATCCCTCACAATCACCTCAAAACACAATTTTAATCACAAAAATCAGAAAAAATACATACTATACATGAGCACAACTTAATCCCTAACATATTTTCTGTCTCTTTCCCTGTAAAAATCTGTATTGCAAAAGATAAAGAACAAGAAAAAATACATTTTATAAGTGCTAACTTATGAGTGGAATATTAAAATCCATATAAACAAAACCTTAATGAATCATCATAATCTGAAGAAAATAAATTTAAATTATGACAGGATATTTAGAAAAAGCTGTATTGCTATAGTAACTTCAAGGATGTTCCTTTTAAAATAAATTTTGTTATGTAGTTAAGATCTTTAAGGTTCTTGATTGGGGGAGTAATTTTTCAAAGCATGACAGATAAATGGGTATTTTTAACATGCATAAATGTCTTCAAAATTATAGTTACAACTTACAACTTATAAAGTGGTGAATCGTATCAACATTATTGCAAACTTTAATGACTATTATGTTTACATGTATTTTGAAAATAATGTCTTAAGAGTGTTTTGTGTTTGGTTGTTTGTTCACTTCTTTAATATTTGGCTGTGCTGGGTCTTTGTTGCAGCACACGGGCTTCTCTAGTTAAGAGTGTTTTAAGTTTTGTCCTGCACATCATTGAATTTTACCTCTAAGATGCATTTGACTGTATGAAAACTTTATTTCAAACAAAGTAACTAAAGGCATGATTTTTAAGGACAAGTCCTAAGATGTATGAAAGTAACGTGTTAAAAAGACATATACAATATTGATCAAGGCAGAATCTGAAATGGGTTAAATTAATATATATCTCAGAAATCTGGGATCCTCTGAAACCGGAACAAAGTTTGTGCAACCAGAGCAACATCAGAGAGTGATCCTAACCTCCTACATGATGATGAATGTGGCAAATGGACAGTTAACCACTGATATTCCCAGGATTTCTTCAATCTACATACAGTATTTGATATACATGATGATAATACCTATTACTACAACTGTACTATAGAGCTTGTCAGGAAAGCATGTGGTGAACAGTTCAGGGGAGTAAATCTTACCAGGTGTAATACATACAAACGAAGTAGAAGGTTTATAAGAAACATGCTCTAAAATTTAGTGTTTCTTAAATTTGAATGTGCATACAAATCATCTGGTGATCTTATTAAAACATAAACTTTCAGGAATACTGGGGGTGCCTAAGAATCTGCCTCTCTACAAACTTCCAGGAGATGCTTTATGTTTCTGGTTTGAAGACCAAACCTAGAGTAGCAAGAGTTGACATTTCTCGTGCCTGATGCAGCACGAAATTACCATATTTGATGACTGGGGCTAAAGTAAAATAAAAAATGATAAGCCTTTAAATTGGCATGTTTTGATGTTGAGTAACATTATAAGGTCCCTACTTTGTACATGGTACTGTAATAAACTCTCTATATGTATTATCTCATTTAAAATTCCCACACCCTATGGATGAGGAGCTAGTATTAACATTACTTTTTTATTAGAAAACCATGCTTTAGAGCTGTAGAATTAGTATAAAAACTGGTATTCAAATACAGGTTTTTTCCAATTCTAAGCCATACTTGTGTATTTATTTAATGGCATGATTTCATATAGAAACCTAGAGATATGATGGAGAAGGCAGGGTGAGAATATACTTAGAATTTATATTGATGTAATTTTGGGTCATCCAAATGCAAGAAAGCCAAGTAATTCACAGAGTTCATTAAAGTAGAAGTGACCATTTTATAGGGTTTAATTTGTCATATGCATTGTTCATTCCTTCTTGTTTTAGTATAATGCATATATCTATTTTAAAGATCATATCATTATTGGATATTTGCAGATGGCATAAGGAGATAGTATTTCAGGTAAAGATGATTTCATGTGCAAAGCAGAGGGACCGTAACAGCATGTTGTAGTTGGGAAAATATAGTTTGGGTTGCTGGAACATCCAGTCTGAGGGAACAGCATCTGGAAAGAGGTCAGAGGGCTTCCCTGGTGGCGCAGTGGTTAAGAATCCGCCTGCCCATGCAGGGGACACGGGTTCGTGCCCTGGTCCGGGAAGATCCCACATGCCGCGGAGCAAGTAAGCCCGTGAGCCATGGCCGCTAGGCCTGCGCGTCTGGAGCCTGTGCTCCGCAACGGGAGAGGCCACAGCAGTGAGAGGCCCGCATACCGCAAAAAAAAAAAAAAAAAAAAAAAAAAAAAGAAAGAGGTCAGAGAGCAAGACATGGACCAGATCACAAATGATCATTCAGTGGAGTGTTGGCTTCATGACACAGGTAGAATGTCACTGAAGGAGAAATCAAATGCAAATCTGTTATTTTTAAAAGAGGAGTCTGTTGGAAAAGAGGAGGAAGGATTGAAAGGGGAAGAGACACTAGGCAACCATACCAGTCTGGGAATTTTTTCATAGTCAAGGCAAGAGAAAAGGCTTAGTTTTAAGGTGGTTCCCATAGAGGGAATGATTTAAGAAATATTTAAGAGGTGATATTATTATTAGAATGTTGTGAACAAATGGGTTGAGAGAAGTGATAGAATTGACTTAGATTATAATTTGAAAAATTGTATAAAAATTACTTCTGTTACCAGAGTTGAAGTCTTCTTTTAAAGTATTATTTTGGACATGTTGACCTCGAAATTCCAGTAAAATATACAGGTCTTTTTTTACTGCCTACAGATACAATGTAGCATAGGAAAGGCAAAGGTTTACCTTGAGGGCCAATTTCAGTGCACTGACAGATGCTCAAAGTGCTGTGCTGTCATGCTGCTACATCTAAATTCATCAGAAAATAGATTCCTATAGCTGTTTTGGTTACCTACTGGATTATTTTTAACCTTCCAGAGAATAAAATATAAGATATTCAGGTAGAGTCAAGACTGAAGTAAATGCAAAATCCTCAACTCAAATAGATAAAAAAAGAACTAAATAAAAGAAGTAAAGGAGAAATCTTTCCTAGGTGTCAGAACAGAAAAATAAGCTATATTTATATAATTGTCAGGAACTTATCTTTTTTGTGTGAACTAATCTTAGATATTTAATGATTATTTATCTGTAATGTAGTTTTTATTAGATTTTTGATATATACTATAAAATATTTATTTGTAGTTTATTCTAGCCATTTTCTCACACCTACAAAAACTTTATGAACGATAGTTGAAAGGGAAAGATGTAAAGGAAAATCATGGAAAAAATAAATTCCTTTGAAGACACTTTAGTAATAATGTGAAAATATTATATATACCCTTTACATAAAAATTCAATTCTAAGAATTGTAACTGGGAAAATAGTGATAGACATAGTATGTAAATTTAGCTACACTGAATTTACTGTAGGAAAGCTTAATTTTTAAAACTTTTGATTGAAGTAATACATGCATGCATATGAATTTTTAACCAATTGGCTCTTAGAATATTTCTTTAAAAAGTCTTTGCCCATACTTCTTCTATGGACCATTGCTGTTTTTTATTTCAATAGGTATCTTCTTCCTCTAAATAAATTGTTTCTATAACTATCTATAATTTTAGATATTATCAATTTATTCTTTGCTATGAATGATTAAGATTTAGCTTGATTAAACTAAAATACCTCTCTTTTCTTTTCCTCCCAATAAAGCTACATAGCTATTTTTGGTTCTTCGATTAGTTATATTTGTATGTTTGTAAATTTAAAGGATGAAATTTAACACCTATATCTTTTTTAAGACAGTGATAAGCAGAACTTTTTTATGCTTTCTAAGTTCATGATATAAGTATCCCATGATTGCCTCTATGTAATATTTTATTGGAATACTTAACGAATTCAGCAAGATAAAAAAACAGAAATTAATTATAAATATTTTTAAACTGCATCATTTGCATATAACTATCTATGTGCACCCAAGTGAATATAACAAGGTCATTAATAATGAAAAGAGAGGTAAGAAGGGAAAGTATGAGAGACTAAAGCAAAAGAAACATTTGTAGTAATAATGGCTAAAAACTTTTCCAAGCTTAGTGACAGACACCAAACTACAGATCCAGGAAGTTCAGAGAATAGGAAACAATGTAAATACCAAGAAATCTATACCTTTCAACTGCAGAAAACCAAAGACGATGTGAAAATATTGAAAGAAACCAGAGAGAACCTTACCTATAGAGGAACAAAGATAAGAATTACAATGGGCTTCTCATCAGAAATTATTGCAAGCAAGAAGAGAATGGAGTGAAATATTTCAATTGTTGGAAAGAAAAAAACAAACATTCATTTAAAATTCTGTATTCAGTGAAGTTATCCATCAAAAGTGAAGAAGAAATACTTTCTCAAACAAAAACCAAAGGAATTCGCCACCACCAGCAGAAATAACCTGCAAGAAATCTTAAAGGAAATTCTTCAGACATAATGAAAAATGATATAGGTCAGAAACTCAGATCTATGTAAAGAAAAGAAGAACATCAGAAAATAAATGAATAAAAGTAAAATAAAATATTTTATTTTTGTTATTCTTAATCTAAAAGACAGCACTGATTGTTTAAAATAGAAATATTAACAATGCTTTGGATGATTATAGCATATGGATAAATGAAATAAATGACAGCAATATTCTAAGAAATGGGAGGAAGGAATTAGGAATATTCTGTTATAAATACCAGCATTACATGTGAAATGGAATAGTCTTTTTTGAAGGTGGATTTAGATTAGATAAATATATAAATTTCAAAATGTAGTGCAACCACTCAATTTTTTAAAGAGGTATAATTGATTGGCTAAGAAAGATGAAAAAATGAAAGCATATAAAATGTCAAAACCACAGTGCTCACTTTGGCAGCACATATAATAAAATGTCAAAACCACAAAAGGTAGAAAAAGAGAGGAAATATAGGAATAAAGAACAAGTGCAACAGATTGAAATAAGTCACATTCACCAAGATACCAAATTCTGAGCTATAATACATACTACCAAATATAAAGGACTAGGAATCATATGAAGTATGTTCTTAGACCACAAGTTTAAGTTTCAAGTTGAAAAGTACTAGTTCAGATGGTTTCACTGGAGGGTTCACTGGTGAATTGAAGAAATGATACCAATTCTCCATAATCTCTTCTAGAAAATAGAAGTACAGGAAACACTTTCTAACTTATTCTATGAGACCAGCATTACCCTAACACAAAAAACAGATAAAAATATTGCAAAAATCTTCAGCAAAATGTTAATAAATTGGATCCAACAAATAGCATATGAAAGAACAATCAATATAATCTGCCATTATGGAAGATAACCAAAGGACTGGATATGAAAGACCTACTTGGTGAGCAGGAAAGTATGTCTGGGACAGCATAGCCAGTCACTGGAATAGCAGATCACAGATTAATTGAGGGAATGAACTCTCAAAATGCTAACGAATGGAAGGCTAAAGGAAGGACTGGGGAGAAAACGACATAAGATTACCCATGGAATTCCTTGTTTTTTTGTTATATAGTTTTTGAAATGAGTCATCCAGATAGAAATGGCCTGTAAAGGGAAAATATTAACCAGGGAAAAAAGTTACCAAAGGATGAAACCCTGTTTCAGATCACTGAATGATACCAACGATCAAAATAACTTTTTAAAAGATATTTGAAGAGGGTGCAGGACATGGAAAAGACGGAAAAGGATAAACCGTAACTGTACTCCCTCACGATGTATTAGGATAGTAAAGAGGCCAATCCAATGGGGCAACCCCCAGTTCTTTTGTTAAAACCTAGTCATGTGATGACTCCACCACTGAGGTAGAAGCATTGGTTGTTCGAATACAAATGCCCCTGAACACAGTTCAAGTACTGAAGGGTAGTCTCCATTTATAATGGTGACCTGAAAACAATATTTAATTAGAAAATGGACCTCTTTTCATTGCCCAGGCAACACAGAAGTTGGTCCCCTAGCAAGGAATAAGGTAGCTGTTCTATGATCCTTGGAGCAGCTGGACCGTAGATCCCTGGAATAGTTTAACAAAGGCATATTTCACCAGGCCAGTGTTTTGCCCCCCATGACAGGCTGGCTGGATGTTTGCCTGTAGCTAATTATGCTAAGCATGCTCTGAATAAAACTGTTCCTCACAGATTCCATGTGCTCTCAGCAGTCTGATGAGAATCTAGGAGTTCATTGTAAGGAAGGAGAGAGAGGCCTGGACCACACAATTGCAGTCAGGACCCTGAGTCTAGGTATATCTTACCACATCTATTTTTCACCTCTACTATGACTCTCAGGGGGCTGGGAAGTCTGGATCTCACCCTGAGCTTAGGGATGAGGGACACATACCCCAAATCACTGCTGCCTCCTCATTCATTGTTGGTGGCCACCTCACTGGAGCTGGAACCCTTCTCTGCACTTTGAAAAAATTATTGCACTTCCAAGTTCACATACTGTGTTTTAAGACCTTGTGCTGGCTGTCCTCATCCTGATAAGGGTGGAGAGTTCACTCAACCATCATGAGATGAAGGAGTCCTTCCAGGTAATAGCTCTGTATGTGGGTTAGACAGTATTAATTATATAATATATTTTATTATATATTATTATTATATAATTATAATTCCCAAACAATGAGAAACCCCTCATTTAATAGAAAGGGGACATTTAAAATCATCAGACACAGGGATAGGTGCATATTTATTGTCTTGAACTTATCCCCCACTGCTCTGAATTCTTTTCTACATCTCCCTCAAGCAGTGGCTTCCTCAGCTAATCTGTCATGATTCTGGCCAGTACTGACAAGGACGGAGCTGTTAGTCATTCAATTTGTGTAAGTCAAGATCCCCTGAGAAGCAGACACCAAGAAAGGAGTAGACATACAAGAGAATTACTGGAAGGGAACACATAGGAAGAATAAAGTGGAAGAAGCAAGAGTAGGCAGGGAAAGACTTTGTACAGCAGTGCAGGCCTGTGAAAGGAAAGGAGGAAGGAAGTTTTTGGTAGGTAGAGCCCAGACTGCAGCACCTTTGTAATACATTTTCTAGTGAATTTTCAAACAAGGCAGCGGGGAGTCTTTGAGCCAAAGTTGCCCATTTGAGGATTCCCTTGACTCACAGAAACAAGCTTGTGTTAGCATCATTGTTGTGCTTAGTCACTGATGGGGATTGATTGGGAGTTAGCCAGAGGAATGTGGTAGATCCCAAGGGTTGACAGCTGGGACTGTCAATCAACTATAGTCTCTGTAGCAGATCCAAGTGGTGTGTTCCCATGGCTGCCATATATATATATCTGTGTGTCTTTAAAATGTGATAAACCTTACTTTTCAAATTCATGAGAAAGAACGACTTAGTTAATATATGGCACTGAAAAATGCTGGCCAGCATGTACGCTTCCTGATAGAAGCAACTTGTCATACTTTAGAATGGATTCCCATTACCTAGAACTATGCCTAGCATTTCATAGTTGCTCAAAACAGTTTTCTTAGTTATACTGAATAGTCTATCTTTTAAAAAAAAGATCCCTACTTCATACCTGTTAGTAAAATTAATCTCAGATATTCAAAGATTTGATCATGAAAGTTATAAAAGTATTGGAAAAAGTGTAAGAAAATGTATTTATAAATTTAGGCTAGGAATAATTTTAATTAGACAAAAAAACAAAAAAAAGAGAAAGTTGATACATTTGGTTATGTATAAATTTAAAGTTTCTTTCTAAATTAAAAGATAAGCAACAAGCTAATATATTACAGATGAAGGATTAATATGCAAACGTATTTGAATACCTACGTATCACTAAGAAATAGAGAAAACTGACAGTGATCATAAAAGAAATGCCCAATAAACATGAGTGATGTTTGAGAGCTCGTAACCTGGGAAATGCATTAAGATAACATATATCTTAAACTATTAGATTTACAAAAACATAAATAGTTTAATAAGGTTACAGATTGGTGAAAGCATGGTTATCAGATGCCAGCAGGACTGTATTTTGAACAGCCATATTTGACAGTATATTTTGACCATTTTGGCATATAATATAAAGAAAATATTTTGCATATTCTAGGTACCAGCAGTTCAACTTCTAGTTTCCCATTCTAGAGACATACTCTCACATATACAAGAAAAATTCTTTTACAAGGATCTTCATTGTATAGGTATTATCATTTTTAATAGTGAAATAGTTGAAGCAAATTGAAAGCCTGTGGAAAAAGGAAGGACTAAAGAAATTATTGCATATCCATAGTATGGAGGAAATTGCAGTTATTAAACAAGTGAGGTATACATTTAGATCTTTCAGATATTCTTGAGTAAAAAAAGGAAAATGGTAAAACAACCAAAAATGTAATGTTATGCTTTAAAGATACAATTATGAAAACAAGTATTGGTGAGGATGCAGAGAAATTGGAAGCCTCATTCACTGCTGGTGGGAATGTAAAATGGAACATCTACTTTTGAAAACAGTCTGGCATTTCCTCAAAAGATTAAATATAGAGTTACCATTATGACCCAGCGATTCTACTCCTAGGTATTTAGGCCAGAGAAAAGGAGACATATGTCCACATAAAAACTTGTACACAAATGCTTACAGCAGCATTATTAGTAATAGCCAAAAAATAGAAACAATTAAATGTCCATCAACTGATGAATGAATAAATAAAATGTATATTCATACAATGGAATACTATTCAGTTATAAAATGAAATAAAGTGCTGATGTGTGCTACAACATGGATTAACCTTAAAAATTATGCTAGATGAAAGAAGCCAATCAGAAAGGATCACATATGGTTTCATTTATATGAGATATTCAGAATAGGCAAATCTATAAAGATAGATTAGTGGTTGCCTAGTTCTGAGGGGGATGTTTGTGGCTTGGGGATTGGGAAAGTAACAGCTAGTGGGAGCAGCGTTTCTTTTTGGAGCAATGTTCTAGTGTTGGTTATGGTGATATACACAAAACTCAGTGAACATACTAAAAACGATTGAATTGTGCACTTTAAATGAGTGGATTGTATGACGTGACTTATATCTCAATAAAATTGTTAGAAGTATAATTATAAAACAAAGTTACCTATTTTCTGTAAGGGCGTATATATGCCCCTAAATTAATTGGAAAAGCTCACACACCAAGTTGATAATTATATATCTGAGGATGAACACAGGGGACTACAACTGAAAATTATATTCTCAAAATGGATTTTAGCTTTATCTTTAATGTTTTCAATTTTTTTCAGGTAGCATGTATTTGTGTGCTACTAGTGTAAACGATAATCAATTCTCAAAATTTATTTTCCTAATAGAGGGTTCCTCTACATCAGACTTATCAAAGACTTCTGTAACGGGAGGTTCAGGTTTCACCACTCCTCTTCTCACTCAATGTCTCACCACCGAATCTTGAAAAGAAAAACAAACTGGGTATATCTAGAGTGTATCCTTGCCAAACGTAAAGTAGAAGTCCTGAGAAGTGCACTAAAGTGCCGCCAAATATGTCACCCTTCCACTGAGCAGCAACTTGATCTTCAAATAATTTAAGGTCACAGCCCACAGATAATGTGTCACACTCACTCTTACTCAGCTGGGGATTCTATTAGGAGTGCTCTTCTACTTTATGAGAGAGCGAAGAGTCGCTTCCACAGCATCCCCACCAAAACCCTATAACATTTGGCGATGGAATCTCTATTCTTATGTTGAATTTGCAAGAATTAAACAAAAACATCTATTTGAACTCATATTGATGTATAAAAGGTATGCTACTTAAGGTTTTTTGAGGTATGCCTTAAAAATCTGAAGCATTAAATAAAAGAACTTTATGAGAAATCTGGAAGAACATAAACTACTTAGCTACAGGTACAAAGTAAAACTTTACTTCTCTAAAGCCACAAAAGAAGTTTCAGTTTGATGAATAAATTAAGATTATACTGAGCATTTTTTTCCATGGTTTGTAGAACACCCAGAGCAGTACTTCAAATGTTTTCCTTCTCCTTTAAGTACAGGAAAATTTAATTCATAACATCTTGAATTTCCAAATTAAAATCATCTTTAAGAATTTCAATCAGCCATAGAAAAAAAGAGTGCTATATTTTCTAACCATAAGTGATTATGTATTCATCAAAGCTATATGTGTATTTAAATGGAAAAGTCTAAAAAAATAATAAAGCAGGATTCTGCAGACCAGAAAGCAATTAGTCTCAGGTGTTTCCTGTTAATAAATTAGACTAAACTAAGGGCCAGACTTGTGAAATAATTTCCATTAATTAAAAAATCAAGGGTTTAATGTTTATTCTCTTTTCCCACAGGTGAACTTGAAAGCTATGTTCTTAACTAAACAAGAGAACATAATTACATTTATACTTAAAGCTTTGAGGTACCATTTTATTTTTCCAAATGACCAGGTGTGATATTGAACATGAATGACTGGGAGATCTGAGAAACCAGTTTTCAATCAACAATTAATGATTGACCATCTGTTTTGTATACGTTAATCTAGGAGCCAGGGTCTGACACATCACTTATTAACCATATCTCCTGCTTCCAGGGATTCCCAATCTAAACTAAACTATATGAAACAACATGATTCAGTGATACCTTGTAGGATATACCCTTTACATTGTATTAAATTTTGAGCGACATCAGAGAAGATCATATTTACAGAGTACTACCATAATTAGGAAGTTGGACTTGAGCTGGAACTTGGAAGATAGATGGCAGATGCAGAGGTGAAGAAGATGAAGGAGGATGCCAGGCAAGTCAACCATCAAAGCAATGACATAGAGTTAAGAATGAGAGTGGTCTGCTCACTGGAGGAAACAAAGGAGTCTTTCCTGATAGAAGAGAAGTGTGTATACAAGACAATAAAGAGAAGAAGGTAGGACAGGTACGGTAGGATCAGGTAAGGAAGCCTTAAACCCAGGTCAAACCTACTTTGATAAGAAATAGGGAGCTATTGCAGGTTTCTGAGTAGAAGAGAAACCTTATCAGAGTGGTAGGTCAAAAATCAGGCTGGCACTGATTTTTCACGAAGGAATTCCTCTAAATAATTCTAGTGCAGAAATGTATCTAGATGGAAGTAAAATTGGATTAAAATTCCAATAAAATATGGATGTGCTTTGATTACTTACTAATTACATATGTCAGAGAAAGGTATGAATTAGACAACTTATCTTCAGTCCCAGGTAAGAACCGATTGAGGGACATGAAGAAGATCATAGGTTCACCTTTGAACATGTTGAGTTTGCAGAGAACCCATCTTAAAATATCAGAAGGTATATAGAGAGAGCCAAAGACTAGATGAGAAAATTCTGGAAATGCAGATTTGAAAGTCATCAACATAGCTGAGAAACAAATACATATAAGAGGACCAAGTTCCCAAAACTGAAACTTGGACGTCTCAATGGTTAAAGAGAAGCCAGAAGAGGAAACAAAGAAGGATTAATCAAGGAAGCAGGCAGCAAAGTAGGACATTATTTCACAGAAGCAAGTGAAGTAAGGCAGTTCAAGAAGGGTGGAGTCACCAATTTCAGAGGATATAGAATCATCAAAGAGATTGAGAACAACAAAAAAGGCCTCTGGGATTTGCACACACACACACACACACACACACATTATTGGTGACCTAGAAAGAATACACAGGGTGAAGTTTTTAAAACTACATACTAAAAAAACCCAAAACTTAATTTACACTAACATTTAAAATTGTTTGTTTCTCCCTAATACAGAAAAAGCTTGTTTATCCAACATTTGCATTATTATTGAATGCCTTAACACATCTGCAGTACTGTAAAACTGCATTTATAATAATAGTGCTAAGATACTTCAAGGTGATTTTATATCATCCCAAAATGTCAATGGAATATAGCACTAGACACAATTACCCCTTTATCAGGTTATCCATGCAGATGATACAAAAGGCTACCTGATGAAATTAGAAATTCCACATCATATATCTTCAAGGTCACTCACAGTCAAAAGTAAGTATCAAAAATCTGCAAATGTCAAAATCAACTATACTGTTTCAGTTTCAGTGTATTTCACTGTATTGTTATTCAGCTTGTCAAATAAGCACTCTAAAGAGGCTATTAAAGAGGCTGTTTGTTTCACTAAAACGATGAAGAGTTAATTGTGCTTGGAAAGAGGTGAGGAATAAGTCAGAAATCTATGATTGTTAATTACAGAATGGCTTTCACTGCCTGTAATTTTTTTCTACTGTTCCTAACAAAGCTAAATTGCTTTATCGCCAATATCACAGTAATATCATTATAGTTAGAAAAGAAATTAATAATATTCCTGAGAAATGGCTTTCTCTTGACCATAGTTATAATGTTTTATATTTTTTTAAGCAAGAAAATGTCATCCTTTGACAAAAAAGTATTGTCTTGGGGGTAAATTTAGCTTCTCTCACTAGCTTCTCCATACCACCTCAGCTGTTTCTTAATTGCTTAAGTCTAATTTTCCTGTCTTTCAAATAAAAATGATTCTAGTCATATTTATCTCATAAGGTTTCTATGAGAAAAAATGAGAACTTACTGTAAAAATCTTTAACACGTCAAAAGGAATTAGCCCTTAGAGACTCAATCAACCCTTTCCATGATAAAAATAATTATTGCTTAAAAATATTAACACGTGATTCATATGTAGTTTTGTGAAAACAGTTCTGCTGCCAATTTTCACGCAGTGGAAGACTTAGACTGATTAATTATTAAAAGTATAACATAGGTTTGATTTTTTTTTTTTAGCAGAAAATACATGGTCATAACATTCTAATTCCCTCTTGTCAAGAGGATTGATGCATCTAGAAGTCTGAAAGAAAATGTGCCTTAAACCCTGTCTTTACTTCTTTTTTCCCTTGTTCTGGGCTTGATCACCTCGTATCATGTCTCTCCTCTGAATTCCCTTTCTTTCCGTAACTGCATTAGCATGTGTATATTAGCTGTCAGAGTAGAGTAAGGCCCAAAGCCACAAGCAGCCTGTCCAGCTCAAGGGGACCATGGCAGGACCCCATTACAAGGTTTTTATTGTTGGAGGGAGCAACTGCTCGCAATCACATTTTCAGATTCCCTGCAACCAAAGGGTTTGTTTGTGTTTGTATGTATTCTGGGCAGCCTCCTTATTATAGGAAGCATTACTCATCAGTGCATATGGCCCATTAACATTTGACCGCTGTCCATAGGGCAAAGCTGCATCCTACCAAAGACCAGGCAAGAGGTTATACAAAGCCTGAGGGAGTTCTAGGGTCAATAGATCCTCCTAACTGATTTAATTAGGTACTTATTAACCATTATGAATAAAAGTCTCATTCTGATCAACATTTACTCAACAATTTGGCTGAGTCAGTCTAGCTTTTGCATCGAGCCACTACTGCTATTTTTCTTGACACCAGATTATTCTCCCCCTAACCCTGCCTTAAAAAAAATAACCCTGGGATATTTCAGAGAACTACTTCCTAATTATCCTCATTCTTCCTGGCTATTCTCCCCATAGAATCCTTCAAAATATTCAAAGTGTTATCACTAAATACGTTCATTGCATGCATCTAAATGTATTTTTATACATCATATTATGCTTTGCTTACACCCTAAATCAGGTCAACAGATTTCTTAAAATGTTTGACATCTAATAACTCCTCATTCTTTTTTTTAAATCTATATTTCACTCTTTCCAAGAAGTTATTAGAGATAGCAATTGCTGAAATCCACAGTATCTAAACAGAAACCTCAGAAGGTCCCTCTGCTGTGTTGTTTTAATTTTCAAAGCTTGGAAGCATCTAATTTTCAAAGCTTGGAAGCATCTAAAGTATTTTATCATTGCCACACCTCTGAACATTCTATCAATTTATTTCAAGGAAATATTATTTAAAAATTTAAAAACATAATTGCTTAACAATCATTTAATCTTCTGTTAGCCTACTGTTTATATCAGATTTTGATTAATAATGTATCTAAATAAATTTGGAGATAAGCTTTATTTTTTCTCATATAGGACAGGGTGGGGAGTTTCTGTTTAGTTATTATTTTGGTTTAAATACCCTTGTATTTGTGTTTATTGTGTAACAAATTACCACAAAACTGTACCTATTTATCATCTCAGAGGTCTGTAAGATGAAAGTATGACCATAGTCCAACTGTGTTCTCTGCTTGAGAGGTCTTAGAAAACTGAAATCAATGGGTGGGCTATGTTCTCACTTGGAGTCTTGACTAGGGAAGAAGTGCCTTTCCAAGCTCATTCAAGTTGTTGACAAAATTCAGCTTCTTGTGGTTGTAGGACTGAGGTTCCTGTTTTCTTTCTGGCTGTTAGTCAGGGATTGCTCTCATCTCCTACAGGCTACCTTCATGTACAAGAAGCACAAAAGGGAAAACTGCTTCTTCATGGCCAAGGAAAGCAGTTTCTTGGTCTGCAGCTGTTACTCTGAGTCTTTTTTTTTTTTTTAAACATCTTTATTGGAGTATAATTGCTTTACAACGGTGTGTTAGTTTCTGCTTTATAACAAAGTGAATCAGCTATACATATACATATGTTCCCATATCTCTTCCCTCTTGCATCTCCCTCCCTCCCATCCTCCCTATCCCACCCCTCTAGGTGGTCACAAAGCACCGAGCTGATCAGCCATAAAAAGAAATGAAATTGAGTTACTTGTAGTAAGGTGGATGGACCTAGATTCTGTCATACACAGTGAAGTAAGTCAGAAAGAGAAAAACAAATACTGTATGCAACACATATATATGGAATCTAAAAAAAAAAAAATGGTCATGAAGAACCTAGGGGCAGGATGGGAATAAAGACACAGAACTACTAGAGAATGGACTTGAGGACATGGGGATGGGGAAGGGTGAGCTGGGACAAAGTGAGAGAGTGACATGGACATATATACATTACCAAATAGTATTCTGAGTCCTTTAAAAAGAGCTTGCTTGAGACTCACCCAGAATTATCTTCCTTTTGATCATATTAACATCACCTGTTTACACACTTAATTACATCTGCAAATATTTTCACCTTTGCCTGCCAAGTTACATAACCTAATCACAGGAGTGATATCCATCATATTCATATATCCTGGCCACATTTAAGTGGAAGAGATTACACTGAAAGTGACTGTAGGCAGTAATTGTAGGGCCTTCGCAGCATTCTGCCTGATACAACCCTAATCAAAAAGATCTTAATTAAGACAACAATGACATTTTTGTTGATATTACTGTTGTTCTTTTATTGGAGTATACTTGACAATTACCTCAACTTTCTAGGGCATTGTAGAGGACTATATCCTGAAACTTTTCCTGACCAAATTTAATAGTCCTGATTGTAAACTAAGACACTCCTAAAGATTGCCTGATTGCTCTAAACATTCTAAATGTTATCCTGGGATGAAGCCAGACTTTCAGGGAGTTGAGACGCATGCAACATTTTTTGGTCCCTCAAAGACTGGAATTTACTAATCTTGGCTTTCCTATTATCTCTCTGCCTACGCTTAAACTTAGAATAAACATCTCTAAGAATCTCATCATCATATTTACAATATGGTTGATGTTCACTATACAGCATGGCCTCATTTTTATGGAAGAAGTTTCCCTCAGGTTTTAATACAAGGATTAATTATATGTCTTCAGGAAAATTAGTTTTGATTTTGTGGATGTTGATGCATATAACTGATCAAGATTGCAGTTTTGTCTTGGCTACTATAAAGCATACAATCAAATGTATAACATAACCCTAGGAAATATACAAGAAATTTTGGGTACAATCTGTATCCTAATTTTAATTTAATTTTCTTGCCTGTGTTTTCCTTTTCACATTAAACTTCTTCACTTAATTTTTTTTTAAATCTTGTGGCTCCACAGGTATATTTATAAATTGCCTTAAATATTTTCCGAAATAAATCAGTTAATATATATTGATCATTGTCAAGGGAGCAGTTTTAAGTACTCTAGCAGGACCTAAAACACACTCTTTTCTTTTTCCTTCCTCTCAAAAAGGAGACTAGCTAATGGGTTCACAAAATAATTCAGAGTGCACATAAAAAAGGATTAAAAATGTGTTAAAAGAAATATAGAAATGAGCATATGTAGTAATTATAGCATACGAAAATTTAACACTTTATTGTATAAATGTTCCTTTTTATATAAACCAAATAATATCAGGCCTTACCTGTGGTTCAAATTAAATCATACTAATATTAGATCATGTTAATTCCCCAAACCACAAGTTTCTCATCTTGTGCCCATCTGCTCATGTAATGCTTTAATTCCATTGAAAATATATACTCCAGCTATTTTGAGGAGTTCGCCAAAAAATGTCTCACCCTCAATCCAGACTGTCAGCCAAGGTCACTGTGTGACGTGTCTTTATGTCCTTCTACTTCTGATCTGGCTCCTATTCCTCAACATCAGCTGCTCCTTTTGATAGGGACACACAGGAGGATTATACTTATCTATGATCCTCCATCCTATACCCTTGCCCCCCATCTTTCCCTAAACCACTGACCCATCAAAAATGCTCATCCCTCTTCTCTAAAAATCTAGTATCATCGTCATCATCATCTTTATTATTGAGTGTACACAAAGTACTAGGCACAGAGTGCAGTGATTTACAGGGACTATTTCACTAAATGTCACAAATATTACTATCTTCATTACCTTTAGGGGATAGTGAATGCACAAGGAGATTAAGACACTTGCCCATGTTCATGCAAATAATAAATGGAGAAGCTGAAACTCAAGCTTAGGTAGTCAAATCCTCATTCTTTAACTGATATACTATACGAATTCCTGATGTAAGTTAATAGATGCAAACAGAGGAGATGTAGTCAACTCTGAATCCCACCTCAGTATGTTGCTATGTCCAATTATATTCACATCTCTGGTCAGTGATAATCCCATAAACCCTACTCTTGCCTTTTTTATAGGAAAATAAAATGAGATTCAGAAAAACAAAATGACTTTTGTAAGATTTCACAATTAATACCTGGTAAAGGTAGGACTCATAATTCTATTGGATCAGCACCTTGAAATCAGGTACTCACCTGTACACCTCTAGCACCTGGGAAAGTGCTTAGTATGCAGAATGCCTTCAACAGGTGTTGGTTGGATGAATGAATGAATGAGTGAATAATGAATAAAATCAAGAAAACTTGATTATTAATTCAATCCTTTTTTTCTTTATACCACAGATGTCCCATGATGACAGTAGTCCTGAAGGAAAGATGCATTCCTGGTAAGTACTATTTATCCAGAAAGTGCGTGATTAGTGTTTTAAAATCAAAGATCATAGTTTAAAGAGTGAAAAATAAAGGAATTTTATATGGGTGCAATGGTATGTAATGGGGTAAATAGGGTAATAGAGAAACACATGTACCTGTACGTAAGTGATGTTAAACATGTTTGCTTGGCTAATCTGAGTTAACTTACTAAGAATTAACTGCTTAAGTGATGAAGGACCAGTTGATAGAAGCACAGCTTTTTTTTTCTAGTTCTGTTTTTAAGCTTTAGCAAGTGTTGGGAAAATTTGAAAACAATATTACTTTTATTGAGTGCTTCTAGAAAATGTGTGCAGAAAATGTTATGAAGCCAAACAAAAAACAATGAGGTGTTAAAACTTGTAATAAACTGCAAATCTTTTATTAGGGAGTCATTGTACCTTTCTAAGCAGGGAAGACACATGATTTAAAAGCATAGAAAATAAAAGCCAGGGCTTCCCTGGTGGCGCAGTGGTTAAGAATTCTCCTGCTAATGCAGGGGACAGAGGTTCAAGGCTGGTCTGCAAAGACCCCACATGCCGCGGAGCAACTAAAGCCCATGTGCCACAACTAGTGAAGCCGGCTCTCCTACAGCCTGTGCTCCGCAACAAGAGAAGCCACCGCAATGAGAAGCCCGCGCACTACAATGAATAGTAGACCCGCTCTCCGCAACTAGAGAAACCCCGCGTGCAGCAACAAAGACCCAACGCAGCCAAAAATAAATCAAAATGAAATAAATTTATTAAATAAAAGCTAAATCTCTGCTTTACGTGTCTTGAGAAGGGGTCAGATTTTATTTAGGGGGATTAGCAATTTACTATTATTGATTTCACCTTATAAGACTAATGGTTCATAATTTTATGAGAAATCCTTAGTTTATAGTGGCTTAAACTTTATAGTTTGAAATCTATTGGCCCATTAATGTTTTCAACAGTCCTAGTTTTTCTAGAGTTCTTTTTCCACCTAATGTGCATACTAGTAGGTATTATAAGCCAACTTTTTTTTCCAGCGTATTCTCAGTATTTTAATAACATATTAAGTGATCAGTCTAAGTCATAAGCAAAAGTAACCAACTCTGGACATATTTGGCAGAAAATGATTTATGCTAAAAGAATTGAATAGTTCACAGAGTTTCCAAGATGACCAAAGAGAGGCCACACAGCCAGAAAAAACTCCAAGATAATGTTGCAGAACCTATCGGTCCTGGTGGAGGTTGGCCACAGATCTCCTCTGCTGTTCCCAGCACAGATAGAAGTCAGCCCTACCCCCAAAAGGGACATACATGCTTGCCCCTGAAGAATGATGCCTGATTACTTTTCCTGTGGAGATGGGGCAGAATTTCTATCGTCATATCTACCCTCATCTTCAGTAGGTTAGGTTTGGGGCTTCACTGAGCCTAACGTAAGATGAACTTGGGTCTTGACTCCCATAAACCCCTTTACGACAGGTACAGTGATATTCTGGCTTTATTCCAGGATCTACCTTGAACCAAGTGTCCAAGAACTCCTGAAAGTTATGGATAATTATCTTTTCCAAAGATGCAGTTATTCTAATAAATAGACACAATTCCCTTTGGGAAGACATTAAGAGGTAGAGTCAGAGTATGTACGTATGTACTTTTGATATAACAGATTCCAAACAAAATTATCTATCCCTCCCTTGGTTGAAGGGTCATGAGATATTTGTACTGACCCAGCTCTAAAAATCGGGTGAGGAAATATTATAAATTGTGGTGGCTTAAGTAAGGCCTCTACTCATGAGGTCTAGGGTTTATGCAGTTCTATGTTCATATCAAGGACCCTATGATCAATATGCCACCACAAAATGCCTTAAGGAGCACACATTCTGATCCATTTGCCTGTATTGCTGCTGTTTATAGTCACTATGACCCGATTAGTCTAACAGTGATGCACCATTTCTTACATTCTGACATCCTGAGATCCAGTATCACACTGAAGTCAGGGAGCCCTTGACTGCAGTATCTTGCACAAGCATTACTTTTCTCCAGAGTGCAACCCCCTGCAATACCTTTTAGAGATGTGGGGACTCCATTCCCTAGAATATTTCGCAAAATCTTGGAGTAGTGAATATTTACTGGGCCCTTCAGAGAGCATAGTCAGGCAGCAGTTGAGCTGTTCAATGTGTTCAACCTTCTTTAACATTTGCTAATCCGTGAGCCTTTAGATTCTTTCGCCTACAGTATGCCAAAGAATTTGAGTTCAGTGTAAAGTTAACCAAACTGAGAAAAAAAAGCCCACTCTCCACTGCTCAAGCTGGCACAGTGAACCAAGAATCAGCTTGGTGACTGAGTGTATATTGATTGATTTAACCCATTCTAAAATTATTCCTCTCCCTCTTAGATCTAGAATTTTCCATTCTTGCACATTTTCTCCACATCTATATCCATATAAATCATACAGATTATCAATATCTTATAAACTTTCTATGCCAAGGGTGTGTGTGTGTGTGTGTGTGTGTGTGTGTGTGTGTGTGTGTGTGTGATTTCCCTACCCAAATATTCTTGACTCTGATTCTGGTTGTAGGTCTGGGGACTACGTGAGGAGTCACGAATACTTGGTATGATCTTCCGTCAGGGAACTCAGTGCCCTCCAAGAAGACCTAACTACAAGGAGGAGGACCCAGTTCCAGTGTTTTCCTCCTATAAATTCCCATTCCAGTTTTCAGAATTCCAGCTTTCCCCCAGGTCAAAGACCTAGTGAATTCAATTAGTATGATAATCTGGCAACCTGAACAATCAATTTTTTTTTTTTTTTCCCTGTATGCGGGCCTCTCACTGTTGTGGCCTCTCCCGTTGCAGAGCACAGGCTCCGGACGCGCAGGCTCAGCGGCCATTGCTCACCGGCCCAGCCGCTCCGCGGCATGTGGGATCTTCCCGGACCGGGGCACGAACCCGTGTCCCCTGCATCCGCAGGCGGATTCTCAACCACTGCGCCACCAGGGAATCCCCCTGAACAATCAAATTTTAAGTTTGGTTTTGGCAGTTGCAGCCCTGAGGACTCTAGACAAAAGATAATATTTTATTATGCTTGTATAAAAACCCTGGTATTTGGACTGAAATCAAGATTTTGAGACTTTTGTCAATCACTTTCTTTTCTTTAAGCCATGCATGTGATTAGAAGCAACTCTTCCCCTTCCCCAGCCCTGTTAGGGCTTGCACCCGTCAGGGCCATCATACTCTCTTATGTCAGCATCCACTTTGTCCCCCAAAGTTTCACCTAGTCTGAGGTCACTCATTAGAAGTCAGGTTGTAAGAAACATACAAACTCTATATAATTAAGCAAGATGTAAGTTAATAAAAATATATTCAATAATTGTATTAGGATGTGTCATGGCAGGTTATATTGTCAAAAAATATATAACCTCTAGAAGCTTAGTTACTTATATAGAGAAAAATACGGGTTACTTTCTCATGCTACATGTCTAATGTGGGTTGGTCAAGGACTTTCTTCGTTCACCACATCTACTCAAAGAATTGGACCAATGGAGTCATTTTTGACATATGTTTTCAAAATCACTGAAGCAGTGGGAAGAAAATATGGCAAATTGCACATTGGCTTGAAAACTCCTGTCACATCACTTCTGGTCAAACTATTTTGGCCAAAATACATATTATGGCTGCACATACTTCAAAGCAAGTGGGACAGAGCAATTCTACTGTATGCTCAGAGGAGAAGAGCGAAAATGTTTGTGAACATTTCTACTGTTCACTGCAGAACTCAGAGGATTTTCAGCAGGGTGGGAGACTTAGGCTTTTATTCTAAGCAGCCTGAAACAGTTTAAAACCCAATTTTTTACCAAAGATAAACGTATATTGACACATCATAATCATCCAAACTCCATAGTTTACCTTAAGGTTCATTTCTTGGCAGTGTACATTCTATGCATTTTGACAAATGTATAATAACATATACCCATTAATTTAATATCATAGGGAGTATTTTCACCTCCCTAAAAATCCTTCGTGCTTTGCCTATTCATCTCTCTCTTTTTCCTCACCCTTGCCAACCACTGATCTTTTTATTGTCTCCATATTTTGCCTTTTCCAGAATGTAATATAGTTGAAATCACACAGTATGTAGCCTTTTCAGATTGGCATCTTTTACTTAGTAATATGAACCTAAATTTCATCCATATCTTTTCATGGCTTGATAGCTCATTTCTTTTTGCACTAAATAACATTCCATTGTCTGGATGTACCACCCACTGAAAGACCTCTTGGTTGCTTCCATGTTTGGGCAATTATGAATAAAGTTGCTGTAAATATCTGTGTGCAGGTTTTTTGTGTAGACATGTTTTCAGCTCCTTTGGGTAAATACCAAAGAGTGTGATTGCTGGATCATATGGTAAGAGTAGGTTTAGTTCTGTAAGAAACCTCCAAACCGTGTTCCAAAGTGGCTGTATTCCTACCAGCAATGAACAAGAGTTTGTGTTGCTCCAAATTTTTGCCAGCATTTGGTTTTGCCAGTGTTCTGAATTTTGGCCATTGTAATAGGTGCATAAATGCATATATATATATAATATATATATTTCACACTCTTTTATGGTCAGTTAATTATCTTGCTCAGAAAATCTTATATATGAGTGTGTATACATATATATGTATATGAAAATTCGCTGGTTTATGAGAACCCATTAAGACGTCAAAACTCTATCTCAATTCAAATAGTAGTTTTGTACAATATTACATGCCCTCTAGTTTACTACATGCTACAAAAAGAAAGTAAGGGAGATTGTAAAAGAAATATCTAATACAGGGTGCTCAGAAAGATAAATGTAAGCACAAAAAGCTAAATGACACTTCTTAGGGACATCAAGAGTTGAGATGAGAGTTAAAGGAGGGAGTGGGAGTGGTAGAACTTTATTCTTTTAATAAGAACATAAAATTCACAAAATAAACTCATAAGAGAAATACAAGTATATCTAATACCATTATCCTAATAAGGATTACAAGAAAAAATTCAAGTTTATGCCAGTGCTAATGTTGAGTCTTTCAATTAACCTTCTCCAAAATACCTAATTATGACTAACGTAAGTGGTCTTAAGACTTGTGGCTAATTACAGTTGAATAGAAACTGAGCCTCTGATATACATAAATAGAACAAGCCCAGGGAGAATTTGGCAACATGCTCTTTGCATCAATAACGAGTTGATTGATTAGGCTAAAAATGATGAATATTTATAAAGCAAATTTTAAGTAGAAAATGTTTAGTTTGAAAATTCTTTTAAACATTGTATCATTAGAATATGAAAGACAATTACTATCCTGTCACTGGAGAACTTTTTATTTAATTTTAAACTAAAAATGCTTAAGAAAAATAAAACATTGGATTCATTAGCTACAGGATCTAGTTTGATATTGTATGAGGGGTGTGTTCATACCAATTTTTGATATACACCATTATCATGACTTACACTCTTCATAGATACTTGTCAACTCATTTCAAAATGCCTTCAAATGAAGAGAAGGAATTACAATGCCTAGCCAATCCTGCTTAGCAATCTTCAGATATGCCTTTACATACATGGACTGTAAAGGAAAAATACATTTTAAGCACAGCTGGGTTGTGACAAACATATCCTGGCATGACTCTGAAAGTATAAACTCTGGAACTGAGTCTCAAAGTTCTTTTTATTGTGGTTTGCATAAACAATCCACATCCACATCATTGAAAACTTTTGCTTCAAATATACTAATGAAAGATTAACACATGGAGTTGGGATGTATGAGAAATTATCTAATGCATGCCCTTACAATAAGTTTTTAACTAATATAATTCTGCAGAGTAATACACTATAGTAGTACAGTCATGACTCAATGAAATACCTCACTATAACACATATTATTCAGTATAGTCTGATACTCAAGCACCATGTTTAAAAATCTTTCTCTCTGCAGAAGTTTCCGTATTCCTTTACTTAGGCAGCCATATTCTAATCTACAGTACTGAGTTTTTATTTCTACTTCAATATAAGATAAAAGATTCAGCTGTGTCCAGCAACAGGATTTTAAAAAGTGACAATTCTCTAGCCTTCATCTCAAGAAGAAAACAAAAATAGCCCCAAATATGACAACATGTCCTACAGGGTTATTAATGAAGTTTTGTCTGGAAGCCAATTGAGGTGAGAGTATAGTCATGTGGACAAAAAAGTAGTAATTTTTTTAAACAAGGAAGACTAGTTAAGAAATAACTAGCCGTGTCTCTCTTAGTACAGTTAGTAGATGAGTTAGTGTAACTAAGAAAGCCAGTATATCCAAGTTTAAAAAAATGTTCTCACTCTTTTAAATTAAGCCATTCTAATGAAGTAGACCAGATGATATAGTAAGGGAACCATAGTTAAGAATAGATGGAAAGATTACTCTTGTTGAGCAGCTTAACAGGCATCAATATCCAAAAATATCAACTCTACTTAAGAAAATCTCATAGTTTCTTTTTTCCAGAGGTACAGTAGGATCATTTGAAATTTTGTACTTTCTTCTATGCTAAATTAAGTTTGTTTTTTTCATGTCAGGACTGACTATATACCATAACACAAATAATCATTTCCATAGATTCCTAGGGGATGAACATCTGGCCCATATTTGCTGATGATGATCATGTTTATATGTTACCTCCAGACTGGACCTGGCATGCCTGTGTAGTAATTTTGGCTATTCTGATGGCTGCTACCACCAAATGGAATATATGCTGTTTCAGATCAATTGTTAAGACATCTGAAAGCATCAGATGAATGATAATCTGGTCCAATCTGTGATGCTTAGAAATATTCATTAATAACATTTCTTTGAATCTATATTTAGAAACATTATACATGGTATTTTCCATGAATACTAATCCTTAAATATCTAAGGTGGTTTAACCTAATAGAATGATTGAAAGGACTTTCTTGCTGGTAGATGTTTATTTGGCTGTATTGAAGGGACCAATAGATTACTCCAAATACTCTGAAACATTATTAGCCTAAAAGATAGATAATTGACCTTCAAGAGGTGGGGAGAAGAGCCACCTTATTTCCCTGACAATTTTATCCAAATGTAATGTTCTCCCTTGTTATGTAAAATGATTTCCTAGGACCCAAAGCATATCAGATAACAGAACGTAATTTTTATTTATTGAATGTATGCTATGTACCAGATGTAATATAAAGTATGAGAATTACTGGCATAAAGTAATGAAAATTACTTCCCAACTAGTGAAATATTGACTTTAAAAATTGTCTTAGGGCTTCCCTGGTGGCGCAGTGGTTGAGACTCCGCCTGATGATGCAGGCTACACGGCTTCGTGCCCCGGTCCGGGAAGATCCCACATGCCGCGGAGCGGCTGGGCCCGTGAGCCATGGCCGCTGAGCCTGTGCGTCTGGAGCCTGTGCTCCACAACGGGAGAGGCCACAGCAGTGAGAGGCCCGTGTACCGCAAAAAAAAAAAAAAAAAAAAAAAAAAAAAAAATTGTCTTAGAGATAAGGAGTAGGATTTTCAAAATTATTGTACATTCATTGTATGGAAAGTTATATAATATCCTAATGCCACACATTTTTCAATCTTTAATTTATGTAAAATCATTTTATGAGGCATAAAATTTCAAACAGAACTGAAATAATTTTGCAGAAAATTTTAAGCTGTTTAAAATGAAAATTACTATAAGCTCACTTGCAGAGGCAACAAATACTGGCAAAAAATAGTTAAGAAAAATGTCCAAAACAAAACAAAGACAAAACTGAATAAGTGACAAAAAGAGCATAAAATATAAATTCCAATAACAAAACCTGAAAATATTGGAAAGAAATGAAATGGAGGCTTAAAATTAAAACTTAAAAGAAAGAAGGCTGGCAAAACAAGGTTACAATTTATGGGACACAAAACCCACAAATAATTAAAAGAAGAAAATTGTGATGAATATAAGTAAAAATTATCCCATTTAACTAACATTTATAACATTATTACTCTTAGGTATCTGGTGTTGATTTTGACAAAAAGAAAATCACAGATTTGACAAAGGGGCAATGGGCACATATTGATAAGTTTAAAGTCTCTAAGATTTCTTCCATTGCTTTATATGTCTTACTGCAAATTAGGAAATAATCTGCTTAGTAAGACTTTTAAAGTATTATTATATTATGCACAAATTCTCTTAAACATTTTATAGAAAAGAGTTCAAGTAGTTTCTACAAAACGCATTCTCTCTGACAGCTCCAAATGGCCACACATTACCCAGGGTTGGTTAACTCCCCTTTGTGCTTATTGAACTTGTTCCTATAAACTCTTCAATCCCTCCAACCCAATTAATGGGACAAAATGCCTAAATAAACAAGAAAAGGAAGTCCTTTAAAAGTTCTACTACCCCTAATAAAAGGACTTCATTTTGAATGTTTGCAGCTTAGAGTTGACACTTTACTATGACTGACAGTATAGACATCCCCCCTCCATTTCTGTGTCCCCAGTAATGACACCCACCTCACCAAGCTTTGAGAGTTTTCATACATGGCAGTTAAAGTCATTTGGCCTTTGACCTTGTGCCTTCAGGGGTCAGAGGCATTTATTTAAGAGGAAAGATTAAATTAACCATAGCTTGACCAAAGAATAACTAAAAGAAATAAAAAGCAAAAAGATAAAGGAAGCACATTAGATGGTAAAATGAGGAAGTCATTAAGCAAATGAAACCTTAGATTGAATAATTGGCAAAATTTCCTAGAACAAAAGAGCTCTTAACTCTGAAGTACTGTTGTTCTGTGACCAGAGTGACTGAGCTGCCTTTGGGTTGGGCAACACTAGATTGGCAGCCTGCTGCAAGCCTTGCTGGACTAAAAATCCAAGTCAGACCAAGGGAATTCCTTTAATGCTTAACACCTAGCTGTGTTTGTGGGAACATGAAATCAGTATTATCTCTTTCTCACTCTCAAAAAGTGCAAAATACTCTGGGTAACTGTACCAACAATCAATCTTCATAATCCGCTGGCTAGAAATTTTTGTTATACATTTCAGACTCATCTAGATCAAAGCATCTATAGGGCAGGAGTCTTCCTGTCCTTAATGCCTGTTACGGTGTCTGACACTGTGAATGTGAATGATGCATGAATGTGTCTGGTAAGTGAGCATAAAAATTATGCTAGGTCAAATTATTCTGAAGTAATCAATAGGTATTTTATAATTTCTGATTCTAGATCCTTCTGATTTCATTGCCCATGTTTCTGAAAGAATGATTCAGAGGGGACTGTGATAATTCATTAATGTTTATTGCTCATTAGATACCAGAGTTTCACTGTATCTCACCATCCATAATTTTTTCCATGTCCTGCAAAATTTAATAAGATACAGAGATGTTCGTTTTCATCTCCAAGCCCATTGTGATGCCACTTTTCAAGTTCTGTGTTGAACACTAAAGTGCCCTTAATAAATGAGTCCAGATGGAGTGTGTATGTGAGATGGGTTAGGTAAGTGCCTGAGATGTAGACCACAAATAGCTTTATACACAATCACTTCATAGGATGCCACATAGCCTAGGGTAATTTTCCGTAGCAGAATCTAAATAACATTGTTCATTTGCTAATGGTCTAAATATCATAATTAGGACATGTTGCTGCTATAGAACTCTAATTACTGATAAAAAGAAACTTTCATCATGACCCTCTCCCATTTAAAGAAAATGATCATTATACCTAACTCCAGCCTTTCAACCCCTTGATCATCCCTATAAAGCATTTTGGAAAATGCCAAACACACTGCCTGGTTTACAATTGCTGTTCTAACTGGGAACTAATGATGTATGTCTTTTTCAAATGTCATACATTTGGAATCATTACCAGGTGAGAATCAAAACAGCAAAAAGTGGATGTCTCGGAAACCATGAGACACATGCTTTACTAAGGTTATAACTAGCCACTGTACCACTTCTCTCTTTCACTTCATCTCATGCCAGAGACATTGCAAAGCAAGCCAAAAGTAAGTTTAATCTAGTCAAGTTCAATTGCATCAGTATCGTTTCATGTACCTTAGCATTCATCAGACCCATTGGATCTCTCTGCAAACACACATATCTGTACATCTCTACATAACACCAAGGCTGGGCTACCCTTATGATGTGAGCTGCATACATGATGTGATATGGAGAGTCTCTCTGTTTAAAAAAACATATCCCTGATTGTCTATTACAATTACCAAAAGTCCATTACCAGAATTTTGTTATAGACTCTGACGTGTCCCCAATGAAAACTCAAATATCCTTAAAAGGAAAAGCATGGTAACCTATATTAGCTAAAATCTTGATTACCTTGAGAGCAAGGTGTGAGAAGGTCTTCTGGTTAGACAGTAGAAATAGGGTCTTGGAACCATGAATGGTTATTCACTCCTTCACTTAGAAAATAAGCATTGACTGGGCACCTATTTTATTCTAAGCAATAATATAATTTAGGGCATAGAGATGCATGTGAATGACGTCTGTATTCAAAGAGCTTGGAGTTCACTGGAGGAGACAGGCAAGACATAAGGCAATCAAAGTAGGGAAAGTACCACAATAGAAAAAGGGAACTATGAAAGCACGTGGGAGGGGAACCTAAACTGGGCTGGGTTGAGAGGAGACAGTGTGGAAGCTTGCTTGAGGAGACCATATATAAGCTAAACTCTAAAGGTGTCACCCTTCAGTAGGGCCTTACAGAGTTAACTATGTTTTCATATTATATTAATGAAAAAATAGGGCAATTACCTTCCTTGACTCATAGTCAGTCAAGAATAATTTTTGTGACTTCTTGGCTATAACAGTAGTTTTAGTATTAGAATTGCAACATGCCCCATGAACTGAATATTAATCGGCAGACTTGTACCACTTTCTCTCTTGGTCTCTCTGGAAACTGAGCAAATACCTTGTCCTTTTTGTGTCTTAGCTGCCTCATATGTGAAATGTGCAGGTGGCATCCCCAATCCTAATTTGTTTAGGGCAACTTCCCTGCCCAGGTTGAGGCTGGGGTTGGCACTGTGTCCAAGGTTCTGAGACAAAAGACAAGGTTCTGAGACAAAAGACAGGATCCCCTCCTTCCCACCTTCAAAAAAATAAGTAAAAGGTATGTGCGTGTTCCTGACAAATTTTGCTGATGTCACCATTTTGTACAGTATCAAATCTCTGACCTTAGAAAATAGCTCTTTACATTTACCATCACATTTAAAGTTTTTCTCTAGAAACTTTTCTTAGAACATTACCTAAAGGAAAAAGGAAAAAATACATTAAACGCTATATTTGATTTTTGTAACAGAACACAATTTAGTTAAAATCATGACATAGAATGTAGTTACCAAGCTTCTTTAATTTTTTTTCAGCAGGCTTTCATTAATTTAGGCAATTTTTTAATCTTTGTTGAAGTATAATTTTACTGAAGTATAGTTATTGATGTACAATATTACATAAGTTACAGGTGTACAACATAGTGAGTCACAATTTTTAAAGGTTATATTCCATTTATAGTTATTATAAAATATTGGCTATATTCCCTGTGTTGTACAATATATCCTTGTTGCTTTTTTGCGGTACGCGGGCCTCTCACTGCCGTGGCCTCTCCCGGTGCGGAGCACAGGCTCCAGACGTGCAGGCTCAGCGGCCATGGCTCACGGGCCCAGCCGCTCAGCGGCATGTGAGATCTTCCTGGACCGGGGCACGAATCCGTGTCCCCTGCATCGGCAGGTGGACTCTCACTGCGCCACCAGGGAAGCCCAGCAGGTTCTTATTAGTTATCCATTTTATATATATTAGTGCATACATGTCAATCCCAATCTCCCAATTCATCCCACCACCCCCCACCACCACTTTCCCCCCTTGGTGTCCATATGTTTGTTCTCTGCATCTGTGTCTCAATTTCTGCCCTGCAAACCGGTTTAACCAAGCATTTTCCAAACACATTTATTCAGGTAATTTTTTTGTGTTTGACTTATCACCTATTAATATCTCACAAAACATACTTGTAGCATCCTTTTAGAACTGTACCAGAAACAATGTGATCATTTTAGCTGTTTGAGAATGCGATTGAAACAGTTGATCCAGAATTGCTTGGCTGCCAGCTGGAGAAATTCCAGGAGGCTGGCATCTTGGCCACGCTCCTGGGTGCCATGGTCCTTCCCTCTGTCTCTGGGAAGTTATGTAATACTGAGAGGCATGCTGCCCTCATTTAGAGGGCACACACACTGCTGGGATTTGTCTGAGATCCATGAGAAAGACAGCAGCTCCAGAACTTTATTTTCTTTGGTACCGAGCCAAAGCCAAGAAACTCTTGGCAGAGAAGACTTTTTTCTCAGAAACTGGGCAAAATTCATATTTGAACACGTCAAGTGGCAGAGTCCTGTTGATTCCTTTGCAGAGGGGCTACCCTTGGACTTGTTCTTGGTGGCATTGTTTGCTTATGCCGGTGCTATTAGAACTGGAGAGTCACTGTATTACTGGCCTGGGTTGTTCCTGCTCCAGCATTTGGGAGAGAAACGCAATTGGCACACAGGGAGAACTTGGAGGATGAAAATGTCTTCCACATAGTTGCTAGAAGGGTAAGGGTTTGCCAATTCTTTTTGTTTGGCTGCTTCATTTTGGGGGCAAAAAACACTTGCGAATTTTCTAATGATAATCTAATAAAACTAGAAACCACCAATAAAAGGTGAAGTATTAGAAATTAAGATACACTCAGGAGTAACCACTGAATCAAAGAGAAACTGAAAATAAAACTTACCTATGAGACATACAAAAGCTGGACTTATGAGAGAAGTTATAACCTAAATGCCTAAATTATTTCAGAATTATGGGAAGTAAATTTGAACAGTAAATACATAAATGCCTGCATAAAAGGCAGGTGTGGTTTTTTTATTGTTGTTCGATGAGGTTTTCCCTCATAAGTGAATCATTGTATATTTGAGTTCTTATAAAACCTCTCAAATAATCTATCAGGCTCTCAGTAGTTTTGAAAATCAATGATCTATTTGAGGAAGACATATTAGCCTTAAATGACAGCCATCAGTGCTAGTTTGGGATGATTATAATAAAGTTTACCTGACAGAATTTGTTAAAGGTAGTAAGGAAATTGAAGGTGGATTTAGTGATTATCCCTGAGTAAATGATTTTATAGTTATATGTTTGGAATTTTATGAGAAACACGGATCTTAAAAATTATTTGGAATAAAAATATATGGTCACAGTTTAGAGATTATGCAAATTCATTTTGAAATAGATTGGAACGAATGAGAAAAACTGTCTTATGTCATGCAAATGAGATTGAAGTGTGTTAGGAAATTCAGCTGTGATTTCAAAAAATGCTACATCTTAAACAACTTAGACGATGTGAAGGTTATGTGCATTAGAAACAAGTACTCAATGATTCACAAAGTGGAACCAGTGGCAAAAATTACAATAATTTTGAAGATGCATTTAACAAGTTTGAATAAAATTGTTTCAAAAATGTTAGAGAAGTGTTTCTCACACATGTAAGAAGCTTGGAAATTGCTACTCCATCCTAATAACAAGGAAAAAGCTGAACAAACTGGAAAATCAACAACTTACTTAGATCTGTAAGGGAAGTGAGCTCAAAAGGTAAACCGTGGTGCCCCAAATTGAAGAGGCAGACAGGTAAGCACAGAAAATCACAAGAGCAACCCCCATGGGTACCAGGGCGGGGGCAGGGAACCTGAACTGATGAATGATAATCACTGAACTGCTGTAACAGGATAAAGTTTATTTGGTGAAAAATAAATCAAGGAATTAAATATAAATTTTCATAGGTATAGGACACTGATAACACCAAGTAGGAGCAAGCCGTTATATAAAATATCCAAGTGGAAATACTGAGAATGAAAAATAAAGTTGTTTAAATAAAGACCTTATCAGAGAAGATGAATAGCCAAATAATGAATTAGTGGGTTAGAATTTCAGATTGAATAACTTTGCCAGAAAACACCAAAATTAATAAAGAATTGAAAATGGTAAGTGCTAAAAAATTAAAGTGTCAATAACTTTAATAGAATTTCTGAAAAATAAGTATAAATAGAGAATATAGATTATTTAAATATAATCACCAAGAATTTCTTAAGTAAGGATATCTGAGAAATTAAAAGATGGTTCAATATTGGGTAATTTTTAATGTTATTCATTATTTTCATGGGTCAAAAGGAAAGTAATGTTCTTTCAACTGATTTAGACAAAGCAATAGAAATATTTTACTATTTATTTATTATTTGAAACACTTATAAAACTAGAAATAAAAACTTAGTAAAAGCCATATACACAAATCTCTATAATACTTAATGAATAAACTTAATAAAATCAAAAGCAGCATTCAGTCAAGGATGTTCAGTATCATTACTATTATTTAACACTATCCATAAGAAAATAAAAAAGAGAGATGTAAGAATTAAAAGGTAAGAAATAAAATTATTTTAAAAAATTTTAAAAAAAGAAATAAAACTATTATTGTTTGTAGATTATATAAACATCCACACAGAAAACTTCACAAAATCAACAGATACTCAAAACTTACTCAACTAATAATATAACATTTTTACAAAACAACAGAACTATATTATCTATTAAGTAGTCTTAAAATGCATAAGATCTATATAGATAAAAAGTTTAAAAACTGTCTTGGGTGGGATAGGGAGGGTGGGAGAGAGGGTGATGCAAGAGGGAAGAGATATGGGAACATATGTATATGTATAACTGATTCAGTTTGTTGTAAAGGAAAAACTAACACACTATTGTAAAACAATTATACTCCAATAAAGATGTTAAAAAAAAAAAAAACTGTCTTGAAGAACATGATAAAAAGAGTTAAAATAAATAAATATACCCCTTTCACTGATGGACTGACAACACTATCTATTCACAATCTTGTAAACTTCCAAGTTATTGGTAGCTATAATATCCATAGAACTCAGGAAATCATATAGAAAACTATTTTAAAAATAGCAAAATTAGTACAATCAAATTGATTATAAAACTAATGTAATAAAAAATACTATTACAGGAATGGACAAGTAGTCAAACAGAACAGAGAAACCAGAAACCAGAATGGGATACAGATAGGTTTTATATATATATATATATATATATATATATATATATATATATATATATATATATATATATATATAGTGTTTGGTTTGGCAAAATTGGCATTCATTTAATTCTAAGAAAAATGATGGTTTATGTAAAAAATGGCATTAACATAATTCATTAACTATTTGGGGGGAAAAACTAGATTGCATAATATATAAAAATAAATTCCAGGTTTTTAGTAATGGTGAAGTGTCATTTATACCAAGCCTTCCACTGAAAAAAAGAAACAAGAATAGCTAGACAAATAATAATAATAATTATAATCTGTTTAAAAACATTAGAAAAATACCAAAGAAGAAAACTGGAGAATGAACCATTCCAAGAAAAAAAACAAAAAAGCAATTGAAGGTACTCAATATTTTCCCTCTGTCCCCTCAATACTTCTCATTCCTGCTTCTTACTTAAGGAGAAAGAACTGCATGTACATTAATAGTTCTCTTGTGCTCTGAAAGAAGTTGAAAGGTGTAAAATGCATATTGTAGAAAGGATGCTTTTAAAAGGAACCATAAATAAACCCCAGAAAAAATAAAAGAAAAATAATAAAAATTAATAGGAGAAATTCATAAAATAGCAAAAGCTATTTTGAACTAAACAGAGTCAAGAAAACCAAGTTATTTTTCTTTGGAAAAACTAATAAATTTCTTGCAGAATTGATCTAGACAAAAGAGAGAAGGCACAAATAACAATACCAAGATTGAAAAAAACAATTACTATATGTACATATTATTCATAGTATATGTATTATACTAGACATTTAATAGTTCATAAGAGAATCTTATAAAAACTTTTTGCCAATAAATTTGCAAATGTAGATGATCTAGAAAGATACAACATATCAAAACTAAAATAAGAATAGAAAATGTTAATATTCTTTTTTCCAATACAGAAATTGAATCTGTAAATAAAACCTTGTCTGTAGAAAACTACAGGTTCTGGTGGATTCAATGGGGTATTCTAACAAGTGTTTAAGGAAGAAGAAAGCCAGTTTTACACAAACTTTTTCAGAGATGAAAGTAACAGATAACACTTAAGGCGTTAGGTATTGTTAAAACTTATTAAGAACACTAAAGCTATTACCAAAAAGAAAAAATATATATATTTTTTCTCTTTCATGAAGAGAAAGGCAAAAAGTCTTCACAGAAACATTACCAAATTAAATCTAGTATTATATAAAAATGATAATTTATCTCAACACAGTTGAAAGTATCCCAGGAATAAAGGCCTAAGTTAACACTTGAAAATTACTAAGTACTATTCATTAATAGATTAAAGTAAATATAACATATGATCCTCTCTACCAATTTAGAAAATGCATTTGGCATGATTTGACATTTAATGTACGATTAAAAACAAAACCATTTTGTAAACTAGAAATAGAAAGGAACTTACTTTAATAAAATAATAAAAGGTATAACTTTTAAACTATTAAAAGGTATTGATAAAGTCTACAGCAAAAATCATACATGATGGCAGAACTGGAGGAATCAGACTTCCTGACTTCAGACTATACTACAAAGCCACAGTAATCAAGATAATATGGTACTGGCACAAAAACAGAAATATAGCTCAATGGAACAGGATAGAAAGCCCAGAGATAAACCCACACACCTATGGTCAACTAATCTATGACAAAGGAGGCAAGGCTATACAATGGAGAAAAGACAGTCTCTTCAATAAGTGGTGCTGGGAAAACTAGACAGCTGCATGCAAAAGAATGAAATTAGAACACTCCCTAACACCATACACAAAAATAAACTCAAAATGGATTAAATACCTAAATGTAAGACCAGACACTATAAAACTCTTAGAGGAAAACACAGGAAAAACACTCTTTGAAATAAATTACAGCAAGATCTTTTTTGACCCACCTCCTAGAGTAATGGAAATAAAAACAAAAATGAACAAATGGGACCCAATGAAACTTAAAAACTTTTGCACAGCAAAGGAAACTATGAATAAGATGAAAAGACAACCCTCCAAATAGGAGAAAATATTTGCAAATGAATCAATGGACAAATGATTAATCTCCAAAATATATAAACACACACAGCTCATGCAGCTCAATATTAAAAAAACAAACAACCCAATCAAAAAATGGGCAGAAGGCCTAAATAGACAGTTCTCCAAAGAAGACACACAGATGGCCAATAAGCACATGAAAAGCTGCTCAACATCACTAATTATTAGAGAAATGCAAATCAAAACTACAATGAGGTATCACCTCACACCAGTTAGAGTGGGTATCATCAGAAAATCTACAAACAGCAAATGCTGGAGAGGGTGTGGAGAAAAGGGAACCCTCTTGCACTGTTGGTGGGAATGTAAATTGATACAGCCACTATGGAGAACAGTATGGAGGTTCCTTAAAAAGCTAAAAATAGAATTACCATATGACCCAACAATCCCTCTACTGGGCATATACTCAGAGCCACAATTCAAAAAGACACATGCACCCCAATGTTCATAGCAGCACTATTTACAATAACCAGGTCATGGAAGCAACCTAAATGCCCATGGACAGATGAATGGATTAAGAAGGTGTGGTACATGTATACAAAGGAATATTACTCAGCCATAAAAAGGAATGAAATTGGGTCATTTGTAGAGATGTGAGTGGACCTAGAGACTGTCATATAGAGTGAAGTAAGTCAGAAAGAAAACCAAATATCATATATTAACGCATATATGTGGAATCTAGAAAAATGGTACAGATGAACTGGCTTGCAAGGCAGAAATAGAGACACAGATGTAGAGAACAAATGTATGGACACTAAGGGGGAAAGCAGGGGGGTGGGGTGGTGGTGGGATGAATTGGGAGATTGGGATTGACACATATACACTAATGTGTATAAAATAGATAACGGATAAGAAACTGCTGTATAAAAAATAAATAAAATGCAAAAAAAATCATACATGATGGAATATTGAAAAGTTTCCCTTTTATATGTAGAATGGGCTTAGATAGTTCAAAAAAGCAGGAAAAAAATAAGATGCATTGCTTGGAAAGGAAGAAATAAAACTGTTATTATTAGTTATAAAAATCCCTGTGAAGTCCAAAAATGAATTAGAAGGATTAAAACATGAGTTTAGTTGCATTGCTGGAACAGTGTCAGTATTAAAATATCAATTATATTTCTATATGCCAGTAACAAATAACAATAAAAATTCTAAAGCTACATTTTACTGTAGCAAAAAAAAAAAATCAATTACATAGAAATTGAGAGACAGTAAAGAAATAAATCATTGTACTGTCCTTCTGGATAGTGTCATATTTCCAAATTGATTTTTTAAATGTAATTTCACTAAAGTTTGAGAAATTTTTGGCATTGCGTGGAAACTGAGAAACTAATTTTATTTAAAATGTATATGGTCATGAAAAGTACTCGTAATAGCAAAGACAATTTTAAGGAGCCAAAGAAGGAATATTAATTCTACCAGTTATTTAGACTAATAGGTAAAAGGCTACAGTTATTAAAACAGTGAGGTATTAACACAGGATTCACAGATAGACCATGCAAAGAGATTCAAAACAGACCCACCCCAAGGGGCTGCCCCACCATGTAGGGAGAACAAGATGGTCTTTCAGTAAATAGGCAATTTGGACAACTGCGTGGGAGAAAAAAAACAAAGCTTTACTCTCATCTCTTACTATATATACTATTAACTCCAGATAGTTTGAAGATCTAAATGTGAAATGCAAGACAATAACATTTCTGGGAAATAATATAAGAGCCATCAGTGGAGTAGAGGAAGAATTCTTAAACATGACACACAAAAATACTAACCATAACTGAAAAGCATTCTAAATTGGACAATATTAAAACTGAGTTACTTAATTTGCATCAAATGTCACTTTTAGAATAATAAAAAGGCAACAGAGTGGAAAAAGAGCATATTTTTGACATGTAACCAATCAAGACCTCATATCTAACATGTACCACAATGTTCACTGCAGCACTACTTACAATAACCAGGACATGGAAACAACCTAAATGTCCATCGACAGATGAATGGATAAAGAAGATGTGGCACATATATACAATGGAATATTACTCAGCCATAAAAGGAACAAAACTGAGTTATTTGTAGTGATGTGGATGGACCTAGAGTCTGTCATACAGAGTGAAGTGAGTCAGAAAGATAAAAACAAATACTATATGCTAACGCATATGTATGGAATCTAGAAAAATGGTACTGATGAACCGAGTGGTAGGGCAGGAATAAAGATGCAGACGTTGAGAACGGACTTGAGGACACAGCAGGGGAAGGGGAGGCTGGAACGTAGTGAGAGAGTAGCATTGACATACATACAGTACCAAATGTAAAATGGATGGCTGGTGGGAAGCTGCTGATAGCATGGGGAGATCAGCTCCATGCTTTGTGACCATCTAGAGGGGTGGGATAGGGAGGGTGGGAGGGAGGCTCAAGATGGAGAGGAATGGGGATATGCGTATGCATATAGCTGATTCACTTTGTCATATGGCAGAAACTAACACGACATTGTAAAGCAATTATACTCCAATAAAGATGTATAAAAATAAACTAAAAAGACCTCACATGTAAATATTTAAAGAATGTTTATAATTCAAATAAAAGACAACCCAATAGAACAGTGTATAATTGGCTTCAAAATAGAGAAGAAAACCAATAACTGATAAACTTATGAAAAAGTGCTTGAAATCTTAAGGAATCAGAAATACATATTAAATTCAAAATAAGATATTACTACATGTCCTCCAAAATGTCTAAAATTGAAAGACAAACAATACCAAATACTGGCTATCATAGATAATGATACTAGTTCGTAAAAGAGATATTCCAAAAGGTCAGAAAAGCATAAAATATTTCTCAACTTTACTGATTGGAAGATGCAAATTGAATGATCCAAGTGTAAATTATAAGATCATTTTGGATATTGTCACATACACATGATGGAATAACCATACTATAGAAACAATGTAGCTATGAAAACAAATGTGTTAATACATCAACGATATTGATCTGAATTGTTGCTAGGGACACATAGTCCAATTAAAAAAGAAAATTGCAGAGTTATGGTTTTGGTTTAAAAAATATTCAAGTGCAACAAGAACAAAAAAATCAAAATGCATATACATATAAATATTCATAAGTATTTATGAGCAGAGGAAAATATGTGGATGTTTCCTAGGGCAACAGATGTAGAGATTTCAGAGAAGGAAGAAATAATTAACCTTTTCTTTATATGTCTTGTATTATTTCCCAAATTAATGAGTATGTACTACTTCTGTATTTTTAAAACAATGTAATAAAAGATAAATTAAAAAAAAACAGAATAATAAAAGTTAAGATGACTAAAAAATTTAAGCTGAACAAAACAGCTACCATGTTCATGTTCTGGCAAAACATCTTATGGCCAAAAAATTCACTGAGAACTAAAATTTCACTTAGAGTTAAACTCTCAAGAAGCAGACTTTTTCTAGATTCTATGGCAGATGTGATAAAAAGCAAGGATGCCTTGGGATAGTTTTCTTTATTTTTTGTGAATCACTGGGGTCTTTATACATGACTAAAGTAGACATTTGGAATTGATAGATTTTGTTATCTAGAAAAAACATGGTATATTTTGAAGAACTCTTGTCATAGTTATTGAGTCTTTTTGATGATGGTTTTATTCTATCTGGCATGCTCAGTGCTGTGTCTCCTTCACATTTTTATAGTTATTTTTTAATAAACATCTTTAAACACTTTCTTAATTGCCGCCAGCCGCGGCGGGTCCTCAAAGTGCAGCAACAATCGACGGGGGGGGGGGGGGGGGTAGGGAACTGAACGCACCAAGGTATGGGATCAGAAGGGTACAAGCAACTGATGGTTGAAAGGCAAGTTTAATAACAAAGCATAGCCGTATATATACCCCTAAAGCAGGGAATTTGCTTAGTCATCATCTTATCGGCATCAGCTGGTTGATTGGCTTCTCGGCTTAGTCACGCCTTATCGGCATCAGCTGGTTGATTGGCTTCTCCCTCAAAGGCACCAATTTCCCCTCCAGGGTTGCTTTTCCTAGCTTTAGGGAACAACCAGGGACTCCCAGTAACTGAGCAGGTCCCTGGAGCGATTTGGCTAAAGGCCATCTCCTTTTTTACGTTCATACCATAAAGTCCAGGATGCATACCAAGGAGAGTACAATCGGGCCCTGAGGCTTATGAGGGTCTTAAATGGCGCCTTCCTCAGAGGGCAATGCTTGCCACATTTTCCCCTCTTTTATTTTTTAAAGCTGGATAATGCAATTTCAACCCATACACCTCCTGACGAAGAGCAGCGAGACGGCCAACAATAAAGCGTAATAAACAAGGTAAGGCAATTAACATCAACAATACACATGACCCCACGGTAATCAATCCTGTGAGTCCATTTTGAAACCAATGCATTGGGTTTAACCATTGAAGCTGATCCAAGAGTCCTTGAATTAATTGTTGGGGCCCGTCTTTTTGTAGATGAGCTTCTTGAATTGCTTGTATTTCCGCATTAAGTTTTTGTATGTTCAAACTAATGTGTCCATCAGTCCATACACTTATTCCAATGAATCGTTTAGGTCTTTTTTTAAAGCTTCAGATAATTCTAGCCAAGCTTGTATGCTAGTACTATGATACCATGGTTCAGAAATATTTACAGGCAGCATTACATAGGAAGGTTGTTTTAACATCATAACAGAAAAAGTTCCTTTCATAGGCAGAATGCAAGTACTAAAAATACAATTCTGACAAGTTATATTATATCCTAAGGAACCAGAAGTAAACTCAATCTGTAAATCTCCTATTAGCAAGGCATATGAGGGTGTAACACAATAACCGGTTGATAAGAATAAGACAATGCAAACTTCCCCAAATCCCAATGCTTATAAAAAAACCAAACTATTATTAGTAACAGAAACTGAAGAAATTAAAATGGTAATTATTATAATTTAAGGGGCACCAGATTTGAGAATTCAACATCAGATTGGGGAAAATCAGAAGGAAAAAAGGAGGGAAACTTCAAACTTGTAACAGCTTTAACTAGCTTTAAATTATGGCCGGCCAGTAAAATCCCTTGTCCTCCTACATATACTTCAACACAAAAATAGTATCTTTGACTTTGCAGCTTCTATTAGAGCTCCACTTTCAGCTTTATGATTAGACCCATCTTTGTTGCTGTAATTACCAGTCTCATTCTTTCCATTTTTGTTATTGTTGCCCTGTGAAATCATTTTTTCTAGAATAGCAAGAAGATGTAAAGCTTTCTCAGCTTGGTAGGTTAATATATACAGGTCTACGAGCAAAAAACACACTGCTTGGGCAAATTTTTCTTCAAAAGGTTCTATGAACTGATAAAGTTTTTCACCAACGGATATGGCTTCTGTATACTGTCGGACATGATACAGGATGACTGCTTGATTGTAATACAACATACTGTTTTCAACATCATCTAATCCATCCATTTCTTCCTAATTCTTCAACTGGTTAAGTGTCTGTCTTAAACTATCTGTTGTTGTCTGATTACTTTTGAAAACTCAGCTACTGCCGTATTCAAAATTATTTTATAATCGTCTTTGTTTATGTCTTGTAGGCAGGCAAGATGTTGCAGACAGACATCATAATTTCCAGCTGTGAAAGCCTGGAAAGCACTGGTGGACAACTCCTTCTCTTGATCAGTGATCTCAGGTCACTCCTTGGATACTTTTTGTCCCATATTTTTTTACTTCTGACTATTGCCCCGAGTTACTATCAACTTTACTATGTGGCCACACTTTCACTCTTAACTCCGGGGATTCACCTACCGAGATTCAGATGTCCCTCTTGTCAAGTCCCTGTTCGGGCGCCACTTGCCGCCAGCCGCGGCGGGTCCTCAAAGTGCAGCAACAATCGACCGGGGAGGGGGGGTAGGGAACTGAACGCACCAAGGTATGGGATCAGAAGGGTACAAGCAACTGATGGTTGAAAGGCAAGTTTAATAACAAAGCATAGCCGTATATATACCCCTAAAGCAGGGAATTTGCTTAGTCATCATTTTATCGGCATCAGCTGGTTGATTGGCTTCTCGGCTTAGTCACGCCTTATCGGCATCAGCTGGTTGATTGGCTTCTCCCTCAAAGGCACCAATTTCCCCTCCAGGGTTGCTTTTCCTAGCTTTAGGGAACAACCAGGGACTCCCAGTAACTGAGCAGGTCCCTGGAGCGATTTGGCTAAAGGCCATCTCCTTTTTTACGTTCATACCATAAAGTCCAGGATGCATACCAAGGAGAGTACAATCGGGCCCTGAGGCTTATGAGGGTCTTAAATGGCGCCTTCCTCAGAGGGCAATGCTTGCCACACTTAATCTTTCTCAATTCTTGCTGGCCTGACCAGAAAGACAGCACTATTTTTGAAAGTGTGAAATTAAACACTTGCTTCAGGAGCTGCATTTTGATGATCATTTCTTTTTGTCACATCAAAACAGTGCTGGCCTGAGGAATCACATGAATGCTTTTGTCTTTCAATTTAAATAAAAGTAACCATTACAGATAGCATCAATGGCATTTTCTCAGTTTTGAAAAAGGTGTATTCTGCACGTTATTTATACCTACTTAATGTAGCAAGACAGTAAACCATAAATTAGATCCATATTATTGCTCGGTTTTAAAATATTTGTTTATTCTTTGGACCACTAAAAGACACACATACAGACCTAGGATGATGTTCAATTTCTTCATATGGCCAACTATATGTAAAAGAAATTTCTAGGAAACAATATGAATTTGCATTTCCTGGATGACTTTTTTTTTTTTTTTTTTTTTTTTTGCGGTATGCGGGCCTCTCTCACTGCAGTGGCGTCTCCGGTTGCGGAGCACAGGCTCCTTACGCGCAGGCTCAGGGGCCATGGCTCACAGGCTCAGCGGCTATGGCTCACAGGCCCAGCCGCTCCGCGGCATGTGGGATCTTCCTGGACTGGGGCACGAACCCGCGTCCCCTCCATCGGCAGGCGGACTCTCAACCACTGCGCCACCAGGGAAGCCCCCTTGGATGACTTTTAATAAACTACTTTTTAACATCTGTATGTTAAGAGTTAGTAACTGTTATATGTTTCAGTGCTTTAGCTCATCTAAACGTGTTTCAGAAAATGGTCTGCGTAATAACTTAATTGATATTCATCAAATGAAGTATCCTTAGCTTTTCCTTTTTGCTTGATTTTCATTATTACTATTATTATTATTATTATCTCAAAGTTTGATGGCAAGAAGCAACTTTTCATTGGTTGAAATATTTATTAACAGTGGAGAAGTTACCTTAAAAATGTTATTTTACTTACGGTTTGCTCTCTTTTCTGAGTTAGTTAACAATCTTCAGAACTGTTAATATGTTTGACTTTTCCTTAGAGAATTGATTTTAATAATCCATTGTCATTAATAGATTTTAAATAAATATACATATATATTTACTTGTTCAAATTATTGACAGATTTGGACTCAACAATCAAACTCATTTGCAAAAGTGTTATTTAGGGTTAATAATTCACATTATGGTAACAAAATAAAGCCAAAACTATACAGTAACTGTACAGTGAAAAAAGCTCCTTGACATAGGTCCTGGCAGTGATTGTTCAGATTTGACACCAAAAGCAAAAGCAACAGAAGCAAAAATAAAAAAGTGGCACTACACCAAACTAAAAAGCTTCTGCACAGCAAAAGAAACTATGAACAAAACGAAAAGGGAACCTGCCAAATGGGAGAAAATATTTGCAAATCATACATCTTCTGATAAGGGATTAATAGCCAAAATATAGAAACATAACAGAAGAGTGGTTCCCAGGCTGGGGCAAGTTGGGAAATAGGGAGAATTTGCTAAAAGGGTACAAACTTTCAGTTACAAGACAAATAAGGTCTGAGGATCAAATGTAAAACATGACTATGGCTGATAACACTGTATTATGTAATTGGAATTTGCTAAGTGAGTAGAACTTAACTGTTCTCACAGTAAAAAAGTTTAAAAAGACAAAACAAAAAAAACCTCACAAAGCTTCAAAAATTTTTTTAAAAAATTCACAAACCTTCCATTGACCTCATTGTCATTTTTCAATGTTTTTCTCTTATGTCTTTCTGCTATTACATCTATTTGTAACATATATTTTGGTAGATGTTATTTTCCCCTATATGGACAAATTTTAGCTCTTTTTTATGTTCAAACGCTGTGTTAATGGTTTTTACCTTAAATTTTATGTTCATCAAACTGTTAACTGGCCTTTTTCCTCACAGGCTTTTTCAGATTGAAAATGCAGTTCTGTGTTCTGACTTTTTATTTGGTTCATTAGTGAACAGTGATGATACATGGGTTATCATGGCTCAGGAGTTTAAGAGGGAGCATGAAGCTTGGGAGTGTATTTAAGAAGTTTCTGCCGTGTGGATCTGTGCCTGTAGTGTCTTAGGAAAGCTTGCCCTGAACGTTCACCTCTCGGGGATTGCGCCACAGAACCCACTGTCAATTTGCATGTGCTCAAAAATTTATATTTATATATTATATATCAAGTCGAAACGCTGAAGTAAGCCTTTAGAGGGTAGCTTTTAAAAGTTTCTACAAAAAAATCCATGGATTAAACATAATGCCAAATAACGCAAGCACATGCGAGCAAAATATGGCAGAGCTGACCTTATCCAACTTTTAAAAAGGCTTAACTGAGAATATTATCTGAGGAAATCAGACAAAAAATTGAAATCATTAAGAAAACTATTTGAATGTGGATTTATAACAAAAGTCATTGACAATGAACTTTTCCTTAAGTATAAATTGCACTTTGAGATGTTAACTATTAATAGAAATATATATAAAACCTTTATGAATAGAAATACATATATTGGAAATGCATGACTTAAAATTTTTATTGATGTGCTATATAAATGTAAACAGTTGGAAACGAGGTCATAATGAACTGTGACTCCTGGTTTACTATTCACTTTCCTTCCGGGGACCTTGAGCTCTCTAATGCCAAGAACTTCCCAGCCTGTGAACAGTATCCACAACACAGGAGAAATTTATCCAAATTTTTTTGCAGATAATTTAATATTTTAGGTTATTCAAAGGATAAACAGACTTAGATCTTGCCATCAAGGAACTTATGATTTGTTGAAAACTAATTATTATGACTAATGAAGATGTTTTATCCAATGCGTATAATACTGTCCCCTACAGAAAAGTTTGTCGTCAGTAAGGACTTAAAGTTGATCACTTCCCAGCATCCACTTTATGAAAATCAAACTATAGTCCTGCTGAACCAAAACTAATTTCTCACATATGCTTTTGTATTTTAATCTTATTTCTAGTTCCATGGATTCTAGTTTCATCTTTTGCTCACCTCTCTCTAATTCATTGTAGGTTGTCTGCAGTTGTGGTCTGCTCGTCTTGCATGCTCTAGGCAGTCTCTCTTCAACATACCTGAACCGCCCCCTGCCCAAATATAGCATCACAATGAAGTATCAAAGCAGCGATGAAATGGATCAAAGGTGACAGGCTGTATATTCTGGAATACAGACTTGTCTGCAAAAAATTGCCATTAAAAAAAAAACAAAGAAAAAACATAAAAACAAAGACAGACCCCACCATCTTCGTTCATTGGTAGTATAAGTTCAATTAAATGTGTTATACAGCAGCATACAAAATTATTTTTTTCCCTTGTGATGAGAATTCTTAGGATCTACTCTCTTCGAAACTTTCAAATATACCATACAGCATTGTTAACTATAGTCATCATGTTGTACATTACATCCCTAGTACTTATTTATCTTATTTTAAAAATCCGGTATCTGGAAATATAAAGGGAAACTAGGTCACATCAAGGTAGGACTTTAGATTCTAAGACGTAATACTTTAAAGCATGCTGAATTCATATTCCAAAGAACATGAAAGAGACATTTAAAGAAAAAAGTAATAAAAATGTCAAATCCCCTCACAAAGGGAAAAATATGTATCTAAACAGCAAGTTAAATGAAAACTCAAAAATATGCTATTTGTTTACCTCATGCCTTTTTTAATCCAAAAGGGATTTTGAAATCAGATGACTAAAGAAATGTATACTGTTCCATGGAAATATATATATTGTAGATGTTTTAACTACATGACAACAAAAGTTTAAAGGGTTAGACAGGTCATGAACAGATAATATATTACTAGAATATTCATCTTAAAGACAAAGACATCATTGTTCATGGGGCTGATCTTCTGATTTTTGGTGACTGAAGAATTCTCTTAGTTCTCCAAATCATTTCTGTTATTCTTTTAGCTTCCAACAATAGCAGCTAACTTATTGTGTTTCACTTTAATAGTGAGATAATTGCATTTTGGAATAATATTTAACTGCTTTGTTTTAAGACCCATTGTGAAGTCATTTCCAGTCATTTCAAAAGCACAAACACTTGCTTATTGTAAACTGTTTCCTTTCTTCGCCAAGGACACCAGGCGTGTCAAAACTCTTGTTTCTTCCTATCTCTGATGCCAAAAAGATTAAGAAGGATAAGAATTAATACAATTTAACATGACTAGAGGGATATTCATCCTCTGAATTTGTTTAGTTTCACTAGATTAAATTGACAATAATGCAGTAAGCATAAGTTTCATATCTTAACACAATTCTTAGTTACATCACAGTTAATAGTCTTGCTTCAGCTCTTCATATAACTATCTCATGTATAATCTTATATCTGTTTTCTAAACTTATTTTCTGGCAACCCAGACCTCACTAAGGATCTTGTCTAAATAAATATATTCTCTATTTAGTGCATATCATGGGGAAATTGTCTTTAATGACAAAAGATCATAGACTGTACACAAAAATATTAATAAATATATCATCATAATAATATAATACTCATACCCCAGAAAGACAAACTCACCTGATTCAAGGACTATATATGGACTGTGGTATTACAAAATAATCATTACCGCTCCATGTAATTCTGGGGCAAGTACATTTAGTGATTGTCTGAGTACAAAAGCTGGAAATTTAACAAGTTGAGAGATGGCATAGAGGTCACCAAAACCAGAGGAATAAACAGATCCCAGAAATGTGTGCAGAACCCAAGTCCAAGAAGCTTGGAAAGGGATGTTCACTAAAGCAAATGGGTAAGCAGCAGATGTAGAAATTGAACTGAGGCGCCAAAAATTCTGGAAATCAGAAGATGGGAGTAATTGCAAGCGGGTCCAGAGGGAAAAGAGGTTTCTAGTGTAAAATGGCATATGGTTTGCAGCCCATGATCCAGCTGGTCTCAACTGTGCCCAAAAATATCCGTGAAGGCAGAGGAAAATCACAAAAGTCAGAACACTGTAAATCAGAGTTGACAATAAACCCATTATCAGTATCTATAAAGAGTGTTCATAAACAGAGCTAAGAAAATTGTATTAAAAATTGTAATAGGTATTCCAACCTTATTTGCCCAATTAAAAGTAGATAAAATGTTCCCTCTTTGCTGTTTTTCCTGATTCAGAAATAAATTTCCAACGACCTGGAAACTAGGGAACTATCTATTATATGCATACCCCACTTTGAGATTCCTCTTCCCTCTCCATAACCCAATGACTATTACTACCATGACTCACTCTCTTTGTATGTCTATTTGGAGACTATAAAAAATAGAAAGAAAACAACTAGTCAGGAGTGTGTGTGTATGTGTTTGCGTTGGGGAGAGGTTGTCTAGTGAGGTTGTACAACATCCTAGAAGGTATCCTCTTTACAAACAAGGTGTTATATAGAAAAATATTAATGAGAAAGAACTCAGAACGGTGAATACTGTTGTTTTGAAAGCATCATTTATTCAGAGTGCTGCAATATTCGGCATTGAAGTACAGGCAATCCTCTCTCAGATCAGCAACACCTCACTGGCACTTAGTCAATAGATACTGGGCTAAGAATTATGTGCATCAACCAGCTTTCTGCCTGTAGTCCTGGGAAAGAATTCTGCCAGTGTGCAAGTGTATAAAGAAGCAATGGCAGGGCTTCCCTGGTGGCGCAGTGGTTGAGAGTCCGCCTGCCGATGCAGGAAACACGGGTTCGTGCCCTGGTCCGGGAAGATCCCACATGCCGCGGAGCGACTAAGCCCGTGAGCTATGGCCGCTGGGCCTGCGCGTCCGGAGCCTGTGCTCCGCAACGGGAGAGGCCACAGCAGTGAGAGGCCCGCATACCACAAAAAAAAAAAAAAAAAAAAAAGAAGCAATGGCAGTCCAATCAGTGGAATTTGGGACATCCAAGAGACGATTGTGAAAAGTATATATTTTTTCAGCATAGCATTCACTGGGGTTACTTATGTCACATCAGTGAGACACAGTCCCATATAAATGTTGGTAACTATTGGCAACATTCTAACTCCCTAACACTGAGAATGAAATATTCCATGCCTGGAATCCTGCACCACTCTCACTAGGCTACTGAGAGTGACCTGAGGATGTAAAGAAGTCAGGAGTTTCACATTTTTATTTTAAAATGTCTGATTGCCACAATAGGTGATAGCTAATTCATTCTTTTCATCTTTACTTGAAGTAATGGCGAATGTCAGGGTGAGATTTTGGAAGCAGAGTGGATAAGCATAAGCATAAGCATAAGGTCTGCTTGCCTTATCCATGAATAATATCATTGATCTCACTGTGTGGTTTTTAAGCGGGTTGTGAAAGCAATTTTAACATAGGAATGTCAAAACTGAGCTGTTAACAGCAGCCTCGACGAATTAAGGATTAACTTTGGTGATTCATAGGCATGACAACACACATCTGAATGTATATGCCTTAGTATGTTGGCTAAAACGCCAGACACACCTAAAATTCTTAATATTTCATAGCCATTCCTTGAAAAAAGCTTTTTGCAACACAGACATTGCTCTGCATCAGCTCACATTTTTTTCTGGTCCCTCAAGACTTTATGCCCAGATAACTTCTTGCTGCTCAGCTCTGTTGATTTGGGTCTGAGCACCTAGCCTTGGTGCTCAAATCCAGTTACCCAGTTTCCTTGTTGACCTTGCCCTACAGTATCTGCCACACTTTTTCTCCTTGTGGAACTTTTTGGATGAGACTTTGGACCCATATATTAGCCTCTTTTCCTATTTTATCAACTGTACTCCCCCCTACACCCACCTGCCCTGTGGCTGCTCAAGCCCTGGCATGATCCTTTTCACTCTCAATTTAAATGAGGATGTTGCTTGAATTTACAAATTTAGTTGGGATGTTATGTATGCAAAGCCGCAAAGACAAAACAAATTGATAAAAATCATACCCTTTGCAGTTTTAATTTTGTGTCCGTTGCTTGATTTCCACAGGGAGAAATCTGATGTCAGTGGGAACCGAGGCCAGAAAGTGAACACAGCACTGAGCCTTCTTTTGAGACAGAGAAAAAATGTAAACAGATGTAATTAAAACATTGCAAAATCTGTTAGATGTGTGAGCAGACGCTGGGTTATAAGAGTAATTATTATCAGGTTTTCCTATTGCCTGAAATATTCAAAGCTAATTTATTTGGGAGTACTTAAGATGGTTTGAAGAAAACTTCCTACTGCTGTATATTCTGGGAAATGTGCATTTATTCATTGCATATTGAGAAGATTTTTAACGGCCGTGTTGCTGCCTACGTCTGAGTTTAAATTCTCACACTTTAAATCTTCACAACTGGAGAAGTTTAGGTTTAGAAAACCTGTTTTTGAACTGCTTTCCAACCAACTTCATTGCACATTGTCTATCACTCTCTTTGTGGCTTTTCTCTTTCCCCAGCAATGTACGTGGCTCAGGTAAAGAGTAGATATGAAAACATATAAGTAGGCTCTGGAAGTTTCTTGATTCTTCAAATTATCTTTAAAGAAAATTACCAAGCCTAAATTCACACTGAGTTTCAGAGCTTGTGTACGGTTAATTTACTGTTCTATCTGTCTTGCTGCTGAACCGATGTTTTTGTTTGTTTAATGTGAGTGGTCTTTCTAATCCCATTAAGTGGAAACAAAGTTTACAAATGTAAATCCATTTTACTTTGATTTAGTACTTTTGCAAGACCAGGCTTCACAAATCAAGGCATGAACTTTGACAGCAGGAGTAGTTTCAAAAGGTGTTTTTCCCCCCACCTTTGAGAGAAGAGGACTAAGACCTTTTCTAAGGGATTCCTTTTTTTCTCTTCTAAAGATAAACACTGGGAGTGTGGGAGGTTGAGAGGATCAGGGACTTGGCAGACACTTTTTGTCCAGAACTAACTGTTGAGCCTAAAAGCCTGAGGTCCTGCAGGTGGAATACAATCTGTGGGATTACTCCTGTTGTTCTATTGTTAAATCAATCCCCATTCTTTGAAGGGAAAAATTAGCTGAGAATCTCCGTGAGGCCCTGAGGATGAAATTTTGGACTATGAGTCAGAAGACCTGGGCGAGCCATAATCACTTTGACCCTCACTTCTCATAGGCACCAAATAATAGCAATGATGGCTACCATTTACTGAACAATTAGAATGTGTTAGTTCCTTCTCATTTCTATTTCTAGTTTCCACAGTAGCCCACACACGTTTCTGAAAGAATTAATTTAGTGAAATGTACATGAAAACTCCTGCCACGCTATCTAATGTTCTTGTAAAAAATCAAATGGAGAAATTTATATAGAAACCATCTGAAAATTGAAGTTATTATTCCCACTGGAAAGGACTCTTGGCGAAATCAATTTCATAGCTATTTTTTCATAATTCAGTTACTCTCAGAGGAAAAAGAAATTGTATAAAGGTTGTAAGTCTTCATAAGCAATAAATCCAACTAAGAACCTATAGGTATCTATATTTTCCCCTGAGTAACAACTTGGAAAAAGTCAATGTAATACTTTGATGGATATTATTAACAGGAAATTATGGAATTAAGATACTTAAAGTCTAGTGAGAAAAATTTTACATTTGTTTCTGGGACTCAATAAATACATCACTATTTATAAAAATGAAAACAAAAATAACCTAATTGACATGATCATTAAAGAGTAACACTCGGGCTTCCCTGGTGGCACAGTGGTTGAGTCCGCCTGCCAATGCAGAGGACGCGGGTTCGTGCCCCCCGGTCCGGAAGATCCCACATTCCGTGGAGCGGCTGGGCCCGTGAGCCATGGCCGCTGAGCCTGCGCATCTGGAGCCTGTGCTCCACAACGGAAGAGGCCACAACAGTGAGAGGCCCACGTACCACAAAAAAAAAAAGAGTAACACTCAATGAGTGGGTGATAAATTGTTTTCTAAAGGTATGTTTATGCTCTTGTTCCAAGAAAAGTTTATGCACCAAAATTATAGTCCTTCTTTTTATATATACCTTGAAAGTAATGATAATTTGGCACATTGTTTAAACAATGTAAAAAATTATCGTACACACACATACACATAAGAAAAAGAAAGAAGATAGAGAAAGCAGAGATAAACTTTTGTCCTCAAACCTGGACATGCAGGAAATATTTTTATTTAAAAATTGTCTACAACTTCATTTCTGACCCTGAGACTCCATTTTATATCTACCTATATCTATCTAAAAAATTCAATTGTCATCATTCTTGGTGTCTCCCCTATTTCGACAGGTTTTTTTCCAGAGTGAAGGCCTTGGGGGACATTTATTGGCATTCTGTCATCTATTCCCTTGTTTGCAAAAACACTTCAGGTCTGTTACTTCTATGCCAGGCTTAAGAGAGGGAATGTTTTCTGACTTGCCCATGCACTCATTTTCCTTTCATATCTGAAATCTTGTTGCTTTCCTGGTGAGGCCAGAAAACACCATCCTTCTTTCTTTCTTCCTCCACAAGTTCAGGGGATCTCTATTCTTGAGGGAGGTTTTCCTATCCTTTACGGACACTCTCATCCATATATTTCTCCAAAACACATTGTCTTAATCTGCAGATTTTCCTTTATATGCTTTAAATTCACTTGTGACATAGATTTTCAGAAAACAAAAGCCAGAAATATCCACAGTTTATTTCTGCTTTCTGTTCCTGCTACCATCCCTTAAGTTGTTCAAAACTTGACACTCTTCTTAAATTGAGAAAGGGAGAGAGAGAAAATGATAATGTAGTATAGTATGTATAATTTTAATATAGTATGTATAATTTAGTATCTCTGTGGTAGGATGACATAATAGTCCCCAAATATATCCCAATCCTATCCCTCAGAATCTGTTACCTTATACCGGAAAGAGCATTTTGCAGACGTGATTAAGTTAAGGATCTTGAGTTTGGGGACTGTTTGTTACGCAGCAGTGGATAACCAAGATAGAAGTTAATATCTAAAAAGGTAGATACTGCTGTAAGAATAACCCAAATCATGGGCAGTGGCTTTGGAACTGGTCAGTAAGGACACTGTTGGTGGGGGCTTGAGGTGCAGGGAGAAGAGTGCTATTGCAAGCTGGAGGGATTTGTGTTATATATTTGGTGGAGCAATTGGTGAGACTGTCACTAGATATAAGCTGGAAGATGTGAAAAGGACAGAATAAATCTGTGGTCTGGATAAGGTGATTTTCAGGCAGAATGTTAAAAAAGTATAACGTACATTTTTAAGCTGTCTTTGATAAAGCATTTCAAAAGAGAGATGTACTAAGTAAGGAAGGAAATGTTCAAATTTTGAGCAGAATTTAGAAGAATTATTTACCCAACAGGATTTACTGGGTTGGAAAATAAAACTGTTTTTCACTCTCAGGATTTCCAGCTGGCAAAACGTTTTCAAAGTTAGGAAAGGCCTCAGTGCAAATATCAAGTACAGAGCGCTGACAGTAAAATGTGACTTCAGGGTCATAATCAAGTCAAGTCAAGCTTTAAGATCCATTTTTGAAGCTTGAGGAATATTTACGATGGTGCTTCATAGTCCTCTCAGCTATACAAAAGACATATAAGAATCTTAAGGTTATGCCTCTTATAGTCTCTATGTCAAACAAAAGGGCTCTTAATACTTAAGGAAAAAAGAATAGATACATGAATATGTATAACTGAATCACTTTGCTGTACACCTGAAACTAACCCAGCATTGTTAGTCAACTATACTCCAATATAAAATAAACATTAATAAAAAGACTTAAGGGAATCATTCTATAGCACTCAGGGTAGACAGGGTCTTCTTCTAAGAGATTTATTAGCATGGGTTTTGTCTAATGGACTGGATTATAATTTGATAATTTGGAAACCCATGAAGCTTTTAAAGGAATTATATCAGCTTGGACCAAAAGAGACAGAGACATTCAAAGAAAAAAAAAAAATCTCTGAGCTCTTTTTCTTTTCTATAGGTCAGAAATATTGGCTGAGAAAACTATTCACATGCTAACACTGGCCTTTCTTATGGAAAGCGAAGGATGTCTCAGAAGGCAGAGCCATGTGCTTCCCTGGTGGCGCAGTGGTTGAGAATCTGCCTGCCAATGCAGGCGATACGGGTTCGAGCCCCGGTCTGGGAAGATCCCACATGCCGCGGTGCAGCTAGGCCCGTGAGCCACAACTACAGAGCCTGTGCTCCGCAACAAGAGAGGCCGCGACAGTGAGAGGCCCGCGCACCGTGATGAAGAGTGGTCCCTGCTCCCTGCAACTAGAGAAAGCCCTCGCACAGAAACGAAGACCCAACACAGCCAAAAATAAATAAATAAATAAAAATAAAATCTTTTTTAAAAAAAAAAAAGAAGGCAGAGCCAGTACCCCAGAGGGTGGAACAAATAGCTGCAGAAAACCACTCCCAGAGAGCAGAACTTAGTCCTAATGAACATACTTTGTTTCCAGAACAATGAAAAGGGCTGGATTTCAGAATTTTTATGGATCAGTGACAGCTATGTGCTTCTCATCACCTCAGCCCTCATTTTTGTGTAAGATATTCTACTGTAGTTCATTTGTCCCTGTCTCACCCTCAATATAGAATATGGATGATAGATAGCTTTAGTTCACAGGTCTTCATTAAGGGAGAGCTGCACCCAAAAAGTCTCATACGTTACTGGAACATGATTTCAGTTATGAGATTCTGGACACTAAGCCTGAGGATAATGCCATTAAGGAATGAGGCCTTACAGGAGAAGGAAGTATATTTTACAAGTGGGAAAGACATGAAAATCACTGGAACCAGAGGGTGAACTGTGATAGACTATTACCTTTTTTTAATTGTGACATAACTGACATATAACATTATATTAGTCTCAGGTGTACAACATAATGATTTGATATTTGTATATATTGTGAAGTGATCACCACAATAAGTGTGGTTAACATCTATCACCACACATAGTTATAACTTTTTTCTTGTGATGAAAACTTTTAAGATTTACTCTCCTAGCAAGTTTCAAATATACAATACAGTATTATTAACTACAGTCACCATGCTGTACATTATACCCCCTCAGGACTTATTTATTTTATAACTGGAAGTATGTACCTTTTGACCATCTTTACCCATTTCCCCCACCCTTCACTCCTGCCTTTGGCAACCACTAATCTGTTCTCGGCATCTATGAGTTAGTTCAGTTTTTTTGTTCACTGGTTTGTTTTAGATTTCATATATAAGTGAGATGTTATTTGTAGTCCTCTGCCTGACTTATTTAACTCAGCATAATGCCTTCAAGATCCATCCATGGGGCTTCCCTGGTGGTGCAGTGGTTGAGAGTCCGCCTGCCGATGCAGGGGACACGGGTTCGTGCCCCAGTCCGGGAAGATCCAACCTGCCGCAGAGCGGCTGGGCCCGTGAGCCATGGTCGCTGAGCCTGCGCATCCGGAGCCTGTGCTCCGCAACGGGAGAGGCCGCAACAGCGAGAGGCCCGCGTACCGCAAGAAAAAAAAAAAAAAAAAGATCCATCCATGTTGTCACAAGTGGCAGGATTTCCTTATTTTTTATGGTTGGATAATATTACACTATATATGTATGTATATATATATATATGTGTATATATATATAATATATATATATATATATATATATATATATAGAGAGAGAGAGAGAGAGAGAGAGAGAGAGAGAGAGAGAGTATATATCACATTTTCTTTTATCCCATTCATTTGTCAGTGGAACTTAGTTGTTTTCCTGTCTTGGCTGTTGTGAATAATGCTGCAGTGAGCATGGGGGTGCATATATTTTTTTGAGTTGGTGTTTTTGTTTCCTTCAAATTAATATCCAGAAGTGGAGTTGCTGGATCATACAGTAGTTCTTTAAAAAAATTTTTTGAGAAAACTCCATACTGTTTTCCATAAGGTCTGTACCAGTTTATATTCCCATCAACAGTGCACAAGGGTTTTCTCTTCTCCACATTCCCTGGTATACATTCTTAAGTGTTCCTTATCAAGAACTGTGAAAAATATGAGACAAATTAGCCTGCCACAGTATCACTGATGCTGGTAGAGGCAGAAGAGTCCTGGATTAGAGCTAAAAGATAGGTTATTACTCTCAACAATAGTGTGTGGCCAGAGGATTATCATTTTTGTGCTAGTTGCACACATCTGAATTCTCACAAGATGACAGAGATCCATATTACACTTGCACATACAGCAGATTGTGTTACAAGAGAATGACTCCAAGCTAATGGAACCCAAATCTTTTATCACGGGCAGTAAACCTGCTTGCTGTTGCTCTGGAGAAAGACAGTAATTTCATTATATTGGCCTTTTGCTCAGAAGAAGACATATCTGTCTTCCAAGGCTATGCATTATACAGCTGTCTGTGAAAAAGTTCAATACAAAGGCAGCTAGTCAGTGCCTCTGCTCAAAAGAAGTGCAGAAATGCAAGAGACCCATGGGGAATTGTCTCTCAGAAAATACTTCCAGTTATTAGCAGAGATTTCTGTTTCTTTCGGTACTGGATAGATTCCTTTTCATTGTAAAGATTTAATGTCAATTCAGTTCAAGGACTGTGTCCTTCCCTGATGCACTGCAGGCTCAAAGCTGGCGTCCTCCACTCTTGGAGTAAAGGGGCAGGTTGTGGCTCAAAGAAAGCTCATCTTTTTCCCTTCTATGCACTCACTCTCCACTTTTGGGGGCAAGGTAGAGAAATAGGGGACTTAGGTATCAGTGAGGGAGAGATGCCTCTGGCTTCACTCTGGTATTGATTGGTCTCATTTTCTCCTAGTATTTTCTGTTGACATGATGTTTGAAGACATATGGGCATATTTTCCTCAGCTTGCTCCAGACTCCTTTACCTCTTCAAAGGATAGCCCCAACTCCCTTTGACAAGTCAAAGGTGTAAAATCACCAATCTTTCTCTGGTATGAACATCTATTCACTTGATGTCTGTAACCTCTTGAGCAACAATGCAGCTCACGCCCACCACTACCCTTCATGCACCTTTACATGTAGCATCAAGTACACTTGCTATCCTCTCTTGAACCCTTAAAGAACTGCAGAGAACTGGGTCAGGAGTAAGGTTGCCCCATCTTCCTCCCAGACATATTTCACCATGGCCCCTTGAAGACCATAAAGATATCAAGCTTTGCAACTCTCCTCAAATCCATCAACTCAAATTCAACATCGATCAAGTTGTTTCCTTCACTAATACCTTTGTTCTTTGTTTTCAGTGTGAAAAAGGATCACCTATGACATTTGTTAAAATTCAGATTTCCAGCTCCCAAGCATAGAGATTTTGTTTCAAGAGTTTGAATGTTTAACAAGTTTTTCACATGATTCTGATCATGATTTTGATACATTGGTCCCTCTGTTTTCCATACCTTATCAGAATAAGTAGCATTCTTCAGAACAGTGCAAATACTGTGGAAACAGTGTAATGTATTGCAAAAAGCATTGGCTTTGCAGTCAGCCAGATGTGCATTCAGATCCTGGTTCTGTTAGTTATTAAAACTTTCTTCTTTTTGAAAGGAAATAGATCTATGGTGACATTTAAGAGAAATTAATTGGTGCCTGTGCCATAATATATGATAAGCAGGAATGTCTAGTTTTCTGTAAAGGGTGAGATAGTATTTTTAGCTTTTCAGTAGATATTTCAGCAGGCAATATGATCTCTGTCACAGCTACTCAACTCTGCTGCTGTAGCATGAAAACAGCCATAGACAAGAAGTGAGCAAATGAGAGGGGCTGTGTTCCAATGAAACTTTATTGACAAAATCAGAGGCCAGCCAGATTTGGCATGTGGGTTGTGGTTTATTGTCCCCTCTATAAAACATGAAAGTGATAAAATCAAATTTGTGAATGTGTAAATTATGAACCATAATTTGGTGATCAATTTTACAATTGTAGGGCTTCCCTGGTGGCGCAGTGGTTGAGAATCCGCCTGCCAATGCAGGAGACATGGGTTCGTGCCCTGGTCCGGGAGGATCCCACATGCCGCGGAGCAACTAAGCCCGTGAGCCATGGCCGCTGGGCCTGCGCGTCCGGAGCCTGTGCTCTGCAACGGGAGAGGCCACAACAGTGAGAGGCCCGCATACCGCAAAAAAAAAAAAAAAAAAAAAAAAATTTTACAATTGTAAATAAATTTTCCTACAAGAAAGAAAATTTAAGGACTTGATTCTGGGGTCACATTATGGAGGAATTAACCGCCACAGGGCCAGATTTTGCATCTCTAATTGTTATTAATTGGAAGACCTTCTTTATGATGGAGTGTCACCTATCTTTAAGGGGAGATTTGTAGTAGAGTGGATTATTTGTCCATTCTTTACTTTATCCACATAATTAAATTATAAATCCATACTCTTTGGCATGTAACTTTCTTTGCTTTCCTATAGTTGGTAGAGCAGACTTATGCAGGTTTTTTTTTTTTTTTTTTTTAATGTCAGTCTTTGGTCAGTGGGGTATTAGCAACTGAGACATAAAGAGAAATTTGTGAAGTTGTAGCATAATTGGCCCTGTACTTTAGAACACACACACGCAATGAGGACACACTTAGGCTAGCCTTCTGGTTCCATGAGGAGGCTATCAAACATGTGAACCGCCCTAGCTGAACCTAGCTGCCTTCAGAAGCATGAGTGAGTCTAGTTATGACCAGTAGAACCATCCAAACAAGCCCAGCTTAGACAACCTTCAACAACATGCAGCTGAGTGAGAATAAGTGATTCAATGTTTCAAGCCAGTTTCATTCCAATAATTTGAATTTTTTTGGTGCTTTCCTCTATATTGATGTGCCTTCTACCTTCCCCCCACAATTTCAGTCCCTTCCATTTACCCCCCAAAAAGAAGGTAGTGAAAAGAAGGGATTGTTGGGGTTCTGAGCCCCTTGGGCAGTTAGAAAAGGAACAGAAACCAAAACAATCACTGGATGTGACAGAGATTGACAATCAAGAAGTCTAAAGCAGAATGGGAAAGGTGGTAGAGAAAGCGGAAGAAAGGAGAAAGGAAAGGTACTAGAGGACACCTTTCCCAGTGATCCTCATGTTAAGAGGGGTTGGAGGAGAGTCTCAAACATTATGAAGTGCAGGTCCTGAGGAAGAGAGTTGGTGTTTGAGCCTCAAGGAGGAGTAGGTCAAGGAAGGGGGCCCCCTCTCTCTTTGTAGAATGGGACCTCTCCACCTTAGGGGCAGCAGCTTCACAGGCCGTAGACACTTTCATCACTGTAGGCAATGTACAGAAAGAAGTCTTCTTCATGGTGTTCCTGGTATAGCCGACCCACAGCGGCACTGGTGGGTGGAATGACATTGTTGACAAAGAAAAACAAGGCATCCTCAGCTCAGAGATGAATTTGCTTCCCGATCAAGAAGGAGAACTGACCAACTGTATGATCAGAAGGCAACAGGTATATCTTTTTATCCAGGTCTCCTATCCGAACTTTGGGAGCCTTTTCTACCATCACCGGGATCCGGTCCGGGTATTTCTTTCAGATCTTCTCGCCCTCAGAGCCACGCTTCTCTAACGGATACTCCTCTTTATACACGAAGTTCATCCTCCCAGGAACTGGGCTGGACCGGGCTGGGCTGAGAGAACCCGGGGTGGGGGCCGGGAAGAGGGGGCAGGTGGCAGCGACCTCAATAATTCAAATTTTTTGTTTGTTTGTTTGTTTTTTGAAGTGGTCTTTCTCCAGATAGGATTTAATTTTCTTTAGGCAGACGAGTATGAACACATCACCTTGTTCCATGAGAGACTGGGTTTTGGGCTGTTAGGGCTTATCTATTTCAGGTTTGTTCTTTAACTTTATTTAATTAATTTATTTATTATTTAAAAAACATTTTTTTCACACACACACACACACACACACACACACACACACACACTGTATTTTATTTTCACAAGAGATAAACTGACACCAAGCATTGTAAATGGATAACCACAACAATAATTCGAATTTTTAACTAATTTTTATATGATTCTGATATAAGTTATATATTGGGTCCTCTATTTTTCCTCATTGAGTTTTGGGATGGTTTTTAACACATTTTTTTTTTTTTTTTTTTGTGGTATGCGGGCCTCACTGTTGTGGCCTCTCCCGTTGCGGAACACAGGCTCCGGACGCGCAGGCTCAGCGGCCATGGCTCACGGGTCCAGCCGCTCCGCGGCATGTGGGATCTTCCCGGACCAGGGCACGAACCTGTGTCTCCTGCATCGGCAGGCGGATTCTCAACCACTGCGCCACCAGGGAAGCCCAACACAATGTTATTTTGATCAGAATTAATTGATAAAGGGGTAATGTCATATGTATTTCACAGTCAGACAGAGACAGTCAGACAGACAGACCCCCCCCCCCAATACAGGTCTACTGGCTTAGAACTTGCATGGAAATTTTCTTCTATTTCTTTAATATTATTTTTCCAGTCTCCATTGTTGGTTTCAGAAAATGATGCTAGAGCCATAGGTAAGAACCAAATGAGGTAAGAACCAAATGAAATGGTATGTGCCAATTTATAATTTAGTAGCCATAAGAAGCCCCTAAAGGATTCTAAGCAAAGGTATCTCATGTTTATATTGTGCTTTAAATTTTTAATATTATCAATCAGGTATACTGAAGTGCAATTTTATTTTCCATAAAATAATTATTTTTGATTTTAGCCCCTAATCTGCTAATAGAGAGAAAAATAAAAATAAAAATAACTTACAAACTCAGCCCTGCCAAGCAACCTAGTTTCTTCCACTTTAGAACTTAGTCTCTTTCAGGTTAGCTAGGTAAATCAAAGGCTCTCCACCTACTCCATTTTTCCTACTCCCATGTCACCCTTCTTTTTCACCTCTCTTTTGTGGATATCTGAGCATTTTAAAAAAACTTGTAAGAGTGGGATAAGAGGGGCCTCTGTTCCATGAGCTGCCCTCTCGATTCCTTCTGGTCTCCCTTGCTGATGAACCCATTCCCTTCTGTCTGTAGCATCGGCTACTATGGCCCATGGCCATCCCACAGTTTCCAGTCAAAAGGGGACGAACTACTTTCCCAGTACGAATTACATGTGTCTTCAGATCTCCAGACCACTTATTAGCACTTTAAAATGCAAACAGGAGCTTGTGAACCCTATTCCATTTACATTCACACCATGGGAAACTAGAGTCAAAGGTTATCTTGGGTCCATTCTCTCTGATTAAATACACTGTGTGCTGGAGGTGCTCTTTGAGGTGGTGTCTTTCCAGAGTTCAAACATAAAGGGAAATACAAACTTCTGCTTTCAGCTAGATTTGAAAATTATTAAGAATGCAGAATCTAGGATAACGCTTCTCAAATTTCAATATGCATATGAATCACCTAGCAATCTCTTTAAAATGCGGATTCTTACATAGGAGGTCTGGATTGGAGCCCTCCAAATCTGTATATGAACAAGCTTCCAGGTAATGCCAGTGTTGACAGTCCATGAACTGCACTGTGAGAAATGGAATCACATTAAATTACAGAGCATTTGGAAACTGATTGGAAGGCAGAGTTAATGTCAAGGAAAAACTTTGAGATAGATTACCATCCTTTAAACTGGCCTTGCCAACTGTTTAGAGTGATATAACTTTCTTCCCCAGCAATTCCAAAACCCTGCAAATTTATGTTCAACATAACCTTCATCACCATGTATTGAAATTATTTTCTGTTCCCCTCATCTCTCTGAAACAACTCTCTGTGCCTAATTCTTTTGGCACTGCTTTTGCCCGATCCAGTGGGACACCGAATATTCTCAAGAAATGTATGATGAATGACCTGTGTTCTCGGTTTAGGTGTGCAAAATATGCCAATAGCTTTACCAAACCTCTGAGTGTTATAAGTAAAAAAAAAAAAAAATCTACATCAGCTTGTTTCCTTTCATTTGTAATGTAGAGGAACAGCCTAGCCAATTGAACTTTCTGGTTACTGGATTTTAAACCAATATTTAAAAAAGTATACATAATATGCAAAACTGAAAAGACTATTGTTATTTCACCTTCCTCCTCTCTACTCTCAACCTGTACCCCTTGCCTCAGAATATTCATTGGCTAAGTGCTGAAGAGCAAAAACTAAAATATTATCATCTATGATTGAATTTTGTTGCAGCACATATTTATGAGAATGTAATTCATCTCAAAAGTCTACATAATTACTGTTTCTCTTAAATAATTTAAAAAGTATAATATAATGGAAAATTTTGGAATCTACACTGGTCCTAGAAATGCAGCCTTTTTCTAAATATAAAATTAATTATTACATTCTAAACTTTCTGTGCAGCATTTAAACAACCAGTTGGTGAGGTACAAGTCAAATGAGAGAAGAGGAACTGGTCCAACTATCAAAAATGCATTTCTAAGGTAAAATTTGCAATGGAATATGTTTAGATCAGGGTTCTAATCTATCAATCATTATTATCATTAAACTATTATTTTCCAACTTTATATAAACTCCCTTTGGTTCCCTGAATGCTACAGTTGATTTTAAGCTCTAATCCAAAACGAAATGTAGCATTCTTTTTGCTTTATGTGGAAACATCAGTGACTTTCAAATTATCCAAGAAAAGACAAATTACCAGTAATCAAACTTGTTTGAATAATTTTTAAGTGATTCCAGGCAATATATATTTACTAATGTATAGAACATGGAAAGTTTTAGCTTCAAATTATGAACTTGCAAAAAGTTTGTAAAGGACTGAATATAAGGGGGGTGTTATGGAAAATATTTGGTCACCTTAATTATAGGTTTCAATGCCACAAATGCTATAATAATACTTTTTACTTTTTAAAAAATTTATAAGCAACCAAACCACTTTATAAACATTAAGCCAAATATCTCTTTAAAGTAGACTTCTTTTTTTTCTCCCTGAGTATCATTTATAGACTGATAAAAGTGAAGTGAAAAGTAAATGTTTTCCTGTAGGCAGGAAAAGTACCCTCCATGCTAGAGCAGTTCTGAAAATGGTAACCACAATTCCTCCCAATTTTTTGCTTTTTCCTCTCTATAACTGTTAATTATAATAAAGCATACTGAAAAGTTTTTCATGAATGATAGCTCTGGTCTACTATTATAGTTTTTTTTTTGGTTTTTTTCTTATTCTTATTATTATGTTTTTATTAATATTTTTACTTTATTTCATTTATTATTATGAGGATGAAACAATTTGGGGATTTCTTTTTCCACTACTCAATGTTTTTTTCAGCAACAGATTGTTTTCTCTTATTTGACAGTATTCTGAAAACCACCTACTCATTCATGTTTGATGTGGTCAGACCTCTGTGGTGAACTAAAGACCATCATTACTGTTTGTTTAGTGTTTACATTTTGTTTAGCCGGGGTTCCATATTAGTGGCTACTCTGGGAGATGTATCTCAGATAATTATGGCAGAAAAGCAGCAAAGGAAAGGCTGAATGAAGCAACCCTAGGCTGGAATTCTCAATCTTGCCTTCAAGTGAACAAATATGTTTTCATTACACTCCCCTCTTTCTCCACAGTATCTCTTAAATAAAGAACTTTTTCTTTTTACAGTAGATCCAAAAATGTATGCATTTAGTCTTTATAGATTTTACTTTTATTGATTTTGCATGTTGTGAAAATAGTTTCACTGAATACTTAATTATTCTTAGATTCTACTTGTTCGCAGCTTCCTTTTGTTTACTTATTTTAAAAAATATTTTATGTAGACAAAGGTGCTGTGGCTATGTCCTCAGATCCTCAGACAGTTCTCCCATTAAAGTTATCTATTCTGTGACATGATAGCTTAGCAGGACTCAGTAGGCCATTAGGAAAATAAGCAAATTCTTATCTGGAAGTCATTAACTAGAATCACTCATTCTCTTGCCTGGAAGTTGGTTCTTTTCACATCCTGGAAAAATATTTTGATAGAGAATTAAGTGCTGGTGAAAGGTGAGTATATGGCAGAGGGACTGGAATGGGTAGGAGCCTAAAAACCACATTTGTCTGTGTGATCTCTGAGGGGCATTAACAAAGACAAGGTCAGCGACCAGCTGCTGGCATTGTCATAGTTCACTGCTTAAGTTCTGACATAGAAATAACAGATTCATAGCCAATCCATTCTACCTCACTGAAGGGTCTTCTAATCCATGTCAGTAATAGATAGCTTTAGGTAACAGAGTTTTAATCCACAGTTCTTGATGCTGATCCATGGAGATTATCTAGAACTACAAATTATAACTCTTAGCCATTCCGAATCCAGTGGGTCATCTAAACCCAAGATATTAGCTAAAGGTTACATTCCCAGCTCCAATATCAATTTCAAGGAAATATCCTGATCCAAAATCAAGAATAGATTTCCCTCAGCCAGATTCCCCCGCTGAAGTCCATAGTGAATAAATGAGCAGAGTTTGAGAGAATCTTCTTAGCAGGAGGTAAAATATGTTTTTCTTTGGAAAAACATGTCATTTTTGTAACATAGAAGCATTTGCCAATGAGAAAATTAATCTCATTTATAATTAAATTGTGATATAAATACCCATTCATACCCATATATCCAAGTGTGTGGTTCTTTTGTTTAGCTGTCATACATAGAGTAAACATGAAGTAAAGCTAGATCTGTCTCTCAATTCTAAGTCAGCACATCACTCCTGGTATTTGCTGACCCAGTTCAGAAACTGAGTAACATCATAATATAAAGTGTTTAGTGATTCATTAAGTTGCAAAGGCATCATATTTTAGAGCTGCATTATTTCATTTATGTCAAGGAGGACTGATTAAGAGTCTGGGGCCCTTTAGTCGATGGGTCCAGTGCTCTGAGATGGTTTCCTGGAACATGAATGATCTATGAACATACTGTTGAGGGGTGAACTTCCACCAGCCCCCACAGAGATTCTGCCCCAGTGCCCAGATTGTGCTGAGCTCCAGGGGGAAGATACATAGAGTCGGAGCCAGCAATTTCGCTGGCTGATAGTTCCCCCACATCTCCAAGATATGAAAAGACAAGTGAAAGGGGACAGTTTTAGAGGACCCTTCACTCCCCTCCCTGACAATGTCCTGGAACATGCATCATCACTGACCTTAACTATCCTCTTAGGGAAAAGCCCAGAGAGTAGGGGTTTACGGTAATTCGTGTTCAGTCTTGTGGATCAGAAAAATCAAGAATATTGTGTCCTTCAGATAAAATCAATATCATTGAAATTAAATTACAGAAAACTTAATAAGATTGTGCTGGTTACTTATAAATGCACTCTAAATATTACTGCTAATGCACACAGCATTAAAGGGAAAAATTAAAGGGGAAAAATTATTCTCACAGATCAGAAAACAAGATTCTAAATCTGAGTTTGAGATTCCCTAAGTTAAGAACATATCTTTGAGTGCACATTATCTATGCAAAAAATGTTCTGGCTTTATATATGATAAAGCGAAGTTTTCTTATTGTTTTTTAAAGAGTAAGATCAAAAGAAAAGCAGAGAAAACTGTGTAGATATTGTAGATGTCTAGAGCAGGACTCTAGTCTGAATGTCTATATAAATAATCTGGCAATATACTTGTGAATATAGAACTTATTTAGTAAGCTGCCAAAAGGATCCATAAATTTTCTAAAATTGCTTAGTTTAAATTTGGTAGTGTCATAGAGCTTTTGAGTGAATGTGGCTCAATCTGCTTTCCTGATAACTCAAAATATACACAATTCATAATAGTATGTCTATGTAGTAATGATGACATAGTTTAGTATCATCATTTTGACTAACATGAGAGGGAACAAATCACTAAATTATCAATGAAGAGAAAATCATCACTGTGCTATAGCCAAATCGTGTTTGTGTAAAATATTGTAAGTCCTGAGCCCAGATGATGAGTTTTGTGGAAAGACTGAGAACTATGGATATTGGACTTGGGAGAAAAGTGAGCTTATCTTTAGTTTATAACGCAGTATTAAGAAATTTCTCATCTGACTTCTTGCCGAACTGAACTGGCTACTTAAATGCACCCATGGGATGGAATGAGGTAATGGTAAAAGCCTTTGAAATCCCCCAAACTGTCCTCATTTAAAGAAACAGAGACCCTGATTTCAACCTAACCATTTCTAAAATACTGAGGGAATAGGTGTGGTATGCTATATGGAGGTTTTTATTTTCCTGAAGCAAGTGTCAGCTTTCCGAGATCCCTAAGTTAAGAAAAAAAGTCCAGAATTTAGTGTCAAGACATAGTGAGGGGTAGAAACAAAAGGTGACTTAGCCACCCGCTCCCGCATAATCCTATGCAGACTAAAATTTGGTGGTCAAACAAGCCAGAGCTGAACTCTATTATGGCCACACTAAAGACACAAGGAAAATCAGTTGGTTAGATTGCTGATGAAGATTTTGTTAGAAATCAAGTCTCTGTGGGATAGTTCTGTTCCATCACATGAAGCCAATTTGCTAAATCTTGAACAGCTTTTTCATAAGCACTGACTGTGGATCACAGAAGGGGCCAGGTATTCTTGTATCACTGTAAATCCATCAACGTGTTTCTTTAAATATATGTCAATTCTATGTACACAGAAAGTACACACTTATTTGAGAACTGTTTGTTATTAATCATAATAGCTATATTTCACTGAGTGTGCCCTATGGACCAGGTGCTATGCTGAGAGCCTATATACCTCATCTCAATTAACCCTTACAACTAACACCAGGAGTAGATATCAAGCCAAATATGTGAGATGCCCACAGTATCATAGCTAGTAAGTGGGAGACACAATATTTGAAATCATTCCATCTGTTTCTTATTTTTACATTCTAAGCCACTTCATTATATTGTTATTCCACTGTTTTCTGTTTCTAAATAGCCATTCAAGACTAGGTGATATATTCCAAGAGTATGTGAATTCGTAGGTTAATTTAGGTTGTAAGTTTTTAATCTAGATGATAATTCAAACATTTAGGATTTCAAGTCCAGTATAACCAGTCTGCCTTGGCTGCATTATAACAAGAAATCCATTCCAGTAATTATGACTTTGCATTTTTCTGTGCTATTGATAATCATATGAACAGATTCCACGGGAATAAGAACTCATTGGATATATTTATATTTATATACGGTCATGTCTCAAACATACACATCTTGGCCTGTGTTATTAAAAGAAAAATGAAGTAGAAAAGGCAAACTCTTTTTTCTGCTTAATCAGCCATAGCCTAAATGTCAGAAGGATTAAGTTTCAGGATAAGCCTGGAGAGGTAGATAGGAGACACACGCACACACACACACAGACATACACACACACACACACACACACACACACACACACACACACACACACACACACCCCTCACTCACCAGAACAGTAGGAACCTAGGTGGCAGTATTTCATTAGTAGAGGATTTACAAAGGGTTGATTAATAAAGTGAGTAAATGTCATTAAGCTACCAAAATAATTTTGGAAACCAATGGTTCCGATGTATTCTTGACTCCTCCAACTATATCTGATGGATTAACTTTTAGTCCTGGGCATCATATTTTAGGAGGACTATTGTAAGTCTGTAATATCAGGAGAGAGTAGCAAGATGATGGGAACCTAAAAGTAGTACTGATATTAAAATGGTCAAAAAGTCTGGGTGAGCTTAGGAGAATGAAAGAAAAGTTTGGGGAGTTAAATGACAGTGGTCAACCGTATGCTAACACATACATATGGACTCTAAGAAAAAAAATGTCATGAAGAGATTAGTGGTAGGACGGGAATAAAACACAGACCTACTAGAGCATGGACTTGAGGATATGGGGAGGGGGAAGGGTAAGCTGTGACGATGTGAGAGAGTGGCAGGGACATATATACACTACCAAATGTAAATTAGATAGCTAGTGGGAAGCTGCCGCATAGCACAGGGAGATCAGCTCCGTGCTTTGTGACCACCTAGAGGGGTGGGATAGGGAGGGTGGGAGGGAGGGTGACGCAAGAGGGAAGAGATATGGGAACATATGTATATGTATAACTGATTCACTTTGTTGTAAAGGAGAAACTAACACACTATTATAAAACAGTTATACTCAAATAAAGATGTTAAAAAAAAAAAAAAGACAGTGGTCTCCCAGTATTTGAAAGGCTGTTATATAGGAGCAGGAAAAAACTTAGCTTTACATGGTTTCCAAGGACAGAAGTAGGACCAATGGGTAAAAGCTATAGAGAAGTAGATACCTGGTTCAACTAGGAAGAACTTTCTAGTCATTATTACTATACAACAATGAAAGAGGCTGCCATAATATAAATTCACAAAGAATGGGGAAAAAACGAAAGGTACTGTCAGAGGCAGGAGAAAAGTGAGGGGAAAAGTATAGAACTCTAAAGAAAGCAGAGAGTAAAACAGCAAAACCTTAACGAAGTCAGAGTTACGGAGTCTGCTTTGGAAATCAAAACTGTTTTGTCCAGGAAGGTTTAATTGTAGATATGCTGGAAAGTGGTGGGTTAAAAATAGATTTCTTTCTACTTTACCTGCAGAGTAATGTTGTAAATCACGTAGTAAAAAAGTAAGAGATACAAATTTAATACAACCATTTCTAAGCTATTTTTTGAGGATAGAACCAATTCTAGTCACATAAAGCATCTTGCATGATGTTCTTTTTCATCTTCTATTAAATCTTTTCTGGAGGAAATGTTTGTTAGTTCAAATAAAGCTATTGTTATTAGTTAAAAGAATAATATAAAGTCAGAGTGTTTTTTGTGCATTTGTTTTCTATTTAAGAATAGAGCATTCAACTTCATTAGCAAACCATATTGTTTTAAATTAAATTTCCAAATCAATATACTTGGGTGTGAATTCAAGGGAAAATATTTTGCAAAACTCAAGAAAAAAATTAACATCCAAACTCAAAACATTCTAGTGGTTTTGTAAAACTGAAACATTTTTTGTCAAGGTTTTTAAAATAATGAATTCTAACCACATATGCCCAGTAAAATCTATGTTCTTCAAGGCATCCTTCCAGCCGTTACAAAAGATAACAGTGACATCTTGTGGTTAGTTTTTACTCTTAAAAAAGCCTGTGCGTGTGTATGCAAACTACAGAAATAATGCCCTTTTGCTTTACTGCAAAAATATCTAGTTTCTCCTTCCACTTCCAAATATTTTTGTGGTGCTTATCCCCTATGCAGATCTTTAATTGTTAAATTAGTTGTTTAAAATCACAAAAGCACAAGTCATGTTGATAGCATGTATTCTTGATATGATTCGATGAGAATGGCATTTTACCTCTGTGGTCTTCCTTCTCAAAATCCATAACCCCAATCTAACCATGAGGAAAATATCAAACAAACCCAACCTGAGAAGCAGTTTCCAAAAACTGACCAGTATTTCTCAAAACTGTCCAGGTCTTCAGAAACAAGGAAAATCTGGGAAGCTACTACAGACCAGGGGAGGCTAAGGAGACATGACAACTAAATGTAATGTGATATCTTGGATGGGATCTTGGAATAGAAAGAGGACATTATGGAAAAACTAGAGAAATCCAAATAAAGACTGGACCCTAATTAATAGAAATGCACCATTGCTGGTTTCTTAGTTGGGATATATGTGCCATGGTCATGTAAAACGTTAAAAAAATTAGGAGAAACTTGTTCAGGGGTATATGGAAATAGAATTCTACAATATCCTTGCAACTGTTCTGTAAATCTCAAACTATTCCCCAAATTTTAAAAGTTTATTTTAATTTAAAAATACTTTCACGCGATAGAATACCCACCGAACGCTGGCAGAAGACCTCAGACCTCCCAAAAGGCAAGAAACTCCCCACATACCTGGGTAGGGCAAAAGAAAAAAGAAAAAACAGAGACAAAGAATAGGGACGGGACCTGCACCAGTGGGAGGGAGCCGTGAAGGAGGAAAGGTTCCCACACACTAGAAGCACCTTCGCGGGCGGAGACTGTGGGTGGCTGGGTGGAAGCTTCGGAGCCGCGGAGGAGAGCGCAGCAACAGGGTGCGGAGGGCAAAGCAGAGAGATTCCCGCATAGAGGATCGGTGCTGACCAGCACTCACCAGCCCGAGAGGCTTGTCTGCTCACCCGCCGGGGCGGGCGGGGCCGGGAGCTGAGGCTCGGGCTTCAGTCGGATCCCAGAGAGAGGACTGGGGTTGGCGGCGTGAACACAGCCTGAAGGGGGCTAGTGAGCCACAGCTAGCCGGGAGGGAGTCCGGTTGAAGTCTGGAGCTGCCGAAGAGGCGAGAGACCTTTTCTTCCCTCTTTGCTTCCTGGGGCGCGAGGAGAGGGGATTAAGCGCGCCGCTTAAAGGAGCTCCAGAAACGGGTGTGAGCCGCGGCTGTCGGCAGGGACAGTAGAGACGGGTGTGGGACGCTAGGGTTGCTGCTGCCGCCACCAAGAGGCCTGTGTGCCAGCACAGGTCACTCTCCACACCGCCCCTCCCGGGAGCCCGTGCAGCCCGCCACTGCCGGGGTCCCGGGATCCAGGGACAGCTTCCCTGGGAGAACGCGCAGCGCGCCTCGGGCCGGTGCAGCATCGCACCGGCCTCTGCAGCCGCAGCGGGCTCGCCCCGCATCCGTGCCCCTCCCACCCCCGGCCTGTGCCAGAGTCCCCGAATCAGCTGCTCCTTTAACCCCGTCCTCTCTGAGCGAAGGGCAGACGCCCTCGGATGACCTACACACAGAGGCGGGCCAAGTCCAAAGCTGAACCCCAGGAGCTGTGCGAACAAAGAGGAGAGGGGGAGGTCTCTCCCAGCAGCCTCAGAAAAGCTCCACAACCAACTTGAAGTGCCCTGCATCTGTGGAAAACCTGAATAGACAACGAATCATCCCAAGTTGAGGAGGTGGACTTTGGGAGAAAGATATACTATTATTTCCCCCTTTTTTCTTTTTGTGAGTGTGTATGTGTGTGCTGCTGAGTGAGATTTTGTCTGTATAGCTTTGCTTTCACCATTTGTCCTAGGGTTAGACCGACCCATTTTTATTTGTTTTTTTTTAATAGAAATTTTTCTTCCTAATAATTATTTTTTATTTTAATAACTATACTTTATCCTACTTTATTCTGTCTTCTCCCTTTCTTCCTTTCTTCCCTCCTTTCCTCCTTTCTTCCTTCCTTCCTCCCTTTCTTCCTCTCCTCCTTCCTTCCTTTCTTGCTTTCTTCCTTCCTTCATTTCTTTCTTCCTTCCTTCCTTTCTTCCTTCCTTTTCTTTCCTTTCTATTTTTTCTCCCTTTTATTTTGAGCTGTGTGGATTAAAGGCTCTTGGCGCTCCAGCCAGGCACCAGGGCTGTGTCTCTGAGGTGGGAGAACCAACCTCAGGACACGGGCCCACAAGAGACCTCCCAGCTCCATGCAATATCAAACGGCAAAAATCTCCCAGAGATCTCCATCTCAACACCAAGACCCAGCTTCACTCAAGGACCAGCAACAAACAGTGCTGGACACCCTATCCCCAACAAAGAGCAAGACAGGTCTACAGCCCCATCCATTAGCAAAGAGGCTGCCTAAAATCATAATAAGGCTACCAACATCCCAAAACACACCACCAGACGTGGACCTGCCCACAAGAAAGACAACATCCAGCCTCATCCACCAGAACAGAGGCACTAGTCCCCCCAACCAGGAAACCTGCTCAACCCACTGAACCAACCTTAGCCACTGGGGACAGCTACCAAAAACAACGGGAACTACGAACCTGCAGCCTGCAAAAAGGAGACCCCCAAACACAGTAAGATAAGCAAAATGAGAAGACAGAAAAACACACAGCAGATGAAGGAGCAAGATAAAATCACACCAGACCTAACAAATGAAGAGGAAATAGGCAGTCTACCTGAAAAAGAATTCAGAATAATGATAGTAAAGATGATTCAAAATCTTGGAAATAGAATAGACAAATTGCAAGAAACAGTTAACAAGGACCTAGAAGAAATAAAGAGGAAGCAAGCAACGATGAGCAACACAATAAATGAAATGAAAAATACTCTAGATGGGATCAATAGCAGAATAACTGAGGCAGAAGGACGGATAAGTGACCTGGAAGATAAAATAGTGGAAATAACTACTGCAGAGCAGAAGAAAGAAAAAAGAATGAAAAGAACTGAGGACAGTCTCAGAGACCTCTGGGACAACATTAAACGCACCAACATTCGAATTATAGGGGTCCCAGAAGAAGAAGAGAAAAAGAAACGGACTGAGAAAATATTTCAAGAGATTATAGTTGAAAACTTCCCTAATATAAGAAAGGAAATAGTCAATCAAGTCCAGGAAGCACAGAGAGTCCCATACAGGATAAACCCAAGGAGAAACACGCCAAGACACATAAAAATCAAACTGTCAAAAATTAAATACAAAGAAAACATATTAAAAGCAGCAAGGGAAAAACAACAAATAACACACAAGGGAATCCCCATAAGGTTAACATCTGATCTTTCAGCAGAAACTCTACAAGCCAGAAGGGAATGGCAGGACATATTTAAAGTGATGAAGGAAAAAAACCTACAATCAAGATTACTCTACCCAGCAAGGATCTCATTCAGATTTGATGGAGAAATTAAAACCTTTACAGACAAGCAAAAGCTGAGAGTGTTCAGTACCACCAAACCAGCTCTACAACAAATGCTAAAGGAACGTCTCTAGGCAAGAAACATAAGAGAAGGAAAAGACCTACAAGAACAACCTGAAACAATTAAGTAAATGGTAATAGAAACAAACATATCGATAATTACCTTAAATGTAAATGGATTAAATGCTCCCACCAAAAGACACAGACTGGCTGAATGGATACAAAAACAAGACCCATATATATACTGTCTACAAGAGACCCACTTCAGACCTAGGGACACATACAGACTGAAAGAGAGGGGATGGAAAAAGATATTCCAGGCAAATGGAAATCAGAAGAAAGCTGGAGTAGCAATTCTCATATCAGACAAAATAGACTTTAAAATAAAAACTATTACAAGAGACAAAGAAGGATACTACATAATGATCAAGGGATCGATCCATGAAGAAGATATAACAATTATAAATATTTATGCACCCAACATAGGAGCACCTCAATAGATAAGGCAAATGCTAAGAGCCATAAAAGGGGAAATCGACAGTAACACAATCATAGTAGTGGACTTTAACACCCCACTTTCACCAATGGACAGATCATCCAAAATGAAAATAAATAAGGAAACACAAGCTTTAAATGATACATTATACAAGATGGATTTACTTGATATTTATAGGACATTCCATCCAAAAACAACAGAATACACATTTTTCTCAAGTGCTCATGGAACATTCTCCAGGATAGATCATATCTTGGGTCACAAATCTAGCCTTGGCAAATTTAAGAAAATTAAAATCGTATCAAGTGTCTTTTCCGACCACAATGCTATGAGACTAGATATCAATTACAGGAAAAGATCTGTAAAAAATACGAACACATGGAGACTAAACAATACACTACTTAATAACAAAGTGATCACTGAGGAAATCAAAGAGGAAATCAAAAAATACTTAGAAACAAATGACAATGGAGACACGACGACCCAAAACCTATGGGATGCAGCAAAAGCAGTTCTAAGAGGGAAGTTTATAGCAATACAATCATACCTTAAGAAACAGGAAACATCTCGAATAAAGAACCTAACTTTGAACTTAAAGCAATTAGAGAAAGAAGAACAAAAAAACCCCAAATTTAGCAGAAGGAAAGAAATCATAAAGATCAGATCAGAAATAAATGAAAAAGAAATGAAGGAAACAATAGCAAAGATCAATAAAACTAAAAGCTGGTTCTTTGAGAAGATAAATAAAATTGATAAACCATTAGCCAGACTCATCAAGAATAAATGGGAGAAGACTCAAATTAATAGAATTAGAAATGAAAAAGGAGATGTAACAACTGACACTGCAGAAATACAAAAGATTATTAGAGATTACTACAAGCAACTGTATGCCAATAAAATGGACAACCTGGAAGAAATGGACAAATTCTTAGAAATGTACAACCTGCCGAGACTGAACCAGGAAGAAATAGAAAATATGAACAGACCAATCACAAGCACTGAAATTGAAACTGTGATTAAAAATCTTCCAACAAACAAAAGCCCAGGACCAGATGGCTTCACAGGCGATTTCTATCAAACATTTAGAGAAGAGCTAACACCTATCCTTCTCAAACTGTTCCAAAAGATAGCAGAGGGAGGAACACTCCCAACCTCATTCTATGAGGCCACCATCACCCTGATACCAAAACCAGACAAAGACGACATGAAGAAAGAAAACTACAGGCCAATATCACTGATGAACATAGATGCAAAAGTCCTAAACAAAATATTAGCAAACAGAATCCAACAGCACATTAAAAGTATCATACACCATGATCAAGTGGGGTTTATTCCAGGAATGCAAGGATTCTTCAATATATGCAAATCAATCAACGTGATACACCATATCAACAAACTGAAGGAGCAAAACCATATGATCATCTCAATAGATGCAGAGAAATCTTTTGACAAAATTCAACACCCATTTATGATAAAAACCCTGCAGAAAGTAGGCATACATGGAACTTTCCTCAACATAATAAAGGCCATATATGACAAACCCACAGCCAGCATCATTCTCAGTGGTGAAAAACTGAAACCATTTCCACTAAGATCAGGAACAAGACAAGGTTGCCCACTCTCACCACTCTTATTCAACCTAGTTTTGGAAGTTCTAGCCACAGCAATCAGAGAAAAAAAAGAAATAAAAGGAATCCAAATCGGAAAAAAGAAGTAAAACCATCACTGTTTGCAGATGACATGATACTATACATAGAGAATACTAAGGATGCTACCAGAAAACTACTAGAGCTAATCAATGAATTTGGTAAAGTAGCAGGATACAAAATTAATGCACAGAAATCTCTGGCATTCTTATACACTAATTATGAAAAATCTGAGAGTGAAATTAAGAAAACACTCCCATTTACCATTGCAACAAAAAGAATAAAATATCTAGGAATAAACCTACCTAAGGAAACAAAAGAGTTGTATGCAGAAAACTATAAGACACTGATCAAAGAAATTAAAGATGATACAAATAGGTGGAAAAATATACCATGTTTTTGGATTGGAAGAATCAACATTGTGAAAATGACTCTACTACCCAAAGCAATCTACAGATTCAATGTGATCCCTATCAAATTACCACTGGCATTTTTTACAGAACTAGAACAAAAAATTTCACAATTTGTATGGAAACACAAAAGACCCCGAATAGCCAAAGCAATCTTGAGAACGAAAAATGGAGCTGGAGGAATCAGGCTCCCTGACGTCAGACTATACTACAAGCCTAGAGTAATCAAGACAGTATGGTACTGGCACAAAAACAGAAATATAGATCAATGGAACAGAATAGAAAACCCAGAGATAAACCCACACACATATGGTCACCTTATCTTTGATAAAGGAGGGAAGGATATACAGTGGAGAAAAGACAGCCTCTTCAATAAGTGGTGCTGGGAAAACTGGACAGCTACATGTAAAAGTATGAAATTAGAACACTCCCTAACACCACACAGAAAAATAAACTCAAAATGGGTTAAAGACCTAAATGTAAGGCCAGACACTATCAAACTCTTAGAGGAAAACATAGGCAGAACACTCTACGACATAAATCACAGCAAGATCCTTTTTGACCCATCTCCTAGAGAAATGGAAATAAAAACAAAAATAAACAAATGGGACCTAATGAAACTTAAAAGTTTTTGCACAGCAAAGGATACCATAAACAAGACCAGAAGACAACCCTCAGAATGGGAGAAAATATTTGCAAATGAAGCAACTGACAAAGGATTAATCTCCAAAATTTATAAGCAACCCATGCAGCTCAATAACAAAAAAAAAACAACCCAATGAAAAAATGGGCAGAAGAACTAAATAGACATTTCTCCAAAGAAGATATACAGATTGCCAACAAACACATGAAAGAATGTTCAACATCATTAATCATTAGAGAAATGCAAATCAAAACTACAATGAGATATCATCTCACACCGGTCAGATTGGCCATCATCAAAAACTCTAGAAACAATAAATGCTGGAGAGGGTGTGGAGAAAAGGAACCCTCTTGCACTGCTGGCGGGAATGTAAATTGATACAGCCACTATGGAGAACAGTATGGAGGTTCCTTAAAAAACTAAAAATAGAACGACCATACGACCGAGCAATCCCACTACTGGGCATATACCCTGATAAAACCATAATTCAAAAAGAGTCATGTACCAAAATGTTCATTGCAGCTCTATTTACGATAGCCAGGACATGGAAACAACCTAAGTGTCTATCAATAGATGAATGGATAAAGAAGATGTGGCACATATATACAATGGAATATTACTCAGCCATAAAAAGAAATGAAACTGAGTTATTTGTAATGAGGTGGATAGACCTGGAGTCTGTCATACAGAGTGAAGTAAGTCAGAAGGAGAAAAACAAATACCGTATGCTAACACATATACATGGACTCTAAGAAAAAAAATGTCATGAAGAGATTAGTGGTAGGACGGGAATAAAACACAGACCTACTAGAGCATGGACTTGAGGATACGGGGAGGGGGTAGGGTAAGCTGTGACGAAGTGAGAGAGTGGCAGGGACATATATACAGTAGCAAATGTAAATTAGATAGCTAGTGGGAAGCAGCCACATAGCACAGGGAGATCAGCTCCGTGCTTTGTGACCACCTAGAGGGGTGGGATAGGGAGGGTGGGAGAGAGGGTGACGCAAGAGGGAAGAGATATGGGAACATATGTATATGTATAACTGATTCACTTTGTTGTAAAGGAAAAACTAACACTATTGTAAAACAGTTATACTCCAATAAAGATGTTAAAAAAAAAATACTTTCACGCTATGAAAGGTCACTGGATTTACTGGGTGGGACATATTTACCTTTCCAAAAATAAGAAACAAAAAATAAAGATTTTGCAATTTCTAAATGTTCCAGGTCTTATGTAGTGAACTTATATTGATATGCAAATGCAATTAATAAAAACCTGATTTCTTTACAGAAAGCCTTAGGGCTTAACCCCAGATACAACACTCCCGAATTCCTCTCCTTGGATCTTTCCCACACAAATAAGACAATTTCATTATGAAATTATAAATACAATGGAAGTAATTCCTGCTCCCTTCGATGTTGTCTCCTATGTCTCATCCCCCTCCACCTCTTCTTCCTTCCTTCCCCGCCTCCTCCTCACCTACAAACTTTTGCACTTGCTGTTCTGACTGACTGGAACACCCTTTCCTCAGGTATCTTCATGGTTCACTCCTTGATTCCCTTCAGTTTTCTGTTCAAACGTCCCTTGTCAATGAAGTCCTTCCTGATCAGCTTACATAAAAAGTCACCCTCCACCATCACTCTCTGTCCTCTTGCCCTACTTTTTTATCCTCCAGAATGCTTATCCAGCATGTGAATATTACATATTTGTTTATTTTCTATCTCCCTGGGACAGCATGTAAGCTTCAGGAGACTAAGAACTTTACTTGTTTTGTTCACAGCTGAATCCCCAGTGCCCAGGGCAGCCCTGTGTCCAGTACATGATATGCACTCAACAGTATTTGTTCAATGAAGCTAAAATCTCCTCTATAAGGGGTGTCTACTGTTCCAGTTCTTCTCACTGGAGGAGAAAACTGATATCTCTTGCCCATTTCAGCCTACATTTATGATGCCCTCAGCTCCCATTTCTGTCTTCCTCTGCTCAGGCTTCACAGGATATGCACTGTTTACTCTCTATCTGTAGCCACCTCCCATATCTATTCTCTGCCATGCTTTGTGCACGGGGAAGCTGAGCCCCGAGGACCACCTCCCTTGGACTCCCTGACTGGCTGGTTTCTATCTGGGTTTGGATAAAGGGCATGAGAAGCGAGAAGTTGAGGTATTTCTTCTGTGTCCCCCCTGTTTTGTACCCAGATATCCCATGACAACAGGTACCATCAGGTGGTTCCTCCTTCAGGGGACAGGTCTCTCTGGGCTCAGGTAATGCGCTTTCCTCCTCTGCCTCTTCACAACTTGAGGTAGGCATGTCTGTTTGCTGTTGCTGGTCTCTGAGTGTTTCACCATCCCTAGTGTGCTCTCTTAACCCTGTCCACACTTCTGTAAGTAGCCTGTTAATTAAAATCTCTTCATTTGTACCATGTGGGGTGCATTCTTTTTACTGCCATGACCCAGAGTGATAGCCTGGAGCAGTGGTTCTCAAAAATTAGCATGCATCAGAATGACCTAGAAGATTTGCTAAAATATGGATTGCTGGGCACCACCCCCAAAGTTTCTGATTTGGTAGATCTGGGGTGAGGCCCCCAAATTTACATTTCTCACGAGTCCCCGGGCAATGCTGATACTGCTAGTCTGAGGATCACACAATGTTATCACTGCCCTACAGAGTATTCTTTTATGATCCTAAGTGATATATGTTGGGGGTGTTATAGTGAAAACTTCCGACAAACGTGAAATAGAAGTTGTGAGTGCTGGAGGATGAGAGGTGAGAGCAGGCTCAGGAAAAATAGTGTTTTAATTTCATTAGGATGTGTGAACTACTTCATCTTCCTGATCCCTACCACGAATATCGGAGTGCTCGATAATCATAATAACAGCTAAAATTTATTGAACATTCACAATGCTCCTGTCACTCTTCCAAGCATGTTAAAGTAGTATCATCTTATTTAAACATAACAATGTTTATGCCTTGTCAGGTAGATATGTTATTATTTCCATTTTAAAGATGAATGAAGGGGACACAGAAAGGTTAAGTGACTTGCCCACGATGGCAAAGCTAAAATATAGTAGAACCATGACTTTTACCAAGGCAATCTGACTCCAGTGGATATACTTATCCACTAATCTGAAAAAGAGGTGCTCCTGGGATCAGAGCACTTGGGTCATTGTCACCTTTCTAACCCACGTTGTTGGATGAATAATCACCAGAGATTTTATTTCTGATATTCTCTAATAACATAAAGGTCACAGTCATAAAAATTCTACCTCTCTCTTCACACAACACTGTAGTCATGATGATATTTCCTAATGAACTCAATAGCCAAATAATTCAAGCCCTTGAATGAAATATAATGGTCCTTGTAGATCTCTAAGTGCTATAAATTCTAAAAATCTTTGTCACCCATTTTTTTGAACTAGAGATTGAAGTCTCTTCTCTTTCGTGATGATTAAAGTTCAAATTCATTGTACAAAAGGCAATTGGGGGATATTAATATTTGCCAAATAATGTACAAAAACCAAATATGAGAAAGTTGAGGGTTGTCTCTGTGTATACATACGTGTGTGTGCTCATGTGTGCACATGTAAACATAGACTTTCCTCTTATCCAACCTAAACCCCATGGTGCATTATTCTAATAACTCGGTCTATAAACCTTAATGTTCCATCTTTGCTTAAATTTTTGCATAACCTTCTGTACAACTCCCAGCCATCTCTTCTACTCCATTGCTGGAAAAAAGATTAGAATCATCTAGATTGCTGCCAGCAAATTTAAGTTTCTACACTTAATTAGTCCCTCAACAATATTGTAACAGTCAGAGTTCAGCCTAGATATTTGACCAGAAAGAGTTTTAATGAAGGAAATTAGAGGCAGGAAGGTTTCTTTCAGAAAATCCAGAAATGCAACTATTACAGGAATGTCCCCACCATTGGTCTCAGCTGCTGTTGTACAGAAGGAAATGATTTATTTGTCACAGGGAAAAACATGAATATTAACCCTTATCTCACACCATACACAAAAATCAATTCCAGATGAATTAAAGAATAAAATGTGAAAAAATAAGTAATAAAATGTTTGGATGATAATATAATATATCTGTAACTCAGGGTTGAGAAATGCTTCTTAAACCAGATTTTAAAATGAGCAAAACATAAATATGACCACATTGAAGTCAAGAAATGATGTTTATCCAATGATATAAAAAAGAAAGTCATTTAAAAAAAGATGAACAACTCCTGAAGAGGCATTTCATAGCAGAGGAAATACAAATGATCAGCAAACATATTTAAACATGGTCAAATTCATTAGTAGTCAGGGAAATGCAAATTAGAACCACAAAACTTCTATTTTACACACACCAAATGAGCAAAAATTTGTCTGACTGTATCAAGTGTTGCTGATGATAAATTAGTGGAAACAATTGCCTTGGAAAAATATTTGATGCCCTACTAAAGTTGAAGATGACTCCACCATTCCACTTTTAGCATATACTACAGAGAAGGTATGTTCGAGGAGGATTATTTGAAATAGCCAAAAATGAGAAACAATGCAAATGTTAAAAAACTGGAGGATTACCCTACTGAAATCTATCCATAAAAAGTAATACTATGCAACACAAAAGTAAGCAAACCACAACTATAAAATTCAATATCTTAGAAATCTTAGAATCTTAAAGTTGAATAATTAAGCCCATCACAGAAGAAAATACATAGCATGACTTCATTTAGTTCATTAAAGTTCAAAAACATGCAAAAGTAAACAATATGTAGTCAGGACTGCCTTGAATGCTCACATAGGTTGTTCACTGCCCAAATCCATGGCTGCCACTTAGAGAATAAATATTTAAGAATATCCACTTATGGTAAGAATATCCATTACTGAGAACAATTGTTCTCAGTAATGTAACTAGTAGCTTCCTTATCAAATCAATATGAATTATCTGTTTCTATTTAAGTTCTCTTCAAGATTCAACACTATCTATCTGGGATCCTCTATCATGATTCCTACAAAAGTACACTCTTCTGGCCTTCTTTCTATCTCTGAGGATGTTTCTCCTTTACCTTGGCAAAGATCCTCCAATCTGCCAACCTCTGAAATATTGGTGTCCACCAAAGTCCAAACTACTCTCTTCTCATTTTCAGTAATGTGTCAAGGCAATCTCACTTGTGCTCATGGTTTCAACCTACCACACATTTATTGACCTCCACATCTGTATTTCCAGACTACACTTTGGTCCTGAGCTCCACTGTCATATGTCTAATAAATGGTAGAAGGATATCCAAAAATGGACTCATCATCTTCCCGCATTAAAACATACTTCCCTCCACATTTGAATAATGATGCCAACATCAGTAGCATTTCCCTGAGGGTTATTCTAGGAGATTTTTCACATTCCTTTATTTCCTATATAAGTTCAGTTGATTATACATCCAAAATTTCTCTCCTATCACCCTCTCCATCACCACTTCAGTTCAGACTCTCATCATTTTTTTCTTGACAATTGCAGTAGCTTTATTAATGTTTTGTATACCTCCATTCTGATCCCTCATATTTATTCTTTGCTGCCATCAGAGTTATCTTTCCTATATGTAATAATTTCTCTGCTTATAGTTCTTCCACGATTACCCATCCCCTAAAGGATCACAAGCCAAATTATTATGGCATACAAGACTCTACATAAAGATACAGTCATTACAACATAAAGGATAAACTCAGGTCCAAAATTTTCATCCTACATCAAGACTTCATGTTCCTATTACTGTGGGAACAAGCCAGCCCTAGTTTCTGGGCTCAGGGAATCATGGAAGTATAGCTATAAATGAAGAAGCTACTTTGTCAAAGATATCACTTTCTCTCTAGTTCAGAATCACACTTCTTGGGCACAAGTCTAAGATTCTGTTTATTCTCCCACAGATGTAGAGCAGACTAGCTGAACACGATGTAGTGCCTTTTATCCTGTTTCTCTTTCTGCCACCTGTCTTTCTGGGAAGCCTCTGCAACTGTGTTTTTTTGGTCAGTTCAATGTGTAGGCCATGGAACATGCACTTAAACAAGAGGTGAGCTTCTTCTAAGTTAGCTGTTGTCTGTTCTGATTCCACACTGGCTTCTTTCAGGTTATTCTCTGTTGACTTTTGACATTTCTTCAAGTGTCTGATAGTTTCTTCCAATTCCTAGCACTGAATTTACTAGTTTATCCTCTCCAAATTTGAACTTGGGTGAGCAGACTATTAGACTTTGGCATGGAAGATCAGTACAATCTAACCCAGAATTCTACTTTGGGTTAGAATTTTACTGTATGATCAAATTTATTCAACAAGGAATTAGCTATCTGATATAATAAGAAATGGTACATCTATTCAGATTCTGATTACCTGTTACATTTTTTCCTAACTTTTAGTTTCTAAATTTTGTTCTGATTTGTAAAAGAAAGAAACAATCTGTATCCAATAAAGATAAATTAGAAATTATAGGGAGGAAAAATGCCAATAATTCCATCACCAATTTTCAACATTTGTTAACATTTTATTGAACTTTTTTCCTGGGCTTTTCTGTATGTCTTTGTGTACATATATTTCTTAATGGATCATGAAGCTTATGCAGTTTTTTTTAGTCTTGGTTTTTTAATTTGTATTTATTTCAAAAGCATTTCATACAGAGAAATAGGAAAATATATAACCCAATAATCAGTTTGGTAGGACACTAAGCCACATTAAAATCTGATCCTATATATAAAAAGTATATTCAATTTCATTGGTCTCTCCTTAAGAAGTCTTTGCTGGGGAGGAAGGACCAGACCTATGTACAGATAGAGAATAGAATGAGGGGACACTCACCAATCTAATATTTAAGGAAGCATCAGATGCACGGCCTCTTAGGGACTTCATTTCTAGACTGGGAATAGATTGTGAGTAGGTCAGTGCTTCTGCTGATTCTGTCTTCATTTAAAATTTTGACATTTTGTTCATTATGAACTTTTTGGTATCAACTTTGATTTTTTAAATATGTTTTATTAAAAATATCATTTATATAATATTTGATGGTTTTTGCACCACTCAAAGTCTGCACTGGAGGTGAGTGAGACACTTGCCTTACTCCTGACTCAACGTGCCTGCCTCAACTACTCTTTTCTCCCCTTCTCTGCTCAGAAGTGTAGCATATTCATGTGGCCACCAAAAAAATCAGAAGTGTCTACTGTATTCTCCAACCAGACCTTTCCTCCCTGGGCTGTTTTTTCATGCTTCCAAAGCCTTTCATCCTTCTTACCTCACCAACCCCAAAATAAGTCTTAAATACATTCTATTCCTCAGTGTTCTTCTCCTACCTGGTTGTAGATAATAGATAATCTATATGGTACGTGAATGTTGAAGGATAATTATATTATTATTCTTAGGGTATATGTATGTGTTTAAAAAGAATCTGCCCAGAGATAAAAATCTCTTCTCATTATTTTACTACAGAAATATATTTTTTTCTGTGCTAGGAAGGTAGCTAGCTGTAAACAAGACAGACGAAACTCCTGCCCATGGAATTTACATTATGCCAGATATATAAAGATATGATCAAGAATGGTGACATCTCATACACCTTGGCAAATAGTAAGGAAGGAATGATAACGAAAATGCTGATAACAGAAACAGGACTAAAAAAAATCTTGAAAAGATAGAGTTGTCTGACTTGAATAAGAGGACACTGAAGGGGGTAGACGTAAAATGTTGAATTTGAGATTCAATGGTTATAACTACAGAGCAGGAGAAGTAGCTTAGTCATAGTTCACGTGAGACATTAGGGTTAGCTTGACAGAAACTATGAATTGACAGAAATGTCTGCCAGGTCTCCCTTGGCCACACCATTACTTCAGGTAGTAAGTAATGTGAAGGGAGATGTTTCAGGATTTTGGGGGGTGTTCCCAAGGCCACCCTTAAGTTTGATGATTTTCAAGAAGGACTCACAGAACACAAATGCTTTTATGCTCATGGTTATGGCTCATTATAGTAAAAGGATAAAGATTAATATCAATAAAGGAAAAGGGTGCATAGAGTAGAGGCCAGGAGAAAACAGGTGCAAGCTTCTAGTTGTCTTCTCTCACTAGTGTCATGCAGACAATGTGTAATTCTCCCAGCAACACCATATGACGCGTTGCCAACCAGAAAAGCTTACCTGAACCTTGATGTCTAGGATTTTTACTGAGGGTCAGTCACATAGGCACAGAGTACTTGCTTGACTGACCTTATTTACACTTTAGCCTCTTCAGAGGTCAAATTGATACTGTATGGTCCAAGACTCCAGTTATACAAAAACACACTCATCTAGCAGGATATTCCAGGGACTTAAGAGGCTAAATCCCAGGACCCACACCTACCCCCTCCTCTAGCCAGTCTTCTCTTTGGAACGTTCAGAGTTTGAACACTCCAAGCCTGGTCAGTTAATGCCTTACTACACAGTTAACTCAACAATATGAAAATATCATCAGGGAATCAGGACCATCTTTCCATTCTGTCATATTTAGCATTTCTGTGATGTTTCCATTCATGGTTATAAATGGCTGAAGCAGTTTCAAGCATCACATGGAGATACTGGGTTGGCCAAAAAGTTCGTTGGGATTTTTCCGTAAGAAGGTACAGGAAAACCCGAACAAACTTTTTGGCCAGTCCAATACAATAACTTCTGGGGAAGAAGATGGTGTCTCCTTTTATTGAAGAGAAAAACCTTTCTAGAAGCCTCATAGGGAATTCCTCTTCAGGCTTCATTGACCAGGATTGGGTCATATGCCCTTTTCTGAGCCATCATTGAAAATTGGCTAGAATTACCACAATTGGCTCAAGCTAATCATGATCCACCCCCATGGACGGAGGGAAGTGTTGGCTTTTCAGAGCATATTGGATGATAAATGCCTGAACACGACTAAGGTTCTACCACTCAGGAAGAAGAAGAAGAGAGGGATGGTCACTGAATTCCAAAAACTTGCCACAACTAGAAAACTGAATAGATGAGAAGATATAGGAATATCCATCTCAATTCAGTATAATGAAAAACACTGTTTTACACACTATTTTGTATGTGTGTAAAGTAACACCTATTATGTTGTATTCTAATTATTTCTTTATGAATCTTCACAACTGCTATGCTTTTGAGCTCCTCAAGTACAGGGTCTAGTCATATTCATTTGTATCTATGCCCAACACTTAACATACAGTAAACCTTCAAAAAAATCTTTGAAGAGAACACATAAATAAATAAGCAGGATAGCCCCCTAGAATAGGGATACTCTGGCAGTTGGTGAATTTTCCATCATCCATTTGATAACAGTTGTTTAAGAGAGGAGCCTAGTATAAAATGCTTGCTAATACAAAATAAACTTTACATACTCTTCCGATATTGGATATTTTAAAAATGAGATTGTTATATCATGAGAACTAATTCGTTTCTAGTGGTAATAATGAGCTTCTTCCTCTTCCTTTACCTCCCCCAGATAATAATATTAACGAAAGCATAATGCTTAAAGTGCCTCTTATTATATTATTATCCTATAGTGACACTATGAGAAATAAAAACAGGTGATAATAATCCCTATTTTAAGATAAGGAAGTTGAGGCTTAGCAGGTTTCACCAAAGTCACACAATTTATTAAAGTGGTGGAGTCAGGAATACAATGTAGATAACTTCACTCCAGAGTTCATGCTCTTAACCACAACACTTCACAATACTGATCACTCTTTCCTGCCCATGTTCTTTGTCTCCTTTCCCCAAACCAGCAGGGAATCCTTTCTGAAATCTTGCAAATCTCATCTCTACTTTTAATGAATTATTATTTGAGATGCAAAGAATCATTCAAAAATCTCCTCCACCCCGCTGCAAGATTAACTCTCTCTCTGTTTTTTTTTTTTTTTTTTTTTTTTTTTTTGCGGTATGCGGGCCTCTCACTGTTGTGGCCCCTCCCGTTGCGGAGCACAGGCTCCGGACGCACAGGCCTAGCGTCCATGGCTCACGGGCTTAGTTGCTCCGCGGCATGTGGGATCCTCCCGGACCAGGGGAGGATCTGCATCGGCAGGCGGATTCTCAACCACTGCGCCACCAGGGAAGCCCCTCTCTCTGTTATTTTGTAAGATGTACAGCATCATGTAGAACAAACTCAGAGCACCTCTACTTCCAGCCAAGATGTACTTATCAATTTGTTCCCAGACCTGTTCAAACCAGTTTTATTTATAACTATGTAATTTAACTAAAATTGCTTAAAATGATAAAGATTAGTATGAAAAGAGAGAAAACTAAACTATAAAATTATGAAAACTAAGTTTTAAAAAATATGATTGAAGTGTGAGTTGCCCAAAGAATATTATTGTTAAATTAGATGAGTCTAAGAGAGTGGTAAACTATGGAGAAAGGGGGAAAGGAAGACATGAAAGTTTAGGAAGATTCTATATTCAAGATACTTTTCAAATATATGTTGCAGCCCTACATTAAATAATGCAAACATGGACATCATAAATGATACATTATGGATGGAGTTTATACAAAAAGCTATCTGGGAATCCCAATTAGGAAATTCATATTTATAGAGAAAGTCTTGGTAGTACATCAGAAACTGGCAACATTTCCTATAATTTTGATTTATGATTTAAAGAGAATTTAAAGTTTTTATGTAACTACCTTTAAAACAAATATCTATTAACTATTCCAATGTTTGGTGGTAAAGGGACTTTTATTCCAGATATGTCTGCACATCTATTCTAGAGACAGTTACATTTCAATAGGAATTTCCAGAGACAAAAAAGCAAGGAATTTCTCATGGGAGAATTTCAATCCTAGGGAAAAAGTGATAGGACAATTTTAGGGTCTGGAGCTTTGTGTTACACTGAAGCACTAACAGAAAAGTGGTCATCCCTTGCAAGAGGCCAGCCTTGGTTATCTCATAGAGTCCCAAGGAGTGCCTGTTTTCTTACAGAGTGCAGGGCTGTGATCAGTGCAGTTGGTCTTATCAACAAGAGGTTGTGGGTTGGGACCAGAGTTTTGGACAAATGGTTTCCTTTATCAAAGTTACATCTTTCCCTTGTTTTGTTAGATTTGCTTAATACAAAATAATACAAGCTAGTACTATTTCAAAATGCTGAATTATTATTAAAATGTACACAACTGTAATATTTATAAAGAAATATGCTCTTAAGTAATTAATGAGTTAATTAATTAATGTTGACTGAGTATTTCCTATCCTAAATTTTTCTACCTCTTTCCCATATCAATCTTCTTTTTCTTTCCCTAACTGCATAATGATGTGCATGAACAGTAATGGGGGGAAAAAATGGATAGGATTTAGTCTAATTCTCTAGCTCGCAAAGATTTAATTATCTAAATTTCTAATCATTATCTAACTCGATAGCAGAATATCTGATGACCTATGCTTCTTGTTCATAGTAATAGGTGGTTGAATGTGTACTCAAAGACAACATGGCCTACAGTGCATTTATGGTCCTTTAAAATGTTCAGCTGAATTAACATGATGAAATTGTACTAGAAAAGTAAAAATGTATGTGGGAGGAAAGACAAGTTCCTGGGGTATCTGTTCAGTTAGGAAATTACTGGATTATTGAGAAATTACACTTAGAGAAAAGGAACCTACTCGAATTGAGAAAGACAGCCCTTGGGTGTTATCCCTTAAGTTTCCCTTTGTATAGGGTACTATACTAAAGAAGATGATTTATAGGAGAAAAGAAAATTGGTAGATATGCAAGTGTCATTAATACAGGTTTCCATTAAAATAGAGAAGAGTTATAAATCTGTATGCTCTCCCATAGAAAATATTCAATGTGACAGCAGTGACACTATCCTGAATTGTATGTTGATAACAGAGGACATGGCTTAGGATATAAAAGGGGAAAAAATGTAGAATGGAGCTAGGAGAGTGGATATGATTCTTACACAAGTTCTAGCATCATATGCTGCTTGAGAGGCAATGTGCTCAAGGTAGCCAGAGATAAAAGGACACCTGGCAGGAGACTTTTATCAATACACCTAAGAGATATAACAAAGCAAAATCTGAGCCCGATATTTACTGAGCATCTCTACATCATTGACACTGGAACATACGGAATCTAGTAGAATGATGTATGGTCATCATTAGTATCATCTAGTATGACTAGAGTCATACTATGTCTCTGTATTTATTTTAGAGTATTATGAATTGGAGTATTATGACTATGGGTACACTGAGACATCAATGTATACATAGTCACATGTAAGTGACCTCCCCTCCTCAATTCAAATCCATGTCTAAATTAATTTAGGACATGCATCAACTATACACCTCTAATTGTACAATAATGGAAATGTTTCTACTGAATTTTTCATGCATAATCCAGTTGGGCTATTCTTTGTAATTTCTGTAACACTTTCTCTTATTTCAAGGACCACTAATCCAGATGAATTAGATTAAAATCTAAATTTTCACATAAGGTGGGAGGATTTTCTTCAGCAAAACAGAAAACTAGAAGTCATAAAAAGAAGATACACATTTTTGAATGGATACAAATTTTGTGTAGCAAGACTCCAAATTAACAAGGTTAATAACACACGGCGGATATTTTATAGGCAAAGAACTTCAAAGAAAAAGACCAAAAAAGGGCAAAGCCTATTCATAAAAAAGAAATGCAAGTGGTGGACAAATATATGAAAAGATGCTCAACCTCAGTTGCGGTCTGTGTTATAGTAATTAAACAAGGAGGCAGTTAGACTGAGGTGTCTCTAATGCCTTGGTAACCTAGGTAAGCAAACCGAAATCTAGATCAGAGTCAATGCACTCGAATCCAAGAAAACAAGACTGAAGAATGACTAATCATTAAGAGCCAACCAGGCTTCCCCAAATAAGGCAACTGCCTAAGCTGTAGCCAATCAGATAATTGCTTTGCTTTGCCTCTGGAAAAGTCTTTCCCTTGGCTTCTGTCAGCAGAGCACTCCTAAACACTTTCAGTTTGGTGCTGCCCAATTCGAACCAAAGTTTGCTGAAATAAACTCTTGTAAATTTTAATGTGCCTTGGTTTACTTTTAACATCTGATAAATAAAAGTTAAAGCAATTATATAATCTATTAAGCTTGGTCAAAATTACTTTTTAAAAAAAGGCAGTGTTGGTAAGAATGAGAGAAAATGTGCACTTCACTGTGGTAGGAGCGTAAATTGTTGGTAATATGTCTAAAAATCAAAAGGGCATGTAACCTGTGTCCACTCTTCAGAGTCTAGCCTAGGCAAATAAAAGCAGCAGTACTTAAACATATTTATTATATAATTGCCTGTAATGTAAAAAAAAGAAAGGAGATTTTAAAATATTGAATTAACCTGAATGCCCATCTACAAGACCGTATAAATAAATTATGGTAGATGCATACTAAGGAATATAAAGCAGCTAGCGAAAAAAGTGTTAAATTTTTATCTATTGACCTAGAGGACTCTTCCTATGTATTAGATTAATTCTGTTTTTATTTAAAACTTATCCTACCCAAAGTGAAAAAATAAGTGTCTTGTAAGTATTTGTCTCTCATATAAGCATCTATAGAAAATATTTATAGCTTTATGAGCACTGTGGGAGACAATTATTGGGTCTGCTGCTCTGAAGCCGCGAGTGGGAGATAAATCTATCTAGGCAGAGCAATGAAACTGTATTGTTGGTTCTCTTCCTCACGTAACAATAAGTCTGGAGACAAGCATCTGAACTAATGCATGGCTTCGAGAAGATAAGAATGTCCCAGCCACACCTATCTTTCTGTTTCCTCACTCTTCAAAATGGGCTTTTGTCCCTCCTGGTTTATGGCTTCTTGCATCTGTGGTCCAGGAAGAAAAAAAAAGCGGGGGCGTGGGGGGGGCGATCCTCTCCTCGTGAAGCTTGACTTTTATTTAGGAAAGATTATCCTCTCCAGGGACATTCTTAATATGGCAAAAATGGGTGATTTGATTAATCAAATGTTTTTATTCTTATAAAATGACCATACATGCTAGTGGGTGACCAATACTCATATTAGAGTGTAGAAAAATAACTCAATTAAAAATTATAATGAGAATATTTGATTCCTTGAGGATATATCTAAAATGATTTAGAAAAAGAAGGTAGACTTCTCTCTCTCTCTCTATTTCTGTATATAGGCATACACACACACTATCTCTGTCTTGTTTTCAGCTGAAGCCCTAAAACACTAGGTGCCAAGTAGTTCCATGTTTCCAAGTAAGTGCCAGGCTAAGTATGCAGCAATTGCAAAGGAGTTTATAAAACACGGTTTTGTACTTCCTGACCCTCCCCCAATCCAAAGGTGAGGAGAGACTCAGAACATACTGAGAGTCTCTCCCACTCCAACATCATCATTGAGAGGGCAGGAGTGACTTTCCTTTATCTCAAGCCTACTTAGAAAGACCATCAGACCCCCTGGAGGAGCTCAGTACTGGTTTCTTGGAGTTTGGGGGCACAGTGGTGTCTGAGTCACAACTTAAAACATGGAGTTGCCAGGAGCAGCCTAGTGAGCAAGGGAGAAGCTGATGTAGGGAAGCAGAGGAAGCCCACCCAGGCTTCCGCCAGCCAGGCTAAGGCAGCTTGAGTTAAGGGTGGAGAGAGAGGATAGAACTTTAAACGACGTTGACAGCATTGTTTCTGTTTCTTATTGCATTGAACTGAACATGGAGTTACAGGGTTAAGACATTTTTGGGACTAGAAGGAACTGGAGGATTTATCTGAGATCAACTAGAAAAATAATAGATCTTGACCTACATTTTCTCCAAGATGCAGGAGGAAATAGCTCTTCAGAGCGTATTTGAATAATCAGTCAGTGACAAGAACAAATAACACCTGACCCTCTGAATGGATATGGATATGTCAAAATTCTTATGCAGGAATAGAGTTCTTTAAAAGGATATACCAGAGACTGGTAACAGTAATTGCCTCTGGAGAAGGAAAAGGAGGAACTAAGAGTGAGGAAGGAGGAGAGTTTTTCACTGCCCATCTTTTGGTCTCTGAATTATTGACCTTAGACATTTATTATTTAAGAAAAATTTGATTTTAAAAGGGTCACTGGAATTTTGCAGTGACTCTGATTTATCTTTGTAAACATCAATTACAAATTATATAAACATGGTGAAATCAACTATACTCTAATAAAAAATTTTTAAAAAGAATTAAAAAAACCATGCTGAGAAGTAGCAAGGTCTGATCAATAGAAATACCAATAAAAGGAGCTAACCAAGAAGTTCAAGAATCCTGAATTAGCAGTTTCTTTGAAATCTGAAATGCTATCTACTTTTTAATCAAACTTATCTTAGGGAGTGAAAATCATAGAAGAGTTTTCATTTTATAATTTTTTGTATGTTATTGAAATTTCCAATCACGAATATGATCAACATATATACTTTTTCAAAACACGTATTATACCTTTGTGTACTGTTTGACCACACACAGCAACAATGATAAACACAAACTTACGCTTTTCAAGTTCTTAGAAGTCTACTTTGCAGATTATTTATCCACTCGATCGTTTACAGCAAATCATTATAACATGCAAGCTCAGTGCTGTGTTATAATCATGAAATATTAGTCAATAAGAAAAACACCCCACCTTATTCCTACAAACTTTGATGGTGCACCAAAGTGAACATTTTTTGTGGGTTTTTTCTACAGACGTATTAACCTTAATTTCTGTGGGAAAATTTTTGGAACATTATGCTGTTGATACGGACTGTAGAAGTTGATCCTAATTACTGTTTTTCATTTAATCAATTTCTTTGCCATGACCATATTTTAATGTTGCTGTTGTTATATAGGTTTTAGGACACTGATGTCTCAGAATTGTTCGCCCACAGTGGAGGACCATATCCTGATCATTGAAGTTAAAGTGCTCTTATTTCTTGGAAGCAGAATTAGATACATGATTATTTCCTGACATGGCAGTCAACTTTCTCCATTCTCCCCACGATCTATGTCATTTTGAGTTGACTCAGGTTGTTGACTCATTATTCCTGAGAAGTCCACCTGTTCTGGAGTTTAGCAAACTTAAAGCTCTGCTATGCTGTCCTATGACTCCTGTATCTCTGATAAGATTTTTGAGGCCAAGAGAAAATATTTCAGTTTCCCTCACATTGCTTATTTGTGAGATAGGAAAAGTCATGGACTAGTCAAAATAATGCACAGGATTCTGAAATATTTTGTGCTAAGTAGATATAGGTGAATTTCATATTATCCCAATTTCCTATTATTTCTGAATTGTGCATACAATCTTAGAAAGTTGACTTCCTACCTTTTAAGAATTCCTGGATCTCATCGTTCTAGTTTACAAAACCATTCTTTACAAGCATGGGCTTCATGGTCAGAGATCATGGTTTAATGCTGGTTCTGACCCTTAATGAGCTTGAGCAAATCCCAGGAAAATCAGTGTTCTGATTTAAAGTATGTTGCTGAGGGAATTAAAAACATTGGCACCTATAGAGTGTTTGGTACTTGGCAAATGTTGTTTTGCATCATTTTACATATGCCACCTCACTAAATCCCCATAGCAAACTTGTAAAGTGGGTTTTATTAATCTAGTCTCCTAAATAAGGAAAGTGAAAGTGGCAGAGCTGGGCCTGGATCTCAAATGAGATCTTTCAAATCAGCAAAGAGTGAGAGAGTGGCATGTACATATATACACTACCACATGTAAAACCAATAGCTAGTGGGAAGCATCTGCATAGCACAGGAAGATCAGCTCAGTGCTTTGTAACCACCTAGAGGGGTGGGATAGGGAGGGTGAGAAGGAGGGAGATGCAAGAGGGAAGAGATATGGGGATATATGTATATGTATAACTGATTCACTTTGTTATAAAGAAGAAACTAACACACCATTGTAAAGCAATTACACTCCAATAAAGATGTTAAAACAAACAAACAAAAAACACATAAGTAAATTCATGAAGTTCTTTATGATACCAAAAAAAAAAAAAAAAAAACAAATCAGCAAAGAGAATTGTTTAGGGAAAACAAAGAACATACTTCCATAGATGCATATAAATTGTATTATATTGTACCTGTAAGAAAAGAACATTTATCTTCATTTTTTTTCTTGTATCTAATTCTAAATGTAGGCTGTCTACATTAAAGTTTCACAACCCTATTAGACCCACTGCTCTCTTTTTATAACAATAAATTGTAACCCTCCCTTTACTATCCTGAAATAATATTTGTAGATAACCTACTATACCCAGGAGTTTATATCTAATCTATCTATCTATCTATCTATCTATCTATCTATCTATCTATCTATCTATCTCTCATCTATCTACCTACCTATCTAACTGATACCCCCACTATAATACAGGAGAAATAAAAGGATAGCAATTTAATAAAATAATTTGTATTTTAATACAAAGTGCTCAGGCATAATTACCCTAGAAATCACATATAAAGAACATCCCTATATATAGAACCACCAGGATTGTGACAGCTATAGATACATACCTACTGAATCCTATTTAACCTAAAGACAGAACAATAGTTTCTAAGTCCAAATACTCTACTTCATTTGTTTTCATATATATAAATTATATATGTTATAGACATTATATCAATATATATAAATTATATACATTAAATTATATATATAATTTTAAGATATAGATCTGAGTGCAATTAAAAGAAATAGTACAAAGAAATCTCCTGCCTCCTTTACCTCGTTTCCTCTCATGGTAATGTCTTGCAACACTACAGTAAAATAATGCTACCAGGATATTGACATTGATATAGTCGAGATATAGAACATTTCCAGCACCACTAGGATCCTTCATGCTGCTCTTTTATAGCTACTTCCACTTCCTTTTTATTCCACTGATGCCTTAATCTCTGCCAACCACTAATCTGTTATCCATTTTGTCTTCTCAAGAACGTTGCATAAATGGATCATACAGTATGTAACCTTCTGGGATTGGCTTTTTTCTTTTTTAAAAAAATGTCTTTATTTTATTTATTTTATTTTTGGCTGTGTTGGGTCTTTGTTGCTGTGCGCAGGCTTTCTTTAGTTGCAGCGAGCGGGGGCTACTCTTTGTTGTGGTGTGCGTGCTTCTCATTGCTGTGGCTTGTCTTTGTTGCAGAGCACGGGCTCTAGGTGTATGGGCTTCAGTAGTTGTGGCATGAGGGCTCAGTAGTTGTGGCTCGTGGGCTCTAGAGCTCAGTAGTTGTGGCTCAGTAGTTGTGGCATGCGGGCTTAGTTGCTTGGCGGCAAGTGGGATCTTCCCCGACTAGGGATCGAACCTGTGTCCCCTGAATTGGCAGGCAGATTCTTAACCACTGTGCCACCAGAGAAGTCCCTATAGGGCTATTTTACGCTAGATTCTTAGAAACTATTTCTCAAGTTCTTTCTTTTCTGATATTCAGATAATGTCCTGCTCCAGAAGAATCTTCTTCTAGTCTGCATGACCTTGGAACAAACCACTTCTACTTTTCAGTTTCTGTATCCATAAACCTTTTCAGTCCATCTTTTTACTCCATTATATCTTTTGGTTACCAGTTGTCTATGAAAAAAGCTGTTGAAGAAGTGAACTTTGTCTGGGACTGCATCCATTATCAGCTCACTGTACCTATTAATGACCTGGTCATTCAGCCAATTCTGACCATCCAGGGTTGCCAGATCATCCATATCCAGCATGTGCTTATTGCAGAAGATACAGAAGTTGCATTTTTGATGTCTGGCCTGATAGTTTCTTATTTCCCTATTGATAAATGGTTTTCTATTAGAAAAGTCTTCATTAAAGACATCTTTTAACCTTCCAAGGTCATCTTTTTCGCTGAGTGGGACCAAACTGACATACTTCTTCATAACCTCGTCCAGGAATCGAGAAAGGCAGATTGACAGCTGTTCATCATCCACTGGAGGCTTTCTGACTGTTCTTCCCACCTCCTACCACTGCACGTCAGGGGAGCCTCCAGTGGGCTTTTACAGTAAGGGGGAGGGGCGTCCAGCAACCTAGAACTAAGACTGTTCTGCTTGAAAGACCCACCCTCATCCCTCTGGCGTGAGCTCGCATTCTGAATGGTCTCTTCGGACACAGGCCCATCTACACCACTCACAGATTGCTCTGCCTCTGACACTGACAGTTTTACTCTGTTATCATTGACAGTACTTATCCGATTTTCCTGACCCAGAGCCATAACTTCTCTCTCAGTTTCCAAGATAAACATGGTACTAGAATGATGTTCTGGTAAGGGGATGTCATGAATCAGCTCTGTACACTCCCACTTAGGAGAGGAAGAGGATGACTTGTCCCAGGTGCATTTGTGGCACTGCCATGCTGTTGGTCAGGGAATATGCTTCATCTAAACTAAGCTCCTTGCCCAAGAGAGGGCTTCCTTTAGTGTGGCCATGAGGCACATGAGAGTTCTTTCCCTTCACCACAGCATTGCTGCCCATAACTGGAAGTTATGGTTAATGCCGACAAGAAGGGTCTTCAGGTTCTGGGGAAGGGAATGGGCTGCAACTGCCACCCACAGCGCTCTCCATAAGGGTCTCTTGATGGTCCCCAGTGACCTGCACCCAGCTTTGCTGGGCCTTTTTTAGCTTGCAACTTTGCTTTCTGTTCTGAGGTACTGGGATCTGAGAATCCTGCACCGAAATCTAATCATGGATCATTTCTCATACATCACAGGAGGAGATACTTTTATTCTTCTCTGTTAAGTTGGAACTATTTTGGAATCAGGGGTCCCCCATTCCTGTGGTGCTCCAGCCCTTGGTAGCAGCTATAACAAAAGTGCTTTCTCGTATGGTTGCTCAAGGTGAACCCGACTGTGCCACTCTCACCTGGACTCTGGCTCTTCCCATTGAACTTCCTAGGAAGATCAGAAGCTTGTGGCTCCGTCCTAGGTCTGTGACCACTGGCCTGACTTAAAACACTATTTGCTGGAACGTCAGCAGCTGCCTTCAAGAGACTTTTCTCTCCAGAGTACTCATGATCAGAGTTCTTTGCTGATGATAGCAACTTCTCTGCTTGGAGTTTCAGGAAGGTACTTGAGGAGGAAATGAAGTGTTTAGTGTCCTTTCTTTTCACTTTAGAGGACAAAGTACTAAGATTCTGAACAGCCATATTGGACTTTGTCTTAGCAAAAAATGGGTTCATCCTGGATCCACATTTTCTGGATTTGAAGGGCTGTCTTTCTGCACTGGAAATGTCTCAAATGCCTGCTCCAAGTAACTGGCCCTCCCAACTTGGCTTTCAGAATGCACAACTATTGATGAAAGTAGAACTTCTTAAAGCCTCCAAACCCAGTATTCCATTTCTAAGAAAAGGCTAAGTGAATTCCTTTCCTCCATAGAATTTTCATCTGTTTTTTCATTTTTCTGATGCATAATGAGATCTGAACGCAGCTATGTCCCTCGCTGCTGGAACCTGTCATGCTGTGGGTCCAGATGCTGTGGCAGCTTGGACTGTGGCTCCACCTTCACCAGCTTTAGGGGAAAGCCCGTCAGCCAGCAGGAGTCTGACCTGCTTACAGCGGCCATGGCTGCCGAGCTTCCTCTGGAAGGGTTCGCTTTTTTCACTCAGTCTAATTTTCTGGAGATTCATCCAGGTATTACATGTATCAGTAGGTCTTTCCTTTTTATTGTTGAGAGTATTCCATGGTATCGATGTATCATAGATTGATTAACCATTCACCCATTGAAGGACACCTGGGTTTTGTTTTGGTTTTTTGTTTGTTTTAATTTGGGGCTCTAATGAATAAGGTTATATTATGTATAGGTTTTCGCTTGAAAATAAATTTTCCTTTCTCTGGGATAGAAGCCCTAAGAGTGTGGGTCATGTGATAGTTGTATGGTTAATTTTTTGAAGAAAATGACAAATTGTTTTCTGGAGTAGCTGTGCCATTTTACATTCACCCAGCAAAGTACTGGGTGATCTAATTTCTCCTAATCCTCATCAGTATTTGTTGTTATTTTATTTTAGCTATTCTGATAAGAGTATAATAAAATCTCATTTTGATTTTAATTTGCATTTCCATTATGGTTAATGATCTTGAACATTGTTTCATGTGCTTATTTGCCATCTGTATATTCTCTTCGATAGTCATTTTTTAAAAACCTATCTTCTAATTGAATTGTTTTGTTTACTGTTGAGGTTTTTTTTTGTTGTTAATTAATTAATTTATTTATTTTTGGCTGCATTGGGTCTTCGTTTCTGTGCAAAGGCTTTCTCTAGTTGCAGGGAGCAGGGGCCACTCTTCATCGCGATGCGTGGGCCTCTCACTATCGCAGCCTCTCTTGTTGCGAGCACAGCCTCCAGACACGCAGGCTCAGTAGTTGTGGCTCACGGGCCCAGTTGCTCTGCAGCATGTGGGATCTTCCCAGACCAGGGCTCGAACCCGTGTCCCCTGCATTGGTGGCAGATTCTCAACCACTGTGCCACCAGGGAAGCCCTACTGTTGAGTTTTGAGAGTTCCTTTTTATGTGTTCTAGATACTGGTTGGTTGTCAGATATATGGTTTACAGTTATTTTCTCTCACTCTGTAGCTTTTTCATCCTTTTAAGAGTATGTTTTGCAGAGCAAAATGCTTATTTTGATGATGCCCAGTTTATCAACTTTTCCTTTTATGGATCATGCTTTTGGTGTCAACACTAAAAACTCTTTGCCTAGCTCTGGAACTTGAGGATATTTTCCTCTTTTTTTTTTCTAATAATTTTATGTTTACATTTAAGTCTGTGATCCACTTTGAGTTAATGTTTCCAAAAGATGTAAGAAATAGGTCGAAGTTCTTTTTGTTTTTATGTTTGGCTTATGGATGTTCAATTGTTCTAGCACTGTTTGTTGAAGAGTCTATCTTTCCTCCACTGATTACTATAGCTAAATATTAAGTCTTGAAATCAAATAGACTGGTCTTCCCCCTTCATTCTTTTTTTCAAAATTGTTTTAATTGTTCTTCATCTGTTGATGAGAAAGAGCTCTGTGACTTTGCAAAAAAAAACCCAGAGGGAGGATAATATTCCCTTTGGAGGGTTATTGTGAGATTATGGGTACTGACACATATAAAGTACTTAATATAGTACCTGGCATATGATGCAGACACTTAGCTTTCTTCCTGTTGATTCTAAACCAACCATCAAAAATCCTACACATACACACACACAGAGACTCTCTCTCCCAGTAATACTGTATATTATGTTCTCTGTTTTATGTAAATGTGTTATATATGCAACCAGGTAAAAAATATGCCTTCAGTAAGAAATACATGTGAAGGAAACAACTCAAAAGGACTAGCTGTTACTCTCATCCACATCTGTAAATAGGAACTATCCAGTCTCCATTTCCCATACCTTCAGTCTGAGATATAAGCTCTGATAAGGACCTCTATCAACTGGGAGGTTATTGTCTCATCCAAACATCAACAGAACTCATCATGCCCAGCCAGGAGACAGTGAGATAGGTTCCCAACAGGAAAATAAAAAGTGAGTATAAATATTGCCTAACTCATCAGAACCTGTTTCTGAATTGGATATTGACTACTGCTGGCAAAATGGTAATGTCCTATTCCACTTTAGCCCACTGGCCTCCTTGCTGTTCCTCCCACTTTCCAGATACATTGTGACCTTTGCTCTGGTTGGAATGTTTTCCCCCCAGATATCCACATGGCTCTATTTTTCATCTCCTTCAGATGTTATTCAAGTGTCACTTTCTCATGGAGGTCTTCTCTGCTCAGTCTATTGAAATCAATCTACACAACCCCTAAACCCAAAAAAGTCTTCTTCCCAGCTTTTTTCTTCTTGGCTCCTATCACCATCTAGCATAGAACACGTATTTTTGACAAATTTGGTTAGATTTCACGTACTAACTTGTAAGCTCTATGAAGGCCTTTATTTCATTGTCGTATACTATGTACCTAGAAAGGTGCTTCTACGTAGTAGTCACTTGATAAATATTTGTTGAAAGAATCACGTAGAGAGGTTTCAAAAGGCCATTGGAGAATGTCACGGCTTTTAACTATAATACTTTAAACCTAAGATCAGTGGCAACCTTAATAGGGAAGATCTTAATATCCATTTCTTCTAGGAGAACGTCAACTAAATAAACATATATAATAGATAAATACATGTTTCACAGATTCTCCTATTTCCTTTCCCAAATCTTAACCCACTCTCCTGCTGCCCTCTCCCCTTCCAAAAAAAGATGACAGATTAAAGGAAGAATGCATTTCTTGCCCATTGGCCTTCTCCTCTCATTCCACTGCTCAGGACCAAAATCTTGGATACTTTCTCATACCTACATTCAATTCAGGATCTATGATTACTCTCACGATCTTCACTGCTATTGTCTCTTGAAGCCACAATGAGCTTTTGCCTGAAATACAGCAAATTGTTTTCTAATTGGTTTCTCTACTTCCAAATTTGACTCTCCACAATCTATTTCCAAATCAGCCAGTGTTATGGACTGAACTGTGTCTCTCTAAAATTCATATGTTTAAGCTCTAACCTCCAATGTGACTATAGACACAGCCTTTGAGACAGTCAGAGACAGAGCCTTTATAGAAGTAGTTAACATTATGTAAATACGGTCATAAGGTTAGGGCACTAATCTGATAGGCCTCTCTCCTTATAATAAGCAACAGGGGAGAACTCAGTCGCCACCATGTGAGGACACAGCAAGTAGGGAGCGGACTTCAGGCCAGGACGAGAGCTCTCACCGGAACCCAACCCAATAAATTAGATCACCTGAAATGAGCTTATATTTTTCGTGATTTAGATGAGTTTTTTCAGCAGATATTTGGTAAGTACCCACTATGCAAGGTTGACTGGCCACTGAGGATCAAAAATAAAATAGTCCCTACTTCGAGCAGCTCACAGATTAGTAGGAACCAATTCATGTTAAAATAATAATTGGTTTTAACACAAAGCAAAATTTAAATACAATTCTTTGGTAGTTTTAAATTTATTTCCCTTTTTAAATTAGATCCAAGTAAAAGTATATTCCTCTTTTTGTAAATTATTCTCATTAAACAAATTATGTATCAACTAGCATAGAGATATATGTGTAATTATTTTTCACCAAATTAGCACTAGTCATCTATGAGTGATGCTTGCATCATTTAAAACATAAGCATGTATCAAAAAACATATTAAACAGTATTTTCAATAACAGGACTCCACCCCAAGAACTAAAATAGAAAAGTGATGTGATATCCATAAATGAAACCAGTAAATTTAGCCAAGGGCCAGAGGTTTCGGTGCAGAGTACTCCTAAAGGGTTTCTGGCAAAAAGTTTGCCCTGGTCCTAAACAGGCAGCATCTCCTATTTAAAAGTTTCACTCCTCCCCGCCACATCCGCGGAAAACATTCGCGCACGAGTTCTTCCTTTCAGCAACAAACTGTTCGCTTCACGAGAAACTAAGTTGCAGAAGCCATCTGATTGGCTAAGAAATGATGACGTAAATTTTCTGAAGCCCACTGAGAATCGTCCTCCCCTAGCCTGGCTCAGATTCCGCTTTCCGATTGGTTCTTACAGTAAGAAGGCGGGGACAATTGCTGAAGTTGACCTATGGGTCAGGAACCCCAGCAAACATGGCGGCGGCCAGGTGTTGGAGGTTTGTGCTCCGTGGCCCAGGTCTGTCACTGCACACCGCGGCCGAGGCCGCCGTCACGGCTCCCGAAGTGACCGGCCCAGATGTCGCGGTGGCCCCAGTCGCGCGCTACCCGCCGGTCGTAGCCTCTCTGACTGCCGACAGCAAGGCGGCACGGCAGCGGCGAGTGGAGCGATGGCAGGCCACGGTGCACGCGGCCAAGTCGGTGGACGAGAAGCTACGAATACTCACCAAGATGCAGTTCATGAAGTACGTAGTTTACCCGCAGACCTTCGCCCTGAACGCCGACCGCTGGTACCAGAGCTTTACCAAGACCGTGTTCCTGTCGGGCCTGCCGCCGCCGCCGCCTGCCAAGCCCGATACCGAGCCTGCGCCGGCTCTGGACGTAGCGGCCCTGCGCTCCGCCGCCTGTGATTGCCTACTGCAGGAGCACTTCTTTCTGCGGCGCAAGAAGCGTGTGCCTCTCTACCTGGAACGTGAGGCCATCGCCTCGCCTTTCTTGGACCAGCTGGTTGCCTCCCTCACGGGCCTGCTCAGCGCTCTCAATCCGGCCCTGGCTGCCGCCGCCCTCGGTGAGCCTCGGGCCCGCCACTTCGGGCGGGGGAGGTGGGGGTGGTAGGGGACCTCTCTGCGCCAAATTTGCCCCCTCTTCCTTTCTTTCTGCTTGGCCAGTTTTTTTCCCCAGTCCTTTCGCTCCTGGCTGGCGAGAGCGTCCGGAGACTGGGTTCTCGTGCCTCTGCTGCCACCTACTCACTGTACAACCCTAGGCTAAGTAGCCTAAGCCCTCCAGGACTCTCTGCTTTGTGAAGGTCCAGACAAGTGTTGGTTAAGAGAAGGGGCTCCTGGAGAGCGGGACAGGCCTGGGGTTGCCTTTTAGCTCTTCCATCAAAAAAGTTACTGACCTTATGTTAGTTTATAAACCTATTTTGGCCTAGTTTTTCTCATTTTCAAGATGAGAATACGATAATAGTACTACTTGGTCATAGATAGAACTGTTAAGATTAAAGGCGATATTGATTAAAATACCTAACGTATGTTCGGTACTCTCTATGTGCCTGGCCCTGTTCTAAATTTTATACGTGCCAAATTTAATCCTTACAGTAACTACAGTAGGCAGCATTGTTTTATAAATGAAAAAACAAACAAATCCAAGGCACAGAAATGTAAAATGTATCTAGTTAAAGAGCCTACAGCTGGTAGATTTGGAGGACGGGCTTCAAACCCAGCCATTCTGGGTTCCCAGTGAACAATCAGCAACTTCTGTTTTACTGTTACATGCAAGCATGAAAAATAATTAAGGGATAGACAGTTTTAAAAATCAGTGTTTCTGACGTGTTCATCATCATTTTATATCTGCCAGTAGGTATCTTAATAAATATCTATTGAATTAACGTTTCTGTGACTGTAGGTGTGTGCTCAACTGAGTCTTCAGTGTTCTTATTTCTTCCCTCCCAGTTGGGAATGAAGTGGTCTTGAGAGAAGCGTCACAGACTTTGCTCATGATTAATGGCCTGGGAAAGTTGACAGTCTCCTCAAAACCCAGGTTCCTCTTCTATGTAATGGAGATGATAACACTATACATACCTTTGAGAGTTATTGTGAAGATTGAATTAGTAATTCATAAGACAGCTCTGACTCTTAATAAACTTTTTATTTTCTGTTGAGTGATGCTGCTGTTGGTCTTACTTTATGTTTATTATTAACTGAGAAACCTCTTTGGTTACAATGCTTAGTGTAGTGTGGCACAAGTAGACAGTAAAGGTTTGAGCGTTATATTAAAGTAGTGATTGTTTAAGTTAAATTATTACATAATCCAGACTCTATCTTACATCAAAGAGTAATTTTTGATGTACTTTCAGCTAGCACAGTCATTCTTGAGTTCTGTATTGCTGAGTTTGGTGTTCTTACAATAACTAAACCCATCTAAATTATCAGATAAAAATGTTTTGAATATCGTTTGATAGATTGTAAACGCCCAGTTCACTTTTACTGGTTGCGTGGTGAAGAAATTATTCCTCGTGGTCATCGGAAAGGTCGAGTTGATGCTTTGAGATACCAAATAAATGATAAACCACACAACCAGATTCGAATATCCAAACAACTACCCGAGGTAAGGATTTATTGCATATGTTTCTGTTGACAGTTGAGGAAGTGTCATAGCAGGCTAGGTAACGGGCTACGTAGGATAAAAGTTTTGGATAGAACCCTTTTCTTTCAAGTGTATTTGGACTATATCTCAGCTGAAATTCTTTTTCAGCTTTTTAACTTGCTATAGTATATATATATTTTTTCAGCTTTTTAACTTGCTATAGTATATATATTTTGCAGAGGTCAAATAATCGTTTTAAGTGGGGTTAAGTCCTCAGTTTTTAGGACCATACAAATCTTTTCCTTAATATGAAAATACTGATAATAGTTTATGATTGTAATTTACGGTAAACTACCCTACCTAATTATAAATCAAGGCATTTTTACAGCTATAAGCTGGTCATCTTACGTGTATACACTTCTTTTGGAGAAAACAAGTGTGTTTTGAGTGTCATCTGTGTGTCCATTTCAGAGGTTGGCACATTTCTTCTCAAGAGGTCCAGATAGTAAATATTTTAGGCTTTGGGGGCCATAAGTCTCTGTTGTATTCTCAGTTCCTATCATGTAACAGCAGCTGTGTACCATAGGTAAATGAATTTGCATGACTGTGTTCCAATAAAACTTTATTTGGAAAAACAGGTGGCTGGCTGGATTTGGCCCATCACTAGATAGTAGTGTAAAATCATCTCATTTTTAAGATTTTTAAATCTATTAAGAATGTGACTAAAACATGCTAGTGTTGCTGTGAATTCACATATGACTTTTTCTTTAAGTTTGTTCCGCTGGATTATTCTGTACCTGTAGAAGTCCCTGTTATGAATTGTAAGCCAGACAGACTTCCATTATTCAAACGGCAATATGAAAATACCATATTTATTGGTAAGTTTCCTCTTTTAATAAATGAGTTCAAAGTGTCCTTTGCAAATTTGCATAATTAATTATTGATGACCAAGAGGTTCAGATAGTCTCTAAGCAATGTAATTCATCTCAGGGTGCAGTTTGCATGAAAATTGGAAGGACAATATTCTTTCAGCTTGCCATTTTAAATATTACTTGTTTCTACTGAATTAACAGCATTTAACAAATAGTTATGTTTATTAGGCTTTGTTGATTTATTATTTATATAGAAAAGTAATTTGTGTTTTTTCAAAAGTAAACAGGTAAGCACTGGATTTGAGGTAGTGATTGGCTTTTTTTAAACAGAAGCCTCCCATTTGTGCCATACACTGATAACCATCAGGGATATAAAAATTAATAAAACCTCATCTCTGTGCTCATGCAGCTTATACGTTGGCTTTTTTTTCTTTATTAATTCCTAGCTGATTGAGGAAGATTTTTCAGAGAGCAGCTTTCTGCTGGTCCTCCAGAACTGTTTTATCAGTCCCTTCTCAGTTGCTGTGGTCTTAGAGAGTGAATTTTGGGGAACTTTTGGTTGAAAAGACTTTACCACTAAAACCAAGAATGTCTGCATTAGAAAGGAAGTTTTTAAAGTCATGAAGCGTTTGTATCCTTTGGTGATTATGACCAGCAGAATAACAAAGCTCCTAATGATGACCGAGGAGTTTGAGAAAACTGAAATAATAGGGAATTTTAAATAAATTTTACATATATTCTTTTGACTTATCCTATGTCATAGTGAGCTGATGATAGCTAGCAGGTTGTACTTTCAGGTGAAATTTATTATAATCAATAAAATAAATAAGTAAACCAAGCTTTCCGTTTGTGTGTTTTGAATGCTGATCACATAATGAGAGGAGACAGATTGCCTTGAAGCAAATACTGATATTCTACTTGTGTATTTCATGTGAAATGTTTTTATTTTGATCTTCAGGCACAAAGACAGCAGATCCACACTGTTATGGACATACCCAGTTTCATCTGCTACCTGACAAATTAAAAAGGGAAAGGCTTTTGAAACAAAACTGTGCCGATCAGATAGAAGTTGTTTTTAGAGCTAATGCTATTGCAAGCCTTTTTGCTTGGACCGGAGCACAGGCTATGTATCAAGGTAAAACTAGTTTTATGGCATTATAGTTATTGGAAGACATTTTAAGAATTTAATAGATCAAATTGTTTTCTTTGGGTTAAAATGTAGGCTGAATCTTCACATTTTGAAAACTTTTGCATTGGCACAAAATGCAGTTGTTTTAAAGTCCATAATTAAATATTTTACATTTGTAGTTGGTAAGTGGCACTTTGGTAGCTACACTGATCTTTTACTTTGACCGTTTTTGTGTGAATGTATTTTTTTTCTGATGATATTCTCAAGCAATTCAGAGACCACCTAACTGGGCTTCCCTGGTGGTGCAGTGGTTGAGAATCAGCCTGCCGATGCAGGGGACACGGGTTCGTGCCCCGGTCCGGGAAGATCCCACATGCCGCGGAGCGGCTGAGCCCATGAGCCATGGCCCCTGAGCCTGCGTGTCCGGAGCCTGTGCTCTGCAACGGGAGAGGCCACAACAGTGAGAGGCCCGTGTACCATAAAAAAAAAGACCACCTAACTGAGTCAGCTCTGTAGATGACAGCAGCTTTCTGAAACTAGAAAATGAAATGCTTTCATGGATTAAATTTTAGATTAAATCACAGTTATGATGTATAACTTCTTTGAAGGCCGTATCTAGGGTGTGAGTTAGGAGACTGTTCATTCAGTTAATAGCTTATGGTTTTTACATACCAGGTGCTGTTGGCCTTGGAGATAAAGTGTTGAGTGAGAGAGACAGATCCTGCTCTCCTGGAGCTTATGTTATAGTAAGGAGAGTAAAAGAGAATAAACATGTAGTATTTTTAGCTAGTGGTGTTACTCTGGAGAGACTATACTAGATGAAGGGTAGAATGATTCATAGGTTGCAGGTATAAATGAGGCGTGGGGCAGAATCTGTTTAAACAGAGTTAATTCAGGGGAGGTCTCTAAAAAAATGACATCTGAACAGAGACCTGAATGGTGAGGAGCTGCCTTTGCACAAACCTGGGGGAAGGACACTTCTAGGCAAAAGGAATGGCAAGTAACTGAGCTAGGAATGGACTTGAAGTGTTGAAGGAACAACATGAAGGCTGATGAAGAAGAGGGGGAGAATAGAAAACGATAGTGGGTGAGAGAGAGGAAGCTGGAGGCATGCCATGGAGGACTTTAGAGCCAGCCCACTGTGAAGCATTTGGATTTTGTTACAATACAATAAATACCTAGATTACTCCTATATAAGCATCCGTGAGGAATTTTAATACAGATTTAATTGCTGCCAGTCTCACCTTTTCCCTTTATATATATATATATATATATATATATATATATATATATATATATATATATATATGTATGTATATTTTAACCTTACACTCACAATTGTTGACTTGCGTTTTTGTAATAGAAATAATGGATAAAGTAGGAATAGGAGTAGACAGAATCAGAAAAAGTAGAAGGAAACTTTCTTGAAGATACTAGAATGGCATTGTTTATTCATAAAAGATAAAGTACTTCTTTTCACAGTATAATTCTATATTTTAACAATACTATTTATTGGCTGTCTTCATTAAAGCGGATATAAAATATGTGTGGCAAAATTTATAAGTTACTCCTTGGCCCTGGCAGTTGGATTTAAAAGTATTAAAGCCAGTCAGCCTGGAACAAGAAGCAGCCAGAAAACTTGAGTAGTAAAGGTATCAAGAGATCCTGGAACCTTATGATGACGTAAAATACACTAGGCAAAAGCAACTCATAAAATCAACTTTGAATTATAAATTAAGACACAGAATTCATCTAATAACTACATGGTTGAAGTTCTTAGAAAGTCAAGTTTTTTTCTGAAAGGCGTTTTTTTGGTAAATTTGGGGAAGTAAATGGCCGTAATGGTTTTTGGGTGTTAGATGCTGCTGGTATAAGGAAAATTTGAACATATTTGAGGTTGTGAGTAATCATGTGCTTAGTACCAGATGTAGGAGAGATCTGCATAGATAGCGCTTGCTGCTCTTCTTAGATGACTTGAGTTAAGGTTGAAAGCTGATGATGAAGTCCAACATTGTTGAAAAGGTGTATCATGAACTTTGGGGATAGTAGAAGGAAGGAAATAGTTCTTGATGCAGAAATGGAATATAGAATTAGAATGGAGAAGATAGGGAAAACTTTGAGATCTTTAGGAATTTGGTAGGTAAAATATATAGGTTTTAGGAGGTATTTTATATCCTCTAATGTGTGTGTTTTGTTTTGGTAAAATATATTCTGTATGTAAGTTTCAGCATAACTTCTTCTACAGGATTCTGGAGTGAAGCAGACGTTACTCGACCTTTTGTCTCTCAGGGTGTGATCACAGATGGAAAATACTTCTCCTTTTTCTGCTACCAGTTAAACACTTTGGCACTGACTGCACAAGCTGATCAAAATAATCCTCGTAAAAACATATGTTGGGGGACACAAAGTAAGCCTCTTTATGAAAAAATCGAAGATAATAGTGTGAAAGGTTTTAATGATGATGTCTTACTTCAGATAGTTCACTTCCTACTGAATGGACCAAAAGAAGACAAATCACAGCTGTTGGTAAACTAAGAAAAAACTCTTGATTTGAGACTTTGAGAATACTTAAATTTCACTGATGGAACAATAAAAGGAATTTTGATAATGAGACTTCTGTCAAATATTAAATGTACTGATTCTGAGACAAATATTTCTTATGTTAACCTCTGATTAGACCTTTCATTTGGCTCAAAATGCATCACTAAATGATTTAATTTTAGATATAGTATGTCGATTAAAAATAATTTTACTTATATGTGACTAACTGATGAGACTAATTGAGCAATCATCAATACCTGGTATTAATTGTGTGTGTAAGCTCGTACTACTTGCTGCATACCACTCACTGCATGACAGGCCAGTAATTTGAGAGACCCGGTGTTGGTGCAAGGAAAAATGACGTTATTTGGAAAGCCAGTGAGCCAAGATGGCGGACTAACATCCTAAATAATTATTTTTATTCAGGGTAGAATTCTGGTTTCTTTTATGCTAGGGAAGGGGGAAGCAGGGTGCCTGATAAGCTGGTGGACAGTCTTCTGACTGGTTGGTAATGAGATAACCAGGTGGTATTTTGGGAGTCAACATGAATCAACCTTCTGGTTCCAACCTGGCTGTGGTGTATGTGCTTGTGGTCAGCATGTAGTTAACTTTTTCTACCTGGTGAGAATTTTAGTATCTATAAAACAACTGAAGGATATAGCTCAGAATATTATCTATAGCTCTCAAGGAGGAACTAAAGGCCTTTTGACTTTGTTTTATGGCTAAACTATTATTTTGTCTTGCTTGACTATTTTCCTTTGTTTCTGCATTGTCTCATTTCTCTGACTAAATTTGCTGTTTGGAACTCAGGGAAGGCCTTGGAGGCTAAAGCTTTTCTACAAACAAGAGGCAGGGCATATGGGGGTTCTATACCCTGGAAGGCCCTGCAGGACCTGCTTAGTTTTCTATGGTTTTAAAAGTAATATAAAGACAATAAAGTGCTTGAGAATATTTAGATGTTTTGTTACATTTTTTCTTTTTAATTTTTCATGATAATATCATATAGAGTTTCAAAACCCTACACAAACCCCTTCAAAACATGAACAGTATTTTGCACATATAGGAAACTGGCACAGAGGAGTTAAAGTGACTTTAATAAATTTTCACAGATGATTAATAATATAACTGATGAATTATATGCAGCTTAGGTTCCTTAGAGCTTAGAAGTAACATTAATATATTTCTGCTAGTTTCATTTGTTGTATCCCAAAGATTGGGAAAGTAGGTTTGCTATGTTTCAAAATCAATTGTCGGTAAAATTGTTAATCTTTGTTGAGAATTAAGGTTCATTCAAACTATTTTTAGTGAGAAAAAATAATTACCTTTGTTGTTGTTTTTTGGCCGTGCTGTGCGGCATGAGGGATTTTAATTCCCTGACCAGGGATCGAACCTGTGCCCCCTGCAGTGGAAGCACCGGACCACCAGGCAATTCCCCTAATTACCTTTGTATAACCATGCTAACGCTTACGATTTTATATAACCTCCTGTTGTAGATATCTAAAATAATCTATTATTTACTGTAGTTAATGACAAATGCTGTTTTTTCTTTCTTCCTTCTTCCTTCCCTCCCTTCCTCCTGCTCTTTCAAAACAGAGGTCACAGTTATATGGAATAGATGCCTCAGCTAGAAGGGATTATTTACTACAAATGATTGCTTAACTGAAGGAGTATTATTTGAAAGTTGTAATTCAGGCAAGTGCCTCCTTTGCAAGGCATTGTGCTAAGTGTTCCATCTTTACTTTCATTTTTTTGCAGAATACCATGTAATTGCACTCCACCATTATTTTATTTAAGCTGTTTCCAAAGCTTGGAATACTGTTTTCTATCCCTGGTCCTGTTTATTCCAACCTGTCTGTTGCATTCTCATTCATCCTTCATAGAAAAATGCAGGTATAGAGGGAACAACCATATCAAGCTCCAAATAAAATGATATCTCTTAATCTTCGCTCTCACTTTCTAACTAATTGAACCTTGGGCAATTTGAGTTACCAACCTTGATATCTGCCTCCATAAAACAAAATAATTTCACAAACTTGTCTAAGGATGAAGTGAGCTAGTGTATATGAAAGTGCTTTAAAAATATTATGTAATTTAAATATCAAGGGTTCAGTTGAAATACTTTTCTTTTCCTAAACAGATTGTAATTGATTGTCCCATCCTTTGAATACTTCTTCCTCTATGGTAGCACCTGTTTCATTGTTTCACAACAATTTTTCTCATTACCAATGGTGGACAACACACACGTCACACATACACACCTGTACGTACATGTCAGACGTGTGACATGTACGTACAGGACTTCACAGAGCACTTACTATATTCTAGAGCATGGTCTAGATATTTTACCGATGTTAGCTCACTTAATTATCACATCCATTTTGTGAGCTAGGGACTGTTATTCTCATTTTGTTGGTAAGTTAACAGGCACAGAGAGCCCAACAGCTTATTGCAGGTCACACAGCTAGAAAGTGGCAGGATTAGAATTTGAGCCCAGGTGATCTGACTCCAGAGCCTATGGTAGATATTCCCCAGTAATACACTATAGATGTAGTCAGTGCTACAGCAGTGTATCAGTGGTATAAATTTAGATAAAGGAAATGTTAATACTGACTGATATGAATCATAGGAATGTGCCTTGGAGTAAGTAGCATTTGAATTGGTTCTTGATAGATGGCATTTTCTAAGAACAGGAGAGTAAGTGGATAGATCTGTGAATGAAGGTGAAAAGTTCAAGATTTACCTTGGAAGTAGGCGGTAACTTGCTTTACCCAAGTAGGGTGTAGTCTAAAAGCACTTCGAGAAAAAAATTATTTACTAAGAAACAAAATCTAATTGGTGTCCCATCTACATATAACACTGAACATTAGGAAACAGTGTAGCAATGTTTAGACTTCTGGGGGAAACATTATATCAGAAGAAATCTAAATTAGTCAAGATAAAGATAGGTTAGGACGATTGAAAAAAAATGTTAGAACACCCAAGTCTCTTACCAATTCATCAAAAATGTATTGCAGTTGATTAGCACATGATTTAATAGAGGAACCAATGAATGGAGGAATCAAAATGAATAAATGTAATGAGTACACAAAGTCGTTTCAGGCAAAAGTAAGCATAAAGCAGGGTTAGTACCTATAATTTCAAACAATTCAAGGCAAGAAGAGAAATCTAGTGTTAGAAAGGTCATTTTATGTTATAAACTGTAATCAGTGTACGAAATGTTAATCTTAGTCTTGAGAAGTTGGAGTAACTAAAAATGAGGAATAATGAGTAAAGGTGACTTAATAAAATTTGGTATCTTACAAACAGAATAGATCTTTTAAAATGTGATAGAACATGTATACAAGATCATTTATTAGACCACAGAAAGTGTCAGGAAATTCTTAAAAGTGGGAATCATATAGGTCGTGAACTCTATACACACCGCAGTATACCCAGAAATTGTTAGTATAGTTTTAAACCAGGAATACCTAATTATTTGAAAATAAAAGTATATTCATCAATGGTTATTGCCTGGACAGAATTTTCAATATAAAAATCAGACACTCCCAGAGCTATATCACAATCTAAAAGTGAGAGCTAGTTATCTTGCTTGCCTTTTCACTTTTGTCAGATGTATTTTTATATGATCTGGACAGTTCTTCCTTTCCTATGCTTTGAGCAGGAACGCATTGTATTGGTGTAAGTAAAACTTTAGACTAAAATACAAATCCTGCCTATAAAAGCTAGTGGGATATAGTCACAGTTATTCTGAATACATTTACTCCTAAGGATGCATGAAGGTGCTGTAGGAGAGAATCACTGAATAAACATAATCTCTTCCTTTTGCAGTTGTCAACTAACTTTGCTTTAATACTTTTTGGTTTTGTGTTAAAACACATGGAGTAGAATGGGAAAAGCCATATGTATTTTAAAAGATAAAACATGAAGTTCAGAGAAATTTTCACTAATCTCAGAACTCTGGAAGAGCATCATATCTTGCTTTTTGCAGTCTTACATTTTATTTGATGCCTGTTTACTAGTATACTTAGTGGCGAATTTATAATGTTACGTGTTTATGTAAAGTAAGAAAATAAAATCTGTATTTGCTAGAAGAATTTAAAAAAACAAACTAAAAATCAGAAGAAGAAAATATAAATGTAGAAGACTGAATTGGAAGAGAAAGCAGACTTGACAAGTAGATGCATAACTGGTTCTTTATCCTAGCCCCTCCCGTATCAGTAAAAGAGTTAATATTCTATTAAATCTAATCAAGAGGAAATAAGAAAACATTTAGAATTGGAAAAGGGGAAGTAATATACTTGGTGGAGTCTCTAGATACATAGGAAAATGCTATATATAACAAATTTGGACATTTTCTGCTGAGAAATATAAACAAAATGATAAAGATAGAAAGCTTAAATAGACCATGGAAGAAACTGAAAATATTTCTAAGATACCTTCCGACAAGGGTCTAGAGCAGTACAGTTTATCTATGAATTCTTTAAAATTTCCATGAAACAAAACTAAAGTTTGGAGTGCTACCCAACTCATCTTATTAACTCATCCCAATTTTTAAAAAATCTCTAAAAACATACAGGTTAAATGCACATTTGTATATAAATGCAGAAATTCCAAATGAAATGCCACATACCAACTTCAACAGTAGTTAAAAAATCCACCCTAATAGGGTAGAGTTAATCATGGAAATTCAGTACCAGATTGATGTTAGGAAATATGCTAATAGCTAACATTGGTAGTTCAAAGGAAAAAAATAAGGCTTTTGATAAAATTCTTACTCTTGGTTAAAAAAGCAAAGAAAAATGGGTATTAATAGAAGTATATTTTAGTAAGAGTTTTATGTTAGTCAACCCCCAGTTTATGTTTAATGGTGAACAATAACTGATGTTCCCACTGAACTCAGGTAAGATGGCTGGCTTTGACCTTTATGTATGGTTTGCTGATTCATTCCAGGTGCCTAGAATCGTACAAGCAAGCACTCCAACGTTTGTTGAATAGATATGAATTAATGAACTTAAGGTAGTCAGTCTTTCTAGTTTGAAATCAGATATATCTCATTTATTTGCACTTTTCATATCTCAGCAAATTTACAGTTTTCTTTATGAAGATTTCCATGCCTAGATTTTTCTGTAATTGTGAATTAATTTTTTTAATTTCAGTTATTTTTTATAGCTTCACAAAAGGCTTTGTAATAGCTGTTGTGTTGACTGCTATATATTTATTTTGTAGAAGGCCGTTTAATTAGCTCATTAAATCAGGAATTTTTTAGTTGAGTCTCATAAGGTGTATGGCTCCAGTCTGTCTTGGGTTCCTCTGAAACTGCTTATCAGCACAGCCAATCATCAGCCTCCATGTAGTAAAAGCATTGGACAGTCTCTGACTATTTCACTCAGTACATTTGTCACGTTTGGCATGGATGACCACCCCTTCATTCTTGAAGTGGTGTCTTTTATTGCCTTCAGTGAAACATACTCCATTTTCCTTCTATCTCTTTGACCATTCTTTCACATTCCCCTTTGCTGTTCTTCCTCTAATCTTTCTTTAAATATTGGTAAACCTCGGGGTTCTGCTCTAGACTCCATCTTTATTTTTATCCACCATCTTTCCTTAGATGACCTTACCAAGGTTCATGGATTTAAATATGTTTATAAGCACATTCAGAATTGCAATTCTATTTCAATTTTTTGTTTCATATCTGAACTGTTAACATCACCATTGTAACTGAACAGGTCTGAGTGATTAAAATTAGGGTGATTTTTCATTAATTTTTCAGTTTCATAAGTTTCCCAGAAAATACATATTATTTTTATAATAAAAAATTCACTTTAAAGAAGCTAGTTCTCTTTCCTGAATGGACTCCAATATGGAACCACCGTCTTATGTCACATTGTACTCCATCATAAACAACTTTATTGTGAAATTGTATTTGGAAAAGAATTTCTTGAGTACATTTGTTATTTAAGAAAAGTTCGTTCAGTAAAATTCACATAAGTTGCATGATACATATGTTTAACTTATTCTAAATAGTTGATCCCTATAAACTGAAAACTTATTTATTAGATGCAAAGACCTTAGATTGTTTTCTTGAGATATTTTAATAGACCAGTCAAGTTAATTGCTCTGCATATTGCATTTTATATTAAATTCTAGCACATTTTGGATAATGCTTAAATTAAATGTGAGGTACGGTTAATTCACATAAAATGTAAGGCACAATAATTTTTTAATTACTCATTTACTATCACAGAAATCGGAAAAAATTGTTGCTTTGGACAGAGGCGGGAAAAAATAAGAAAGAAAATAAAAGGGAAAAAATTGCTACAGAGAATATTGAGAATAGAAATCAAAGACCCACAGGTGAACAACATTGACATTGGCCAATATTTGATTGGACAAGGTTGAATTTCTCATGCGAGGCGTTAGTAGTTCAAAGTTTGGTAAAAAAAATTTTGTAAGACAAACAACCATAACGGTACAAAATAGAAATCGGACTAGTAAGACCCCACAAAGGGTGAGAATTATAGGTAATAATATTCCATCAGACGTGATCACTGTCTTGGTATGTAATAAACACACTGTAGACTAAAATTCAGCTCTAGTTACTATCCAAATAAGCTTATCTCTTCATTAAATATAGCTTATAAGACTAATTTTAAGAGTATTCTCATAATGAGCCTGCTTTAAATAATGTTCTGGATGTCATCCTTAGAACAAAATTAAGCTCCATTTCTCAATCACATTTCTTTGTTTCTTTCCCTCTATGTAAAAATAAGGAATTCTGTCTCAGGTCTTGATTACATTTTGTGTTCTTTGTCATCCTATAGAATTCTGCATTTCACTTTGGAAATTTCTGTAATTAATTTTGATGCTTGAAATTGGCTTTTGAAACTTACAGTAGTTTGGACATAAGTTTGGGGTTTAATGTGTAGATTGTATTTTTGGCTTTTTGCATCTTTCAAAGAAAGTTATGGTTATGAGATGATTTGTTTTTAAAATTATGTAAAGGAACTGCCATTGGATTTAAAATGCAAGTAATGTTCTCTAGAAATGAATTGAATTGATAGGAAGTCCAAGTTGATACATGCAAATGGGATATCACTTTTTTTTACATTTTTAGTTTTTGGACAATATAAATGAAGTTTTAAATCGGTGACATATAGCAAAAACTTATATATTAACCAGTTAGGAAAGCTGAAGACAGAAGAAAGTAACCATCTTTTATTTTTGTTTATTCTTTTTAATTTTTATTTATTTATTTATTTATTTTTGGCCATGTTGGGTCTTTGTTGCTGCATGTGGGCTTTCTCTAGTTGCGGCGAGCGGGGGCTACTCTTCTTTGTGGTGTGCAGGCTTCTCATTGCGGTGGCTTCTCGTTGTGGAGCATGGGTTTTAGGTGTGTGGGCTTCAGTAGTTGTGGCATGTGGACTTAAGTAGTTGTGGCTCGCGGGCTCAGTTGCTCCATGGCATGTGGGATCTTCCTGGACCAGGGCTCGAACCCGTGTCCCCTGTATTGGCAGGCAGATTCTTAACCACTGCGCCACCAGGGAAGCCCCCATCTTTTATTTTTGAATAGATAACTGTGTAAATGATTATAAACGATGCTTTAATATTTTAATTCAAACAAACACCCTCAGAATGTTTTTATAAAAGTTGTGTATTGATATAAAGATATTCACACCTTTAGCAGTTTTTAGATGTGATATATATATATAAAATGGGAATTGTCATATTCATTTTTGCTATGGCCTTATGGCCTTATTCTGTAGAGGTATGTACTGCAGAAATATGTAACCAAATAGCGTTATAAATGAGCTACCTGTACTTTTTATCATTTTAATTCTAGGTTTGAATTACTAAAACCTGTTATGATCTTAGGAAAATGAAAGTTTACATGATATTTAGCCACTTGGAAAGTATTTCTCTGGGTCTTCGGTTCATGTAAAACTTGACTTTTATTTGCAAACTAACAGTACTTTTGTTATAAGCACTTTATTAGGATCTTCTGAAGCATTCCAATAAGTTTCCTCTGTTAATCAGTAATCATTAATCGTTAATAAAGAAGGTGGGCATGATTTAAAGCCAGAATGTAATCAGGGATAATTTAATTTAGCAGCTAAGTTCTGTTTATGTCATTCATCTTTACCACAGAGGTGCAGGGTTTTTGTCTTAATTGGCAGCATTAAAAGGGAGAGATGTTTTAAAACATCTAGGTTTCAAGTTCTTTTGAAAAATAGTAAAATTTGATGATTCTAGGTTTACCTACTTTTGTGTTAACAATAGACAGGCTCTGGAACTTGTCTGCTCTGGGTCCCTTTAGAGGGGACATACTCTCTCCAGTTTGTCCCAGTCCCCACACCACCCACTCCTCATTTTTACTCTCTTGACCAACATCATCTGTCATGCTTCACTAATTTCTGTTAAATGTTTTATCTCTAAGGCATTGAGTTTATGACCCCTGAGGTCCAGATTACCATTAAGAACTTGTATTACTAGTGGTAAAATTCAACCTTTATAATTACTTTTCAGGTTTTAGGATCTCAGTTTTCTATCAACATACATTAATGATAAACTGAATTCAAATGAGGAGTTCAATTTCATTTGAGATAATTAAGTGAAACCTGGTCTTTGAGTGAAAGAAGATATATTAGTTACCTGGCAAAATACATGAACTTCTGTTCCCTGCCTCTTTTGCTGAATGAAAGGCAAAGTGAAACCTGATTTGTTATGTTTTGACAGTTTATTAATCATGAAGTTGGGAGAAATTTTGCTATTTTCACAGAACCAAAGTTGGCAACCAGAGAATATTTGGACACTATATGGAGTATTTTGTTTCCCTTTATAGTCTGTGTTGGGTTGTCTACAGTATCACCCTTCCCAGTTGTGGAAGAATGGCTAGGATGCTCTTACAGGATTGAGCCCTTTTCAGACTAGAGAAGATTCCCAAATGGTGGTCAAACACAGATTGGTCAGAAGACTGTGAAGTAACCCATTAAAAAACAAAAATAGAAACAAAAGAAACCTTTGACTTCTGTGTCCCAAAATGGTGGACTAGATTATTTGGTTCAATCTTCCTGCTATAATATCTGACTAAATATAACAAATATCCACTTGAAGGCAATTAGAGAGGTAACAAGGTAATGAGTAATTGCCAGATTGATATCAGGAAGAAAATGGAAATCCAAAAAGGTGAACCTAGTCTTGGGTCTGCTTTTGCTCTGGAGGGGGAATTTGTTAACCAAGAAGAGGAGGCTGAAAGGTTGAGTAGAATTTAAATAGTCTTGTGAGATTAGAAGGACAGAAGTTATAGCACAGCATCTCCAAGTTTGGGACTTGGGTAGAATTCCTTGGTTTGAGATCCTGAAGGATCACATTCAAGGTATAAAGGTGAACTAGAAGTAAACCATTCACATAGAATATAGCTTAGAATTGAGTCAACTAGATAGCTTAGAAAAATCTGAAGTTTTGAAAGTAGATTAACGTGATCTGAGATTTTTAGTGTCCTGGGAATCTGAAAGATGCAAGTTTGGAGAAAGAGAACAGGTTCCTAGGTCTCAAATTATTTCTACAAAACTTTTTCAAATATAATATATCCATATAATAATTGGGCACAAGAGGAGAAAGGCGGTCAGGATGAAAATTAGCAGAAACAATAGACAATAGAAACAGACCCAAAGGGGCATCAAATATTTGGACTGTGAAATAGACTTTAAAATTAATGTTTACTATGTTCAAGGAGATAGAATAAAATATTGAAAATTTCAGTATAGAACTGGAAACTATAAAAAATGTCATTGCAGATTTGTAAAAGAGCCAAATATTCAAGAACTAGAAAAACAAAACAGTAAACAAAATTAAGAACACAAAACATTGTATTAGTTATCTATTCTGCATAACATATAACTGCAGACTTAGCCTCTTAAAACAACATACATTTATTATCACAGTTCCTGTGGGTCTGGAGTTCAGCCATGGCTTAATTAGGTTCTCTGATTCAGAGTCTCACAAGGCTGCAATCAAAGTAATCGGTCAGGAGAAGGGTGTCATCTGAAGGCTCAGCTAGGGAAAGATCTGCTTCAAATTTGTGTGCTTGCAAGCAGGTTGTTGGACTGAGGTCCTCAGTTCCTTACTAGCCATTGGGTAGGGACATCCTTCAGTTTCTTGCCATATGGGCCTCTCCACTATAGCAGCTTACAGTAGAAAGAGCATATAGAGAGAGTCTGCTAACAAGACTGTTGGTCAGAAGGCCAAGTCACTGTGTCCAGTCCATAACCAAGGGGAGGGGATTGCACAAGGTCATGAATAGGAGGTGTGAATCATTGGGGACCAATGATTCTTAGAAGTTGCCCACCAAAGATTATAAATACCACTGAAGAGAGAATTCCTGAATTGGAAAGCCAGAATAAAATATCCATAATGAATGTTGTCTTCATAAATTTTTTTACTCTGCCATTACCAATAAAGAAGGGTTGATATTTACCCATGCCCAGAAGAATGGAAGTAGTGTGGAGAGAGGATAAATAAGGATATATGTTAATTGAATACAGGAGCTTAGAAATAAGGAGACTATTATAAGGGAAGGAACTAAAGGATCAAACTAGGTATTTAGGAATCCCATTTTTTCTTCTTCTGGGTGACAGTGGGTACCCCATCTGTAGTACTCTTTGTAATGAGCTATACATAATTTGTGCCTTAGTTGATATTTTTGATGTTGGTTAATAACATGCCAGTGGATAATCAGTAGAAACGTGTGTCTATAAACTACTAGCCATAGCACATATTTTACCTTGCTTATTTTCTTTCTGCACAGGATTTTTCAAGGTTTGCTGAGAAGTATACAATTTTTTAAAATAAATAGATGTTTATTTTTTAATTGGCCATTACCTCATGGGAGGTGATATTTATAAATATATTTCAAATTAGCATGCATGTCAATAAATAAATTCTTTAAATGTCAAAAAATACCCAACATGACAACTGTAGGTTAAGAACCAGTTTTAGTTTATCTCATAGGTGTTCTGTCTTTGTTCAGCTTAGTTATAATAGAAAAACTCTTCAATGTTGACAGAATTTCTTTAGAATAAACCATTAATATGTCTGAAATACCAATTTCACCTGGCAAAATTGGAGAGGAGATAGTAATTTGGAAAACCAAGTTACTGTAACCTTTGATAAGCAAAGGCCTCTATAATATAAGTCATTATAGTATTTCTCCTTTTTAAGAATTCATAAATTTAATGGTCCTATCAGTTTCATGTTAGTTTGAAAATGATCTCAAGCTAGATTCATCCTGAATAAAATCCAGAAACTTTCTTCATAATTTGACTAGATGCACAGGAAGCTAGGAAGAAAAAGGAAAACATGGCGAATAAACTTCTTAATTCCAGGTACTATATTAACATGAAATCAGTCAACCTTCAACACCCATATTCATTTGAAACTCGATGACATTGTTTAGTTACTTATCATGCACAACCCAAGGGACATATAGATAAATATTTTAACATCTCTATGTAGAAGCATCCAATAAGGTTTATGACTTTGTTTATATCAAATAATATCCTATGTATTAATTTTATCCACTTAGGTAGAGAATGGATAGGCTTTTGATTTAGTTTAGAAAATCAGATTTTCATATTGTTTTGTTTTTTAGCTTCATTTTAATCTGTATAAGATTTTTGTTGTCGATGTGAAATATGTAATCATTATAGAAAATTTGAAAAACACAGAGAAGTGGGAAAAATAATTTTATACTGTTAACATTTTGGACTGTTGCCTTATATCTATGCATTTTTGTTGACAAAATGTTTTATGTTTTTATTTCATAATCATCAAATTACTGTAAGTTTCTATATTCTATGAATAGTCTTTTGGGGGTATTTTGAAAGGTGAGTGAATAGAAACAGTATTATACACTGAAGGAGAAATACTTAAACATGAAATTTCCACAATATTAACTTCACATTCATTTACGGGGGAAAAAGAATCATAATTTTTTCAATTGTAAAAAACTTGAACATGATAATTCTTTAAGATTAGCTAATATGGGCATAAATATATTTAATGTTGGATTAGTTCACAAGTATGCAGATGATTATATCCTTTCAGTATTTTTGCAAGATTTCCATATCTCACCACCTTGGTGTGATTCATAATGGGAAAAATGAAGGATCTGTGTATTTGGAAAGCCCTAAAGGAATAAAAAATATCTATACAGTTATCCTCTGGTAAAGTGTAATTTGTTGCAACCTTCAGAACTAGGATTTTAAATGTCATTTAAAAGAACAATGCCAGAGAATTCTAGGTCTCATGTTACCTGAAAATGTAAAGTTTTATTTTTTTAATTTGTTTTTATTTATTTATTTTTTGTGATACGCGGGCCTCTCACCATTGTGGCCTCTCCCGTTGTGGGGCACAGGCTCCGGATGCACAGGCCCAGCGGCCATGGCTCACGGGCTTATCCGCTCAGCGGCTTGTGGGATCCTCCCAGATCAGAGCACGAACCCACGTCCCCTGCATCGGCAGGCAGACTCACAACCAGTGCATCACCAGGGAAGCCCTGTAAACAAGTTTTTTTTTTTTTTTTTTTTTTTTTTTTTTTGCGGTATGCGGGCCTCTCACTGTTGTGGCCTCTCCCGTTGCGGGGCACAGGCTCCGGAAGCCCAGGCCTAGCGGCCATGGCTCACAGGCTTAGTTGCTCCGCGGCATGTGGGATCTTCCCGGACCAGGGCACGAACCCGTGTCTCCTGCATCGGCAGGCGGATTCTCAACCACTGCGCCACCAGGGAAGCCCTGTAAACAAGTTTTAAAATCGGTTTGACAGTTGGATCTGAAAATCTAGATTGAAGTCTTGCTTCTATCATTAACTAGCTAAGTGACTTAGGACCACTCAGTTTTTCTTGAACTCAGTTCCTTCATATGATAAATTGAGGGGATTGAACAAGAAGATCTTCAAAATCCCTCCTAACTCTAATGTGCAATGAATCATTCCTTCTAAGCCTGTCACAGCAGATGTGATTTGCCATTAACATTTTTTTTAGATTTCTGTTTTAAACCTCCTGTTTCCAAATGACAAAATGATAATGTTCTTGAGAGCTGGAGAGTTGTGTGGGGTTCAGCTTGCCCTTTCACTAATTTTCTTCAGTTGTGATATTTTTCTTTCATACATTTTCCCCCATGGCACTATCCCCTGAGGGATAGACTCATAAACTTTTAGAATAAAAGGAAATTTAATGGTCATCAAGTTCAACCCACTATTCAGTGCTCAAATATCCTCTAAAACATTTGCACCAAATACTTCTCTCTGTGCCTGAAGGTTGAAGATTTATTACCTCCAAAGGCTGCCATTTTCCCAGTTTGTACTGTACTGATTACTAGACAAAGTTTCTTTTGAGTTGAAATCTCTTTTCTGGTAGCTTCTTCCCATTTATAATTGTCTGTCTCAGGTTATTTGGATATCTTCTCCATTTCTTTTCATCAAGTACATTTTTTAGCATCTTACTATGTTCTCTTTTGTAAAAAATATTTATTTTATTTATTTGGTTGCACCAGGTCCTAGTTGTGGCATGTGAAGTCTTAGTTGCAGCATGCATGTGGGATCCAGGTCCCCAACCAGGGATTGAACCCAGCCAGGCCCCCTGCATTGGGAGCACAGAATCTCAACCACTGCACCACCAGGGAAGTCCCTGTCTTACTATGTTCTGTTAATAGGAAACAACCTAACTGTTCAACAATAAGGGATTGGCGACATACATTTTTCCCAATCTATATAAAAGGAGTACTGCATTAGTTTCCTAGAGTTGCCATAGCAAATAACCATATATTTGGTGGCTTAAAATGACAGAAATTTATTCTTTCACACTTCTGGAGGCCAGAAGTCCAAGATCAAGGTTTGGCAGAGTCATGCTCCTTCTGAAAGCTTTAGGGGAGAATCTTTCCTTGTCTCTTCAAGCTTCTGGTGGCTCCTGGCATTCCTTGGTTTATGGCAGCATAACTCCAATTTCTGCTTTGTCTTCACATGGTCTTCTTCCCAGTGTCTGTGTGTTCTCTCCTTTTCTCACGAGGACGCCAGTGGTTGGATTTAAGGTGAACACTAAATCCAGGATGATTTCATCTCAAGATCCTTAACTAATTACATCTTCAAAGACCATTATTTCCAAGTAAGTTCACATTCTCAGCTTCCAGGTGGACATGAATTTGGGGGTATGCTATTCAACCCATGACAAATACTATAAAACTACTTAAAATGATGAAATGCGTAAGTATTCAATTGCTCATACACTATCTTGTAGGACCAGGCACAAGTTCTCATTGATAGTTTGGGAACATCCTATTTTAATAAGTCTATCATCATTAAGCTTTTTAACAAATTATCAACTTGTGTAGTGTTATGTGTTGACTTGTGCCCCGCCCCCCACCCCAAATTATACTGAAGTCCTAACTCCTAGTACCTCAGTGTGTGAGCTTATTTGGAAAGAGTCACTACAGATATAATCTGTTAAGAGGAGGTCAGACTGGGGTAGGGTGGGCTATTTATCTAATATGACTAGTGTCCTTACAAGAAAAAGACACAAAGACACAGGAGGGAGAAGCCATGTGACAACAAAGGCAGATTGAAGTGTTGCAGCCGCAAACCAAAGAACGCCAAAGATTGCCAGTAAACCACCAGAAACTAGGAAGAAGCAAAGAAGGATTCCCTCCTACAGGTTTCAGAGGAACATCTGCCCTCTCTGCCAACACCCTGATTTTGGACCCCTAGCCTCCAGAACTGTGAGATAATAAACTTACGTTGTTTTAAATCACCTAGTTTGTGGTAGTTTGTTTTGGCGGCCCTAGTAAACCAACACGGGTACAGTTGACCCTTGAACAAGATGGGTGGCTTAGGGGTGCCAGCCTTCTGCACAGTCCAAAATCTGGGTATAACTCTACAGTTGGCCCTTTGTATGCATGGTTCTGCATCTGTGGGTTCAACCAACTGTGGATCCAGTAGTATGTATTTAGGGAAAACAATCGGCATATACGTGGATCTATGCAATTCAAACCTGCATTGTTACAGGGTCCACTGTAGTTTAAAAAACAAAACAAAACAAAAACAAAAGAAACTGAGCACTGGGAACAGGATTTCTGAACTCTGAAAGCCTCCACCAATAATAAGTTTTTTGAAACCTTGATTACTGCTTTCATCATATGCACTGTTTTCTTGACACTTGTGATAACTTTCAGCCTCGGAATGCTATGGCTTTAAACTGAAGTTTGCCTAAAGCTAGAATAGAATGTCTTGGAATTCCATGATCAAGATAGCAACTTTGTGGAGGACTGAGATTTTCCTAGATTGAGCCCAGTATCAACTAGAATTTTCCCTGATCTGAAATTTCAGTAACTTAATCAAGAAAACTAAACCTTACACTAAGAGCAATCAGTGGGTTATAGTCTAATAGAATCAGTCTTAACTCTGTGCCGGGAAAGGGCTCTGAATTTCAGTACAGGTAAGATTTAAAGACCAATCTCTCTTTCTCTGTCTCTCTCTCAGTCTCTTCCACCATCTTTTCATTTTGTTAATATTGCTGTTCCTACATAGTTGATAGTATGTGGATAGATAGTTTTCTAAAATGTCCAGGAAACCAAGGTAGAGAAATCACAAAATGTGCTTTTCCATAGCTATCTTGGAGAGAAAAAGGGAACCAGGCAGAGCAATAATTAGGGATAATGGCTTAAAATGAAATAAAAGTAGCAGAGATTTCTAGTTCAAGCAACATGGTAGACTAGGGCATCAACTACTTTCTCCCTCTATTGCAGATTCTTTATCAAGAAATGTACCATAAGAAGGTACACTAAAGTATGACTGAGCTGGGAGGGAGGAAGGAAAGATGGATCCATCAGTGGGAACCAATTAGTACAGTCAAAGCCAGAACAGTGAGCTCTGAGTGGGTGATCAGCCTGGGTGATCTCATGCCTGGATATGGGCTGTGGAGTTTGAGCATATTCACGTTTGCTTGGGCAAAGGAGGAATGGACATAGCTAAAGACTGTTGAGCTTAGAGATCGGAAAGCAGCCCCAATCCTCCTGTGAAAGGGACTAGAAGAAAGGCAATCCACAGAAAATGAAGCTAAAATATCCTTAGCCTCAGTATCAATGTGGGGAAGGCAAATGAAAATAATGAGTTATTATATTATTCTCATTGTATTGGAAAAAGAATGTCTAAATACCACATATAATCTTGGTGTGGGGAAATGGGGGCTCTTGTACACTGCAGGCAGGCATTTAACTTGGTGGGACCACTTTGGATGCTGCTTTGTAGTACTTTGTGCAGTGGAAGATGAACATGCCCTGAGACATACCAATTGCACTTCAAGATCAATACCGTGAATGTACTCTCACTCAGGTACACAAGAAGATGTCGTAAGAGATTATTCCTTGTGGCACTATTTGTAATAGGGGCAAAATGGAGAACTTCTGAATGTCTAGCAATAAAGGAGTAGATATATCAGTTGTTATATGTTCATATGAACATATTAGTGTTTAAATGAATGAACATGAACGAATCTGGAAAACATAAAGTTGGGGGAAAAAAGCAAGTTGTCGAGAGAGATGGTCAATATCATCACATCTATGTAAGTTTTAAAAATCCAGAGAATATTACATTGGTAATGCTATACAGGCATAGTAAAATATAAAAGTATAAACTGGAAGCTCTGTACACACTTCTGGGTATTACAGTATGATGAGGGAGGAAGTGGAATAGCATTGGAGTGGGGTGGTGATTATGTTTGGTGGTTCCCTTTGGTTATTTTAGTTATGTTTGCAACATTTTATTTATTTTAGAAAAGAAGGAGGATCAGGAATAAGTATGGTAAAATAATAGTATTTGTTAAGATTGAATGATGGATATATTGGTTTTCATTCAATATTTTCTAAGTTTTCTGAATGCTTGCAATATGCATATGTTATAAAATTTATGTAAATGTATTGTTTTGTGTTGGTCTCAGTCTATTGATAACCAGTGTTGTGGCTGGACCAGCCCTTATGGTTCTTACTATGACTGCAAGATGCCCTCAGCAATAACCATCACCAAACTTGGAAAAAAAAAAAAGGTTTATTACTTAAAGGTCCTGGAACTTACATGGCACACCTGGGGCCACACAGCAAGGTTGCCGGTAGAGAGAGAGAGAGCACGAGGCTGGGGTTCTGTTTTTTTGGGGATTGAGGGTGGGAGCCTAGGGTTTCACGGGCTCACTCTTTATTGGTGAATTTAAATATAAGCGGAAATTTTAAGCACAGAAAGAGAAAAAAAAGCAGTCCAAGTGGTCAGTTACAGAAATCAACAAAGATCTCTAAAACAAAGGAGACTAACGTGGGGTGGCAGTGGTGTCCTGGCTCTATTTCTGTGGCTGGCAATGTGTTTATTTGAGATAGCTTTCTTTGAGGGGGATGACTCTTTGTAGTGGATGACAGCGATCAAAGCTTAAGTCAGGCACTTGCATTACAAGAGAAAAAAAAACGTTCAGGGCTTACACTACATTTATAAAAATAAATGTAACATGTCGTATATAACAAAAGCTCTGTGTGTGTGTGTGTGTGTGTGTGTGTGTGTGTGTGTGTGTGTGTGTAAAACATAGGCAAAGGAAAGGCAGGACGAACTTCTGAGTAGTATAAGCATGGAGAATCCTAGGAATAAGAAATGCTTAAATGCACAAACTTATTTGAATCCACATTCCCATATGACAATCTAGTACAATTTTCTGGTTTTAAAGTACAGGCATACCTCAGATATATCGCGGGTTTGGTTCCAGAGCATCACAATAAAGTGAATATCGCAATGTTGTGAGTCACACGAATTTCTTGGTTTCTCAGTGCATATAAAAGTTATGTTTATACTATGCTGTAGTCTGTGCAATAGCATTATGTCTAAAAGATAATGTACACACCTTAGTTAAAAAATAGTTTAGGGCTTCCTTGGTGGCGCAGTGGTTGAGAGTCCGCCTGACGATGCAGGGGACACGGGTTCGTGCCACGGTCCGGGAGGATCCCACATGCCGTGGAGCGGCTGGGCCCGTGAGCCATGGCCGCTGAGCCTGCGTGTCCGGAGCCTGTGCTCCACAACGGGAGAGGCCACAACAGTGAGAGGCCCGCGTACCGGAAAAAAAAAAAAAAAAAGTTTAGCATTTTTTTAGCAAAAAAGTATTTTTTTTCTGAGCAGTATATCTCAACAGTGGGCTTAAAATATCCAGTAAGCAATGTTGTAAATATAATCATCCAGTCTTTGTTGTTCCATTTCTAGACTGTGGAGTAGATTGAGCATAATTCTTACGGGCCCTAGGATTTTTGGAATAGTAAATGAGCATTGGCTTCAACTTAAAGTCACCAGCTGCATTAGCCCCTAACAAGAGAGTCAGCCTGTTCTTTGAATCTTCGAAGGCAGGCATTGACTTCTCTCTAGCTATGAAAGTCCTAGATGGCATCTTCTTCCGATATAAGGCTGTTTTGTCTACACCGAAAATCTCTTGTTTAGTGTAGCCACCTTCGTTAATGATCTTAGCTGGATCTTTTGGATATCTTGCTGCAGCTTCTACATCAGCACTTGCTGCTTCACCCTGTACTTTTATGTTATGGAGATGGCTTCTTTCCTTCAACCTCATGAACCAACCTCTGCTAGCTTCAGACTTTTCTTCTGCAGCTTCCTCAACTCTCTCAGCCTTCACAGAATTGAAAAGAGTTAGAGCTTATCTGTGGATTAGGCTTTGGCTTAAAGAAATGTTCTGGCTGGTTTGATCTTCTATGCAGACCACTAAAGCTTTCTCCATGTCAGCAATAAGGCTGTTTTGCTTTCCTGTCATTTGTGTGTTCCTTGGGTAGCACTTTTCATTTCCTTTGAGAACTTTTCCTTTGCATTCACAACTTGGCTAACTGTTTTGTGCAAGACCTATCTTGGCTTTCAACATGCTTTCCTCACTAAGCTTAATCATTTCTAGCTTTTGATTTAAAGTGAGAGACATGTGGTTTTTCTTTTACTCGGACAGTTAGAGGTCATTGTATGGTTGTTAATTGGCCTAATTTCAAGATTGTTGTGTCTAGGGAATAGAGAGGCCAGAGGAGAGGGAGAGAGAACCACTGTCTTAAATGAGTGCAGTTTGTGGCACTCCAAAACAATTACAATAGTAACATCAAAGATCACTGATCACAGACCTCCATAACAAATACAATAACAATGAAAAATTTGAAATATTGCAATAATTACCAAAGTGTGATATAGAGACAGGAAGTGAACAAATGCTGTTGGAAAACTTGCACCGGTAGACTTGCTCAGCAGGGGTTGTCACAAACCTTCAATGTGCAAAAACAAACAAAAAACAGCACTGTGAAGTGCAAAAAAGTCAAAGCTCAATAAAATGAGGCATGCCTGTAAGCCAGAGAAGTTTAGAGATTTGCCCAAGTTCACATGTATATTGGTGTAAAGCTGGGTCTAGAATCCACGTGTTCTGAGTCCTATCCCGTGTTCTTCCTAAATTGCCACAAATAGGTCATTAGCGTACAACTCACGATTTGTACTTTGGCTTCATGAGGTAGATCATGTTGTGAGCTGTATTTCATAGATTCCCTTTATTTTATATTTTCCTAGTTCTTTCTATGGTGAAAGGCATTTTGATGTATTAATAGTAGGAAGCCCAGAGTAACTCTGAGATGATACAATTTACTTCCATGGGAGAATATTCCAGTTGGCATCAAGCTTGAGACTCAAGTAATAATTAGCTTTTAGGATTTTTTTGCAATACAAAATCAATGACTTATCGACCTATCTCTGTTTGCCAATCCAGGCTTAAAGTAGTAGTACAGGTGTGCTGCTGTCACACTGAAAGATCAGTTGTCTGAGAGTTCTGCTGGTATGTGTATTAACTAGCAATCTTTTGGATTAAAAGAAAAATATATTGTTTATTTTCAACTCTAGTTAGTGAAAAAAGAAAGTGTTCAATGATTATATTAGATTCCAGATTGTCTTATCTTTTCTTGACAATCTAGATAAATAGACTGTGACTAGACATCATTTTTAGTGTTGTCAAATATTCTGTAGAACTACATAGATTTTGTGGAGAAGGGGTTATATTTTTAGCAAAGGAATTGTTTCCTTGGGGAAAAATACTGAACATGGTAGCATTAAAATGAGTGACAGGGAATGGAGGTCATTTATTGTACCTATCTTCTTTGTCCTACGTTTATAGTCACTAAGCATTCCCTGGGGAGGGAGCAAAGAGCTGGGTATCAGGAACTGGATTCTTGCTATTCTGATAAGACCACCTTTATCAGTTATTTGCCATATGTCATTTCTCCATCTGGAAATGGATTTTTTCTTTAAATACATGAACTCCCATATTATTTATTTATTTATTTTTGGCTGTGTTGGGTCTTCGTTTCTGTGCGAGGGCTTTCTCTAGTTGCGGCGAGCAGGGGCCACTCTTCATCGCGGTGAGCGGGCCTCTCACTGTCACGGCCGCTCTTGTTCCGGAGCACAGGCTCCAGACACGCAAGCTCAGTAGTTGTGGCTCACGGGCCCAGTTGCTCCACGGCATGTGGGATCTTCCCAGACCAGGTCTCAAACCCGTGTCCCCTGCATCGGCAGGCAGATTCTCAACCACTGCGCCACCAGGGAAGCCCCTGGAAATGGATTTTAATGCTAAATAATCCAGAGATACAGTGTGAGAAGGTATTAATTAATTCTTATTAAATATAGCCATTTACAGGGCTTCAGTATTAATGTTTGAGTGTTTGAAAATGTTAAAATATCTGCAGCAGAGAGGCATTGGAAATGGGGGAAGGTAACAAAACATTTAATTTGGACCTTCTGCAGGGAGCAGTATGACAGCTTACATGATACGCTTTGGAGGTTACAAAGGCCTGTTGCAGGAGTGGTTTGTTTCTGCTCCACGATGCCCCGGGTTTCACCTGGTAAAACTCAAGTGCTGGGTGTGACTCAACACCTACATTCTGGGATCATCTGAAGCCACCTTTACTCACATGTCTGGCAATTGATGCCAGCTGTTGGCTGGGATCTCAGCTGGAGCTAGCTGACTAGACTACATGCACTTGGCCTTTCTCTGTGACCTGGGCCTCCTCACAGCATAGAGGACTTAAAGTGGTTGGACTTTTTATGTGATGGCTCAGGGTTCCATAAGGGAGTATCTAAAAAGAACTATTGGAGGCTGCATGGCCTCTTCTGACTTAGTCTCAGAAGTCCCATAGCATCACTTCCATTGTGATCAGTTATAAACCTACCAAGAATCAAGAGAAGGAGGCAGAGACCCCTCTTCCTGATGACAGGAATATAGAAATAATTTGGAATCATGTTTTAAAACTGACGTAGGCACCTAAATTGGAAGGAAATCCAAAAAAGAGGGAAATATATGTATACGTATAGCTGATTCACTTTGCTGTACAGCAGAAACTAACAACATTGTAAAGCAGCTATAGTCCAATAAAAATTAAAAAAAAAAAAAAAAACTGACATAGGCTACATGACTTGAAGGCCTCTAAAATCAAAAAAAGAGGACAACAAAAGGAAAATGGTGAGAAACTCTGCCCTCTTTGCCCAGATCAGGCTGCCTGTGGAAGGTTCAGGTCTAATTAAGCTGTGGCTGCTGCCACCTATCCAAGTGTTGCTTTAGTGATTATTCTGAGGTTCTCACACGTCTGCTTTCAAGAAGCCCTCCACACTAGCATTGGATTAGCATGGACAGTAAGGACCCCTAGCCTCAGCCACATTAACTGGTCTCTTGTTACCCACTAGGAGGGAGTAGCAAAAAATGGCCACTTCATCATGTCAGCCTACTTAAAGTATTCATTTGTTAGATTACTCGCTCCCAGATGTATAAAAAGGTTTTTCAGGTTTCAACACTCTTTTTAGTACAGTTTCAAGGAATCTCCTTCCTTAATATAGAGCTCCTCAATATAATATTGTCTTCCAGGAGTACTACCTGTCCTTCTACCTACCACAGAACCTGGGCGGGACTTGATTTCACGATTCCCGACACAGACCCCATGTCCTCTCAGACTCATGAGACAAGCCATGTTTGAGAAGGAGCTGATTATCCCAGTCAAAAACTGGCTGTCCAAGTCTCACTGTGGTGTGGACTCGACAGTGCTTCCAAACATTTGTTTATATCACAGAGCCCAAAGAAATTTATACTTATTCAGCATCCTCTTTTAAATAGGAAGAGTCTAGTTTTAATCAGCGGCAACTGGCTCATGTACTCCTTATGTATTCCTCCCATCCGTTTCTCCTTGTGCCTGTGTAAAAGGAATCAATATTTGTATACCTATAGCCCATTCTTGCCAGGCTGATTAGGAAACTGTGGGTAGAGAAAATCACTCTGGACTAGGGGTCTAAAAATCTAAATTCCAAGCCTGTCTTTACCATGTGAGTAGTCTTATGCCCTTGGTCAAATCAATTGCCCTTATTATTTAGCACTTCCTTTTGCCTCACTTTCCTTTCTCCATTTACTTGTTTCTTCTTCTACCGTTCTTTTCCCCATAAAATAGTTCTTCATATTTTTCATTAATGATACTGACCTTACCTGTCCTTTCTGTGCCGATGAAACAGATCATCTTTGGGAGATGATCTCTTCTTGCTTAAAAGCTGCCTGTGTATTCTAAGTGACAATTTAGGTGACTCTCTTTTGTCTATCTGGCAATGTTTACCAGAAAAAGCTTTTTTTTTTGGCCATTGTAGAAGGAAACATGTTAGCTATTTGGAATGGTTTCACTGGTTGAAATCCGAATCTAGATAAGGAGACTGTAGCTGCTCAACTGGCATCCCAAATCCTACAGTAAATCTGAAGACACGTATTGTTTGACGGTGCTATGGAAAGGAAGCCTAAGAGAAACTTTTCTTTTGAGCAAACGTGTGACCCAAATGTGACATGATTCCACTTTGGTTATATCTTTCCCCACGTTTCCTTAGCTGAATATGATTTTTTCCTTCGGGTGGTAGATAAAGGAACCAAAAATCAGTGTTTGAAGATGAAGGCCTCAGAGTAAAGGAATAAAAAATAAGGTATGAGAAGGAATGATGGGACTGAGTATGAAGGTGGGTGTAGGCTAAAGGAATAAAAAATAAGGTATGAGAAGGAATGATGGGACTGAGTATGAAGGTGGGTGTAGGCTTGTGGTGAGTGTGGGCGTCATGGTGAGTGGGGGCTTCTCTTTTTTTTTTTTGCAGTATGCGGGCCTCTCACTGTCGTGGCCTCTCCTGTTGCGGAGCACAGGCTCCGGACGCACAGGCTCAACGGCCATGGCTCGCGGGCCCAGCCGAGCATGTGGGATCTTCCCGGACCGGGGCACGAACCCGCGTCCCCTGCATCGGCAGGCGAACTCTCAACCACTGCGCCACCAGGGAAGCCCCAGAGGGCTTCTCTTAATACAACATTCAAAGCAGAGCAAAAGCTTTCATTTCGGGGGGGCGGGGGAAAGAAAGTGAAAAAAATTCCCTGACCAAATATACTCAGTGTGACTTGCTGATTTATAGAAGAAAAGAGGAGTGTTTCCTAGTTTTAGAAAAGGATGTAACAGAAAGAAACCACGACACAGACATGGGCTTAGATGGTACGTCTTGGCTGGCAGGGTCCTTTCGTGGTCCACCCTTGGAGGATTGCCATATGCTGGGTTTCTGCTCAAGAGTTATATGTCTTGGGCTTCCCTGGTGGTGCAGTGGTTGAGAGTCCGCCTGCCGATGCAGGGGACACGAGTTCGTGCCCTGGTCCGGGAAGATCCCACATGCTGCGGAGCGGCTGGGCCCGTGAGCCATGGCCACTGAGCCTGCGCGTCCGGAGCCTGTGCTCCGCCACGGGAGAGGCCACGACAGTGAGAGGCCCGCATACCGCAAAAAAAAAAAAAAAAAAGAATGTATTATATATTACAAATGTACCGCAAAAAAGAGTTATATGTCTTGAGGTGACAGCACTGGGAAGAGGTAGTCACTGGCTGCTGTGGATGGGAGAGGAAGGAAGAGGCAGAATGAATAAAGGGCCAGATAATGCTGTACAGGCAAAGGGAGCAAGACAGACCCTAGGGCAAAGCCACAGACTAAAGAACCGTTTGGTTAACTTTGCTATAACCATGATCCCCATCATTGACTTTGTCAATGTGGAATGGAGCACAAATCTGAGAGGATTCATGACAATAACTTGCATGTTTGTTTGTTTATTCCACAAACACGTATTGCATATGATGGTGTGGGAAGCACTGAGCTGATCATGGGGGAACCAAAGATGAGAAGTCAGACTCCACTTTCAAGGAGCAATCAGAGTGGAGTCAAAAGGAAAGACTGTATTTCTATGTATGGCTCATCTACCACAAATAATTAATAAAGACTTGTCTCATCATTTCAGGCTCATCTTTTTCTCCAGACTGACCTAGTTGTGTCCAAAAAAAACAGTTTCACGAATTTTAAGAGCTGGTGGGAGTGGAGTGGTTGTAATAGTGTGTTAGTGGGGGTGGTAGGCTAGAAATAGCCCTCCAGTAGGTACCCACATTCTAATCCCTGGAGCCTGTGGATGTTCCCTTATTCGGAAAAAAGGCTCTTTGCTGACACCTTGATTTGAGTCCAGTGAAACTGATTTTGACCTCTTGGCCTCCAGAACTGTGATGGAATAGATTTCTGTTATTTTAAGCCAGAAAGTTTGTGATAATTTGTTACAGAATCCACAGGAAACTAATGTAGTGAGGAATGGCCTGTAAAAATGTGAATATAGTCTTGCTGCTCTTAATTTTTTTGATGACTCCATATTCCTCCCAGTGACGTTTGGGCATATATATTTATACTGTATATCAGAACATTATTCTACCCCTCTCCTCTCTTCCTCCCTTCCCCATCCCTTTCTTCTCCCCCCCCCAACCTTATCTCTCTCTCTCACACACACATACATGCATGTGCAGAAATAAAAATGAGGCAGTATCGGTGCAGAGAACCAAAATGCCTTGGTGATTCATCTAAACCAAGATAATTATTTACTTATAATGAGTTCCAAAATCCTGCTTTGAAGCATGTGCTTCTTCAAGAACTAGGGGTTGGAAACAGAGTGTTGAAAACCATAGCAAAATGTTGATTGTATTTACAATAACTTTGCCATGTTCTCTGCTTCTGAATTTTGATGTTATTCAAAATTAGAGGCAAATCCTAACAAGTAACAAAGAGCGGTAAGTGATAAGAATAAAGGAAGGCTGATCCCTTAGCAACATCCCTGGCTTGGAGGGTTGTTTGGACAACAGCTGTAAGTAACAATTGTGTTGATACCGATGGCGAGTCTATTCAAAATCAATTATGTTCTAAAAAGACACCATTTACATTATTGCCCACGAATCCAAAGGTAAAAGTCCCCATATTTATGTTGATTGCTGTAGCAATAACGTTGGATGAGGTTAGTTGCACAATCACTGAGCTCTTCCAGAAAAGTTCAGTAGCAATTTTGTGTAGATTATCAGAACAGTTGTTAGTTTCTGCATTACAGGTTAATGATGCCAGCAGTTGGAATCTCTTAAGACTCTGCGTGGCCACTCCAATAATCTTTTGTCAACTGAGTTGTTTAATGCCAGAAACAATGTTAGTGACCAGTTCAATTTGTGGCAGGCTAAGCTGAGTGGCGAATCAAGTATAGCATATCCACTTAGCCTCAAGGAAAAGGGAAGAAAAATATCTTAACGTCTGGTCACTTGGTCAACCAAAATAAAGCAAGGATTCAGGTTCTAAAAGGAGCATCCTATCGTTGTCGTCGTAACTCCAGAGTAAATGCTGCAATTAAGATTTTGGAGTTATTTAGCTCCAGAGAAATGTGGGATGTGGTTGAAATCACTGGAGTCAAATAGTAGAAGTAAAAATGTATTCATTTCCTTCATATCTCCTGAATTACTAATGAACCTTAACACGGGGTATTCTGCTGTTCTTAGACAGAGGGTATTGCACCATCACTTGTGATTTTTCACATAATCCCCACATTTTATAAAATAGTTCCTTTATTAAACTATCATTAGTTGCCCAATTCAAGTGTGCATCTTTTTCTTCCTAGACCCTGATTAATTGATGGTTGGAATGTACACCAGACATAGAACATAGCCTTCTTGTTACTTTCATGCATTTATGTGAGTTTTTTCTTTAGTATCTAGTTTATATTTAAATTCCAGGATGTATTGCCCCCAAATGTAAACACTTTTCTTACATTATCACCATAAAATCTTTCAAATTAGCTATTTAACAATACAACACTATCATACAATCTATAAATCCCATTTGGATTTTACCAAACATCAAGCAAAGTCTTTTTCCTTCCTGGGTCAGAATCCAATTCTGAAACACATGTTGCATTTTGTTGTTAGGTGCCATCATTCTCCTTCAGTCTGAAACAATCCCTCACTTTCCCTGTCTCCGATTCCCTTGACAGTCATAAAGAGTACAGGCTTTTTATCATGTAAGATGACTCTCGGCCTCAGTCTGATTGATGTTTTCCTGTGAACAGAGTCTCAATACAAGAATATTTTCCTGCATTCTTGGTAGGAATACAAAAGAGAGAGGAAAAAAAAGTGCTGTGTTCTTATTCTCAATGTACCACATCAAGGCACCCATAATTTCAGGTGATTTCCACCATAGATCACTTGGTCAATTTGGTGTTTACAAAGTTTCTCCAACTTAGAGTCATCATTTTCCTTCTAAATTTGCATCATGTTTTGTGGCAAGTTATTCTGATATTACCTCAATACATTCTCCTTATCAAATCTTACCAACTCTTAGAATATATTGATACTTTCCATCCTTGTCAACTACTACTATAACGGATGTCAAATACTGATTACCCATTTGTATCATTCCTTATTTACTTATTAAAAATGTTTAAAGTCTTATTTATTCATTTATTTTTATATCAGTATGGAATAATAGGCTCCTAGAAATGTTTCTCCTACCTACTTATCTATCTATATCAATATGGAATCATAGGTCACTGTTTTATTCAATAGGTTGTAATTCTATATACTCATTTATATTAATGCTCAAATTAGATAAGTTTTGGCCTGTAAGCATCTCCTTATTTTATTGCTTAATTTATGTCCAGGCTTATTTTCTTCTCTCCCTGTTTCTCCCCTGAGCCAGCATGTCCCCAGGAAGCCCGGGTTCCTTTTGGTGGAGAGTGGTATTTGGAAACCAAGAGAGGTATTCTCAGAGTGCTTAGTGCTGCTGGAATTTTATTGCTTCTAAGCTTCTTGCATGGACAAAACTAGGAAATGTGTGTGTGTGTGTGTGTGTGTGTGTGTGTGTGTGTGTGTGTGTGTGTGTGTGTGTGTAGAGAGGGAGAGAAAGAGACAGAGATGTAAGTACATACCTTTATGACTATTTCTAAATCTGCCTCTATTTATTTAAAAGTCTGAGTTCATACAGATACTTTTAGTTCTAATTCAACCTCTCAGGACCTTTAAAAAATAGTCTTAAAAAGATAAGTTTTAAAAGGGTAAAAGTAGTGGCCAAGATGGCAAAGCAGGAAAACCCTGAGCTCACCTCCTCCCTCAGGCACACCAAAATTACAACTATTTACAGAGCAACTATCCATGAGAATGACTTGAAGACTAGCTGAAAAGATTTTCCACGACTATAGATATAAAGAAGGAACCACAAGACGGGTAGCAGGGGCAGGGATGTAGTATAGTCAAGACCCACACCCCTGGGTAGGTGACCCACAAAAGGCAGGATAATCACAATTGCAGAGGTTCTCCCCAACGAGTACGGGGTCTGAGCCTCGCATTGAGCTCCCCAGCCTGTGGGTCCTGCACTGTAAAGACGAGCCCTCAGAACATCTGGCTTTGAAGGCCAGCAGGGCTTGCATACAGGAGAGCTGGAGGGCTGTAGGAAACAAAGATCCCACTCTTAAAAGGCACATACAAAATCTCACATACTCTGAGGCCCACCGCAGAGGCAGTAATTTGAAAGGAACCTGGGTCAGACTCACATGCTGATATTAGAGAGCCTCCCAGGGCGGCAGGAAGCAACTGGAACATCCCCTGGGGACACAGCTATTGGCAGTAGCAATTTGGGGGAGCTTGTTCTACAATGAGGACACCGATGCTGACAAGCACCATTTTGGAGTCCTCCCTCTACTTATTACCTGCAACTGGTCTGCACCAGTCCTGGGACACCCCAGTCCAAGTAGCTAGTCACAATGGGACCCAGCCCCACCTACAAGTGGGCTGGCACCAGCCCTGGGATTCCCCGGGCCATGCATCCAGCTGAGCCAGGATATGGCCCCTTCCACCAGTGGCTGGCAGCCTCTACGGGAGGCAGGGCCTGGCAGTGAACTGCGCCAGGGGCTAGCCCCATCTACCACAGTTGTCAGTCCCACCATAACAGAAGGGCCAATGCAGTTGACATAGGAGGCATCGCAGGAGAATATAGTTCTGGTGATCAGAGAGGAATGCACTGCTGCACCCCATAGGGAATCTCCTACATCAGGCTTCTTCTCTAAGATCAGGAAATGTAACTAACTCACCTAATACATAGAAATAAAAACAGAGAATTAGGCAAAATGAGGCAACAGAGGAATATGTTCCAAATGAAGGAATAAGATAAACCCCAGAAGAAGAACAAAGCAAAGTGGTCCATAGTTTCTCAATTTCTTACATTTGAATGAAAAAAAAAAAATGAAACAGTACATCAGTAGGGAATCATGGAATTTTCTGTTGCTAAAATATACATTTTGATAGTTACGTATACAAGGATATGCCTTACTTTTAATCAGTGATAAGCCATGGATTAAGATGTCAGTTATCTGGAGGGCCTTTCATACCTTGTATCTCCCCAAAGTTTTGAGACTACACCATCACTGAACTTGTCAGCTAGGTTGAAAATCCTGCTGTACTAAGCTTTTGGTACCTGTTAAGTGTGTTTCACATTTTCCCAATGTGAGAAGGAAACTAAAGTTTGTAAACTACTGTTTCAACAGACCTTCATATGTGAAAATCTGGATTTAGACAATAGACAAATTGGAGGTAACAGCTTTGAGATATTCCAAACACTTCTCATGTTCTTCACATGTTCAATGGCCATGTGTACCTAAAAAACTCTCAGGTTTCTTTCTACAGCCAGGAGTTTGCTCCTGATCGCCACCTGGATGTCCCAAATATGCTCGAACTCCACATGCCCCAAACTGGACTCATTAGCCTCCTGTCCTTTTCAGTGTTCCCAACTCCATGGATTGGCACAACTGTTTACACAGTCTCCCATCTGGAAAGCTGGGAGTCATTTTTTACATCCATACTTTCCTTCCCACATCCAGTCAGTTACCAGGTGTTGAAAATTCCTAAAGATGTTTCCTTCTCACCATTCATTTCTTCCCCCACTAATTCTGTCTTATTTCAGATCCTCATCACTCCTCATCTGGACAATTCCAAGGGTCTTCTAAAGTTCCTTGCCTCCAGTCTCACTGCTCTCTACTTAGCCTTCACAATGCAGTCAGAAGGATGCAAAGAGTTCCCCCAGAATGAATGAAATCCATGCTTCATAGCAAGGCCTGCAAGACCCCTTGTCACCTTTCTGGCCTGAAGTCCTGTCATTCTTCACTTTTTCGTGCTTAACAATACTGAACAAGACTTCTTTCACTAAATGCACTGAATTGATCCTGAGCTCTTTGTCCTTACATGACGAAGCTCCAGGTTTACCTTTATATGTGAACCGCTTCTTGGCTCTTCCACACAGACTGAGGCTCACCGCCCATTTACTCCACACAGACTTCCATTATATCCCCATTGTATTGCATTTATTGTTCCTAGGTTCCTTGAGAGTATGGATTGCGTCTGTTCTTTGTTCAGGCTCTAGTGCATTGCACAGTGCCTGATACATTATAATTCTCAGTAAATATCTGGCTAATGAATGAATGCATCCCCCTGATTAGAACCCTCAACAAAAGCAATCAAAATATAATTTACTATGCAACAAAATTTGACTTACAAATTTTGGAGTTACAAATACATTGAATCTTCTACTGGCTTCACTCATAATCAATCAGAATATTTTAATATAACTATCTGATTTGAATATGTTGACCTTTTAGGGAAAATATAGTTTGCAGCTACAGTGGATTCTCACATAAGTGCTATAAATTATAGACACCAACACATTTATTATCTCTACTATCTACTTTGTGTCTTTTCCTCCTTATGATCAGCAGAATGCTTTGTATATCATATTTGTTCTCTTTTGCAAGACACTGTGTGTGGGTGCTCTGATGTGTAATTTGCCCATGCAAAAAGGAAAATCACTGCTGGAGAAAACTGTAGGCGGTGTCTGTTCTTACCTTTGGGGAAAAAATATTGTTTCATAACTCGTCCCGAACTTTGAAGAAATTTTCTATCTTAAGACTTATCTTCCATGTTATTGTGACTGCAGTTGGTCAAGGCTTCTGGCATCATGTTCATTCATTCATTCATTCATTCATTCAATGAATGTTTATTGAGAACCTAGTACTTGCCAGATATTGTCCTAGAAGATAGGTTTACAAAAATGATTAAGACAGAATCCCTATCCTCATAGAGACTGTATGTAGTATAGTAAGAAAAACAAGCCACTAAAGAGACAATTACAATAATGATAAGTATTATAGTAGGCAACCTGAATACAGCTGAACAACCGTGTAGCCCATTTCAACAGCATGGTGTCCTACGGGGTAAGACATGCATGAGAAACTCAATCTAAAAATTGAAAATTAATTTATTTTTGTGTGTATTCTTGAAAAATGCCAACAGTGGTTGTCCCATGAAGCACAGCAAAATATCCTAAAAATCTGCATTCCCAACCATCCCCCCAGCTGACAAACACAGTGAGGCTGCTGCCCTCAATTTTCTCTTCACCCCTTCCTCAACTTTTGATTTATTTGCTCTTTCCCCGCTTCCTCTTTCGTTGTCTCTCCTTCAAATTCTCTAAAAATTCACACCACTCTTTGTCTTCTCTATTTCTTTCTCCTTTCCCTCCTTTGTTTCAAATCTACTCTTTTCTTTCAAGAATAGACTTTGCCTACCTTAAAGTAAGTAATCTAGTTGGGTTTGTTTGTTTATTTTTTTTTAACTCTGCTGCTTGATATCTACACTATAATCTGGCCAACACAAGAATCAGTATAATAATTATAAATAGCTCAGAAGCCCAGCAAGGATAGGAGAGTGAAGGAAGATGTGACCATTCATACATTAACATTTTTTTCCCCATCACGATAAGAAATTATGACAACCCATCGTACCTTCCTTACAGAGGTGGGAATTCTAGGAAAAAATTAACACTTTCCAGTTTACACAAAACAAAATGGAACCATGATTATTAAACTCCCTAGACCTAGACACTTAAAATTATGAAAAGAAACATTTTGCTGCTAAAATGGAATGGATATTAAAATCAAACAAATAAACAAAAAAGAGAATTCTAGATACCTTTTTAGAACAATTTGTCTTAAGAAATCCTGAAATGAAAACTTTTGGTCCTGGACTGCAAAGTGGCTGTCAACTTTGGAAATATACTAAATTCAAAATAGACTAGACTCTAGTTGTGTTGTGCCTTTGTATCAGTATAAAAGTCAGTTGTATGCTTACAATTTGCTCCTCCCAAGCTTGGAAACATTTTATTGAGTTATCACAAAGGACTTCTGAAATGATCTAGTTCAATTTTTAGCCCAGTGAAGAAATCTCTTCCATAAAGTGCTTGATAAAAAGCCATTGACCTTCCTCAGGGTCAGTCTGGAGGATGGGTTAAGGTGGGCTGTCTAGGAGAGGATTCCCCATGAAGAAAGTATTTGAGAATTATGTCTTAGAAGTGTGGTAAGAAGGCAGCAGATGGAGAAGGGAAGGAAGGACATCCCTAGGTAGAGGAATTGCATGATGAAATGAGAAAGGGATTGAAATATATATTGTGTTTGCAGAAAATCCAGTGGCTTGATATTGTTGTGGCATAAGAGTTTAGAAAAATGAGAAATAAAGATTGGAAATATATTTTGGGAAAAGTGATGAATTCTGTAAATGCCACTGCAAGGAGTTTGGAATTCATCCTGGAAGCAGTGAAGAATTCAATCCAACTAATTGTGGGAAGTCTTCTACAATTTTTTAAGTTGGAATAAATTCTTCTTCCCACTGAGAGATAAAAATAAATGAATGAATAACTAAATGAATCACCTCCAAAGGCTGGTTTTTTTTATGTAAAAGGAAAGTTTATTGTTTATTGTTTCCATTTAGTCCACACCTGGGAGGGGACTCTGGAATGAGGAAGGCCGCTGGGCTTGGAAGGCTCCTTGTTGGGCTTGAAGGTGCCTTTTGCCCAGTCTGTTCTGGGGCTGTCAGGTCTCTGGAGGTTGATCAGGTGGTTGCCTAGAGGTGGTTTACACCCTCCAGGACCAAATATTCATGGTGGAAATGGAAACATAGAGAGGTGGGTGTAGGATGCCTGCATTTGCAGGTGGACCAGACAGTTGATGGTGGTTTTCACTTTGGTGGAATAATTCTGGCAGATCTGACAGCTCATGGTTGGTTGGCAATGAGGATTTAACCACAAAAAATAACGTTAGCTGATCTTGGAAGCTAAGATCCTGCAGAGAAGTGGTCCTGGACGATGGACTGGAGAGGGGGTTGGAGGGTGGTCTGAATCTCTGGGTCCATTTGTCCAAACACTGGTAAAGTGAGCTGGCACCAGTGGGCGCTCTGTGCCTTTGCAAATAAGGTAAGTATGCCTTTAAGATTATGGTTCAACCCAATCAAGAGAAGAAGGAATAAATAAATAAGAGTATGATGGTACTTATTCTACTGAAGACTTCTCTCCCAGTTGTCAGGGTCATTGGAACCCTAGGGTGCAAAGCTAGATATTTCCAGTTCTAAGGCTACTGATTTTTCTTAAACCTTACAGTGAATCCCAGATATGCTTTAATAAAACATATAAAGTCAGCTTTATGAGGAGGACACAAAATGAGATCCATTGGAATGACAAAAGAATGAAGTATATACTATGTAAATATACAAATTATTTTCTACATCTATATTGATAAATCAAGTGCATGCAGGTGACAAAGCAATCTACAATGTTAAGTACAGCCAGTGTGAGCAGAGATTAACTAATAACGCTGGGGAAATTATTATTTTACTATGAAACATTCTTCACTTCTATTTGTCTTTGGAGATGTAGCACAGGAAATTTGCCTGAGGAACAATTTTGAGAAACAAAAGATGCAGACAAATTTTAAGGAGGTCAGATGAGTGCTAGGGAAGAAAAATGCTCAAGGAAATGTTAATAGAACAATGTATTTAATCTGCGAATGTTTATTTAAATGGAATTTTTCTTTTACTTTGAAACTTTAACTAAGTTTTAAAAAACCTATCTTGATTATTCATAACGATGGGTTTCTTTAATTTCCCCCACTAGGTTTTGTTTGTTCAGTCTCTCCCTAATCCCTAACAATATCATTCCCTGGTTCACTTCTCCCCTCCTCCCCAAACAGGGATATTCACAGTGCTATGCATGTAAGATATACCGACTAAGTATGTGTAATTGATCCAAAGTCTGATTTAGCTTTGTTTTCCTGACAGCAACTATATACGCCATGAAATGGATGGAAAAGAAAAGCAATAAAAACCCCATGTAATAAGTAGACTTTATAATTAGGCACTGAGTAATTGATAAATGTCTGTAGTTAAATGTAGTTGCTTATAAATATTCAGCTAATTAGTTATAAATTTATTTATAACACCCAGAATTGTTAAACACTGTCCATAAACAAGTTCTCTGTTATCTAATCTTTTCATTTTAAGAAGTTTAATCTTCCGTCCTTTCTCCCCCCACCCTTCTCTTTCTCTCTTTCTTTAACATAATATCAGCTACATATAAGATGAGGATAGTAATAACACATACTTTTTGGTGGTGTTGTGAGGATTAAATGAAACAATCCATATAAGGTGCTTAGCATGTTCCCAGCAGTGTCAGTTTATTTTGTGATAGGTTGTTTATACTGAACTCTTTTTGCCTGGCACTTGCCGAAGTGCCTTTGGTGAGTTATGTCTTTTTATCTTATCACTCTTACTTGGAAGATGGGGTCCATGGTCGCAGAGCCAGTAAATGCTAATGGCAATATTTGACACTAGGTGGTCTTATTCTAGTTTCCCCATTCTTAGCCATGATACTTCTCAGTCTGGACACCTGTAACTTGTTCTTATTTTTCCTCGATGTGCAGCAAGTGCAGCTCTGCCATATTTTTCAGCAGGATTTCCAGATGTAGCAAAAGCTTAGGTCCTTTGAGTTAACTTGAGTGAAGTCCTTCAACAATAAATCAACAAGGAGAGATGTCACATTAATCACTGAGAGTTCCAAATTTAAATTAGAATTATGTTTATATTTATGTTATCAATAATAAAAGCTCTGTCAGGTATCAATAAACACAATTTGAAATATTCTGGATATAAATGTTAAACATTTATTACTTAACAGTATAGAGGTCAATTACTCTTTTCCCTTCATGGCTGCAGTAAGGACTCTTGATCTGGTGAAAAATTTCACAAAATTAGGAGTGTTTTGAATGAAACAATCAGAATCCCTCTGATTTTATTAATATACAGATCTCAAAATTTAGTACTTATGTCCAGTGCTATAAAATAGCAAGTATATATTTAAAAAAACCTGCAATTAAAATTTCAGTAAAGCTCTTATATGAATTGTAGATAATTAAAAACAAAGTGTTATACTGTTAATAATTTAGGGGACAATATTGGATGTGTATATTTTTCCCTTTAAAGGTTGTAGACTTATGCTTGACTAATTCTTTGGACAACATCCCTGGCAATGTTATTATTTTTCTTGAAGTAGTTGGTGTTCACAATTTTTAATTCTCATTACCAGCATTTAAATATACATACCAACATTTACTGTTTTGGGATGTGTATTTAAATCAATAACTGTAAAGCACCCATAGGAAAACAGGAGAAACATGAAGTCTTTCACAGTTTAAGTAGTGTAGCTGTATCCCAGGAAGGTCTGTTCCTTAAAAGACAATTGTCTCATTCAGAGGGCTACCTTAATTTAAAGACAGCATGTGAATCTATTGAAATGTGTGTGGATTACATACATCTTGCCTCCTGGACCCAGCCCCGGACCCCAGCAGTTGACCCAGTGTCGAGCACATAGGTGGATCTTAATATTTGTTGGTTAAATTCTGACTGATCAGTGGAAACACTAGAAATGTGGTTTTGTGTGTGTATGTTGGAGGGAGGGGTGGTTTTTCGATGGGAGAGATTTATTCATTCCTGCATAACAAGTGGAAAAAAGTTTGTAAAGCAAAGGTTTTAATGGCAAAGGCTTTGAAAGTAAAAGTTTATTAAAAATTCAGAATCCAAACTTGGGTGTGAATGGTAAGTTCATGCAGTGTAGCTATCTTTTACTGTCCTCTTTTTGTATACTTTATTTTAGAGGCATTGGCTGTTAACTCAAGACATGTCTTGGATAAATATGAATTAGTGCAACAGAAAAAAAATGATAACTAAACATTTTCAAAACAGGTTAGAATTAGAAAATATGTTATATAAGGACATATATTCTCCCTCAAGTCTTCACCTATCTAGTGAGTTTGCTATTTCTTTAGGAAACATCATCTTGCATGAGGAGAGAGGGCATTTTAAACTACATAAACAAGCCCATCTCGTTATAAATAGATTGTGTTCTAGAAGTTCATTTGAAAGTTAATTTTTTAGAAGTTATAACCTATTTTCTTGAGGAAGCAATGTGAGAAATAGGACTCAGATTCTCCAGGTGCCAGAAGGTGTCATGACTTGTCCAAGCATTTTAATGTAAAAGCAAGTGCTCTGGGGTAAGAAAGAGCTGGATTCAAATTCCACCTCTCTAAGTGATAGTTTCCTTCTCTATAAAATGGTGCTAATTATAACATTCACTTCATTGTGTCTATGTGGATTAAATGACATGGTAGATTATTAAGTGCAGTGCATGCTTCCAAGCAAATATTGCTCAAAAATGGAGACATTGTTTCTCCCATTACACTAAAGCCTACAAAAATCCATGCTCTCACTGTATTTATACTATCTTTATTATATCCCATTCCTTTTGGGGCCCCAGACATTTCCACACATATGTGTGGAAAGAAAACACCTATTGGACAGTTCAAACTCAATATGTTAGAATCTTAACACATAATATTTTCTCTCCTTCTTATACATTTCACAACAACATGGTCCTTTTACTATATCCTTATTTCAGTGAAAGTCACCTTTATTTATGTAGCTACCTAAGACTGCAATCTAAGATCAAAACTCAACATCTTCCTCATTTCTTACAGACAATTAATTCACCCTCCTTAACATCTTTAGATCAGTTAGTTTCTTTTTCTTTCCTTATATCACCACCTTACTTTGGAGCCTCATAATTTTTTGTTTGCTTTACTGTGATAGTCTCCAAAGTACTTAGCCTACATTCAGTCCAGCTCTTTTCCAATCCATTTTCATACTTTACCTATCCACAGTGATCTTTCTAAAATACAAACCTTGGATATTAAACTTGTCTAACATTCTTCTGGCTCTGTAAGTTCCATGAGTTTACCACGTCTGATTCAACTTTGCATCTTTACTGTTTAGGTGAATACTAGATACAGGATATTTACTAATTCATTCTCTTATTCATTCCTTCCCTTTAAAGGAAGTGAAGGTATTTAAGACCTTCTGTGATCCAGGGACTGGTAGATGTACTGGGTATACAAATGTAAACAAGACAGCTGAAGTTTCTGTTCTATGCAAAAAAAAGTGGTGTGATATGATAGAAAGTAGACAGAAGTGGATATTTTATATAGAGTTATCAGAGAAGGCCTCTCTAAGGGGTCTGGAATCTTTAAGGATGAGAAGGATTCAGCCTTGAGAAACAAAAAGGTGACTGTATATCTGGAGCAGGGTAGGCTAAAGGGAAATTGCAGTGAGGCAAGATTGCCCAGCTGGGAAAGAGCCAGAAGATAGAAGTGGTCAGTACACTTTCCTTCACTGTCTGAGTGAATATAAAGAAGTAGGTGGGGAGCTTCTTTATTCTGTGACTTGGCCAGACACTAGAAGAGTTGCTTTGCACTCTTTCCATGCTATTGCTTTTACATTTCCATTGGATACTGAAATCTGCAATCTGTTTAAAAGTAGTCAGTGGGGATTAGTGAGCTCTGTTGGCATTTAGACTCTTGACTGAGGACATGCAAGTGCCAAAAACGAATAAGCCCACAAGTCCCTGTAATATTTACAATGGATCCATTTCGTGACATATTTTCCCCAAGTCTTTTAAAAGCCTTAAGCGGAGACTCAGAAGGATGACTCCAGAGTGAATTAGCATCAAGAAAAAGAGGAAATTATTCCTTTGTTTTGATTCATGCTAATGGGCCTGCCTTCACATCAGAGCAGGAAGTCCTCTGATTCTTTTTTAAAGCACTATCAAGTTCAAATATGCTTTCTGTTGTCTGCATAAATTTCCAGAAGTGTCTAAAATTCAAATAGTTCAGTTTACTAACTGCATCTTCAACTCCTTCTTATATGCAGAGGCAAGACAGTTCTATTGAAGAAAAGTCAGGATAATGAGGACAGAATTGCAAATTGTAATTCCACATACAAGAGTGTTGATTTCACAATAATGTAAATAACCGGTACCAAGCTGCATGGTATACTGAACTGAATTTGGTTAGTTGGTTATGGCACTGGATGGAATTTAGAAGTGGGTGGTAATGGGGTTCTATCTGATGTAGTAAAATATTAGGGGCTTTGGAGCCAAACAAATCTCTCTTCTTGCCTCTGACCTTTGGGAAGAACATGGAATCCTCTGAGCTTTATAATTGAGAGCCAGTTTCCTTTAATGCAGTACATGCCAAACTTGCCAGGCAGTAAAAATTACCTCAGGTAATCCTATCATTTTACATTCCATAGCCCCTACTGAGACTGCTGACTGTCTAAGGGAGGGGCTGGGAAAGACATATTTAATGCCTCAGGAAAATTTGGGACTCACAGGTCTCATGTGACTAATTAGACATTTTCTTTTTAGTCCCTGAAAATTCCAAGGTTCACCAGTTTGAGAAACACTGACTTGGAAAACTTTAAAGGCTTATACTTTTAAAATGTCTCTCACCTGGTCGTTATCATTGAAAATGAGTAGTTAACCTTTAATCTTGTCAAAATTAGTTTTAGTCTTCCTTTCTGTGCGAAGGCTTTCTCTAGTTGCAGAGAGCGGAGGCCACTCTTATCGCGATGCGTGGGCCTCTCACCACCACTGCCTCTCCCGTTGTGGAGCACAGGCTCTGGACGCGCAGGCTCAGCGGCTATGGCTCACGGGCCCAGCCGCTCCGCTGCACGTGGAATCTTCCCGGACCGGGACACGAACCCGTGCTCCCTGCCTCGGCAGGCGGACTCTCAACCGCTGCGCCACCAGAGAAGGCTGGGAAGCTCTGTATTTTTCCTATCGTTTAAATCTATCTAGATATCTAGTTTTCTCTCCCATTTTTCTTTCTGTCCCTCTACCCTGACCCACACCCCAACACACACACACACAAACACACACACACACCAGTGTATTTTCTCTTGGAGTGCATCAGTGTTTTTCTGATTGTTTGTATATATTTCTGAGACTGCATTTGACCAGAAAATCTAGGACATGGAGGAGGAGAACTGAAACTTTGATTAGAAAATGCAACTTTAGGTCATTATTAGAAATTAAATTATGTGCTAATGAGTATTCTCTCCAAAAATAATTATGATAAATAATATTTTGCTTTGAGATGTCATCAAGAGTATCAAAAGATGAATGGTCCTAGGCTACATACTATGTATTTTGCAGCACACTCCTTATTCTAGATCTATTACTTTAAATAAATCAAATATATACTTAAATAAATATGAACTCGAGGTCCTCAAATAAGAATAAGATATACATTTCCTCCTCTTTTGGCAATCTGTATCACAAAATAGGCCAAGATGTGCCACATTCAGTTCATGGGAAATTTGCTTTATTCTGAAAGTGCTACTCTAGCTTTCCCGTATGAGATAACGATTTGCATTGAATTTGTCTCGTACTTTGGAATAGGCCATCAACTGATTAAACTATTTGGAAAGTTCACTCGAATCTTTGTTATCCCAGAAAATCTTTTATCCTATTAAGAATTGATTTATGGTTTGTCGGTCCTTTTATTATTGTTATTTTTTTTTTTAGTTGTAAGTTATGGTCATGAGTATTGGAAATGGCTAAGATAGATTTAAAATGGTAGGTAATTATACTATAATATTTCTCAGATGGTTAAATTAAGAGCTCACATGATATTAGGTGTCATATGTTCTACATGGAAGAAGACCCTAAGATGTATTTTAAAGGGTAGTTTCTCAAATAGTGATTATTAAAGAAATAATAAATTTCAAAAAGCAATAACTGTGCTATGATAATACTTTCATTTTTTAATACCAGTGAAATTTAACAAATACACCAAATTACAGTTCTATAAATAACTTATTCCCTATGTGATTCATTAAATATATAAATGATCCCTTGTTTAGTCCTTGCTTAGCTAAACCTGTTATATTTCCATCTAACAATATTGGAAATTACTTTTTTCACAAACATGTCTTCTTTTTCATTTGGTAGTTTGTCACTTTGGAAAAATAATGATTTCAAAGTAACACTTCATGCTACACACATGCTATCCATCAGTTGGATTTAAATAAAAATGACAGGACTTCCAAGTTTTACCTTTTTTGTGTGTTACCTTTAGATTATTGGTGAAGAATGAAGAATTCAAAATCATACATAATTTAAAACAAATGAACATTGATTTTTGAATTTGCTTTCCCATTTTGTGAGGTTATTTCCCAGATCAGAAAATGTCACTGTTATAAAGTAATAAAGCCATACTGGGGCTATCCAACTGAAAGAAAGGATCAAAAAACTGTACAGTTTATTTTTAAAAGTTTTCCTTTCTTATTAGAGAAAATTTAGAAAATACAAAAAGGAGAAATAAGAGAAAAAAACCCACTTTAAATATTATCATTCAAAGGTCGTGTCTTTTAACCTTTAGTATATTTTCTTCTAATGTTTTATCTATGTTCACCTTTAGGGATTTTCACAGGTGTATATAAGCAATATCAAATTCTATTTAGTTTTCTTTTTACCAGTACACAACATATTTTCCTGTATTATTATAAATTTCTGAGAGATACAGTTATGAATATCTGCAGAATATTTCATTGGTTTGATATCCCATAATTCATTCCATTATTCCTCTATGGTTAGACAGTTAAAGAACCTCTAATCTTTCATTATTTTTTTGTACAGCTTTGTATTTCTATCATTGACACCTTGCATTTCTCTATGAGTCTATCTATCCTTAGGAAAATAAACCCTATCAATAAACTTGTAAACAAATGTTTCTCAAATGAAGTTCAGTGGAGTTTTCCAGAGATGGCAATGGAAACTGACAAAAATTCTTATTATTGAATGTGGAGCTATATGGTTTAGAGAAGTCATGTTAGATATAATTTATTTAGTACTTTAAGAGTCGATATTTTTCAGGAATTCCCTTGTGGTCCAGTGGTTAGGGGGGCCTGGGTTCGATCCCTGGCTGGAGAACTAAGATCTCAATGTTTATCAATAACCAATTTCAAAATCGTTATCTGGAAAGTTATATATAAAGCAATGTAACTTTAACTAATGACAAACATTACATGAAAACAGTACATTTCCTAACTTAAAAAGTATATGTGATTATATTATTGCTAAATGCCTGATGTTGAATATTGTCATGTGAGGAATAAAGTAAATTCCAGCAAAAAGAATATTGGAAACCAATTCTGTCCCTCACCCGCTCTGCAATCTCTCCACGAAAGGACCAGTCTGGGACACGATGTCGATGAAAGGTAGACTGATGAACTGCATTTCCTTTTGTGTCTGGGGCACTGAATCCAAGCAAGGTTACACTGTTATTTATTGAAATAATAGCAGGAAACAGAGAAAGTGCTATTGATCCTTTCATCAATAAATCACGGGTAAACAATGCACGCTCCTTAAGCTGCTAGGAGAAAATTATATTTCATTTCCTGTTTGCCTCCTCAAGTAGAGCGGGATCATTCACTAAATATGCAAAAGAGAAGTTTCAATTACGAGTTGACTTCTAACATCTTCAGAGAAAATTCTCTGTCTATGAGTTCACCTCTCATGACAAACAGCCTTTAATATAACTCTTCTTTTCATTTCTCCTCCTCTTGTTTCTTGTCTTCCTCTTCCACCCCCTCCTCCTCCTTTTCTGCTTCATTCTCCTTCTTTATTCTTCATTGAACACTGCTTTCTTTGGAGGAATACAAGGAGACATTTCTGAGAATAAAAATCAGTTTTTAAAAGGAAAAAAAGCAAAAAAACAAATCCAACCCTCTCCCCTGTGCTGTCTTCCCTGACAATGCAGATTGAATCGACTTCTGAATGTCAGCACTGGGTCTCAGGTGGTATTGGGGTTGCTAAGGCCTGGCGAGTAGACAGCACTACCACAGCAGATGAAGGATCCAGGACAGACTTTAACAGTAGCCAGTGAGGGGCAGGTAGACATTGCAGGTTGTTGAGGAGGAGAATCTGCCTGTTCAGTAAATGCAGCCGGTGATTCAGGCAACAGTACCTGAGTGCTTGTCATTGTCTAAAAATTTCACATATGATAGGCCATTGGTTTTGACATGTTACAAGACACAGGTAGGAAGGGAGTTTGAGAGCAAATAGAGGAAGCCAACTCACTGGAACTGCGGTGTAGCCAAAAGACTCCTGCATACAGGGAAATAGAGCAAGGCAAGTCCAAGCCTAGAGAAAATCCTTAGAGAAATATACACTTATGGATGTGTTTACTGCCCAATATTGTTATGCAAATTGTGCTGTAATTGCATAAAGTTCTGCTGCCTATTTAGAATATTTGGCAGATTTTAAAGTGATTGGGTCCTCAATATGATTAAAATGAAAATCTAATTAGAAATAAATGTGTGCACACTGATTTGGCAAAATATTTTAGTATAAATGTAATAAACAAGTCACAGTTTAGGTTATATGTGTGTCCTTCTGTACAAGAGTAATGAAAAAAGTAAGTTAAAAAGTTAGCAAGCTTTCGATAGACCCTATTATACCATTACAGTGTCAACCAATTTCAATATGCGATTATATCTGCAAATGGAAATAAACATTAGAGGGTGATTAAATTAAGTGTAGTTACGCATCTTTTAGTTATACAAAAATCAATTATGGAAGGTACGATAGTTGAATGGTGCACTGAAGTTTTATTTTCATACCAGTCTAATGTGTAACTGTAGATAAATTATGTCCCCAACATGATTTATTGTTTTTGTGAAAAGATCCACCAACCAACCGAGCACCAACTTGTCAGAATCAAGGCAATGGTACTTTCATTACAATGAGTCACTTCCTAAATATGGGTATTGGTAATTGCTAACACAGGTTTGAGTGATAATGAAAACTCTTGGTTACTTTGACAACATATTTTCTTTTATTCAATCAAATACTGACTATGTAGAAGAATCTAAGTATGCTTGGGGAGAACTGGGGAAAGTTTGTGGATGGATAGAAAAGGCTGGATATTTCCTACCATCAGAATTTACCTATGTCCTTTATTTTTTATAATAGAAATGTGACTATAAATGAAATGTTATTGATACTTCAGACTACGAATTTTGTTAGAATAGCGCTTAGTTTGTAATAAGAATTTTCTCCTACAAGATAGTTTTTCTTCCCCCTCTGCACCTTTAAAATAGAAGCAGTTCCTTGTTAATGTTCAAACGTCAGTTAATATTTTCTAGTGGAGGAAATTAAAAATTGCCAGTGTCTGCAGAAAAGAGCAGTGTTATTTGTCTGAAGAGCTTTTGTTTTATTTATAGGCTGGGCAAAGAAAAGATCAAGCTAGAGTCTTTTTTTTGGTAATTTATAAGTAAATATAAGTCATCTTTTTTTTTTTTTTTTTTTTTTGTGGTATGCGGGCCTCTCACTGCTGTGGCCTCTCCCGCTGCGGGGCACAGGCTCCGGACGCGCAGGCCCAGCGGCCATGGCCCACGGGCCCAGCCGCTCCGCGGCACGTGGGATCCTCCCGGACCGGGGCACGAACCCGTATCCCCTGCACCGGCAGGCGGACTCTCAACCACTGCGCCACCAGGGAAGCCCAAGTCATCTTTTAATAGTATGGCTAAATATTGAAAATGTTTCACACAAGCTTGAAAAGATTATTTGTTGGGTGTAGGTTTCTCAATTATATGTCTGTGTAATTGAGTTTATTGTGTTCTTTAAATCCTCTTTGTTGTCAGTAATTGACTCAATCTATCCATGTATAAAAGAAATAGATTTAAATCTCCAATTATATTTGTGACTTTTATCAATATCTTATAATTCCATAATGTTTACTTTACATATTTTAAGGCAATGCATTTATGTGTTTACATATAAATGATTATTATCTTTTCCATTTTTATTATGTTATTTACTATCATTTGTTTATTGGTTATTATATTCTTGGAGACAATTTATCAATCTTCACTGTTAAACTTCCCACTTCATATTTAAGGAGTATATTGGAGCAAGCATCTAGCTAGATTTTGTTTGTGTTTACTGATTTTTTTTAACTTATATATGTCATTTTACATTTTTACTTTATTCTTCATTTTCTGGAATTACTGTTATGTGTATGCTGGAGTCTCCCAAGCTATAATTTTTATCCTTGTTTTTAAGTTTCTATTTTGTTATCTTTTTAGTCTACATTTTGGATGAAGTTTTCTACATCATCTTTGAATTTACTAATTTTCTTTTTACAATACTTCAGGTTGGAGTTTACCTTATTTTAAGTTTTCAGTTTCAATGAATTTATTTGATCATTTCTTAGGATTTCCATTTTGTTCTTTAAATTCAACCATTCTTGCATAATTTCTTCATGCTGGTTTCATAATTTCTTGTTCATTTTGATGAGTGCTATCCCTTCTTTGTTCTCGGTAAGGATGCTAAACATTCGTATTTCTAAAAATATTTTCAGATTGCCTTGTTTTCATTTTATTTAGAGTAAATTTATCAGCTATTTTTTAAGGTTGTCTATTCATTATTTTGAGGCTTATAATGAGTGGAAGATTTTATTTCTACCTCACCTGCTTTTACCCCCTTCTTATTGGCAGTTTTATAATTTTCTCCATCCAAACTTGCCAGAATTCTCAGACCTGAACTACGTCTTGTATTTGTGACTCAGGGCTCCTGTTCCTCAGAGATTCAGGAGACCTGGAAACTAGTCACTAAGCTAGATTAAAATATGGCCCATGTCCTGACCTCTAGGCTGCATTTGCTTGCTTCTACTTTCCTTGATTAATCTAAGTTTTAACCTCTGGCGGAGTTTGGTCACAGACTGGGACAACTGACCAAACCTTGAGTAGGATGAAATTTGTTTTATTGCCTGAGCTGGCATGGATCACTTTAAGTTTCTCATACTTGCCGAGTTGGGAATTCCCATCTGGCTCTGCCTTCTTACAGATGCTAAACTTGGCTGGCCCATGGTTGTGTTTTGACTCCATGCCTATGCTACAGAGATGGTTGTCTTATTTCAGATCTCAACTGTTTCTTTTAATTTCCTTTTTAAAAAAATTGGGGGGCTTCCCTGGTGGCTCAGTGGTTGAGAGTCCACCTGCCAATGCAGGGGACACGGGTTCATGCCCCGGTCTGGGAGGATCCCACATGCCACGGAGTGGCTGGGCCCGTGAGTCATGGCCGCTGAGCCAGCGCGTCCAGAGCCTGTGCTCCGCAACGGGAGAGGCCACAACAGTGAGAGGCCCGCGTACTGCAAAAAAAAAAAAAAAAAATTGGTATCTCCCATTGCTGTACATTAGAAGAAACAGGTCTCAAAACATAGAACTATAACACTATATTGTCTATAGCTGCACTGTACAATATAGTGGCCATCAACCACATGTGGCATGTTAAATTAAGATCAATTAAAATTAAATAAAACAAAAAACTCAGTTTCTCCATCATATTAGCCACATTTCAAGTTCTCAATAGTCCCATGGGGGTATTGGCTACCATTTTGGATAGTGCAGATGTAGACTATTTCCATCATTGTAGACAGTTCTCTTGGGTGCTCTGTCTACAGTATGAAGCTAAATATTGAAAAGAAGACAAAAAAGGCTGCAGATATTTAACCTGTTATGAGGTTGTTGGAAGCCCTGAAGCTTACTAAATTATTGCAATAAGACATACGTAAACTCTTCAGTAATAGGATTCTGAGACCATGTGCTTTATTGTCAACAACATGTCTGTAGTTGCCCACTATGAAATTTTCTCTGAAGTATAATCTTATGATTTTGGAACCTGAAGACCTGGGTGCAAGTTCCAGTCCTGCTGCTTGCTAAGAATGTGATCTATGATTATACACCTAACTTCTCTGAACTTCCATTTTCTCATCTGAAAATTAGGATAATAGTTATTTTGCCAACTCTGTGTGATTTTTGTAGTATGTTATATTAAGGTGTATTTCAGAATTAATTAATAGGTGACCTTTTTATATTTAAAAGTTTACATTTCTTTAAATCTTGCTTTTTATTGTTTCTTCTAAAGTAACATAATTTTTATTCTGATTTTATTTTTATATTAGAAGTATCCATGTCTAATTACATTAATAGAGACGATTTTGAGTAATGAGAAAAGTATAATAACTTCCTTCCCAAACAGGTACACCTATGGATTAGAGAGTGCTAATGACAGCATTCTACTGAAGAATCTTCCACTTCAGGCCTAGTGAATGAGGTATATATATTTTTGAACTTTAATGTAATAAATTTCAATCTGTAGTGTTATAGCAATTTTAGCACCTATTACACAATGTGACTCACTTTTATTAGACATAATCAGGCAAACCATGAAGCTGAGTGCTGAAACCATAAATAAGATTTGACTCTAATACTTGTATCCATCTCCATAATCAAAGAGTAATCTCCATATGTGTGCAGTTTAGTCAGTTTTTTTTTTTTTTTTGGTAGAACATCTTAAGAGAAACTTTTTTTTCTTTTTTTGCGGTACGCAGGCCTCTCACTGTTGTGGCCTCTCCCGTTGCGGAGCACAGGCTCCGGACGCGCAGGCTCAGCGGCCATGGCTCACGAGCCCAGCCGCTCCGCGGCATGTGGGAACTTCCTGGACTGGGGCACGAACCCATGTCCCCTGCATCGGCAGGTGGACTCTCAACCACTACGCCACCAGGGAAGCCCCGAGAGAAACATTTTTATTAAGACCCTTAAGTTTTAATATAACAGATTTTCAATATTGAGATCTATATAATAATTGTAAAATTTCTATATTAATTCCTGAATCATTTCACTTACTTGTAGGAAAGGCAATCTCTAATTGTACAATAAAATGCTAATGTTGAGGGGATATAAGTAGTTAAATAATGGCAATTTTTAAACTCTTCTATTTTTTCTACTTAAAAGAAAATATGTCTATTCTTATAATTGTTTGGTCTAAATTAAACAATATTTATTTCTCATATATGAAATTGAGACATGCATGTTCTAAGATTCATCATTTTAGCCTATTTTAACCGTCACAGAAACTCTTCAAGGTAAGTGTTTATAACAAATGAGGTGACTGAAATGCAGAAAGTTTACTTTTCTGAAACTGGGTTTTCAATTCAAGCTCTATTCTGTATCTGTTGTCTTTCTTGTAATGAGGCCCAAAACAGAGTCCTAATTATAATATTGGTTATCTGGTTCTTACCCCACAATGAAGGTTTCTAATGTTTACATTGACTGAATTTTTTTTTTTTTTTTTTTTTGCGGTACGCGGGCCTCTCACTGTTGTGGCCTCTCCTGTTGCGGAGCGCAGGCTCCGGATGTGCAGGCTCAGCGGCCACGGCTCACGGGCCCAGCCGCTTCGCGGCATGTGGGATCCTCCCGGACCGGGGCACGAACCCGTGTCCCCTGCATCGGCAGGCGGACTCAACCACTGTGCCACCAGGGAAGCCCATGACTGAATTTTTTATTAGCCCTTTTGGAAACCTATTTTATACTCTTTGTTAATGTGACACCAAATAAATATTTTTTGGAAACAACCTATGGACAGTGAATCCTTCCCAGAAGGCCTAAATATTCTCTGTTAAAGTAACCTGTAACTTTTTCTGGACTATGACACATTTTCTGTAGAATCTCATTTTATAATCCAGTTTTAGCTTGTGTTCTGTAATTGTCCATTCACTAATGATGTCTGTATCATAAAATTATAATTATGAAGTTAACATCTAAGTTTTAGCTTGACAGGGAGCTAATTATTATTTATGTGTAAATAATAGTGGAATAAAGAAAAATACAAACTAAACATAGATATCTATGGTAAAATGTTGCAATATATGCAGAGAGATAAGAAATATGACCTATTTGTTTCATTTACTGGAAACTACTAAATCAGTAAAAACCTTGGGAAATTTAGTTTTCTATAAAAATGATTTTACAAGTTTTCCGGGCCACTGACAATGTCTAAGGTGAACTTGCACATTCATTTTGAATGTATGACCCAAGTTGTTCCTTTGAACTCAGATTGTAGTAATGGGACGTCTACATGGAAGATTCATGCAACTGTAATGTGAAGCTGAAATGAATTTTAAAAGATTATCTATCCCTGTTCCCTTTTCTTCTCATTTTGGCTGGATCATTCTAGGTGCATAAAGGTTTAAGGCTATCAGAGAAGGAAGCTCACAGCCTTTTACTAACTCTAGTAAACTTTTATCTTGCTCTATGCTCTATTTTAAATTTATATCAGCCCTACTGGAGACAGCTCATAGGCGAATTATGAGAACAGTAGGAAAACTTGAAACTATATCAAATGAGGAGAGTTGGAGGAATTTTTAGCTAACTAGCAGCATAAGCAATTTCTTAAGCATTTGAACAGATGTGACAGAGAGAAGGAGAGGACTCTTGTCTTTTAAGAGTTACCTACGCTAATGGATAAAAATTGCAGAAAGACAGATTTCAGTGATATATTGAAAATAATTTTATAACAATCGTTGAGTGTTTTCCATATTTGAAGGTGATATTGTAGAAGGAATTAAAGCACTAAATTGGTGTTGGAAGATGGCTCCCATATTGTAGACAATACATTGAACCTCTGGGACCTTAATTTGTATGACCTAATAATTATGTCAGAGATGGAACTTAAAACCAGGTCTATTTGAAGTCCAATGAGTATGGCATTGCATCCAGTTTCTGATGCTCAGAATTTTAGTCAACCACCATCCCTTCATTTTTGCATAGGAGACAACTGAGTCCCAGACTGAGGTGAGAACTTGCCTAAATTTATGTAAACAAAGTTTATATTTGGGTGTGGCTCGTATAAGTGGCAAGTTATTAATATGAATTTATTTGCAAAGATGGGCTGAATTATAGATGGAAAATTCTCAAATATTGAAGTGAGAAGACCTGCAGAGGTCATGTGTCCCATGTAAAGCTCCCTTCTATAGCTTGCTTGACAAATGGTTATTTAGCTAGAGCTTAAAAACTCAACTTTGTGAATATTCCTTTTCATGTTTGACAGAGAGCATTGTTATATTGAACTGAATAACTGTCTTCTTTTCTGGTCCAACTTCTATACTTAGAAACAATAAAGAATAAATTTGCGGGCTTCCCTGGTGGTGCAGCGGTTAAGTCTCTGCCTGCCAATGCAGGGGACATGGGTTCAAGCCCTGGTCCCGAAAGATCCCACATGCCACAGAGCAGCTAAGCCCGTGAGCCACAACTACTGAAGCCCACGCACCTAGAACCCATGCTCTGCAACAAGAGAAGCCATGGCAATGAAAAGCCTGCGCACTGCAGCAAAGAGTAACCCCTGCTCGCTGCAACTAGAGAAAGCCTGAGCGCAGCAGCAAAGACCCAATGCAGCCAAAAGTAAATAAATGAAATAAGTATCTTCACTATGATTAACTGTTTGGGTTTTTGTTGTTTTTGTTGGTGTTTTTGTTCACTCAATTTATAGTTGAAAAAGTTAAGACTCAAGTAATAGAACAGAAGTACATATCTTGGGAAACTTTATTAGTTTTTGAATTATTCCTATGCAAAACAGAAATTAACTAACAGAAAGTGCACCAAGGGAAATTTAACTTCGTCAATTGTGAAGTAGGAGGTGAACAATGCTTCCTTTTTACCACCAGAGGTCTTCAAAAGATCTATAATAGCTACATTTCCTCCAACTGAGGAAGAAAAATCTCTAATGATGAAGCTGACAGAGTCTTAGCAAATAATATACTCAAGAACTTAAGTAATTATTAGAGTTCTCTAGCCTTAAGACTGAACATTTCCTCTAGGTAGAATTCAGTCCAAGAAAACAAAAACTAATAACCAAACCCTCAAATGCAGAACAATTAAAATGTATTATTTTATATTTTAGTTTGATTTATTGCTTAATCATCTTAGTTCCTGTTGGGGAACTTCTGATGCTAATTGCAATGATTAAAAACAATATTACATGATTATCAATATTACATGAAAGTGGAAACCCACTCTTATTTACATATGTTTAAGAATGTATTATATATTACAAATGTGAAAACATACTAATTTTGCTTTTCAATTTAAAGGTTAAGGGACAATGTGGCTTAATTCCTTTGACTTATCCTAAACCACTGGGAAGCAAAGCTAGGCAAAGATTTTTATATCAACTTAGAAAAACAGCTCCCTGTTTGGATTTTAAAAGAAAGAAAATGACTTTAGATGAACTAATGAATCCTGTAATATGCATAATAATTTGAGTAACTGTTGTCTAATTTCATTGGTACTTTGTATTTCTTATGGTGATTACTATTTAATTCAATATTTATTGAGAGCTTATTACATGCCTACCATTTTACTAGTGATGGCATATATAAAAATTGCAATCACACATGATCTTGTTCTCAAGAAATTCACAGCTTAGTGCAGGAAAATAGGCAAAGAATTACAATTCAACTTTATAAATGCCACATTAGAAAGATGATCATAAGGGCAATGAGAACCAAAAGGTGGGCACCTAACTCAGGGAGAATCAGAAGATTTCAATACATGAACTAGGTATTGAAAGATGAAAGGCAGTCATGTTGTCTAAAGTAGGGGGAAGGAGAGCAGTGCTTCATGGAAGAGAAAAAATATGAGCAGAGCAAAGTGAAGGCAGAAGAGAATATAACATATTAAAGAATGATGGGAAGTGGATGAAGACATATGTCTCGATCTGTAACCCAGGCTAAGCATTTTGCTTCCTACACATCAAATGAAATCGAGAAATACATCCCCTCGATTGTTTTATTTTGAGGGTAAAGAAAGGGCTAAGGTGAAAACATTCTTAATTGTTGTTTGCAATTTTAATCATTAACCATATAAAAATAAATAGAGGTTCCCTAATCAGTGTCCAAACAAAATTTAAAACATAAACTCACACAATGATCTGAAAAACAATTTAAAAGTTGTTCTTCTTTTTATATTCTAGCCCCCCATCTCCTGATTTTTGTTTTCTCATGAACTTTTTCATCTCCCCCTTCCCCCTTGCCATAGGTTGGCATGCTTCATTTTTTTTGTCTTTTGTTAAATCTAGTGAGACGGGGGCAGTGGAGAATGAGGCATGTCTGACTTGGAGGAGAGGGAACACTAGATACTGTGGGTGTGTTCAAGGAAATGTTTGTGTGTTTAATGTTTTTGTGAGGCAGGAAACAGGAAGCATAATAAAACCATTCAAAATAGAAAGAAAGCAATACATTTTAATTATAATTTATGGTCATAACAGTACTGCCCCAAAGGGACTTAATTCAACCATCCTGTTCACAGACATTGGACACAGCTGCTGTTGTCTTTGATTTTGATAGAGTACAACTGTTAAAGAAAATGCTGGATTCTAGAGTTTGAGGGTTTAGATTCCTGCTCTTTACTGGATTCAATACAAATCTCTCTATTTAAATTTGAATAGGAAACAAAACAGACCGGAAACTCCTAACCAGTCTCCTTGCCTTGCATTTAATCTTCCTCTGCCCAATTCGTTTGTTTCGTGGACTCCTTTTTGTTTCACTCCTGTGCAGGATCTCCACGAGACCTCTCATGATGGTTTGCTATCTATCTCCCGAGGCCCTTTCCTTTCCTGGCTCCGCTCTGCTCAAGTTGTACCAAATTTCTGTCATTTTCACATGTTGACATTTTAGGGAAGCTTCTGGGCTTTTGCACAAGTTGTTCCACAGCCTGGACATCATCTTTCTTTTCTCCCGTCCTGTCTATACAATAAGACAATGATGAACTGAAGAAACTACAGTATAACAAAAAGACTCCTTTCTTTTATAGTAGTTGTCTCTTCGCACATCAAATTCTTCCTAAACTATGAAGGGCAAGGCTCTTATGTTTTCACCATGATATCACCTGGCTTGGTGAGTATATTTGTGTTGAATAAATGAATGAAGGAAGAGCTGTAGGGAGATAAATGGATACTGAAATAATCACATAAATTATGGAACTATTTGGATCAATTTTTTAAAACTTGATAACAGGTTAATTTCAAATCATGGTGTTTCAATATAAATAATCTATGTATCATTTGCTTACTATTACCTTATGTTTTAATTTTTAAATACCAAAGAAATAGATTTCTCACACTTTTCCAAGGTAGTCTGTTATGGCATTTGAATACATATCTTCCCTACAATTTATTTAAGCCTCTTTGTTTCATCTTCGTGCTCTCACTTTTTCAAAGGGAAATATATTTTGTTATTTATTACTAGATTAAGCACCTGTTGAACAGAGAGTAATGGGTATCTCTGGCAACCTCTTGAGTCTTGTTAATGCTTGAGACAGGAAACAAAGGAAAAGATCCATTTTTCTCCTAATATGCTTCAAGCAATGAAAATGCATCAATACAGGTTTTACACGTTTGATCTCAACTGTCAATGCCTCTTTCCTGGGAAGCCACCTCTACTCATTTTGTTATTGGGGAACAGCAATGGGTGAATACTTGGACTAAACATTCCACAGAGAAGTTAAAGACCTCTGTGATGCTAATTTTCACTTCCAGACTTCGTTATAGAGACATACTTTCTTTTTAGTATCACTTTACTTATTAACCAGTATTTGTGAAGAATCTCACTTGTAGACTTTATGCATTTGGAATGTTGCTTTTGAATAAGGAGGCTGAAACCTTTGTATTAGCCAAACAGGAAGTTGGTGTGGTATCAGCCTCTTCTAGTTCTTCCTTTACACCTAACCTGGTATTTGATAAGGACACATTTAAACATGCTGCAGAAGCATTTAAACTTGGAAAAACATACCAGGAAGCACTGCAAGCAAATGAACCAGTACCATGTTGCACTTCATTGTTACTAAAGAAAAACTTTAAATTTGAACATCTTTCCTACTGTTTATACCATGATTTAATTTTTGAAAAATTTGCTACAAGTTGATTTTTAGCTATATGTCTGGAATTTGCAAACTGCTACTGGCACCACCGAATCCAGACTGTCCCTTGTTTTTGTCAATACACTTTATTAGAATACAGCCACTCTCATTTACTGTCTGTGGCTGCTTTTGTGCTATAACAGAATTGGGTAGTAGCGATAGAGTCTAAAATATTTATTGTCTTACTTTATCCAGAAAAAGTTTACTGACCCCTGATCGTAGTTTATGATACTTAGTACAATTTTCTTGGTTAGTATGATGTTATTTTTTACCACTTGTTCTTCTTGGGTAATGCTGTAGCAAGATTTATGTTATACATTAAAACTTTACAACATACATTAAAAAGTGGAGATATAAATTTGTGTGCATTGAATAGAAAATAGGTTAAAATATGTATAGGAATTTTTATAAGATAAAGGCAAAATTGATAAAAGATGAAATAAAGAAATTATGAGCAGAATGAATATAAATATCATTACAAATATCTATCTGTCAAATAACCTGTTTTTAAGAAGCTTTCTTACTCTGACATTGTTTACTATCCATTTCTCAGGAAAAAAAGTTTCTAATTAGAACAGACTTAATAGTACCTGGGAAAATTGATATACTTCATCTATTTTAGGACAGAGAAATTCTACCAAGGTCAATTAAGATAATTTCCCCTTCTTAAGCTCTAAGATTGTTATTTGTGTCATTTGTACTGCAGTTCCCAGTAATTAAAACAGCAGGTTACAGATGGGTTATTTTGGCATGGGCACACTCATTTTCTTGCCCTCAGGTTAGATGGACATTGTCTTCTGTAGGCACTGCCCATTGTCCCTCTGAAAGACTCCCTCAGATCGTCCTTGGACAAGAAAATCAGCCTAAATAGATCTCTTTTATTTGTCTCATAAGTCTTTCAAACAAACTGTATTAGTGACTGCCAACTGAGTTGTTCCAAACAGGAAAAACAATCTTATGCTTTTGATGTCAACCCGACATAAAGTTAAAAAGAAAGAGATTCTGTTATTTAAGAGAATATTTTAAATTTTATTTATTTATGGCTGTGTTGGGTCTTCGTTTCTGTGCGAGGGCTTTCTCTAGTTGTGGCAAGCGGGGGCCACTCTTCATCGTGGTGCGCGGGCCTCTCACTATCGCAGCCTCTCGTTGCACAGCACAGGCTCCAGACGCGCAGGCTCAGTAATTGTGGCTCACGGGCCCAGTTGTTCCGCGGCATGTGGGATCTTCCCAGACCAGGGCTCGAACCCATGTCCCCTGCATTGGCAGGCAGATTCTCAACCACTGCGCCACCAGGGAAGCCCCTAAGAGAAGATTTTAAAAGAGTTTCTGTGAAGTCCATATTTATCTGTAAACTTTTGTTTTTAGGTTGACAAAGAAATCACATTCCTCTGAATACTCTCTAGTTAATGTACTCCATAGCAATACCTGCCTAAAGAGTGGTAGTTAGGAAAAATTTAAGGAAGAAAGATGAAAGATGAGAAAGTTTCAAAACAATATACTCATATGTTTTGGGGATGGGAAGGCAGAATATCAGATGCCCATTTACTCACTTACTTAAGGTTGTGTGGAAATATCTTAATACATACTGCTTATGTCTCTTAGGTGATCTAATGTTTCTGCTCCTTTCCATAATCAGAAACCATTTCTTTTTTCTCCCCCCAGGCCATTGAGTAGAAACTCAAATGAGATTTTCCAACGCATGATGGAAAATTCTATTTTAAATCTTATGATTTCTATGTGTTAAATGTGTAGTTTAAATTACACATCAGTATGTTTGAGTTGTCACAAGTGCATGGCACTGACCCAAGTTCCTTTAGACAGGTTTCTTTGTTGAGAATTCCTGAAGTTCTAATTAATCGGCTGCCTTGGTTTTAGATGTTATATATAGGATGTTATATATAGAATATATAGGAATGTATTCCTCCTTTGAAACAAACACCCAATTGTGAGAAAAATCCTGTTTGTATCTAGAAAAGATGGGGAAATAGCCAGATCGATATATCTATGTCTCAAAATCAGAAGATTAGAATCAATGTAGTAATAAATACCTGGATGTTGTATGGTATTGTTTTGAGTAATAAAAGGGAGGGCAGTAGAAAAAATTTTTTGGTTTAGCTCTAAACTTATCAGTGTTTTGAAATTTAATTTCTTGAATTATTTTTGAAGAACTCAAGTTAGGCCTCATCTAAAGAGTTACCATTAATTTAGACTGGAGCCTAATGCAGCACGATGGAAAGCGCAGTATGCAGATATCAATTAGCACATATTGTGTCCACCCCCTTCCAGGTGTTCATATAATTAACTCCATGAGGTGGTTCAACATTTTTATCCCATTGCTACCTATCAAGGAACCAAGGCCTAGGAAGAGGGTGTAGTGTTTGCCCAAGGTCATGCAACTGAGAAATCATGGAGCCAGAACAGAAAGGCAGGTGCATCTGATTTCAAAGCCAATGCCTCTTCTGTCCTGTGTTGCCTTTTACAAGAATGTGTTATCAACATCTAGAAATCTTGCTTATAAAAATCCCCCCAGAGAGTTTAGAGCAGATACATATAAATTCATAGCTGGAATATATATTCTCTACATATACATAAGTAGATGAAAAGGAAATTTGCAAATATACTTCAAATTACCTTCAATAAACTTTCTACATGCAGCCTTTGGAAAAAGCAGGATCTACCATGTAACAGAAATTGTTGACTTTTAAAAGAGTATGGCATTTTCAACTCATATTCAGTGTGTTCTCCATCTGACCTCTGAATCCTTGTCTGTTGTATTTTCGCTTAACTTGCCTTTCTCCTTTTTAGAAAAACAATTTCCCTCTAATGGATTTTCTTTTAGGGTTGAAACTCAGTTCAATAGGAATCAGACTCTCAGAGCTGCAAGAGACCTTAAGGCAAAATTGAACCTCAACCATCATTTTACTGATGAGTAAAAAGCTGACAGTCAGTGAAGTGAAATGATTTATCTAATCTACAGGAGGGATCCAGGTCTCCTGATTCTCAACTCAGTGGAATTCTGTGACACACTGCTTCTTAATGAGATGCTCAGAGATCAAATAATTTTGGAGTTGATCGACCCTTTTTTTTTTTGGTATTTATTGACCAAGTTGATTTAAAGCCATCATTACTAATTCATTGTTTGAAATGTTATTTTTAATCTAAAGGCCATGGAAAATTGAAAGATGGCATATAATGTAGGAAAGTAGATATTATACTTCAATATAGGCTTTAAGCTGCCTTTCCAGCCTCACCTTTCACCCATTTTCCCCTGGTTTATTCTAGAATTTGTCATATACTTCATGCATCCATGATTTAGCCCCTTGTGCTACTGCATCTGGAATTCCCTTCCACATCTTGACTGTCTGGAGAAATTCTATTTATTTTTCCTTTTGCATATCTTAATATTAGCCACACCTTCCCTCGACCTTGGCAGAATTAATTTTCTACTTGTCTGTGCTATCATGTCAGTTTGTGCCTTTATTGTAGTATTTATCCTTATTTTATTGCCATTATTTCTTCACTTATCTTTCCTCCTCCAGACTGGAAGCTCCTTGAAGGCAAGATTTTGTTCTAATCACCTTAGTATGCTCATGACAACATAATGCTAGACACATAGTGGGAGCTGCAAATACATTTCTCTTGAATGAATTACTTGCAAATCACAGTCTTTCAAAGACAATGCCCTAAAAGAAAAAGTAAAAGTCTAAAAGTTAGGGCTGTACGTGAGGTCACTTGATCTGATAATTATCACGAATTTTGCTGTCATTCTTACAAGTTGAATCCTGTCTAGTCACAAGGTTTGAAGCTATTGCTTTATTTTCAGTGGTCTGTGCTTTCGGTTCCTTTTTATAGTAATAGAGATTTATATGTCCCCAATCATAATTTCTTGCTGGTTGTCATTATTGCTGATGACTTTAATTTAGCCATCTGTTGACTCAAGAATAAGCTTCTGACTGCTCCTTCTAATTTGATATAAGAAATTAAGTCAATGACAAGCATAAGTTACAGGCCTTTACATCACTTCAATTTTGGTAGAACTGAGGTTTAATATATTGCACACATACATAGAACAAATCTATTATAAATAAAATGTAACTGCTCATATTTATAGAATAAATTCACATACAAATGATTTGCAGAAAGATATGTTTTTCTCTTCACTATCAATAAGAATGAAAGAAAGCTGAACTTCAGCTGTAGGACATTAATTCAATAGATTGTATTTGTTTATTAGCACAAATGCATTCATCAATATACCCTTGCAACCCTAAGCATGATTAATAAGACACTGGGCTCCTGAAGATGGTGTCTTCTGGTCCATATATAGCGTTACATAATGCACAGCTGTTGGTGATTAATCACAGTTTGTAATGGCTAGTGAGTTCATTTCTTAGAAAAGAAAAAATGCAGGGTTTTTTTTTTGGTGTGTGTGTGATCTGAGTAAACAAATTTTGAACAAATGTAATGCTGATTTATCAGTTTCCAGTTCATTAATGGGGAGCTTTTACTTTCCCAACGATTGAAATCAGTGAAACATCTGTCAAATTATAGTTGCATAATCTATGAGTGAAACAATGCTTAGGTGGTATAAATGAGCTACTTCCTTAGAGATTCTCAAGTTGTGCAAGAGGCAGGTGCTCAAGTGTCCCAGAATTCAGGAATCTTTAAATGGAATATCTAATAGATCTGCTATTTTTCTTTGCCATTTCAGTGAGTACAAACATGATCTACCATTTCAATAGCCCTAGTGGAAACCAGATTGTGGACTTAGGTTTAATTTAACACTCCTTATCTTCACGCTACTTCACTGCCAGCACCCAGATTGTTATGTAATTGTGCATTACATATAGCTAAGTTAGAGGTATCCTACCTAAATGTTTTGATTAATATACTAATATTAATACTGTATTTCTTTCCTCTTTTTCTTAATGATGAAGTAGTTCTCTGACAAATCATCGCTTTTATTCAGGGGAAATGCATACCCTATAGTTAATTAAATGCTATTACAAAATGCATCATCTTCCAGTTAATTCAAGGAATCGTTACAGTCCTTTAGTAGAAATTTTATCCTCTGTTTTGAGAAAAGTTTCTGTGAGTGCCTGAAACAGGTTCCTGCTGATAACTGAAAATGTGTTTCTAAATGTTCCCAGCTTGCCAGGTTAGGGTGCCTAGGTCATTCAGTTCTTTCTTTCTAGCTACTTCTATTCACTGTGAAATTTTTTCCTGTAGAAAATGAGATGTTATGCTGCTTTCACTGAAACATCATATAACTCAAAGGAAACTAGTGCCATAGGATAGATTCCCCAAGGAACAGACCCTGAGCCTCTGAGATTTATGTGCAGGGGATTGCTCTGGGGAATACATAGTAAAAATGATTGAAGAGATGTTGAGCAGGTTAAGAACATGAGCTATGATGCAGTTGCAACATTGGCTTAGGACCATCTTACAGAAAGCCCTCCACCTGGGATGGCCCTTCAGAGTTTTGTGTTTTGAGGCAAGGAGCCAGATTTTACGCTCCCGTATCCATCAGCCATTGAATGCAGGCCACCTTTGGGGAGGGGGTTGATTTTGAGCCAACCTGCCCTTTTTGGCTGAGGGTGATTCCTGGAGAGAGATTAATCAGAGAGCTGTTGGCCACCAACATTCCAGGCAATGGATGAAATGAGTGTTTCAGTCCCGAGGAGGAGTTCTGGGCAGCACACTACAGTATCCACTATAATGAGATGCCTAACTTGGGTACCACATTTATAATGCCAGTTGTGAGTGATGATTAACTTGCATGTTGTATAGAACATTAAAACCATTTAAGTAAACTATGGGTTGTAAGCAGTGGATAACATCCGAATTATTCTATAGCATGGTTATCTTTAGATAACTTTAGAAATGCCAGCCTCTAATTTCCTGCTGAGACCCTAGGGAAGTTATAGTCAAGATTATCATTAGCTTTAATGAGAATAATTTGTACAGAATCCCCTGTGTTAGACAAAGATAAAAACATCTCTGCATGTGAAGATTTGAATATCCCTTTGTTTATTTTAGCCTTTAAATGAATACAGAGTTGTTTTGTTTTCAGAGGTTTTATCAAAATGACATTGAAAATTTTCATTTTTGTTGCTTTATTCCTAATAGATTTTCAACTGTATTAGTACCAGATATGGGTATTTTAAAATATTTCTATTAATCTGGGTTAAAAATTTTAAGTAAAGAATTACTCTGACTACTAAATAAAATACTATGGTTAAATTCTAAGGTTTAAAAAGATAAATTTTGAAGCTATGTTTAGAGTGAAAAGGATGATAGTAGCTAAATGACATAAATTTTGATATTTATTGACACAATTATTGCCATAGCAAAAATAAATCCAGATGTGTGGTGATTATAAAGGAGTGGCAAAGTGTTATAACTGAATCAAGTACATAAAATTTGCTACTTGAATGAACAGGTCAATTTGCATTTAACACTAAGGGATCAACTGGTATTTGGAATGAGTGTTGGTGACAGATGGTGTAGTTACATAGTCCTGTTTCAGTCAATTAACAAGTAATTGACAGATATACTCATGGTGCTGAACAATTATTTGAATAAAAATGTTTAGGACTGTTTGCTAAGCTTCAAGGTTTACCAGATGTAATTATAGTTAATTCTTTACATAAATTCCATGAAATAAGTTAGGATATTCACCAATTCAGAATGACAGTATTGTTTTAACCATATAATTAACTCATTCTCATGGTTTGTTTGCTTAATGGAGTAATCCATCTGATCTTGGATGGATTATTAATTAATAATCTCTATTAATACTATTTCTTTGTCCATCAAAATGATGACCCTAACAAAATGAATACTTCTATAAAGTAAACATCAATTTTATATAGTAAAAGACCCAGCTAAATAAGACATTGGATAAAGAGAAATGGCAAAATAATCATACTCAACTTAAAGTTTTGATTATCAGTGGACACTGCCCTCATAGAATTTTGTACTAACATGTTTTTTTTTTTTAACATCTTTATTGGAGTATAATTGTTTTACAATAGTGTGTTAGTTTTTCCTTTACAACAAACTGAATCAGTTATACATATACATATGTTCCCATATCTCTTCCCTCTTGCATCACCCTCTCTCCCACCCTCCCTATCCCACCCCTCTAGGTGGTCACAAAGCACAGAGGTGATCTCCCTGTGCTATGCAGCAGCTTCCCACTAGCTATCTAATTTACATTTGATAGTGTATATATGTCCCTGCCACTCTCTCACTTCGTCACAGCCCACCCTTCCCCGTCCCCATATCCTCAAGTCCATGCTCGAGTAAGTCTGTGTTTTATTCTCGTCCTACCACTAATCTCTTCATGACATTTTTTTCCCTTAGAGTCCATATATATGTGTTAGCATACGGTATTTGTTTTTCTCCTTCTGACTTACTTCACTCTGTATGACAGACTCCAGGTCCATCCACCTCATTATAAATAACTCAGTTTCATTTCTTTTTATGGCTGAGTAATATTCCATTGTATATATGTGCCACATCTTCTTTATCCATTCATCTGTTGATGGACACTTAGGTTGCTTCCATGTCCTGGCTATTGTAAATAGAGCTGCAATGAACATTGTGGTACATGAGTCTTTCTGAATTATGGTTTTCTCAGGGTATATGCCCAGTAGTGGGATTGCTGGGTCGTATGGTAGTTCTATTTGTAGTTTTTTAAGGAACCTCCATACTGTTCTCCATAGCGGCTGTATCAATTTACATTCCCACCAGCAGTGCAAGAGGGTTCCCTTTTCTCCACACCCTCTCCAGCATTTATTGTTTCTAGAGTTTTTGATGATGGCCAATCTGACCGGTGTGAGATGATATCTCATTGTAGTTTTGATTTGCATTTCTCTAATGATTAATGAGGTTGAGCATTCTTTCATGTGTTTGTTAGCAATCTGTATATCTTCTTTGGAGAAATGTCTATTTAGTTCTTCTGCCCATTTTTGGATTGGGTTGTTTGTTTTTTTGTTATTGAGCTGCATGAGTTGCTTATAAATTTTGGAAATTAATCCTTTGTCAGTTGCTTCATTTGCAAATATTTTCTCCCATTCTGAGGGTTGTCTTTTGGTCTTGTTTATGGTATCCTTTGCTGTGCAAAAGCTTTTAAGTTTCATTAGGTCCCATTTGTTTATTTGTGTTTTTATTTCCATTTCTCTAGGAGATGGGTCAAAAAGGATCTTGCTGTGATTTATGTCGTATAGTGTTCTGCCTATGTTTTCCTCTAAGAGTTTGATAGTGTCTGGCCTTACATTTAGGTCTTTAACCCATTTTGAGTTTATTTTTGTGTGTGGTGTTAGGGATTGTTCTAATTTCATACTTTTACATGTAGCTGTCCAGTTTTCCCAGCACCACTTATTGAAGAGGCTGTCTTTTCTCCACTGTATATCCTTCCCTCCTTTATCAAAGATAAGGTGACCATATGTGTGTGGGTTTATCTCTGGGCTCTCTATCCTGTTCCATTGATCTATATTTCTGTTTTTGTGCCAGTACCATATTGTCTTGATTACTGTAGCCTTGTAGTAGAGTCTGAAGTCAGGGAGCCTAATTCCTCCAGCTCCATTTCTCGTTCTCAAGATTGCTTTGGCTATTCGGGGTCTTTTGTGTTTCCATACAAATTGTGAAATTTTTTGTTCTAGTTCTGTAAAAAATGCCAGTGGTAATTTGATAGGGATTGCATTGAATCGGTAGATTGCTTTGGGTAGTATAGTCATTTTCACAATTTTGATTCTTCCAATCCAAGAACATGGTATATTTCTCCACCTATGTACTAACATGTTTAGGTTAACTTATTATTTAAGCTCAGGACATAAAATTTCATCTGCTTTATGTTTTCCTAGAGAAAAATGGTTTCTAGGCTATATATTATACCCCTATACTCAGAATAGGAATCAGGTAACTATAGATAGGTAGATAAAGATACATTCTTATGAAAAAATATGGATGACTGATAGAGAAAGAAAAATATCTTAAAACCTGTGTGGGTAAAATTTTGTTAAATTTAGCTGACAAAGACATTGAGATATGCCCCCCTTCCTCCACCCACAAAACACATAGAAAAGTTGAATAAAATATCAGAGCATTAAAAAAGTTAAACTAAAAGTTACCAAGTGGCAGAAATGTTGAGGGTGCTTATAGCTGAAAAATTGAGTTGTAGACAAACTGTTCCATCCCATGGGGATATTTGAAGCATGTATTCTTAAGAGATGGTTGGTGTTTAAATGTCAGTGGGCATTGATCATTCAGGGCCACAGGACTGACAACTTTGAATTCTAAAAAAGAGAAGTGTACAAAAAAGTAAAAGACGAAAATTCTGGAGACTATACATACCTACACATAAGGAAATAAAAACCTCATGTGGGTTAAACTATACATACCTGCAGAAAATACTAGTCAAATACAAGCCAGATTTAATGAAATCACTCAGAAGAAAGGAATTATACTGTATTATCCATCTCCCATCAAATTCAAACTCAGACAAGAGAGAATTGAAAAGAGACACTATTCTAATATTGATGAAAAATGTTCCAGATTGAACAGAAATGTAAATTTTCAGATTGGAAGAAAACATCTCAAGTCCCTATAACCAGACACTGTGCTCTGAAACTATAATGTATCAAAGATAAAAAAAGATGTGAAGAACCTGGAGAGAAATGAAAGATTATTTATAAAGAGACATAATTCAATGGCTATAATATTTCTCACTAGGAAAAATAGATGTGTGAATACAATGAAATATTTTCAAATTGCTGGGGAGACATAGACATTTGTAAACATAAAACCAAAATTAAAATGGTGTCCATAGACCCTCACTGAAAGACATACTAAAGGATATACTTCAGCAAGAAAAAAACTTAATTCATAAAAAAAGTTTGTAAAGCAAGAAAAAATAGTGACCAAACCAATTGACCTAACAAATTTAAAAATACTAAAATACTAAGATCACTAACAATAACTACTTTTGGAGGTTTTAAAAACAAGGTGGAACTTAAATACTGAATAGTAATTTAAATGACTAAAGAGGAGTACCTGAAAGGAATATACTTTGTTACATATATTTGAAAAAAAAAGTGGTATTGATTTACTTTAGATTTTATTAGGAAGAAATAAAGTTAAATGTATATGTAAAAGTTTTAAAGGAAATAGAATCACTGCAACAATGGAAATAGAATGTTTAATTTCTCAACAAGAAGGAGATTTCTATCAAGTCAATAGAAGATAAAAGAAGAAAAAAAACACAAGATACTAACAAAAGCATAGTAAATTTAAAAATTCAGAATAAGATGTAGAAATAAATCCAGATATATTAGTAATCAGAAGTATAATAAATTAATCATCCTATTAAAAAACCAAGACTGTCAAATTGGATTAAAAACTTCAAAAAATGTTGTTATTCTATATAAATACTAATCAAAAGAGGCAAGGAATTTTTTAATCAGAAATATGTAGACTTAATTCTACTTCTTCCTTTCTAACATGGATACCGGGTTTTTGTTTTTTGTTTTTTGTTTGTTTGTTTGTTTTGCCTATTTGCTCTGGCTAGGACTTCCAGTACTGTGTTGAATAAATGTGGTGAGAGTGAGCATCATTGTCTTGTTCCTTATCTTAAAGGAGAAGCTTTCAGCTTTTCACCTTTGAGTATATGTTAACTGTGAGTTTGTCATATATGGCCTTTATTATGTTCAGGTACATTCCTTCTACACCTAATTTGTTGAGATTTCTTATCATGAAAGGATATTGAATTTTTAATTGCTTCTTCTCTACTGACATGATCATAGGATTTTATCCTTTATTCTGTTAATATTATATATCATATTTATTGATTTGCAAATGTTGAATCATCTTTGCATCCCAGAAATGTCTCACTTAATCATAGTATATGATCCTTTTAATGTGCTGTTGAGTTCACTTTGCTAGTATTTTGTTGAGGATTTTTACATCTATGTTCATCAGGAATACTGGCCTGTATTTGCTTTCCTTGTAGCGTCCTTGTCTATGTGCTGGCCTTATAAAATGAGTTTGGGAGTGTTCCCTCTTCTTCTCTGTTTTGGAAGAGTTTGAAAAGAATTTGTATGAATTCTTTAAACGTTTGCTAGAATTCATCAGTGAAGCCATCTGGTTCTGGCCTTTTCTTTGTCTCTGTTTGCAGGTGACACAATCTTGTATATAGAAAATCCTGAAGACTCCAGAAAAAAAAACTGTTAGAACTAATAAATTCAGTAAAGCTTCAGGACACAAAGTCAACATGTTGTGTTTCTACACACTGACAGTAAAGTATCTAAAAAATACAGTACAAAAACAATCTCCTCTACAATAGCATCAAAAAGAATAAAATACTTAGGAATAAATTTAACCAAGGAGATGAAAGGTCTGTTACTGAAAACTGTAAAATATTGATGAAAGAAATTGAAGAAGGTATAGGTATATGGAACAATATCCAATCTACATTAATTAAAATAATTAACATTTTAAAAATCTCCATACTACTCAAACCTCTATATAGGTTCAAGGTAATCCCTGTCAAAACTCCAATGGAGTTTTTCACAGAAATAGAAAAAACAATCCTAAAATTTGTATGGAATCACAAAATGCCTCAGATAGCCTAAGCAGTCTTAAGCAAGAAGAACAAAGCTGGAGGCATCACATTTTCTGATTTCAAACTATATTACTAAGGTACAGTAATCAAAACAGTATGGTACTGGCATAAAAACAGCCACATAGACTAAATGGAAGAGAATAGAAAGCCCAGAGACAAGACCACACATATATGGTCAACTACTCTTTTACAAAGTTGCCAACAACAGACAATGAGGAAAGGATAATCACTTCAGTAAATCGTGTTGGGAAAACTAGATAGCCATATACAAAAGATGTGGGGTGATAATAAAATATACCTAAATAATTGTAGTTGCATCTTATGTTTATTTAATATTGTTAAGTTCAGAGAGCAGTGTCCTATAAGTCATTGTAATATTTACTGAACATCTGTTACATGCCAGGTGTTATGATAATTTCTGGAGATAGCAAAAATATGTGTCAGTCCCTGTTTTAAAGAACTCAATCTACTTAGTGGTACAGACACACAAAGAATTCCACAGGTTGGAAGAAAAAGAGGACTAAGAAAGGAATTTGAAAACACAGAGAATTTCAGAGATCTTTGAAGGAACAGTTTTGAGTTATGTTGAGAAGAGGGATGAATAACATAGTGGTTTTAAACAAGGAAACAAGTGGTTGCAGACCCAAAAAGGAAATTTCCACATCCCAGTTACATAAAGTTGGTTCAGTATTAGGAAATTTAATTTATTTCATGGAAAAAAGAAAAAAAATATTATATTAGTGCCTGCCAAAGTCTTAAATACCCTTAACAGTTTGTTTCAGGAAGTAACAGCAAATATATGTGGTGAAATATTAAGGACTTTCTATTAAAATTAAGAACACAACAAGCATTGTAATGGCCACTGCGATTATTCAGTACTCTTTTGGTGATTTTAGGTAATGCAAAAAGACCCAGTGTGGAATAAATGTAGTAAGAAAAAGTTTTGTTTTCAGATGATATAATTGAATACCTAAGAATATCAAGAAATTCAACCAACAATCTTTTTGAACAGAAAAAAAAAATTATTAAGATGGCTGGCTACAAAAAGTCAAAACTTTCCTTTTATACTAGAGTAACAGGATGTTAAGTTGGAGGCTTTGACTGAACTCCAAGTTACAATGTGTTATGAGTCAGACCGACAGGCTGAAATTTCAAAGAAAGTGTCTGGGAACCTGCTGGATGAGTCATCTTCAATAAGGATCTAAAATGGTCAGGTTGCTGGAGATTCAGCAGGATTTGGTGAGAACCAGTTTGAAAAAAAATCTACGCTCTAGTCATATCTCCCACTCAGGGGCAGGGAAGGAAATTATTGATCCTCTGGCTCAAATCTAGGGAGAAGCTTTCACTAAGTGGGGAGTGAGCAAAGGGGGCATGAGAGGGGCTCCTGAGTTGTTGGAAATGGTCTGTGTCTTTATCTAGGCAGTTTTCACAGTAGTGTGTGCCCTATGTGAAAATTCATTGAGCTTTACACCTATGACATATACCCCCCCCCTTTTAAAACATTTTTATTGGAGTATAATTGCTTTACGAAGTTAGTTGCTGCTATATGCCCTTTAATGTGTATTATACTTTAAAAATTTTACTTAAAAAAAAAGAAAAAGTCTTTCTTTGGCTTATTGAAGTTAGACACTATAGACACTATACAGCTAACTGGGCCTTTTCATATCCCCCAATCTTAAACTGATTGGAAATCTTTAAAATAAAAATAATATATTTTCACAGGGATCATTGAGAGATGATCCTACATAATTGAAGCTTGCAGGACTGCTATCATCATTATTTTTTACATAACCATTTTCTTTAACTTTTGTAGAACTAAAGCAGGGATCCTAAATTGAATACAAAGACTCAGACAGGTCTGGATGATTGGTGGGATGGGTGTGGAAGTCTAATAGCATCCCAAGAAGGTGATAAAATCCTTGTCTAACACTGAGACTCCATTGCACTGTGCCTGGTTCATAGAATTTTCTCAATAAATATTTGTTGAATAGATAAGTTAATGGAAGGATAGATGGATGGGTGGATAAAACAGAGGGAAAGCTTATCATAAATGACAGAGCAAATAGAGATGACTAAGAAATCAATGTCTGGATTATCAGAAGGTGGATCACTCTAATTAGCAGAGGATCTGTCCCTGGCATTTGTTTCCTGTCCTGATTGATTGCATTGACTTCATGTCCAAGTCCAGAGGCTATCAGGAGTGCTGTGAATGATGTCTATAAAAGTGGTTTCATTAAACCTCAGTAAGACTTGAAACACAAGTAACAATGCTCAGAAACACTGAGTGCACCCTTCTTCCCCACATTACAACAAAGCATGGTGAAATTTTCAGAGCTGTCCCTGTAGCAGTGAGTTTATCCTTGACCACTTATAGCACATCTCCTGGGATTAGCAACAGTAATTGATGGACATTTGTCATGTGGCTACAACCTGTACTGACAGGTGTTGGAGATAATAACCAATATCATTTGAATTTTTCTGCTAATGTGACTTAATTACAGAGCCAGGACCAGGGCCCTGTGCTGCAAAACCCTGAATGTAATAGCCTCCTTGACTTTTGTACTCTAGGTACTTTTCCTGTTTCACACTAGTTCTGGCGTTGCTTGATAAACATTAACTGATAATAACTAGAGAATCTCAGGTTAAAAATATGTATTTCACTGTCTCCCATATACACTGATGAAGCTTCTTAACAAGCAAATATGCAAAATGGTAAAGCTAACAATACTGACCTTAGGTAATAGCTTTTGTGGAAAATGACAATAAATGTGAATTCTACATCCCAAACAAATGTCAGTTATTACAATTTCTACTCAATTAACTTCCTTACACATTGATTGAGGTCCTTCCCTAGGAGTAAGTAGACAACCAAAGATGATGACAGCACAATCATTGCACTTGGGAGCCTAACGCTGATTTATTTTACGAGAATATTTTCCCCCTAACAATGGTAATAGGTATACAATGACTAGTCTCCAGTCTCTTATCTTATATTGTGGCTAAGCAAGACTTTTTTTTTTTTTTTTTTTGCGGTACGCGGGCCTCTCACTGTTGTGGCCTCTCCCGTTGCAGAGCACAGGCTCTGGACGCGCAGGCTCAATGGCCATGGCTCACGGGCCCAGCCGCTCCGCGGCATGTGGGATCTTCCCGGACCGGGGCACGAACCCACGTCCCTGCATCTGCAGGCGGACTCCCAACCACTGCGCCACCAGAGAAGCCCTAAGCAAGATATTTTTAAAAAGAAGTTTTAAAACCATTTAAAAATTAGGAAAGCTTTCAAATTATATATGATGTATAGCATGCTGACAGGCAAACTTGTATGCTCTGAAGCACCACTCAGCAAAGCTGTAGTTTTATTTCTACAGAGAATGATGTCAAAAAGCTAGGACCAATTCTGATGAATGTAGGCTGGTGTGGGACCTAATTTTAAAAATAGAAGTGTCCTGACTAATCTGTTATGCTGGCAACAGATCTAAAGACTATAGACTGATATTTTTGAAGACCTGAGAAAATGAAGACAAGCAAAGACAGATTTGCCTTCACCATAGTGGTTGAGATAAATACTTCATTCAGTTAGTACCGCAAGGAAATTTCATTTAGATTTTTAACTTTTTGATATATAATTCACAAAAGGAATTTGTCTCACTTCAAAAATAACTCTTCAAGTATCAAACAAGAGAATAAATGTTTTTTCACACCGGAAAAACATTTGAGATTTTTCTGACAATGCCCTAGATTCTGGGAAAAGAAAAAGCAAAAGCAAACTTTGTTTTCTAGAGTTTTCCTAACGAAATGCTTGCATTTGTCTCTGTGGAAACAGTCAAATTGTTCTGGGTAATTTTGCCACCATATGTTGTCAGAAATTTAACATTTTTTAAAGGTTAGATTGCATACTTCTATTTATTTCATTAATCTCGAATGAGAGTTAGTCATATAAAACATTTTAAATTGTTGTGAATTGACCAATCTACTATAAGAACTTACATCCTGAACGAAAGGAAGACAATTACCCATTGTGTTCCCAATGATCTGACCTGCAAATGTAGACCTGGATGTTGAGAAGCAAACCAAAGAACTTTGCCGTATGGTGGCCCATATGCAGCTTCCATACAGTGCACTGAGAAAGGGTGTTCACATAGTCTGAGCAAGTTCAAGGTGACTTCTGTAGGAGGAGAAGATCCAACTATTGAGAGAGAAGGAGAAGGGAGGAGGAGGAAGAAAGGGAAAGTGGAGAAAGGGGAAGGCAGGAAGGGATGAGGGAAGACAGATCTAAATGAATTTTTGCATTTAATATCTGAGCTCAGATATGAGTGAACACAATGGTGTGCTAGAGCTGGCTGGTACCGGCCCAGAGCAGATCGTGGGCATCTCTTCCCAACTCTGTGCTCCGTAATATCATATAGGTTGCTTCAAACAGACCATAGCAGAAGTATTACACTGTGAAAATAAGCAAATGCTACAAATCAGGGCATCATCCGTTGCTCCCCTCCCCCCAACTCCAGGAGCTAAACATTTACGGGCTTACTCTGGTAGACCTGGAAACTCTCAATGGCCACTGTGATAAAGAAAAGCAATGTAAGGAAATAGAAATAACTCTTGAGCTAGGATGAATGGATCAAGGAGGAAAGAAGGAGAGAGACTCAGGGTGGTCATGAAAATAATTTAATCACTGAGGTGATCATGCCTACCGGAAAAGCACACCCAGTTATTGAGCTGACTGGGAAAAGAACACTGGCTGTTTCTCTGGTGGAACATTACTAATGTATGATCCAGGCAGACACTAGAAATAGATCAAGTAGTTTTCCTGGGGGTTTCTTGGATTAGCAGGAAGTAGTCCATTTTTAGGGTGTTAAATAAGATTTGGAGGTAAAACATAATTAAAATGTGATATACATTTGGAACAACGTATAAATAAATACAGATAAATACAGGCACTTTTCATGAAGATTTGAGGAAAATTATGAGTAAAAAACCTTTTTAATCTCTTGATTCAAATCATTTTGGTAGAATCTATTGCCGGTGCTGCTCATAATAGCTGACTTCTTCAAGGTTCCTAGAATGTGCCAGAATGTCCTAGAACAGGTTATTGACTTTATATACATTATCTGATTTGATACTCATGGAAATCATATTAAATAAGTACTATTATTATCCTCATTTTACAAATAAACTAAACGAAATTTAGAAGTGTGAAAACACTTGCCCAGTGTCAGGTCCAGACTCTCAGCTGTTAGCTGCTTTAGCATGTTTTGCTGTGCCATTCCAGGAGTTGCAAAATCTATTTGAAATGGAAAATTCTGCATTAAACTGAGTAACTGAGGAATGATTCTCAAGTAAGAAAAAGTACCAGTGAGCTTGATTTTTCTACTATAACTGTGGTCTAAATTGGTAACTTTTACAGTACCCTTAATATAGAATATATACTTCTCATACATATCCATTATCTATAAAGTATTATTTTATTAGTACAAAAAACATGAACAAGCCTGAATCACTGTGTAGTGTCTATCTGGAAACTTGAACAAGCTAAAGAAATAATTTTTCTTTATGGCCCATAAAAGGGCCTATGTCATAAATGTAAAGCTCAATGCATTTTCTTATAGTGTATATACAAGTGTGAAAACTGCTTCAGTAAAGAAAAAGACCATTTCTAATAATCCAGGAGCCCCTCTCTTGCCCTCCTTGGTCACCCCTTACCCCATACACAATACAACTACTACTATCCTGACTTTTATCACCAAAGATTACTTTTGCCTATTTTAGAATTTATAGAAATGGAACAATAAAGCATGAAAATTGTATTTGACTTTTTGTTTGTTCAATATTATATTTGTTTGGTCCATCCATGCTATTGTGTGTCATTGTAGATCATTATCATTGCTGCAAGATATTTCATTTTTTATTTACTTATTTGACTACTAATGGAAATATGGATTGAGAAATATCATTAAAGCATATTTCTTCCTTTACTCTCCATCTTATGTTAAATCTTTTTAGCTGCAGGAGAAGATCTTGGGAGTTGGAAGGACTTCTTAAAAGAATTTGCCAGCAAATACTGTAGCATAAGTTAATCTCCATCTTTGTTCAAATTTAGCTTTATATAAGTTGTCTTATTCACTAAATTCCTAAAATTTTAAACATTCCCAAAGCACTTCAGAGACAGAAGAGTTTTTTATTACCTATTCCACTCAGAGACCTCAGAGGCCTTTGTAAATTTACATGTGATCCAAAGTTTCCCACATACAACCAATATGGATGTAAAGATCTTTAGTAATCCTGCCAGCTACTTTGAGGCTAAAACTTGGACTAAGTATAAACCCTCTCACAAAAACTCTTGTTCTAAGAAAGCTCTTTAAGACAATGTTCCACTTTCTTTACATGTACTATAGCCATTTTCACAGAGTCAATGCTCAACAAATTTTGAAGATCTAAATTTAATTTGGTTATTTCAACAAATGAAAATGGAAGGTATTATATAAAATTCATTAAGTCAATCAATGCCTAAAACATTTCCAGTCCTGTAGAAAATAAACAATTATATCCAGCATACAAATGTCCCTTTTGCTATTGTTCTGACACCAGTACTTCTTAATTTCTTTAATATAGTGAAATCTGTGGACCTTCTCAGGATAGTTCTTTTTTTTTTTTTAATTGGTTTGTCTTTGTATTATGTTGAGATCTAAGTGGTCATTTTGTATTTTGCATGTAAGTGCTTTTTCTCAAATGTATGTTTCAAGTATTTTCTCTCAAGTCCCTGGATTGTCCCTTCATTTTCTTGATGGCATCTTTCAAAAAGCAAACTGAGGGCAAAACAGTTGTTTTGACTTACTTAAAATTACCTGGCTTATAAATGTTATGTCTGAAATTTGAACTCAAATCTTCATTTTTCAAATCCTAGCTCTTAGCCATTGTGCTACGTTGCTAAAGAGTATTGAAATAATTCATTTATTTAGACTGAAATATTTTAATGAATGGCTACAATTTTTTAATGAATTTTAAATTTGTTTTATTTCTGTATATATGAATTGGATCTCTAAGTATTAAAGTTTAAAATTAAAATAATTGATATACATTTGATAAAAACAATATAAATGCATTACTCATTTGAATAACTTTTAAACAAATGTATTGTAAATGCTTTCTTTTTTTTGTTTGTTTGTTTGTTTTAACTTATTTTTTATTGGAGTATAGCCGATTAACAATGTTGTGATAGTTTCAGGTGCACAGCAAAGCGACTCATACATACATATACGTGTATCCATTCTCCCCCAGACTCCCTTCCCATCCAGCCTGCCACATAACATTGAGCAGAGTTTCCTGTGCTATACAGCAGGTCCTTGTTGGTTATCCTTTTAAAATATAGCAGTGGGTACATGTCAATCTCTAACTCCCTAACTACCCCTTCCCTCCACCTTTTCCCCCCTGGTAACCATAAGATCATTCTCTAAGTCTGTGAGTCCATTTCTGTTTTGTAAGTATGTTCATTTGTATAATTTCTTTTTATATTCCACATATAAGTGATATGATACGATATTTCTCTTTCTCTGTCTGACTTACTTCACCCAGTACGACAATCTCTAGGTCCATTCATGTTGCTGCAGATGGCATTATTTCTCAGAATAGTTCTTGATGAACAATTTTTTTCCATATGATTTTGGTGGACCTACCCAGGAGTCTCTGAGTTTTCTGTGGACATCATATTAAGAAACTATCTTCTAAATATTTGACATCAAACATTTGTTGTGTGGCTACATGCCAAGCAATGTGCTATTTGTCACTCTGTAGCATGCATTTTCTGTGGGGTAATATCACCCTCAAGGGGATAAAAATTTTGTTCTTGAGAGGTGAAAATAATCTTACTATATTTTATGTGCAGCAGGTAGCTATAGATACAGTACTACATTAACTAATTTACAATATATCTGTGGTATTAAAATTTCTTGGGGTAGAAACAAATAGAAAAAGAAAAAGGTATAAAATATCTCCTTAAGGGGGCAATGGAATTGCATTGGAAAGGGGAAGGGCTGAGGTAGAAATACTGGGTAAGAGAGGTTTGACTTTAAGCCTTTTAAGTATACATTGAAACTCACCCTAGCTTCAATTAAACATCTCCTTTTAAATATCTCTGAATATATGTTATTTTAATCAAGCCAAAATGTGTTGGTAAGAATATTCAATTCTGGGAGGCATAACTATGGGTGTTTCTCACAGTAAGCAATAAAATAAGTCATTTGTTCTTCAAAGCTAAATTTTAGTAATTTGTTCATGTATTTAAAAAATCTCTGAAGATAGTTTTACATACTTTATTGGTTCTGACACACTATAGATGTAATTACCTCTAATTTCTTTAATGATATATCTTGGAAAGTTACAAATTATATATAATCTTTTAGTTTTGTACTTAGTGATATAATTTGGGAAGAAATGATTATTCTCTGAAATAAGAAATATCATCATTTAGCATAGTTTTGTGTAGATTTATACTTTTAAAGCTTATAGGAAGACTGAAATCTTGGGACCCATTTTTAAAACAATCAGTAAATTATCTTATAGAAAGAATGAACTAATTGTTCTGTTCCTACAGAACAATCCCGGTGGGTGATTATTTTCTAGGTTTAAAGAGTAAGTAATTTACTACCCAGTGTCGTATTTCCTTGGGTGTTTTCTTGTCTTTTATGTTATTCACTTACTCCTTCAATACAATTACAGTGAATTTCACCATCTACTAAGAGGTAAAAATCAAATACCTAGAAAAACACAATGACTAACCTTGGCATTTTAAAAATGAATTTGAGACATCATCCAGAAAAATATATCAGCTCTCTTTTATTAATCTGATGCAGGAAATCACCCTATCAAACAATAATTTTAGCAAAAAAGCAGAAACAAAACAAACAAAGCAAAACCAACCAGAGGAACAAAAACAAAACAAAACAACAAAAAAATGAAAGCAAACCCTTGTTTGTGTTACCATCAATCGCTTTTCATAATGTGGGTCAACTTTCTCAAAGACTTGTATAATTTTGTTATGGAAGGAGGACCTGCCCCTAAGCAAATGAGACTAAAGAGCTCATTAAACTTGGTAGATTGTCTTTGGGCAACTTTGTTAAATATTATATTTGTTCCATTGGGTTTTAGTTGGAAAGCTAGATATAACATAGAGAAATTGTAATAATAATTCTTACTTCAAATTTTTCAGGCTTTTTGTATTTGGCTGAGTGTTAAGGGCTGACTTATGACCTGCCCCTAATTCAGATTTTGAAATTCTAACCCAAGTACCTTAGAATGTGACAACATTTGGAAACAGAGTTTTTATGGTGGTAATTAAGTTAAAGGGAGGTCAGCAGGATGGGCTCTAATCCAATAAGACAAAGTGCTTTTGGAAGAAGAGGAAATTTGGACATAGATGCATACAGAGGGAAAATGATGTGGAAATACAGAGAAAAGATGGCCATCTACAGGTCAAGGAGAGAGGCCTGAGAAGGAAACAACCCTGATGACCTGTGGATCTCAGACTTGCAGCCTCCAGAAGTGGAGAAAATAAATGTCTGGTATTTAAGCTACCCAGTCTGTGGTACTTTGCTGTGATAGCCCTAGAAAACTAATATGCCGGGTTGACATTTATAATATGTTCTTTACAATTTTTTGATATAATATACAGTTGACCCTTGATCAACCTGGTTAGGCACACCGATCCTCCATGCAGTGGAAAATGCATGTATAACTTATAGTCGACCCTCCATATGCATGGTTCCTCCATGTCCATAGATTCAACAACTGTGGATTGTGCAGTACTGTAGGACATAATTAGCCAAAACAATCTGCATGTAAGTGGACCCATGTAGTTCAAACCCTTGTTTTTCAAGGATCAACTGTATTATTTTTTGTGTTATTTTCTATCCACTTCCATCTCTTTGTTATATAGTTGTCTCTTAGCTAGAATGGTTAGCTATAGGTAGAATTCTGTGGGATAAAGGAGGTTTCTTTTAATAGAGAACTAAGACTATAGAGTTAGGACGATACAGGTTTCTTTCTACCTGCATCTTAAATTGTGCCATTTACTTAGTCATTTCTTTCACTTAGAAAAGGCTAATTATACTTCCTTCTGCTTCATAATTATACTTACTGCCACAATGAGGATAGAATGATGGGACTAAATATTCCATAAAACTGAGATGATACATGCAATGCATCTAGCAAAGTGCCTGGATAGAAGAGTGATAATAAATACTGGGTCTCTTTCCATCTTCGTTCTCTGCTCTCTTAAAGAAATGCCATACAAAATATAAAATTATCAATACTTAAATTTGAATAAACATATCATCTAACTAATTATGAAACTAGTAGTGGTAAAGCATTTGTTTATTTAAACTAAATTTTGTCTAATAAATATAGGGATTCTTTTCCAGACATTTATTTTTCACATGGAATTTTTATAGAAGCCATCAAATGATATTGTAGACAACATAGAAACAAACACCATGGCTGATTTGATTAGAGGTAACAATTAATTTCAGAAAAAGTACCTACTATGAGTGATCTTTGTTGAGATATAGGTTTTCATCCAGCTGCATCTTCAAATTTCTTAGTCATTACTCTTGAAATGTATAGACATTTGTTTTAGGTAGTTCTGATTACAACTGTCTTTGATCATTGTACAGGTTTTTTTTTTTTTCCTGTAACAAGGAAATCCTCACTGCTGTTTTTATTTCTATGGCCCAAAGAGAGTATTTTGAGAGCTACTTTGAAACATGTCTCTCCATTTCTACAAAACCGAAGTCTAAAATTGTCAAATGTTTTCGAAGTGCCAAACTTGTTACAGAAGATTTCTTCATTTTTAACCCACGGGTACTCTTTGTTATTTCCATTCATGGTAACATACTCACTAATGGTGGAATTTGTGTGTATCATAATCTGCAGATTTTATTATTTTGGTCATATATCTTTCTGATACCTGAAATGCAATATGATTTTTAAAAATAAATTTCTAGGGACTTCTTTGGTGGCGCAGTGGTTGAGAATCCACCTACCAATGCAGGGGACATGGGTTTGATCCCTGGGCCGGGAAGATCCTGCATGCTGTGGAGCAGCTAAGCCCGTGCACCACAGCTACTGAGCCTGCACTCTAGAGCCTGTGAGCCACAACTACTGAGCCCACACACTGCAACTACTGAAGTCTGTGCATCTAGAGCCTGCTAGCCACAACTACTGAACCCACACGCTGCAACTACTGCAGCCTGCACACCTAGAGCCTGTGCTCTGCAACAAGAGAAGCCACCACAATGAGAAGACCGCACACCGCAACGAAGAGTAGCCCCTGCTCACTGCAACTAGAGAAAGCCTGCACGCAGCAACGAGGACCCAACACAGCCAAAAATAATAAAATAAATAAATAAATAAATAAATGTCTAGTCTTTTCATTCTACATCAGTTCACTTCACTAACCTTCCCATAAATCTGGCAGTATTATCATCCTGTCTGCTTTCCAGTTAAACACACAGAGAGGTTAAGGACTCTTATTCTTATAATCCTTTGTTCAAACCATTGCCATATCCTACTGCTGCTTTTTTGTATCATCTATTGAGTGAGCTCTTTCTGCTCTAACCACTTAAAAAGCTTTGTGCAAATAATGAATTCGAGGCTGGACAGCAGCAACATTCTTTACAGGGACTTTCAATGTTCAGTCATCCCATCTGCTTTAATCCAATTTTCAAGAATGGTTAGAGAGGCACATCTGATTGATGCTGACTGATGCTGATTGATGATGTGAAACACAGTCACAAGCTGGAGAGATGCAAGAGAATTTCTACTGATGAAAATCATCATCTTCATAATGTGATATGCCTTTAATAAATATTTAATGAGTACCTACTATGTGCCAAGTACTATTCTAAGTTATATGTATTTTATTAAGTTCCTCAAACTTCATAATCATGGAATCAGAAGTGAAGGTAAACATCACTTTATAGTATAAAACTGTATACTGTGCAGAGACATTTATAAACCTTAATATGGATGGAAGTTAGTGTATTTAAATGAGATTAAGGGAAAGAATAGGAAAGGTAATTCTGGTATGTCAAAAACTTACCACTATCTGTCCAGTTAGAGGAAATCAGTTGGTGATGGGTATGTTACACAATCACAAAACTGTTATAATGGAATCAACAGAAGAGACACAAAAACTTCATCAATCTGTTCATCTTCTGGGAGTCTATTCCACATGAGCAGAACAACTGACGAAGTCTTGCCTGGTCTTATTGACATTTTCATGCCCTGGAGGGTAAAGGAAGTGATTATACGAACTATCATTTCTGGCCCAATTTTGATCAGCAAGGAGAATTTAGCTCATAAAAGGCCAGTGACAAGAGACTGGAAAAACTGGCCATGTCATTTTTAAGAATTTGGAGTACCTTGGGAGGGACATTCATTAGATGGGTACTCTAGACTTTAAGAAGACAGCCTTCAAAAATTTCAGATCGGAAAAACTTAGAAGAAAGCTCAGAAAGGTAGCAAAAGGTGCTAATGATATAACTCTGACAATGCAAATCTCAAATTATTTAAATGAGAAAGAAAATAAGGCTGATAGTGGAAGAAAATGACATAATTATGCAGAGAACATATATATTATGTCTACAGATCATAAAAAGACATGTACAGAAGAGGAAAAGGAAGATGGATAACCAAAAGGAAGAAAAATAACTTTAAATATAGGAACGTAGTGTGGATTGGCAAGAATAGTGTAAGAAGGTCAACTTCCATAATGAGCTGAGGATTGCAAAATTTGCTACCGACCATTGAGTTTGGCCTCAAATGGAAATGAGTAGGGCTATTTTGGGTGAAAAGTCAAGACTGTTCTGGTTGATATATTTCCCCCCTTGCTCTCTTGCACTTTGCTATTTCTTTCTGTATTAAACAAAGACATTATCTAATATTAAAACAAATTTCCTTTACTTTCCAGTATTTTCCCTAAGCCTTTCTCAGTCCAATATGTAGGATTCACAGTTTAAAAACTAATTTTCTAATCTACCAATGTAGGAAATGGAAGGGCCCAAGGCAAAGTTGTTAAGCTGAATGTATTGGGGCCACAAGTTCATAGGTAGAAGATATAAGGAGACCTCAGGATACACATCTTAAATGAAGGGCAAAGGTAGTACTCACAAGAGGGTATATTCCTGCCTTCTCGAGATATTTCTCTAGCAAATTGTGATAGGATTATTATTATTTTTTAAATTTATTAAATTTATTTTATTTTTGGCTGCATTGAGTCTTCATTGCTGCACACAGGCTTTCTCTAGTTGCGGCGAGCAGGGGCTACTCTGTTAAGGTGTGCGGGTTTCTCATTGCAGTAGCCTCTCTTGTTGTGGAGCACGGGCTCTAGGCACACGGGCTTCAGTAGTTGTGGCTCGCAGGCTCTAGAGAGCAGTCTCATTAGTCGTGGCGCACTGGCTTAGTTGCTCCGCGGCATGTGGGATCTTCTGGTACCAGGGCTCGAACTTCTGTCCCCTGCATTGGCAAGGTGGATTCTTAACCACTGCACCACCAGGGAAGCCCGTAACTATTTTATTACTTCTTATTCTGTGGATCAGAAATTCAGGTAGGGTTCAGTGGGGATGGCTCCTCTGCTTCACATGGTATTAGCTAGGGCAACTCCACTGGAGTTAATGGTTTATGATGGCCTCTATCATTTGTCCAGGACCTCATCTTGGGTGGTGTTATCTGAGATGGCTGATCCTCTCTCTTTTCATGGAGTCTCCAGACTCAGTTAGATGTATTGTCATTTTTCCTTGTGTGACCTCTCTGTCTACATGAAGTTTCATCCACCAAGACTTATCTCTCCCGTCAGGTTATCCAACTCTACCACGCAGCTGGCTTCTCAGACAGTGGAAAGGAGAAGGTGATGGCCCTCTTGATGCTGAGGCACAGAGCTGGCCCTGAATCAATTCCACTGTCCTCTGTTGGTTAAATCTAGTCACAGACCAGTCAAGATTTGACAGGAAGGAAATAGACTCCAGCTCTTAATGGAACAAGTGACAGGAGTGTACAGAGATGGAAGGAATTGTTGGCAGCCATTTAGCAGGTGATCTAGCACGAAAACCTAAGAAAATGTTTATTTCTGAAAACTTATAACAGAGGTTAGAATGTTGGATAAAGTAGTGAAAATTATATTTTTCAAGCTACTTCCTTGTATCTAACCTAAAATGGAAAGAGATCAACAAACTAACACACACACACACACACACACACACACACACACACACATATTAACAAGAAGTATTGAGAGTCTGACACATTAGACTGAAGAAAAATAAGTTAAGTCTGGACCACTCAGTGAAGCAATAATTTAAGAGAAAGACAGCCAGTGCACAATGCTAAAGTGTGCCAAGGAGAGACAAGCAAATTATAAGAGCTAGAACTCATGGTTGAGAGCAATTTGATGATACCTTACAAAATGAATCTGAGTGTTTAGACTATGAGGAAAATATCTACATATTGGAAATAGGAATGTGATTTTAAAAACAAATTGGCTGTTCTATATTTAATTTACGTAAAAATCAGATTTCTCAGTACTTGTTTTTCTAGCCCTGATGCAGAAATAAAAATAATATATATCCACCTCTTGGTGAGGGAATTAAATTTTTTTCCAGTTATAAAAATCATAAAACTGCAAATTATCTGCAGAAATAAATATTTTTAAAGAGCTAAATCACTAGGAATGCCAAACTAATGCAGTTCAACCTGGAATTATAACATTGTTGTATGTGGTTTGTAAGGGCAGATACAAATTAAAAATAAGAGGCTTAATACTCCCTGTTGAAAATAAGGCAAGAGACCCTCCTCTCTTTTCTTAGAGCATTTCCTTTAGAAAACTTCTAAGTTCTATCTCTGTCTCTTTGAAATATACATAAATCTCTTTAAAAACTAAATAAGCCTCTTGCACTTTATGACTCAGGAATGTCTTTCTCAAGGACTTAGGAGTCATTTCTTGAAAATGCAATCCAGGAAGATGGTGGCCCCATCTCCTAGTGTCCGTGGAAGTGTGGGAGCCTTACTTCGGTGGGTGCCTTACCACCTGTCAAAAAGATGAGTTTATTTTTCCTTTGGCTAAAGCCAATTAGCTAACACAGGCAGTCACTCCAATTACCAGATGAGTTTAGGATGAATGTGTGACAAATGGTTCTGTCAAGCACTCTTACTCGAGGAGTATTTACTGTTTATCTTGAGAACATGTGTGTAATGAGTTGTATCTGCTTGGCTATACACGAGGGTGAGATTTCCTTCTGTCTTGCCATCTCTGAGCAGCTTGTGGGCCTAATATTTATTCAATAACGAAGTTTTCTTTTTCTTCTACCTTTGTGGACAGATTTTCTGGGTCGAGAGGACATTTGGGTTTTAATTATACTTCCGTAACAAGATACAGTTAATGAAAAACACAAATTGATTATAAAAGGAAAACAACGTACTAGTATAGTTTTAAGTTACTTTCGACGACTGAGAAATCTGATAGACTTAATCCCATGGCAATTAAAACCATGGAGTAGAGAGGCAGCACTGGAGAACGGAACAGCCTGGACCCAGGGAATCCACGATTCTACTCTTGGTTTCACCATTTTGGTATTTGTATTTAATCTTACGAGGAATCATTTTTCTCATTTGTAAAATGAGGTTAAATTGGACTGGTAGCCTGTTGGCAATATCCATCTTTATATGTGTTTTATTTATTATACATTTTGCTTAGGTTATTTTCAAAGTAGAGAGACTACACATAAAAATTGAACTTCTGGATAAAAAGAAGAAGGAAAAGGAGAAGGGGAGGAAGAAGAAGGAGAAGAAGAAGAAGAAGGAGAGAAAAAAGGACGGTTTTGCTATACTGGGCTCATAATAACGTTAGCTGGAGCTGAGAAGTGACTGACTCCTTGATCTGGACACATGCTGTTGAGTGGCCCACAGTCTTAATCATTTCCTGTTGTATATTAGTTGGTTTGTTCATCTACTTATATTTCCTGTATACGTGTATGCAAGATATAGGTCGCTGAACAAACCACTTAAAGTAGATGTGCATGACAAGAGCAAGAAGGAAAGGACTATCTGAATGGTACTTTTCGACTCTCCTTTAGTAGAAAAGTAACACTCACATGTGTATGTACATGGGCAAGGCAAACAATGGAAGGTTTCCAAGCTGTGCTCCAGTAGGGGATTAATCCTTTGTATACTGACAGGCAGTTTTTGGTGATGTAATCCAAGCATGTCATTACCACCTGTGCCTTAACTGGCCAGAGTAGTTTCAACATAGAGCAAAACACATAGAACAAACAAAAGTTGATGACTGATTCAAAATCTTACTAGCGGTGAATTCTAAAATGCCACCAAAGCTCTTTGGTAAAGTGTATCCTTATTGATTAGATGCCAATTTTTAATCTTGGTTATATGTATATTTTAAATATAGATTTGAAACTGCTATTCCCTTTAAGTGTCTATTCACTTTTTTTTAAACAGAATTGCTCTTTCTCTTTTCCGTCAAACCTAAAGGTACCTAGTTCCTATGATAGGCAAATGATCACTACATAAAGACATGTTATTTCTTCTTCAGCCTTCTAATGGACATTAGTTTTATATCTAGTTTACCAAACTGTGGCAGACCTGTGGGCTTTCACTTTGTAGCATGAATGAACATCTGATGAGGCATGTATGGTGTGGTATATAAACTATCTATGGTATATGGTATAGTATATAAACTAATGTATGGTATAGTATATAAACTATAAATATATCATGATTTTTAAAAATCAGAAAATAGCCATATGTCAATGAAAAAAATCTTAGAATATCTACTGACTTAAAGTACTATTGAACAATGTCATAATTAGTTTCCAAATGATTTACAATTAGCTTTACTTCCAAAGAATAATAAATAAGTAAGAAATGAAGCTTAATAATAAGCTTCTCTCTTTTTTAGAAAGTTTCCTCATCAAAGAGATCAATATTGTTAATAATAGGAAATGTCACAAATGTCCAGGTCTGCTAAAAATAAACCTGTCTAAAGTGAAAAAAATTCAAAAAAGGTAAAATAATCTCTTTTATTTTTAGCTTGTAATGTGTTTTGGAGGACTAATTGCTTATATACTGAATACCCTGTCCAGGCAAATTAAAATGGAAGTGAAATTATGCTTGGAAATTGCCTACGTCACACATTCAACCATCCACATTTCAAACACAATGACCTCAGCAGTTCTCTTGCTAAATCCATCACCCTCACATTCTTTATACATATTCCATTTCCAGTCTTTCTCCCTGAATAGCTGGCTGAAAATCGTGTTTAGCCTTGAAGTGTTGGCAGCCACCCAGCTAATCTTCAAGATCGCATAATGAAACGAAAGGGGTGGAGACCGAGCATACAGCATGCCAGCCTTGAGCACATTCCTTGTCATTGGGCCTCATTCCATGACTATTAAATTATAATTTTAAATGATTTAATTTTTAAATGATTTTTCATAGCCTGTCGCAATTTATGTGGGTGATATTAGGACCTCAGGGAATTAGCTTCTCCATTAAATAAATATTAAGTAGTCAAAAAGTTTAGAACACATCAACTTGTTATATGTTAGTCTCAGTCCAACAAACAGTGGTATATAGGGTGATGTTTAAAATTTTTAGAACAAAGAATGCGATTGATTGTTTATGGAATTCAAGTCAGACCTTTACATATGGTATGGAAATGCCTAAAATCTTCTTTCAGTTACGGAACTATGCAACATAGGTTAAAAATAAAACCATGTGCATGGCACTAGCAGCTAGGTATTTAAAATGTATTCTAATTTACAAGATTGGAAATTTCTCTTTGCTTCATTGACTTATGACTTCTTTGATTTGAAAAGTATCCACAACTTAGAGACTAGGAAAATAGCAGATAAGGACACATTGCTAGAAGATAGCTACTTCACTACAATTTTTTATGACAGTTCAGACTCAGGATTTTATGGCTCACTAAAACTGAGTTCAAAGCCTACAGTACGCATTTTAGCAACACACAATTCTTCACCACCTACTGAGAAAGTTTTAGGGTTTAAAGACTTAAAAGCTGGGAATATAGGATCATATTTGGCTACATAGTTCTATGGACAATAAAAATTGATTATTAATAATCATTGAATAGCATCCTGATTGATTTTTTATTTTCAATTTTTAATTTACGTCTTTACTTGCAAAACCCAGAGATCCATGGCCTGGGATTTTCTGTAGAAAGATTTGACAAAGGTAACAGTCTTAGCTTTATTGCTCTTGAGACTTGTGTCAACACCAGTGAAAAATTAGTTGTTTCTTGCCATGAAATAATGCTGCTACTTAAATTTGTATTTACTTGAAGAATTGAGAAAGTAGGTTGGAAATTAAAGAAACCAACAGAAATGATTAAATGTAGGGAATATTTTACATTTCAAAAGCAAATAATATGCTTCCTTCAGGCAAACAGTTTCCAAATTTCATGGAATCCTCATTATGACCCTCCCTCTTCCTGCATCCCAGGCCACTTTAAAAAAATTTTTTTATTGGAGTAAAATTGCTTTACAATGTTGTGTTAGTTTCTGCTGTACAGTGGAGTGAATCAGCTATAGGTATACCTATATCTCCTCTTTCTTGGGCCTCCCTCCCTCCCTTACCCCCCATCTAGGTCATCACAGAGCAGCAAGCTGAGCTCCCTGTGCTATATACAGCAGGTTCCCATTTTTGGAGTGGTGTACTTAATTGACCTTATTCTGTTTATGCTGTTACTTCACAATGATGTTATTCTGGTGATTCCAGATTTTCTTAGAACTATTGTAGGCTTCATGGATTTCAAGGACTCTAATGCTTTAACAGGACAATAATTTTATAAGTTCCAAAGTTGTTGGATAACACCAGTTTTCAACAATTTCCCAGGCATGCACAGTGGTTTATTTTTAATGAAGAACAAACTAATGTACAGCCAACTGTAAAATATTGGAAATAGCCATTTCCAAAGTACATCAGAGAGGGTTAAAAGGTCATAGGACTTCTTACAAAGTTAACATTTGAATTAGTTTTCCGTTTAGCAAGCTGAATAAAGGGTATTCTAGATTCTTCAGATAAACTAAAACAACTAAAAATACAAAAACTTTTCTTCAGTCAAATCAAGACAAGTTAACTTAGAGTGGACTGGTGTGCAGGGCCAAAGAAATCGCTGTATGACTGAAAAGGGAACTCAACAATCACTTTGAACATTTGAACAAAATTATGGCCCTATTCTTCAGAAATAACTAAAGAAAAAAAAATGTCAAGGGTTGTTACTTCTTTCTAAGTGAAAGTGAAATGCACTATTAGGAAAAAGAAATCCATAGAGTCTACATTAATGATTTATAACCTGTTTGGCACTTAGAGGGGTGCCTGGATATAGTGCTCAATAAAGGTCAGCATCCTCATCGTCATCTTCAGTCACTGTTGTAAGTTGTTGGTAGCTAATAACAAGCAAGACATAGATTGCTTGTTATCAAGATTCCTGCTTCAAAGGTCATTGACCATACTTCTCTTCAGGGAGTAAGGAATGGGTGTTGGGGTCAGAAAGCCTTCCTTAATTTGAACTATGTTTCTGCTACTTATTAGCAATGGAAACTTGGGCTTTTTTTTTTAAGTTTGGTGAATCAATTTCTGTTCTATAAAATAAGGCCAATAATTGCTACCTCACACGTTGGGCTAACAATGTAGTCTCTGACACATAGTAGGTGCTTTTTCCATAAGTGCTAGTGTTCCCTCTTCTCTTTGAAACAAATATTCAGTTGAAATGTTTTTCTGTGCACACCCTATGTAAGAGGAGAGTTCTAGCAGTACCACATATCCATTCTCCACTTTGTCCTTAGAACAGAACCTCTGAATGTTCACTGGTCACATTGCTTTCCCTGATATGCTTCATTTCCCAGATATCTTTGCAGCTAAGTGTGGTCATTTGAGTTCTGACAGATATGAACGTGAAAATAGAATGTTCAACTTCCTGAAAGTGTGCTAAATAGGTAGCCTGGCCCACTCCTTCCCTTTCCTAATTTTTGCTGACTGGAATGTAAAAGTAATAACTGGAGCAACAGCAGCCATTTTGAGTCATGCAGAAGAGGGCCACACCCTAGGAATGAATCATTAGAAGCTAGGAAAAATGTGTGTGTCTCTAATGAAATATTGTTCTAATCAAGGTATGTCATCTGACCCCAGAGCCTTAGACTGTCAAATTCCAGGATAAAAATTTTATGCATTTTAGTCATTGTTAATTTCAGTTTTCTATCACAAGTAGCAAAAGCTAATCCCAACTAACAGTATTCCAAAATATATTTGGGAGTATAAGCAGAATTGACATATTATTCATGTATTCTTATGGTTTATTATTTTTGATAGCACTTTTGTTAGGGTTACCTTTTTATGCAAGTTTCTCAGAAATACTTGAATTATATTTATAACACAGAAAAAAAATTCTGTATGAGCCAGAGAAGTTGGTATGGCATAGGGTTACAAATAATAACATTTAAAGACAGGGATCTACTCCCTTTGACTAAGCTTTGTGTTCTATACAATCCACACAGTGGGACTGAAAAAAGTGATTGGTGTTTGATCATCTGTTCTGGTTATTATTGCTATACTACAGAACACCCAAAACTTAATGGCTGAAAACCACCATTTTATTATGTGCAAGAATTCTGGAGTCAAGAATTGGGACAGGATATAGCAAAGTTGCTAGTCTCTATGTTATGGTGTCTGGGCCTCAAATGAGATCACCTGAGAGCTGGGGTGACTCAAGAGTCAAGGGCTAGAATTATCTGAAGTTCACTCCTTACAAGTATGTCTGCTGTTGTCCTATTAAGGACTAGAAGACTAGCATTGCCAATTGGCATAACTTATACATGGCTTCTCCCTGTGTTTTGTCTTCCTCATGGCATAGTGTCCTCAAGGTACTTATTCATATATCTTCCAGAGTGGTACATGGCTCCCAATACATGTGTTTTCAATCAATGTGATAGAAGCTGTGTCATCCTTTACTAACTATCCCCACTTACGCTGGTCTGTAGTTGAGGAAGCAGTTCCATGCCTGCTGCGATATAAGAGGGGGGACATAGACTCTACCTCTTGTTGGAAGGAATGTCAAAGAACTTGGAGGAAGGAATGCTTTAAAATAGCCACACCTCTGTGTACTGAAGGAGAAGTAAGTAGCTCCGAGTTTTGTCATGGATGGGCCTGGTACTGCCCAATGATACAGTAAGGAATAGAGCAAGGACTTAATGTGACTTTTCAAGGCAAATTCTTGAATGTTGCTGTGGTCCTTCCAGCCCAACTAACAGATAAAACATAGGGAACCCAGAGATGTGAGTAATTCTGACCTCGCAGGATGATTATCCTACACAGGTTGCACTGACCTCTGAAATCTGAATGAACTTTATGAGGAACTAACATCTAGGTAATTAGCAACAGTGAAGCATTGAGGAGCTGCTACCACTTTTATCATTATCTGGTTGATTTCTTTGCATTGCTTAGGTCTGGGTCAAACCAAACACAGCAATCCTGTGTTTGAGATTCTATTCTCACCAGTCTTCATACTTCGAGGTCTAGTGTCTTAACCTGGTTTGGATGAACAAGAATGTTTTATACTTGGAGATATTAAAACTTGATAGTGGTGACATTATTAATATTTCAAGTTCAATAACTTTTCTAATTAGAACCAGACAGAAATAAACGTCAAGGTATTCTTGCTTATTGGGTGACAAATAATTTCTCGTACCAAGAATTTGTAAACTGAGAGACTTATATTAGAAAAAAAATTTTAGTTTAACTGTTAAAATTCTGTGTCTCAATCTGCTTGTCATGCAACAAATGAAAATTCTACCTAACTTGGGGAAATTTGGTGGGAATTAAAAATATGAGCGTGAACAGCTCCTGGCACAGAGCAGGCACTTAGTAAATGCTGGCTTCCTCTTCGCCGTGTGGGCTCCTGTAGACTCTGTCACACTCCAGGGCAGTGTCTCATTTCCTAAAGTGAGTCTGCAACTTAGAAATTCAATTTCTGATTCACTGAAAAGGAAATTACAACAAGGCTCAAAATCACCATTGTTTCAAAAGCTCTACCTTTCTAAAAATTAACAAAAGAGCTGATACTTATATTTCTAAGTCATCTTTTATGATCAAAAAATATGCTGTTCCAGGGTACTATCATTTCAGTGAGAAATAAGGAGGTTATGGCTTAGAGAGTTTCAAACTTGAAAAAAACAAATTTACATTTCTTACTGTAATTTTAATAATTAAGTTGTCATTCGTAGCCATAATTGTAGGCTTATAAATCTAACCATCTCTGAACATAAGGAGTTGGCTGTTTACAACTAGCTTCTGCCCACGAACATTGGCCTTATTTCTCTGCTCACATAAATTAGTCACTAGGGCTTCACAACATTTTATCATCATTATCATACAGCTTTACAACAGAGCACAGCAGGGCTCCAGTGGAGTAGCTGTGTGTGTGGCTTGTGTATTCCCTAGTCTAGAACAGTCACAGCCTGTAATGGATGCGATAATAGAAACTGATCCCTACCCAGTGGGTTTCATTATACACTGTCTGCCTTATGCAAACTTGTGCTTTGGGAAACATCAATTTTATTTATTTCTTTTTAACATCTTTATTGGAGTATAATTGCTTTACCATGGTGTGTTAGTTTCTGCTTTATAACAAAGTGAATCAGCTATACATATACATATATCCCCATATCTTCTCCCTCTTGCATCTCCCTCCCACCCTCCCTATCCCACCCCTCTAGGTGGTCACAAAGCAGGAGCTGATCTCCCTGTGTTATGCGGCTGCTTCCCACTAGCTAGCTATTTTACATCCGGTAGTGTATAGATCAATTTTAAACTGAGATATCAGAGAACATTTGGCTACAACTGTTAAAATAGGTAAGAGTGATTTTTTTTTTTTTGCGGTATGCGGGCCTCTCACTGTTGTGGCCTCTCCCGTCGCGGAGCACAGGCTCCGGACGCACAGGCTCAGCGGCCATGGCTCACGGGCTTAGTTGCTCCGCGGCATGTGGGATCTTCCCGGACCAGGGCACGAACCCGTGTCTCCTGCATCGGCAGGCGGATTCTCAACCACTGCGCCACCAGGGAAGCCCAAGAGTGATTTTAAAAATAAAAATATTCATGTTACTAGACAGAAAGTAAGAGGTAGAAAGTTCCAGGATTGGGCCAGCAAGGGCTTTGGCTGTTTCCACTTTCTGATCTGCCATTCTCAGCATGTTGGTGATGCCTTCTCTAGCTGCACCAGGCACTACAATCTTATAGGGCATTGTCCAAAAACAGAGAGGAAGGAGCAACTCTTCTTTTTGACTTTTGTCAGCAAGATAATTTTCCCAGAATCCCCCTATAGACTTCTTTCATTTCATTGGCCAGAACTTGGTCACATGGCCACACTGACTGCAAAGGGGGCAGGAGATGGAGTGTCTGTCACTTTCACCCTCTGTCACGGGAAGCAGACTCTGCTAATGAACAAGATTAGAAAAAGAGTGACTGTAGGGTACCTATGGAAGATCTCCTGTCATCCCTGATAACTGGTAATCGCTGTAAAGTTACGGCTAAGGTCATTGATATTTTAGAGGAATAGTTAAATAAAAATAAGAAAATAATGATACAAGCGGCTGGCATTTGTTGAGGGCTTACTGTGTGCCAAGAGTGGTGCTAAATGATTTACATTTACCATCTCATTTAACTTTAAAAATCAGCCTATGAGGACAGTATTATTACATTCTTTCTATAAAGGAGGAAACTAAGATTTAGAGAGATAAAGTAACTTTCCCCAGACATGCAGCTTTTGAGAGTGGGGTCAGTATTTGAAGACAGCTACCCTGACCCTAGAGTTTATGTTCCTTATCAAATTCAAAATATAATTCTTGGATCCCTACTACATTTTAATCAGTGTGTCTTACTACACCAAGGGTCTTAGCAACACGCAAGGCAATTTGTTTCTCTTTTTCAGAATCATAGTCTTAAGGGGTGATTGCTAAGGTGATTATACATGTGCATATTCTCAAAGGGGATAAAGTATTTAGAGATTGCAATAAAGGGATTTAACCTGTTTTAAAATGTGAGAGAAGGCTTCTTTGAATAAGTCATCAGTATTAGTCTGGGTTCTCCAGAGATACAGAACCAGTTGTGTGTGTGTGTGTGTGTGTGTGTGTGTGTGTGTGTGTACAGAGAGATAGAGATAGAGAGAGAGAGAGAGAGAGAGAGAGAGAGAGATTGTAAGGAATTGCTTGCTTACCTGTGGGAGTTTGCAAGTTTGAAATCTGCAGGGCAGGCTGGGAGTTCCCACAAGAGCTGATATCACAATCTCAAATTTGAAGGCTGTTTTGAGGCAGAATTATTTCTTTTTCAGGGGATCTCAGTCTTTTTTTTTTTATTTTTTGCGGTACGCGGGCCTCTCACTGTTGTGGCCTCTCCCGTTGCGGAGCACAGGCTCCGGACGCGCAGGCTCAGCGGCCATGGCTCACGGGCCCAGCCGCTCTGCGGCATGTGGGATCTTCCCGGACCGGGGCACGAACCCGTGTCCCCTGCATCGGCAGGCGGACTCTCAACCACTGCGCCACCAGGGAAGCCCACACAGCAGTTTTATACCCTCAGTCTCCTAGTCATTAATATACAAAAAGTAGAATTTATCTTTGACTCATTCATGTCTGTCCTTTCATATCAAGTTAATCACTAAAATTTATTGACAATTTATTTTCAATTAATCTCTCCCTTTTTGTTGTCATTACCATGTTCTAGTTTCAGATAGTTATTATCACCTGCTTGTACTAAAGAAATAAATATCTGTATGTTTCTCTATTGTCTATCGTCCTTCTAACAATTATACACATTACTGCCAGAGGAATTTTTCATACGTTCGTTCTCAGAGTGTCTCTTTTCTGCCCCAAAGTATTCGATGACTGCTGGTTGGCTACTGAATTTATTTCAAACTTCCTGGCCTGGTATGTGTTTTCAAGCCTACCATTTCAATGCAAAAGAGATGAACAGTTCTCTGACCATGAATTAATGCATTCTCTCACACATATTAATGTCTCTTACAGAAAAAAAAAATTAAATGGAATCACCGCTTTGTAAATGTGGAGCAGTGTGTTGAATCTGAGTGAACAGCTCTGTTTACAAAGCTCTGTAACAAAACCAGGCTGTATTTTCAGAGTAAAGCAGAACATTTACATTAGCAAATTATGATGTGGGTCTCTTTTGGTCACAAAACAGGAAAGAGAGGGATTTTTATTTTTGTAATAAAATTGATTACTAGGACCTTGTATTAATTTCTTATTGCTGCTAAAACAAATTACTACTACAGACTTGGTGTCCTTAAACAACACAGATTTGTTATTTTACAGTTCTAGAGGTCAGAACTCTGAAATGGGTATCATTGGACTAAAATCAAGGTGTCTGCAGGGCTACATTCCTTCTGGAGTCTCTAAGGGAGGATCTGTTTCCTTGCCTTTTCCAGCTTCTAGAGGCTGCCTGTAAGCCTTGCCTCATGGTCCCTTTCCATTTTCAAAGCCAGCAACTGGCTGGTCAACTCTCTCACATCGCATCGCTCTGACACTGACTCTTCTGCTTCCCTTGTCTACATTTAATGACCCTTGTGATTGCATTGGGTCCACCTGGATAATCTATCGGGATAATGTCTTTATCTTTAGTCCAGCTGATTAGTAAGCTTAAATTCATCTGCTTCCTTAATTTCTCTTTGTCATGGGATACAACATTTTCATAGGTCCAAGAGAGTAGGACATGGACATCTTTGGGAGGCCATTATTCTATCTACCACTGAACTATTCAAAGTAGAACTGAAAACAGTAGACTCCAGAACTTTGTCCAGGGTTTATTTAAAGTATCTATATCAGCTTGGCTACTCTCAACCACTTCCTGAATCTTTCTCTCCCTTCCCAACCGTTAGAAAATTCATTGCATTCAGAAAATCCTGAGTCTTCTACCTGAGGAAGGATTTTTTTAAAAATTTATTTTATTGACATATAGTTGATTTACAATGTTGTGTTGATTTCTATTGTATAGCAAAGTGATTCAGTTATACATATATATATATATATATACATTCTTTTTCATATTCTTTTCCATTATGGTTTATCACAGGATATTGAATATAGTTCCCTGTGCTATACAGTAGGACCTTGTTGTTTATCTACTCTAAATATGATAGTTTGCATCTGCTAACCCCAAACTCCCAATCCATCCCTCCCCCCCGCCCCTTCTCCTTGGCAGCCACAAGTCTGTTTTCTATGCCTGTGAGTCTGTTTCTGTTTTGTGGATAAGTTCATTTATGTCATATTTTAGATTCCACATATAAGTGATATCATATGGTACGAGGAAGGATGTTTTGACATCCTTTCCTTCTCCTCCTGTCAAGCCAGCTGGGGAATAGCTCCAAAAGAATCAGTAGAATCAAGAGGAGAAGGTAAGATTGGCAACTCATTTCCTGGATGGACTTCTTTGTATGCAGCAGATTGACATTTTGCCATCTGGGAAGATCTAGCTGGGGCAAGACTAGAATTAGACGGGGATAAGGGAGTAGAGAGATAAGCTGTAGTCAAACACTACGACATCTGCAGTGTATTAAGGCTGAAGGTCAAGTTGGCACTGCAAAAATTGGAAAGTTGTACCACCTGACTGCCCCCACCCCCATTAGGAGTGCTCCACGAGGGGGTCGCTGGCATTACTGCCCCTCAATGGCACAGTTGGTTGATGTCAGCCAGAGAAGTCACAAAAGGCAGACAAGAACTACATTAGCCCAGTTAAGTAAAAAGTCTTTGCCCCTTTGCTCTAAACACTAATCGTGGTCTTTAAAATTCTGGAGGAAATGGACCCAGAAAAGGGAAGGAAGGGGGATATGGGACAGCTGACCATGCCTCTTCCAAATCTGAGCCATAAATTGCATACGAGCTTGACGTATTAAATTGGATTAGAGTGGATTGGAATTTAAAATCTAAAACTGGCAGAGAATTATAGAATTTACTCAATAAATCTTTAAAGGACAGTAAAGAAAGATTTAACTGCAAATGTTTGAAGGTAATAATGGAAGAAAAATAAAATTATTTCTTTACCCTTTCAGTTTAATACTGGTCCATTTCAGTTTACAGATACAATTTTTCTTCTTTAATTATTTTTATCAAAGATTCAGGCATATTATAATACAGTTGATAAACACTCTAGCTTCCTTGATTAAATATGGGAGCTTTTTACAAAAAAATAATTTCGGACTAACTTGAGAGACTCCATAAGCTTATCTATTAATCACCTTCTCATATGGGTGATGCCGAAGACACACAGTTTGCATCTGAGAAGGTGACATTTTCTGATTTTGCTTGGTGAGATGTGATTGGACCCTCATGCATCTAGCCTATTTAACCCTATGAGATAGTTATAATCTCCTTTTACACCTGAGGAAACAGAGGCAGAGAGAGGTTGTGTAACTTTGTCCAATGTCTCCGAGTTAGGATATGCTAGATCCAGATTTTACTTGAGAATTCTTTCTCCAGAGCTGGCTCCAGAGGCTAGGCCCACAGCCTAGCAAAACAAAGCAGTTGTTCATGAGTATTTGCTGAATTGAATTGACTACTAGAGTTTATCATGATTATCACCAAATTTGCAACCTAAACTAGCTCTCAGTATTTCACAAAATAGGGCAGGATAAATTGTTCTCCAGAAGGGGTAGTTAGTGATTCATACTGCTAAATTGCCTAATTTTCCAACTGTCAATTGTTAAATTGCCTGATACATTCTCTCAATGGTATTTTGTTTTCCTTGAAGAAATAAGCAAACAGGAAAACTCTTTCATCTCAGCCATTATGGAATAAAGCTCCTCTCTCAGCAATGCTTTGCATGGGTTATGGCTGATGTTAAATCATCTTTAAGCATTTAAAAGGCAAATTGGTTTATCCATGGCAATTTTATTCTGCTAGAAAACCTTAATTGTAGAATAAGGTCCTTTCTCTCTGAACTTTGATGTCTTTGGTAAGCTTGAAATCAAACATTTGTATTAACTAGAATCAAAGAATGGTGTTCATCCTTTAGCAGAAATGTTTGTATTATCAATACAATACAAGATGAGGTTGTTAATGTTATTATATATGGCTAAATGTTTGCTTGCTGAAAAATCTCTATAGGGAGGTGGATTTCAGAGAAAAATTTCTTTGAAGAAAAAAGTTACACACACGCACATATAAAACATTTTCCAGTTAGAAAGTAGATCATGCTTAATACCTGAAACTTCAAAAAGCATATGGAGAAATGAAGCCAGTTAACCATAATTCCACAACCTAATAATAAACCACTATTACAATTTTGATGTGTATCTTAACAGATATTTGGTTCCATGTTTGTGTGTATATCTCTATATTTCTCTTTATAAAAATATAGACCCAATATATCAACAGCATTCAGTAAATGTATGTTTTGAGGAATTTTTTCACTTATAGATATTTCATTAAGGTCTTTCTACATTCATAAATATACTTTCATAATATAGATTTATTGGATGCACAGGAATCTAATGGCAGCATCATTGTGTATTAAAGCAACACTCTTCAAACTGAAGATATTTTGAACCATCTAAAAATTGTTTCTTATGTCTTCAGCTTTTAAGAATTGAATACTGTGCAAAGTAGGCATTTTAACTCACATCAGTTGTGATAAATTGAAAAAAGAATGCATCCTAAATACTAAACCAGGACAAATGCATCCATTTATAAATTTTATATGTATCTGAGTCTACCAAATAAAAATATTGCTAGCTCCACTCTGTCCTCTAAGATTTGGCCAATGTGCAGAATTGTTCATGATTACTACAAAACAACTTGACTGAGGTCATCTGTCAACATTCTGAAACAGAATCTGAATGGATTATGTGTTTATTTAAAACTGACACTGGTAAAATTTCTTGATCCAAGTCAGAAGAGATCATGGACAATTGTATGTGTTAAGTGAAGAAATTCTCAGAAGCCATTCAGAAAGCACTAATCTTGGATGCTTTCATGGCTGTTACATTTTCAGGATTGAATGGTATTATATGTTTCTGCACTTGTAATTGAATATATAGTTGTTTCCCCCTTTATGTTAGGAGGCGATAAATCTTTAAAAATAAAAACGTTAATAAAAATTTGCGAAAGGACCAGCCTAAAATGATCTTGACTCCATTTTGGATTTTTTTCTAACACAAATAATGCATGCATATTTAACTTTGCTTTTTTCATTATAACTGTAAAGCTTTGAGATGCCCTTTTGTTCACATCCCTTGAAAAAAACAAAATCAAATTGACTGTTGAAAACTATTTATAATTTGAAAATTATAGCAAGATCATATACCTTTGCTGAGTATATTTTCAGAGGTCAGAATTCTGGTTATATTTTTCAAAGAGAGAACTTTAAAGATAAAAATTATCTGGCGACATGGGCACTTTTATGCACTATGGTTGTTGTTTGTTTTTAATATTACTCTTTGGAGTTTGGATGCTTATTAGCAACCAAAAGTACTCCTTGATTTTTCTTGCAATTTGATGGATTTTGGAATTTAATTTTCTTTAACCTAATCAGGAAAGGGCTTTTGCAAGAAGTAGGAGGAGAGAAAAAACAATTCTTATAAATTGAACGGTAGATTTATTCTTGCATAAAACACCACTGGCTTTCAAGAAGACACGAAAATTATTGATACTTCTTATCTAGTCCTTAGGGACATTGTCATGAAAATAAAGATGATAATGATGATGAGGAGATAAAGGAAGAGGTGGAGGAGTGGGAGAAGGGGAAGGAGGGGGAGGATGGTGTCTGTGAAGCATCAAAACACATCTCCAGAGGAGTATGAAATGATCACATTTTATTTCTTGGAAGCATATTAACAACAACAAACAATAAACACAAAACAAGAGACAGTTGTTTTTCTTGGACATTTTGTTTGCTATCTTACCTGAAAATTAATATGAATATTATATGTAAGTACTTTGTAAACTTCAGAGTAATTTACAAGGGTAAGATGTTCTTATTTTCATCACTGTTATTGGTATCATTATGATTATACTTATTTGAGCAATGAATATTCATATCACCATTTGTCATTATATTCCATGTTTATGCATGTGAGCTGAATATTATGATGAGAAACACCTTGCCCAAGGCCAAGATGGGAGTGAGTGATAACAGAATAAAGCTAGAACTTACTTTGTAACTCAAATATCTGGGCTTCAAGCTCATCACCAGTAGCTACCTTGTCACATGGCTCAGAAATGACTTTGATGTTGCCATTTTCCTGTTGGAAACACTCATAGTATAAAAGCTAATCTGAAATTGGAATCATTTTGGCAAACTAGGGTTCTGATTGCATAAGACTCGTGTTTCTATTGTGTATATGCCTTTGTGGGTATTTCACTCAGTTGAATGAGAAAGAAAAAACAAGAACTATTTTGTCTTAAAAGCTGCTTGGTAATCTGCAACATTTTTTTTTTTTTTTGTTCTTCAACTTTGTTTTATTCAAAATTAATTTTAGGTCCACACATTTGTTACTGTTAATTTTTTTTTAAGATTTTTATTTTTAACATCTTTATTGGAGTATAATTGTTTTACAATAGTGTGTTAGTTTTTCCTTTACAACAAACTGAATCAGTTATACATATACATATGTTCCCATATCTCTTCCCTCTTGCATCACCCTCTCTCCCACCCTCCCTATCCCACCCCTCTAGGTGGTCACAAAGCACAGAGGTGATCTCCCTGTGCTATGCAGCAGCTTCCCACTAGCTATCTAATTTACATTTGATAGTGTGTATATGTCCCTGCCACTCTCTCACTTCGTCTCAGCCCACCCTTCCCCCTCCCCATATCCTCAAGTCCATGCTCGAGTAAGTCTGTGTTTTATTCCCGTCCTACCACTAATCTCTTCATGACATTTTTTTCCCTTAGAGTCCATATATATGTGTTAGCATATGGTATTTGTTTTTCTCCTTCTGACTTACTTCACTCTGTATGACAGACTCCAGGTCCATCCACTTCATTATAAATAACTCAGTTTCATTTCTTTTTATGGCTGAGTAATATTCCATTGTATATATGTGCCACATCTTCTTTATCCATTCATCTGTTGATGGACACTTAGGTTGCTTCCATGTCCTGGCTATTGTAAATAGAGCTGCAATGAACATTTTGGTACATGAGTCTTTCTGAATTATGGTTTTCTCAGGGTATATGCCCAGTAGTGGGATTGCTGGGTCGTATGGTAGTTCTATTTGTAGTTTTTTAAGGAACCTCCATACTGTTCTCCATAGCGGCTGTATCAATTTACATTCCCACCAGCAGTGCAAGAGGGTTCCCTTTTCTCCACACCCTCTCCAGCATTTATTGTTTCTAGAGTTTTTGATGATGGCCAATCTGACCGGTGTGAGATGATATCTCATTGTAGTTTTGATTTGCATTTCTCTAATGATTAATGAGGTTGAGCATTCTTTCATGTGTTTGTTAGCAATCTGTATATCTTCTTTGGAGAAATGTCTATTTAGTTCTTCTGCCCATTTTTGGATTGGGTTGTTTGTTTTTTTGTTATTGAGCTGCATGAGTTGCTTATAAATTTTGGAAATTAATCCTTTGTCAGTTGCTTCATTTGCAAATATTTTCTCCCATTCTGAGGGTTGTCTTTTGGTCTTGTTTATGGTATCCTTTGCTGTGCAAAAGCTTTTAAGTTTCATTAGGTCCCATTTGTTTATTTGTGGTTTTATTTCCATTTCTCTAGGAGATGGGTCAAAAAGGATCTTGCTGTGATTTATGTCGTATAGTGTTCTGCCTATGTTTTCCTCTAAGAGTTTGATAGTGTCTGTCCTTACATTTAGGTCTTTAACCCATTTTGAGTTTATTTTTGTGTGTGGTGTTAGAGAGTGTTCTAATTTCATACTTTTACATGTAGCTGTCCAGTTTTCCCAGCACCACTTATTGAAGAGGCTGTCTTTTCTCCACTGTATATCCTTCCCTCCTTTATCAAAGATAAGGTGACCATATGTGTGTGGGTTTATCTCTGGGCTCTCTATCCTGTTCCATTGATCTATATTTCTGTTTTTGTGCCAGTACCATATTGTCTTGATTACTGTAGCCTTGTAGTAGAGTCTGAAGTCAGGGAGCCTAATTCCTCCAGCTCCATTTCTCGTTCTCAAGATTGCTTTGGCTATTCGGGGTCTTTTGTGTTTCCATACAAATTGTGAAATTTTTTGTTCTAGTTCTGTAAAAAATGCCAGTGGTAATTTGATAGGGATTGCATTGAATCGGTAGATTGCTTTGGGTAGTATAGTCATTTTCACAATGTTGATTCTTCCAATCCAAGAACATGGTATATTTCTCCACCTATTTGTATCATCTTTAATTTCTTTCATAAGTGTCTTATAGTTTTCTGCATACAAGTCTTTTGTCTCCTTAGGTAGGTTTATTCCTAGATATTTTATTCTTTTTGTTGCAATGGTAAATGGGAGTGTTTTCTTAATTTCACTCTCAGATTTTTCATCATTAGTGTATAAGAATGCCAGAGATTTCTGTGCATTAATTTTGTATCCTGCAACTTTACCAAATTCATTGATTAGCTCTAGTAGTTTTCTGGTAGCATCCTTAGGATTCTCTATGTATAGTATCATGTCATCTGCAAACAGTGACAGCTTTACTTCTTCTTTTCCTATTTGGATTCCTTTTATTTCTTTTTCTTCTCTGATTTCTGTGGCTAGAACTTCCAAAACTAGGTTGAATAAGAGTGGTGAGAGTGGGCAACCTTGTCTTGTTCCGGATCTTAGTGGAAATGGTTTCAGTTTTTCACCATTGAGAATGATGCTAGCTGTGGGTTTGTCATATATGGCCTTTATTATGTTGAGGAAAGTTCCCTGTATGCCTACTTTCTGCAAGGTTTTTATCATAAATGAGTGTTGAATTTTGTCAAAAGCTTTCTCTGCATCTATTGAGATGATCATATGGTTTTTCTCCTTCAGTTTGTTGATATGGTGTATCACGTTGATTGATTTGTGTATATTGAAGAATCCTTGCATTCCTGGGATAAACCCCACTTGATCATGGTGTATGATCCTTTTAATGTGCTGTTGGATTCTGTTTGCTAATATTTTGTTGAGGATTTTTGCATCTATGTTCATCAGTGATATTGGCCTGTAGTTTTCTTTCTTTGTGACGTCTTTGTCTGGTTTTGGTATCAGGGTGATGTTGGCCTCATAGAATGAGTTTGGGAGTGTTCCTCCCTCTGCTATCTGTTGGAAGAGTTTGAGAAGGATAGGTGCTAGCTCTTCTCTAAATGTTTGATAGAATTCGCCTGTGAAGCCATCTGGTCCTGGGCTTTTGTTTGCTGGAAGATTTTTAATCACAGTTTCAATTTCAGTGCTTGTGATTGGTCTGTTCAAATTTTCTATTTCTTCCTGGTTCAGTCTCGGCAGGTTGTGCATTTCTAAGAATTTGTCCATTTCTTCCAGGTTGTCCGTTTTATTGGCATACAGTTGCTTGTAGTAATCTCTAATAATCTTTTGTATTTCTGCAGTGTCAGTTGTTACATCTCCTTTTTCCTTTCTAATTCTATTGATTTGAGTCTTCTCCCTTTTATTCTTGATGAGTCTGGCTAATGGTTTATCAATGTTATTTATCTTCTCAAAGAACCAGCTTTTAGTTTTATTGATCTTTGCTATTGTTTCCTTCATTTCTTTTTCATTTATTTCTGATCTGATCTTTATGATTTCTTTCCTTCTGCTAAATTTGGGGTTTTTTTGTTCTTCTTTCTCTAATTGCTTTAAGTGCAAAGTTAGGTTGTTTATTCGAGATGTTTCCTGTTTCTTAAGGTATGATTGTATTGCTATAAACTTGCCTCTTAGAACTGCTTTTGCTGTATCCCATAGGTTTTGGGTCGTTGTGTCTCCATTGTCATTTGTTTCTAAGTATTTTTTGATTTCCTCTTTGATTTCTTCAGTGATCACTTCGTTATTAAGTAGTGTATTGTTTAGCCTCCATGTGTTTGTATTTTTTACAGATCTTTTCCTATAATTGATATCTAGTCTCATAGCGTTGTGGTCGGAAAAGATACTTGATACGATTTCAATTTTCTTAAATTTGCCAAGGCTAGATTTGTGACCCAATATATGATCAATCCTGGAGAATGTTCCATGAGCACTTGAGAAAAATGTGTATTCTGTTGTTTTTGGATGGAATGTCCTATAAATATCAATTAAGTCCATCATGTGTTATGTATCATTTAAAGCTTGTGTTTCCTTATTTATTTTCATTTTGGATGATCTGTCCATTGGTGAAAGTGGGGTGTTAAAGTCCCCCATTATAATTGTGTTACTGTCGATTTCCCCTTTTAAGGCTGTTAGTATTTGCCTTATGTATTGAGGTGCTCCTATGTTGGGTGCATAAATATTTACAATTGTTATATCTTCTTCATGGATCGATCCCTTGATCATTATGTAGTGTCCTTCTTTGTCTCTTGTAATAATCTTTATTTTAAAGTCTATTTTGTCTGATATGAGAATTGCTACTCCAGCTTTCTTCTGATTTCCATTTGCATGGAATATTTTTTTCCATCCCCTTACTTTCAGTCTGTATGTATCCCTAGGTCTGAAGTGGGTCTCTTGTAGACAGCATATATATGGGTCTTGTTTTTGTATCCATTCAGCCAGTCTGTGTCTTTTGGTGGGAGCATTTAATCCATTTACATTTAAGGTAATTATCGATATGTATGTTCCTATTACCATTTACTTAATTGTTTCGGGTTGTTCTTGTAGGTCTTTTCCTTCTCTTGTGTTTCTTGCCTAGAGAAGTTTCTTTAGGATTTGTTGTAGAGCTGGTTTGGTGGTGCTGAACTCTCTCAGCTTTTGCTTGTCTGTAAAGGTTTTAATTTCTCCATCAAATCTGAATGAGATCCTTGCTGGGTAGAGTAATCTTGGTTGTAGGTTTTTTTCCTTCATCACTTTAAATATGTCCTGCCACTCCCTTCTGGTTTGTAGAGTTTCTGCTGAAAAATCAGATGTTAATCTTATGGGGATTCCCTTGTGTGTTATTTGTTGTTTTTCCCTTGCTGCTTTTAATATGTTTTCTTTGTATTTAATTTTTGACAGTTTGATTATTATGTGTCTTGGCGTGTTTCTCTTTGGGTTTATCCTGTATGGAACTCTCTGTGTTTCCTGGACTTGATTGATTATTTCCTTTCCTATATTAGGGAAGTTTTCAACTATAATCTCTTCAAATATTTTCTCAGTCCCTTTCTTTTTCTCTTCTTCTTCTGGGACCCCTATAATTCGAATGTTGGTGCGTTTAATGTTGTCCCAGAGGTCTCTGAGACTGTCCTCAGTTCTTTTCATTCTTTTTTCTTTCTTCTGCTCTGCAGTAGTTATTTCCACTATTTTATCTTCCAGGTCACTTATCCGTCCTTCTGCCTCAGTTATTCTGCTATTGATCCCATCTAGAGTATTTTTAATTTCATTTATTGTGTTGCTCATCGTTTCTTGCTTCCTCTTTATTTCTTCTAGGTCCCTGTTAACTGTTTCTTGCAAATTGTCTATTCTATTTCCAAGATTTTGCATCATCTTCACCATCATTATTCTAAATTCTCTTTCAGGTAGATTGGCTATTACCTCTTCATCTGTTAGGTCTGGTGTGTTTTTATCTTGCTCCTTCATCTGTTGTGTGTTTTTCTGTCTTCTCATTTCTCTTATCTTACTGTGTTTGGGGTCTCCTTTTTGCACGCTGCAGGTTCGTAGTTCCTGTTGTTTTTGGTGGCTGTCCCCAGTGGCTAAGGTTGGTTCAGTGGGTTGAGTAGATTCCCTGGTTGGGGGGACTAGTGCCTCTGTTCTGGTGGATGAGGCTGGATCTTGTCTTTCTGATGGGCAGGTCCTCGTCTGGTGGTGTGTTTGGGGATGTTGGTTACCTTATTATGATTTTAGGCAGCCTCTCTGCTAATGGATGGGGCTGTAGACCTGTCTTGCTCTTTGTTGGGGATAGGGTGTCCAGCACTGTTCTTTGCTGGTCCTTGATTGAAGCTGGGTCTTGGTGTTGAGATGGAGATCTCTGGGAGATTTTCGCCGTCTGATATTACGTGGAGCTGGGAGGTCTCTTGTGGACTAGTGTCTTGAGGTTGGTTCTCCCACCTCAGGGACACCGCCCTGGTGCCTGGCTGGGGCGCCAAGAACCTTTAATCCACACGGCTCAAAATAAAAGGTAGAATAAATAGAAAGGAAAGAAAAGGAAGGAAGGAGGGAGGGAGGGAAGGAAGGAAGAAAGGAAGGAAGAAATGAAGGAAGGAAGCAAGAAAGGAAGGTGCAGAGGAAGAAAGGGAGGAAGGAAGAGAGGAAGGGAGGAAAGAAGGGGGGAAGGAAGGGAGAAAGGAGGGAAGGAGGGAAGAAAGGAAGGAGGAAAGGAAGAAAGAAAGGGAGAAGACAGAGTAGTATAAAGTATAGTTATTAAAATAAAAAATAATTATTAAGAAAAATTTCCTTTTAAAAAAAAAACAAAAAAAAAAAAACAGAAAAATGGGTCAGTCTAACCCTAGGACAAATGGTGCAAGCAAAGCTATACAGACAAAATCTCACACAGCAGCACACACATACACACTCACAAAAAGAAAAAAAAAAAAAAAAAGGGAAAATAATAGTATATCTTGCTCCCAAAGTCCACCTCCTCAACTTGGGATGATTCGTTATCTATTCAGGTTTTCAACAGATGCAGGGCACATAAAGTTGATTGTGGAGCTTTAATCCGCCGCTTCTGAGGCTGCTGGGAGAGACCTCCCCCTCTCCTCTCTGTTCGCACAGCTCCTGGGGTTCAGCTTTGGACTTGGTCTCGCCTCTGCGTGTAGGTTGTCCGAGTGCGACTGCCCTTCGCTCAGACAGGACGATGTTAAAGGAGCAGTTGATTCGGGGGCTCCAGCTCACTCAGGCTGGGGGGAGGGAGTGGCACGGGGGCGGGGCGAGTCCGCGGCGGCAGAGGCCGACGTGACGCTGCACAGGCCCAAGGTGCGCCATGCGTTCTCCCGGGGAAGCTGTCCCTGGATCCCGGGACCCCGGCAGTGGCGGGCCGCACGGGCTCCCGGGAGGGCTGGTGTGGAGAGTGACCTGTGCTCACACACAGGCCTCTTGATGGTGGCAGCAGCAACCCCAGCGTCCGACACCCGTCTCTACTGTCCGTGCCGACAGCCGCGGCTCGCGCCCGTTCCTGGAGCTCCTCCACACGGTGCTCTTAATCCCCTCACCTCACACCCAAGGAAGCAAAGAGGCAAGAAAAAGTCTCCTGTCTCTTCGGCAGCTCCGCGCCCGCCCCTGGGGCTCCTTCAAGCGGCGCACTTAATCCCCTCTCCTCGCGCCCAGGCAGCAAAGAGGGAGGAAAAGGTCTCTTGCCTCTTCGGCAGCTCCAGACTTCTCCCGAACTCCCTCCCGGCCAGCCGTGGCGCACTAGCCCCCTTCAAGCTGTTTTCACTCTGCCAACTCCAGACCTTTCCCTGGGATCCGACTGAAGCCCGAGCCTCAGCTCCCGGCCCCGCCCGCCCCGGCGGGCGAGCAGACAAGCCTCTCGGGCTGGTGAGTGCCGGTCGGAACCGATCCTCTGCGGGAATCTCTCCGCTTTGCCCTCCGCACCCCTGTGGCTGAGCTGTCCTCCGCGGCTCCGGAGCTTCCCCCTCCGGCGCCCGCAGCCTCCACCCGCGAAGGGGCCTCTAGTGTGTGGGAGTCTTTCCTCCTTCACGGCTCCCTCCCACTGGCGTAGGTCCCGTCCCTATTCTTTTGTCCCTGTTTATTCTTTTTTCTACCCAGATATGTGGGGAGTTTCTTGCCTTTTTGGAGGTCTGAGGTCTTCTGCCAGCGTTCGGTGGGTGTTCTATAGGAGCAGTTCCACGTGTAGATGTATTTCTGATGTCTCTGTGAGGAGGAAGGAGATCTCCGCGTCTTACTCTTCCGCCATCTTTAAGCCGTCTGCAACATTTCTTGATGATTCACTTTCTATTTTCCAGTCTTCAACAGGTGAATTTCAGAACACTATGGAATGAACTATCCCAGTGAGTAGCCACCAGGATAGTAAATCTCACCCAGAGAATTCACTGAAGTGTATTGTCCCCCAGCCTGGGCATCTGTATTCTCATAAAGACTTCTTTTTAAAAAAAAAAATTATTTATTTAACATATTTATTGGAGTGTAATTGCTTTACAATGGTGTGTTACTTTCTGCTTTATAACAAAGTGAATCAGCTATACATACACATATGTTCCCATATCTCTTCCCTCTAGCATCTCCCTCCCACCCTCCCTATCCCACCCCTCTAGGAGGTCACAAAGCACCGAGCTGAGCTCCCTGTGCTATGCAGCTGTTTCCCACTAGCTATCTATTTTACATTTGGTAGTGTATATATGTCCATGCCACTCTCTCACTTTGTCCCAGCTTACCTTCCCCCTCCCCGTGTCCTCAAGTCCATTCTCTATCATAAAGACTTCTGAGCGCAGCACATTCACAGCTGGCGTGCGTTTACACAGACCATATACAAGCAACGATTTTCTGATAAATTATATTGTGTCCTGCACTGCCTAATAGGTCATTTATGGTTATGTAAATTAAATTAAAATTTTATAAAATAAAATTTCAATTTCCCAGTCACAGTCGTCACATTTCAAGTGCTCGATAGTCATGTACAGACATAGAACACTTCCATCATCATAGAAAGTACCAGTGGATGAGGCTGGTATAAACACTTGCTATGCAAGATATGGTCCAAGAACATGGGGAACAGCATGAACAGTGGCAGCAACATGTTGTTGCTTAGAAAGGCAGAACCTCAGTTTACCCTGTACCTACTGAGGAAGAATCTACATTTCAATAAGACTCTTAGGTGACCCAGGCATATTGCATTTGAGGAGAACTGTAGGTGGTCAAATAAGATAATCTAGTGTGTTTCAGAAGACAAATATCCATTTTAGTCTAAAATAAATCAATTAACTTTGTAATTTTGGTAGTTCCGTGGCATATGTAAAAAATATTTTTTAATTTTCCTTATATACCGAAATTTTGTCTATTTTTTCCCCACTCAAAATTTTGTTATTCAGAAAGGAATCACCCTAATACCCATGAAAGAGAGTTGATATAAAAACATAATTAAACTAAAATAATATCTGTTTAAACATGCATTTAGTCCAGCTAGTTGACAATTAATTCAATTTTTATCATTTATGATCTGCATTCCATATAAGGTGATAATAGAAAGACATAAAATTCCAGTAATTTTGCAACTTTATTGGGGTTTTTTTGGTATATGTGTGAGGTCTTCATTTTTAAAATTGCTATTTTCCCTTATTTTATTTTGGCTTCATCTTTTATTCTTCAAGATTGTAATAAGACTTATTTGCAGAGTATTTATAACTCACTTTCTCATGAAAAGATTTCCCTGACTACAAACAGGTTTATCATAATACAAAAAGAAATATCATGAGCATCTCTGCTCCTGCTGAACATTGGTCAATTTATTTTTTTATTTAGGTTCCAAAGCTCCCTTCTTTAACCTCATATTGGTAATTATTTATTTGCTCACATGTACAGTGATACATTTACCCAAAACACACACACACACACACACACACACACACACACACACACATCTAAATTCAACTATTTTGCAATGTTTTAATGTGTCTCATTGGATATTCAATAATACCTAGGCCATTAAAAAAATATGCCTCAACTTTATAGTTCAAACCGGACAGTGCAAATAGAATCCGACAAAACTCCATATTTTGTTCATATGACAGGTGAAAAATAAACAACCAGGAAAGTGTTCACTGTTTTTCTTTCTCCATCTCCTACACACATACAAATAGTTACTTGCAACTGAATTTCTCTCCTTTCCCACATTCTGATGAAGGAGAGTTGATCTTCGTGATTCTCTGGTGTCTAGGAAAACAGTTGGCTAAAGAGGTAGAAGGCATTGGACTGAAGCTGGGAGTGCAACTGTCCAGAGCTTCTAAATTGAAATTGCATATTAAGAGCCTGAAATGTGAAAAGGAAATTTTGCTGTTTCAATTGCAAGAGGTTTCTGACCAGCTGCTTCTGGGTATGAAGAATTAGGCAGTGAATAAAGGGACTCTTGAAAGTATTAGTGTGGGGTTTCAGTTGGGTGTGGAGGACTCTATAGGATAAATTTTTTTCAACTTATTTATGGTACTGAACTGTGCTTCTTACATTTGACTCCGTAAGGAGACTGATTCATATGAGACTCTTGAATATTAGCATTATATACATGTATTTAAAATGTGAAATGATTGCATGATCTGCTATATCTTACCTTGGTATTAATTAGGCTGAGCTTAATTAAAATCCAAGATTTTAAGTTGATTTTATGAAAATTAACTATTAAGTCTTCAATGTCCTTGATGTAACAAAATTAATCACATCACCTAACCAGTCAAGACTAACTGTAGTTGCCTTTAATCTGTAAGGATCATGAATAACTTTTTTCATTCTATTTTCTGTAGCTTCAAAGTTATTTTATATTAAAGTATATATTATATTTGTGATAGGACGATACATTATCTCTAGGGAATTGGATTTCTATTTTCCTCTTAATGGTGTTCTCTAATTCTCAGATTTATTTTATAATTAATATATATTTCTTTATAATCCAAAAAAGTAATTAAAATGGCATACTCATTTACCATTGATACTATTTCTAGTATTTTACTGTTTTATCATTTCTATGCTCAAATGCCATGTTTTGGAAATTTCCCATGGAAATGGTTACCTTGGATCGATCCTTAGGGAAGTTCCTTTTCAATTAGAGGATATGTCAATTAGAGGAAATTCAAAGATTCAATTAGCAGAGATGTCTCCATGTCTCCTTTAATATTTATGCGGGGGCTTGTATTCTAGCTCTCACTTCCCTGCCTAGGGCTTGTTTAGACCCATTGAACAAAGTAACTGAGCATTTGAAGCAAAAAAAAAAAAAACCCTTCTGATTGTTAAATTGACTGAGACTTCTGGAAATTATGAGGATCACACTTTTCATTTAAGTCACTGTATTTTACTGGGTGCCTCTCCCATGTATAGTGGGGTTACTCAGCAATAGAAGACAAAGCTGTTTGATAAATCAGACCACCTGAGTGTGCTTAAGAAATGTTTTCCAGGAAATACAAAACTGCATATAATTGGGGCCCCAGTTGGTCATACTCAGTGCGAGTCATCATCTTCCTCCCCCTCCTTCTCATACACAACACACAGAGACCAATCAAAAACGTACTCAATTACCCCTCCCCTACATGGGACAAAATCTTGGATGGCTGTGTTTGGGAGCCATTAAGGTCAGAGGGGCTTGTGGGCTAAAAGCAAAGGCAGAATGAAGCCCTCGTGATGCTTTGGCTCTCTCCAGAAACTTGAAATATTCTTGATGCTCAAGGCATTTAGTTACTACCATAATGCCTAGTTTATTGTACACAACAGTAACCTTATTATTAGATGCCTTTGAATTAATTAAGATTCCACACCACATAAATGAGAAGGAGTAAACAAAAGCAGGCAAACTCTTCATCACACCATGTTTTTCTTAAATACCAAGCCTCAACAGAATAAAATGTGTAGGCTTACAAAAGGACTCACTAAGTGATTTTATAAAAAGATATTCACTCCTCCCCAAATTGCAAAACACTGCTGAGAAGTCCTCTCTGAACTGCTTTTTAACCCCACAGAAGCATTCACTTTTAAGACTGTTTGCTTCAAGTGTGATTGTACGGATTTCCGGGGGAAAAATTCACACACAATTTTCCCTGCAAACGATGTGGGGCAGAACACATTGATCTTTATAAATAACTTTGTGTTTATAGTTATGCTTCTTAATTGTGTTGCATGTCATAAAAAAAGAACTGAATGAAAAACAGATTTATGTTCAAGCTGGAGGTACAATGACTTAAATGAATCTAAGCTTTTCAAGGCTCTTTGGTTCTGAAAGCTGTTGTGAAAGTGGCCAGAAGCATGTCATTTTGGTTCAACCAAAAATAACAGATGGAGTTTGTGTTTTTAGCATTCTTGTTGAGTATAGAAATAATCAGAAGTGTTTTACTCCCTAAGTTTAAACAGTTGCTAAGTTCTGTAAAAGCTAATAATAACAGTTATAAATAATAAGTCTGACTTGGCAACATCTGTCACAGAATTCTCTTCTTTGTTTCCAGTGCTGCTACCAAATCCGGGACCCTACAAATTATGTAATCTAAGAAAGTTGGTGAGCCTCCCTAAGATTCAGTTTCCTCATCTGAAATGGGGAAAGCACTGTCAGCGCTCTAGGGTTTTATACCATATGTACTACTATATGCCAGGTAGAGCTCTATGCACTTTGCAAATACAAATCCAGGAATCCTCATAATAACCCTGCGCAGTAGATACTATTAGTACATCGGCATTTTGCAGAAGAGAAAACTGGGTTCCAGAAAGTTAAGTAACTTGCTCAATGCCACACAGTTCATGATATGGTGAAGCCAGAATTAAAATCTGGTTAGTCTATCTCTGGAGTCTGCTTTAACCACTGCAACGTTTGCTGGGAACTTAAATGAGATATTATGTAAAACATTCAGCAGTATGCACTCAGTATTTAATAGCTATCTTTACTATTGTTTACAGCTATTGCCAGCCAATGAAAGCACATTTCTTCTGCTCTTGTCCTGCCCAATCAAGGTAAATGGAATTCAACACTTAGTTTGGGGATCCTTATCGTCTTGTCATTGGTACCTACTGAAGAGGGAGTAAATCTCTGGTGCTAAAGACTCTTAAAAAATGCCATAGAAACATTTGAGATTTGAGGTACTGTTTAGATACAGGGTGTGGCTAGAATTCTGAATTCCTGAAAACCGAAGGGTAATTCTATGGATTTTCATGTACTAATGATAATACAGTTGTTCAATAATAATATTAGCTAAAGAAATTTGAGGAGAGGAAATGATCTCATTGAAGTTACTTCTTAGCCCATCCACGTTGTTTTCAGAATCAATCACCTGAAGAATGTGCCTGTGTGTGCGTGCGTGTGTGTATGTGTGTGTGTGTGTGTGTGTGTGTGTGTGTGTGTGTGTGTGAAGACATACCCATTTATATTTTATGGGTATAACAGATCAGACTTGTGGTTACCAGAAGCAGAGGTTGGGAGGACAGGGATTTGGAGGAAAGTGGTCAAAAAGTACAAACTTTCAGCTGTAAGATAGATAAGTACCAGGGGTGTAATGTACCACATGGTGACTATAGCTACCACTGCTGTATGATATATAGGAAAGTTTTTAAGAAAGTAAATCTTAAGAGTTCTCATCAAAAGGAGAAAATTTTTCTCTTTTTGTATTTCTCTTATTTTTATTGTATCAATATGTGGAGGTTGACATTAGCTGAGACTATTGTGGTAAATGTCTCACAATATCTATAAATCAAACCATCATTCTGTATGCCTTAAACTTATACAGTGGTGTAAGTCAGTTATCTCTCAATAAAACTGGGGGAAAAATGTAAAATATTTTTAAAAAATAAAAGCAAGTAATGTCAAATGCCTGTCCACTCTCCTCACCCTTAGCATTCTCCCATCCATGGTCCCCAAGTAGAAAACTCCCTTGGTATGCATGTAGATGATGAAGAGTGTCATTTTAATAATCCACTTTGGGGCCATGACTCACTTTCATTGGCCCCCATTTGGTGCTTTTCACACAGGAAAGTCATTAGGATTGAACTCCATCTCAAAGCACTAAGGAAATAGGGAAGTGATACACAGTATCTGTCCCAAACCATGGTATGGTATTCATTATCTTTTAGTGTTTCTTCCATCTTGTTTCAATACCTAAGAGTGGAAGAAGCACCCTATTGACCCCTGTGCATTCAAACTGTTACGTGGGAAGTATGAATATACTTCTCATAGGCTCCTTTTCTCTTAAGACATTGAGATAAATGGAAATAATTAATATTAGCTCAATTGCTTTATTTTACAGGGGACCAAAAATTTAATAGTTAAGGATTAAAATTATGTTGCAGCCAGATCTCACAACACAAATTTGTTTCTTGTCTGTAACGCACTTTGAGTGAAAAGTCACTTCCCACACAAATCTGCATAGTATGACTTGCTTTTTTCTCATCAGGGTAACATGATCATAACAATACTTTATCACACGCAAAAATGAAGCCTGAATAGCTGGACCAGTAGCTTTGTCACTATGGAGGATTCCACTGGACTCCTCCATAGTGACTACGAAGTTTAATCACATGCTGCACATTTAAGTCTTCCTGTTTTCCATGAACAATTAATACGTGGCAAGACAGAATAATACAACTGAAAAGTAACTTGCCAAGGAATATCATGATTTCTATAGTTTACATGTTTCAGTTATATGATTCAGTTTGTGATGTAAAATCTCAGTCTTCCTGAAGAACAATTAGAGAAAGATGAAAGATAGTTTTTATTTGGCATTGCATAATCTCAAACAGGATAATTAGAGGGACTGACTGAAGACAGACAAATGTAATCACAGGGAAGAGAAGGGAAAGAAGGAGAAAAGAAAGCAAAAATATGATAATAAACATAGGAGCAATTCAGAGCAAAGGTGCTGCAGGAGGTTAGAAAAAGCAACAGGACATCCAGCAACTTTCTAACAGTAGAGAAGGATACAACTGAAGATGGATGGGCTCTGAGGTCTGTACAGAGGGGGTGGAAAGCAGCAAATAATTCAGTCCTTAGTAATCCTAGAAGATTCATGGCATTATTCTGTGTAGTTTTGAAGTCTTGTGTTCTGAATTTAACTTTACTGGGTTGGATCTGCCTCTACCACTTACTACCAGGCCATCTTTGTGTAAATCAAGCCGTTATGTGACCCTTTCCTCGTAATCTCAAATGAAGATAGTGATAGTACTGACTTCATTCCCTTATTGGAAGAAGTACCACCCTTAGACCTGGCAAAGAGGCCCCTGCTCTGTGTCTTGCATGATAGAGGGTCCTAAATCTAACAACTGAGAATAAAGTGAATTTATTAGAGTGCGCATAGGCATATGGGCACTAGCTCAGTGCCCTTCAGTGCTCCTGTGACAGCTTTCAGGCCACAGGGAAACACTTCTCAAAATTTCTTGCTGTGTCCTCCTAAGAAAAGGGGACCACGTCCAACTCCAGGATTTGAGGGTTTTCCATTGCCCATTTCCCAGCTGAACACAGCTTCAAAGTATTGGGAAGACTGTGTTGGAAGCTCTCATCAACAGGAGAGCAAAGTTTTCTCACACGAAAAGGATCACTTTCCAATTATGTTGAGCTTCCCTCTTGTTTCTTTTCCTGGATCAATTACCGTTTCCAGAAGTATTCACAAATTTGTGAATTAGCAAGGTATTTACAACAGTTGCATTTGGTGGTTGAGGGGAATTGTGAAATGTTAAACAACTCATCATTTTTGAAAGAGTGGGTATGTAGACCTTTAGTTCGGCAACTGGATGGACACAACACTAGAATTGCTAATAACTACTTCAGTTAAATTGAGTAATGACTTCAGTTTTATTTACATAATTCTAACCTGAAATTTTGATATTTAATATTAGATTTTTCACTCTGCCTTTATTCTTATTAGATGTTTTTGAATATTTAAAAATAACTTAAAACAGTTATTTTATTTTTGATTCTCCATCCTTTAATGCATATATTTTGATGCATATATATTTACATTTTGTATACTTTAAAAATAACTATTTTTTAATTCTTTGAGTTAGGATTTGTAGATCACAAATTATGAAAAAATTTGATTATAACAACTTAAAGATTTTGCTGAATTGAAAGCAAGAAAACATATTTTATGAAATATATATAATAATTGATAGATTGTGTAATTCTTTATTTCTTACCCAAATATTTAGTCCCTCAATAGAACATCTTCCATCATATTTGACAGTTTTGTCATTTTATAGGCATACTTGTTAAGGTAGGAAGTTAAAACATGTTTTGTAATAGTTCTATTATTTAATGTATAACTTAGTTTAGATCAAGTTAGATTGTATATAAGCTTAAAATAATTTAATTAATTTTAGCCATGGCATTTTTCTAGTTACTGAGAAAGAATAGTAAACAAAACAGACAAAACTCCTGCCCTCAGAGGGCTTATGTTCTAGTGCAGAGGTCCGTAAACATTTTCTGTAAAAGGCCAGACAGTAAATGTTTTAGGCTTTGTGGGCTACGTATGATCGCTGGCATATATTCTTTTTTGTTTATTTTTTCAAACCTTTAAAAATATTCCTCATTGCAGGTCATGCAAAAACAGGCCATCCCAAAACAGGCCTTGAGCCAAATTTGGCCCTTAGACCTTAGTTTGCAGACCCCTGTTCTAGTGCCTTTAGCCGCAGTGCATCTGGAGGGCATCTCGTGAAAGGTCAAATCAAGTCCTATACACTTCAGTATCTTCTATGTTCACCACTGAATTCAAACTGGCTTCTTCTAAAAGTCAGTGTGTGTCTGCAAGTGAAGCAACTTGGGGATTTGGAGGGGATGTGATGTGATCAGGGTGAGGCATTGTCAAGGCCAAGGAAACTGGACACTGTCAAGTACTACAGGAACAAATTAACTGTTCCATACAATTCACTGTCAGGGACTCAGCTGAGCTGGAGAGAGAGCTGAGCTGTCAGGTGTCGAAGTAGCCAACTTCACATACTGAAATAAAGTAACAAGCCAAATGGAAGGAACAGTGAAGCCTTTAATCAGTTGCTACAATAGCATAAGCAAGAGTCTAAATCAGGGAAAGCACTGACTCCTTCCTATACCAACAAAAGGTTCCTATAGTGTTACGGACCTGGCTCCAGAGTGAGGAAAAGTGACTTTAAGTTTCCCAATAAGGTGACTTCCAAATAGAGACACCTGGGCTAGGAATGGGGATATGCACGAGAGCATGGCTGGCCAGGGGACCTGAATCCTTGGCTGCAGCTCCCTTCAGAGACCACCATGCACTGGCTGTGTGTACATCAGGTCCTGCAGAGGGTGGTTTCACCCCATGAGGCCGCCAGGTAGAATCTTTGTCACTCCCTATGATTAGGCCTGAAAAATCACACAAAAGTTTTTTTCCAGAAGCCAGACTCCTCAGTCATTCTGCAATAGGTCATCCTTTACTCTGATGAAATGAACTTACTATTTATTTGTCAAATAGTTATTGAGCAGCTGCTCTGTGCCAGATTCTGGGCTCAGCAACGGTGCACCTCTCTGGCTCAAAGAAAAATCTGAAAGGTAGATTCTGTGTATACAGGTAGTTGGATCATTTTTGAAGTATCCAAGTTAAACCTGGCTTTGGATGGCTCAAAATAATCATATTATTGCTAAACATTTACTGCTTTAAAAAATGATTTATTTTAAAATAATTTGTGGACATAGCCTCTCATGGTTTTTAAATGCTAGTAAATATTTTCGCAAATCTTGAAGTTTCCTGAAAATCATATTATCCTTAGTTTAAGAAATTAGTTCTTAAACATACTGATGGTTTAGATTCTCCCACAGTAGACTGGTTTGTTATTAAAATAATATTAATCGAGAACATTTGTATGTAAAGATTAAGGAGAACTGCACCAAGAAAACTTCTTACTGATCTATTTGATCTATTTTTATCTATTTTTATCTATTTGTACTTCTGTTAAAATTATTTTGTTTTTTAAAAAAAACTTAATTGAGTATAATAATATTGTGCATATGATTCTAACCTCAGTCTTTTAAAGTGTCAATTAATACATAGACACGTGTATATGCACACTCGTGTGTGCATCTGTGTGTAATGATCATTTTGTCCTCCAATAATGATTACTCATTGTTTTAAACCCGTAAAACACAGTGCCTTTTGGCATAAAATTTCACAAGGAAGATGTTCTACTCAATCCAAGACATATAGGGTTCCATTCTTCTCGTCTTAACAAAGATGCACCTTATAATATGGTATAAAATTTGAATTATGTTCTATATCAAATATCAAAAAGGAACTTGAAGTCAACTGTCACTTGATTTCTGTCTGCTCAGGTATCATTCTTTTCTTCTGATGATGAATATGTTTTAGTTTAAAGAAATCACAAAGGAGATGAAAACTTCAACCAACACATCAAAAATATATTTTGCAGAAAGCCAAGTTGCAAACCTTTAGAGAGGGCACAAGCTGTGTTTCCAATATTTCAGCTTATGAAAAGGGAGAAATGATTAAAAAGCGAAAGTAACTGGTGTGACATTTTGTAATCCTACAGAAAGTTATTCCATAGAGCTTGGAATCTATGAATTCCTTCCCATAATGTCTATGTCTATAACTCATGATTAAAATCATCTTAATATCATTAATTGAATTTATAGAGAACTAAGTGGTTAAAAGTGGTGTTTTGCTCTCAAAAAAAAAAAAGAGAGAGAGGGAGGGAGAGAAAAAGAAAAATTTATTGCTTAAAGGGATACATTTCAATTATGAGAAAGTTTTTTATCTGGAATACTTCATTAAGCAACACTGCTAAAAACAAAGATATTTTCTAATGATTAGTTATTCTTAGTATTGCCCAATAAATTGTCAGTCACAAGGCATTTATTAGTCACATGCATACATATCAATATATATGTATAAACACACACATACATGTATATGTACTACATGTATATATACCTCCAAAGTGCTTTGAAGAGGAAAATATTAAGTACGAGGTAGGTCTTGGATTCAAACAGACACAGATTCAAAGGCTACTTATGTCACTTTTTAGATGTGTCATTTTGGGCATGTAACTTTACATAACTAAACTTAAATTTTTGCAACTATAAAATAAGACTGATAATGATACCTTTTTAAGATAATTCTGAAGATGAAATGAGATAGCATATGTTAATGCTTATCTTAGTTTCTGGCACAAGTGCACACATACAGTAAATCTGATTATTATGCTGTTTATAGTTATTAATATGTAAACAGAAGCATTAGCATTTGTTTTCCAGCAACCATCAGTTATGACCGTTGACTGCAACACAATTGGCTTTATTTATTTATTTATTTTTTTAACATCTTTATTTGAGTATAACTGTTTTACAATAGTGGGTTAGTTTCTCCTTTACAACAAAGTGAATCAGTTATACATATACATATGTTCCCATAACTCTTCCCTCTTTTGTCACCCTCCCTCCCACCCTCCCTATCCCACCCCTCTAGGTGGTCACTAAGTACAGAGGTGAACTCCCTGTGCTATGCTGTAGCTTCCCACTAGCTATCTAATTTACATTTGGTAGTGTGTATATGTCCCTGCCATTCTCTCACATCGTCACAGCTTACCCTTCCCCCTCCCCATATCCTCAAGTCCATGCTCTAGTAGGTCTGTGTTTTATTCCCTCCTACCACTAATTTCTTCATGACTTTTTTTTTTTTTTTTTTTTTTTAGATTCCATATATATGTGTTAGCATACGGTATTTGTTTTTGTCCTTCTGACTTACTTCACTCTGTATGACAGATTCCAGGTCTATCCACCTCATTACAAATAACTCAGTTTCATTTCTTTTTATGGCTGAGTAATATTCCATTGTATATATGTGCCACATCTTCCTTATCCATTCATCTGTTGATGGACACTTAGGTTGCTTCCATGTCCTGGCTATCGTAAATAGAGCTGCAATAAACATTTTGGTACATGACTCTTTTTGAATTATGGTTTTCTCAGGGTAAATAACAGAGACAGGATGGGAGAACTGATGCTGTGAAAGGTACCTAAATATCACAGTCTGTGTTGAGAAGGCTGTGTGCTCTGGCAATGTACAGAAATTTGGATATCAAAAGACAGGGAATATGAAACCTACTACAGCTTGAAAACTTTACACATGGGAAGGCTTCTTTAGGTGTTACCCAGGTTGCCTGGTGGGCCCTAAATAAGAGCCTCAGAAAATTTGTTGCATCTCATCAGAACTGTGTATCTTAAGAAGGACATATATTCACTCTTCCTCCCAATTTGAAGATCTCAACAGAAATGCCATTCCATCCCATAAACTTTACTATATTTATAACTTTCCTGACAGTACAACCAATTTGAAATTTGGTGCAAAGGTCGAGTTCCTAAATCTTGGAAATTACCACGGGTTTTGTTTAGTTTCTGCAAGTGAAATTCAAAGTATTTAAAAATAGACTAAAAGAATAAGCAGCAGAAACGGTTACTAGATGTTTGGTGATTTTAAACTTGGGTGAATGGAATTCACAGCAGTCCTTTAACCTAAAATTCCAAAGTTAGATGGTATCAGGGACTGTGAAGGACCCAGGATCTGGTTTTATATTTTATAAGTTAAGAAGTTAGCCTGTTACTGTTTCATAGATGCTGCTGGAGGACACATGGCTTTGGGGTCAGAAACAAAGGGCTTTATTACTTTTGGCATAGCAAGCAGCATGAGCACTGCATAGCATATTAATGTCAGTCCTTCGAGCTGCCAGGTCCCCCAGGGGCTACACAATAAGCCTGGATGGAAGCTGTACTTACACACAATGGGTCTGTGTCATAGTTGAGGAACACTGATCTTGGGAATTCCACTGCTTTTTATTGACAGCCATAAGCAAGTCTGCATGTTTTCCAGGAGGTGGAAGGGTTACAATATCTCAGGGGTACCAGTGGCATAAGCCATCTTGAGAAATGGCACAGAAAAAAGAACAGTCAGGGCTTTGTAGCCTCGGCACACCCAGGAAGTCATGTAGGAGCACAGGAAGAGCAAGAAGATGATATCTTTATAGATTGTGGATATATATATATATGTATGTATCTTATATAAATAATACCTATCTATATTTGGTTGTCATGGTCTGAATAGCAATTATGTATTACTATATTTAACATACTGTGACATTTCAATTAAATTAGGTAAAAACTGCATGTAGTGGAAATACTGTGAGGTAGTCTCCGTGATTCTCACTTCCTGGTGTTCATGTCTCTGTATTATCCACTCCTACTAAGTGTGGATGGGACCTGTGACTTGCTTCTAACCAACAGAATGTGGCAAAGGTAGTGGGATGGGTCGGTTAAATAAGATTGTCTTGTCAGCAGATTCACTCTAGAGACTCTTTGCTGGCTTGATGAAGTAAGCAGCTGTGTCGGGAAGCCCAGGTAGCCAGAGATTTGGGGCAACCTCTAGGACCTGATGGTAGGCCCTGCCCAATAGCCAGCAGGAAGCCAGATTTTCAGTCCTATAACTGTAAAGAAATGAATTCATCTGACGACCTAAGTGAACTTCAAAGTGAACTCATCCCCAGTCCCCAAATGAGAATGTAGAGCAACTAAAACTTTTGTTGAAGTCTCTGAGACCCTAGGCTGAGGACATAGGTAAGCCATACTCAGACCGTTAATCCACAGAAACTGTGAGGTAGTAAGGGCATGTTGTTTTAGCCACTAAATATGTACTCTTTTGTTACACAGCAAAGATTTTTGTTAAACAGCAAAGATAATGAAAAAACTCCAGTGATTCAACCCGTATCAGTGATATCTTTTAAGAATAGCAATTCCAATTACTATTTTAATCATTGCAAAATCATCGAAATAACACTTCTGCAGTCAAATATATCCTAGAATTTCATTTTTGTATGTACTTTTCTTTTAAAATTTAGCATATTTAGAGTTCTGCAACCATCACTACAATCAATTTTAGAACGTTTGCATCACTCCATAAGGAAATGCAGTACCCATTGGCAGTCACTCTCCATTTCCCCCCAACTTGCCCCATCCCAACCCTAGGCAACCACTAATCTACGCTCTCTCTTGATCTGCCTATTCTGGACGTGTCATACCAGTGAAATCACACAGTATGTGGTCTTTGGGGACTGGCTTTTTCACTTAGCATATGTTTTCAAGGTTCATTTGTTCTGTAGCCTGTATCAGTAGTTCATTTCTTTTTGTTACCAAATAATATCTCACAGTATGGATATGTCACATTTTATTTATCCATTCATTCATCAGTTGATGGATATTTGGGTTGTTTCCACTTTTGAGCTGTTACGAACATATGTGTACGTGTTTTTGTGTGTACATATATTTTCGTTTCTCTAGGAGTGTGATTGATGGGTTATATGGTAACTCTGTGTTTAATCTTTCGAGGAAATGCCAGACTATTTTCTAAAATGGCTGCACCATTTTCCATCCCCACCAGCAGGTGTACAAATGTTCCAATTTCTCCACAACCGAATCAACACTTGTTACTCTCTGTCTTAATTATAGGCATCTGAGTGTGTGTGAAGCAGTATCACACTGTGGGTTTGATTCTTATATCCCACGTGGCTCGTGACGTTGAGAATCTTTCCATGTGATTTTCTTTACACTCTGACCATTTGCTCTTATTCAGAAATAGCTACATATTTTTGAGGAGTAGAGTCTCAATACAGCTGATATATATTGTATGATGTCATTTGAGCATATGTTTGTGTCTGTGTGATAGTATAAGGTCCTAATAAACCATGCAAGATTATCTCCACTGATGTAGAGATTTGTATTTTGGAAAGAAAGAGGCACAGAAGAGTTAAGGGACAATAAAACAAAAGAGGCCAATTCAAAATCATAGAGAAAACTGAGGGTTAAGTTGGTTAAGTTCAAGAAAGCAAGAATCCAAAAGTTAGAGAGCACATGGTAAAAATCCGAGGTGAAGCAAGATGAGTGCTCTTTGTGAAATGTGATGGAATATCTTTTGCAACCCCTTATGGACCATTAGAGTCTTAGAACATTGGAGGTTTGGGCCAATTTATGGGTACAGTGTCAATGAGAACTGTTAAGTGTTTAACATCTCCATTCTTACCTTGCATTAGGTACTTAAGGGCTATAGAACATCTCTCCACCCCTAAAAAAATAAAGAAAAGAGAAGAAAAATAGAACCAGACGTAGGCTTACTGATTATATTGTCTGGACCTGGTACTATCGACGTGAGCGGACAATAGGTAAGTCAGAAACATAAAGCTGAAAACCCACATGTAAACTGGAGGATGGAAAAGATGTGGGAATGGCGATGGCTAATTATAGGGCCTAGATTGTTGTCAGTATAAAGTTTGGGGGAAGAGATATCATTACTTTCCTGGGTTAAGAGAAAAATCCAGGTATCAGTGTGAAGTCCAGGGACGAAACAAAAGAAAACAAATAAAATGAGTAACAAGATGTAGAAGGCAGCGAGTCCAAATTATTTATAACATTTAAAGTTAAAGATCCTGGGAATTCCCTGGTGATGCAGTTGTTAAGAATCCTCCTGCCAATGCAGGGGACACGGGTTCGAGCCCCGGTCCGGGAAGATCCCACATGCTGCAGAGCAACTAAGCCTGTGTGCCGTAACTACTGAGCCTGAATTCTAGAGCCCGTGAACCACAACTACTGAGCCCACATGCCACAACTACTGAAGCCAGTGGACCCAGAGCCCGTGCTCCTCAACTAGAGAAGCCACCGCAATGAGAAACCCATGCACCGCCATGAAAAGTAGCCCCCCCCCTCGCCGCAACTAGAGAAAGCCCGCACGCAGCAACGAAGACCCAACACAGCCAAAAATAAATAGATAAATAAATAAAAAGTTAAAGTTTCTGATCACACATAAATTTTTGTCTCTTTAAAGAGCCATCTCCCTAGGCATAGTCAAACACAAAAATGCAGTTTAAGCCCTCATTTCCTGGATAAGGGAACTAAGGATCAAAGATATAAGGAGATTTATCCAATTAAGCTAATACTGGCTATATTAATAGACACAAAAACTAGAACTGAGATCTAATCCCAAATACAGTGATTTTTCTTTTTCAGTATTAATTCAACTACCTTTTCAAGCCAATTGCAAGCTAGGTCTGGTTCTTTATGATATAAAATGGTGGGAATATTTATTAAGAATATGATTAATTCAGTTTCTCTTTCTCTACTTCCCAGATTACTCTATGACTATCACCTCAGTAAATTCCATTCTGAGACCTACATGCTTACCTGTTCTCTACCATTATCCAGGCCTAATATAAAGTCTAGATTCCACTTATTTTACAGTGGATAAAACACTGTATGAATAGTGTACAAACAATGTACAAACATTATACTTGTACAAGAGGAATTAATGTCTCTAACAATGATTGGTAATCTAACAGATTGCTCTAAGTTTATTATTAAAACACAAAATTCCATGTAAACTTGACTGATCTAACCCACCTAAGTGGTTTTCTTTCACTGCAGAATAAAATAATATGAAGCAACATCAACCAAAACCAAATAAACAATATAAATGGTCTTGAGCAGTTGAATATAAACAATATACAGGTACTGCCTAAAGCTTATTATTTAAATGAAAACTGGAGGCAACTTACTGTATTTTACAGTTTTTTTTTTCATTTTTAAAAAATGTGCATTGCACAATGTATATGCCGGAAACAGTTGTGGCCTACTTAGAGTGCTAAATGTTAAATTTCTGAATCAATAATAACCTCTCTGTTTCCAAGATATTTATAAATCTTTCCTCCTCTTTAGGGTCTTCAAGGACTGTATACCACCAAGAAACTAAAGAATCGTGAACAAAACATTTGCACACCGTAGATGATCTTAGTGAATATTTGTTGATAATGAGGTTGATGATAAATTATCACTGATGTTTTATATCTCAGAGTGGTTTCTCTGCACTGGAACGTTTCTTGTTAAAAATGATGTTTTCTGCCTAAACTTTGTTTTTAACACCCCTTGATGACTGCCTTTACAGAAATTGAGGTAAGAAAGTTGCCATCCTGTTCTCTGCATCCCAATGGCAATTACGAAGAGTTTATAGAGCTTGAATGAATTCTTTATAAGGCCCTGTTTAGAATAAATTTTCAGCATTTATCCAATTACAACAGATATTTGCACACACCAAAACTTTGCAAAAGTAGTTATAAAAAGACTTAAAAGTTATTTTCACAAAACCAGACTTCTACAAATGCAGTTTTAAAATGACAAATCCAGTACTTCTAATGAGGAAATAATTGCCTTTGTGGGGGAACACACCTTGAATGACCATTTTGTGCAAAGAGTTAGGTCCCAGAGGCAGGTCAATCAGAGAGTGTACAATGGAAGACAGGCTAGATTCCTCTGTACAGGTAGATGCTCTAAATATGTCAAATATTCACACTTAAGTTTTATGCATAACTGCAAGACTCTTATCTTTGAGTACAATCTGCCATAAACACATTTCTGGTATGAGTGTTTCTTGTAAAAAAAGAAATTGGCAGAGTATTACCATTTGAAAGGTGAGGTACACATACAGGGTGATGAGACAATACACAACCTTAACCAGTTCAGTAGAAGCATGAATTCGGAACCAGAATTAACCAGAAAAGCTGCCTCTTCCCCTTTTAAGCATTGCCTCTTCATCACCATCTGCTGAATCTCTGGCGATCTTGGGAGGAACAATGCTTGCCACCATCTGCGAAATGGGGCTGAAGCATATTCATTGACTGCTACTTCTGCTGACTTGAGATCAGACGATTGTTATTTTATATCTCAAAACCACATTGTTTTAGCATCCTTTAGTTTTAGAAAACAATTTATGTTAAACCTATCATAAATTAAGAATCATACTTTGACCTCGTCATCTTAATAATTTGCTCCATACCTTTTATTTAGCATTTAGCAATTCTTCAGCATTGTGATAGTTGCTTAGATGGAATTTAAAGGGAGAAAAAGGAGATAAGGTTTCCTCCCTAAAGAAATGTACTTTCTAGTAGACAGCAATATGAACACATAATTTACTAATTTTAGTGATTCATCTGTAAATCTGGCCCCCTTATTGGATTATGGGCAGGATCAGGTCTTATTCATTTTTGTATCTTCATTGTCTAGAATGGTTCCTGGGACATAGTTGGTATTCATTAAATATTTGTTGATTGAGTGTGAAATAGTTAGGGAAATATATGTAAATATGTAATTGACCTTTATTTGGTTAAAGCAGGCTTAAATATGTACAGAAACAGGCATGGGGGCCTGGAGGAATAATGAATAGCACCCAGGAAAGAGGATTTTTAAAAGAAGAGTAGAATGTGTACTGTTAAGGGTAAAGAAGCATTCAGAGCTCTAAGTAGGAGAAAATATAAACCCAGGACATAGAATGAGAAAGGAGTATGGTCTCTTGACGGAACTTCAGTCTTGAAAAATTGCTGGAGCTATACCGGGCCAGGTAAAGCAGGGCCAGGTTATTAATAGCCCCAGAAGTCTGGGATTTAAATTTGATTGCACAGCTGTGAGTTACCTCCATTAGTCTTTCTTCAGAAGAAATGTGATCAATGTGTTGTTTCAGGGAAATGTCTGGTCGAAGTTAAAGGATGACATACAGTAAGATAGTTATATGGATAGTCATATATAGTCACATAGTACAGTTAAGGAAGTTTTTGAAATAATGGTCTCCCAGGCATCAGGTAGGGATGCAGGGTTGAAATGAAGGTTGTGAGAAAGCAGAGAGTGTACTGAATCCAAGAACTGAGAGGAAAAGAGAATGACCCACATTCTAAGATAGGGAATATAAAAGGTACATCCAGGGACTATCACAGAGAACAGTTTCACGGGTTTGTGTTGGGTTTTGGAGGCTGAGAGGCAGGGGCAAATGAGAAATCTTTATTTGTTAGTTTCATTATTTTGAGAATCAAACTGAAGACAGTTTAGTAAAAGAGAGGAGCCAATCAAAAAAGAAGGATGCTGTAGGGAAAGATAGAAGTGTCGGGGTAAGGTTTTATCATCAATGAAAACCTACGTAACCTGTGTTTCACAGACTGCGTATAACAGACATGAAGAGGGTTTATAGGAATATCAAAGGGCAGTGTTTGTCTGGCTTTAGTTCCACTAACACTCTTAATGATTCTAAATTTTTGGAGACATTTCTTGTCAACGTGGGAACTCTCTTCTTGATTTCCATTTTGTCCACTTGTGCTATACATCAGTCCAGTGATATCTCCTGTATGATGGTGGGGCCACATACTCCCGCCCAAGCTGCTAGCTCACTATTGCCTTTCCCCCTCCTCTGGTCCAGATATGGGCTGGGACAACCTGGCACCCTAGGCAACTGTGTCAATTCTCTCCTCTAACATGCTCCCGTAAATGAGGACAGTGAACTTCCCTCCAAATTGTGCCACCTGTTGTTACACATGCTATGAAACTGAGACTTTACAGAATAGAGTTTCAACTTCAGCCCTCCCTGCCCCCCAGAACTAAAACTGAGGTCATAGGTCCAAGACTGGGAGAAATCAGGCTTATTTCAATACTGACCAAAGTTTTTTAAGTACTTTTAACATTATAGGGAGTATAGAAGATATCACTGACTCTAGGTTTAATCTCCAATTTTATTTTCAATGTAAGGGTTTTATACATGCAGTCTACCTGGAGAGAAATACCTCCTAAATAATCAGACCTGGGGGTCAATACCTCATGGCCAACACTGGTCATCATCATGTCTATTATAATCCTTGCTGATTTCAGGTTTCTGAATTCCCATCCTCTTGCATATTGGGTCTGGTTTCAAGTGTTATGCCTCAAACTTTCTATTTTTAACCTCCAATCCTGATCCTTCCTTTAAGCAACTAAACGTTATGATGCTTTAGAAATCAAATCAAAAAGTAAAATGTTAATTGTATAAAAATACCACAACTAAAACATGTGTTACTTTTGTGATGCAAGGGAAGTGTTTGGGAGGCAAAGTGCACAGGAAGGGATTAGAACATCCGTGTTTCTAAACAAACTGCAGAAAATTGAAATGGTTTGCGTGAGTCAGTTTGTGCATGTGTGTGTGTGCGTGTGCGTGTGTGTGTGTGTTTGATGAAAGCAGAAGAAAAAAAATGAAAAAATTATTTTTAACCTGCAGGCTGCAAAGAGTTGCCAAAGGATCACACATGCCATCTCCTTTGCTGAACAGGCTGGGGCTAGCTGCAAGGGCCACAGTTAACAAGTTTGGTGTGGAGTTCTAAAAGCCATTATCTGATTCTCTTCACTGTAACATGACAATAGCACGGATAACCCTAAGGTTCTGTGATAAAATCAGGTTTAGATGAGGTCATAAAGGTGAGGCCCTCATGATGGGATTAGTGCCTTATAAGAAGAGAACTTGCTTGCTCTTTCTACCTTGTGAGGACACAGCAAGATGATAGTCTTCTGTAAGCCAGGAGGAGAGCTCTCACCAGAACTGAACTCTACTGGAGCCTGATTTTGGACTTTCCAGTCTCCAGAATTGTGAAAAACAAATTTATGTTGTTTTAAGCCACCAATCAGAGGTATTTTGTTATGGCAGCCTAAGCTAAGACATCTTGGAATGTGAGGAAGTGAGTCGGGGGCCACTGGGCTTAGATTGAGAGAGCCTAGTTGCCCTGTAAAGAGATAGACTTGATACTCTTGCCAAAGGAGATTGCTGATGCATTTTCCTTCTTTCTACATAGGCTGAGTTTTTTTTCCCATGTATTTCATCAGTTCTTAATGTAAATCACTCCTGGTTCATCAATCATTCACCCAAATATGCTTTAGTCCTAAACTGAAAATAACTTATATCCTCAGGTTGAAATAGATATCTTCCTTTCAACAATAAAATCTGAAAAAAGTGAGTTGAGGGATTATTGAATGCACCAGAAATTTCACTTTCTAAAACAAAAGTAAAATAAAAAGCAGAATCAATTCACAATGGCACATTAAACTGACACAATCCCACTGTTATTGGGGTGTTCCCTTTTAGGAACAAACAATTTTCTTTGATTTTTGTGGGCAATGGAAGTGAAAAGCAGCTTCAGGGGATCATTGAAATATTATTATGTGAATTTTATTATGTTCTTACAAACCTTATATCTATAGCTGATTACTTCTAAATGTTCAGAAGAACTAATTTTTACTTTTTTTCCAAATGGTTACACAAATGGGAAGACTAAAGATGATAAAATGAGCAAGTTCTATGCTTTTAAAAATAATATTGTTTTCTTTCTAATTTTACAAGCAATGCATGTTCATTGAAGACAACTAGAAATACATAAAGAGTAAAGTAAAAATTAAAAATCACCCATAATCCCAACCCTGCAGAGATAACCATCATTAGTATTTTGATGCATTTCTTCCCAGTTTCTACATATATATATATTTTAAATTTATGTATAATTGACCTACAATACTCTGTTAGTTCCAGGTGCACATTTGGAACTAATATATATTTCTATATATGACAAAATGATCACCATATGTCTAGTTACCATCTGTCACCAAAGATATTACAATATAATTGACTATATTCCCCACACTGTATTTCATCCCTGTGATTCATTTATTTTTGGAAATGGATTCTCCTATAAACATTCACTGACCCCCTTCCCCTCTGACAACCATGTATTCATTCTCTATATCTATGAGTCTATCTCTGTTTTGTTATGTTTGTTCATTTGTTTTGTTTAGATTCCACATATAAGTGAAATCATATGGTGTTTGGCTTTCTCTGTCTGACTTATTTCACTTAGCATAATACCCACTTTGTTTATCCATGTTGTTGCAAATGACAAGATTTCATTCTTTTTTATGGCACAGTAATATTCCATTGTATAGATATACCACAGCATATTTATCCATTATTTATTTATCCACTCTATATTTATTGCAGCATTATTTACATTAGCCATTGATAGATATAGGGGTGAATATCTCTTTTTGATTTAGTGCTTTGGTCTTCTTTGGGTACATACCCAGAAGTAGAATTACTGGATCATATAGTAGTTTTATTTTTAATTTTTTGAGGAATTTCCATACTGTTTCCCATAGTAGCTGTATCAGTTTACATTCTCACCAACAGAGTACTAGTGTTTCCTTTTTTTCCACATCAACACTTGTTATTTGTTGTCTTTTTGATAATAGCCATTCTGACAGGTATGAGGTGATACCTCATTGTGGTTTTAATTTGTATTTCCCTGTTGAGCATCTTTTCATGTGCCTGTTGGTTATTTGTATGTCTCCTTTGAAAAAAATGTCTATTTAGGTCCTCTGCCTATTTTTTAATTGGGTTTTTTTTTGGATGTTGAATCATATGAGTTCTTTGTATATTTTGGATATTAACCCTGTATTAGATGTATCTTTTGCAAATATCTTCTCCCATTCAGTTGGTGGCCTTTTCATTTTGTTGATAGCTTCCTCTGCCTTGCAAAAGCTTTTTAGTTTAATATAGTCCTATTTGTTTATTTTTGCTTTTGTTTCCCTTGACTGAGGAGACAAATCCAAAAAAAATATTGCTAAGACAGATGTTAAAGAGTATACTGCATATGCTTTCTCCTTGGAGTTTTATGGCTTCAGATCTTACATTAAATCTTTAATCCATTTTGAGTTTATTTTTGTATATGTTGTGAAAAAGTAGTCCAGTATGATTCTTTTGCATGGTTCTGTACAGTTTTCCCAACACCATTTATTGAAGAGGCTGTCTTGTCCCCATTGTATGTTCTTGTTTCCTTTGTCATAGATTAATTGACCATATAAGCATGGGTTTATTTCTGGGGTCTCTATTCTATCCCATAGACCTGTGTGTCTGTTCTTGTGCTAGTACCATATTGTTTTGATTACTATAACTTTGTAGTATAGTTTGAAATCAGTGATTGTGATACCTCCAGCTTTGTTCTTCTTTCTTAAGATTGTTTTGGCTATTTGGGTTGTTTTTTGTTTCTATACACATTTTAAAATTTTCTGTTCTAGTCCTGTGAAAAATGCCATTGGTATTTTGATAGGAATTGCACTAAATCTGTAGATTGCCTTGGGTAGTATGGTCATTTTAACAATATTAAGTCTTCCCATCCATGAGCACAGTATATCTTCCCATTTATTTGTATCATCTTCAATTTCTTTCATCAATGTCTTATAGTTTTCCAAGCTGAGTACAAGATTTTTTTACCTACTTGCTTAGATTTATTCCTAAGTATTTTATTCTTTTTGATGTAATTTAATGTGGGATTGCATTCTTAATTTATTTTCTGATACTTTTTTGTTAGTATATAGAAAAACAACATATTTTTGGATATAATTTTATATCCTGAAACTCTACTGAATTCATTGGTGAGTTCTCATAGTTTTGGGGTGGTATCTTTAGGATTTTCTATAATCATGTTATCTGAAAACAGTAACAGTTTTACTTCTTCCTTTCCAACTTGGATTCTTTTTATTTATTTTCCTTGTCTGACTGCTGTATGACTAGGACTTCCAATATTATGTTGGATAAAAGTAGGGAGAGTGGGCATCCTTGTCTTGTTCCTGATCTTGGAGGAAATGCTTTCAGCTTTTCACAGTTGAGTATGATGTCAGCTGTGGGCTTGTCATATATGGCCTTTATTATGTTGAGGTATATTCCCTCTATATTCACTTTGTTGAATTTTTTTTTATCATAAATCGATGCTGAATTTTGTCAAAAGCTTTTCCAGCATCTATTGAGATGATCATGTGCTTTTTATTCTTCAATTTATTAATGTGGTATATCACACTGATTGATTTGCAGATACAGTATTTGACCATCCTTGCATCCCTGGGATAAATCCCATTTGATCATGGTATATAATCCTCGAACAAGTTAGTGAATTTAGTTTGCTAATATTTTGTTGAAGATTTTTTCATCTATGTTCATCAGTAATATTGGACAGTAATTTTCTATCAGGATGATGCTGATCTCATAGAATGAGTTCAGAAGCATTCTTTCCCCTGAAAATCTTTGGAACAGTTTGAGAAAGAAAAGTGTTATCTCTTCTTTAAATGTGACACCATCTGGTGCAGGAATTTTGTCCGTCTGAATCTGCTATACCACGTTTATTCCCAATTAATAAGTGGGGGTTAAGTGGGGGAGAGGAGAATCAGAGGTAAGGATTTGAGGTGTTTGATATTTGCTTCTTTTTTTCATAGTTCTCTATTTTCATTTCCTAGTCGAAATTTCAACTGTTTTGACACATGGGAGTAGTCTAGGAATAATGTAACAGGGGCTGTCTTCAATTACTGAAGATAGTCCACAAGCCATTTGGTAACAGGATAGGAAAAAAATATATTTTCTTGATTTATTTCAAACAGAATTATTTAAATGAGGAGGCTAATAGCTTGCTATCCTGGTCACATAGTTGAGTTATTACAACTCAAGTGACTTGAGTTTTCACCTTTTTTTTGGTGCTTATTGCAGCTTCTGTTGGCCATGATTTAAATTTTAAGAAGCACATTTTAGTTCTTTCAGTGACACTCATTTACAAAAGTCCTAAAGGGATTTGATTCCCTAATGAGAGGTATAAAACTTGTGACTGAAATCCCACATAAAATTTAAATTGTATTTTTACTCACGAATGGCTTGATAGTGCAAAAACTCTTACTCAGACAAATAATTAGCTTTCCAATAGGAAGGTAAACAAAACTATAAATTATGATTAGATACGTGCTCTTCCCTGCAGAGACAAATTAGTCAACACTATTTTTTCAGCTGTGATACATAGATGTTATAATATTTTTTTTTTTTTTTTTTGCGGTATGCGGGCCTCTCACTGTTGTGGCCTCTCCCGTTGCGGAGCACAGGCTCCGGACGCACAGGCTCAGCGGCCATGGCTCACGGGCTTAGTTGCTCCGCGGCATGTGGGATCTTCCCGGACCGGGGCACGAACCCGTGTCTCCTGCATCGGCAGGCGGATTCTCAACCACTGCGCCACCAGGGAAGCCCCATAGATGTTATAATATTGACAGAGCTTTGTGAATAAATTTGGTAAAAATAAAGAGTCTGAAAACTGTACTCTTTTGTTCATGATATGGATGTATGTTGTAATTTAATGCCTTGATTTGTATCTTACTCGGTCATTTTCCTTTTCTTTGTTACAGATAAAGGAAATCAAGAGGAGAATTTAAATGTTTTTAATTGCAAGGGGGAAATAAATACACTTAAGGAAGGCTTGTGTTTGACAACATTTTCCAATTGGAAGTTCCTATGACAACACCAGATTTTCCTCAACCATTTATTTACATAAAAATCTTGCCACTTAAAGGCATACATTTAAAGCAATCAAGTGTCTAATATTAAAAAGTAGGGGTTTTTTTTCTTTCTTTCTTCAGTCTTCCAAAAATGAGTGTTTTTTTATGAACGGAATTTTGTATTAGCCAGCTCAGGCTGCCATAACGAAATACCACAAACTGGGTAACTTAGGTTACTCTTCTCATAAATGGTGAGGAAAAAAGAGACAAGCAATGGGCCTAAAATACATTACTCTCTTCTTGGTGTCCGTATCATGTAAGATGAATCTAGAAAGATGATTTCATTTAATCTTTATAACCCTGTAGTACTTCATAATCTGTATTTATAAGTTAACTAATTATAGTTAACTTATAAGGATAAGCATTCACTTATCAAAAACCATACAGTTGGTAAATAGTAGAGCAGGTATTTAGCCCAGGTTTATGTAACCCCAAAACTTTTATGTTTTCAATAAAATACTACTCTTGATTTCTTGCTATAGTCTTTCAATAGTGGGAACAATCTTCATGTGATATGTCTATTTCACAAGTTTTCAAATTATATAAAGTGATTGAGGAATAATAGATCTAATGGAAACCATAATCATCCAATTCAAACTTTTCATTTTGCTTGAAAGGCAACAAACTCAAAGTGATAAAATGCCATATCAGGGCTTTACAACTTGTTATTGGGAAAAATAATACAAAATCTCATATTATGAACTAGATTCCAATTTTACTTTACCCAACCGTTTTTCAAAGTATGGTATCAGTGCTTTACATATCTATGTGTTACTTATATACGCATCATCAGTCTCACTTATTGGAGAATAAGGATATCCATATGATTGTCAACTGTAAAAAACAATGCACAACCTAAAAGTTGAGAATTATGTTTCATTCAGCAGACTTTCTGAGGACTTCAAGTCTAGGAAGCAGCCTCTCATATGGCTCTCAGGGGCTGCTTTAAAGAGGTAGGGGAGGAGCCAGGTTGTACAGGAGTTTTTGCAACAAAGACCAGGTAGGGGGAACATCAAAAGATTACTGTTAATTAAAGAAAACCAGACATCTGAAGTTAATGAATTTAGCACTTTTCTATGTATGCCAAGATGTCTTAGCTATCTAGGACAAGTATCCTGTTCTTTCCCATCCAGAGTCCCCTCAGGGTGCACCGTTGGGAGTGGCTGCAATGGCTGAGGGTGTGGCAGTGGGCAACCCATTTGTCCCCGTCCCAGGTTCCCTCAGGCCCACCTTGGGGGTGATGATAGTGACTTGATGGCTGCAATATCCTTTGTTTACTGATATGGCAGGCAACATTTTTCATTCACATGATCCTTAGCTTATATAGCTTACCCTATTGGGAAATGTAGGGGCACACAAGCTTGGTAGAAGAGTTCTAGTGGGCTGAGTTTTGTTATTTGGAATTCCTATCAGGCAGGTGATCATTGTCCTGGAGATGTTCCTTGGCTTGGAGGTCTTTAGTCCCTGCCCTAGGGCTGAGGGACAAGCCTTATATTTTTGAAAATAATTGCTGTTTTAGATAAAATTATTAATTAGCACTTATAGGGAAGATCCAGAGTGATGCTCAATCTTACTGATGTGACCAACACAGGGACACTGAAGGGGAGAAATGCATAATGCTTTGGAGTCAGTAGATTCTGGGCTTGATTATGAGCTCCAGAGTCTCAGAACAATACTGGGGGCAAGGGCAGCAAATATTGTTGCTGATTCAGGATATTCCATGTTAGGGACTGCCAGATTACATCAGAATAGGAGCCTAAACTTTCCATGTCTCAATGCAGAGTTTTATGTAAAGATGGGAGATTTAAAAAAAAAAAGTGAGGAATTTAGGAAAGAAGCAAAGAAGAAGCATGAAAATAATTAAGATTACTGACAAAGCCTCTCTTCTTAGATTGACTTGACACTTTTAAACCACAAAATATCATGAAGCCTTGAGAGATGATTTGTTCTTTGACCTGTGACCATTTTTTTCATGAATTTGTTGTTGTTGTTATATGAAAAAGATTTGGAAAGTTATTTTTAAATGAAAGTAGTATCTTGTGAGAGTGTAGAAGTTGTTGGGGCTAAGGGACATTATGGAAGAACTGTCAGGCATCAAGAAATTATCTAAAAAAGGTAAGAGTCTAGGTACAGAGTTTAAAAAACAACAACAATATATAAATAAATACAGCTTGGTAGGGTTAGATTATTTTCATGGAGCATAAATCAAGCAATTAAATTACTTAGCAGAGTAAATGATGTGATCAGATCAACAAGAAAATGTAATTTGGAACATTTGCAATCCTAGTATAAATTAATAATGCTTAAATGTAGTTAGCCAGAGTAGTAACAGAATAATGCAGTTGACTGAAAGAAGAAACACTCTTAGTCAAGAAATTTGTGTACATATTCAAAGACAGTTAGGGATGAGATGTTTATCTTAAAGTTATAGCCCTAATTTATTCTCAATGTTATCTAGGCATTATTAAGATAAATACCTTAGATATTTACTTCACCTCTTATGTGTAAACAGGGAGGGAAAAATACATTTAATGTACAGTTGAAAAGCTGTACTGTGGACATACAAAAGAATGATTACACTTTAAAATATTGGGATTTTTGTGAGACTATCAATGAAGGAGAGAAGAAAGACAAAGGAAGTAACATAGAAAAAAACTTCAAAGACTGAGACAATTGAGTTTCCACAGTAAAAGGAAAAAATGATGAGCAAGAAGTTGGTGGTGGAGAAAAAGACCTTTTTCTATGCTGAGGTGGAATTTGTAATCAGGCTTTTACGAGGGGATAGTATATAGAAGAATAAATGGAATATTTAGGATATTTTAAGCTTTTTCTGATAATAGTAATATGTTTCATTTATATAATTGAGAAAGGAAAAAAAGGAAAAAATTTAACTACGAAATAAATCAATAATTCTAAGCCTCAGAGGTAGCTATTAGAACATTTTGAAATAGTTCCTTTTGGTTTTCTATGCATGTTTACATGGATAGCATAATAAAGTCTACAATTTTATATCCTTTAAAAGTTAAACCTGTTTTTTAGCTATATCTTGTTTGCTCAAATCAGGTAGACGATGTAGTTGTCATGTAAAAACGTACAAAAAAGCAAAAGCAAACTGGACAAAGAATACAGAAATGAAGCAACAGATAAATAAGTATGTGATAAATAGTATTGCAAGAAACACCCAGAACATTCAACTACTGTTCTGATATCTCTCAATTTTGCTGTTATTCAAAATGATGCTATTTATTAAACTTTATCCTGTTGATAGATGATTTCAAAAGTTATGACCGCTTAAAAGACTAATTACATTTTGGTCTTTGATCACAAATAATCCTTTTATGTAAGATATATATTTTGGCTCATGGCAAGCAGCCTGCAGCAATGAATATTACCTAAAATAGGGCAGCATCTGCAGAAAATCCCCAGGCTGGCTGTACAAACATACCTATTTCTGCTTCCATTTAGGATGAAAAAAATCTACAAAGACTGTTGCTTACAGTCAAAAAACTCACCAAAAGCATCAATTTTCTTGAAAGCTAAAGCAGTGAAGCAACCAACTGAACACCACTTTGGAATAGTTGGGGCCCAAAACACAAAAGTGACTCACCTTCTCTCCCAAGCTCTTTGCCGCCCTCTGCCAGGTGCTCCTGGGAAAGATTGGGGGCAGGACAGGAGATAAGACAGAATCCCCTTTGCTGGAGCAGGTGCCGGGGAGATATGATCAGTGGCTGCTGGAGAATAGAGGAGAAAGTCTGCCCAAGTTTATGGAATGGTCTCTCCTGCGAAGGTAAGCCTTAAGTTACCAGTCGGGAGATAAAACACTCTCTTGCCCCCATTGCACAAAGATCTATTGCTTCTTGAAAAAGAAGGTGTAAAAATCTTTTGGGCAGGAAATTCTCACCCAGGACCAACCACAGATTACAGGCAGGATTTAGCTGTCACAGGGAACAGGGGCAGTACCACTGAGAAAGTCCTGCCCTTTGCACAAAGCCTGAGGTTGAGGCTCGACCAGACAAAAAGAGAACCCCACCAGATAAATTAGGAGTATGGGATTAACAGATACACACCACTATATATAAAATACATAACAAGGATTTATAACCTACAGTGGAAAAGAATCTGAATATATATATATGGATAGATATCTAGATAGCTATATATCTGTAGGTATATATCTGAATGACTTTGTTGTGCATTTGAAACTAACACAATATTGTAAATCAACTATAGAAAACAAAAGAGAACCCCATTGATCTCCATTACAAACCTAGTACCTGTTAAAGTAATTAAACAAGGAAGTCATTAGACTGAAGTGTCCCTAATGCCTTGGTAACCTAGGTAAGCAAACTGAAACCTAAGCCAGAGTCAATTCACTGGAATCTGAGAAAAGAAAACTGAAAAACAGCTAATCGCAAACAGCCAAGCAGCCTTCACCAAATAAGGCAACCATCTAAGCTGTAGCCAATCATATAATTGCTTTGTTTTGCTTCCATCGTCTTCTCTATAAAAGCTTTGCTCTGAGCTCTATCTACTGCTTTTGGTTTGGCGCTGCCGGATTCGAATTGGTGTTTGCTCACATAAACTCTTGAAATTGTTAACCTGCCTCAGTTTATCTTTTGACATATCTATAAAACTACAGTCAACCACTGGGGGAGGTACAAGAACATGGAGAAAGAGCTCCTCTGTAGCACGGGTGTTCGGGAATTGCTGGAGGGGAAGTACGCAAACTAATAAGAGAAACTAAACCCTCTAGCACCACAGGTGCCATTCTAAGAGGTAAGCTGTCAATCAACCATTGGCAGAAATTGAAGCCTGTAGTGTCCTAAGGGTAACAACAGTATCAATAAAAGGCAAACACAATGAAATCTTAAATACATGATGCCCAGTGAGAAAAGCCAGAAGCAAAAACTATATATTTTATTCCATTTTTGTGACAGTCTGGGAAAGATAAAACTACTACTACCAGTCAAAACTCAGACCCATGTTTGCCAGTGGCTAGGGTTAATTGGAGAGGATTGACTGGGGAAAAACAGGTGCAAGTGAATTTTGGGGGTGTAATGGAAATCTTCTATATCTTCATTGCAGTGGTGGTTGCATGACTATATATACGGACTTAAATGTAAGTAAATTATACCTCAATACCATTGACTTTTTAAAAGTCTGCACAAAGGAAGAGTGATGTCATGTTTGTTAAAAGAGAGTGCAACTGGCATTTAAGAAACCTGGTTATCTTTCCAAATCTGCAATTGCTGATTGACCACATATTTGAAAGATGCCTAATTCATTTATTTATTCAATCGTTTTTTTTTTTTATTTTTTTGCGGTGCGCGGGCCTCTCACTGCTGTGGCCTCTCCCGTTGCGGAGCACAGGCTCCGGACGCTCAGGCCCAGCGGCCATGGCTCACGGGCCCAGCCGCTCCGCGGCATGTGGGATCTTCCCGGACCGGGGCACGAACCCGCGTCCCCTGCATCGGCAGGCGGACTCTCAACCACGGCGCCACCAGGGAAGCCCTATTCAATGGTTTATTCATCCATTTCCAGATACAATTCAAAATAATTTGTCTACAGTGTTAAAGAAAAATAATGTTTCTAGCCTTATAGCATTTATAATGGAAGAGATAACAAACAAACAAAACAGCACAAAATAAAATTTCAGACACTGGTAAGTCCCATGAAGAAAGTAACACAGGTTGAAAAGACAAAGCATCACTGCAGAAGGCAACATTATAGCAGATGGGATGAAGAGAACATTTGGCCAGCACTTTCAAAGATGGGCTTGAGATTCTTAGGCAAAATCTGGAGGATGGTGCTATTCAGAAGGAAGAGAGATACCAAAGCCAGGCTTTTGATTGGAGCTGTTTAAAGGAGAAATATGTAACAATCTATATCCTAAGAGTTTCAGAAAATCTTCAAGGTGTATCTGAGACATTGAGACATATCATTGCTTTAAAGATAGTCTAGGGCTTCCCTGGTGGCTCAGTGGTTGAGAGTCCGCCTGCCGATGCAGGGGACACGGGTTCGTGCCCCGGTCCGGGAAGATCCCACATGCCGTGGAGCGGCTGGGCCCATGAGCCATGGCCGCTGAGCCTGCGCGTCCGGAGCCTGCGCTCCGCAACGGGAGAGGCCACAGCAGTGAGAGGCCCGCGTACCGCAAAAATAAATAAATAAATAAAATAATAGCCTAATAATGCCATTTTCTTAAACTAATTCTTTAAGTTATTGTTCTTTGTGAATTTTTTGACTATACTCAGGAAATAATATCATTTTCCATCTTGTTTTTGCAAGATGGACTGTGTCAGTCGTATAGGAGCTACTGAGCCAAAACATTCATGTACTACTCTAATCTTGAATTATCAATCTTATGATTATGAATCTTATGTAAGTTAGTTTTTTCACTTTTCTTTCAATAAATATCAAATCCAATTTTTGAAAACTGGCCTACAATTAGTTCATTTTCCTTTGGGGAAAAAAGCCTTTGGAATCTTTCAATATATATATTTTCCTTATCATTACATTTCCAAGAAACAGTTCATGTTTTACCCATATAATAAAGACCGTTATGATTTATTGGTTTTGAGGTTTTTTGAAATGTTCCTTCCAAATAACTATAGTAATAGAAACTGCTTTTACCTGAAATTGACTCTCAGCAGAAAAATTCTGTATTCAACATATTTTGTGTATCCTATGAGTAATCTGAAGAAATATTTGTCATTTGATGTATAAAGTTAAAGGAAGAGAAAAATCCTTTGGTGCGCTGCATCTAGAACATTGACACCAAAATGCATATGGGATTCCAGCTTTTTATAATAAAAAGCAGTTTTATCAGACAAACCCTCTCACCATAAACAACTATAAAATATGGAAATAAAAGAGACATCATTTCAAGGTGTGAGAGAACAACCAAAGCTGCCAAGATCTTAAAGGTTCAAGATTCTATAGAGAAGGGAAATTGAACACCTATATGGAAACATGAGTTTTCATCTCTACATCAAGCTATACACACTGTAGGTCTAAATATGTAGATCTAAGCATAAAGAGAAGATAATACAGATTATAAAAGAAAACATATGATCTGTGTCAGGTAAAATTTTCTTAAACACTATAAAAAAATACTATAAAGGACAAGATTAATAAACTTGAGTTCATTAAAAACCATTACGTTATAAAAACGACACCTTGAGAGGGTGGAAAGGTAAGCCACAGAGTGGTGAGAGAGGTTTGCTGTAGATATCTCTCAAGTGATTCATATCCCCAATGTATAAACAATCCTTAAAAATTACCAATAAAGAAACAGGCAGCCTGATTTTTAAAATGGACAAAAGACTTGATCAGCCATTTCAAAGTGAAAGAAAAGACTAACTGTCCAAAAAAATTATTAGTCATATGCAAAGTGCAAAAATATCACAAGATATCATTATACAGCCACCAGAATGGTTATAATTTTTAAAACTTATGCACAAACATAAGCCCACCAAAAAAAATCTGTTAATACCAAGTTTTGGTGAAGCTATCGAGAAACTGAAACTTAGCTGTTAGTTGGTACAATTATTTTGAAAATAGGCAATCTCTACTAATGCTGAATGTATGCATTCTCAGTAACCTAGCCTTCCAATCCCATGCAGACCAAATTGTGGGGGCTGAAGGTGGTTTGAAAACATGTATGGAAGTTTCCCCACAAAAAGATGAGCTCCTTTTACACTTGGCCTGTTTCAGTTAAGATAAAGGTTTGCTTTACAGAGCTTTTAAAATCTATTCTATCATGTGATCAATGCAGAGAGGTGAATTTTTGGCAATGAGAAAAATGATGTGAAAGTTGCAAGATCAGATAGAGGATTCAGACACTAAGCAAAAGTTAGTAACATTTGCAAAGTTAGATAATTCCGATGTTTATTTCTCTTGCTTCATAAAATAATCTTCATTTGTTTTATTGAAGGTTAAAAAGTTGTGTGTGTCTGTGTGTGTGTGTGTGTGTGTGTGTTTTAATGAAGGGAATGCTACTTCTGTCTTGTCAGCTCATCTTAAAAGTGGCATGCTTGAAGTTGAGAGAAATGAGGTGAATGTGTTTCTTTTAAGTATAAATTCTTTCATAGTCAAAAGCATTTAGAGAATGCTTTCTTTTTCTATTTTTGTCATTAAAATGAGAAAGAAAACATAATGCAAAAAACCTTTTTAATGAATTTGTAGTAAATGTGAGAAAGTGTTATCCTAATTTATATTTTTGCCCATCCAACCTCACTTCCATTTACACCCCACAAAGTCCTCCCCAACAGGAAAGCTGATGTGACTGCATGTAGCAAAGACCAGAAACAAAGAGGATGAAAATAAACCATGTTGCCTTTGAACCTAAGTGGGATAGAGAAAAGCTGGGATTTACCAAGCTTTTGTTATATACAAAGATTTCAGGTATTTTTCCTGTCAGTAGCCTTGGAAGATATCAGAGAATATTTCTCCCAAGCAGAGGACCTGCCTCTAAACTGATATAAAACCCAGAAAGCACTAGAATATTAATGGGTTATCAGTTCAGACTTTATAGTAATCTTCAAAATGCCCAGAAAGCTAATGGAAATATTAGATGATTCCAGATTTTCATTTTATGTGTTGCTGTAAATTTTAATGAAACATATTTCTGTGCTCAAGTGCTTAATCTACACTATTACGGGCATTTTAATCAAGTCTTATTGTTTACTTGCCTGGGAAGGGTAAAATAATGTAGGTGTATGGTGGAAAGGTCAATGGACAAGGAATAAAGACACTTGTTTTCCAGTTTGGGGAGATTATGAATAAAGCTGCTATAAACACTTGTATATGAGTTTTGGGGTAAAAATTTCACTTGGTTAAACACCTAGAAGATTACTACTTTCATTGCTTTATAAGAAATTGCCAAGCTATTCTCGAGTGGTTTACCAAGTTGCATTCCCACCAGCAGTGAAGGAGAGTTCTTGTTTTTCCACACCCTTAGCAGTATTTGATATTGTTAGTTTGATTTTTGCATTTCTGATAGAGTTACAGTGGTATCTCATTGTGGTTTTAATTTGCATTTCTCTAATGACAAATGATGTGGAGTATTTTTTTTTACATCCTTACTTGCCATCCATATACCTTTTTGGTGAAGTGTTTGTTCAGATCTTTTGCCCATTTTCTATAGAATCATTTGTTTTATTGTTTTTAGTTTTGTTTTTATTGTTGTTGAATTTTAAATCTTTATATATTGTGGATATAAGTCTATAGCAGATATGTAGTTTGCAAATATTTCCCCTAAGCCTGTTGCTTATCGTTTCAATCTTTTAATAGCAACTTTCAGAGGATAAAACTTTTAAATTCTGATGAAGTCTAATTTATCAATTTTTTCTCTTTTGGATTATACTTTTAGTGTTTTATCACAACTCATGTCAACCCCAAAGCCATGTAATCTTCTTACATGTGTCTTCATGTGTCTTCATAACTGTGCAAATTTTCTGCTAGCATATCTATATTTGAGTTGTCCTGGGAACCAAGTTATTATGTGTCTATGCCACTCAGGTCAGAATTATAAACTATTCTAGAATTTTTAATAGAAAAAAAGAATTTTCCAACAGCATTTGTTTTACAGATTGCTAGACCTGACATTCCAATTGTTGATTTTAACACATTTTTCACTTTTCCACTGCTTTAGAGATAATTTACGACAACTTAAATGAGAGTGTTAATACTTTAGGGGATAATTGGTACAGAATTTGACAGATTTATTTTTTAGAATGTTACTACTACTTCTTATTTCCATTATTTAGTGAATTTAGTAGAAGCACCAAAATATTGCTTAGTAGTGTTGACATGGTAGACTCTATATTTATTAACTTCTTTAAATTATTCTTATCCTCAGGGAGACTTTGTTTTTATGCCAGTGTAATGTTTAGGGGCAGTTCCCTTTATATAATCCTCAGTTGAACCTTGAATATATACCTGAAATACTTTGTGGGATGCAATTCCATAGACACTATTTTTTTATATGAGAGCCATTTGGGGATTGATGTGGAAGTTCAAGAAAATCTGCAACTGTCTATTTAATTATAAACAGATATCTACCTCCTCCAGTTAAGGTCTCTAGGTTATATCTAGTCTTGTTAACACATTACTAGAACATTTCACATAGTATGAACTTTACAAATCTGTTACATTTTAATTTGAACTTCACTGAAGGTAGCCTCAGGTATGTGATATATGCTCTCAGGATGATGTTATAGACAGCTCTGATGTGGATTAGAAGCACTCTATGGAGAAAACAAGCAGTAGAAACAACATTTTTCTATTCTTTTAGGCTTTTGAATCAAATATGGCTAAAATAGATAATTCTTATTAATCAGAGCTTGATTAGGGAATTACGTTTAAACGTTTGGGATCTAAAAATTTTATAAAGTCTCCTTTTTATAATGACACCAGTCATATTGGATTAAGTCCCATCCTAATGACCTCATTTTATCTTGATGACCTCTGTAAGGACCCCATCTCCAAGTATGGTAACATTCTGAAGTACTAGAGGTTAGGATACAACATATCTTTTGGGGGTAGACACTATTTAACCCATAATAGTCTGCTTCCTGGCCCCTCAAACATCATGTTCTTCCTATTTGCAAAATATATTCACCCTACCCCAACATCCTTAAAATTCTTTAACATTCCAGCATCAACTCTCAGTCCAAAATTTCATCTAAACATCATTAACTCAATGTCCCAAATCTCATCATCTAAATCTTTGAAGTCAATTAGGGTACAGTTTATCCTAGGGCAAATTTCTCTCCATCTGTGAACTTATAATACCAGACAAGTTATCTGTTTTCAAAGTACCGTGATGGGACAGGAATATCATTTACATTCCCACTCCAAAATGGAAAAATTGAAAGGAAAAAGAGGTCATGGTTCCCAAGCAGGTCTGAGACCTAGCAGGATAAATTTCATTAGATTTTAAAGTTTGAGAATAATCCTCTTTGGCTTGATGCTCTGTCTTCCAGGTCCACCTGGATGGCAGCCTCACCGTCTGGAACTGATGAAGTGGTGTTGGGGTGATTCTTTCCCTTACTTAAAGGAAAACATACTCACGTCAGATATCTCTACTAGCACATTTCCTGCCTGTGGCATTCCAGTAGTCTGGCAGCCTTCCTTTATTTCATCTGGTTTCTTTCCCTTTCAGTCTAAGCTGGCAGCATTTCTGTTAAAATGGTTGACTGGATCCACAACTCACACACCTAATCTCTTTAGCAGAGGGTTGTCTCTCAAGAGCACACTTTCTCATTATTTGCAAAACGAATCGGCTGAGGATTTTCCAAATCTCCAAGTTCTGGTCGCTTTTTGCTCAACAGTTTCTTTCTCAATTATCTCCCTTCTCTCACATTTTACTATATGCAAAAAGGAGAAACCAGACCACACCTTCAACACTTTGCTTAGAAATCTCTTCTAAATATCAAAGTTCATCACTTACAATTTTGCTTTCCACAGGACAGTAATACACAATTCAGCCAAGTTCTCGGCCACTTTATGACAAAGGATCACCTTTCTTTCAGTGTCCAATAACATGTTGCTCATTTCCATCTGAAACCTCACCAGAAGCATATTTAACATTCACATTTCTGAAAACAGTCTGGGCTTCCCTGGAGGTGCAGTGGTTAAGAATCCACCTGCCAGCGCAGGGGACATGGGTTCAATGCCTGGTCCTGGAAGATCCCACATGCAAGGGAGCAGCTAAGTCCGTGCACCACAACTACTGAAGGCGGCACGCCTACAGCCCGTGCTCTGCAACGAGAAGCCACTGCAATGAGGAGCGTGCGCACCTCAACGAAGAGTAGCCCCCGCTCGCCGCAAATAGAGAAAGCCCACGCACAGAAACAAAGAACCAACACAGCCAATAAATAAATAAATAAATTTATATTAAAAAAATAAAAAACAGTCTCTTTAAGAAAAGCTAGGGCTTCTCTGGTGGCGCAGTGGTTGCAAGTCCGCCTGCCGATGCAGGGGACATGGGTTCGTGCCCCGGTCTGGGAAGATCCCACATGCCGCGGAGCTGCTGGGCCCGTGAGCCGTGTCCGGAGCCTGTGCTCCGCAGCGGAAGAGGCCACAACAGTGAGAGGCCTGCGTACCGCAAAAAAAAAAAAAAAAAAGCTAAACTTTCCTGGGTACCAAAATCAATATTAGGATTCTCCAGAGAAAGAGAACCAATAAGAAATGTGTGTGTGTGTGTGTATGCGCGCGCACACACACACACACACACACACACATAAATACACATGTGCATATCAGAGAGAGAGCAGAGACAGAGACAGAGACAGAGAGATTGAGAGATTGGTTTATTTTAAGGAATTAGTTCACATGATTTCAGGGGATTGGCAAGTCCAAAATCCAGAATGCAAGCTGGCAGGCAGGAAATTCAGGTAAGAGTTGATTCTTTAGTCTTGAAACTGAAATCCACAGGATAGGACAGGCAGGCAGGAAACTCAGGCAGCGTTTCTATGTTCTGTCTTAAGGCCAAATTCCTTCTTTGGGAATCCTCTTAAGGGCTTCAACTGATTTAATGTTGCTCACTCACATTATGGAGAGTGGTCTGCTTTACATAAAAGGTACTAATTTAAATTTTTTAATTTTTAAAATATATATTAATAGCAACATCTAGACTCATGTTTGACAAAACAATTGGGCACCATAGCCTAGCCAAATGGACACATAATATTAACCATCAAACACTCTGATAATATCATGGAATTGAATTGACTTTGTAATCAAGAAAGGCTGAATCCTGCTACAAAATGAGTGTGGGATTAGAACAGAGACTGCTCATAGGGAATAGTTACATCTAAATTACTCACAGATAGATAAAATCCTCTTTTTCCTTTAATGGAGTAGATTAGAGCATAATATAGTAGAAATTGCATAAGTTGGGGTTCAGACAAACCTATGCACTAATTGTAATTCTACCATTTACAATTGTGTGACTTCAGGAAAATTATAGGTAATTATGATGATTTGCTGTTTAGTAATTGAATGGACAAACCATTGGCTTCACATATGGGAAGCCCCAGCTAATTAGATAATGGTGTAGCTCAGAATCATCGTTCATCAGGAGGCATTTGAAATGAAGGCTGTGGAGGTAGAATTTTGTAAATCAAATCTAAAAGTACTGTCAAATATTGTACTCAGAGCTTGGTATATGTCCAAAATCTTAGAAATTTCTTATCATTGGCTTCCTAGGGATGACTTTATATGATAGAGTTCTCTCAAATATAGTATTGTTTCTGTGTTAAAACTTGAATTTCTTTTCAGATAGATATTCTAGTTAAAATGCGCAGAGGCTACTATAAAGTAGAACGCTTGTAAATAACCAACCTATTGAGATCTTTATCAATTAAGAGAACATATCTATAGAAAAACTAGTGGGAATTTAATCAAAGCATTGACTTGCTGCCAAATAAATCTGTGAAAAATAGTCACCATGTGCTGAAAATTAAAAAATAATCACTATCAATCAAACCAGCAATGCTAAACAAAGATAAACAATTGTAGAAGAGCAGAACAAGAATTTCTGAAAACAGTACTTCTAAGACCTGCAAACCAGAAATAGCATTTTCATGAACAATCTTTGGAATTTTTCTGAAGTTCCTGAATAGTACCCTTGCAATGATCTTTTCAGAAACTATTTTCTGTAAGATTATATTTACACTAGGTGAAAATTTTGCCGAAAGAATGGACAGAGAGCTACAGGTTAAGCTCAGGCGTTCACGATCTTGGTAATTGTTTCTGCTGTTTCTTACACTCATTTTCTTAAGCCAGAAACCTAGGCGTCATCTTAGTTCCTCTTTTTTCTTTCCGTCATACCCTGTATCCCATCCATCAGCGAATCCTGTCACTCTCGCCTTTAAAATCTATTTCAAATTAAATTCTTTCTCACCACTTCCACTCTGTCACTCTATTCCAAGCAACCAGGCCACAATCATCTGTCACATGATTTATAGCAATCGCCTCCCAACTGGTCTCTCAGATTCTATTCTTACCCCTCACCGTCTATTCTCCACACAGCAATGAAAGATCCTTTACAAGTTCAATCATATCTGTCTCTGGCACAGGATCTTTTGATGGTTTCTGTTCTTTCTTTTTTTTTTTAACAGACCTTTATTGGAGTAAAATTGCTTCACAATATAGTGTTAGTTTCTGTTGTACAACAAAGCGAATCAGCCATATGAATACATATATCCTTATATCCCCTCCTTCTTGCGTCTCCCTCCCACCCTCCCTATCCCACCCCTCTAGGTGGTCACAAAGCACAGAGCTGATCTCCCTGTGCTATGCAGCTGCCTCCCACTAGCTAACTATTTTACATTTGGTAGCGTATATATGTTGATGTTACTCACACTTTGCCCCAGCTTCCTCCCCTCCCCTGTGTCCTCAAGTCCATTCTCTATGTCTACGTCTTTATAACTACCCTGCCACTAGGTTCATCAGTACCATTTTTTTTTTTTTAGATTCCATATATATGTGTTAGCATATGGTATTTGATTTTCTCTTTCTGACTTACTTCACTCTGTATGACAGACTCTAGGTCCATCCACCTCACTACAAATAACTCAATTTCATTCCTTTTTATGGCTGAGTAATATTCCATTGTATATATGTGCCACATATTCTTTATCCATTTGTCTGTTGATGGGCATTTAGGTTGCTTCCATGTCCTGGCTATTGTAAATAGAGCTGCAATGAACATTGTGGTACATGACTCTTTTTGAATTATGGTTTTCTTGGGGTATATGCCCAGTAGTGGGATTGCTGGGTCATATGGTAGTTCTATTTTTAGTTTTTGAAGGGACCTCCATACTGTTCTCCAAAGTGGCTGTATCAACTTACATTCTCACCAACAGTCCAAGAGGGTTCCCTTTTCTCCACACCCTCTCCAGCATTTATTGTTTGTAGATTTTTTGATGATGGCCATTCTGCCTGGTGTGAGGTGATACCTCATTGTACTTTTGATTTGCATTTCTCTAATGATTAGTGATGTTGAGCATCCTTTCATGTGTTTGTTGGAAATCTGTATATCTTCTTTGGAGAATGTCTATTTAGGTCTTCTGCCCATTTTTGGATTGGGTTTTTTTGTTTGTTTGTTTGTTTGTAGTACGCGGGCCTCTCACTGCTGTGTCCTCTCCCGCTGTGGAGCACCGGCTCTGGACATGCAGGCTCAGCGGCCATGGTCCACGGGCCCAGCCGCTCCACGGCATGTGGGATCCTCCCAGACCGGGGCATGAACCCGTGTCCCCTGCAACGGCAGGCGGACTCCCAACCTGTGCCACCAGGGAAGCCCTGTTTGTTTTTTTGGTATTGAACTGCATGAGCTGCTTATAAATTTTGGATATTAATCCTTTGTCAGTTGCTTCATTTGCAAATATTTTCTCCCATTCTGAGGGTTGTCTTTTCGTCTTGTTTATGGTTTTCTTTGCTGTGCAAAAGCTTTGAAGTTGCCTAAGGTCCCATTTGTTTATTTTTGTTTTTATTTCCATTTCTCTAGGAGGTGGGTCAAAAAGGATCTTGCTGTGATTTATGTCATGGAGTGTTCTGCATATGTTTTCCTCTAAGAGTTTTATAGTGTCTGGCCTTAGGTCTCTAATTCATTTTGAGTTTATTTTTGTGTATGGCATTAGGAAGTGTTCTAATTTCATTTTTTCACATGTAGCAGTCCAGTTTTCCCAGCACCACTTATTGAAGAGGCTGTCTTTTCTCCATTGTTTACTCTTGCCTTCTTTGTCAAAAATAAGGTGACCATATGTACGTGGGTTTATCTCTGGGCTTTCTATCCTCTTCCATTGATCTATATTTCTGTTTTTGTGCCAGTACCATACTGTCTTGATTACTATAGCTTTGTAGTATAGTCTGAATTCCCAGAGCCTGATCCCTTCAGCTCCATTTTTCTTTCTCAAGATTGCTTTTGCTATTCGGGGTCTTTTGTGTTTCCATACAAATTGTGAAATTTTTTGTTCTAGTTCTGTGAAAAATGCCATTGGTAATTTGATAGGGATTGTATTGAATCTGTAGATTGCTTTGGGTAGTATAGTCATTTTCACAGTGTTGATTCTTCCCATCCAAGAACATGATATATCTCTCCATCTGTTTGTATCATCTTTAATTTCTTTCATCTGTGTGTTCTAGTTTTCTGCATGCAGGTCTTTTGTCCCCTTAGGTAGGTTTGTTCCTAGGTATTTTGTTCTTTTTGTTGGAATGGTACATGGGAGTGTTTCCTTAATTTCTCTTTCAGATATTTCATCATTAGTGTATAGGAATGCAAGAGATTTCTGTGCATTAATTTTGTATCCTGCTACTTTACCAAATTCATTGATTAGCTCCAGTAGTTTTCTGGTAGCATCTTTAGGATTCTCCATGTATAGTATCATGTCATCTGCAAACAGTGACAGCTTTACTTCTTTTCCAATTTGGATTCCTTTTATTTATTTTTCTTCTCTGATTGCTGTGGCTAAAACTACCAAAACTATGTTGAAAAATAGTGCTGAGAGTGGGCAACCTTGTCTTGTTCCTGATCTTAGTGGAAATGTTTTCAGTTTTCACTACTGAGAATGATGTTGGTTGTGGTTTTGTCATATATGACCTTTATTATGTTGAGGTAAGTTCCCTTTATGCCTACTTTCTGGAGAGTTTTTTATCATAAATGGGTGGTGAATTCTTCTGAAAGCTTTTTCTGCATCTATTGAGATGATCATATGGTTTTTATCCTTCAGTTTGTTAATTTGGTGTATCACATTGAATGATTTGCGTATATTGAAGAATCCTTGCATTCCTGGGATATACCCACTTGATCATGTGTATGGTCCTTTTAATGCGCTGTTGGATTCTGTTTGCTAGTATTTTGTTGAGGATTTTTTCATCGATGTTCATCAGTGATATTGACCTGTAGTTTTCTTTCTTTGTGACATCTTTGTCTGCTTTTGGTATCAGGGTGATGCTGGCCTTGTAGAATGAGTTTGGAGGTGTTCCTCCATCTGCTATATTTTGGAAGAGTTTGAGAAGGATAGGTGTTACCTCTTCTCTAAATGTTTGATAGAATTCGCCTGTGAAGCCATCTGGTCCTGGGCGTTTGTTTGTTGGAAGATTTTTAATCACAGTTTCAATTTCAGTGCTTGTGATTGGTCTGTTTATATTTTCTATTTCTTCCTAGTTCATTCTCAGAAGGTTGGGCTTTTCTAAGAATTTGTCCATTTCTTCCAGGTTGTCCATTTTATTGGCATACAGTTGCTTGTAGTAATCTCTCAGGATCCTTTGTATTTCTTCAGTGTGAGTTGTTATTTGTACTTTTTCATTTCTAATTCTATTGATTTGAGTCTGCTCCCTATTTTTCTTGATGAGTCTGGCTAATGGTTTATCAATTTTGTTTGTCTTCTCAAAGAACCAGCTGTTAGTTTTATTGATCTTTGATATCATTTCCTTCATTTCTTTTTCATTTATTTCTGATCTGATTTTTATGATTTCTTTCCTTCTGCTAACTTTTGGGGGTTTTGTTCTTCTTTCTCTAAGTGCTGTAGGTGTAAGTTTAGGTTGTTTATTTGAGATGTTTCTTGTTTCTTGAGGTAGGATTGTATTGCTGTAAACTTCCCTCTTAGAACTGCTTTTGCTGCATCCCATAAGTTTTTGATCGGCATGTGTTTTCATTGTCATTTGTTTCTAGGTCTTTTTTGATTTCTTCAGTGATCTCTTGGTTATTAAGTAGTGCATTGTTCAGCCTCCATGTGTTTGTATTTTTAATGGATTCTTTCCTGTAATTGATATCTAGTCTCATAGCTTTGTGGTTGGAAAAGATACCTGATACAATTTCAATTTTCTTAAACATACCAAGGCTTGAATGTGACCCAAGATATGATCTATCCTGGAGAATGTTCCATGAGCACTTGAGAAGGAAGTGTATTCTGCTGTTTTTGGATGGAATGTCCTATAAATATCAATTAAGTCCATTTAGTTTAATGTATCATTTAAAGCTTGTGTTTCCTTATTTATTTTCATCTTGGATGATCTGTCCTTTTGTGAAAGTGGGTTGTTAAAGTTCCCTATTATGATTATGTTACTGTCTATTTCTCTTTTTATGGCTGTTAGCATTTGCCTTATGTATTGAGTTGTTCCTATGTTGGGTGCATAAATATATACAATTGTTATATCTTCTTCTTGGATTGTTCCCTTGATCATTATGCAGTGTCCTTCTTTGTCTCTTGTAATAGTCTTTATTTTAAAGTCTATTTTGATGGATATGAGAATTGTTACTCTAGCTTTCTTTTGATTTCCATTTGCATGGAATATCTTTTTCCATCCCCTCACTTTCAGTCTGTATGTGTCCCTAGGTCTGAAGTGGGTCTCTTGTAGACAGCATGTATATGGGTCTTGTTTTTGTATCCATTCAGCCAGTCTATGTCTTTGGTTGAAGCATTTTATCCATTTACATTTAAGGTAAATATTATATGTATATTCCTATTACCATTTTCTTAATTGTTTTGGGTTTGTTATTGTAGGTCGTTTCCTTCTCTTGTATTTCTTGCCCAGAGAAGTTCCTTTAGCATTTGTTGTAAAGCTGGTTTGGTGTTGCTGAATTCTCTTAGCTTTTTAAATTTTCTTTTTTCTTTTATGTAGTAGAATTCATCTTTATTTTTATTTATTTATTTTTAACATCTTTATTGGAGTATAATTGCTTTACAATGGTGTGTTAGTTTCTGCTTTACAACAAAGTGAATCAGTTATACATATACGTATGTTTTACTGACTAGACTATAAAATCTATGCGAGAAGAAGCTAGGTTTATTTTGCCCATATTTTGTAGCCTTTGTGCTTAGTACAGTGCCTAGTACATAATAAGTGCATAAAATTTTATACAGAATAAATGAATGAATGATTGAGACGAAGGGTAGTTTTTCCTGTAACTGAAATAATCCAATACAGTGAAGGGATGGAAATCAAGCAAATTTTAAAAGTTGACATATGCAGAACCTGTCTAGACATTAAGAATTTAAACATGCTATCTCTGGGCTAGGAGATAGTGTTTTGAATTTCTTCACTCTGTTCTTAAAAGACTCATGAAGCAGACACTGATTCTCTGACATGAATGTTTCAACAGTTAAAAGCCCCCCATTGCCCTTAATCTACCACTGGTCCATGTATGTATATGTGTGTGTGTGTGTGTGTGTGTGTGTGTGTGTGTGTGTAAGTGGGAGACCTCTTTTCTCTCATATAGAATTCTGTTTTAATTTGGGAAAAATATTGGGGAAGTTGAAAGATAAATTAACAGAACAAATTTATAGAAAAATAGTACTCTTTTTATTAGAGCCTAGAAATAGACAATCAGAAAGCAGGGCCTTGAGGTTGGAAATGAAAGAGAGAATGAGAAAAAGTGAGAGAGAGGCAGAAAGAATTTTGCACTATTTTATTTAAAGATTCTGAAGAGGGTCAGGAATTCTTCCAAAGAATAGGCATACTCCATCTGTTTGGTCTTAGAAGGAGTCTCAACTATGTCACACTGTCACTAAGCCTGCACTTAGCTGTCTTGGTTGTGTGAGATTGATGGCAGAGAAACAGAGAGTAGGAAATCAAGAACAGAGCAGCTCTATCAATCTCTCTACACAGGCCCTTCTGAAACAGCAGCCTTGAAAGGCTATGATGTATGAATTTATCTTCGTGGAATCTTTCTGTTACAAGAAAAATCCATGAGATTTTCTAGCTAAAGAATGATAAAATCCTAATACCTCAGTGTTCTGAAACTTTGTTATAGTCCATAAAATTGATTTCAGGTTTTTGTACTTTTTGTGGTCTGTATATCCGTGTAGCTGAGTGTGTCTATTTGTGTTTTCTTATAGATGGTAAAATATCAGTGTTTTCCCCTAGGTGGTCCTTAGAGAGATCATGCTATGTGTTCAGCAGATATATGTATATATTATATTATTTAAAAACACTGTAACATGGTAAAATGAATAATGCAAACAGCAGTAGTAACAAAGCAAGCATTATTTCAAATATACATATCCTCTTCTTGTCCAAAGTCACAAGTATACTTTTAAATAAGTTGGCTGTAGGTACCAAAATAATTTCCAGTGACTATTGACGTGTCTTGACTATTTAGCCTAGGACAATTCATCAGATACAGTCAGAATTATTTCCAAGGAAAAATAAAAATGAGACCCCTTTTAAAAAATAAGCAATATTCTTCCTCAGCCTTCACCAAATCTTGATCTCGTTTTAGTTCTTCTCTAAGTTCAGAATTTGTTGGCCAGTCAACTTTGTATATAAAAATAGAGCCCCTTTTGACTGAGGGCAGCACTTTTGACTCATCTAGTTGGTAAAGTGTGTCAAAGTCAGAGGAAACTGAGGCTCTCAAACCTGATAGGAGAAGTATGTTCAAATGCTGATGGACATATATCTTGAAATTGCTGAGTTTCTTATGGATTGTGTACAGTTACAAGACTTCATTAAAAATACTTTTGATTCCTTAAGAAACTTCTTTTTGACTTTACAAAATGGGAACTGTTGTTCTCCAGCAATTAGGATATGAACAGACTCTCTCATTACTTTTACTTATAGAAGATTTTCCCAGCTCCTAATCACTTTTTTTCCGTTAGGTGTATGTGAACAAAAGTGGAAACCACTGATAATAAAACCCAGAACATTCTGGGTATGAAGCAACAAAAACCCAAACCTGCAAACATGGCTGAGACTATTGCAATGTTGATTACAATCAATGGCCTACAGCACAATCTTTCTTATTTCTTCGTTTTTATGGTTAACAGAAAACATGAGATCAAATAGTATTACATAACAAGGGAGAACACTTAAAATTATATCACAAGATCCTTGGTCTCAAAATTGAGTTTAGTTTAAAATATGTATGAGGTGGTTTATTCTTACTACATTTGTTTGATATATGACATAAAATGTGATTAAAAATTAAATATTCCATAAAATGTAAACAGTAGAGGTTATGTAAATGGTGGAACTGATGTGAATATTTGTTTTATCTCTGTCTTGATCAAATTGACACACCAAGCAAAAGTTCATCCAAATTAGATTTCAATCCTTTAAAGGAAGTCATTCAATTGAAACTAATTTTCTCATCCTTTGCCTCCTCTGTGTGCTGTCTGATTAATTTATAGTCAAAGCCAAGGGGTGGAAATACATTTCTATAATATTTTTTTCTCCTAGAGATTACTTATTTCCTTTTTGGAGGTTTTATTTCAATTGCATTGTCAATGTAAAGAAATTATGTGAAATCACTGAAGTTGGGCCCAAATCAAGCTTCCATTAAAAACAGAACTTATAAACAGAGCTTGATGAATAACAATTTAGGAAGATGTTTCAAAAATTTACCAGACAATAATACGATGTAAAAAGCACCAACATTATCAGAAAAAGCTGCAAAGAAATTTCTTTGATCAAGACAGTTTAAATGTGTGACTTTTCTGTGTCCTGGGTAAGCAATTATTTTCTGTCTGAATTGCATTTTGTCTCTTCCATCTCTGTAATATACTGCCCTGTGAGTTCTACTCAAGTACTTAATTTTTTTTTTAAGTAAGTAAAGAAACAGAGATCATAGAAGCAAGTAAAAAAACAAGACAAGCCCAAACTGATATCCAAAATGGCCAAACAATGTAGGTAAACAGAAGAATATTTTTTCTTGATGAAATCTTGAAAAACCTATCCAAAATTTATACAGCAAGCAAAGAAGACTAAAGTACATCTGAGTATAGAATAATATAAAAAATAAGTAATATTTTTAGCATGCTGAATGAAGGTGCTGTGTTATCCTGATATAATTCAGCATCTTCAAATGTGTATTTAATAATTAACAGTGTATGTTAGCGATTGTCAAGCTATAGCTATATTTGGTTTTCCTGTTTTTATAAATAGTGTTTAATTGGAACACTACCATACCCATATGTTTATGTGCTGTCAAGGCTAGTTTTGTGATACAAGAGCAGACAGAGTTGATTAGTTTTGTGACTCACAGATTATAAATATACATTATATGGCTCTTTATAGAAAAAAGTTTTCTAAACCTTGGTCTATACAAATGAAAATAATTAAATTTATGGTATTTTAAGATGACACAATTGAGGCAATTTTTACTAATGAGAAGATGAAAATGAGTTAAAGCAGTCTGAGATACGCAATGGTGTGTTATGAGTTTTATCTTTCTAAAATTGTACATTTCCTAGAAGAAGCAATTTTATTCCAAGAATACAATAACTATGCAACATTAGCTTTTTGGATTTAAAAAGGAAAAGAAAGCATTCTAAAAATATATCTATTGTTAGGGTAGGCTAACTGCATTACACAAGTCTAAAATTTAAGTGACATCACATTATTATTATTATTTATTTTTCACTCATACAGCAGTCTGAAAAGACTGTTCCTCTTTGGAAGGCTCCTGAGGCATTGCCCTCTGCTTAGGACTGCTTGGCTCCTTATAATTTTGTGGTGGATTTTTTTCTAGGTCTTTGGAGCTTTATTTCATTTTCTGATGAGGAAAAAGTGAAGGATTGTGAATGGAAGGATTTTACAAACCATATTTGAAAGTGTGGTTCATTGTTTCCACCCAGATTCCATTGTTCAGAGCTTAGTCACATGGCTTTCACACAATTGCAAGGGTGGCTGGGATATATAGTCTTGCTGTGTGCTCCAGCGGAATAGGGAATTCCTCTGATGATCCAGCTAGTTACTGTATTAAGTGCATGTGCCCACATACGCTTATGCATGCGCATGCACACACACACACACACACACACACGCATACACACACACACAGTAATACGGAAGAAGCAGTTTGTAATCTCACTCACAACAGCAGTCAACTTTTATTGCTAGTAAAATAGCCTATTTTAAGACTCTGTGGTAATTGTTCAAGTTCATACGTTCAAATTACATCAAATTTATTTACTGAATTGATTTTTAAATTAACATTAAAGTACATATCACTTATGACAAATAGCTTATATTTATGTAATAAGAATACAGTTTAGTACTTGAATGTCACACATAAAAATTAAAAGTGAATATCCTTTAAGAATTCTAAAAGGGCTTCCCTGGTGGCACAGTGGTTGAGAGTCCGCCTGCCGATGCAGGGGATACGTGTTCGTGCCCTGGTCCGGGAAGATCCCACATGCAGCGGAGCAGCTAGGCCCGTGAGCCATGGCCGCTGAGCCTGCGCGTCCGGAGCCTGTGCTCCGCAACGGGAGAGGCCACAACAGTGAGAGGCCAGCATACTGCAAAAAAGAAAAAAAAAAAAGAAAAAAGAATTCTAACAAATTATTAAGAAAATATAAATGTTTCAGTGTAAAGCTGAACAAAATGTCTGAAGTTATTATCAAATCTATAGTCTACAGAATAGCACTATCCAAAAGAACTGTGATGCAAGCTATATAGGTAATTTTAAATATTCTTGTAGCCATATTAAAATTGTAGAAACAAAACAGGTGAAATTCATTTCAATAATACATTTGATTTAACCCAGTGTATCCATAATATTATAGTTTCAGCATTAATCAATATAAAATTATTAAGATAGTATTTTTTAAGAGTCTTCAAAATCTGGAGTATATTTTATGCTTCATGCATGTCAATAGCCCTATTTCAAGGACTTAATAGCCACATTTGGCTATGGCTACTATATTGCACAGTGCTTTCCTACATCATTGACTCTCAAATTTATGGAGTCTGAAGATCACCTGTGGAATCTGTTAAAAGTACAGATTCCAGGTTCTCACTTAAAGAGTCTGATTCAGTAGGTTGGCATGGGGCCCACGAATCTTTATTTTAAGAGATATACTCATGATTTTCATGTAGAAGATCAGGGGTCCACAACTGATAAAAGGCTGCTATAGAAGTCTCTAAGGTCCCTTCTACCACCAATTTTATAATTTCCAGGATTTTTCAGAACCTGTTCTAATGATTTCAGCTTGTAGTATTTATTATAGCATACAATTTTGTGAAAATTTGTTTAACAGAGCATATTGAATTTCAAATCTTTGGATATTTTTAACAAAGCAACAGGGCAAGTTAGAGTTGACCAGGGCCATCTTTGTTCTAACTCACACTCCTCCACTGAGTAAAGGGACAGATGGATGGGAGCCACGTTTACAGTGTCACTGAGAAAAATATTCAATTGCCAGATATGAAGAAACTTATCCATTTGGATTATCACAGTAAGCTTCAATTTCAGAAAACAAATTAAATCCATATGTAGTAGATCTCAGCTTTAAAAAATGCTTCCCACATTCTAAATCATAAACAACATATGGTTTATTTTTACTGTTTTATTATCCTTCTCTATTGTGAATTTTCCTCAGATCCTCAGGTTCATATGCTTTCCTATAGACTCTACCAGATGTCTCATTTTATTGAATCCTGTACTTGTCTGAAATACAAATGACTGCTATTTAGAAAGTTTAATATCTCTGTATATGCAAATGATTTGTATATATATGAAAAAGTTTTCTAAAATATTTTAAAATACCAAGACTCTCAAAATGTTACATGTATACTAGCAGCAGCTTCTGCTTTAGAAATAAATGACAGTTTTTCATTATTTTCCAATTTAAAAGGGTTGATTCCACTCACTCATATCTGTGAATCATTCTCCTCTAAAATGAAGAAGACCAAGGACGTAAAAGTTTACATCTTTTCTTAAGAGAACTAAAGAAGAGAGAAAAACACATTTTTCTCCAAGGATGCTTTCATTTGTTGGCATGAATCCAATTCAATCCTCCCCATGATCAATTGTGGTCCAACATATACCTCCAAGCTATTTTCTTTCCAAAGACATACAGTTAAGTGAGGTATGAAATATCCGTAATCTTTATCATAATAGAAGCTGGAAAATATATACTGTTGAGTTAATCTGCTACTTGAAACTTTCTGTGAAATTTCTTAACAGCTTTGATAGAAAAAAATGGTCTATTTTTCATTTATCTGCTCAAATTACTTACAGAGTGAAACCTTTTTTCAAATGTTAATCAAAATAATGTATTAGATCTCATTTTTCATATGTAAATTGGGCATATTCTAAATTCAAGGGAGTGCCACACATATTACTAAGAATACAATGGACCTTAAGACAAGAGTCCTACTTCCAAGAAGAGTCAAGGTGTGCTGGTATGTATGCCATTTCATTTATTTCTTCGATAAAATCTTATAAAGTAAGTATTATTTTTATTCCAACTTTGCTGATTGAGAATCTTGAACCCAATGTAACACAGCTCCTGAATGTTAAAATTGGAGTATTACACCCCATATTTTAAACTCTTTCCTCTACATCTGGTGAGTATATTGGGAGAGGACAGAGGGAAAAAACAGAATGTACCCAGTTTCAATGGACATTATTTATGATACTTAATTCCTCCCATTATGAAGCAAATATAATGTCCCAGATGGTTTTCATAAAATCAGAGAAATCTTGTGTTGAACAGTGATGTGGAGAGAATGAGACTGCCTAAGATTATAAAGAATAGAACCAAACTAATCATTATTTTTCTTTTAAAAATACAAGATAAATTACTTATTATTAGATTCCCATACAGTCATTTTCTTATAACTGAAAGATATTTAATGTTATATTGTTAGGCCATCACATCCTGAACAGTGAAAATTGGTGTAATTTAGTTCATGTAGAAAGCTATTGAGACTCTTAGAGTAAGAAATTTTAAAAAGTGACAATCCTTCCTGGAGTATTAAAAAATCAGTTGTTTTATAGTCTGACAAATCAGAGTTAAATGATAGTTAATAACATGCATTTAAATAGAGAAAAAACACAAAGTACTGTATGATCTTTTGTATCTTTTCATGTTAGCAGGGAACAATCTTCCAGCTCCTTTCAGTTCCCAGCCACACCCCTCAAAAAAAAAAAAGATTAAAAATGAGACCTAAAAATCAATGTTTATTAAGCTACAATTTGGATTATAGAGAATACCATTACAGAGACAGATTTTTATGTTGAAAATATTTTCAAACATTAGTGTTGTGCAAGGTAACCAAGCTTTTTTGAGATGTATATGCTGCCATCTTACACAACTAGCCTTTCTTTAGTCTCTTTACATCAAATAGTTACCCTAAGACTAAAGATGAATACATTAATAAAGATTGCTGTTTAAAGAATAATGACTGCAGAGTTGACAGTGGGAGGTAAAGTCAAGATTAAATTTTCTGTTTTTTGTTTGTTTGTTTTTCTCATATTCTCCAATTTTATTACAGACTTTGCTCTCTGTACTCTGGACGGGAGGTCTTTGAACTTGCTTTATTCTCTGCTAGGCAATGTCTCCTTAACCCTTTGCTTTGTCCTACAGACAGCTGATTCAGCACTTTCCCTCTAAGAGAACTTTCCTATCCTCTCTGATTGTTCAATTCTCTTGGAGGACCATATGCTCTCCTTAGGAGTATTAAATAAGGGTTTAATTTTTTTTTAACTGCAGTTACTTAATTTGCCTCTATTTTCTCTGCTAAACATACACCATTGTGAGAGCAGGGTTGCTGTCTGTTTGGCTAACCAATGTTTCTCCAGTACCCACTGAAATGCCTGAAAAAATCTAAATTAAGTTGGTACCTCCTTATCTCCTCATCTTGCCCCTAGCACTTGCCTTCAGTTGACAATTTATTGTTTAGTTTTGTCACAGTCTAGAGCAGTCTTTGCATTGGACCCATACTTCTAGCACCATTTTGATTATAAAAAATTTTATTAAAAGGATCTAATTTTGATTCTGCTGTTTGATTAAGGAAACTACTAAGATTAAAGACACAGATTCAAACCTTGTCATGCTTAATAAATGAATAAAAATTCCAGTAGAATATTTCCTAGTATTGTTTTATAATGAAACATTATTAAATACTTAACTTATACAAAGATATTAAACCAAATGAAACAACCTTTTAAAAACCCAACACCCAGATTAAAATACAAAAAATACAACTCTGTCAAAACAGCTGACACCTCTATGAAATTTCCAAGATCACCATTCCCAACAAGTCTCAGGTTGTAACTATTCTAAATTTGTTGTTTATCATACTACGTATTTTTCATGTATTTGTGTATGTATGTGTATATATATCATATGATATAGTTCTGTATCTTTTAAACTGTATATATTTATGTATTATTTATATTTTGCATACATTCTTCACCGCCTGATTTTTACACTCAGTATTTTCATTGTAGGTCCATCCATATTTTTCTATAACTTTAATTCATTGATTTTTTTTCTCTACTGAAGAGAGAAATTTAGGGTATCTAGGATATTTCCAACTTTTAGTATTTAATAAAATAGTTTCTATTAATATTCTTGTGAATGGGTTTTACTGTATGCCAGAATTTCTCTAGACTATAAATCTAGTTGTCAAATGCCAGGTCACAAGTTTGTTAAACATTTGATTATACTAGGATGTCAAGTTGTTTTCCAAAGCGATTTTACCAATCTACATTCCAATAAACAGTTTAGTAGATTTATTGTTGCTTCACATCCTGAACCATTATTTTCATGTTTTAAAATTTTGTTAGACTAGAGCTATAAACACAGTGTGGATAAATCTTAGTAACAGTTGAATGATAAAAACATCTTTCAGAAAGCTATATACAGTATCATACAAATACTCTTTTTTGGAAGCAGGGGAATGATAAATTCAAAGACCAGGAAAGTGGTTCTCTCTGTGGAAGGCAGGATATAGATGGATAGGATGGGAAAGAAAAATGGCTAGCAGAAAATTTTAGTAATGCTCTACAACTTGGATATGGATTTGGATTTGTCGTTGTTACATGTATTAAAGTAAGTAAATAAATATATAAAATAAATAAATCAAAGAGCAAGTCACATATGTATCAACATACTAATTATGCTAGTGTGTCATGAATGGTGGAATTTAATTAATCCAATTATACGTACCCAGTGACTGAAAATAAGTAGACAGGCAGACAAAAAGAAAGATAAGTATGTAGATGGAGGTGTATGATGTGGAATTGTGTTACACTGTGATTTTAATTAGCATTTTCTTCATTTTCCAATAAAATCCACCATCTTTTAAAATGTATTGGCAATTTGTGATTTCTGATCTGTACTGATATTCCCCCCCCATTTTTCTATTGTATTAATTGTATTTTTCTTTTTGATTTGTACATTTAAAAATATATTTTGGCTATTAATCCTTTGCTGTTTATATGTGTGCAGATTTCTCTTCTCTTTATTTCAATAATTCGACAAATATATACTGAGCTCCAATTATAAGCCAGGAAAACACAAGTTTCTAGGTTCTTGGGAAACAGGGATAAACAAAGCAGACACATTCTAAGCTTTATGTAGCATATATTTTATTTTGAGAGAAAAGATTGAAAACATATAAGTGTTTAAGAGAATGAAAAGAGAAGCCACAGACTGGGAGAAAATATTTTCAAAATGCATATCTGATAAAAGATTGGTATCCAAGATATACAAAGAACACTTAAAAGTTAACAAAAAGAAAGCAAGCAACCAAATTTCAAATTGGGTGAAAGATGTGAATAGACATCTCACCAAAGAAGATGTACACACAGCAAGTAAACATATAAAAAGATGATCAACCTCATACATCATTAGGGAATTGCAAATTAAAGCAACAATGAGCTACTCTTATGCATCTATAAGAATGGCTAAAATCATAAACCCTGAGAATACCAAATACTCATGAGAATGTGGAGCAACAGGAACTTTTTCACTGCTGGTGAGAATGCAAAATGGTATCACCATGCTGGAAGTCAGTTTGGCAGGTGTTTACAAAATTAAACATACTTTTACCATAAGCTCTGGCAATCACATGCCTTGTTATTTATCCAAATGAATTGAAAACTTACATCCACATAAAACTTGGACAGGAATGTTTAAAGCAGTTTTATTCATAATTGCCAAAACTTGAAAGCAACAAAGATGCCCTTCAGTAAGTGAATGTATAGACAAACCATGATATGTCCTTACAGTGGAATATTATCCAGCACTAAAAAGAAATAAGCTAGCAAGCAACAAAAAGATGTGGAGGAAGCTTAAATGCATCTTGCTAAGTGAAAGAAGCCAATTGAAAGGTCTACATATTGCATGATTCCAACGGCATGACATTCTGGAAAAAAACAAGACTATGGAGACCATAAAAAGATGAGCAGTTGTCAGGGTTTGGAGGGAGGAATGACTAGATGGAGCACAGGGGAGGTTTTTTTTTTTTTTTTTTTTTTTTTTGGTGGTACGCGGGCCTCTCACTGTTGTGGCCTCTCCCATTGCGGACGGAGCGCAGGCTCCGGACGCACAGGCTCAGCAGCCATGGCTCACGGGCCCAGCCGCTCTGCGGCATGTGGGATCTTCCCAGACCAGGGCACGAACCCGTGTCCCCTGCATTGGCAGGCGGACTCCCAACCACTGCGCCACCAGGGAAGCCCGAGCACAGGGGAGTTTTAGGTGAGTGAAACTATTCTGAACGATCTGCAATGATGGATAAATATATTATACATTTGTCAAAATCCATAGAATGTGTAACACCAAGAGCAAGCCCTAATATAAACTATGGACTTAATTAATGTATCAATAGTGGCTCATCAGTTATCACAAGTGTACTATATTAAAGCAAGATGTTAACAATAGAGAAAACTGTGAGGGAGAGGTGAAGCAGTATATGGAGACTCTCTGTACTTTCCACTCAATTTTTCTGTCACCCTAAAACTGCTCAAAAAATAAAGTCTATTAAAATGAAAACCACAAAAGTGTTTGATATGTCAGGCAGTGATAGGTATTTGTGAGAAAAATGAGACAAGGCAAGGATACAACAATTGCTGGGGATGAGAATGCTATGCTGCTATATTTTAACAGAATGAACAGGGAAGACCTCCCTGAAAAGAAAACATTAGAGCAGAGATTTGAAGAAATGTGAGGTTAGGCAAAGATATGTAGAGAAGAGTGACTTTGTCAAGAACAGGGAGGGCAATAACCTTGAAGTTAGGGAGAGTAAGGAAGTCAGTCCAGGAAGCAGAATGAGCAAATGAGAGAGTAATTATTTTGGTCAGAACCACAGAGGGAAGTCACACTATGGAGGAATATATACAGCAGGGTAAGACTTTGGCTTTCACTCTGAACTAGGAAGCCATTTGAGGGTTTTGAGCAGAGACCTGGCCCTACTTATGATTTTACAGAATCATTTGGCTACTATGTTGAAAATAAACTGTTGGTGGCAAAGACAGAAAGAGATAGGCTCTGATTCGGTGACTTGGTTTTTATTTTCATTATGATGTGTTTTGATAAAAATATGTGTTTAATTATAATCATTTTCTATCCTACCCACTAGCACAAATGTATTTCTTTATAACAGATTTTTTTATATCTTGTAGAATATTATATTTACTATACCTTATTCTTCTCCAATATTGTATTGACCCTTATTTACCCTTTCTTTGCTTCTTCATATGAGTAAGCTTGTCAAGTACTCTGAAAATCCATGCTCAGACTTTTACCAAATTCGCATTGAACTTGTTGATTAATTTGAGAATAATTTATATTCCTGAATACTGAGTCTTTCTATCCATGGACAGGGGTCTATATCCCTAAGTTTTCTTTAATAGTTTTAGATTTTTGATGAAAGAAGGTGATGACCTGGAAACACATGCTAGACTTTTGATATCACTTTTATTGGGAAAAACTCATGAAATCGGAATGATACCAGGGTTTTAAGTCCTCCATTGCCCTCTGCCCTGCAGCAAAGCACAGGATCTAATTATGCCGGATATCAGACTTTCTAGGTGGGCACTTGGCCTTTGACTGAGTTCTCAGGTTTAAGTTGCTTGACTAGAGAAGACCAAGCCTCTCTCCTCATGTAACTGGGGTTGGTCTCCAACAGTAATACGACATGCTCAAAACCTGACACCTAGCCTGTTCTGCCATATCAGTAGATTTTTTTTTTTTTTTTGCGGTAGGAGGGCCTCTCACTGCTGTGGCCTCTCCTGTTGCAGAGCACAGGCTCCGGACGCACAGGCTCAGCGGCCATGGCTCACGGGCCCCGCCGCTCCACGGCCTGTGGGATCCTCTCGGACCGGGGCACAAATCCGTGTGCCCTGCATCGGCAGGCGGACTCTCAACTACTGCACCACCAGGGAAGCCCCATATCAGTAGATTCATGGGTGGGTGGAGCACGTCTCCCCTGGTGAGATCAGGGACATGGGGTGCATGCTTTTAAGTTTCTCCTGTTTGGTGGGTGGAAGCCTGATCTGTAACCTTAGCACTCTACCAAAGTGATTGCTTGAAGAACTTGGTGTAGCTGGTTTTCCATATAGCCTTATAGGAGGCATTACACAGCATCGGTTTTTGACAAATTAATTCTTTCTTAGTTTTTTACATAATGGCCATGTAAATATTTTGTTAGATTGACTTCTAGGTACTTTATATTTTTATGATGAAAGACATTTTTTAAAATATCCAGCAGATTTGCTAAACTTGTATTAATACTAATAGTTTGTCTATATACTCTTTGGGGTTTTGTTATAGGCTGAATTGTGTCCCCCCTCAAAATTCATATATTAAAGTCCTAACCTCAGTAGCTCAGAATGTGACTGTATTTAAACATCAGGTCATTAAAGACATAAATTAAAGTGAGGTCAGTAGGGTGAGCCCTAATCTAATATGACTGATGTCCTTATAAGAAGAGATTAGGACAGACATGCACAGAAGGAAGTCCATGCAAAGACACAGGAAGAAAATGGACAAGGAGAGAGGTCTCAAAAGAAACCAACACTATCAGGACCTTGATCTCAGACTTCTAGCCTCAGAATGTGAGAAGATATATTTCTGTTACTTAAGCCATCCAATCTGTGGTACTTTGTATGGCAACCCTAGTACCCTAATATAGATTTCAATTTGAATTGTGCTTCTTAGATTTGGTCGGTTCATAACCTGTTTGTCTGTAGGTGGTAGTCTTTAGACAATCAAACCATCTGTGAACAATGACACTTTATTCCTATAATATTATTACAGTTTTATCTCTTTTTCTTGCTGAAAAATTTAGAATGTTGAAAAGAGTCAGTGAGAGTGAATATTAAAGGGAATGCTTCTATGTTTTCACCACTATGAATGACGTTTGCTATGGATTTTTGATAGATAACCTCTATTAGTTTAATGACTTCCTTTCAATTCTTATTTGAAGAGCTGCTTCTTTTAAAATTATGGATGAGTATTTAATTTTATCTAACACTTTTTCCACATCAAAACAGGATATTTCTTTTTTTAAACTCTATGTTCTTTTGGAATTTTTAACAACTGGATAGATACAGGTATTACTTATATGATATAAAAAGAAGAAAAATGGGGTGAATATTTATAATCTATTCGATTTAACAAAATCCAATGAGTGTAGACCCTAATTATAACACTCTTGCTAGTTCTCTGCAGTCACAATTTTCATTAATTTTATTGGTGACACTTCTCAAACCATACAGTCCAAAGAACATACCTAGTAAATACTTGAAACTGGGCATGAAATACTCACTTGACATGAAAACTGGACAGAGAGAAGCTATTCCTCTAAGATACATGATGTTGGGTATTAAATCTCTGTTAACTCTTATAAGGAGGCAAATGAATTACAGGTTCTCATTTACAATGAGCGATTATTCTTCCTTGTTAGCTTCACAAACTGTTGTGGAGACAGTCTTATTTCACTTTGTTTTAAAGCAAATTTCCAAATTACAGGAAGTTGTTATCTTTATGTATATGTTTTTTACTTTTCTGTGCAGGTGATCCTGTGTCCTAAGTCATTTCTCAGTAGTGCTTATTTATGGGTCTATGTTGATACTTTCACAATTCTCCCTGGGTATTCCATATAAAATATAATTGTTCTAGGTTGTGTTTGGCCTTGTCCTTGACCTCAACATCTGAACCTATTCTTCACTTTCACTTTTATAGAATCAATCATTTCCCCTCTAGCTATACACAAGAAAGCTCCCATGAGATACTTAGACTTTTTGTGTCTGAGGAGAGCTTTAAATTTGTGCCTCTGCTAGACATTTCAGCTGGTTCTGTTTATTTTTAAAAATCTGGCATCAAATCAATCAGGCAATAAAAGAGGACACTCTGAGAGGGAAAATAAAAGAATTATAATTTCTCCTTAAATCATCCAACACACATTTTTAGTGTGCTTTAAAGAAGGCATACTATTGAGATCACTTAGGTCACAATGCCTTATTTTACATGGATGGTAAGGAAGGAATTCTCCAAAGTTTACCCATCCTGTCACAAGCATGGGCTGAGTCATCCTCTGTGATTGAAGTTTTTCTGACTGAAAACAGACATAATGCTAAAATAAGTCTTTTCTAGTACTATCACTGCTTAATAGGAAAGCTCCTATTGTATATAAAATGTTATCACAACTAGAAATATTTTCATTTTAGCATTTTGTGATTCATCTAAAACAATTATAATTTGGAAAGTTTGAGTAAGGTAATTCCTAAGGAAAGCACAGTTGAAAATCACTATATATGTGCGCATATGTATATAAATACATGTATATGTGTACATATATATGTAGGGTAATTTTGATAAAAAATAAACTCATTTAAAATAGACAAATTAGTATAGGTGTGCTATTAGAATCCTCCTACCAATGATTTAGATTTCATTAACTTTTTTTTATCAATTAGGAAGGCATTTCTTGTATACAGTACATAAATGTCTATAGCAATCGAGTTTTCAAATTTGAAAAATAGAAAGATGTAGTAGATTCAGTTATTGGCCCTCCTTCTTCAGCCCTTCCTGCAAGCTCACCATTGTCATGCCCCATTTATGTGCAAAGGGGACTTCCCTTGACTTTTTTTTTTTTTTTCCTAGAATTATTTATTTATTTAGGCTGTGTTGGGTCTTCGTTTCTGTGCGAGGGCTTTCTCTAGTTGCGGCGAGTGGGGGCCACTCTTCATCGCAGTGCGCGGGCCTCTCACTGTCACGGCCTCTCTTGTTGCAGAGCACAGGCTCCAGACGCGCAGGCTCAGTAGTTGTTGCTCACGAGCCTAGTTGCTCCGCGGCATGTGGCATGCGGGATCTTCCCAGACCAGGGCTCGAACCCGTGTCCTCTGCATTGGCAGGCAGATTCTCAACCACTGCGCCACCAGGGAACTTAGACATGTGACTGGCATTAGCTGGTGGTACGTAGGCAGAAGTAACAGTGTGCCAGGTTTAGGCTTAAGTTTGAAAAGGCCTTCCATGGTTCCGCTTGCTCCCTTGAGCTTCTAACATTGCAAAAAGAACACACGCTCTGGTCAACCTGCTGGTCCAAGGAGCAGGAGAGACGCTAGGAGCACAGCTGCCCCAGTTGCTGCAGCCTGAGCCAGCGTTGGCCAACTGAGCCTAGCTTAGATCAGCTTAGCTCAATGAATCTATGAGAATAATGAGTGCTACTGAGTGCCCCTGAGATTTTGTGGTTATTTGTTGTGCAGCATTATAATAATAATAGCTGACCAATGCAGGGAAATTTGTTTTTATGGAAATAAACAAATATATTATTTATAAGGTGTTCTCAACACCCCCCCTCCTTTGTTTCCTCTCTCTGTCATCACTCTTTTGGCAAAAAGGATAACCAGACTCTCTCCTAGTGATATACCTTCAAGATTCAGTGTGCCCATAAACCTGAACCACATGCCTAAGGTAACCTGCCAATGTGTCACATTTACATGCATGAAGCAGGAGTTGAGCATAAACCTTCCCTTCCCTCCTCAGCTTCTCCTGGGGCAAAAATATCAAGGAACCTAAGGTGCCAAGAGATTAGATGCCATGTCCCACTTCAGAGGCTGCCTGGGCATTCTCTTCCTTGTTGCATCAGGTTTAGTTATTGGTCTACATCTCCTGGAATCCAGGAAAATTTCTTCTAAGGTCTTCTTCCAACATACACCAGCACATATCCCTCATGCTAGAGTGGAAGTCACTAAGTTAATCATTTGTTTCACAGATGTTTTAATCAGGAAATATAAATTCTGCTTTTCCAAGAAATATCTGCACACAAATTATCAAGAACTCATTTATAATTAAAACCGTGCTAAGTGGAAGGCTGATTTTACAGTTTAAAAAATTATTTGGTGCTGGGAAGTTTATTTTATTTTAACTACTCGTTTCAAAAAAGGAGTTGCTGTAGAATGAAAACTAAGTGTAAACCCAAAGTCTTTATTTGGCTAAATGATTTTTTAAAAATTGGATGTCCTATGTATTTAACATGATTTTCCATACCATTGGAATGCATTTATTCTCATTCAAAAGGAAGAGAGACCTTTACCAAAACTAGGTTGTACATGCTAATGGATATCTGTTTGGGAAACAGGAACTATAACATAATGGTTTAATCTAATTAAATCTATAAATTTGTTGCTTGCTCTTTGAAATTGTAGAAAGGGAAACCAGTTTTGAGAGTGTAAGGTTACATGGTGTTTCCGAGATATTTCTTGTTATCACATTTAAGTTAGACTGCCATTCTGATATCTGAGAATCCACCTGCTTATTGTGTCAGGGAGTGGTTTAGAGAATCTGCTTTTGTGTATCTCTGAAGCATTTTACAGCTTTCCTGTCTCAGGATGTGGGACATTTTTCACTCCTCTCAGGAAACTCAATACTGCGGTAAAGGGAACAGTGAGCTCAAGTCCAGTAGTGTCTCTTTTAAATTTGGTGGTGTATAAATAATTAAAACTTAATCCATGAACTCTCACTTTTTTCTAATCTTTTGATTTCTTTCATATCATAAAAATATGAGTACATAATTACCATGATCAAGTAACATGCAGCTTAAGGCAGGCAGGATTTGAACACAGATCTAACCAATTAAAAATCCAACTGCCAGAGAGATAGAAAAAAGCTTACATGTCTACTAATAACTGAAAATATGTTTGGATTTGCATGAATTCTACTCTAGAGAGCAATACCCTGACAATATTTCCTGACCTAATACCTCGAATGTATTAACTTTCAAACACAAATAAAAAAACTAGTCTATAAGAAAAAAAATCCAATTGCCCAATCACTCTAAAAGATTACTTTATTTTTAGTCTCCTATATGTGCCCTCTTTTATCAGTTTATTTTATTCTTTTTCTTGATTTTTTACCTTCATACGCCTTTATTCTATTTACTAAAGGGACACCTGCTCCATAGACACACGTTACAGCATAGAAAATGGAGAGTCTGTTTATAAAAAAGGATTTGTTTATATTTTAGTAGCCTTGACTGGTACACTTAAGTTTGCTACCAAGTGTTTATTGTTCCAATATCCTTCTAGGTAGAGGCTTGCTTCTCCTTAGTTAGGTCTAATCTTTTCCCCAGTTTGGAAAAAGAAGGTAAACACTGAGAATGTCAAGGCACAAGAAAGACAATTTTACTCCACTGGGTAGAACATCGTAAATGTTGATTCATTCATATATTGATTTATATAATGATTAACAAATATTTATGAAGAGATTGCCATTTTTCAGGCACTATTCTAGGGATACAGAAAAAAAATAAGAAATATCTAACTTATTTGGGTTAGTGACAGTGGGATGAAACAGACAATAAACAAGCAAACCAATTAAAAAATACTTTTAAATGCCAGGTAATTAAAAGTGCTATGAAGGAAATTAAATATCCAAAGTGAATAGCAAGTGGTAAAAGCTAGTTTTTTGTATACGGAGGTGACATTGCATCGGAGACTTGAATAATATTATACAGTGAAGGAAGAAGCCACAGGAATGCTGGTGGAAGAATGGCCCATCAGAGGGAAAATCCTGAGATGGAAGCATGCTTGGGGTGTGTTTATAGGAAACAGTAAGTAGGCCAGTGTTGCTGGAACACGGGGAGAGAGAAGAAAGTGTGGCAGGATATGGGAGGAGAGAAGTAACCAGGGATCAGATCTTATATTTAGGTAAGTTCCTTCTACACCTATTTTGTTGAGAGTTTTTATTATGAATGGATGTTGGACTTCGTCAAATGCTTTTTCTGCCTCTATAGAGATAATTATGTGGCTTTTATCTTTCATTCTGTCAATGTGGTATATCACATTGGTTGATTTACTTATGTTAAACCACCCCTGCATTTCAAGGGTAAATCCCACTTGGTCAGTGTGTACAATCCTTTCAATGTGTTGTTAAATCAGTTTGTTAGTATTTTACTGAGAATTTTTGCATCTAGTTTCATCAGAAATAATGAACTATAATTTTCCTTTCTTGTGGTATTTTTGTCTGGATTTGGTATCAGAGTGATGCTGGCCTCATAAAATGAGTTTGGAAGTGTTCCCTCTATTTTTTGGAAGAATTTAAAAAGGATTGGTATTAATTCTTCTTTAAATGTTTGTTAGAATTCAGTTGTGAAGCCATACAGTCCTGGGCTTTTCTTCATTAGAGATTTTTAATTACTACTCCATTGTCCTTATTTGTTATTGTTCTGTTCAGACTTTGTATTTCTTCTTGATTAAATCTTGGGAGGTGGTATGTTTCTATGTATTTAACTTTTTCTTCCAGGTTATCCAATTTGTTGGCATATAATTGTTCATAATAGTTTCTTACAATCCTTTTACTTCTGAGGCATCCATAGTAATAGCTCCTCTTTTATTTCTGATTTTATTTATTTGAGTCTCCTTAATTTTATTTATTTGAGTCTAGATAGTAGTCTTGCTAAGGGTTTATTGATTTTTTAAATTTTTTGTCAATTTTTTCTTTGTTTTCTTTCTATTTATATATTTATTTCAACTCTGATGTTTATTATTTCCTTCCTTTTGCTAACTTTGGGTTTAGTTTGTCCTTTTATTTTTCTAGTTCCTTGAAGTATAAAGTTAGATTGTTTATCTGAGATCTCTCTTATTCTTTAATATAGGTATTTATCACTATAAACTTCCCTCCTTTAAGTGTGATGGAAAGTCATCCAAAGGTTTTGAGCAGATTTAAAAGGTTTATGTGGTATATAGACTGTAAGCTGGCAAGAATACAGTCATGGCATCAAAGGTCGCTGTGGATCAAAGTTATCCATTTCACTCACCTAACACTGAGATCTTCCTGAAATAGAGACTTTTGTGGGTATGAGCCCTCTTTGTGTTTATCCTCTGCTCTACTTCCCAGACCTCATTTTGTGTTCCACTTTTTAGATAGGTGCAGACAACAAACTTTCCCTCCAAAAGACCCCACAGGGGAACCATTTTTCTAATAACTATGGAAAAGAAAGATGTGCAGGTTAATGGAATATTTCCCTTCTTGCATTACTTTGGAGTCTGTTTTTTAAATCTCAGCAATATTGATGTTTGGGGTGGGTTACTTCTTCGTTTTGAGGGACTGTCCTGTGCCTTTTAGGATTTAGTAGCACCCCAGCTTTTACCGACTAGCTGCCAGCAGCACCTCTTAAATTGTGATGAAATTGTTTCAGATATTGCTAAACTTGCCCCTGGGGGACAAACCCCCTTCCCAGTTGAGGACAACTGGTTTATATATTTTAGAAAGAAAACCAGTTTTATTGTAAATATATTAACCAAAATATTGGCTAACATTTTCCATTTTGATTTTAAGTGGAAAGTGAAATCTTTTTTCTTTCTTTCCGGGGGCCTAATAATTTTTGAAGTGTTCTATAACTTATACCTACGCCTTCACTCTATCAGTTAAATAAATCTCCTCAGTATGTGTTTATTCAACTGGTATTGTTAATTCTACTTATTGGGATGGAGAAAACACAGATTTCCTCAGACATAAATTCCATGTTAATAGCAGTTCCTGTTTGGATAACATAACCCTTTACTGATGAGATGGTTGTGTTTCTATAGAAAGTTTTGTAAAATAAATGAAAGAAAACTAGGGTTCTTTGTTTTTATGTACTATATACCTTTTTCTGAAGAACATTTGTGTGCTACGTGTTAATGGTATTTACTGTATTCTCATATTGCCTTTTTGAGTATAAAATGCTCACAGTCTTGTTATCTGAATTTACATTGGTTTTAAAGTAGATTCTACAAATTAAGCCAACATTAATCGGTATACATTAACTGAGCAGTCATATCAAGAATCAACAATCATATTCTGACATACCATATCCTAGAAGCACAATGATGCTCATTCTATATACATCATTCAAATGTGAATCGTGTCCCCTCAAGTATACACCAAGACTGGAATACCGAAGAGGTAATATGATACAGATTTTGTGCTTAGTAAGATTACACTGAAACTTAAAGAATTCTAACAAAAAGTATAGAAAATAAAACCAAAACAACCTGTGCCCTAGGATTATAATTGGCAGGTAATATATGCCAAGAACCTGATACTTGTCCCGTCAACATTGTTTTTCATGGAGAATAAACCTAATGTGTTCTAAGTTAGCCTTAGGAATCATGGAAAAGCTAAGACTTGAACTCAACTGTGAAGGCTGCTCAGAGAGTGAAGGATTACATGAGCAAGTTTATGGCAGGGGAAGCACAAGCAGGGTTTGGTTTATGAATGGTCTAGACTCATTGGAACAGTGGGAATCTAAAATGTATATTATTGGTAGTCCTTTTTATAGGTGGCTTAAGCAAGGATGCATTTTTTTGTAAAGTGGGATAACCATTGAAATGTTTGGTTAAACACAACTTTACATAGAAATGTTAACATTGGAGACTATTTTTGATAGCACTATCTCTGGCCAGCAGAAGGTAAAATACTAACACATTTAATAGCATCATTATCACATCTGGTTGACATATTTAATCATATTTGTTTGGATTAAGCAGAAGTCAGGGGACTCTTGATGGGACTGGGTGAAGACATCTCAATAGAACATAGGATGCCCAAAGGGGACACACGTTCTTAAGGGTGAGTCCATGGAAGCTCTTAGCAGGGAGGGGGCAGAATAAGGACACGTGGCAGCTAGAGGAAGAAAGAGTCCTGTAATTGAAGGGGGTAGACAGCCAAATATACACTTGCCAACAGAATTTCAGAACAATGTGTTTTTAGTCTACAGGGAAATTTGAGTTGGATAAAATGTTTCTATAATAAATGCTATTATAGGAATGAAAAAGCAGAGTAATGAGTTCATAGCATAAACTATCTCAGTTTCCAAAGTGGAATTCACTTCCTGAGATACTGAAAAATGAAAAATAATGGCAGGTGCTGAGGTGAAAAAGCAGCCTACTTTAAAATCATATTCAAATCAGCCTTAGAATTAATTCATAAAAATATGCCCGAGCTTAGCAAATTGCCTTCAACTCTTTTAACACTTTTCAGTGTTTATGAAGATGATGAATTTTATGATTGTGAGTACTAGTATCAAAACCATAAAATTATTGGATCAGTATCATGATGGTCATTTCCATTTTTAATATATTTCTAATTTTAATTTTGGTAGACTTTTAACCAGTGTATGTACTGTTGATCAATCCTATGACTCTTCAAATCATAGTAATTTTTCATTTATTTTAAATTTTAAAAATAATTAATAGAAATAAAATGTTATTGTAATAAACTTTTAATATTATATTACAGTTACAATAGTTTGAACTCTAAACTGTATTAGCTAAGTAGAGAACTTCATTTAAAGGAAACAATTCATATAAATGTGGTCCAACAGGGTCCACATTTATATGATCAAATTATCTTAAGGACGAGCTATTGATCATTTGAATCTGGGATTGATTAAGTATGTCTTTGATACATATTATTTGCTTGCAGTTGTTTGTGCTTGTAACTAATTTTGCTAATTTGTTGAGTCATTTTTAGTAAGATTGACTTTCAGCAAAGACGTGCAGTCACAAATTGCCCTGAACGCATTTAATATATATTGAGTCTGCCAGCCTTATTAGAGATAAATTATTCTAATATAAAAGAGAAAGAAATGTTTTAAACTTTGACTTTTCTAATTGATGACAGGTGTTGAGTTAATTGGTAGTAAAAAGAAAAACCACTCTGCATCAGACACAATTTCTCAGTGGCTAATGCTAAGCACAAAATTTTCTCCTATTTTTAAAAAATGATGGGGTTGCTACTACAAATAAGTCATATTCAATATGAAACTGCTTAAGCCACTTGCATTGTTTTAAATGTAACAAAGGATGGAGGACTTGGGCAAATGTCTTTCTTTACAAACAATGCAAATATATAAAGGCTTAAAGGGCATTGCTATCAATCCATCCCAGATTCTATAGCATAGATATTTTATTTAACTCTTCTCTTCTATATTTGGCATTTTCATTGAATAACCAAATTTATAAAGCATCTCTTTTGTTTATTTTTAAGCATTTAACTAATACCCAGAGGACCATGACGAAGTGGGCATCTGGCTAAGTAAAACGATTTATGGTTTCACTCCTCACTTCCACCCTATTCTCAAATGAATAATGGTTAGTGACCTAAACTCTGAATCTCTGTCATCAGAATTCCCTGTTAAAAGTGCAAAGCCACTTGATAGAGGGGATGACTGTTCTGTATTAATCACAGAAACCTGAGCATATATTAGTTTGTCACCATTAAATATACATAGAAAATATACAAGAAATTGAAAAACTGGGGCATTTTTTACAGTAGAATGGACAAAGGTAAGATTTCAGGGATATATGTCAGCCAAGGGACAGCATGAAGGTCTCAAAGTGGGAAAAGATGCCTTGAAAACAAATCTCACTTGTTTCCCATTATTTTTAACGTAAACCTGGAGTACAATGGCTAGAGAGAATCTATGAGATATTTATACTGACTCCTGATTAATTTCTTCTAAAAGCTAGGCATTGTAATAACACTACTTTATTGATGATTCTGTTCACAACTTCTGTCACTTGAAGTTTGTGTTTTTTTCCCTCTATGGATATTTGGTAAAAGTGACTTTTGTCCTGAAGCTCCCTAGTGACTATTCAATTCTCTGTTTCAATTTGTTTAATAAAGATCTTATTTATACAGAACTCTCTTGTTTATTAAATATAATTTCTTCCTGCCATGTTTTTAGCTCTTAATATGGTCATGATCAGATGTTTCTTCAATTGAAAATTCATATTAGTTAATAATTGATTAATATCAGATTGTAAGATACGGAGCTTCAAGTGCTTCAGGATAAAAAATAACTTTCCTCTTCACCGTCTAATTTTTCATTATATTAATACCTTTCAATAAGGTGATGGATGTCATTCAGCATATAGACAAAGAATAACCAAATAGTCTATAAGTAGTAATTTTCTAAGTGTTCTTTTTAGAAGTATAACATCTGGCTGGTTGCAATTTCATTAAAATTTCAAGGTATAAATGTATTAGTAAAATCTCCTAAAGGCTATTTTGGTATCTATTAAGGCCAAATATAGTCCTACAGTATTCCAGTTCTGGCATAAACATTAGGGATAGTGGTTCTTTAATTTGGCAACATATTAGAAGAAAATAGATACTTTTTAAAAATACTAATACCTGGACCTCCTCCAGACAAACCAAATGATAGCCTATGGAAGTGGAGGTTGGTCATCTCTGTTTTTAAAAAGCCCCTCAGGAGCTTCTTTGGTATAATGGACCTCAAAATCACTGCAATAGTGATGAGGAAGGGGGGATATTATAGATACTCTTAAATTGTCTGTTTTTTATAACTTGCTGATTTCAACCTCTCCCAGATTAGTAGAATGGCAATTTAGCATCACACCTGCAGGGACACACAACAATTTTTGTTTGGGGAAAAGTATATTTTTTGCTTCACCTTAAATTCAGGGGATCATAAGAATATTCTTTGAATAATAATCAGAAAGTATTAAGTAGATTCTAAAATATGACCTCAACCCTATTAAATGTTCTATCAAGTATAAAATTAAGAAAAAAATCTTGACTGTGGTTCACAACTACCAGGAACTCTAAATTTATAATTTTTCTGGAATTCAGGTAAGTTAGAACCTTAAACTTGAAAATAACTTAGTGATTAAAATATCTCAGATTTGGGTATAGAAAATGAATACTTTAGTGAAAAATATGAATTAAATTATTATGTTTAAATTGTAAAAGTTGGAAAATATTCTAAGAAACTAATTTGCCGCTTGATGAAATAGACATTTTGGAGAGGATTTTTCAATGTGGATTCAAAAGCCAATTTGTTCATATCAATTGCCATTTTAAACTGTTGGCTTTATTTCCTCTTATCACTTTCAAATGCTTCTCGATCTCTTTGCTGTGTACATTCAGATCATAACTTTCCCTTCTCACTACCATTTTCTTATTAGCTAATAGTTTATTTCATACTAAAATGGGAAAGTAATACTTTAAATTGATGTTGTAGAGGATCATAGTCTAGAAGACATTTTTCATACAAAAAATTCAATTAAATTAATCAAACATTTACTGAAAAACATTATATTATAGGCTCTTTACTAGGATCCAGGAATTCCAGAGCTAAGGGGCTCAGAACATACTAAGGAACATAGACACAGCTAAACTTAATAAAAAAATAAACACACACAGATATGCTTTCTGAAAAATTGATAGGCAAAGTTTTGGGAAGAGGGGGAAAAGAGTAAAAGGAGTAATTGATTTTACCTTAAATTTCAAAGCATCTGACTTTCTATGTGAACATTAATAAGAATTTTACCACGTGACTAAATTAGTATATTATTTGGGGAAGTGGGTGATAAGAGAATTTCCAGAGAAAGACTGTCCAAACAACTTTTTCACTGGCAAAAAATTTATTTGGGACCAGTAATAAAGCAAGATGGAATAGTGAATACATCAGAAGGGTGGTTGGAAGGTTTTTTACCCCTCCCACCTTCCCTCCCTTCCCTTCTTTCCTACTTCCTGTTTTACTTTCCATATGATAATTTACTTTGAAATATTTCACTATAAACATTGTAGCAGAAATATGCATTTGGGGTGTGCAGTAGAGTATCCATTTATATTTTAAGGGCATTGATTTAGTATTTGATATAATATAATCAAGATTGCACGCTTTGAAGACATTCAAAGAAGTATCAAAATCTCTATCAAGGGGTTTATTAATTAGCAACAGACATATTAGAAAAAAATTTTCTTTGATGAAAATGAGCGCTGTTTAAGACATATGGTTGGCTAGAAATTTTGTGCAGACACCACCCTTGCATAAATAAAGCTTACAAGTCAGGCAAATCTAGTGCTCATGGAGGACTCTTACCTGCCTCAGATAAAAGGACTTCTGTAGAATTACCATATGACCCAGCAATCCCACTACTGGGCATATACCCAGAGAAAACCATAATTCAAAAAGACACATGCATGCAATGTTCATTGCAGCACTATTTACAATAGCCAAGTCACGGAAGCAACCTAAATGCCCATCGACAGAGGAATGGATGAAGAAGATGTGGTATGTATATAAAATGGAATATTACTCAGCCATAAAAAAGAATGAAATTGGGTCATTTGTAGAGACATGGATAGACCTAGAGACTGTCATACAGAGTGAAGTAAGTCAGAAAGAGGAAAACAAATATCGTATATTAACACATATATGTGGAATCTAGAAGAATGGTATAGATGAACCAGTTTGCAACGCAGAAATAGAGACACTGATGTTGAGAACAAACATAGGGACACCAAGGGGGGAAAAGAGGGGTGGGATGAATTGGGAGATTGGGGTTGACATATATACATGAATATGTATAAAATAGATAACAAATGAGAACCTGCTGTATAGCACAGGGAACTCCACTTCGCTGTACAGTAAAAACGAACACAACATTGTAAAACAAATATACCCCTCCCCCCAAAAGAATAAGCATACAATATTATTTTTTAATAAAAATTTTAAAAATTTAAATAAAGGACTTCTACTAGAGAATATTTTTGCATCTGCCTCAGATTTATTTGAGGACAAAGTAGAGTTTTCCAGATCTATTGAAGCAGATTCAATCTATTTGCGTTTTATTTCATTTCCCACACTTGCTAATAAGTATTTGTGATTCCACAGTATTTGGTCTAACCCTTGCTTGCATTGCCTCACATCCCTTGGCAGGCAGTTTGTGGATAAGCGCTGTACATGACCAGCGACCCCTACTTATCTTATTTGCTGACTGTCCAGTTTGGCTTATGCCAGTTCAAAATACTCCCTTTCTTCCTTTCTACTTTCCTCATTATTTCTTTCCCTCCTTCCCTCTCTTTGTCCTCCATTGTTCATTACTTATTTATTGAAATCTTGCTATCTCCCCAGCATTGTGCAAAGCATTAAGTGAAACTTTTAAATCTATAATTTATATTTTCACCCCACGCACAAAGAAAAAATATTCCTTGCAGAGTTCACCATGGTTAAGAAACTTGTACCTCCTTGACATTTTGTTTTTCAGTGATTAACTTGGTATCCCCATGACTACTCTTTGGAATCTCTAACCTGACACTACCTGGTTTTCTATCATTGTGGTTGTGACGTCTACATGATGAGTGCAAATTACAAATCGATAATTGGTAGATAATATATTCATCCTTTAGCTTGAGATATTTAGGCCTGCCTTGTTAATGATAATTCAGAGTAGTCAAACTAGGATTTATTCAGCAGTAAGGCAGTCTAGGAAGGCAGATCAGTGAGCCAGGTTAATCTGGACTGACTGGCAAAAACAGTCAATGAGGCAAGACAGGCTGTAGGAATTAACAACCTGACATCCAGAAAAGTAAAAGGATCAGAGTTCAAATGACCTAGACTGGGAAATATATGAGGTGACAATGAGGTGACAAGTCTAAGTCAAAGAATCTGGTTCATAAGAGACAGTCCTACTTCAGGGTCTGTGGGGTTATCACCAATCACTTGAACCAGCTGCTAAATGTGAGCCAAGCTCTCTGTGCAGGAAACTCCCCATGTATTGTCTGTTCACAGTGTGGATGACGGCTGACTTGGGGTATAGCTCTATAAAGGCAGAAACTATGCATTCCTTGTTTTTTCAATGATCTCCAAAGAGATTCAAATGTGTTTATTCCATACTAGCGGATAATGGTGAAAGAGTCTCCAATTCTTAAACTGGAGATACCTTGTTTGGGGTGTTCCTATTTTTAAATGTTTATATTTTTCTATGTCTATGGACTTTCATAAGCATGTTATGCTTAGATGATTGCATGATGAGTTCACTTCAATGGCTTGAATAGGTACCTCATGGCCCAATTTGTGCTACAGTGTTTGTGCATTTCCTTGGGAGTGAAGATTGCTTTTTAAATTTAGCCCATTTGCTCTCTAGGAAAGGAATCAGGGGAAAAAAGCAAAACAGAAAGAAACTGGAATTTTGTACCTGTAGTTAAAATTTGGACTCCTTCCTATGCTATGGGAACCTCTAATTCTTACATTGTATTGAGACTAAAGGCACTGCACCTGCTGTTTTTCTTTCCACATTATTTGCCATTTATTTGATCTACTAAAAAGTCTCACCATATCCATATTCATTTTTTTTGCTTGAAAATATCCTTTAAAATAAGTCTGAGTAGATCCCATTGACTGTGAGCATATTTTATGATATCTTAGTTTAGAGGTTATCATCTAAAATCATGTAACACACATAGCTAATCATCATGGTACCTGTTTGATTCCTTAAGCAAAAATGGTAAATATATAAACCAGCAGAGGAAAAATATAATTGGAATTTTATGAGTCTGAGCACCAGCTTTTGGTAACTCTTTCTAGTATATACATCAACATTCTTACGAAGGGTGTTTTCAGCTATACCAATTACTTCAGTGTCTGTTCTTGGAAAAACTGTCACTCTTTACTAATTGATCTCATCACCAAGGAGAAGCTAATCAAATATAGTCACAACCAGAAATTCTTCTGCATTTCAATCAGGGATATAGAAGGCCTAGATTAAAAAGACATTAAGTGTCTCACAAGAATGAGTTTTGAAGAAGAGTCAGCATGTGGAGTAAGTACAGTTCATTAAAAGTAACTGTGCTGGGAAATTATGGGGAAGATATATAGTCTGGCTTGAGAGTATCATGAGTAATAATTCATTGCCTAATTCCCTAAATGACAAGTCACCATCCCCTCTCTCACAGTTTTAGGGCTGAAATGAAGAAAATTTGAGAATGGTCTTTATCAGAGCAACATGAGGATACAAAAACAGACTTTAAAAACAAGTAGAAGTATTTTTCTTGGAATTTGGGAAGGTCTATATTAGTCAATCAATCATCTTAATTCAAACTTGAGGTTTGTTAAGACCAACTCTACATCAGACATGGTTTTCTTTTCAAAGAATAAAAATATTTTCTAATAAAATCACATGGACAGAAATGCTGGTCAGACTGAAATCAAGACAATTAAGTGTTTCTTTATGATGATCTATTTTAGTTTTATTGAAGTTAGTTATACATATTCTGAAATAGTTTAAATTTCCATCTGCCACTTTTATAAAACGTTTTCGAAGTTGAAGTTTAATCAGCCAAAAAACAGAATTTTTTGACTAAACTACAGAAGTAATTTCCAGTTTCTATAACGTTGTGACTCCTTCTATATGACTGATAACTACAAAATAAAAGCAGTTATTTTATTCAGTGGTTATCTACAATCATTTAGAACATTTGACTGACATGTGAATGTCCTGACCTTGTGAAATAAATCCCCAAACCTGAGAAGTTAACTCAGCACATTTTGGTGAGACTTGTCTGAAGGCTATATATATACTACTAGAATAGAGATGTGTCCATATCTCTGTATTAAGGATGTCAGCATTTCCATTAAGAATAGCCTAGGTAAGAAATTTAACTTGATTCAATCGTTATATTGCTTCAAAGTTGCGTAGGCTTAAATACTCTACCAAAAATACGTATTCTGATTACCTGGTTGCTTCAACTAATGAACATATTTAAATACAGAATTTGATTCCCTTTACTAGATATACATCTCCTCTCATTTGTACTTTGGCTTCTCTTTGGTAAAATAACCAAACTGTACATCTTTAAAGTTTAAGGCTTTTCTGTTTTACAAGAATTTATGCATGTGGGTTTGGAAGCAACTCAATCTGAAGGATCATTTGAACAAAGCTTAGTTGCTTCAAACTTTGGAATCACTTGGTAAAACACCATTTAAAAACAAGAACAAAAACAGAAATAAAACAAAACAAAAACCACAGGAGATTTAACACTAGGGGGCACTGAAAGCCTCTCCCAAATTTTTGGCCCGTGCTTGCTCAAGCTGTAGCCTGGTTCTCATTCCCGCTTTCTTATTTATAATCTTTAGGGGATAGTATTCTCCTCTATATTTGATTAGTTGATTTTTCTGTGAAAAGACCAAAGATTGAAAGGGGAAATAGTGTGTCCACTTTTATCTTCAGGACTGGACATGATGTATGGCCAGAGAAGCTTCTGCATTCCCACACAGCTATTTCTCTGACATTTCATTTATTAGTAAAAGCCATGACGCTTAAATAAGATACTTACAGACATGACCCATGTAATCCACCGAAGCAAGTGTAAATGACAATTTTCTGTTATTCACAGGTCTTACAAGTGATAATCTATCTTTAACAAGACTATTTTACTCTACAACTATACAATAATGATAGGTAAATTATATTCAGTATTTTCTTTGTACCCGGCACAGTCTGATGCACTTTGGTAGGTAGGATTTTCTCTTCTCCATTTTTTTTTTTTTTTTTTTTTTTTTACCACAGCCCTAATGATGCTGAATCAGTCATTTTCTCTACTTTGTAGATTGGAAAAACAAGACACTGGAAGATTAAGTAACTTGCTCAAAGATAAAATTGTTAATAAGGGTGAGAACAGGTCCAGAAGGCAGGCCTCTGTGGTGCCAAAATTTCCTTAATTTTGATTTATTATACATTGAGCATTTGGCTCATATCCACAGTTTGCTCCAGTTTAAAATATCTCCTTCTCTTCTACGTGTCATACCATATGTCCTGCTTTTGTATCAGAAAATATAGCTACCATTGTTAAAAAGAAACTCTAAAACCAAGAAATGCTCTACAATGTGCAAGTAATATATTTTATAATTATATCATTTGAACAAAAATTTTTATTACTTCAAAATGACCACCATGTACATGAATGTATTTGTTACATACAAATCATCTGTCTGTATTTCTTGCCTAATCAATCACTGAATAGGATAAGCGTCTATGATGGATCAAATACTATAAGAGATACAATGTTATAGAGTACCACCTCCAATGTCCTCAAGGGACAATTGGTTAGAAATATACATGTAAAATATATGCAAGTTTGACCAAATGGACAATGAGTACTGCAGAGTTACCTTGCTTGGAATCTTCCTTTCCTCTGTATTTCTCCCTCTTTCCATTGTTTAGGGCCTAATCCAAGCACCATTGTTTCGTGATTCTTTTTTGGCCATCTCAGACACTAGTCATTCACCCCACTGCTGAAATTCTAATATTGTTGAGTTGTAAGAGTCTTATGTAGATTCTGGATACCAAACCTTTCTCAGATATATGATTTTAAAATATTTTCTCCCCTTTTTTGGTTGTTTTTTCCACATTCTTGATGGTGCTCTTTGATGTACAAGTTTTTAATTTGATGAAGTCTGATTTACCTTTTTCTTTCTTGTGTCACTTGTGTTTTTGATGTCGTATCTAAAGCTTCATTGCCTAATCTAAGGGCATCAGGATTTATGCCTAAGTGTTCTTCTGGCAGTTTAATAGGTTTAGCTCTTTTATATACGTCTATGATCCATTTTAAGTTACTTTTCCATTGCAAGTAGATATTCATTTGTCCCAGCATTATTTGTTGAAAAGACTATTCTTTCCCCATTAATTTTCTTGGTACTCTTGTGGAAAATCAATTTACCATAAATGTGAGGGTTTATTTCTAGACTCTCAATTCTATCACATTGATCTATATGTTTATCCTTATGCCAATACTACTCCGTCTCTATTACTGTAGTATTATAGTAAATTTTGAATTTGGGAGGTATGAATACTCCAAATTTGTTCTAGTTTTCAATATTTTTTGGCTATTTTGGTCTCTTGCATTTCTATTTAGATTTTCAGATAAGCTTGTCAATTTCTGCAGAAAGCCAGCTGGGTTTCAACAGGGATTGTGCTATATATATAGATCAATTTGGAGAGTATTAACATCTCAACAATATTAAGTTTCCCAATCCATGAATGTAAAATATTGTTTTATTTATCTCAGTCTTCTTTAATTTCTTTCAATGATGTTTTGTAGTTTTCTGTGTCAAGTCTTGACTTACTTTGTTAAATTTAACCCTGTTTTTTTTTTTGATGCAATTATGAATGGAACTCATTTATTAGTTGAATGGAACATAATTCATTCAATTATGAATGAATTAATTTATTAGTTATGATAGGTTTTTAATAGATTCCTATATAAAGTCAAGACATCTTCAAAAAGATGGTTTTGGTTATTCCTTTCCAATCAAGATGTCTTGTATTTTCCACCTTTTTTATTTTTTTTTGGTTAGTATCTCCAAGACAATGTTTAATATAAGTGGCAAGAGTAGACATCTCATCTTGTTCCTGATCCTAGAGGGAAAGCGTTCAACTTTTTACCATCATAATATTAGTTGTGGGTTCCCCATAGATAATCTTATTTGCTTGAGAATGTTCTCTTCTGTTCCTGGTTTATTGGGTATTTTTATCATGAAAGTATGTTGTATTTGTCAAATAATTTTTATGAATCTATTGAGATTATGTCTTTTTTCTCCTTTATTTGATTAATATGGTATACTAATTTAATTGTTTCCCATGTGTTAAATTAACCTCATATTCCTAGGATAAATCCTACTTGATTATACTAATTCCGTTTCTTATTATGGGTTTACTCAATTTTTAAATTTCTTTTCAGTCACTTTCAGTAGTTTGTGTCTTTCTAGAAATTTGTCCTTTTCATGTAAATTATATAATTTATTGATAAAATGATTGTTCATATTATTCACTCATAAACCTTTTATGTCTATAATATTGATATTAATTCCCCCTCTTTTATTCTTGATTTTAGTAATTTGATTCTTCTTTCTTTTTTACTTGGTTAGTCTAGACAAAAGTCTGTCATTTTTAAGAATCTTAAAAACCCAACTTTTGGCTTTGTTGAATTTCTCAATTTTTTAATGTTCTATTATTCTGTAACATCCTATGGAAAAACCCAAATGAAATTTTTGGCCATCCCAATACTTTATCTATTACTGCATAAGTCTTAATTTTCTCTGCATTCTGCTTGTGTTGCTGTTAGTTTTCTCTTTCTTAAGTTTATTAAAGTGATATGTTAAGTTGCTGATTTGAGATCTTTTTTCTTTTTTAATATAGGCATCTACATCTATAAATTTCCTTCTAAGCATTGCTTTAGCTGCATTTCATAAATTCCATTATCTTGTGTTTTTATTTTTATTAATCTCAAGGTATTTTTTTAACAAAAACACTTATTTGAGAGGATACATGATCCCTAAATTCATTGCAGTATTATTTACAATAGCCAAGATATGGAAGCAACCTAAGTGTTCACTGATAAATAAATGGATAAAGGAGATATATACAATGGAATATTACTCGGCCATAAAAAAGAATGAAATCTTGCCATTTGCATCAACATGGATAGACCTAGAAGGTATAATGCTAAGTGAAATGAGTCAGAGAAAGACAAATATCATATGATTTCACTTGTATTTGGAATCTAATAAACAAAACAAATGAAAAAAATATAACAAAACAGAAACAAACTAAGATACAGAGAATAAACAGGTGGTTGTCAGAGGGAATGTGGTGGGGGATGAGTGAAATAGGTGAGGGAGATTAAGAGGTACAAGCTTCCAGTTACTAAATAAATGAGTCATAGGGATGAAATGTACAGTGCAGGGAATATAGTCAATAATAATGTAATATCTTATATGATGACAGATGGTAACTAGACTTATTGTGGTGATCACTTTGTAATGTACAGAAATATCAAATCACTATGTTGTGCACCTGGAACTAACATAGTGCTGTAGGTCAATTATACTTCAATTTAACTATATTAATTAGTTAAAAAGAAAAATAATTTTAAAAAAAAAGAATGGATGAAAATGACCCTCTCACATCATCTTTTGTAACACTGAGTTGTATTTTATTTTTTCATCTACCAATTTTATATGAAACAATAAATTCTAGTTCTAATTTGCATATCTCTGATAATTACTTACGATAAACTTTTCTATGTGTTATGTATACAGGCTTCTTTTATCAACTAGTTCTTCTCATAATTTGCAAATGTTATAAATTTTTTTAACCTTTACCTCCTTTTAAAAGATCTTAACAGTTGACCTTTAAAAAAAGTTTTTAAGGGCTTCCTTGGTGGTACAGTGGTTGAGAGTCTGCCTGCCGAGGCAGGGGACACGGATTCGTGCCCCAGTCTGGGAGGATCCTGCATGCTGCGGAGCGGCTGGGCCTGTGAGCCATGGCCACTGGGCCTGCGCGTCCAGAGCCTGTGCTCCGCAACAGGAGAGGCCACAACAGTGAGAGGCCCGCGTACCGCAAAAAAAATAAAAAATAAAAATAAATTTTAAAAAAATTAAGTGTTTTATAGTTCCCTTTGTGAGATATTCTTTATTTACTTCATTATTTAGAAGTTTATTGTTCAATTTCCACATATATGTGAATTTCCCAAATTTACAATATTTATTTCTAAGTTTATTTCTTTGTGGTCAGATAACATATTTTATACTATTTCAAGACTTTAAAAAAATTTTGAAGTCTCTGCTATGGCCTAACATATGGTTTATCCTGGAGAATGTTTTCATATGCACTTGAAGACAATATATTCTACTTCAGTTAGATTGAATGTTGTATAGATGTGTGTTAGATATAATTGGTTTACAATATTGTTCAAGTCTTCTATTTATTCAATGACTTTTTTTGCCTCATTCTATTTATTATTGAAAATGAGGTACCCAAATCTTTAGTTAATTTCTTGGTATAGGACATATCAACTTCTTATACTTGTGCAGCTGTTGTTTAGTTTTTTATTTAATATAAAAGCATTTTTTTTCACATGTCTGTTGTTTATGCCAAATTATATATTACCCCAAGTATGTCATCTTGGTTCCTTTTACCCTTATTGAAGGTCTTCAGTAATATTTAAACTATATAAATCTGTAACATAAAAAATGCTTTTATATCTTGTGTCACATGCAGATAATGCAAGTGAGAACCACTGAGATATTGTTCTGTTACTCTGTGTAGTAGATGCTATCTGTTTGAAGACCTGGTGATCTTTTATACAGGTCAGTCTTTTGACTTACTGCTATTAAGCTATAGCAAGGAACACTGTGGAATGAAGTAAGCTACTGGTTTTGTTCCTCAAATCCACTGAGTGTCAGAGGTATAATGTAATATGGGGGGATTCTTGATGGGTTCTGAAGCAAACTATGCAATTTCCTTAAGAAACTTTAAATAATTGTTTCAATCATGATTGAGGATTTAGAGAAGAACTTATGAAGAAGATAAGTACAACTTGCAGGAGTGAGGGAGAGAGAGAGAGTAAGACTACAGGGTAAGAGGAGAGACACCAGAGAGTGAGAGCGAGAGGAAGAAAGCAAAACATTAGGAACCGGAGCAAGTATAACAATAAAGAAGAGATGTGAATCTTAGGAAACTTGAAGAACTAAGGATGAAGGTAGCAGTAGGAAGTTTTGCAAGTCTTCAGGAAAAACAATTCAGGAGGGCAAAGGAACTAACATTTACCTATAGCATTGAAATCTGACAATTATTTAGAAATAACTGTTCTGGGTCCAGTTACACTTCTAAATACTTAGCAAACATAGTTTTAGTAATTCCCTTAGGTACCCTATTAGGTATATATCATGCCCCCATTCCCACCTTTTACAGATCAAGAAACTGAAGTTCCGAGAGTTTTGTTAACTTGCCTTAGGTTACACAGTCCAAAGGTGATAGAGAAGACATTTAGACTCATGTCTACACAATTCCAAAGCCCATGCTGTTCAGAATATATTTTGTCAATGGTTCTCTCCAGGGCACTACCACCCTTTAGATCAGCAGTCCCCAACTTTTTTGGCACCAGTTACCTGTTTCGTGGAAGACCATTTTGCCATGGATGGGGTTGGTGGGGAGATGGTTCAGGCGGTAATGCGAGCGATGGGGAGGAATGGGGAGCGGCAGATGAAGCTTCGCTCGCTCACCTGTCACTCACCTTCTGCTGTGCGGCCTGGTTCCTAACAGGCCTCAGACTGGTACCCGTCCAAGGCCTGGGGTTTGGGGACCTCTGCTTTAGATAGTATTTTACAAATTTTGTATGAGCAGTTTTTGTTCTCACAATGATAGGGAAGCATTATTGATGTTCAGGGCAGAAAACCACAGATATTCCCATGGTATTGGAGTCACAAACACACTATACTTCTAGTGGTTTGTAACTACAGCTTCTGATTCACAATGAGTCCAGTTGCAAGCAACATGATTTTTTTACCATGTTTTCTAGGGTAACATCTTAGCTTGGGCTACCATAACAAAATACCATAGACTTGATGGTTTAAAAAACAGAAATTTTTGTTTCTCACAGCTCTGGAGGCTTGACGTCCAGGATCAGGGTGCCATCATGGTCAGTGTCTGGTGAGGAATCCTTTCTGGCTTGTAGATAGGCACCTTCTCACTGTGTCATCACATGGTGAGGAGAGAGAAACAGAGAGAGATCTATCTCATATCATCTTCTTAGAAATCTACCAATCCCATCAGATTAGTAGCCCACCTTTGCGGGGTTCCTGGACCCAATTTCAATGTGTGTGTATGGAAGGGAGTGTTTCCCCATACCTCCAACAAGCAATTGTCAGACATTAGCTGGGTGTCCTACAATTCAACTCAGTTCTGATGCTATCAACCCAGAGATACCACCAGATCCCATAGGTTAAAGGTTTCAGTCCTATAAGACTGCCTAACCTACCACTTCAGATGTCAATTGCAAGCCCTGGTTGTTACCTATGCTTCTCATCAATCAGCTATAGATTGGGGCTTCCCATGACCCCCTCCTGAGACTTCAGACACCAGTCTCAAATCCAGGTTGTTATCTGTACTTCTGACTGACTAGTTATAACCCAGAGGTTCCCACAAACCACCCTCCAGCCCACCTTGGGGGTCTATTAACTTGCCAGAGTGGCTCATAGAACTTGGAGAAACATTTTGTTTACTAGATCACTGGTTTGTTTTAAAAAATGATAACTCAGGAAAAGCCAGATGGAAGAAATGCAATGGACAAAGTATGTGAAAAGGGCTAAGGCTTCCATGCCCTCTCCCAGCTCAACACTCTCCCCAAATCTCCACATATTCACCAAGCTGGAAGCTCTCCAGACCCAGTGCTTTTGAGTCTTTATGGAAGCTTCATTACATAGGCATGATTGATTAAAGCACTGACCATTGGCAATTGATTCAACCTCCATCTCCTCTCCCCTCTGCAGAGGCCTGGGGGTAGGACTGAAAATTCCAAATCACATGGTTATTTCTCCTGGTGACCATCCCTCCATGCTGAGATGGTATTCAAAAGTCACTTTATTATATCAACAAAGTTATCTTTATGGTTTTTATCACTTAGAGAATTCCAAGGGTTTTAGGAGCTTCCTGCTAGAAATGAGAACAAAGACCAGATATGTATTTCTTATTACAAATCACACCGCTCTTATGACCTCAATGAACTTCAGTTAGCTCCTAAAAGCTTTATCTTCAAATACAGTTGAAAAAATATGGGGCTTTGGGCTTCAGCATACCCACACATAGGGGCAGGATAGGGTACATAATGCAGTCCATAGCAGGTAGTCTTAGTTGAGCAAATTTTTTTTTTTTTTTTACAAATGTTTCCTTTTTTTTATTGGTTGGTAATGATTAGAACAGGGAGTAAGTTTGAGATATAGGTATATATAATTTAAAATATTTTTCATTTAGATTTGAAATTTGAGATCTTAAGTTGGTGGGTAAGTTGAGCATTTAGATACTAAAATAAATATGTTTAATACGGTTCTTTTTTTTTGCATTATAGTTAGGGACATTGTATTTTTTTTTTAACTGTGTATGTGGGGGGATGAATTTCCTATCAAGATGGTAAGAGGTGAATTTTACAGTAGTTATTATAAACAGGATGATTTGAGTCTGATTAGTCTATTATGGAGTGATGCCTAACTAATTTCTGAGCTTTCTGTATTTATTATTATCACTTACCCTCACAAAAGTCTTGATAGGGAGGTGTTGTTATTTTTATTTTACAAACAAGTAATTTAGAGACATAAGATTTGGTACTTAGGAACACACAACTAATTTGCGATATAATTACCGTGCAGCTGAGGTCTGTGTGATTCCATGGCCTGTATTTGTTCCTCACTATCTACCTCAATTCTTACTGGATGCAGACCAGACAGAGACACAGACCTAGTGATGTCAACTAGGCAATTGTTACCCTCTGTGGGAGGAACGACTGGTCATTCAACCAAAACCTTCACGAGAATAAATTTTTGCAGGTTTTGATTCTAAGTAGCAGTGCCTCTTTCCTATAACATTTTAGTAAATTTTAGTCTTAATTGCTAAGTGTTGTATCCCTAAGTTATTATTCCAAATTAGTTTTCTTTATAAATTTTTACTGTTTACTGAACAATATGTACCCATTTGACTGGTAGCACACAAGTAGATTTAGGCAAATTAGACATAAATAGTACTTCTTAAAGGTTCTTAAGTTGTAATTTTGTGACTTGGAGAAGCTAAGTATGTTGTCTAAGGTACAAAAGTGAGTCTGTTTAAGAACCATATCTACAACCCAGTAAGTTACTTAACATAAGTATTGGACTAAATATGATCTAAACTCTTCTCCCAGTTATAAAACTCTTTGGACCCAGATAATTAGTAGGAGGTTTTTCCCTACCTATATTGATCTTTAGTCAGTGATATTAATAAGCAATTGTTATATAATTATTTTAAAGCTACGATACACAGTCTATCACAGAAACACAATTAAAAATTATTTATTGAATATTTTCTCTATCACAAGCAGGCCAATATTTCTCTGATAATTTTAAAATCTAATTCATGATTTGATTCTTTTGTTTTCCTCTTTAAAAAATGTGGATTGTCTTTCTCCCTTCTCTCAAGTACAAGTGTTTTAATTTAATGTTTCTGCCTTTGGCCCTTTGGCATCCACACATTTTAATATTAAAAAATACATTGCATTTATTATTACTTTCTGCTTCATTTCAAAAACTAAAATTTTTGTCACTTGAGGCAAATAACATTATGAAAAACAACTGTGAACTGTGCTACACATTCAGTGCATCAGGAATGAGAGTGTATCATATGCAAAGAGATTTCTCTTTATCAATATTCATGGGAATAAATATTGGGGTCAGATTCGTTTTGGGTTTCAATGTGACTTTTTACTGAATGCATATAAGGGAATATTTTTTTGAGGCTTTTTTTTTCTGTTAGGCATACCTTCAAGATGAAAAAAATACAGTATTATTTCTACAAATGGATTTACACTGAAGGTGATTTGCATATCAGTGTGCCATTCTGTACACTATTAGATATCTTTAACACAAACCATGGATGCCTTTATTATTGAAACCCCTTGAGGATAGAAAGTGAGAGTTGTTTGAAAATGTTAAAGAGAGAGAATGTTGAAATTGTGTAAATAATGATATCTAGCCAGTACCAAAACATTACCAAAAGAATAGAAGAAAGAAAGAAAAAATCAAGTTTAAAATATAGATAATTATTAACAAAAACACTATTACAAAATATTTTATAGAGAGCAAAATGTATGGGTGGTCACATAAATATGAATAAATGCAGCTAAAATGTTATCTCTATGCAATAGTAAACTAATTTGTATACATCTAGAAAGATTTAGTTAGAAATTGATTTAGATTTAGTATAAATTTAAATTTCTAATTAAATTTCTTAATTATTATCTTAAAGGTCCACTTCTCTTTTTTCTATGGTTTATTTATTTGTGTGGCACACAGCTGGCTGGTATTGTCCAGTAGGTTATTTGAATCAAAATCTTGTAAAATGTGCTCTCTAAATAAAGTTTAATCAGTGAAATGAATGAATTTATCAAGTATACACATACTTTGAAGAGATAAAGCAAACCCTCCTGTTAGGTCTAAAATAATGGCAGGCAGTTTGCTAGGACAAAAAACCTAGAATGCCTTATCTAAAATTTTCCAAGATGATAAGAAAATGGGTATTATACTTAATGCTGTCTCTTCACTGGCTTAATTATGTTCATTTTCAATATGTATTGTTAACTTATTTTGTAGGCTGAGAGAGACTAAATAATATCTGGACAATCAGTCCTCTGGAGGCTCAGATTTCATAGTGTGAAAATGAATGTCCTGTCTGTTGCATTACACCCTCTAAATAAATCCTGATTACCTATGCAACAAGGACCACAGAGGGCACAGAATAACATTATGCAATCAGTTATGCAATACCATTTAGAAAAGAAGCAACTCTGCCCATATAACCCAGGAGGAAAAAAAAGGAAGTCTCCACAAGGGCAGGGACACACAGAATCACTGCAAAAGTACCAAGAACTCTTCAATGTACTGTGAATTGGCCATTATTATTTTAATGTGCTGGCTGTAATTTTTAAAAGCACTTGCTTTTGCAGGCAGATTCATAAACTCTCTTCTAATGGGGTCATTTATTAATTTACCTAAAGATAATTTCTTACGACAAAAGCCTAGCAAATTTGACAGAATGCATCTTTAAACAACAGGGTCTGAAATTGAGTTATTTTTAAATTTCCTAAACGTTTCCACTGTGTATTGTGCCATATACTCTCCCGTTGATCGTCTTCTCTTATGTTCAGATTGTTAGCACTCTAAACCCAAGAACATTTCTATCATTATTGTTTTTTTTACTGAGAATATATATATATATACACATATATATTGCTTTCACTTTTACTTTCTTTACATCTATGCTGTAATCTTACTCTCTATGAAAGACCTTAACCTCCTTTAAAATGCCCCAGTCTCCAAATTACCTACCTTGTTTTCCTTTGACACACTGATTACCTCATTTGTATTTTAGTCTCTTTCTTCTAAGTAGAAGTTAAGCTTCTTAAGGACAGGGACTTTCTTCAGTGCTGTCATCCTGGAGCCTAGAATAGTGTCTGGCATATTGTAAGTGCTCAATAAATATTTGTTGAGGGAATAAATAAAAAGATGAAAGCTGAACACAATAGATTCATTTCAATTTACCTTTGTCATAAATGCTGGTCATTGTTTTTATGACCTAACAGTGGACTTTAGTGTTCATCCTTGTCAGAAGTTATCCCCATGGCTGTTATCTACAATCAGTCAGTATTGTCCTAGTTCTGGCCTTTATCTTATCATACTCAGACTCTTCAACAACTTCTTCCTGGTTCTTTTCAGCTTCAGCCTGTCTCAGTTTTAGTCCATCTCCTCAATATTGCTGGTCATCTTTTAAGAATAAAAAGTGTTCCATGTCACTCCTTCAACCTCACCTCCCACCAGTCCCTCACCCTCAAAGTGGTGCATGAGACTAACTCTAGCCAATGCCTGAACACGGGGATAAGGGTGTGAATTCCTACTGTGTTTTTGAAAAGATTAAATGTTATCCATTAAAATGTAAATCATGTGTATGACTTAGCAATATTTTTAAAGATCATTTTTATTAAAGTAAAATTAACAGAGCTGTACTGATAAAGATACACAAGAATCACAGCTTTGTTTTGTAACTGCAATAAACTGGAAAAAAATCTGAACCTGAATGGTCAACAAAGGCAATGTTAAATCTGTATGATGGATCCTTACTTGGCTATCACAAAGAATGAGGTAGATATTTATGTACTAAAGAGAAAGGATCTCCATGCATACATGGTTAACTGGGAGGAAAAATTAAGTTGCAGAATATTTTCTAAGATAATCTCACTTTGTTAAGGAGAGGTAGAGAGAAATAATGAGAAAAAAGAAGGACAGAGAGAGAGCAACAGGGGTGAGGGGTGGGTGGAGAGAAAATGCTGTAAAGATAACCTTGAGCTTTAAACATGACTTCCTAATTAAAATATTAAAAATATTAAACTATTTGTATTTGACCAATATCTCTTAAGGTAAACCTATACTTTTCTTGCTCTATTGTAACATATGCTTTTAAAACGTAGGAAATATAGAATCTTAGATGTAGAAAGGCCTTCAAAGTATAACATTTGTTTCTTTGTATTGGTAAGAAAACTAAGGTTACAGAGAAATTAAGTTACTTAACTAAGTCACATAACACGTTAAAACTGGAATTAAGGATAAACTTATACTTTTGACACTTAGCCTGGTAATCTTTCCAGTGAGCTTTTCTCCTTGCCTCTCATGGAGAATATTTACTTCTTTTTGGGGCTGGATTTTGCTTAATTATTATCAATTATCTTGTCAATTACATGCAGAACCAGAGAATACTTTGTCAAGAATAAAAATAATACAAAAAAGCCAAAATAAAAAGATTTGTATTGATTTAATTGGAAGAAAAAACTATAGTTTTTCATAGAGGTGTGATTAAAAATTATAACTAGATAGATAAGAGAATAAATTTTAATAAACTTTATCACATAGAAATAATTTGAAAGTTCTACAAGTTCACGATGTAAAAGGAAACAAAATGTGCCTAAGCTGATATTTTAAATTAAACTGGATATTGTTATGAAGGTCATGACAGGAAATTCATTATGCCCACTGATTTGTCTGATCAATTATCACATATTAATACAGCTGAGATTTTAGATTCACCTATATTGCATGCTGTCTAGACATGGGCTCAAATTATAGTGTCATAAATAACTCCTGTTTTGTTTTTGTACTTGGGATATATATGGATCTGAACAAAACACAAACCAGATGGAATGCTTAAGTAGTTATATTTTACACTGGACTACTTTCTGCCATGCATTAATAGCTGTATTTAGAATCATTTCTGATTTATTTAGAACTTTGCAACTGCATTTTTTATCAGGTAAAATATATGGCTTCTCACATAGCAGGAAGTCTTGATAATAGAATATTGAAAAATAAAGCCATCACTGTTGCTGTGGTAAAAAAGAGAAGGATAAATGACAAGCCAAACTTTTTCACTGAACCCTGATGTAGACTATTGTTGCTCAACAGGTTTTCTCTCAAGCACTAGTTGTTCAGAATTTGTAGAGTTGTTAATTAATAAAGAAGGTGGGGAGGGGACTTTTTTTAGCCAAGTATGTTTGGGACAGCCAGATTTCTCAACCCATTTAGAATGCATATTCCAACAGAATAGTTTATACAATTGTTGCTAAACTTATGCTATCTTTAAAGCATTTTTTATTTGTCTTTCAGAGAATCCCTCAAGACTAGTGTGTTCTGTGGAGTGTGCATAGGGAAATGCTGATATGGATACATTTATTTGATATATTTGCAATGCAATTTAGGGGTATGGCCAATAGAAGGTGGTGGAAAACTATTACTGAGGGAAGAACTGGAGGAAACACAAACCATAGACTTGGTACTCCTCTTGGGTAAGTCCTTGGGAACTGCCCCAAGCAAGGTCAACTCTCTACACAGAAGTTCCAAGGACACCAACATATAAATAGATTATAGTATAGTAAGGAATACTACGTAAAGTGCCTTTCATGGTGAACTAATACTTTGGTTTAAGATTATGTTTGAAGCAGATTGTTACTACATCTTATAATCATGAAGAAGGGAAAAGAGATAATTGTAGAATAATTGAAATAAAAGTTGAACAGAACTCATATAATTAGATGAATGAATATTGGTAAAGTACTTTAAACAGGTCTGCCACATGGAAAGTGATATTTAAATGGTTGTTAAATAAAATAAAACATGGTGGGAGGAGAGGAGAGAGATCAAAGTAGCTTTGAAATGAATCCAAATTGTATATGTATCAAACTATTTAAATATGTCTTTTATTTGAAGTTTAAAACAGTTTATTGTTGACATTTCCACTATGATTTACTTCCTCCTTCAATTGAAAATATTATATCCAAAGAGTCATCTCAGACCTTCCTGTCTTTTGAATAGACGATAAAGCTTAAATTGATACCTATAAACTCATGTAATGTTTTGGGCAACTTTGTTGCTTAGTGATAGAGAAGCTGGCTCATATTTCATAAATGCTTCTTATTGCTATTGTTAATTTGTTAAATGAATGTACAGATATATCCTTGTATAAGTCTTTAGTAGATATCTATATATAACCTGTTTTTTTTTTTTCTTTTCCTTGCTCTGAATCCACCAGGCTGACCAAAATACAGAGATTTTTTTTTTAAGGTCAGTGAAGCAAACTGTGGTACATTAAAAAAAAAAAAAGGTCTTAATTTTCTAAACTGCAGGTAAACTGTTTCTTGGCACCAAATCTCTGTAAGTTTGTATATTTTTATACAATACTTTCAGTGTATATTCTGCATAATCTACAACTTAAGCATTAAGTATTAAATTATGCATTAAATTAGATTCTAAGTTTTCCTGTACCTATTCCCTTTGCCATATGTATATCAAATTATTCCAAAGGAATAAACATTTCTGAGTCTTAAAAATATGAACTACAGTTAGCTATTTGTTGAATTATTTTTTGTTTACTCAAAGAGTCACAGACACTGACATGAAATATTAAATACCATCTATTCTTAATTCAAAAGAAACATTAAGTAATTAAAAGTAAAAAGAATAATGATTAATAATTAGCATTTTAAAAACTCTCATGCCTACATCAACTTATGGGTGATATATAAAAATTTTCATTTATGAAAAAAAGTGATAATTTATTACTTCTTGATTGGTCATTCTGTTGCAAAGATATTTAACTTTCTTGGGGTAGGATATTTCACATTAATAGTACCTTTTGAAGATCTAAAGTTAAGTAGTTCCCAGAATACACCATTTACATGAGAGAATCTTTTATCTGAAATTTAAGACCAGCATTTTTTTCTAAAGACAAGGTCATTTTTCACACTTGAATTATAAAGTAACTCAGCTCTACTAATGAAGCCTATGAGTATAAACAGTGTGCAATTAAATTACAACTGAAAATAGAATAATTTTCCTCAACATCTTCAACTAATGAAACCTGATTCTTCTCTTAACTCAGCATAGGCCTCTCCACACCCATAACCTTCATGCAAGAACCAGGCAGATGTCTTTTAACTGCCTTGGTAGTAAAGCTCTCTGCTTCATTAATGCACCCTTCTTGCCTCTGGGAACTTGGGGATTTGACCTATTTCTCTGTCTATATCACTCTGTTCATTTCTCATTCTCCCTTACCAGGTTCTTGTATGTGTACATAGTATATACATGCGTTATATTTATTATGCTTTTATTCTCCCAAACTTGTAAAAAATACATCTTAAAAATTATGTTTGTAATTATTTCTCCATAGTATTTGGCATGAAGGATTTCAGTAATTGTATATAATCATAGGAAGTTGAAGATGTTTTTTGAACAGGTTCAGGAAGGATGTTATTCTCAAAAAGAGTCAAAGACTAGTACTCAGATAATGAAGGATTTTTCCCCTAAAAATATATTATCAATAACTGCTGTCTTTTACTAGCCTGCTAATTTGTTAAGGAGAAAATAAACCAGGGTTAAGAAAGTTAACAGCGAGAAAGTGTTTTTGTTCTGATGCAGGTAAGAGGCTGGATATTATAAAGGGTCTAGATCCCGGTTCTTTTAGGTGTCCTATAATTTAGGGTTTCATTAGGAAAAAAGATACTGTTCTAACATATTTCAAGCAGAAAGGGATTTAAAATAGGAAATTAGAGAGTTATAAAACTGTCAGAGGGCTGAGGAAATCAGATCAGGGAAGCCAATACTGACGTTTAGGAAATTATGAATTACAAAAACAGCAGGGAAATAACCCCAATGATTGTAGCAGTCTGTGGCCCTGAAGTGGGTGATTAGTAGAAGAATGCAAAGAAGCCCAGGCGAACCTTTCTTATTTAACTGCCAATGTCCATAGGCCTCCCCAACCTCTGAGTGGAACAATAATGGTTCTACTTCTCTTCCCCTTTCCAAATCTTGCACATGGAAACTAAACCAGAATCCTTCTATCAACATAATTAATCGTTAGAGAAATGCAAATCAAAACTACAATGAGGTATCCTCTCACACCAGTCAGAATGGGCATCGTCAAAAAATCTACAAACAATAAAGGCTGGAGAGGGTATGGAGAAAAGGGAACCCTCTTGCACTGTTGGTGGGAATGTAAATTGATACAGCCACTATGGAGAACAATATGGAGATTCCTCAAAAAACTAAAAATAGAACCACCATACGACCCAGCAATCCCACTACTGGGCATATACCCTGAGAAAACCATAATTCAAAAAGAGTCATGTACCACAATGTTCATTGCAGCTCTATTTACAATAGCCAGGACATGGAAGCAACCTAAATGTCAATTGACAGATGAATGGATAAAGAAGATGTGGCACATATATACAATGGAATATTACTCAGCCATAAAAAGAAACGGAATTGAGTTATTTGTAGTGAGGTGGATGGACCTGGAGTCTGTCATACAGAGTGAAGTAAGTCAGAAAGAGAAAAACAAATACCGTATGCTAACACATATATATAGAATCTAAAAAACAAACAAACAAAAATGTTCATGAAGAACCTAGGGGCAAGACGGGAATAAAGACACAGAACTACTAGAGAATGGACTTGAAGATACAGGGAAGGGGAAGGGTAAGCTGGGACAAAGTGAGAGAGTGGCATGGACATATATACACTACCAAATGTAAAATACATAGCTAGTGGGAAGCAGCCGCATAGCACAGGGAGATCAGCTCACTGTTTTGTGACCACCTAGAGGGGTGGGACAGGGAGGGTGGGAGGGAAGGAGACGCAAGAGGGAAGAGATATGGGGATATATGTATATGTATAACTGATTCACTTTGTTATTAAGCAGAAACAAACACGCCATTGTAAAGCAATTATACTCCAATAAAGATGTTAAAAAAAATTACGAGTAAAAAGTCATGTTGATATCAAATACCCTCTGATGTAATGCGATGAGAAGGATACTTCACCAAAATCCATAACCCCAGTCTGATCATGAAAAAAATATCAGATAAACCCAAATCAACATTCATCAAAAGTGTCAAGGTCATGAAAATAAAGAAAAGCGAAGAAACTGTCACAGATTCTCGGATTACAGGAGAGTAAGGAGACTTGGTGACTAAATGCAGTGTACTGCCCTGAATTAGATTCTGCAACAGAAAATGAACAATAGTGGAAAAAACTTGAGAAGGCTCAATAAAGTCTGTATTTTAGTTATTAGTGTTGCACTGATGTTAATTTCTTAGGCTTTATAAATATATATAAAATTACATCACCTCATAGTGTAATAATGAACATTAAGTAATTTAATAATATAAAGCTGTTAGAACAGAACACACACTAAATATTTAATAAACGTCAGCTGTTATTTTTATTTTTAATTTTATTTAACAGTCATATCTATAAATAGAAAAGATAAAAGGTTTTTTTTTTCCATTAGATTGGTTATTTTGATAATATCTTTTCTGGTATTAAATTGAAATTCTTTGTGAAGTATTGAAAGATGTAAAGAGAAAAGTAAGATAATTTCAATTGCATGAACTGGACATAGCCGCTGTTAATTTGATATTCTATTCTCTGCCAGCATTTTCTGGTATAATCATATATGTACTTGTGTATAAAATATGATAGATAGTTTTTTCACCAAGTTTTTCAATAAGACTATTTATGGGTGACTACAAGAAAGGTGTCTTCCTCAGAGTGGGATATCAATACAAATTAACACTTAGCATCTAATATGTGCCATGCAATCTTTTAAATACTTTACGTGTATAATGTAATTTCATTTAATCCTCACAACAGTTTCATAATGAAAGTGCTTTAATTATGAACCCGATTTTGCAGGAAAAGAAATGCCCTCACTTCTAGTGGATGGGGAGCCATGGCTTGATTACGGGAGTCTGATTCCAGGGTCCACTTTGTTTACTGCTGGGCTTACAATCATCGGTCCCTCGGTATCCAGTATTCATGGAGGAATTGGTTCCAGGAACACCCATAGATACTAAAATCCGCAGACGCTGAAGTCTTTTATATAAAATGTTGTAGTATTTGCAAATAAGATATGCACATTCCCCCACATACTTCAAATCATCTCCAGAGTACTTTTAATACAGAATACATTGTAAATGCTATGTAAGTCGTTGCAAATTCAAGTTTTGCTTTTTGGAAATTTCTGGAATATTTTTTCAAATATTTTCGATCCACCATTGAATCCATGGATGTGGAACCCACAGATACGGAGGGCCAACTGTACAGCCTCCATAAATTTGCTTTTACAAGCTATCTCAGGCACTACAAAATTTAAACTAAGTCATGTCTTGAATTTGATGGGTCCCGGGGTCATACGAAGTGGTGCTACAAATTCCCCAGAGTCCCGGCTGGTATTTTCCAACCTCTCAGTCTGTCCTGTTCAGCTAAATCCCAAAGAAACATTCCCTGCATTTTACCTAGGAAAAGTGGTGGACTTGGGTCTCCTCCTCCTTATCCTGCAGATGAAATGCTTGGAGTCACAGCTGGATGTGTGAGGAGTTCTAGCTAATGTCCCATCTTGCGCAGGCTCTGGGCTGGGATGCTTGCTGACCTTCCTGCTTCCACTCCTGTATGACGATACAGATTTGTAAAATGTAGAAACAATGAATAGAAATACTTATTATAGACTGTATCTGAGTCTTTTCCTCTAAGGAATAAGAAGAGTTCAAAAATATAATCTTAAAAGTTTCATAAAGGAGCTTATTTTGATGCTTTGGAAAAGTAACAGAAACTGAGTAATACCAGCTGCCATGAACATATACTTTGAAATAGGGAGTGAATACCAGCCCACAATCAAGTCCATAGTTCCTTTTCATTTTTTTCCAAAAGACCTTAACTGCCAAATACTGAAAATAGGATTTTAAAAATTTGTGATGCAAAGTGGTGGCTGCAGATAAGAGACTGATTCCTAGCCGATTCAAAAAACTTTTCTTGGCTGAAAATATGAGGGAGTAGAAATAGAGGGTGCAATTATTTATTGGCAAAATTGGCACATATTGAGTAGTACATTTTGAGTGCCTTATTCTTGCTGAACAGCATCATGTGTTAAATTGAATTTGAGTTTTTGTGGATGACTGAGCTAAATTTATTTTCAAGCTTAGAAGCTTTCTAATTGTCTGTATAACTACATAGTAGAATAGATGCTGTATGTTAAAAATAACCAACCTGAATACATTTAGTGTTTTTTTTTCCTGTAGTAGTATAAAGCCACCTGAGTATCTATAAAAAATAAATTCAAATAGCCATATATATGATAATTTAAAATATTAATATGATAATATTTATGCTTTTAGGCACAAATGATTCAGTCACCTCATCAATTCCAAATAGTGCAATGTTCATTATAGTACTTGAAGTAATATAATTTGTATGACTTGGTCTTCTTTCACCTGCAGATTCTTGGGTTTTGGCTACACCGTCCTCACAGGATCATCACGAGAAATAGAAACTCTACTGATCCACAAACACCATCCTATACATAAAAAGCTTTCCTGGTTAGAATTGATCTTTCCTCTGAGCTGTCTTAAGATTTATTGTGGCACCACTCATATTACAGATGTTGTGTATATGGAAATAAAGCAGTAGCTTTAGATCACAGCTATATGCATAATCATGCCCCACTGTTTGTACTTTTCAGATAAGCGCATTTTTTGTTTGTTTGTTTGGTTGGTTTTTTTTGTGGTACGCGGGCCTCTCACTGTTGTGGCCTCTCCCCGTTGCGGAGCACAGGTTCCGGACGCGCAGGCTCAGCGGCCATGGCTCATGGGCCCAGCCGCTCCGCGGCATGTGGGATCATCCCGGACCGGGGCACGAACCCGTGTACCCCGCATCGGCAGACGGACTCTCAACCACTGCACCACCAAGGAAGCCCCGCATTTTTATTAAAGCAATAATTATTAGAATATCATATTTAAAGTAATTATTTTTATATTATGGAAAACATGTTTTAAGTGTTCTTGCATTCTGCAGCTATCCAAGTCTCTGACTATATGAGATTCTCACTAAGAACCTGTTAAATAAGCAAATTAATGAACTTGCACTCTTTTATTAATAAACTTTATCCTAAGAAGATAATATAAGAGGAATGCACTCATCTGAACTGACAGAATTGAGACACTTTCTTTAGGATGCTGAACCAACCCACTTATTTAGTCAGCTTGCAAATTCAATGTAAAATGCAGTTGAACAAGTAGCAGAGAGAGCTTTGTATAGACAAATATTAAATTTATTAAATGGGTCTTTAGTAACTCATCATTTACTGAATGCTGAATAGCACGATTGTGCTACCTGTTTATCATGGCAGTTACAAAATTTAATTGTACGAATAACTCATACTGTATGTGCTGAGTTATTTTTATTCATATTCTATAAATCAAGGAAAATATGTAACTTGGTTACTTATACAGTAGAATACCCAAATGATATAATCACAGCATAATTTTAATAGTCTTTAATGTCATTTTAACAAAATTCTGGAGAACATGCTGCTCCAGTATTAACAATTTATGACAATGACACTCTTTTTTTTCCCCATTTTTGGAGAATAATAGAATCACCCTGGAAGACGTCAGCAAAACTGTTCACTGTGCTTGTTATTCATTGGCTTTAGGTAGCTGAAGATGATCAGACATAAAAAAATTACATAAAGTTACAGTACAAGTTTCATTGCCAGGGCATACTTCCCATTCAAAGAGTTTCTTGTATTTTAAAAAATGCACTAGTGTACAACCCATTGACTTAACTGGTATATTATGTAGCATTCAAAACAGCTAGGGATATAAAAGACTTGTGAAAGGTAAAGAAAGCCATGAGGCAAGAAATAAGCTTGGACAGATGACTCACAATACAGACATAGTACAAATATCAACTAGACAGATGCCCAGCACACACTCTTCAGCATTTTTCATAAAAACATAACAGCTTTAAAATTAATACACCCCTCTGAAGTTAATTCAAAGGTCAACATCTATTCTTTTCCAAAGATACAGTCAGTTCTCATCTTCTTCATGTCGAGACTCACCAAGTTAAAAGTTCATGCTCCCTCAATTTGTATTATCCAGAGTTTGGGACCAACTACTTCATTTTCTTAAATCAAGACACAATTTATATTGTAGCTCTGGATTGTGACAAATGAGCCCTTCCAAGAAACAAATGATTAAAGAACAAATAAGGAAACATTCCTATGCTTTAAATTCTAAAACAGATAAAAATAAAAGCAGTCTCGCTTGTGGATAGGAATGGGTAAACACTGGGTCTATTTGAGAAGGAAGAGTGTGGATGCAATTATCGAGAGTACAAATGTAGCTAAAAGCCTTGAGAGAGAGCCTTTTAAAAAACCATTTCAAACATATTTGTATCATCTGCATGTGACAGCAGAACACAGTGATGGAGCTAAAAGCAGATATTTTCAGAATTCTGTTGTATCCTTTGTGTCAGATGAGGGCCCACAAGAACTGGCACTGTGGAACACAGATTTCCTTTCTGTGTCTATAGAAAATGGTGAGAGAAATGGACCAGGACTGCTGTCTATCACCCTCTTCTTCAAGTAGATTTTGAATATGGAAGTTTTATGACCTTCTGAAGTCCAAACATAGAAAGATTTATTATATTTCATAGCAGGAGGATTTTAGAATGTTTTGACTCTTTCAGAAAGATTTTTTTTTTTTCATTCTGAAAAGCACACCTATAGTCTTGGTGTGTTGCTTAAGGGAGCAGTTCTTTAATACCAGTTTCGTCTATGCTCCATAAAGGAGGATTATCCCAGGGAATGGCAGAGAGATATACCTCATGTCCTCATTTAGGACAATTAGGTGTGTGTTGTACCAATGCTTTGGTCTGTGAAGTGCTTAGAAGTCTTGAAAAAACTATATTAGAATATTCAGCCTAAGAAAATACTACTATCAGCAGTGCACAAATCCAGTATTCCAGAATGTGATAATTATTCGTGAGGAAAACTGCGGATCATTTCCTTTCTCTATAGACTCAATGAGGTTATTTGTTAAGAGTTACAGAGGACATTAATAGCAATAGAAGACAGTTCCACCTTTAGAGTCATTAACAGTTTTCAGTGTTCAATAACAACTTCACAAATGTTGTAAAGCCACAACAGTTTAAAACTGTAGGGTTCTCTGTGAAAATCTAACAAAAGAAAATAGTTGATAGTTGTTGATAATGTTTCTTGGATTGTTTTCTATTTTTTTCTATTGCCTATACAGTATGAAGTAATACTACTAGTAGTAGCAGCAGCAGTAGCTAAGTAGGTATTAGTAGTAGTATCTGTAGTAGTAGTAGTAGTAGCTGCAGCATATATAGTAATATTGGTAGTAGCAACAGCAGTAACTGTAATTCGTAGCAGTAGCAGCAATAGCAGTAGCAGTAGGAGTAACTGCAGTAGTAGTAGAAGTAGTAGCAGCAGCAGCTGCAGCAATAATAGTAACCAAAGTAGTAGCTTTAGTAGCAGCAGCAAAAGTAGGACCTGGAGGTAAAGGAGAAAAAAGAGTATATACCCAAGTACTAGGTACTGCACTAATGCACTAAGTACTTTACGTGCATTAGCTCATTTAATACACAGTTTATATTTTATTTTTAGAATTAAGAGGAAGTTTTAAGGTATTAATAAACTTGAACTTGAGAACCGCCCCCCAAATATAGTGTTTATCTTACCTGCTATGGTTCTGAACCAAGTAATAAGACAGATGGTGGCCAAATTTTTTTCTTTTTTATTGATAGAGGTGACATAGGAGAATGTCACTTATATAGGTGAGCAAGTGAGTTTCCCAACAGTGATCCCCTATATTAGACAGATTGACCTACCCTGGAGGAGCAGAGCAGAGTGTGTGTTTCTTAAGACACCTCACTCCCAGAGGAGGAAAACATGGGGGGACTGAACTATGCAGCTTCTCCTTCCACTCTCCAGTCAGGTTGGTGATTCCATTCTCTTGGGGCAGAGAGAACGTGAGACTGGAGATAGGGTAGGAATGAAATGCTAATGATCTTCCGGAGTGAGGGAAGAAATGTCCTCCATGCCCCCCAAAGTTTTCAGATTTGTTGTTGTTGTTGCTTGCTTGCTTACCCTGCTAGGCTTGACCATTAAGTCAATATTCAAGGTATGCTGAAAGCTCCCTCAAGGTATGAGGCTAAATAGCCATCAAGGGATCCTGCTCCCCTTCCAATAAGTTTATTCCCTCTATGTACATCTCCAAGGTTCGGGCTACGCCTTTGAGACCACTGGTTGACAGTATAGATTTGGCCCTCAGTGGGTTTTGGCTCAATACACTTGGGTCCTTTCTCGGAAGATTAGGCACTATATCACAAGATACACTAAAAGAAAAAAAAAAGCTTACTTCATTATATTGTATTATTTTAATATTATATTCCTCCAGGTGGTGGGATTCATATTAGATTTTCCATTAGCCCTCAAGTCCTAGTTCATTTCCATCCATCGTAGCAGATATTTCTGGAGCTACTCTCCCTATGAATACTGGGGAAGTATTAACCTGGTAATAAAAGGAGAAGATATCTTTTGAGAATAAAAGAGGACCAGCTCTGAAGTGGTTAAGGGTGTGCTCGGGAAGAGATAAATGGGCAAGAAATATCTGGAACTGGCTGTTGGCAATAGCAGATGTTTTCTTACAAAAGAGTGGATAGAAGCACTGCCCAGACCAAATGTGACATCAGTTCCAAACTCTAATGAATTGTCTTTAAAAGACAAGATCAGTTTTGTCAAAATTTAAAGTATTAAAGGATTTCACTACTATCACACTATCTGTTCCTCTATTTTGGAAAGTGGCAATTTGGTCCTTTTTCAAGGCCACATTTTGTTTGTGTGCCTTGTTTACTTCAAGATGTAGCAAGTAACATGTCATGCAAATCAGATTTAATTGAATCTTTACTTGGCTTCCTTAATTAAAATAAAGAGAAGATGAATTCCCTTACATTACCTAAAATACATCTTTCATAAATAGAGCATAAATAGAGCATTTATCAAAGTGCTGAGTATATTATGAGTAATGAAGTTTATTCAAAATTGAAGTCAGATGTTCATTCATTGACTCATCTGAGGCAGTATCTTCAATGTCTATAATAAGAAACTGTTCTTGTGGGACATTCTTGTAATGGGTTTGATATTCTCCAGAAAGACATACAAAAAATTATTTTCTGAGCATGAAGAATAAACTTTCCTCTTTCAAATCCTTCCTTCCTTATTCTAATGAAATCATTTGGTGCTTCAATTAGTGGGTCATTCATACTCAGCAGTCAAGGAAAGAAATCCCCAAATGTTAATTTTAAATCTTTTTTCTTTCCTTCTTTCAGGGCAGAACATGAAACCTCAAGATTTGACCTTTTTCTTAACACTAAAAGTTTGTAAGGAAGGTGGAACGATTAACTTGTTAAAATAACACTCAGCAGTTTTTAACTATGTGCCTAGGGCAATGCTAAAAGTTGGGGATATATAAAGAACATAACCCACTATTCCAGAATAGTAGAATTTGGTTGTAATATGTGATCTAAATTATATTTCAGACAAATAGTTTAAGCAAAATTAGGAAAGATTATGTGTGGACAAGAAAGAATTAGGAATGAGGGAGTCTGATATTTAAGGATTGAATATATGGATATAGAGTGTTCCTGTAGTTTCTAATATGAGTCATTTGCATCATACTTACATCATTAAGTGAGTCAAAAACAATACCAACAAGAGAAAGGTCTTGGGTGATGAGGTCAAGATATTGAATTTATTTCTGGACACAATTTGAAATGCCGCTTGAATATGATTGTGAAAATCACCAGTGCCTGTGCTCAGTAAAGAGGACCAGACTGCAAAGGTAGATTTAAGATACATACCTTTCTTAGTATTTGAAGAATAGCAAGTGAGGTTACCACACCCATTGATGGTATATCACCCGTAAAGAAAAAAAGACAAGAAGTTTCATGTTTATACCTGAAAATTGGTAAAAATAATAAGAAAGGTCTTAGAAGCAGTATCCTTCAAAAAATCCTGAAGAAAAGTCAGAGTAACTTTAGGGACAAACCTCAACCAATAGGCTACATATAATATCAAACATATTCCTGTTAGTGTTTATGTTAAATTAGATAAAGTTTTATATTACTATTCTGAGACAAAGGGAAATAAGAAACAGCTGTATGGGTATGGATCTCTTTTGTTGGATGCTGATGGTGACCTGGGCTATAAATAATACCCCAGAAGTGAAGGTCTACAATATGCTTTCCTCATCAGGCTCAGACAACCATTCTTCTGTCTTATTCAGGTTACACTTGGGAGGCATCGATTAACTACTATTAGCCAAGAGGATGACTCAGACAGCTGTCTGAGTCAATATGCCCTATACACTGATAGGTTTGTCCATAGGCATGAATTTTTTTATTCGTAAGGGTCATAATGACTCACTCTGTTTCTTTTCAGGTTTATATACACTTTCAACCATAAATCTACTTCTAAGTTCCCAACTGACAACTCGGTCAGTATGGAACAAACTTGGATACTGCGAATTTGCAGTGAATTAAACATCTGCTTTTTCATCAGAGGAGGTAGGGGCCCAGTCCCAATGCAGTGACAGATGTGTCTCAGAAAAAAAGAAATTTCTAACTTCATACATCAAACACATTTACCTACCTCTGAACAAAAATAGCCAAGATGACTTCCTAACCCCTGTGAATTTACCTACTCTAAATTGGAAGGTAAATTTGTGATACCATTAACAAATCAATTTTTTCCCTAAATGTATGTGGAAAATGTTACTTGGTTAAGGACAGAGGTAAAATCATTTAGTAGAATTCAAAGCTTTGGAATAGGAAGTTATATGTTGAGTGTGTGTGGGCACGTGTGTGTGAATACATCTAATTTGACCCTTTTAATAGAATCAAGATTGCTAACACCCTTATTACAAGGGAAAGGGAGAAAAATATCATATTACAGGTTAGAAAACTGAGGATGGAAGAGTTGGAGTAAACTCCAATTACAGAGTAAGCCCCCTGTCTAATTTGACTTTGTAGTGCACTTGGCACAGTGCCTGACCATCAGCAAGCCCATCAAGAAATGTGCTGTGACTAAATGTCTGTCATACAGAGTGAAGGAAGTCAGAAAGAGGAAAACAAATACCATATGCTAACACGTACATATGGAATCTAAAAAAAAAGGTTCTGAAGAACCTAGGGGCAGGACAGGAATAAAGATGCAGATGTAGAGAATGGACTTGAGGACACAGGAAGGGGGAAGGGTAAGCTGGGAGGAAGTGAGAGACTGGCATGGACATATATACACTACCAAATGTAAAATAGATAGCTAGTGGGAAACAGCCGCATAGCACAGGGAGATCAGCTGGTGCTTTGTGACCACCTAGAGGGGTGGGACAAGGAGGGTGGGAGGGAGATGCAAGAGGGAGGAGATATGGGGATATATGTATATGTATAGCTGATTCACTTTGTTATACAGCAGAAACTAACACACCATTGTAAAGCAATTATACTCCAATAAAGATGTTAAAAATAAATAAATGAATAAATAATGGGAAAGATACAAAAAAAAAAATTTGCTGTGACTAAATGAATGACTGTGAATAATCACACTACCTTGCCTAGTTACAAAGGAAAATTGAACTCAATTTATCTAACTCCATTTTTTTAGTGTACAGGAAAGAAAATAAAAGCAGGCTGATTTTCCCTGAAGAGCATAAATCCTAATCCTTGCATTTTCGTGAATGATATTATACTACATGGATCATTACAGCTTGAACCATAAAGATCAATGAGAACGCTGCACTCGATTTTTCACCATTTGTTGTACACAGTGCCAGTGCAAGTCAGTCTATAAAATTACTGATTTCTCCTCCATATACATTGAAAGCAGACATCTCGACTATTTAGTTTGATAATGTTGGCATGAGTTCGATTAGTTTGAAAATTGAAAGATTGAGTGAATCATAATGCACTTCATGAAAATACCTATTTAATCAAGTATTTTAGTCTTACATAATACCAATTCACATATCATGACATGAACTGTAAGTTTTATGTTGTTATAAAAAATGGTTTTGTGTATGGTATTATTGTCCTGACATCTATTGGTTGGACAGACTTCAACGGTGAATTCAATTATCAAGATTTGGAAGTGACCTCAGAAAAATCAGAGAAGCTCAGAGAATGTCTTCTTCCTAGGTCTGCCTCAGTGTTCAGTTCTTCTGAGAATAGCCCTTTGGGCACCAATGTTTCTGCAATTTAATACAACCATGCATTTTTATTCTGACAATACCAAATATGGAAAACTTCTTTTAATGCCATTTAAAAAATCTAATAATATAATTATCATCTAATGTAATACTATAAGGAAATATGAGGAAAAATTTTAAATAGAAAATTGTAACTCAATAGCTAGGTGTCCTATGTATGCAATCAATTCTGCAAATTTGAATCAAGAATTTTCATCTTTACTTGAAATATACTTTGAGAATATTCTATTACTGTTTTAAGAGGTACAAACTACCATAGGGTCAATGCTTTCAACAGGTTGAGAAAACACAAAAGGCTGATTATTTCACTTATGAAATCCACAAATATAATACTAGTTTGTTGAAGAAAATAGCTAGATACCTGAATTACCATCCTTATGTATTTTCACAAACATTTCAATTTTTCATTGACACAATGGATTTGATTGAACTCCTCTACTCTTTCAGCAAAATAAATGTTCTCAAAAGCCTATTGTTCATTGGTCAACAACAAAAATTGTTCAGCTCCTGACTTTATTCTGAGAACAGAATGTACTTTTATCCTTTCCCCATCAACAGCAGACTTTAGTATTTTGACAATGGAAAGGATATGAATTGCATTATATTATAAACAAAATCATTTCAAAAATTTTGTTCTTTTGGCATAACATGTATTTTTCCCCTAGAACAATAAAGGCTCTCCATGATGTAAGTGCATGGTTGGAACTAATGTAGAGCTACTGAGGCAATGCCTAAGAAATCAACAGTGGAATCCCAGTGTATACAATACTCAGCTAAAAGGAATTCTCTATAGCATGTAGACATAGCAAGAAGCGTTCCATGTAAATTTTCTAGCACTAACCAGTAATTACAGCTCACTTCATTTGTGTAACTCCTAGGTGGTCTCAATTATTTCAAAACTCTTATATTTTTCTGCTTCTCAGATTCTCAAAGGCATATGGAGATATGATGGATACACCTGAAACGCCAAAAGGAACTTGGTAAAACTTCTAGGATCTCCCATTTGACTCAAATATTTGCATGGAAAACCAGTTTTATATCAAAACAAATTTTAGATAGAAGAATTCAAGTATCATATATTTTTTAAGATAATAGAGGAATCCTACAAAGAAACTTCATTACTTCCTGCCTTCTCAGACTCGTTTCTGCTAATAGATACCCATGCTCTAGTCCATTCAGAGGATGTCCCATGATCTAAATATGACTCCTCTTTCATAAATCCAAGTCTTTTTCCTGTAAGTTCTCAACATTGAATACCATTTTCCAGCATCTTTCTTTGGCCAACTTGTAGTTCTCTAAGAGTCACAACCAATCTCATCTCTTCTCAAACACCTTCCTTGACCTGTTCAGAAGGAGACATAGCTGTACTCTGGGTTAAGATAGCTTCCTGTATATATTTCCTTTTAAAGGTTTTCTTAGGCTCTATTGTTCACTTACTTGCCATTATTACTCGACTATGTGCTCCTTGAGGGCCAAGGTAGTATATATATATATATATATATATATTTTGAAGGAATTAATCTCTTCCATCTCTCCACAGCCTTTAGTAAGATGTTCCATGCTCAGTAAATCCTCAGCATATGCTATCTGGCTGACGTCTGATTTATTGAAATCACTCCATTATAAAATCTTTTACATATGAAATATTAAGATCTTTATAATTTATGTTACAACTGTTTTCAAAAATTATGAGGCTGTTTTATTTTTTTATTTTTTAACATCTTTATTGGAGTATAATTGTTTTACAACAGTGTGTTAGTTTTTCCTTTACAACAAACTGGATCAGTTATACATATACATATGTTCCCATATCTCTTCCCTCTTGCATCACCCTCTCTCCCACCCTCCCTATCCCACCCCTGTAGGTGGTCACAAAGCACAGAGGTGATCTCCCTGTGCTATGCAGCAGCTTATGAGGCTGTTTTAAAATATACCTAAGGAAATATATATCACAAACCCAAGACAGTGTAACCAAATTGAATTGTATGACTCTCATTAAGTTGCCATTTACATTACCATCTTTGGGTATGTGAAATTATAAATTGGACATTAAACCTTAATGTAAAATTTTTTTAGTTATCCTTCCTCTTATATTAGACAGAAAGTGAGAGCGAGTGTCTTAGCAACGTTTTGGAATTTCGCATCACAGTGTCATGTACTAAATGTAAGGGGGACAATTATTTCCAGAGGTGATTCTTGATTTAGTTACTTTGCCAGATGGCTGTATCAAGTTTTTTATAAATGAATACTGGTTTCCCTATGGAGGGAGGAAATTAGCAAGTAAATCAAGTATGAAGAATTCTTAAGAGAGGAGTCTTTTAAATCTGCAAAACTTTTTTGTGGTACACGGGCCTCTCACTGTTGTGGCCTCTCCAGTTGCGGAGCACAGGCTCCGGACGCGCAGGCTCAGTGGCCACGGTTCACGGGCCCAGCCACTCCACGGCATGTGGGATCTTCCCGGACCGGGGCACGAACCCGTGTCCCCTGCATTGGCAGGCGGATTCTCAACCACTGCGCCACCAGGGAAGACCTGCAAAACTTTTTAAAAGTGACCCATTTCCATATAGTGTTACACAAAAGAATTTGGCTTGAATACTTATTATGAAGAGGCCAACATGTATTATGCTTGATTACTGGAATTCTATAATAATTTCATAGAGGAAAAATTGAGGTTAAGATATTTTGTAACACATGAAGATTATTAACAGTAAGAGAGTGGCAGAATATATGAGAAGCTAAAAAATATGATTTTTATGTTTTTCCTCTAGTTTAGAACAATCTTTTCACTTACCCATACCAATGGAAAGTTTTCAACCTTTTCAGATAGCAGATCATGCATAATTATATTTCTTAAATACATATATGTAAAGTTTTTTTAAACATCTTTATTGTAGTATAATTGCTTTACAATGGTGTGTTAGTTTCTGCTGCATAACAAAGTGAATCAGCTATACATATACATATACCCCATATCTCCTCCCTCTTGCATCTCCCTCCAACCCTCCTTGTCCCACCCCTCTAGGTGGTCACAAAGCACCAGCTGATCTCCCTGTGCTATGCGGCTGTTTCCCACTAGCTATCTATTTTACATTTAGTAGTGTATACATGTCCATGCCACTCTCTCACTTCCTCCCAGCTTACCCTTCCCCCTTCCTGTGTCCTCAGGTCCATTCTCTACATCTGCATCTTTATTCCTGTCCTGCCCCTAGGTTCTTCATGACCATTTTTTTTTTTCTTTTTAGATTTCATATATATGTGTTAGCATATGGTACTTGTTTCTCTCTTTCTGATTTACTTCACTCTGTATGACAGACTCTAGGTCCATCCACCTCACTACAAATAACTCAATTTCATTTCTTTTTATGGCTGAGTAATATTCCATTGAATATATGTGCCACATCTCATTTATCCATTCATCTGTCAATGGACAATTAGGTTGATTCCATGTCCTGGCTATTGTAAATAGAGCTTCAATGAACATTGTGGTACATGACTCTTTTTGAATTATGGTTTTCTCAGGGTATATGCCCAGTAGTGGGATTGCTGGGTTGTATGGTGGTTCTATTTTTAGTTTTTTGAGGAACCTCCATATTGTTCTCCATAGTGGCTGTATCAATTTACATTCCCACTAACAGTGCAAGAGGGTTCCCTTTTCTCCACACCCTCTCCAGCCTTTATTGTTTGTAGATTTTTTGATGATGCCCATTCTGACTGGTGTAAGGTGATACCTCATTGTAGTTTTGATTTTCATTTCTCTAATGATTAGTGATGTTGAGCATCCTTTTATGTGTTTGTTGGCAATCTGTATATCTTCTTTGGAGAAATGTCTATTTAGGTCTTCTGCCCATTTCTGGATTGGGTTGTTTGTTTTTTTGATATTGAGCTGCATGAACTGCTTGTATATTTTGGAGATTAATCTTTTGTCAGTTGCTTCATTTGCAAATATTTTCTCTCATTCAGAGGGTTGTATTTTCGTCTTGTTTATGGTTTCCTTTGCTGTGCAAAAGCTTTTAAGTTTCATTAGGTCCCATTTGTTTATTTTTGTTCTTATTTCCATTTCTCTAGGAGGTGGGTCAAAAAGGATCTTGCTGTGATTTATGTCATAGAGTGTTCTGCCTATGTTTTCCTCTAAGAGTTTTATAGTGTCTCATCTTACATTTAGGTCGTTAATCCATTTTGAGTTTATTTTTGTGTGTGGTGTTAGGGAATGTTCTAATTTACTTTTACATGTAGCTGTCCAGTTTTCCCAGCATCACTTATTGAAGAGGCTGTCATTTCTCCATTGTCTATTCTTGCCTCCTTTGTCATAGATAAGGTGATCATATGTGGGTGGGTTTATCTCTGGGCTTTCTAACCCATTCCATTGATCTGTATTTCTGTTTTTTATACTTTCCAATTAGTAAAATATCTAACATGTTATCAGTGCTATTTAACAACATTATCTGGATAACACTTCCTATATTAATAACACAACATTTTGATTATTCCAACCAAATTAACGTTTTCCCTTTTGTGACCTACCTCAATTTATAACTACACCACTCACTTTTAGTGCTTACACCAGTTTCTTTTATTTCTCTCTCTCTCACGTATCTATACAACAAAACCAAGGCTTATAACAGGGAACACTCCTCACTCCTCCAGCTGTGTCCAAGGCCATAATCATATTCCTTGCCTCCTCTGCCAGCCATTCTAGTTTCCCATCAGCCTCAGGCCTCACTTCTGCGAGTCTGGGATGCTTGCCTAGTGGGGAAATCACTGAGGGGTCTGAGTACCTGGATACCATGCCCTTGTCAAGTGGTAATTGCTAATATTCTCCATTCCTGTTTATTACTAGGTATGGAAGCACCAAGAGCTGCCCTAGTGACTTCCTTGAATTCCAGACATACTCCTCCACACCACCATTATATAGAAACTACTCTGCTTCTGAAAAGTAGGATCAATTACCACTGCCATGACAGTGATGCCCTTTTGAACTTAAGACAATCATGCAATATGAACCATGAATGACTAGGTGGTAGCCATGGCATTAGGTTAGGGGGAACCCTTACTGTATCACCTGATAGAAGTTTCTCCTACTGGGAATCAGGATCTTTAACCTGGAAGATCCTAAAGTTGAGAAAACTAGAAACATAATTTCCCCGAGTGAGCACGAGAGGTTGGGACAGACGCAATTAATGTCCTACCGAAACCCTCACCCTGAATACCCCAGGGCTTAGCCTGACTTCCAGCTGCCGACAACTTCCTTTCCTTGCCTGAATTCCAGGGAATTAATTAAAGTGGCCAGGAGCAGTTCCCAACAATGTACTGATGGGAATTATCTGTGAATATCCCAGATTCCTTGCTTCTTGATGGAAGAACTCTGAGCTTGTGTGAGTTCACATTTATTCCGCCAGATGCAAGCCTGTGATTCATGGTGAAAGCTGTGTGATAGAGCAGCATTTTTGGGCTCCCTTCTTCCTCTATCTCATCTCCACATACCCTTACTATGTGCCCTTTGCCTCTCTAATAAATTACTTGCCTCAGGGTCACTCTCTGGAGGAACCCATATTAATTCAAAGAGGCACTTGTAATTCTAGCTCTTGGTTGTTGGATCCAAGCATTCTAGTTATTAAGATCATGGTACCGTGTACTGTCACTAGTTCAAAATATGTATCACATTGTGAAAGACAGCATCCTGAACCTACAGTAACATTCTTCCCAATCTGGCACTTATAGTTGTACATTTAAAAAAGATATTTATTTATTTATTTATTTGGCTATGCCAGATCTTATTTGACACATGCGGGATCTTCACTGCTGCATGAGAGATCTTCCAAACAGCATGTAGGATCTTTAGCTGTGGCATGCAGGATGTAGTTACCTAACCAGGGATCGAACTTGGCCCCCTTCATTGGGAGCATTGAATCTTAACCACTGGACCACCAGGGTACATTTAAGAAGCATTCAAAATGCTATCATTCCAGTTGCTTCTGGATGATGCTGTATAGTCAAAGAACCAATGGATGCTGTGGTCATGTGTTCACTGTTATACATTCTTCATTATAAAGTGGGTCCCTTTGTCAAGGCAATGTTACATGAGATCCCATGATGATAAATCAAACACTCTGTGAGCACTTAACATAGTAATGCTTGCTGAGGGACTATGAACACAGATGGCAAACTCTTATTATCAATCTCAATAAAGATAAATTGCTGCCTCCCTCCCTGGTTAGGTGGAAAGTTCATTTCAGTCAACTTGCCATCCAGGGGCTGGCTTGACTCCTTGAGGAATTATCTTCTCAAGACTCAGCGTCAGTTTCTGTTGCTGCTGACAGGTCACATGTTTCAAAACAGTAGTAGCTAAATCAGCCTGGTGAGAAGTAGCGCATATAGTTGGCCCACGCATAGTCGTAATCCCTTCCACCATGGCTATTCTGATCATGGACCCTTTGTGAAAGCACTAGAGTGGCCAAGTATAGAGGCTAAGTAGCATTCAGTGGATGTCATCCTTTCTACCTAACTATTGAGAGCCTCTCCTAAAGACTGTAGTGGCCATAGAAATCCTCCAGGCAGAGTTGTAGGTACTTGTAATTGAAAGTCAGTGTACATGAATATGCTTAGTGCCAGGCAGTGTAGATAGAGTGATAACTGTGTCTGCCACAATAGTTGACACCATATAATACATTTTTCATTTAATCCTCCTCACAACCTCTCTCAAAATTCACTCTTAGTTTCTCTTTCATCCAACTGTAAACTTTAAACCAATTGGCTTAGAAAATCTAAACAACTTTCCTATAAAACTTCAGTATTTTAATTCTAATTGCCATGCTTCTTTCACTAAACAGCAACATTTAGAGTTATCCAATAGCTGACTTCCTCAATGAATGCCTATCTTTGATTTCAGAAGAGTGAATAGAATATTGATCATACCTGGGCCTCAATCCTTCCCAGAATAGGTAATTTAGGTAGTATGAAGACATTAAGAAATGCTATAGGAAATGTCAGAGTTTCCAATAAATCTCTAGAAAGCTGAACAGAAGCCATAATATTTCCTGTTCAAGCTGAAAGAAATTACTTTCTGGTCAGAAATCAGAAAAAAGAGAACCTTAAAAGTTATTCTTTCAGAGAAAGAACCAGTATCGACAAGTTAGAAAGCCACAAACATCATGGTTGCCCAGATACCTAATGTGAAATGGTAATTTGGTGTCGGCCTGCTCTGTGGAATGCATAGTGAGCACATTTGCTTTGGTTGACATTCCCATTCTTTCCTTCAATAGCTATTTAAGACTAAGCACATGAGGATGAAGGAAAAATATCAACCTATCCAAAACCAGAGAGAAAATGGAAGGCTGAAAGCAATCTCAGAAGCAAATATATAGAGGCTCATACTGTGAAAAAACATACTGTCCCTGCTACCTGGTTGTTTCTGTTGATTTAGAGTCAGGTTAGAAGCAGGGTACAAGTCTCAGAAGGAGGGAATTCTCAGCTTGGTACTTTATTACCAGAAATGTAATCTCTGCTTGAAGAACTGTGAACCTCATATAGCCCAGCCTGTGTATGGTGGCAATTCAAAGAAACAGTCCCAGAAAAAAAACTCTCCAATTTTTGGTTTGTTTTTCAATAAAATAAAAATCAAGGTATCTTAAAATTTTCATTTTCAATCTCTGACACTCTCAATATCCTCCCCTCAAGCATTCTCTTTTTGCCATTTACAGTTTCCTAACAAAAATTCCAAGACATCCTACCTCTGTCTTTTTTGGGCTCCTTGGTCCCTGTTCTTTCTTCTTCTACTTTCTTGGTGCTGTTATTTTTCTGCTGTGAATAATTTTTCTTGTTTCAAAAAATAATTTTTGGTTTTGTTACACATTCATATTTTTCCTCATGTCCTTGTGAGACATTAATATTTGTCCTTGATCCTTGCCCAGATGATTGAGGAATAGGAACCCCTCGGTTAATCCTTGTTATCCAACGTGGTTAGAAATTCTAAATGCTTATATATTATATTAAAAAACACACTGATAATATGTAAAAGCAATGCTAATATGAATCTATATTTATATATGTGTAAATATAATTAATGTAATTAGTAAATGCTTATATAGAGAAATGTACTAAGCACTATTGATAGTAATTTACATACTATAAGTCATATACGAACTTATAAGAACCCTAAGAAGTAGTACTCCAATTACTCTCACAGTTATGAAAGACTTAGTCTCAGTGAACTTACACAAATTGACCAAAGTCAACACACGGCTAGTGAGCAGCATAGCTGGAATTTGAAACAGGAGACTTAAGTCCTAGAGTCTGTGCTCTTAATCACAATCTGTACTGTACTGTTTCTCTCAGAAGAGCTTTGAATGTCTTGGATGCTTGGATTCAGGAAACAGGTGGTCCCACAAAGAACAGCTGAATAGGGTACAGCACGTGCCTGTTACGATATGGTAGAGGAGGTTTTAGTCAGAAAATTACTGTTATTATTCTGTTGTCCAGGATAGAGCTATTAATTTTCATTTATGTTTTATAAATCTCACTCCTGTTAATTGGTAGTCAGTTTGTAAATTGTGAAGTCGTTGTCGGCTAATGACAATGCCTAGCAGAGTGATTGGTTACGGTCTCTGAGAGGGTGAGGTGCTTAAACAGTTAAGTGTTACACTCTCTGAATCAACTTGGAATCTGCCTTATAGAGGAATTTATGGAAAAAGAGTAAAGTATTTCAGTGCCATTCCTAAAATACCTAGACTCATAATGGTTAGCTCATGAATTAAACATGAATTGATTTTTATTTTTCATTACATATCCAGTGTTCCTTAGAAAAACTTTCAGGAAAAAAATAGGCAAAATGGAAACATATAAAAATGATGTAATGTATTAAATTCTCTTCCTTTTCTATGCACGCAAAATTTGTAATCTTATAAAAGTCAAATTATATCATATCATTCCCTACTTAATAACTAATATCTCTAGATCAATATACAGTTATCTATAGATCAATAAACTCAATTCTACATCACAAAATAACATCTACATACTATTCTGTTTTAATATTTTAACAAAAATATTTATTAGGCATGTGCTACATTGATACAATACTATTAGGTATTGTTGATACAATTATGAATTTTTAAAAGTCCCTGTCCTCATGGAGCTTACAGTCCCTTGGAAAGAAGCTACCATAAGTAAACCAGTGAGTAAACCATGGAGTATGCCAGATGCAGGTTAAGTGCTGTGCAGAAAATTTTAAAAGACTAGCTAAGAGGTATGCCAGTTTCTCTTTTAATTGGTCTGGTAAGAGAAAGTCTCAAGAAAAAGAGTATTTGACTTGATTTGACTAGTCTTCTGTAGCGGAGGCTTCGGCTGTAGTTAACAATCATAAACAATGAAGCAATGACTACCTTTGACTTTTGCAGAGCTGACCATTTATTCTCCCAGGCCAAGAGAAAAAAACAAAGTTTCTGTAATTTAGGAAAGAGCATATCATGGATTCTTGATATACTTTGTAAATTGTTTTCTTGAACATTTTATATCCTCACCAACATTTCCCCAAATCCTCATCAAATCTGATCCTCTCGTCCACTCTTTTTTTTTTTTTTTTTTTTTTTTATGCGGTATGCGGGCCTCTCACTGTTGTGGCCTCTCCCGTTGCGGAGCACAGGCTCCGGACGCGCAGGCCTAGCGGCCATGGCTCACGGGCTTAGTTGCTCCGCGGCATGTGGGATCTTCCCGGACCAGGGCACGAACCCGTGTTTCCTGCATCGGCAGGCGGATTCTCAACCACTGCGCCACCAGGGAAGCCCCTCGTCCACTCTTTTTATAAATTTTGTTAATCTGATGGGGGAGAAATGTTTCTCTTTCTTTCATTTACTGAGATTATTAATTATAAATATTTTATATTTAATTATTATGGCACATTAGCTAAGCCTTTAAAATTCATTTTTAAGAAAAATACCATTTTTTCCAAAGGAATACATGAACATAGTTTAATAATTCAAATGGTACTGAAACACCTACAACATAGTTACCTGTAAGAATTTTCCCTACTTCATCCATCCTAGGAGCAACCACCTGAACTCGTTTAATTCTATATTCTGGCACTTGTACATCACTATATTTTTAAATACTTAATATGTATCTTTGATTTATCAATTTTAAATATTATTGTTTTCCCATTATAGTAGATGATTATTTAACCCACTTAAGCTGCCATCTTGTCTAGTTCTCCTCTCCCATCTCTGAAAATCTCATATATTGATATTCAGTGTTAAAGTTTACACTCAGAAAATATTCACAGATGGGGATTGTAAATGTATTGTGATTATGTGTCATATCTTAAGTTTTTCAGGATATAATAGTTTCTTTGTTTTGCTCTTTGATTAATTTTCTGGTCCCTGCTGCTAATTCTTCCTACATCCAGCAAGACTTTTCAGTACTATTTTCCACACAGTCAATCATGTAGGGTGACTTACTAGTTCAATTTTCCTTTTCTTGGAAACATCCATCTTGGAAATCTTTTACCTAAGGTAATTGCACTGCACATATGCTCCACTATTATAATTCCATGATTTCCCTTCATCATTATCCTCTCTAAACCTGCATCAGTGCTCCTGTTTTCTGCACACAGTCTTGCTTTCTATGAATTCACCCTATTGATTTGGTCTACAACATTCTCCAGTAGCTTACTGAGAAAGTGTTTATGGGTGATGAATATCTTGAGCCCCTACATGGTTCGATTCTACCCCCATACTTGATTGAAAGTTTGGCAGTGCACGAAATTTTAGGTTGCATATCATCTTTCTTCAGGATTATGAAAGCACTACTCCTTTACCTTCTAGCTCCCAGAGTTGTCGAGAAGTCAGAAAGTATTCTGATTCTTCATCCTTTGCATGTGAACTGTTTTTCCCCAACCCTCTGGAAGCTAGCAGGATCCTATCATTACCTGAGTGTTTTAAAGTTTTAAAATTGTGGACCTTGAGCCAAACTGATTTTATCTAGCCACCTTCTGGGCCCTTCAATCTGGAAAACCATGGCTTTCAGTTATGGGAAATCGTTTTGAATTATTTCACTAATGATTTCCTCCCTTCCATTTTCAATATTGTTAAAGAGGAGGTACAAGACAATACATCTGTGTAAGTGGGACTTGATAGTTTAATTATGCTAAGGGTTAATAGCAGGGATTTTATATTCCTTGTATTAACCTGATAAATTTGATATAGCAATCACATAATCTTTTTTCAAAGATAAAAATCTCTTCTTTCTGAAGAAGTTGTAGAGATTTTTACTTGACATTTAATCTGTGTTGGAGATTTTAGGGTACCAATCCATAACCTGCACATCCTGAGCTCTAACCAAGTTGCAAGAGGGAAAATGAAAAAAAAGTAACAGCTTTACTACCTACAATCTAAGCGTTTCTGATAACGCTGGATTTGATGTGGGATTGCTTCCCACCTCTTTCTCTAAAATGAATTTAAATACCCATTCACTGGAGATTGCAAACCTCTCCATTGAGGGATAATTCCTGCCTCAGCTGGTTTACTAGTGAATGTCAAAAGAGGTGGAGAAAAAAAATCATTCTCCTAGATATAGTGATGGTTAAAGAAAAAGGAAAATAAGAGAGCCATTTTTATGCTTATTTCATTTTAATGCGGTGATTCTGCCTTTTGTCAAAGGACTCTATGGACTTTCCCTCATTTCACCAGAAAAGACATACTTCCTCCTTACTTCCTGAAAGTAAAGGTCATGGAGTGTTCTAGAGTGCTCATTCTCACTTTCTTCAAATGGCAAAGAAAACATAAATTATTTCGTTATTGATATTGGCAGGAACATGGGAATAGCACCCCCCAACACCGTCTCTACATTTGTGATTCTCAAAATGTAGTGTGCATAAATACAACCAGGGAAGTTTATTAAAATGCAAAGATTCTCATTCTGAGAATTCTTGTTCAGTATGTGTGAATGAAAGATGCTGAAGTCCAGGAATATACTTTTCTAATAAGCTTTTCTCTGGATAGTTTTTCAGATGGTCTTTGGATTCCACTTTGAGAAACACTCAACATAGTGTCAAGTACCTGTACATAAATTTATAAATTCAAAGAAACAATAAACTCAGAAAAAGCTTCAAAAGTCCATGGTTTTTGTTTTGTTTTCAACAAGATGTGTGAAATATGAACACAACCTAAAACTTAATATTGTTTAGATTTGTTTTGTTTCATGGTCACTAGTTGATACTCACTAATATGGGCTCCAAAATGGCAGGTAATATATTTTCTGTATCATTTTTTTCTCGATTACACCTATGTGCTAGGATTCTTCTCCACTCATGGCCTATTTATCACTTCCTACAATACCCTCTTTTTTTCCTTCCATTCTCTTGTTTTTATTGGCCTGCCTAACTCCCAACAATATTTTAGATTTCATTTTAAGTGTCACTCATGCAGAGAGTTCTTTCTGCACATCAAGCCTGAGCCACATCACTGTTATTAATTCTTAAAAAGCCTTGTATAGTTCCACCATTGCCATTTCCACAATTACGGTTATAGAGCTCTTTGTCCGAATATTTTACCAATGCCTGTCGCCATTGTTAGACTGTAAGCTCCAATAGAATATATTCATATTAATTATTTTTTAGCCTCCATTGGAAAATACCTCCTACGTGTCTCCAGTTCTTAGAAGAGTTCCTGCTTCATTATAGCCACTAATTCAATGAGCAAAGTAGACAACAATGAAGGTGATAATGATAAAAATACCATTGTGTATGGTCTTGGTTCTTGGGTGTTTATTGTAAAGTCTTCAATCTGTACTTTAATAATAATTATAGCCTAATAATTGTATTTTAAATAAGAGTGTGCCAACTAATAATGTCACCATGTTTTCACTTTCTGGGTTAAATCATAGCCAATAAATATTTTTCCCCACAATTTAGCTTAAACTTACCTCTTCATCTTCTTTGTCACTGTTTTCTTTCTTTCTTTTTTGGTACTCGGGCCTCTCACTGTTGTGGCCTCTCCCGTCGCGGAGCACAGGCTCCAGACGCACAGGCTCAGTGGCCTTGGCTCACGGGCCCAGCCGCTCCGCGGCACATGGGATCCTCCCAGACCAGGACACGAACCCGTGTCCCCTGCATCGGCAGGCGGACTCTCAACCACTGTGCCACCAGGGAAGCCCTGTCACTGTTTTCTTGACTAAGATCTTAACAGTCCTGAACTTACCATCCCTTAATATCAAAAAATTGCCCAAACTATGACTTTTTAAATATTGTTTTCTCTACTGAGAATTCCTTCTTTCTTTTTTCCTCCATATAAATTCCTACTCAAACTTAAATTAAATGATCCATTCCTGATTCTCTCAAATAGTATTAATATTGCAATATTTCTCTTATCTAATTAAACGTATTGTATTATATTGTAATAATCCATTTAGTCCAATTTCTACTAGATTGCACCTTTTTAGTTGGCAGGGTATCCCTGTGTTCCAAATGGTTAAAATAGTGCTTAGCAATGAGTATATGTAAATGTGAATGTACAATATATGTATATTGGGACTTAGTTGAAAGACATGTATATTCACATGTTAAAATTTGCCATAATCATATAACTTTTTGATGGAAGTCACAAAATTTTATACAGAAAAATATTTAGACTGTATTCTTAGAATCACTAGAAAAACTTCATAAATAGCAAGATTCCAATTATAAGGTACAATAAGCCTGTGTTACAAAGTGGAATCAGAAATGTTAATAAACATAGTTTTTAGAGGATTTAGTATTATATGCAGATATAAATAATTTGTTTTCTAAATTTACTCTTGTTTTCTCATTGTATCAATGGCACATATTTTAAAATTTTCTCTTCATTCCAAGAATCATTAAGTAACCCCTCTTTAGTGGCAAGAATAATAACAATAGTATTAATTAATTGCTTTATTGTTATAACAGTACTATGAAGCAGGTAAGAAAATTATTGAGTTATATTATTTTGATTAGAATTTTACATATAGGTGATTCCTTTTAGATTTTATTATTATTATTTAGATGGTACTGAAAAGTAAAAGCATTTTAATTGTAGGATTTATATGGAATCCAAATTTTTAGAGATTATTACTTGTTTATCATGGCAACTAAGGTTTATTATTATTATTATTCTGGCGATAGGAACACTACAGTTTTAACATTACAATTACTTCCTATAGTAAGGACTTCACTTTGATGTTGTATGCTGAGGGATATAATTAGAATCATATTTATGAAAGTTATCTCCATATTAGCCAGTTTATATTATACTACTGTTAAGGGGTTTTACAATCTAAAATAAATGTCTTTCATTTTTAATCAATAATTTAAGAAGAAATAATTAGCTATTTTCTAAGAAAAATACTAATATCCTATCTATGTATGATTTATTTCAAATTAAGTTTAACAAAAACAAATTGAATATTTTCTAATTATGGATATATGAGAAAAATAATTTTAGAGAATCTATTTCATCTTTAACAAAGTCTTTTTTGTTTAATTAAGCTCTGCAGGATATAAAAAATAAGGAATGAGAAAATAGGTCTAAATGCAAGCTGTCTAGTAAATAAATTTTGAAATAATAAAAAACTAAAAGTCAGCCCTGAAAAACATAGCCTTTTGCATACAGTACCTATATTATATAACAGTTTTGTTATAAATTGTATTTATGTATTTCCAAAATAATTGGAATTTGGCTCAATGCCTCTTTTAACTGACAGATTTGTGAAAATTTTCTTCAGATGGAATTCAACTTGTATTTTTAAGTATTTGCAAGTTAATAGATGGAAATGGAATTTATATTCAAGTTGAATATCAATCTTCAGAAACAACTCTTAAATTAGTGTTGGTAACTAAATTGTTATAATTAGTGTTTATTATTATATCCTTGTACTTTCTAAGAATTCATACTTCACAAGAAGCCACTCACTTTTTCTCTGACCCTTGGGCTTCTCTTTTTACACATGAGCCAGATTTTGCCTGGGCCCCAGGGTGAGCAAATACAATGTGAATGACCCTAGAATGCACACCATGTGATCCAGCATGTCTGCTGCCATCTTAGCCCCATTCTAGTTATTTCTACACTTGTTCTTTGTGAGGTAAAGCCTGGAAGCCTGGAAATCACATTTGATTGACTCTCTTGCCATCGCCAACTGAGGTTTCACCACTGAGAGGTAGGCGTGGTTCACAAGGTGGAAGAGAGGTAGACATCACTATTCCTTTGACAGCAGTGTATGCTGGTTAAACTTCAGTTGAGAGCAGGTAGGTGATTTGTCAGCAGATTTCCAGGCATTCTGCAAATCACCTACTTCAGGGCTACAGACAGTGAGCACGTCAGGGGTGGTTTTTTGAAACCCCTGCACCTACTTGATTTCCTAAAAGCTGCAAATGGTTTTCTCTGACCTCTAATCATGTAGGCTTTGTCATGATTTGTAAACAACTAATCCCCACATCTGATACCATCCTATTTGGTATACTTAGGGTGGTTTTTTGTTTTCTTAACTGAAAACTGACTGATATACCATTTATGGACTGAGCCAAATGTAGCCAACCTCCTGGTAACAAGTCTCTTAGATTTATTAATAGAAAGAATATGACTTATAAAGAGAACACACAAAAAAAGAAAAGCTTTATTTCCACATGACTGATTCTTTCCCCTCAAATTATATTCAAATTTACAAATACACACACGCAGTACTAAAGAAGCAGAGGTAACATCTCAAAAAATGTCAAATCAAGGAGTGTTTTTCTGACTTACTTTTTTTAAAAAAAGGAGTGTTTTTTTGTAAGTCTAGGAGAAAAGCAAAAAGCTCCAAATTTTTGTTTTTCTTAAAATACCTGGTAATCACCAGTTGGAGATAATTACATCTTCTTTTTAACTTTTTAGGCTATGGCTCTTTTATCTACTTGTTTATCTAAGCATAAATTGTTCTCCTTTTTACTTTTTGGGGGGTAGACAGGAGGGAATGGAAACTCTTAGAAGACAATGGCGCTGTGATTTGCCCCAGCACAGAGGAGAGGCCCCATTTGTCAGAACTATTCAACTCTTAACAGGTCACCCCAGCCTCCAGAGTTGGCACCTCTAAATTCTGCCTCTGCTTTTTCAAAGCAGGTCATGCCATGACTCTACTTGAAATTCTTCAATGTCTTGCCACTGTTCGTAGGATATGTTCAAGCTCCACCAGGGCTCACAAGGCTGCCCACTCCTGGGTCGTGCTGCTGGCCTCACTTTTCTTCCCACTATTTTCTCCATTTACATGACACTCCAGCCGTAGAAAACAATGGAGGCTGCCTTTACCTGCAATTGCCTCTCTTGCCTCCGAGAGTCTCTCCATGTTGCCCCCTTTCCCAGAAGACATTGCTTCCCATGTGAATTTCTAGTTCATCACTTTGAGTGCCAGCTCAGCACTGACTACTCTGTTGAGTGTATCTGATTTCCACTCCATGGTAAGGGAGAACATTTTATATGTTGTTTCACTTCTTCCTATTCTGTTGTACATCTCTATGTTGATAATTATGACAGTTCATTGAATTTGTCTGTTCCAGTATCCAACTTCATCATAGAATGTGAGATACTTGAGAACAAGGAATACATCTTTCTGTCCCTCTGTTTTTAATATGTTCCACAGTACATGCTTGGTGCTTATAACTAGTGCTACGAATACTCATTGAACTGATAAATAAATGCATGTTTATTGACATACACTCATGAGCTACAGTTTAAAGTATTATTTTGATTTCTAGAGCTGCATCTATGAGCAGTAATTGTGATGAAAATATAGAGAATTCATCCTACTGTCTTATAATACATGCTTTCAAAAACTGATACAATTCAGCTTCTCTTCATATCCTGGATGCAGACAAAACTGACTATTTTTAATGAAACCATTCCCTGTGGCTATAAAGACAGGCTATTTTTTCCTTGGGTTTCATATCTTAATCATTAACTTCTATGAACCAACAGTTAACTATATTTTATATGTATACATGTCAGTTACCACATTTCCAGCTGTGTGCCAGATTCTGCTGGGGAACCCAGAGTCCAAGCAGACCCTTCCATGCCTTGGTATTTTGAGGCAGTCAATAAGCATTTGTATCATGAATGAAGGCACTAACTGTCCAGTTGGAGGCAAAAAGATTAACACAGTTAAGCTAACAATGACCAGATAACACAGAAAACAAATTTTGTGTGTGTGATAGTGCCTATAAAACACCTATGCTCTAAAGAGACACATCTTCATAAGAAGCGAGGTGGTTTAAATGTATGCCAACATCATCTGATAGGAGAATGGGATAAGGTGAATAAACAAGACTAACTATAACTAAGAGGGAAGAGCAAAATAATGCTGGGTCCCACGACTAAATGGACTGAGTGCAAGAGAGCAATGCTATCCATTGCTTTCCGTAGGATCAGTAAATGATACTCCGGAATCTGGAGAAGAAAATTCTTGTTACATTTGGAAAGCTCTCATTGGCTTTCTTTTATACAAAAATGTAGGCAAGTGTGGCTGACTGTTGTACTTATTTTGAAGTATTGATCTTATAAGTTTTATCAAGATCATCCTGGGATAAGGGTGGGAGAAGGGATAAGAGAGGGAATTACAGTTGAAAAAATTAATGACAAAAAACACTTTGAAAGGGGAAGCAGAGTGCAAAATATGAGTTTATAGGGAAGAACGCCTGTGGCAGTTGTAATAAGTGAAGGGAGCTCTGGGTCCTGGTTATCCAGACAGCATTTTTCCACAAATAGGTGTCAGTAAATAGTGACAGAATTAAAATAATTATGCAATTTCAGCTCTGAGGAACATATTGCACAATTGTAGCATGAAAAATTATGAGGATTACAAATGCTTATCATTTATTTATTTACAGCTCAGGGCATTCTGCAAAACCAATTTTTATTGTTTGCAAGGGCCTTATTTTTATTTGAACAGTGTTTTCTGTGCCCTTTTTTTCCATTGTACTGTGTATCCTGAGTCACCAGTCTATTTTGTGTTGTCTTAATAATATCTCTTTAGATACATTCTTTTGAGCTATAGAAAGATCATGAACTTTGAGTCATGTGGTGCTTGGGGAAGTGATTTATTTTTTCTAAGTTTCATAGTCCTCATCTGTAACATGAGGGCGATAATGCATCTACCCACCATTGGGGATATTAAATGAGACTGTTTATGACCATGTTTATCTGACCCCAAACCCAGAGTAGGTGCTGTGGATGAGCTAGCTCCTCCTTCTCTTCTGTTTAATCCCAAATCGAAATGAGACAAGCTTTCATTTCAAAATAGAGTAAGTCCCTTTATTTGTCCAATAATACTGATTCATGAAGTACCTCCCAATAAGGCTGTCCTAGCCCAACAGTCCAAAGAAACATTCTGCTATTTCTCAAAAGATGTTTTAGCTGAGATAGCAGATTGCTTTCACATAAACAATGAAAAGACCTCAATCTAGAGGCGTATGGACCCAAGCTACTTTCATTCAATAATAATAATAAAATATTATCATATATAATCATCATAATAATCTTTCATTACAAATTAGCTTAAATATTATGAAGGTGATCTAGCAGCTAGGGAAGAGGGAGAGTAGGGCAAGAGGCAAGAGTTTTGGAAGAAGGAAAAAATAAGAATACTAATATCAACGTTAATAGCTGACACTACTCTGTGCCAAGCTCTACGTTAAACATTACGTGGAACATTGTACTGATTCTCTCCAACAATGCTGTTGTAGATACAAGTTCTACTACTACTTTACAAAGAGGGAAATTAGTTTGAGCTTGGATTTGAACCCTCCAGCCTGACTCCTGTAAAACCATCTGCAAAAATGTTAAACTAGGAAGAGGTCTAGAAGAGGCAAACTGAATCAGATGAAATAAGATCAGAATCTTCAGCTACTTTCGTTCAGAAAAGGGAAAATAGAGAATGGGATTACTGCCAGGAAAAGTGCTACTAATATTTATGAAATTTATCCTGGTCCTTAGATCCCTTTAATTCAGTCCCCGTATTAGGTTAGACTTCTGTGCTCTCACAGAACCCCCTGACAAGTCATTTCTTCTCCTCCATCCTAAGAACTTTCCAAGGTTATTTATGAAATGGCCCCGTAAAGTGAAAGGTCTTCAATACTATTGATTTTCTGCTTCAAATCCAGATCCGCAAGGTAAATTCATGCAAGCCATCACATTATTCAATAGCTTTCAAGCATCTACTCTGGAACCAGATTGCCGGCTCAAATTTTGCCTCCAGTATTTACTTGCTTTATGACCTTGAGCAAATTGCTTAATCCCTGCACCTCGGTTTCTTCATCTATACATTTTAGATTTAAAAAATTAAACAAAAAAGTCTACTGGTAAAGTACATTTGAGGATTAAATCAGTTAATCTATGTAATGTATAGAGGACAATAGCTGACACATTGTAAGTGCTCATAAAATTTTCAGGCAAATATTCTTAGTTAACATAATGATATGTTAATAAAACTGTGATATGTTTCCTGTAAAATTCTCATTAATAAATTCAAAATTACTAAAAACTAGAGACAAAAGTTAAGAAAAATCTAAAGTTGATGGAATTTTTTACTAATTACCTTATGGCTAGAAAGAGATTGTGATGTACGATGATAAAAATTAAGAAAAATCTAAAGTTGATGGAATTTTTTACTAATTACCTTATGGCTAGAAAGAGATTGTGATGTACGATGATGAGTCTATCCCATTCCTTATACCATCTGAAAAAAAACAAATAAAGCACTAACATTTTATGCATCCAATTCTGTCATGAAGTGGTCACACTGACTGGTGGTAAAAACAATGCTTATCTTTCACCTTTGACTGAAATGTCTTCAGAATCAGCCACTAAGCCTTGTCTCCTTCCTTACTCCCTGTCCTGCCTCCATCAGCTGCGTCCTTATTTAGTACTCTCTGAAAGTTGAACCACCATTATGAGCATAATAAGTAGAGGAAGTAGGGTAAAGAGAAGTTTTATAAATGGGAGTAAAAATCACTAGGTTCATTTCCTCTCAGGGCCAAAAAAGTTTACTCCTTTGTGTACAAAATTTTTCAAGGAAAAATTTCAAAACTCAAATTTTCCAAACTTCAAATATTTTAAAGAACTTCTAACTTCAAATTTGAAATTCTTCTAAAGTCAGAAAATCCAATAACCAAACAAGAAGTTCCAATAACCAAACAAGAAGTTCCAATTTCACTTAGCTCTGCAGACACATACTGGGCATGTGTACTCTAAACTCAACTTTGTAAAATACTGTGGCCTCAGACCCCTAATATTTTTACCAGAATCTAAATATGCACAGTGATATTGAATTCACAATTCTTGCTTCTTAAATCACAATAGGATCATTTCTGTACTCTAACCCCTCCAGCATGGTGACTGGCCAGTGGAGAAGAAAATCACCAAGACTTTTGCAATCACAGAACATTTACTTAACTTAGATAATGGCATTTCAGAATTTAGAAGCTGAGTGGCATAAGCAGGTTCCAAGGTTTGTGTAGTGCGAAGGACCATGGGGTCACTACTGGGTGCAGAGTCTTGAGCAATGGGACTTATGACCAAATTCAAAAACTTCACTATAGGTAATACTCTTCGGCCTATGGTTGCAGCAATAAGGCAAACTTTTCTTTTTTAACATCTTTATTGGAGTATAATTGCTTTACAATGGTGTGTTAGTTTCTGCTTTATAACAAAGAGAATCAAGCTATACGTATACATATATCCCCATATCTCCTCCCTTTTGAGTCTCCCTCCCACCTTCCCTAACCCATCCCTCTTAGGTGGTCACAAAGCACCGAGCTGATCAATAAGGCAAACTTTTAAACTTCAGCAATGTCCTCACTGGGAACCTAGCAGGGATAGGATTAATCCAAATGCATACAGGGTCTTCCACCACTTGGGATTTTGTCGTTCCGTAGCAAAAATTGCTTACCCTGCATGGTGACATCTGTGACTGTGTATGTGTGGGCAGGGCAAGGGGGTAGGGGCATATATCTTATAATTAGAGTGTGATTGGAGTTCTTGGTCTGTTCAAATGTGGTAGTAAAATAGAGCTCCCCTTGGGCTTCCCTGGTGGCGCAGTGGTTGAGAATCCGCCTGACGATGCAGGGAACACGGGTTCGTGCCCGGTCCAGGAAGATCCCACATGCCGCGGAGCGGCTGGGCCCGTGAGCCATGGCCGCTGAGCCTGCGCGTCCGGAGCCTGTGCTCCGCAACGGGAGAGGCCACAACAGTGAGAGGACCGCGTAACGAAAAAAAAAAAAAAAAAAAAAAAATCGAGCTCCCCTGACATTCTATAGTTGTAGAGATAATGGCAATGGAACTCCTTATAATGGTTTGGTATCAGGGTATCTGAGTACCCAGCAACCACACAAACCAGTAAATAGAATTAACCCGTGAAAATTATCAGGTAATGATAATTTCTTCTCTCTTCTTGGTATGGGGTATCACTCTAGTCCCTTTCTGCAACAGAAAATGCCTCCAAAGTGTAGTGCTTCTTTTGCGTTGATATGCTGTTGTTACGCCGGAAACACACTAGTTTGATTTTTTTTTTTTTAGTTTTATAATATATTTTATTTTATTATTATTTTTTTAACATCTTTATTGGAGTATAATTGCTTTACAATGATGTGTTAGTTTCTGCTTTATAACAAAGTGAATCAGCTTTACATATACATATATCCCCATATCTCCTCCCTCTTGTGTCTCCCTCCCTCCCGCCCTCCCTTTCCCACCACTCTAGGTGGTCACAAAGCACCAAGCTGATCTCCCTGTGCTATGAGGCTGCTTCCCACTAGCTATGTATTTTACATTTGGTAGTGTATATATGTCCATGCCACTCTCTCACTTCATCTCAGCTTACCCTTCCCCCTCCCCATGTCCTCAAATCCATTCTTTACGTCTGCATCTTTATTCCTTTCCTGCCCCTAGGTTCTTCAGAACCATTTTTTTTTTTTTTTTTTTTTAGATTCCATATATGTGCTAGCACATGGTATTTGTTTTTCTCTTTCTGACTTACTTCACTCTGTATGACAGTCCTAGGTCCATCCACCTCACTACAAATAACTCAATTTCATTTCTTTTTAAGGTGGAGTAATATTCCATTGTAAGTATGTGCCACATCTTCTTTATCTATTCATCTGTTGATGGACACTTAGGTTGCTTCCATGTCCTGGCTATTGTAAATAAAGCTGCAATGAACATTGTGATACATGACTCTTTTTTTTTTTTTTCCCTCGGTACGCGGGCCTCTCACTGTCGTGGCTCTCTCGTTGCGGAGCACAGGCTCCAGACTCACAGGCTCAGCGGCCATGGCTCACGGGCCCAGCCGCTCCGCTGCATGTGGGTTCTTCCTGGACCATGGCACGAACCCACGTCCCCTAGATCAGTAGGTGGACTCTCAACCACTGCACCACCAGGAAAGCCCGATACATGACTCTTTTTGAATTATGGTTTTCTCAGGGTATATGCCCAGTAGTGGGATTGCTGGGTCATATGGTGGTTCTATTTTTAGTCTTTTGAGGAACCTCCATACTGTTCTCCATAGTGGCTGTATCAATTTACATACCCATCAACAGTGTATGAGGGTTCCCTTTTCTCCATACCCTCTCCAGCATTTGTTGTTTGTAGATTTTTTGATGATGGCCATTCTGACTGGTGTGAGGTGATACCTCATTGTAGTTTTGATTTGTATTGCTTTAATGGTTAGTGATGTTGAGCATTCTTTCATGGGTTTGTTGGCAATCTGTGTATCTTCTTTGAAGAAATGTCTATTTAGGTCTTCTGCCCATTTTTGGATTGGGTTGTTTGTTTTTTTGATATTGAGCTGCATGAACTGCTTGTATATTTGAGATTAATCCTTTGTCAGTTGCTTCACTTGCAAATATTTTCTCTCATTCTGAGGGTTGTCTTTTTGTCTTGTTTATGGTTTCTTTTGCTGTGCAAAAGCTTTGAAGTTGCCTTAGGTCCCATTTGTTTATTTTTGTTTTTATTTCCATTTCTCTAGGAGGTGGGTCAAAAAGAATCTTGCTGTGATTTATATCATAGAGTGTTCTCCCTATGTTTTCCTCTAAGAGTTTTATAGTGTCCGGCCTTACATTTAGGTCTTTAATCCACTTTGAGTTTATTTTTGTGTATGGTGTTATAGAGTATTTTAATTTCATTGTTTTACATGTAGCTGTCCAGTTTTCCCAGCACCACTTATTGAAGAGGCTGTCCTTCCTCCATTGTATATTCTTGCCTCCTTTATCAAAGATGAGGTGACCATATGTGCATGGGTTTATCTCTGGGCTTTCTATCTTTTTCCATTGATCTATATTTCTGTTTTTGTGCCAGTATCATACTGTTTTTATTACTGTAGCTTTGTAGTGTAGTCTGAAGTCCAGGAGCCTATAATATAGTTTAATATTTAATATAGGAAGTACTGATTATAAAGATGTTATAAAGTATGATTTTAATATTTTTATTAAAAGTGCATGGATTTCCCAACTTTCTTTTATTCACAGAATCCTATTTATGAAATATTATGTGTCACCTTAATGCATAAAACAGAACAAAAATGGAGCTTTCCCTGTTCAGTTTAGGTGGAAACCCATATTCCTGACATATTCTGGAAGCTGGATGCTGAGAACAGTTTAAAATGACCAGGCTAGGCAAAAGTGTGGAACATGTTGAAATGATGAATTAAAGGATGAGTGGAGAAGAGGTTGAAGACAGAGAAAGGGAAGACTTGACAAGGCATAATCCTTGTAGAGATGGCAAGGGAGCATCCAGATCACAGATGGAGAGGGAAAAAGCACTTTTGAAGGAATATTAATCAAAATGTTAAATATATATGATACTTTTAAATTTAAAAATATTTTTAGTGTAGTGGAAATAGCACAGGCTTTCTGGTCAGGGAAATTTACATTTGAATCCTAGATCTTATCTCTTCATTTGTTTTTATAAATTTATTCAATCTTCTTGAACTTCAAATTCTTGAATTGCTTGGGTTGGGTAGTTATATCATACTACTTATCCCTCAAGATTATTGGGCAATATATTGTCAATGTATATGATATGTTTGACCAAAAAATAATGTAGGCAGTCTATAAATGCCTGTATCCCCCTATATGATATTTCTTCCCTCCCTTTAAAACAATATATTAAATAGGGTAATATGAATAATCTTCCCTCCAGTATACCTTCTGTATTTCATCTTCCAAATTGTTAAACACTCTAGCCAGTATGTAAGACTGGCTTACTGCTCTTTTAGTTCCTGCTAAATTAGCACTCTCTTTCACAAAGTAGCCAAGTGACCCTGAAAATGCCCTTGACCTAGGAGCTTCCATTTCTTCCTCTGTATAAAGAGTACAGTGGGCTCTATGAGTGTTTACCAATGCTAATTCACAGACCAGTTGCATCTAAATAACCTGAACAATTGTATAAAAACAGATTCCTTTGTCGTCACCCTAGAACTACCAATACACACTGATTGGGTTTGATAGTTTATGTTTTTAATTACTTTCTGTAGCACCTCTGATACCACAAGTTAAGGGAACCCCTTCTGAAATCCTTTTAGATCTAAAATTCAAATGTTTTTCTTCTTTTGTTTTCTTCTCCCTTAAATAGCTACTTACATTTTGATGTTTATTTACATTTTCTCTGAAGAAAAACATTAAGATATGAAGAAATAAAGAAAAAGAGCACTGCTTATATGAACTTTTCAAATGTAATGGCATTTAGAGAAGTGGTCAGGCAGAACTAATTTAATTTTCCTTTTCACATTTGACTCCCACCAAGATTGTCATTTGCCACCAGTTATTTATTATATGCGATAGCTAATTTTCATAAGTTGATATGGATACCTACCTTAGTATTTCTTCCCTGATATTTGAAAATGATCTTTGACAGAATTTAAGATAAAATATCCTGAGCAACAAAAACTGATATGTGAGTAACAAAAGTATGAAAAACAACCCCTTTTTGGCAAATTGTACCTTTTATATATTCTCTACTTTGTAGACTTTGCTCATTCATTTTGTCTCTGCTCTTTGTGGCTGAAAGTTTGCATGTCATGTTGCAAACATAAATCTAATTTTTATTAAAATGGTTGATGTTGGGTAGACATGTAGTTATAAGAAAGTGTCTTTAGTTAATTCTAGAATTTTTCATGTTGGAAAAGTAAGCATCTGCAGTCCTAAGACTCTGTAATAAAGTTAGAGAGAGAATTGAGGGTTCAGTTTTTAAAATGTGAAATGATACATGTGTGGAAGTGAATATTTATGACTTTATAGGGAGAATAATGTGAACAAATTAGATGCTGAATGCAGGTGTTGAATAAAAGTTGTAATGTGTCCTAAGGCAATGGCTGTGATGTAGAATTATTTCTAAGACAGGAATCCTAAGACTTGGGGGCTGAATGTAAAGGGAGGGACTAGGCCTTCAAGGAGTATTTTAAACTGAGATGTGTTTTGGTGTCATTAATTAAATGATGGAAATATAGGATGAAACACAGATTTCAAGGAAAGTTTGTTTTGCGACATAATAAAGCTTAGAAAATCGTAGATTTTATTAAAGTAGACACTTTAAAAAATCTTCCTTTACATTTACTCTCTGTGACATGGCATATAGTAGATAGAAAATAAAGATTTAAAATAAAAAATAAATAGGTTGATTAAATAAAGAAATAATCTGTTGGCCATCCCAATTGGAATGCTCAGGGGCAGTTGACACTATGAATCAAGAGTTCAGGATTAGGAGGTAAGATCGGGATCTCGGGAGTGAAAGCAATTGCCAAATTAAAGTCTGTGGAGCAAAGCAAAGTCTAAAATGGCTCAAATTTGATAATTGTAAGGCTGAAAAAAAAGTCATAATAATCAGCCCCACAGGCATAAAAAGGTTAGAACTAGAAAGAGATCACACCATTATTTATTGAATAGTAATGTTGTTCCACCTAATCTCCAGATACACACACACACACACACACACACACACACACACACACACACACACACACTCATTTTACAGCTGAGAAAACAAATCCAAATGTGTTAAGTGCCCTGTCCGTTTGTACCAGGTGGCTGATTCAAAACTCCTACTCTCTGTTCAGGGATCCAGGATAGCATCAAAACAGAATAATTGTTTCCAAGGTTTATTTACATCACTGTATGCATCACTGTTGTCACTTACATGGTCAAATATAATATTTGTTTATTCATAGGTCTTTAAAATTTTTTTCTCAATGTCACTACTGACTAGCAATAAGAGAAAATGGAGTAAATGTTACAATTACATGTGGAATATGTTTTTTGCATTTTAGTATTTTCAGAGAATTATTGTTGGGGGCTATTCATTTCTAATTGTTCAATAAGTTAAAGTTTGTATTAGCATCATAAAAAGAATGGCCTTCATGTGCATGCAGCTCATTCTTCATTGTTTATGAATATTAATTTCTGTTTAGGCATTACATAGAAAATATAAATCATAAGGATAATTAGATCTAAACTTTTAATGTGTAATAGCTAAATATTAGAGCTTCATAAAAGTTATAACATAAGACTAATGTGAAGTGTCCAAAGATAATGACAAGAAAATAGAAGGCAATACAGCAGTGTTAGTGTATTGTTGTAGATTACAACCTGAATGTGATTGGAGAGTATTCTTTTTTTTTTGGATAAGTCTTAAAAAATAAGACTGTATCTCAGCATCAAGTAAAATATCTATGACTTGAATTTGTGAACACATCTCAGCTTAATAGTAATATTTCACATAGAAAATGGTATTTTCTTAAAGGAAAGGACTAGATATAATGATTCATATATTCTTGTTCAGGGCTTCGGTTAAAAGCATTTTTCTCTCTTCTGATAATTTTCAATACAGAGATTGCTCATTTTAGAAAACTCAGTTTTAATTCATCACACATCCTTAGCCTGTTAAGTAAGAGGACTTAATCTACTGTTTTTATCATCCTTACATATAAACCTAAAAACATGGTTTAATCAAACACTTTGATCAGTACCATTTGAAGTATGGCTTCAAATGAATATTTCACACTTCTCTCAGTAAATAACTTTATAAATATTTAATAATCAAGGGATAATAATAAAATATAATAACTCTGGCACATAATAACTTCCAGATTTTCTTCTTCCACATTTATAACAGTGAATACTGAGGAGTCAGGGGGGCAGAGCACATAATTTAGAAAGATCAATTTCTTTCAGACAAGAAAAAAACTTATAAATGTTGCCTGAAGATTAATGTAGCATCTATGATTGGGGAAATATTATCCTCTAGATGAACACAGTAGCTAGAACTTATGCAATAATCTTTCCATGAAGTAACCAACAAAAGGCAACAAATCCACAAATGTTTTGGCTTTTTCACTGTACACAAAACATTCATTCAAAAATTACTATTATGGCCCAAACAGCACACCATTAGAGGTGAAAGGCCACTTAGATTTGACTAAGCATATTCTTTCGAGAATAGGTATAACTGCTTCTGATTTTGAAGGAGTAGAAACAATTCTATGTCAGGCATCATTTGAACTGTGTATCAACAGAGATAATTGACAATTTAAGGTAGTTTTCATTTATGCCTCATCAAGTTCTTTCCTTACAGAATACTTTTTCTATTCAGATTTTCTTTACTGTAAAGTTCAATTATATTTTTGGAAAACCCTGCTGCTGGGAAGTACTCTCCTCAAAGCCTCTACAAGGAGTATATTTAGGGGAAAAAAGTGAAGAATCCCACTTCACACATTACACAGCAAGAGAAAGAGCAGGACATTCCACAAAGGGAAACAAGAATGCTCTTCTTATCCTTTTTGGCTTTTCTTAAACTGAATGGCTGGATCATATAAACTAAAGGAAACTAAGTAGAGCTCTGGAATTTGTAGTCACCTTACTTTTTTTTTTTTTTAACAAGAATCTTATTATTATCCATTTTTTGACACTCTGCTTCATTTTTCTTACCCATCCTAAGAATCTACTAAATAATATACTTAGCAAACATTTGTTGAATTGTTACATCTGAAGAATTCAGAGAGCACTGTAAGAACTCAAAAGATGAGTGTCTTTTTATATTTTTCAACAGTTTAAAATTAAGGGAAGGTAAATACAAGTATTTTGATAACTAGTTAAGGCAGTATCTGATCATATGCATAAAAAAGACACAAAAATATACTTGAGGGAGGGAAATGGAAGAAAAGATCATTTGTAATTCAGAGATCAGATAAAATTGCATGAAAAAAAAGTATGTTTAAACTAGACTTAAACTACAGGTGGGGGATGGTTAAGGAAGAAGCTACAGGTGGTTCAATGACTAAAACAAATGCAAAAATCAGAAAGGAATGAGATGTGATTGAAGTGAAATTTTTATTTGGACTACAAGGTGCACACAGGAAAGTAGAAAATGACATTGGTTTTATTTTAGTTTTAGCTTACTAAGGGATGTGATTAGATCCTAATCAAGAAAATGTATGTACAACTAGTACAGGACCTGTATTAATCAGCCATTGGACATGGGCTGTCTCAGGGAGGGGCATGGCCCTCAACAGCTGAGGCAATCCCAGAAGGGACGATGGCTGGAGGTTCCTGCTGCCTGTATCCCCATAGCGGGACAAGTCCTTTATTTGGGGTACTTTGGGCAGTGCTCCTCCTTATCCACCACAGTCCTCTCCTTTTGTGTCTCACATCACCTTTGTTCATACACATTATGGGAGCATTTCCTCCAGATTCCATTGGATCTCTCTTCCTGGAGAAAATGCGCGAGAGGAAAGTCATTGCGCTGAACTACAACCTGCTCTCCAGACTCTGCAGTGGGTCTTGGGATCAAACATGATCAGTTCCTTCGACCACCATCCACTTAAGCTCACGCTCACCCTCAGCCAGCACCTCCCTGATCTTGGTAATTTCTCTGGTAGCTTGACATACGTCTTCATCCTAAAGGAGTCTGAACCCCTGGTCTCCATGCCCTTCTCAGGCCAAGTTTGCTTCACTTGTCTATTTGCCATCCAACTTGGGCCCAGGATTACAAAAAGATATGTAAATGAATGGCCTTGACACTCAACCTAGTCCTGTGGTTCAGCAATGCCGGATAACATGGGGAAAAACAAATTCAGTGGCATAGCAACCTCAATAACCATGGCTGAGAAGAAGATCCTACCTGCCCTCCCCAAACTTTTAGTGTATCTGAAACCTTACCTGAATAGATAAAAATTTAATTAACAATGGTTTGAGAATCCTATAAAGAGTCAAAACTGGTTTTGTAAGCAAAAACATTATGTTGCACCTAAATTCAATTCTTAGGAATGGACACTGACAAAATATTAACATTACAGAAACCCATTCCATGCATATAGAAAATGATCCATGCTCCCACAGTTTTAGAGTGTATGAACATATCATGTGAGTCCAATTTTATGTAATATTGATTTTTCAAAAAGAGTGAAAGGAACAACTTATTATTCTGGACTTGATCCCAGGACACATGACACATGTGAAATGTAAATTTTTTCTAGGCTACATTTGTGAAATGCCTTTGATGAGCTGTTTATAAAAGGATTTTTTTGTTTTTTGTTTTATTGTTTTTTTTTTTTTGCTCTTTGACATCTTTATTTGAGTATAACTGTTTTACAATAGTGTGTTAGTTTCTCCTTTACAACAAAGTGAATCAGTTATACATATACATATGTTCCCATAACTCTTCCCTCTTGTGTCACCCTCCCTCCCACCCTCCCTATCCCACCCCTCTAGGTGGTCACACAGCACAGAGGTGAATTCCCTGTGCTATGCTGCAGCTTCCCACTAGCTATCTAATTTACATTTGGTAGTGTGTATATGTCCCTGCCACTCTCTCACATCGTCACAGCTTACCCTTCCCCCTCCCCATATCCTCAAGTCCATGCTCTAGTAGGTCTGTGTTTTATTCCCATCCTACCACTAATCTCTTCATGACTTTTTTTGTTGTTGTTTAGATTCCATATATATGTGTTAGCATACGGTATTTGTTTTTATCCTTCTGACTTACTTCACTCTGTATGACAGATTCCAGGTCTATCCACCTCATTACAAATAACTCAGTTTCATTTCTTTTTATGGCTGAGTAATATTCCATTGTATATATGTGCCACATCTTCCTTATCCATTCATCTGTTGATGGACACTCAGGTTGCTTCCATGTCCTGGCTATCGTAAATAGAGATGCAATAAATATTTTGGTACATGACTCTTTTTGAATTATGGTTTTCTCAGGGTATATGCCCAGTAGTGGGATTGCTGGGTCATATGGTAGTTCTATTTGTAGTTTTTAAAGGAACCTCCATACTGTTCTCCATAATGGCTGTATTAAAAGGATGTTTTAATTGCAACAAAATTCTTACAGAATTGATGAAAACTGATTTCATAACAATAATATAATCATTGTAATAGAATTCATATTGAGAAGTGGATTGGTTTAGTATCTATTTTCTGATTCTTCAGGAGGAAAACTAGCAAAAAAAAATTCCAGTATTTCTAATGATAAAAGAATAATACAAAAAATTTGTATATGGGGCTTCCCTGGTGGCGCAGTGGTTGAGAGTCCGCCTGCCGATGCAGGAGACACGGGTTCGTGCCCTGGTCCGGGAGGATCCCACATGCCGCGGAGCAACTGAGCCCGTGAGCCATGGCCGCTGGGCCTGCGTGTCCGGAGCCTGTGCTCCGCAACGGGAGAGGCCACAACAGTGAGAGGCCCACATACCGCAAAAAAAAAAAAAAAAAAAAAAATTTGTATATGTATGTGAGTGCAAATATATTTATTCATAAACTCTGACTATTCCAGTAAATCATTCATAGCAAAGACATTGATATACAATGGGGAAAAAAGCCTGGGATGTTTTAGTTGGTAAACTTTGTTTGGAAACCTTTGCCATTTTATAGTCATTTGGAAAAGTCACTTGAGCTCACTCAGCTTCAGTTTTCTCATCTGTATGATATAGTTGAGGATATCAGATGGGACAGTGCATATAAAAAATCCTCACACTGTTTATTACAGAGAGGGGCTCAGGAAAGGCTGCTTCTCCCCTCTGTCCATAAAAGTACAGCAGAAAATGGCTTATTTCTGGCCAAATGGCAGTTGTTTTCTCTCAACCCGAGTAATCCCAGTAAGTAAAACTATATTCAACATCAATGGAGGTTAGAGAGTAAAGCCTTGAAATGCTGAAAAGATCAGACCTGAAAAAGCAGTAGAGTAGAAAGGGATCAAGGTTCAGATTCTCACTTTTAAAATAGTATTTACTGCGTTTATCAAGTTGTATGGCATACATGTTGTTATATATCGCTGAGGCTGTGTATGTTTTGTTGTTGTCCTGTTTTGTATTGTATTGCTTTTCTTTTTCCTTCAGGGAGCTTAGGAATACTGAAGCATATTTCAGGCCCACATGACCTGGTTTGGCTGGATATCAGCCTGTATTCTTAGTTAAAGTCTACAAAGCATGAAGTAAAGCTACACCCCATTTAGTAAGATTGCGATTCCTTCTCCCTTCACTCCTGGCCTCACCCACCTTCTCCTTCCTTGTTCCACTTCTTCCCCTCAGGGGTCACAACAGCTGCCCCACAGTGGAATAAGGACATCTTGTCTTTTTGTTTCATTTAGTGGCCAAGCCACTCACCCAGCACTTCCCTCCTTCACTAAGTCTCCTTTTTAGGAGCCTGAACCATTTTTATATTTAAGATTCCACCAGACCTTTCAATGATACTGTCCTAGATTGTGTGGTGGATGGAGAGGAAAATTGAGATCTTTATCCTCCCCACCCCACTGGATTAGGTGCATGGGGAGAATATATATTCACTAAGGGATGGTTTTTTTAATGTTCTATCTCTCTTTAATTGGCCAGCATGATATAATGGAACAAACCCTAGTCTCAGAATCTGAAGGAATAGTTCCAGTCTGCCACTAAGTCATGATGACTTCATAAAAACATCACTTAACTTCTCTGAGTGTAGTTTCTTCATAAATAAAATGTGGGGCTAATACAGGATGCTCCCTGAGGGACCATTTTAGCTCTAAACTTGTATCGCTCTACCTCAGATTGTTCCAAACCTCTTCTACCACTTTCAGTGTGTAATTTATTTGTCGATTAAACACAGTTATGTCAAGTGAATAATCACTTTCCCTCATCTCTCCCTGTTCACCCTCTAAAAATGCTCTAACTAGAAGTCTCAATTCAGGCATGATTTTGAAAAATATTAACTTTAAAATCTTTTGTAAGTCTAAGATTCTAAGAGTTTAATGTTACAAAATGTATAAATTATGCTCTGAAATACTGAGGTAGAGAAGCATCTTTGTCAAATTTCATGCAGGCTTACTCCTAATTTCACTGTCATTTAACAGGTAAATGTTCAATACCACACATGGATATTCCCACTTTGTGTCAACATGTGTGGTGAACTGCAGTTCTACACAGCATTTCAGTTAACTTTTCAGTCTTCCCCAGCTCTCTTTTCTTTGTGTATCTCAAGAAAGAGAGAGGCTCTGGAAATTTCACAAAATGTGATGGTGCAAGTATATCCTGAACAGGCTAAAATTTTTCTCTCTTTTCCTAAGGGAAGATTTTGGAGAAAGTGATGGATGTTTACTGAAGGATAAATACTACTACTTTTAATAAAGTGGAGCTCTTATATCAGGGTCCCTTTCAAGTCTTACCTTCTCATAGTGATGAGTGGGTCAAGGTAGTAACATTTAAATACCGAACAAGATTTCTTATCAGTAGGGAAAGAAACAGAGTATTATTACTCATATATTTATTGGATGCCTGAGTGTTTTTCAGAGGAATTAATAATTCTTAAAAGAGTTGTTGTACTATTTAGCTGAATAATAATAAACTAGATATAATTTGGGGCACAGGGTTCAAGTATATATATTAAGCAAAGAGGGCAGTGCTCTTTCTTCCTCCAGGCTCTTACTGTCTCCTGTAAAAGGTAGAAGGAATATAACTTGCTTCTGAGATTTCTTTTAAACATTTGGTGTCCCTTCTCTCGTGTTATGCAGGTATGTTAGATAACTTTTCCATGTCACTTTCCACTTACTGACATGCATGTCTATTCCTAATACAAATATTGCTAAGGTTAGTAATAGTGACCATGATAACAACAGTCAAATATGAAACACTTTTGTAGTGTCAGGTACTAAACTGTTTTATATGGTGTACATCTTTAATTCTCCAACAATCCATTGAAACAGTGATAACATCCACATCTTACAGATAAAGAAATGGCAGGTTAGAAAGTGTAAGTACCTTGTCCAAAGTTACAATGGAAAAAGAAGAGTTGGGAGTTGAACCCAGGAGTTTAACTCCAGAGCTCCAGACCCCAAATCGCATGGCCTACTAGGTATCTCCATTTAAGTGTTCTGCACGTGCTTCAAATTCAGCATATCAAGACACAAACATTACATATCTTTAATCCCTATCTATCAAATAATTTTTTTTTTAAGTCCAGTGAACTTGCTTTTTCTCCTATGTTTCTCTTTCAGTTAAAGGTTTCACTAATTCCCAAGTTTCCTTGAAAAGGATATTTGATGTCAACTTTCATTCTTCCTTTTCTCTTACCCAATTTTCATATTCAATTTGTCACTCTTGTTGACTTAGAGTTTCAATATTATTTTTTCTCAATATCCTATCTGCAATTAGCCTTGGTTCTTTTAATTATGTCTTTGAATTATGGCAAAGTATTATAACTGGTTGTTATAGGTTAAATTGCTTCCTCCTCAAATTCATATGTTGGAGTACCCACCCCCAGTACAAAATGTGACCTTATTTGGAGATAGGTTGAGTGTGGGCCTTGATTTGGTATGACTATTGTCCTTATAAAAAGGGAAAATTTAGACACAGTTAAACACACAGGGAGAATATCATGTGAACATGAAAGCAGAGATTGGGGTGATGTGTCTACAGATCAACAATCACAAAAGATTGCCAGCAAGCCACTAGAAGATGGGGGAAAGGCATGGAACATACTCTTCTTCATAGCCCTCAAAAGGAACCAACCCTGATGACACCTTGAACTTAGACTTCTAACCTTCAGAACTGTGAGGTAATAAATGTCTGTTGTTTAAGGCACCTTGTTTAAAGTACTTTGTTACAGCAGCCCTAGCAAACTAATACACTGGTTTTCTGATGTCTCGTTGCCATCAGCTTGAGTCATGAATTAGAGCTGCTGCAAGCTGCTCTTTGCCAAAAGATGCTGCTGTCCCTTCTTCAACTCTGTCTTGACATATATACACTAATATGTATAAAACAGATAACAAATCAGAACCTGCTGTATAAACAAATAAATTAAATAAAATTCAAAAACAAAAACAAAACAAAACAAAAAAAAGCTCAGTCTTTCCCAGAGACTGTCCTTCCCCAACTCCATTTTCTCTTCATCAAGCAAAATTATGCTTATCTTTAAAATGCCAGTTTAGATAATATTTCCTTCTTTAACTTTCCCAAGTCTCAACCCACTCCACTTATGACAGAGGTTTTAGCTTCCTTAACTTCCCCAGGTTTGGGGTGTGTATTCAGTTATGATCTGGACAGAAAACAGAAATTGCTGGACATTTGGTGAAACCATAGGTAATCACCATTTTTGCTGATCAGATTCGGTTCAGTATTAATAAATGTATATGAGTCAATATAATATTTTAAGCAGAGTAAACTTAGAACAGATAACTCTTTACACATAATGAAAAAGCTGAAAAGTTAAACAAAGCATGGTGAGGTGACCCAGATATTAGCAACACTGAGAAACTGTTGCAGGGACAAAGAGCGGAGGGCAGCCCGGGAGCCAGCCTACCTGGTGAAGGTTGGAGCCTTTGCAGGTCTGGAAGGCAGGAGCTGCAGCCACGGAGAAGGTTCAGAGGATCTCTCCAAAGCAGGGAAAGAAATACTCCAACTTATTCCCTATGCTGTCTTCTGCCAGTGCCCCCCATTGGCTAAATTTAGCTGAACACTAGAAGCCAATGGAGCTTGGGAAGCACATGTTATGATACAGAGTAGAATGGATAAGGGTGGGGAGGAGATGAGAGAGGAAACAGGTGAATAAAAGGCAGAGATTAAAAGCTTCTCTTGGGCTTCCCTGGTGGCGCAGTGGTTGAGAATCCGCCTGCCGATGCAAGAGACACGGGTTCGTGCCCTGGTCCGGGAAGATCCCACATGCCGCGGAGCAACTAAGCCCGTGAGCCATGGCCGCTAGGCTTGCGCGTCCGGAGCCTGTGCTCCGCAACGGGAGAGGCCACAACAGTGAGAGGCCCACATACCGCAAAAAAATAAAAATAAAAATAAAAGCTTCTCTTATGTTTGACTTCAATTTGTCAGCCACCTGCTGGGTCTTAGGCCTGATGCTATTCAGGATCTATTGCTCCACAGAGCCAATTCCTACATTGTCTGTGCTTTTTGTATGCCCTGAACTTAATCCATACAGAAAAATATGACAATGGAACTTGCCAGAGTTCTCACATCCAGTTTCTGGATGAATTAACATCAAAAGACAAAGGAAAGTCTCCTAATAATGAGGTCATGCTGAGCCACCAGTCTACTGGCCTCAAAGTAATGCTCAGCAGACTTCTGCTTCCCAGGGAGAGAGATCAGAGGCAGGACCCAAAATGGTGCACCTGACTGTGGGCATCTGAACAGATGTAAGTCAGCATGTAGAACAAGGACTGCAGGAAATCATGACACGGCAATCCAGTACAGACCAGAGGTGAGCGGCAAAGAGCACACCTGTGGTGACTCAGGGACAGGGGAGGGGGGGGCTATTATTTTATAGGACCTATAGCATCTCTGGTACTTGAATTTTGCAAACTGTGTGACTGGGTTTTAATTTTTAAAGATGAATGCCACTACAGAGTTGAGGGTGGGTATCATTAGGTTTTGCACCGTCGGGATCTCAGGAAACCCAGAAATGGTTCTTTAACTAAGGACTTTCCATCTAGACACCCACTGGTAGGGGGCAACTGTACTCACACCATGACATGAAGTAAGCAAAGATTACTCAACACTTAACCAGAGTGGAATGTTCCTACATGCAATCCGAATAAAATGGGGCCATCTTGTTCTCACCTCCAGATCCCCCCTTAGCTTTGGATCACATTAAAATGAAACATCAAATGTTACATAGTAATGAAGTTCTATTTAGGTTAGGGAGAGTGGGGTGCACAGAAAACTTTTAAGGTTTCTAAAATATTGTGGGTATTTTTTCTTCCTAAAGTTCTAGAAAGAATGGCTACTGCTTAAATTAGTCATTCCTTCTTTCATTTCCTCCTTTCTTCACTCTCATTCTGAAGCTTCTCTGGGTACCTGTGCCCTTTCTACTACAGATCTAACTGCTACACTCATCTGCAAACCCATCTATCCCTGCTCCAAAGAACAAAAGGAAGAATCCTCAAGACCCATGCTTCTTTGAAAGCTGAGAAGGAGGGAATCCTAAACACACCTTTTATTCTCACGTTGCTGGTACACATAAAAGGGATTATATGTAGTATGGAGAATATTCTGGTATTAATTTTCAAGTTCTCCTCATTAAAGAAAAATAAGTTTATTGACTACAGGAAGCTAAAGAAAATATCTCTGCAAATTTCTGCTCTGACACCTCATCTTGATTTGTCATTGCACACTTTTATTTAGTCTTGAAAAGCTGGTCAAGGAATATAAGAAAACATAGCTATTCTTAGGTCTAGTGGGACCTCCCTTGAAAGTCCAAATGGAACATCTGGATCAAAGATGAGTCCATTGGAAGACAAAGAGCAAGCAACTTACCAGATGGCTCTGTCATTGGTCAAAGTTCATTTCAGAGCACCTCAAATTTTCTACAATCTCTAGTTGTATTATCTGGTGCTTTCAGGCAGCCAAGAGCCTCTGTAGGTCAAGCTGGTTTGGATTCAGAAGATGAAGTTTCTGTGCCACTCAGTGGAAGCAACGAAGGCCATATTAAAGCCCAACCCTCATTATTAGGAGGCTGAGACAGTCAGTGGCATTAGGAGATGACGGGAGTAATACATAATTTCCTCTGTCTCTTTCTCTCTTTTTATACATATATGTATGAGCTATATATAGATTTGTCAGAATAATTCCTTGTCTTGATCATTTAAATTAAAAACTGTAAAATGCAAAATGATACAAAGTCTACCTATAATGTTTTGGTCAGCGTCGAGCTAATGGCACCTGTTGTCTGTTACTGGGAGTAGAAGTATGAACACTTCTGTTGGCTGAATATCGGTATTGGAGTCTCCATGGAAAACACAACACAGTCAAGCACTAGATGAAACAGTGCTTTTCTCACATGGAGAAGAAATGGGGAAAAGTCAGCTTCAGTTGTGGGTTTCAGTTCCCCATGACCAGCTGGTCCCTTCTAGTAGCTGCCACAGGGCACATTGCCTGGATGCACCCCTCTTGTGCTGTAGCAGAAGGTCCTTGTCCCCTCCCCATGGGGGAGAGATATAACAGTGGGGTTGCCCAGGTGCCTTATGCACAAGCTTAATTAGAACAAAGGAGCACACACTGAATCTGAAACAGGGAAATATATTCCTACAGGAAGCGATAAGTCCAGCACAAGCCCTGAGGACTCATTATCTCCTGATAAGGAAGTAATCCAGGTCCAAGACCCATTCTTTTTTTTTTAACATCTTTATTGGAGTATAATTGCTTTACAATGGTGTGTTAGTTTCTGCTGTATAACAAAGTGAATCAGCTATATATCCCCATATCTCCTCCTTCTTACATCTCCCTCCCACCCTGCATTGAGCAAGTCTATCAGCACCATTTTTCCTATGGTATTTGCTCACTTTGTGTCTCTGCGTCACATTTTGGCAATTCTTGAAACATTTCTAATTTTTTCATTATTATTATATTTGTTATGATGATCTGTGATCAATGATCTTTGCTGTTACTATTGCAAAATGATTATGACTTGCTGAAGACTCAGGTGATAGCTAACATTTTTTAGCAATATTTTTAAATTAATGTGTGTACAGTTGACCATAACCAACACAGGTTTGACCTGCTCAGGTCCGCTTGTACACGGATTTTTTTCACTAAGTTCGTACTATAGTCCTACACAACTGAGGCTGATTGAATCCGAGGATGCAGAACCGTGGATACAGAGGGCCAACTGTAAAGTGATACTCGGATTTTGACTGCATAGAGGGTTAATGCCCCTGATCTCCACATTGTTCAAAGGTCAACTGTACATAGGTTTGTTTGTTTGTTTGTACTTAATGCTATTGTACACTTAATAGATGACAGTATAGTGTAAATATAACTTTTATATGTCCTGGGAAACCAAAAGATTCAGTGACTTGCTTTATTGCAATATTTGCTTTACTGTGGTGGTCTGGAACTGAACCAACAATATCTCTGAGGTGTGCCTGTATTCATATCTCTATATATGTAATTATATATACACAGAACCATGTGTGTATAAATGTATGTATACATCAAATGAGTGAGTGAAGAGCATAGGGTGAAGAGAAATTGGACTCTTGGGTTCAAATCTGGATTCTTCCATTTACCAGCTTGTGATCTTGTGATTTTGGGCAAGTGACTTAATCTCCTTTCATCTGGATTAGGTTGAATTATATGAAATTTCCATTTCTAGGGGTCAAAATATTCGGACAGTAGCTATATCTCATTGTCCAACCTAATCGAATGGTGTGAAATAAGAGTAAAGCTTCACAATTGTTGTTGCAGGAATTAAACAATGCACATAGATTATATAAGATAGTCCCTGCCGTATATTAAGTGCCCGTGTTTGTTATTAAATATGCATTTTCCATTTTCACCACAATATTGAACTCCGAATAGCATGCCAGGGGCAAGTGAGTTCTTGATGGTTTTTATAACCTTCAGTTCTAGCCTATAAGATACGTGAGTGGGAAATACTGACAACCAAATATCTAGATAAACATGAGAACAAGCGCAATCGAGCAAAATGCCCTCACAAAACCGGTCATTTTCGCCTGTGAATTATTATTTCCTCCCATATGAGACCTGATATCTGAAGGTGCACCAAATTATTGAGGTGACAGAGATGAAATTCCTTTTCTTGGCACACTAAGAAAGAGAACCCCCATTCTCTTTTCCTTCTATGGTAACAAGAAGAAATTACCCTTTACTGAGGACTTTACTGAGGAAAAGAAAGACAGAAAGAATGAATGAATGAAATCAGTGAACGGCCTTGAAACACAGCCCTGTTCATTCCACGGCCAGCTTTCTCATCACAGAGCAGAGAGGAATGTGCTGTGGACACCTCTCCCACTGTCTCTGGGAACTTGGTGGCTTTGCACAAGGATACTCATTGTTCTGAACCCGAGCTTGTCCTCAGCTGGGAGTGTACAGCCTGGGCTGCATCTCTGAAAGCCACTTGTGTAAATGTCAAGGCTTTCCTGAGAGATGATCGTTCGCTCAAATGCTGGGAAAGTGTCAGTGGCAAAAACAGGGTTTTCTCGTGGTGGTCTCAACAACTGAAGGTGGAGTTGGTACAAACACTGCAGTGCCTGGAAAACCCTCTGGGGAGGTTTATCCTCAAAGAGGAATACGGCTCACCACAGTCAGGTGGAATAGAAGCTGTGACGCGTCCTGAGTGATGGAAAATTACATTCTACCTGAAACACATATGTACAAGGATTGCTAGAACAATTGAAGTGCATTCTACGTAAAATCATAGGGGCTGCTGATCCGCATTTTGAAGAACACTCTCCAAAAATAATCAGCAAATACTTTAATCCCACTAAGTACGGTGTTTAGAAAACTGCTCAAGAGTCAGTAAGTCTTAGAATTAGCCTTCCTTTCAGGGGAAAGCTTGTTCTTTGATTTTACACTTTACCTGTAGAAAAAGTCAACACAGTAGGGTTTTAAAAAAATATTTTCTTGCTTAAGTTGAACTGTCTTCCCAAACGTGAATTTCACTTCACAACCTGATGCTGACATGTAAGAATTTGTAAAGTTCAAAGTGAGAATTAATCACATGCTTAGCACGTTAGAAAGATCATGTTTCCAATCAATTCAGTGAAATTATTCTCCTATAGAATTCCTGACCAGCTATGCTTCAATTAAATGCAGTGGCTGTTTCCTTCAACTTTTTTTCTTTTCCTTTTTGTCTGCCAAATATTATGTATAATGTGCTATTGAAGCAGATATACTGTAGTTCAAAAAAGCATAATTACAGCTCACTACTTGCCCTTTAAAAATATAGGAATGTTAAAAGATTTTCCTAAGATTTTTGTAAAGATGGCCCTAAATAGCAATCTTTCTCTAATGTATATAGTCTTATTTTGGCACTCTTCAGATACCAGTGGCTCTAGGTCATTCACAAGATATGAGGGGAGAAGTATAGGAAAAGAGTAGGCCAAGTGTCACTAGTTGTTAGTCTTTCTATTTTAACAGATGCTCCAAAGGAATCCTTAGAATCACTATTTGGGCTCACATTACCTATACCAATGGAAGAACTAACCTGAATTTTCAAATATTTCTTTTGCTCTGAGATTGAAAAAAATTCAGGAATGTCTGTGAAATATACCTTGCTTAAGACACTGGTGTTATTAAAATCACTGAATGGTGCTATGTAGGAATTCGATTAGCTTTACTGTGGTACTACCACTTATCTGGATGTCTAAAAAGTGTCTAGTTCCCAGCTGGTAACCTGGAAATAAGTAGTGTATATCAGAGTAATGGTTCTAAACACTTTGGGAGTCTAATACCCTTTAAGAGTCTAAGGGATGTTTTAGATTCTCTTTTAAAAGAAGAACATATAAACAAATGTGTTTAAATTTTCATAAAATTTCCACCTCCCCAGCAAGACAGTTGACCCCAGGTTAAAAAAATAATTTTAGAAGGATTTGAACCCTTGATTGCTAGCTTTCTTCACACCGCAAATGCCACTGGAACTAGGATTCTAAATCTTGAGCAAAAGGAGTACCTCATGATAATGTATTTTCCATTTAGCACATGAAAGCAGCAATTAGTATGAAGCTGAAAAAAATGAGGAGGAAAATAGCAAATCTGGAAAATGTGAAATTAGGTAGGCTTTATGGCCTCTTCCTTTACCATGGAAGACTTATATCTAGATATGATGCATGACCACGTCCACCCTAGGACAGCTGAGTGGCAGGGTAAAAATGATATCTTTCCAAATACATATTCAGTATAAATAGAAAACAAAACTATATAATTATAGAATATTCTTACATTCTGCTGAAAATGACTAGAGTCTCATTTCTTCATTCACTCATTCATTCAAAATGAACTTGTCAAGCATTAAACACAGTAGGGAGACACCAATAAAAATAACACATGCTCATTGTACTCATGGAATTTTAAATCTATTTAAGCTGCTCACAATTTTTTTTGGCAGCTGAAAGTGGAAAGAATATCACATTTACCTGCACCACTCTCCCCCCATCAAGGTGGTTTTTTTCTAATAGACTCATCATAGATACCAGAATAAACATTTAATCTATTTAATAAACCTACAAATCATGTGATGGCCTATAATCTGGAGCACTGTATTAGGAATGTGATATATTAGTTTTTTCTAACCTATGTTATGGGGGCAAAGAGATTGAGAATATCTTTTATGAGCATTCAAATCTGCTTTATCTTAATGTAAATTTAATGTCACTCTTTGAAAAAGATAAAGTAACATTTGGAACTTCATATCTAATGATCTGAATTTGTTTAACAAATTTGATTTTCATTTAGGTACTTCCTTCCTGAAAAAGAACAAAACTATTAAATGCGGTTAACATTAATGTGTAAAGCTCTTGGGTAAACACTTCCACCTTGAAAGGAAATCTGATGACCTCTCAACTGAAGAGTGTTGAAGAGGGAAAGATAGAGTGGGTGTTGAAAATAATTTTTCTGAGAAGAGCACCAAAGGGCACAAATATACTCCTGTATCTTCCATGCTTTAATCCTGGTAAACATTAGAAATTATGGAGAGGAATACAGCAGATCTGTTTGGATGACAGTGATGGCTGAACCACAGGTATGCTTTCGGTATTGAACCACCCCCCACGCTATGACTCAAGATTTGGAGGGAGTCTTTCATAAAAAATCCCAATCTACTTATTTGTGCTCAATTTTTTTGGACAGTTTATACATATTTTAAATAGGTAAATGTATATGAGAGCAGAGACTAAAATCATTTCAGATCATTGCCATATTAGTACTTAGGAAATTACTTTGAATGTAGATTAGTGGCGAAGCCATATGTGTTCTAAATGGTCAGTCTGGTTTATGTCTTAGAGCAGAGAAAAACATTAAAGCAATGTGGCAGTCAAATGGCATCGTTCCTTCCAGAACTGAGAATATATTTGTATAGTACATTGACACAGGTCAGCTATATAACAACTACAAAAACAGGAAGCTATGTGTTTATAAATATGAACCTAGAGGGTTTTTCAGTCCACTCAGATACTGTTGTTTATCTATTGTCTTCTCCATGACGCTGCCCAAGTAGATTCCCTACTTTAGGAAGCCCTTTTAAAATCTGCAGAGGCTACAGTGTCCTTGTAATGGGGAAGGATTTATTTGCAACGTTAAACCTCTACTGAGACAAAATGTTGGAAATGCTTTATACAGATGAAGTACTTCTAGTGCTTGGCAACACATCTAGTTTTTCCTGTGTTCTGCATTGCCATCCATTTGCATTAAAAACACAGCCAAAATATCTGAAACAAATGTCGTCAACTGTCATGAAACTTTTCAAACTCATCAGCACAGGGGGCTTAAATCACTGCCTCTTTAAATGGTAGAAAATCAAGGCAGCATATGAAGCTCTTACCTACTACCGAGAAGTTCACTCTCATTCTCAAGGACAAGTCTTAAAGGACAATATTGAAATTAGAACAGAATTTTCACATTTTAGAAAGTCTCTATTGACTCTTTCAAATAGAGACTTTGACAAATATTTTAATCTATTTGAGTAAGATGCATCTTTTGATCAACACGTGTCAACCACCATAACAAATACTACTGTAAAACTAAAAATGTCTTTGACCAAGTTGCCAGGATAAAAGAGGACTGGAGGTGGGCACTGTGAATACATCCTTGAGAGAGTCCGATGCTGGAGCTGTGCCTACTTGGTTAAGAATCCACAATTATGAAGGCTTTCAATTTCCCAACAGATAAGAATCCTCAGACATCAAGAAAAACAAATCTCTTTAATCTTCCTTCCTTTGAGAAATTAAAATATACATTTTTAATTCAAATCTGTATTAATCTGCTCAGGCTGCCATAACAGAACACCATAGACCAGGTAGCTTAAACAACAGAAATTTGTTTCCCCACAGTTCTTGAGGCTGGAATTCCAAGATCAAGGTGCTGTCAGGGTTGGTTTCTGGTAAGAACTCTCTTCCTGGTTTGTAGATGGCCTCCTTCTCACTGTATCCTCGAAAGGCCTTTCCTCTGTGCCTGCACACACCTGACATCTCTTCCTCTTCTTATAAGTATATGAGGCCCATTGGATTAGGATCTCACACTTTTCCTGTTAACCACCTTAAAGACCCTATCTCCAAATACAATCATCTTCATTTGTACCTTTTTTTTTTAGATTCCACATATAAGTGATATCATATGATATTTGTCTTTCTCTGTCTGACTTACTTCACTTAGGATGATAATCTCCAAGTCCATTAATGTTGCTGCAAAGGGCATTATTGCATTCTTTTTAATGGCTGAGTAATATTCCACTGTATATATGTACCACATCTTCTTTATCCATTCATCTGTCGATGGACATTTAGGTTGCTTCCATGTCTAGCCTATTGTGAATAGTGCTGCAATGAATATCGGGGTGGCTATATCCTTTTGAAGCATGTTTTTCTCCAGATATATGCCCAGGAGTGGGATCAATGGATCATATGGTAGCTCTATTTTTAGTTTTTCAAGGAACCTCCTTCATACTGCTCTCCACAGTGGCTGTTACCAATTTATGTTCCCACCAACAGTGTAGGAGAGTTCCCTTTTCTCCACACCTTCTCTAGCATTTATGGTTTGTAGATTTTTTCATGATGGCCATTCTGACCAGTGTGAGGTGATATCTCAGTGTACTTTTGATTTGCATTTCTTTAATAATTAGTGATGTTGAGCATCTTTTCATGTGCCTCTTGGTCACCTATATATCTTCTTTGGAAAAATGTCTACTTAGGTGTTCCGCCCATTTTTTGATTGGGTTGTTTGTTTTTATGATATTGAGCCGCATGAGCTTTTTGTAAATTTTGGAGACTAATCCATTGTTGGTCACATCATTTGCAAATATTTTTTTCCCATTCTGTGGGTTGTCTTTTAGTTTTGCTTATGGTTTCCTTTGCTGTGAAAAATCTTTTGAGTTTAATTAGCTCCCATTTTTTAATTTTTTTTTGAGTTCCTTTACTGGGATAAACTGATTGAAAAAATATTGCTGTGCTTTGTGTCAGAGAGCATTCTGCATTCTGCCTATGTTTTCCTCTAAGAGTTTATAGAATGCAGTCTTACATTTAGGCCTCACAGACTTAGAGAACAAACTTATGGTTACTAAGGGGAAAGGGTGGGGGGGGTTAGACTGGGAGTGTGGGATTGATATGTACACACTACTATATTTAAAATAGATAACCAATGAGTACCTACTGTATAGCACAGGAAACTCTGCTCAATATTCTATAATAACCTAAATGGAAAAGAATTTGAAAAAGGATAGATACTTATAAAACTTGCTCAATGATAGACACATATCTGAAGATGATCTCACTGTTATGATAACAAAGGAAATCATGCAACTTGAATTCATTTTGAAGCGTTTTCAAGAATTACAGTATTCTTTGACACAGCCTAGTCTTGTGTATTAGTGGTAACTCTGGTCCCTTTTGTTACTATATATCTGTGTGTGTCAGGGTTTTTAGCATATGTTGCAAGAAAAAAGTGAAAAATTATTGGCTATCAAAATAAGTGGACATTGCCAAGACATAGACTCTTCTACAATTGCAATTTTATTTTTATTATAAATAAAAATAGACAACAAAATTAAGAGGATTTGTATTTTGCAAGTGGCCACTAAATTTGCATTAAAGCAGAAGAAAAGGAAAAAAATCAAACTAGTAGAAACAGACTAGAATAGTGGTTGTCAGTGGCTGGATGGTGGGGGAAATTGGGAGATAGTGATCAAAGGGTACAAACTTTCATTTATAAGGTGAATAAGTTCTGGGGTCTAATGTACAGCATGGTGACTACAGTTAACAATATGGTATTGTACACTTGAAAGTTGCGTAGAGAATAGATCTTAAATGTTCTCACTACACACACATACAAAGGTAACTATGTGAGGTGATGGATGCATTAACTAACTTTTATCATGGTAATCATTTCACAGTATATACATATATCAAATGGTCTTCTTGTACAACTTAAATTTATACAATTTTATTTATCAATTATACCTCAGTAAAACTGGAAAAAGAGATATTACTTTGGAAAGATTATTTCTACATTCAATCTTATGAAAGGGATTCACTAATACTACAATCAAATCAATTGCATACAAAATTTTATGTATCTACAGCCATCACTGCTGCTGGGCAGTTCCCATGATTGCTGTTCTTGCGTGCATTCTAATGTAACAGCAGCCCACTTCATTTCTCAATCACATAGACATAATTCCACTTGGTTCTAATTAACAAAGAACCTTTGGCAAGATCACTCAGAAGGTTTCTCATTAGTAAACGGAGAAAAATCTTCAATTTTATTCAGAGCTGTGTTTGCGATTCTAGAAGTTTAATTGGATCCTCAGGTTAATCTTACAAGAATTGTGCTTTTCTCTAGCAGACACTCATACACCTCTAACATGCTTATAATCACATTACCCTCCTTAATTATTTACTTTTGGAAGGGTATAGATTCATAGTAATTACAACAGATCAGATATACAGGTTTGATCATTTTTCACATGATTTAATAAGTCAGTGAACTGTCTAATCTTTGTGCCTCTACCATGTTCAGAGTAAAAAGGACAATTTAATTGGATGACACAGTCGTTCTTCTTTTTATACTTGTGAAATAGTTCATACAAAAAGGCACAGAAAATAGAAATATAACAAAACATGTCTTAATTGTGTGGTGTGTTGGGTTTTTTCAGCCTCAGGCAGCATATACACTCTAGCAACCCCATTCCGAAATTTTGATTCCTTTCTCCACTGTCTTCCAGGGCAGTTCTGGCATTTCTTCATCACTCGATGTAGGCCATCTTTTTCTCCACGCTTTCAAGAACCAGCCTAGCATATGATAGCTATACTTTCCAAGGTCCTTGCCCAGGTATTGTCTTAACTCATAAGACAGAAATCCACTTTTAATAATTTCCCTTTTATCCACTTTTATATTCTATCACCCTCAACCCAGCACTGGAGAATATGCTCCTGGACCTTGACATTATATATATTGGCTTATCCTGCATCTTCTTGGTATATAGTTCCTTGTCTTTCTTACCCAGTCCAGCAATTTCCTGATCAGGCTATGTTGTGACTTATTCTTAGTCATTAATTTGCTGACCTAGAGGGAGAGAGAGAGGGGATACTGAAGTGAGTTGGGTCATGTTGACTTGGAATGGAAACACCTCTGATCATCTTAAAGCAAAGAGGAGTGAGTGACTTCTGTATGCTTAGAGCCTTTTGGAGAATCTAGAGATTCAAGATTTCTGAGCACAATGACCTATACATTTCCATTCCAAGTCTCAGGGCTTACTTTACCAGTCATGATTTGGGCATAGTAGGGTTGAAAATTAAACCTTCTCGGGAGCCCTTATACCTCTATAACTAAGGGTTGAGCCTGATCCTCCCCTTTTTCTGTCTTCCTGCTGCAAGAGATGTGTCTTTTTATATATTTCCAAAGAGGTCTCCTGGCTTTCATCATTCATCATAAATTGACCATCCTCAGCCTAAGCTTGTCTTTATCCTATGACTTAATAATCTTCATAGCCATCTAACTCCATAATCTTTAAAGTGAATTCTTTCACCAACCCCCTCAATTGTTTGGTATCTATCAAATTATTCAATTATACCTCATTTTAACACCAATGAAAATTCTAATAATTGCACTACTACAGTATTTCAGGTAATATCAGTACTCTAAATCCAGTCATGGGTAACTGGCCAGAGGGTGATCTCGTTCCAAAATCTGATTTTATAGTTTGCTTCTTAGAATCCCTTCCATTGCCAACATTCTTTCTCGTTTTGGAGATTTTAAAACAATTGTTTCTGTTTTGTTTTGTTTTTCCCCAGTAAACTAACTCTATGAAGGAGATTTGTACGCAGGAGTTTTATTAGTGTGTGTTTTTAGAAACAAAACCTTTAAGGAAGTAATGGACAGAGGCTTGAGAAAAAGAACGTGAACTTTCATAAATTTTAAATAGAAGCAACCAATCTCTCAGGAAGCCCTAGGGCTGAAATGACTCTTCAGACTCGTTCTAAATTGAGGAAAGGGGGCTAGAGTTTTTAACCACACTTCTCTCAGTCACTGGATGTTGCCTTCACCAGAAAGGGGCCATAATTTTGGGCAAGATGACTCTCTTCAGCCAACAGAAATTCCTAGAGATGGACTCAGTCTTGAACTATTAAAAAGTAACATTCCTAGCAGTTACTAGGAGTAACTGGGGAAATGAGTGACTTGGCCTACAAGAAGTAATCTAAGTAGTGGACCACAGTCTCCACTATATATGGCTCCAGGGCAAGAAATAGCTATTAAAGATCATATTTTTAACAGAGAATAAAATTACCTGTTTGGGAAACCAAATATCTTGGGGACTGAAACTCTAAGACAGCTAGCTTTTATAGCTACATGTAATTTAATGTTGTTATGTGTAATTATGAACTAGTAATTTTTTATTCTAATAGAATCTACTTTAGCAGAGAAAACTGTATGTGAATGAAATTAGTTTAGCATACATAATGCAACCACTAAAATTGTGTTTTTGTGGAAGTTATTTGGCTTATCACATCATATCTACTGTAAAGTAATTTGCATATTAGAAGTCAGAGCAAATATCAAATATGCATGTAAGATATGTTTTAAAACTTCAAGATAAATTGACTCTAAGTAATAAAAAATAAATGTGTATGTATTGGTTTGCTAAGACTTCCATAACAAAATACCACAGACTGGGTGGCTTAAACAACAGTAAATTATTTTCTCATAATTCTGGAGACTGGAAATCCAAGATCAAAATGTTGGTAGGTTTAATTTCTCTTGAGGTCTCTCTCCTTGGTTTATAGATAGCCTTTTTCTTGCTGTGTCCTCACATGGCCTTTCCTCTTTGCATGGATATTTCTGGTGTCTCTTCCTTCTCTTATAAAGACACTAGTCATATTAGACTTATCTCATTTAACCTTAATTTCCCCTTTAAAATCTTTATCTCCAAATATAGTCACACTTGTGTTTAAGGCTTTAACACATGAACTTTGGAGGACCTAATTCAGTCTATAACAGTAAGGTTATACTAATATGTTCATTTTCCCCAGAGAGGCTTCTGTACGTATTGGTAATTCTCTCACCCACAAGTATAAATTCTGGGTCTTTCTGGTAATATAATAAGGATGAAGAATTCTATTTCTCTTTGCTTTCCTATTCCACCATTGTGTTTTGTTCATACATTAACACACACACACACAGACACATACACATACACACCTCACCTCCTTGGTCCAATAGATTTTTTTAGGTCAGAGGGAGGTTGAGAAGTGAGACTACAAAGTCATCAGAACTGGAAAAGAGATGAAAGAAAAAGGGCAAAGAAAGGAATCAAAAATGGATTGGTCTCATTTTATTCCCAAACAAAGGCAATATAAGGCTTTTCTCTACAGCACCTTGTCAAAGTATAATTCTCAAAATAAATTGAAATAATTGTCACACACTTAGATAGTAAGCACATGCCATGACTTAGGGATCTAAAAGGATGACAGAGCTATTTACAAAGACACTTTGAAAAAATTGTATTATATAGTTTATAAAAACAAAATAAGTTTTGAAATACAATGTTAAAGTACTACAAAATTGATTATTTACAGAACAATAAAACATAACTTTTGATACAATCTTCTTTAATAGACAAAAAAGAAAATCACTGCATTTTATCAATTTTCTATAGTTAGTTTCTAGAATTAAGAAATGTCTAGACAATCAATAGTAAGTAGTATGTTAAACAAAGTTACAGTTCCCTGAAGGGTAAGATGACCTGAGGCAGGCCAGTTAGACAATGCTATAGGATGACATTAAATGCTTAAACAATCATCTTTGCCTTATTTCCTATATTATAATATTTGTTTCTTTAATACTCAGGTATCATCTCCATGTAACCCAACCAAAGTGTGGCCAAAATTATAGGAGCAAGGAAACATCAAAATATTTTAGTTTTATCCATTCTGGTAGGCCTAGATTGATTCTTATTATTAGCACCGAAGAGGCTGTCATTATCTTGTAATTGTAGTTGATAAATTTTGAAGTTAATAGTTCAGCCATGTTTACATTGGTAGAAATGTACAATCTAAATGTTCTTCCTCCACATTATAAATATTGAATCCCTACTGACAATAACATTGGATATATTATAATCATTAAAAATTAAGGACATGTGCACATCTATTTTACTGATTTATAATACTTGAATTTAGTTCTGTAAAATATTGAAAGCCAATCATTAGGGAAAAATCCCCACAATCAATTGCGTGCAGCATATTTTAAAAATTTAAGAAGTCATTGACCAGGTGGCCTTCACATTTCCCTCAGCTTGACTAAACTTTAGATGCATTTCTTTCTGCCTCTAATTCCCTGACGTCTCTCTCACCCTGGCTTTATAAGAATTCTATAAGCATTCAGATGGCCTAGACATAGAGGTCCTTCTCCTCCCTCTACCTAGAGAATTTTTTAAGAAGTGTATGATTTTAAGTTATTTCTCTGCCTCTATGAAAGATAAATATCTTTAAAAGCCTCTTGCCAGTTTTACAACCCAAGGAATGTCTTTCTCCAGGTCCTGGGTGTCATCCCATTGAAATATAATCACCAAGGAAGATAGCACCCATATCTCCCAGTCTCTGTGTAAGCATAGGAGCCCACATTTCATGGACACTGGCTAGCAAACACAGATCGCCTAATCATAGAGAAACATGTTTGCAACTTCAGGAAACAACTCAATATACTTAACACGAGCCATTGATCAACCTCTTCTCTGACAACTTTCAGTACTTTTCCACTAGCTCATCCCAGTCCGTCAAGACCCTCCCATGCTTTTTTTCAACAGCTGAATCCAGATTGAGTTCTGTTCTCTCTTCCTCTGATAATAGCTTTGTATAAATCTTTGCCTATTTAACTTTGCTGAAATTTTTGCTTTAAAACCATTTTCTGTAATGACCTCCTCATTCCCCAAGTAACATATTTCTAAAATTGCTCTATAGTTTTCTGTCTCCCTTTGTGTATACTAAACCAGAGTAAAATATTCAATCAACATTTTCCCTTACACTTTTATTCATAGGAAGGAAAATTCATTCAATGAGCTGGGTAAAGGTTGTGATGCTTATTACTTAAGAAAAATAACTTTAAAGATAACTCTTTGATATTCTAACTCTAAAATGAAAGAAGCAAAAGTTTAAAGTTTATTTGAATCAGATGATTCTTTATGTTAGACTCACAAAAACGTATAGTTTGACAAAAGTTTACTTTTCCATAATTTTAACTCAAAAATAAAAATAAAAATAAGTTTTTCACTTGATAATTTTCTTCAGAGATTTTTGAAAATAGCACACTGTTTAAAGATGCAGCAGAAAATTGAAAGCCTATTAAATTTTCAATTAGTTGAAAATTATAAGACAATAAATTTTTACCCTTGAAAATTGAGAGAGTATATGTGATTTTTATGATTTCCCAAAAATGTTTGGAAGAAAGGGTAATGTCTAAAGAAAGAAATGTTGATGATTCAATTATTCATTCTTATGAAAAAGTATTCTGGTCTTGTAATTTTCTTTTCCCAGCAGTAGATAAAGATGTTATCGTCTTTGGAGAATTGTCTGTTCAGATGTTCTGCCCATTTTTTAATTGGGTTGTTTGTTTTTTGATGTTGAGCTGTATGAGCTATTTATATATTTTGGATATTAACCCCTAATCCGTCATATCATTTGCAAATACTTTCTCCCATTCAATAGGATGTCTTTTCATTTCGTTGATGGTTTCCTTTGCTGTGCAAAACTTTAAAGTTTAATTAGGTCCCGTTTGTTTATTTTTGCTTTTGTTTTCTTTGCTTTAGGAGACAGATACAACAAAATATTGCTACGATTTATGTCAAAGAGTGTTCTGTCTATGTTTTCTTATAGGATTTTTATGTTTTCTGGTCATTAATCCATTTTGAATTTATTTTTCTATATGGTGTTACAGAATGATCAAATTTCATTATTTTACATGTAGCTGCCCAGTTTTCCCAGCACCACTTATTAAGGAGACTGTCTTTTCTCCATTGTATATTTTTGTCTCCTTTGTCATAGATTAATTGACCATAAGTACTTTAGGTGTATTTCTGGGCTCTCTATTCTTTTCCACTGATCTATGTGTCTGTTTGTGTGCCACTGCCAACAGGCACATGAAAAGATGCTCAACATTGCTAATCATCAGGGAAATGCAAGTCAAAACCAAAAAGAGATAACACCTCACACTTGTGAGAATGGCTATCAAAAAGAACATAAATAACAAATGTTGGCAAGGATGTGGAACAAAGGGTACCCTTGTGCACTGTTGGTGGGAATGTAAATTGGTGCAGTCACTGTGGAAGACAGTATGAAGGTTTCTTAAAAAACTAAAAATAAAACTACCATATGACCCAGCAATCCCACTCCTGGGTATATATCTGAAAGAAAGAAAAACACTAATTCGAAAAGATACATGCATCCCAGTGTTCATAGCAGCATTGTCTACAATTGCCAAGATATGGAAGCAACCTAAGTGTCCATCAATGATGAATGGATAAAGAAGATGTAGTATATATGTACAATGATATACTACTTAGCCATAACAAAGAATGAAATTTTGCTGTTTGCAGCAACATGGATGGACTTGGAGCATATTATGCTAAATAAAATAAATCAAACAGAGAAAGACAAATACTGTATGATAGAACTTATACGTGGAATCTAAAAAATACAACAGACAAGTGAATAAAACAAAAAAGAAGCCGACTCACAGATATAGAGAACAAACTAGTGGTTACCCATGGGGAGAAGGATGGTGGGCAGGGAAATACAGTAGTTGGGGATTAAGAGGCACAAACAATTAGGTATAAAATAAGTTACAAGGATAACAAGGATACAACACAGGGAATATAGCCAATATTTTATAATAACTATAAATGGAGTATAACCTTTAAAAGTTGTGAATCTCTATGTTGTACACTTGTAACTTATATAATATTGTACATCAACTATACTTCAATTAAAAAAAGATGTTACCGGGCTTCCCTGGTGGCACAGCGGTTGAGAGTCCGCCTGCCGATGCAGGGGACACGGCTTCATGCCCTGGTCTGGGAAGATCCCACGCGCCACGGAGCGGCTGGGCCCGTGAGCCATGGCCGCTGAGCCTGCGCCTCCGGAGCCTGTGCTCCACTACGGGAGAGGCCACAACAGAGAGAGGCCCGCGAACCGCAAAAAAAAAAAAAAAAAAAAAAAAAAGATGTTACCCTTTTCGTATCTTCTCCAATTCATGGAAAAAAAGAAATAAAAGCTCAATGAATAGAACCAAGTTTATCTAACATCAAAATGGCAAATATGTTATTTAAAGCAATTGATTTGGAAAAATTGAGCATTGACCATTTCATTACATTAAGAAGAACTCACTTAAACCAGCAGGGGTTCTTTAAATAGCATGCTCTCCTATTGTATTAAAAATGTATTTACACATCATTAACTGCTTGAAAGAGAAAAAGGGATAGAGAAACAACGCTTAAAAATTAAGAGTCACTGCTATGTAAATAGAGATAAAAACGAGCAATTGGTCATATAATGCTTCTTAGTATTAAAGTGAGTAAATTCACAAATAATCCATTTACACCCAACTTTACAGACAGTAAAGTTAGTACAGTTTCTAATATTCTGGCATCAGCAAGCAATTTTGGGTCTCTCCGTTTTATAATTAATGAGTTTGTTACAGGTAATCAGAGGCCATGACTTACATAATCTTTATTTTCACGAGCAACTGGAAACTTGTTTTCTCTCCTGTCCACCATGCACCCCACGAAAACAAACAAATGAAGACTTGGCCTCTATTTCATTCAACCATTTAACACATAAGTATTGAATACCTACTATGTGCAAAGAAGGTTCTGTAGAATCTATAGCAGTAAACACGAGAGATAGGATCACCATCCATGTGATAGTAGGTGATAGTCAAAACTAAGAAGAAAAATATAGCAAAGAAGTGTGGGATGGAGCTGCTATTTTTGGTTAGGTGATCAGTGGAAGCTTCTCTTATCAAGTGGTATTTGATCAGAGATTTGAACAGAGTGAGTCCCCAGATAATTGGGGAAGAGAGTTCAGGCAGAGGTAATAACAAGTCTTAAAGGACAGCTTAGCATGTTTGAGGAACAGCAAAGAAACCAAGTCTTTCTAGAAGCTCATTGCATTAGTTTCCTGTGGCTACTATAACAAATTAACATCCATCTAAAGATGATGCATTGTTTGGGCCATAAAAAAAGCATTTATTTTCCAAAGTTGACATATACACAAAACCCCAGACACACATATCATATTAAGATATATGTATATATTCTTCACATAGTTAAAATAAAACTTTGAAAGTTTGAGTTTTCTTACTTGCCTGCATTTGAGTTGAGCAAGTCAGTGCAGAGCAACTTTATTTTCATAAAGTTCATATCATGTCAAACGTTGAAAGAAAAATTTTCTTCAAAGGAGCAGAATAAACAATGCCGTGAGAGATTATTTATGACTCAAATAAATTTCCCAAAAGAAGTTTGAGATTTATTTCATTTCCAACAAGAACTTAGCATGAAATATTTATAATTACCCCTTTTACCTGTATTTGTATTCTATAAAGGGAAAAATAAAGACATTTTTAATACTGGAAATAAAAATTCAAACCCAAGTAAGAGCAGGTATTAGGGAGGGTCAGGTCATGTAGAAGAAGCCTTGCTCATATTCAGCTGACAGAATGGTACAAAATGTACTTTTGACAATTACATGATGAAAGAGATATATATGGAATTGGTTTTATATTGTTTATTGACCTTTATATTACATAAATGTTGAATTGTGGCTCAAAGGATAAAGAATTATAATTATACAGGATATTAGGATTAGGAAAGAAAAAAATGGACCTAAGGTACAGAGGTTTGTTAAACTTCAGAAATTATGTTAATATGAATACATTTTCTTAATTTAAAAAATCAGAAACTAAAAATAATTTAAGTATAAGTGAACATCATCTTGAGCCTAGCAAATTCTTTCAAATATTTATCTAAAAATTCTTCCTAACAACCAATCTAAATGGTCAATAGAGATGGGAAATATGGGAAAAATAATAAAAGATGCTTTTTAAATCAATAATTACTTATAAAACTTTGTCCTGAATGACGGCCAAAATGCTGTGCTTCCTCTTATGGGATTCTGTAGTCTATGTGCATTCATTAAAATTGATTCTGTTTTTTCTTTTTAATGTAGGCCTGCGGTATGCTAATTGGACATGTAAAGTATGTAAATAACTCTGAAGCTCTAGTAGGGAAGAGAAATCAAATGCAACAAAATGTTATAAATGAGTACAGGCAAATGTGTTTAAGTGGCCAAAACAATGTTTGTTTAAGAAAGAGAGAGGGAATCTGATACTTCCCTGGAGTTTAGCAGAAGCAAATCATTTCAGGACTTGAGAGACACACAACAGTTTAGAAAAACTGTGGATTGCACCAGTGGACTACTGAGTTAGTGTATTTCTAAACCTTAGGTCAGTTATGGAATGTCTCAGGGTCTAGAAGAAAAGGGGGTCTTTAAACAGCACGTAGATCTAGCCTGGCAACAAGGGCAGAATCCCTACAATTCTACCATATATATTGGGCTAAATCCCTCACAGTCCATTTTCAGAACTGGCTTATTTCAAATTTGTGTACCACTTTATTTCCATTAAGATAAAAAAAAGACAAAAGACATGTTGGACATAAGAGAAGAGGTTCCACAGAATATTGGTTAGCTTTCATGGGTTTCTTTAAGCTGGCTTCCATGGAAATGGTCACCTGTACCCTGGTAGGCACTAGGGATAAATTCCAAACAGACACTGGTCCTATCCTCATGGGGCTTATAGATTATCCTAATAAGTCACTGCAAACAGTAATAAGGACTGTAAAGGACATGGTATTTGAGTTGAGATCTAACTAAATGAAGAAGAAAGCTTTCCAAACTGAGCAAAGCATATGTGCACAGACTCTTAGGCTGGAAGAAACGTTCTAGGAAACAAGTGTATTTACCTACCCATTTCACACAATGGCTTTCATCTGAAGAGCAGTAAATGTCTAGCCCTTGATAAAGATGCCAAGGCAATTCAGTGGAGAAAGGATATTCCATTTACAAAGACTGCTGGAATAATTCAGTCACTATTTGCAAATAAATGAACCCAGACACAGAACTTATATCATTCAAAAAATTAAAATCAATCATAGATATAAATGTAAAATATTAACAGAACTATGAAACTTCTGGAAGGAAAGATAAAAGAAATGCTACATGACCATGTGTTTGGTGATGAGATTTTAGATACAAGACCAAAAGCACTATCTATTAATAAAAAAGTGATTAATTGAACTTTATTAAAATTCAAAAAATTGGCTTGTGAATGTGACACTATTAAGAGAATGAAAATAGAAGCCATATATTGAGATAAAATATTTGCAAATCACACTTCTGATAAAGGTCTTATATCCAAAATATACAAACACCTTAAAACTCGAAAGTCAAAAATGACAAACTGAGTTGAAAAATGGACAAAAGATCTGAACAGACACCTGCCAAAAAATAGATAAATGACAAAAAAGCATATTGGAATTGCTTAACATTATATGTTATTACATAAATGAACATTAAAATAACTGTGAGAGACCATTACACACTTATTAGAATGACCGGAATTTAAAAATTTGACAATAGCAAATGTTGGCAAGAACGTAGTACAGCAGAAACTCTCATTTTTTGTTGTTGGAAACACAAAAAGTTATGGCCACTTGGGAAGAGGGTTTGGCAGTTAATTACAAAGCTAAATATAGCATTACCATATGATCTGGCAATAACACTCTTAGGTACTTACAAAACTTATTTGAAAACTTATGTCTATACAAAATCCTGAACACAAATATTTATAGTTGCACTATTAAAATTGTGAAAAACCAGAAGCAGCCAAGATTCCCTTCAATAGGCGAGTAGATAACAAACTTTTCTCTGCCACACGAGAGGGTCTAGAAAAAAATACCTCCATAGCAACAAACACATCTTACACTCAAATCTTTTTTCTAATATTATTTTCCAAAAACAAGTAAGTGAAGGGTCCTTCAAGAAATAGCTGATTCTAGTGCTGGAGCAATAAATATAACAAATGAGCCTGGGACATCAAGCACTGTCTGAAAATATGGAAGTACTCAAAAAATTACACTGATGGGAGTGTGTTAAAAGGACACAGGAACCAAATGAAAGAGCTCCCATTGGCCAAAGTGGAAAAATTTGTGCAAAAAATATATATAGTAATAATAAATTATAAACCAGAGTATAAGTATCAATAAGTCCAAACTTACATAAATGAGTAATTGAATAAATAAATAAAATGAGAGAATAAACAAACCTCCCATGGAGAAGAATTCCAAACAATTTTTGTAGATGTTCTGTTCTCACAGAGGTGGAGCATAGCTACTCACCCCTTAAGTGTGCATAGTGACTTCCTTCCAAAGAGGATGGTATGAGAAGGAAGAAAAGAAATAGTGCAATAACCTGTCAAGCACCACCTCAAGCCATGTGATCAAGGTTCACATAAACAGTGATAAGCCATGTTGAAATATGTACCCTTTATGTGATGTGATGAGAATGACATTTTACCTCTGTGGTCATACACACAAAAATATACAACCCCACTGTAATCATGAAATAAACATCAGATAAATTCCAATTAAGGGGCATTCTACAAAATACCTGACCAGTATGCTTCAAAACTCTCGAGGTCATCAAAAACAAGAAAACTCAGAAACTGTCACAGCCAAGAGGAGTCTAAAGGAGTCATAATGATGATATGTAATGTGTTATCAATAGGTAAAGGCCACATTAGGTAAAAATGAAGGAAATCTAAAGCATGGGCTTTAGTTAATAATGTGTCGAGGAGACCTTCAAGATGGTGGAGGAGGAAGACATGGAGATCACCGTCCTCCCCACAAATACACCATAAATACATCTACATGTGGAACAACTCTTACAGAACACCTACTGAACGCTGGCAGAAGACCTCAGACCTCCCAAAAGGCAAGAAACTCCCCCACATACCTGGGTAGGGCAAAAGAAGAAAGCAAAAACAGAGACAAAAGAATAGGGACGGGACCTGCACCAGTGGGAGGGAGCTGTGAAGGAGGAAAGGTTTCCACACACTAGAAGCCCCTTTGCGGGCAGAGACTGCGGGGGGCGGAGGGGGCAAGCTTCGGAGCCGCGGAGGAGAGCGCAGCAACAGGGTGCGGAGGGCAAAGCGGAGAGATTCCCGCACAGAGGATCGGTGCCGACCGCCACTCACGAGCCCGAGAGGCTTGTCTGCTCACCCGCCGGGGCGGGCGGGGGCTGGGAGCTGAGGCTTGGGCTTTGGTCGGATCCCAGAGAGAGGACTGGGGTTGGCGGCGTGAACACAGCCCGAAGGGGCTGGTGCACCACGGCTAGCAGTGAGGGAGTCCGGGAAAAGGTCTGGAGCAGCCGAAGAGGCAAGACACTTTTTCTTCCCTCTTTGTTTGCTGGTTCTAGAGGAGAGGGGATTAAGCGTGCCGCTTAAAGGAGCTCCAGAGACAGGCATGAGCCGCGGCTATCAGCGCGGACCCCAGAGACGAGCATGAGACGCTAAGGCTGCTGCTGCCGCCACCAAGAAGCCTGTGTGCGAGCACAGGTCACTATCCATGCAGACCCTCCCGCGAGCCTGTGCAGCCCGCCACTGCCAGGATCCCGGGATCCAGGGACAACTTCCCCGGGAGAACACACAGCACGCCTCAGGCTGGTGCAACTTCACGCCGGCCTCTGCCGCCACAGGCTCGCCCCGCATCCGTACCCCTCCCTCCCCCCTGCCTGAGTGAGCCAGAGCCCCTGAATCAGCAGCGTCGGGTCCAAATCCAAAGCTGAACCCCAGGAGCTGTTCGAACAAAGAAGAGGAAGGGAAATTTCTCCCAGCAGCCTCAGGAGCAGCAGATTAAATCTCCACAATCAACGTGATGTACCCTGCAACGGTGGAATACCTGAATAGACAACGAATCATCCAAAAATTGAGGAGGTGGACTTTGGGAGCAACTGTAGCCTTGGGGTTTGCTGTATGCGACTGACTAGTTTCTGATATTTATGTTTATCTTAGTATAGTTTTTAGCTCTTGTTATCATTGGTGGATTTGTTTATTGGTTTGGTTGCTCTCTTCTTTTTTCTTTATACTTTTTTCTATTTTTTAATTTCAAAAATATTGTTTATTTTAATAATTTTATTTTATTTTTTCATTCTTCCTTTTTTTTCCTCCCTTTTCTTCTGAGCCACGTGGCTGACAGGGTCTTGGTGCTCTGGCCAGGTGTTAGACCTGAGGTTCTGAGGGGGGAGAGCCAAGTTCAGGACATTGGACCACCAGAGACCTCGTGACCCCAAGTAATATCAATCAGCGAGAGCTCTCCCAGAGATCTCTGCCTCAACGCTAAGACCCAGCTCCACTCAATGACCAGCAAACTTCAGTGCTGGACACGTGATGCCAAACAACTAGCAAGACAGGAACACAAACCCAACCATTAGCAGAGAGGCTGCCTAAAATCATAATAAGTTCACAGACACCCCAAAACACACCAGTGGACAAGGTCCTGCCCACCAGAAAGACAAGATCCAGACTCATCCACCAAAACACAGGTACCAGTCCCCTCTGCCAAGAAGTCTACAAAACCCACTGAACCAACCTTACCCACTGGGGGCAGACAGCAGAAACAACGGCAAACACGAACATGCAGGCTCTGAAAAGGAGACAGCAAACACAGTAAGTTAAGCAAAATAAGAAGACAGAGAAATACGCAGCAGATAAAGGAGCAAAGTAAAAACCCACCAGAGCAAACAAATGAAGAGGAAATAGGCAGTCTTCCTGAAAAAGAATTCAGAATAATGATAGTAAAGATGATCCAAAATCTTGGAAATAGATTGGAAGAAATACAAGAAACGTTTCACAAGGACCTAGAAGAACTAAAGAGCAAACAAAGAAAGATGAATGACACAATACAAAAGACGTGTATGTAGAAAACTATAAGACACTGATGAAAGAAATTAAAGATGATACAAACAGATGGAGAGATATACCATGTTCTTGGATTGGAAGAATCAACATTGTGAAAATGACTATGGTACCCAAAGCAATCTACAGATTCAATGCAATCCCTATCAAACTACCAATGGCATTTTTCACAGAACTAGAACAAAAAATTTCACAATTTGTATGGAAACACAAAAAACCCCGAATAGCAAAAGCAGTCTTGAGAAAGAAAACAGAGCTGGAGGAATCAGGCTCCCAGACTTCAGACTATACTATAAAGCTACAGTAATCAAGACAGTATGGTACTGGCACAAAAACAGAAATATAGATCGATGGAACAGGATAGAAAGCCCAGAGATAAACCCACACACATATGGTCACCTTATTTTTGATAAAGAAGGTAAGAATATAAAATGGAGAAAAGACAGCCTCTTCAGTAAGTGGTGCTGGGAAAACTGGACAGCTACATGTAAAAGAATGAAATTAAAACACTCCCTAACACCATACACTAAAATAAACTCAAAATGGATTAAAGACCTAAATGTAAGGCCAGACAGTATGAAACTCTTAGAGGAAAACATAGGGAGAACACTCTATGACATAAATCACAGCAAGATCCTTTTTGACCCACCTCTTCAAGAAATGGAAATAAAAACAAA